>NC_088383.1:3116000-4484500 GCF_037993035.2 Macaca fascicularis | reverse complement strand
TCCACGCACGCAGGGGACTTCTCTGAATGGGGGTCAGTGACTCACATGCCCATGAGCCCAGGCCTGGGGGGCTCAGGAGACCTCAGTGTATGATACGTTGGTTTTCCCCTTTTAAATGAGTACCTGCATTTTGTGCCACTTCTTGAAGTCATGCTGTTTATGTAAACAATGACAAACCCATTTGTAATGAGCAAAGGGGATTCTGCAGGTGGAGTCTAGGTGATGCTAGTATGCTGCACTTTCAAGGCTGGGGGTCCTCAGGCAGACAGCTGTCCTCTGGCGTGGGGTTTTGGCTACTCATCAGGTGGCTGCCGTTTTGTGCGGCTTCACAGGTTTCCTGACCGCCGGCAGGAGGCTGGAAACTTCCTGAAAATGATCACATGTGACTTGACGTCACATTTTGTGTCCTGCTCATTCTGCCTTTTGTCTACGGCATTCGTTCCTCTCAGGCTGGTTCTTGGTCTCTGAATTTTCTTTGATTTCACCCAACCCAAGGAGCTTATTTTTAAAATCCTTCTGAAGAGGTGATTCTTTTTTCTTTCTCACTCTGAAATGTTTTATATTTATTTATTTATTTATGTATTTATTTATTTATTTATTTAATGAGAGAAGAATCAAATACAATTTCCCTGTCTTATTCCTATGTTTTCTCCTTTCCAAATGATAACTGGTATATTGTGAGGACTCTTCTAGAGTCAGAACATATTAAAAAGCATTTTGAAAACCAGATTCTATCTTCAAGAAACATCTCATCTGGTACATAATGTACATAAATATGGCTTGGTAAATATTATGTAGTAAATTTCTTCTGAAGAGTCCTTAAAAACACTGTCAATTTTATTGGTGAGTCTTCTGTGTTTAGGAGTATTTTATGTAGTTTGAACTTCCAACTGAACTGTGTTTTCTCTATCAAACCCAATTTTAACTGAGAAAGTTTTTTTTTTTTTAATTAGTGAAGAATGTAAAATTATGTCATTGAACTGGAGAAGGCAATTTAGAAAGGGAAGCTCCAAAATTATTCTCAATAATGACTGTCTTTAGGATAGGTAGGTTGCCTGCTGAGTGATTTTGAAGAAAATAAAATCAACCTGCAAGTATAAATCATTGTAAGTCGAGAAAAAATTTACTTTATTTGATTATTATTATGAAAGGGGAAAGAAAGGAAGAGAGAAATAAAGGAAATAAGAGATAGAGAATAAGATGCAAAAGTTAAATGTCAAAATTAGAAAGTAGAAATATAATGTTCTTTAGACAAAAAAATATTTCACCCATAATTTCCCTTGGAAATGCCTTGTCAATCTGATAATGCAACATTTGTTGTTCTAGAAAACTGAAGAGTTTTTTTCCACTTGTAGGAAAATTATTTGCAGAACTTTCAACAGAGTTGTTCATTGATGAATCCATCAGCCGAGGGGCTTCCCCCTTCAACTGTGATCTGAAGGACGATGTTGGCTCACTTGAGGCACAGCTAGAAATTGCCCTGTGTTCAGGGTTCACGTAGACCTCTGAACCAGAGAAGCTTTTATAGATTTAGAGAAACTTTGTGGGGTACAGACTAAATGGGGAGACTTCATCTTCTCATCGGAGCACTCCGGCAACCGATATCTGTACCACCAGAACGCTGTGTTTACAGATTGAATGCCTGATGGTCAACGAGTTATTCCACCACAGACGGCACCTTTCCACCCAGGGAACAGGGAACCCAAGGGTCTGGTGCCATGTGGCCAGCACTCCTCTGTGTTGTAGAAAACAACTTGTTAAAGAGAATATTGGGACTCACACTGAACCCAGCTTGGTCTTTGTGTCAATGAAAATAAAAAGAAATGGGAGAAGGAGTTTGGGGCTGTAAGTACCTTTCAAATGAATTGAGAAGATGTGAAATACACGATGTAAATAATAATGAAATAGTTGATGAGTAAGTAGTGATGTGCATAGGCCAGTCCATGATAACAAAGTACAAGTGCTGGCCGTGCTGTCCAGGGCTGTGATGGAAGCCGAATGAAAGGAAAGAGATTGGACTTGGTCTTTGGAGATTAGGCAGGATTTGGGTAAACTGAGGGGACAGGAAATTAAGAGAAGCAGGTTCAGCAGCCCCAAGATGATTGAGCAAGCCAGGGGCTCACACAGGGTCAGCTGGAATCTAGAATGCTTCATAGAGACCCAGTTGTCAAGGGCTAAACCAAGAGGACTAAACCAAGAATTTGGAATTTTTCGTTAGCAGTGGAAAGCTCTAGGAAATCATTCTCCACAATTTTAGGAGGACTCTTTCCAATGTACCGATTTAATTATCTGGCAACCTCACTTCTGATCATTCCTTGTCATAAATTGGTAATCTGGAGAAATGTGGTGGAAATGCTGTTTACGAAAAAGGGAATCTGGTCTCTTCTAAAGAATGGATGTGTGAGGAGAAAAACTGGATGTATGGAGCCACTTAGCTCACCAGACATAGACCACTGAGTTCTGAGCCCCTGGGCTGGGGAATTGAAAACGTCTGTTGGAAAATATCAAATGTCTACATGAATATTGACAGAGATAGACTCATACCAGAGTGGGGACCTGGTCATCCGTTATAAGTCTGTCAGTATTTCTGTATACTGATGGACTTTCTGTGATTCATACAAGCGCTGGGGACCTGGTCATCTCCACTCTGGTCACTATGAGTATATCTCATATATTTGGAACCTGTGCAGTTTCCAAATTCAGTGATTTGGAAGCAGCACAAAATAGAACTTGTAGGAAGACAAGAGTTTAGGGCTTGGGGACTAAAGAACCA
Organism: Macaca fascicularis; assembly: GCF_037993035.2. NCBI lineage: Eukaryota > Metazoa > Chordata > Mammalia > Primates > Cercopithecidae > Macaca > Macaca fascicularis. Next base: position 4,481,727 of record NC_088383.1, on the reverse strand, counting down.
CGGAGGATAAAAGAGAGAAAGAAACAAATAGACTCTGAGTTTTCCTCTCAGAGGAATAACTTACTTTGGATGCAAAGAGGATCAAAAAAGAAACTTCCAGCCAACATGTCTATCTTCTCTTACAATCTAGTCCAACAAGGTTTAATAGGAATATATTTCTATTTTCTATGATACTCAGCAATATAAAATTTTAAATGTACTGGTTACCACAGTAAAATAATTTAAAAGACAGACTTTATTTTAATAATATTTCATTTAATCCTATATATATGATAATAGAAAAATATCATCATTTTAACAGGTAGTCAATATAAACAATTATTTATGAGATACTTTCAATGCTTTTTTTCCATAGTAAGTCTTTGAGATACAGCTTGAATTTCAAGTTAATTGGGAAGCTAATTGTTCTAGAGAATGGAAGTTATTTTTTCTACTCTTAGGAAAATTATTTGCAGAACTTTCAACAGAGTTGCTCATTGGAGAATTCATCAGATTTAGACCTCACACCTAAGACTGTGACCTGAAGGACTGACTGCACATCTCGTTTCTTATCAGTCACATGTCAAGGGCTCAATGACCCCACGTGGCAGTGGCTACCATACGGGAAGGAGCAGCTCTAGGCTTGGAATGAACAATATCAGAAAGAGGTAAAACCTCTACCTAGCATGCTCCTAGCATAGCTGTCTCAAAGACCAAACTATACAGCAGTGTCTGCATGTGTGCCTGCAAATGAGGGCTTCGATGCACATTGTGTGGGTGAGGGTGTGCGTGTGTGTGTGGACATGGTGTGCATACATGCAGCGTATGTGAGTGTATGAGTACATGCGCACAAACCCGGCCACACGTATGCCCTGGATTCATGAGAAGCCCTGAGTTCAAGAGTTCTAGGAAAGCGTTTCAGCAACATTCTTCAGAAAAATGCTTTACTCTCATTTCCCAAATTTGTCCCTGCCATCTGCTTGTCAGAATCTTTTTTTTTTTTTTTTTTTTTTTTTTTTTTTTTTTTTTTTTTTTTTTTTTTTTGAGAAGGGAAGGCTATACGGAGATTTTCCTGAAGGACTAATCTCTTTGCCCAGTTGGAGACCATCCCCTAAAATGCTTTGATCCAAATGCAGGTGATGGACTGTGGCTTCAGAAGACTTGGACAGCATTGTATTTAAAACAAAAACAGAAGCACAGCTACAGTAGCCTGGGGATTTAGGCAGAGTTGGGTCCCCCATATTTCATTGCTTTCTTTCAGCATCTCCTCCTGCTTCCTTGACCAGCCTGCCTTTGATGGCATTTCTGCGGCTTCTGTTACAGGTATTCAGAAGAGATGCCTGATAAAAGCTGAACTAGCAGGACAGAAAGCCTGGGCCACAACTCTTTGGTTCACTGGCCGACTGGCTCTTGTGGAGTTGCTTTCTGCCTTTGAACTCTCAACCCGGATGATCACGTCCACTCTTAGGACGTTGCTGGTGACATTTAACGCGCTCCACCCTGCAGCTGAGGCAGAGACTTTTCTTTTGTCTGGATGCTAGAATCGCCCGCTTCTTCAGGGCACATAGTCAGGAAATGGAGAATCATTTCCTCTTCTATTTACAGCTTGCAAAGTCGGCCAGAAAACTGACAGCTAAATTTTATCCCACTTCCAGCTAATGCACATGTATGTTATTAATGCAGCTGTTTTCTGATAAACTCACTCTTCACTATACTTCTCTAGGCTCACTGTTCTGTAGGAATTTCCTCAGGTACTTTTTAAATTTTATTTTGTTGTGCTATTTCTATTTAAGGTGAAGATTCTAGCTATCTATTTAACTTTCTATCATCTATCTTTATTTACCTATCATCTATCTATCTATGTATCTATATATCTATCTAACATCTATTTATCACTATCTATCTATCTATCTAATCTATCATCTATCTATGTACTTATCTATCTAACCTATCACTATCATCTATCTCAATTTACCTATTATCAATTACCCATCATCTATTAATCATCTATCTATATTTACCTGTTATCCACGTATCTTTCTATGTATCTATTTCCATTTACCTATCATCTATACATCTCTATCCGTTCATCTATCAATCATCTGTTACTATTTATTATCTATCTAATCTAACTCTATTTACCTATTATCTATCATCTATCTCTATTTACTTATTATCTATTGATATCTATCTATCATCTATCTCTATTTACCTATCATTTGTGTCTATCTATCATCTATCTATATCTATCTCTATTTACCAATTATCTATCTAGTTAGGTAGCTATCATCTATCTACCACTATTTATCTGTCATCTATCTGTCTACCTATGTATTTATCTAATCTATCTATCACTATCATCTATCTCTATTTACCTGTTTTCCAGATATCTTTCTATGTATCTATTTCTACTATGTATCTATATCTATCTACCCATCCATCTATCAATCATCTGTCACTATTTATCTATTATCTATCTATCTATCTATCTGTCAATCTATCTTTACCTATTATCTATCTATCTATCATCTATCTTTATTTATCTATCTATCTATCAAATATCTGTCCACCTATCTGCCTGTCTATCCATCACCTCTCTCTCTCTCTCTCTCTCTCTCTCTTTCTCTTTCCATATATCCAAATATTTTCAGGACACCACAACTCCCCCATCCAAGTTGTATGCACAAAGCAGCTACCATATTCTTGGTTTACCTGGTGCTGAGCCACAGTTGCTTGGCTCAGAGTTGAGCACTTGACTCAAGGCAGGGCCAGTGAGTCTTTCTCCAACAAGGTTTTGGACTTAGGATTCAGACCAATGTCTCACCAGGAGTTGAGCTGTAATAGTAACACTCAAATAATATTACTGGTAACAGAGCGGTAATAGTGATAGTAGCTCTAGACTAGTAACACAGGAGAGCAATACTGACGTTAACACTAGATAGTAACACAAACACAGTGACAGCGATGGCAAGACAAGAAGTGTGAGGAGGTAACAAAACACTCAAGCACTGTCAGCAGCCCTGTCTCCCACCACTCAAGAAGCCACTCTGGCGAAGGAATGAGTCCAAGTCACTGCTGTGAGGGCAGGGAGAGAGGAGAGTTGGGGAGAAGTGCTGGTCTTGTTTCTGAGGTTGAGCTCAGTCTCAGTCTTCGCTGAAGTTTGGCTATTGGGTTTTGTTTTGGACTCTGTGAGACAAATGCCTCCTTTCCTAGCAGAGGCCTTTCTCATGAAGTTGGTGACTGGTGGAAAGGTCTCTGGCACTTACAACTAACAAGTTACAACCAAAATACTATTGTACAAATAACACAACCAAGACAAGTTAGGCAATTAATAGGTTCACAAATGTAATTCGCTTGGCAAGTTTGTCTCTTGATAAGCAGGCAAGACCCCACACCTGTCATTCTTTTTTTTTTTTTCTTTTTGAGATGAAGTTTCACTCTTGTTGCCCAAGCTGGAGTGCAGTGGTGCCGTCTTGGCTCACCACAACCTCCACCTCCCAGGTTCAAGCAATCCTCCTGCCTCAGCCTCCCAAGTAGCTGCGATTACAGGCACCTGCCTCCATGCCCAGCTAATTTTTGTATTTTTAGTAGAGACGGGGTTTCACCATGTTGGCCAGGCGAGTCTCCAACTCCTGACATCAGGTGATCCACCCACCTCAGCCTTCCAAAGTGCTGGGATTACAGGCGTGAGCCAACGCGCCCAGTCTGTCATTCTTTCTGAACTAGTGCATGCTATGCATGAATTGTACCAGTTGTAGAATCTGATGGATGCAATCAGTTCTGAAATATTAAGAACAGTACATAAGTGCGGTTCCATTTGTTTGTGAAACAGATTCACTGGCATGAAACTCCATTTCAAATGGTCATCGTTTGTCTAGATTGCCCTAGCCTTCTTATTTTTATACAGAGTTATTGTCTCAGCCCAGCACACAAAAGCAATTGTGCATACTAATTCCTTGGGAAGGTACCCTATTGGAACTGACCCATGGCCAGTCATGTAATAATTCCACCATGACCTGTCGTCCCATCGACATTTGAACAGACTGCACGTTCTCTCACTGACCAAGCACCAGGTGAAACAAATGGCTTGCACTTAGAGGACAGTGCCATGCAAAGCAAGAACATATATTTAGACACTAAACATGCAATAATTACAGTGACATTCTTTTACTACGAGAGGGGCATAATAATTGAAATGGGTGAAAGTTAGATATATGCTAAAAATGCCTCATTCTCACAGTCACTCAGGATAAAAATTTTGAGTGGAATGCTAAAAAGAATTGGTCCATTGACTAAACTGTACAAATTGTCCTCTCACTCTCGTGCAAAGTTGAATTGACATGAACCGAAAGAACTTATACAATTCCATTATACGATTTTACTGTAAAACAACTGCCACAGCATTTAATAATATGAAACCTTACACTTATTTTTTATATTTTCTTAATTTATTACTCCATTATGCCCGTAGCATAGGCTATTAATACAATTTAAAAGTGAGCTTAATGCTACAATTGGATGAAGTTTTCATGCTCTTCTTTTTAAGTTACTGCAGCAATAAAGAAGAAAACACCAGAGAGGTGTCAACACCGTGAATGTCTGTCAGGTTAGACAAAGAAAGACTCAAACTTCTAGGGTAAACAAAAATCGATAAAATTACACTTCATTCTCATGAATTTTGTGATGTACTTTGAGTTTCAATTTCCAATTATATTCCCAAAGGCTTCTCTTTCATATGTTTGATAAAATATAAGGTTTCTGAAAAAAAATTTTCTGGGATTCTTTTTCACCAGGTTTTTCCCTCATGAATTTGATACTTTTTGATATTATATCTACACAGTATAACAATAATTGAACAAAAACTTTTAACAGGGTAGCCAGAAATATTACTTTTTTTTCCAGTATGCCAAATAACAGATTTCAAAAACTCCCCAAATACACTGATTATGTGACTCATACTTTGACCACTTTATTCGGGTTTTTTTTTTTTTTTTTTTTTTGGTATGTGTAAACAAAATCTTAGAAAACATTGGTAATACACTGAGGTTAATTCTGTTTAGACATATTTCCCCTGGTGTGACTCTGGTTTGATGCCTTACACCACACACTTCCCAGCTTTCAGTTGCCATTCATGTACGTGCTACCATACTCCAAAAAAAAAAAAAAAAAAATCTTTGTATTCAAATGTCCTCTTTTCTATATTACCAACTTACATCAGAATTATTTTTTTCCTCAACAAAACTACTAAACCAATTAAGCATAACTAATTGAAAAAAATATTTACAGGGTTAGAATCTGAAGTGGTCTCATATCTTTTCACATTTTATTAATTTGTTGCCTTCTGAGTAAAAATTGACAGCCTTTATTTTCTAGTTCAAGAATTGCAGACATTCTTACAAATTTCCTGTCTTTAATAAGCAGGTTAAAATAACATCTTAACACACACATAACATCCTTTATCATTTATTCCTAAGTTTCTCAAGAAATGCTAGTTCTGCACTTTGAATTTCAGTAACTATCTGCCAGTCACCATAGGTGGGAGCCCTTCTTGGAGCTGGGGCTGTTGAGGACATTGTTAAACATATTTCCTGTCTGCACCCATGAACAATCACATCCTAATAGTTGCAGAGTTTTCTAGAAAATGCACTTTCTGAAACACTTTATTATACTTTAATGTTATTTCTCTCTCTCCTACTAGACATGAGCTTTGTGAAGTCAAAAACCACCTTGTACCCAACCCAGTTTCTGTCATTTAGGAGAGATCAGCAAATGATTGATGGATGAATCGATGAATGAATGAATCTTTAAATCAAGATATTTTCTTACTATACAGCCTAGAAGATCTAAACTCCCTGTAAAATTATCATTGCACTGCTAATATGCCTTGTAGTCAAGCCCTTCTAAATCTTTCTTTTTGAACCCTATTGCATTTATTTTATTTAAACTGCTTTTGTTTTCTTAAAAGCTCAACTGAGAGTGAAAATGATGCTATAGAATAGAAATGGCTACAACATGGTTAATTATTTGAAATTGAATTATTATTTAGGTATCATGATTTGGTTCAATAGGAAATCATAGACAAACTAGGAAGGAATCCTGTGAATTTGAATGCACTGACTTGTTTCTGTATCTGTCACTATACATTTTTCTATTTCAGATATTAAGAGTTTGGAGCAACTGGGTGTTATTTGAGGGCTCCCCTATTGTGGGAAATATAATAATTAACTATCTCAAAAATATGTGGGAAGCTACTTTGGGCATTTTATTTTTTTCAAGTCATTGATGAATACCAACTTGTGGTTCATTTGTGAGCAATTATTTAAACTAGTCACGTTCGTTCACATTTAAGTTTGAATAATTGTAAGTTTCATAGGCCATAAAGGACTTTTAAATTTATTATTTCATCTTGTATTCTCAAAAGCTTGGAGGTGAGAGGTGGTAAAAACAGGAATCATGCCCTGTTTCTCAAAGGAGAAGGTTGGGAGACACTCAGTGGCTGCTATGAAGTTGATATTCAGGAGTCCACCCAAGAATCCTGAACACCAGGCTCACAACTCTCTCCAGAAAGTAACTTCACTGTCGCTGAGGTCTCAGTCACTGGGTGATCAATGTCTTAAGAGAAAAAAGACAAAGTTAACTAGATGTCCGAAGACTTAGGTCTGAGTGTGCACTCATTTCTCTGGAAGTTTTGCCTGGGCTTCCCTCCCAGGTCTGAAAATGAGGGAGGAAGGAGAAAGAACACCATTCTTAGAATCATGAAGTGCTCCCTAGCAGGTACGGTAGAGCTCATGACTCAAAATGCCTGGGATGGTTGTCTTCACTGACAGACTTGATATAAATACATTGCTCACTGCAGATGGCACCCACTCTGGAGCTTTAGAAAAACATCAAAGACAGAGTTGTAATCTCTAGTCAAATGCTGTACCTTGGAAACCCAAATACCTGGTATTGAGGGGAATATATTGCTAGTATGACCACATCTCTAAAGCAGGACCGTGAGAAAACTCTAACTACAAGTTGAAGAATCTCAGCTCCATTTATGTGACATTGCCTAACACCAACCTAAGTGCTAGGCTTATTGAGGAGAAATCGAAACACTGTTGGGTAAAAGGCAAAATAGTTTATATAATGGAATATCTTGCATAACAACTGAAAAGTTTTGCAGGACTGTACGTAAGTATGCAATCGAAAGGAAGGACATAATTCACTTTTATCTTTCCAGAATCTGCTTTGACCTCCAAACAAAATCACTCATGTTGGTATTCTCTGCAGTGCCCGCATCCTCCTCAGCACATAGTGGGTGCTTAGTAAATGTTTTTTGGTTTAATTAAAGTTTCTAGTTAATACTCATATTTTAAACCATTTTGTTATAAGCCAGAGGGGAAGTTTGCTATAGACTTAGCGCCAACAACAGAGTGTAGTGCCTTTTCATGCCCAGTGGTTGCTTACTGACAGACACGTGCTGAATCTGATAAGGATGGAAATAGAGAAAAATAGGCCCCTCTCTGGTTAGAATATGAAGAGAAATGCTTGCAAAGAGTCCAGTGATGATCGCTAATTTTAATATATTTTATGAATTACCTGGTGGTGTTAAGAGAATGATTTTGTAGCTCAGATTCTGTAGCTCACCAGCATTTTGTGTAAACTCAGTGAAGAACTTTAACCTCCTCACGCCTCGATGTCATCATTTGGGAATGAAAATCTGCAGGCTGTGAGTTGAAGCCACCGCCAGCCGCATGATGACCCTGAGCTTGAAAGCAGCCTGACACCCGGCCACCAGGAACTCCAACCCCGTCAACTCTCCAGCACATTACAGACAGGCCCCTGCCCCACTGCTCATTTCTGAAACTTATTTTTAGACCCTGCTTCTCCCCCACCCACCTGTCCTCGCAGGACTGTGAGCTCTGGTTTGGGAACAGGGATTTGAGCTTTAGCCAAGGGGGTGTCAACGGCAGGTGTTGAAACACATCTGAACATCTCTCACTCCTGAGTCCTCCTGAGGACAGAAAAAGGCACAGCCCAGTAACACAGAATCTTTTATTAAGGGTGTGGTGATAATTCTGAGTATTTGTTCCCTGAATTTTATGCAAAGCATAGGCTGTCAGTGAGAGGTCAAGAGTGAGTTTATGAAACAAAATCAAAACTCCACAAAGCGTTAGGGTGCACGTAGCTTTGATTTGGAACCCTTTGAAGCAATTGTAATGCAAAGAGGAAAGTGGTTTTTCCCCACCATTTTTGTCAAAGTTTAACTTGGCGTTGCCACATCCCTAGTGTCTTGTAGGGAGGCAACATCAGCTCGAGTGAGAAGGCCCCTCGGTTTAAGGAAGGAGACCTTTGTCGAGACTCACAGACGTCCAAGCTGCTGAATGTCCTGGGTGAACGGGTAGGAATAAGAGCCAGTGGAATTTAGGTTACTGTTGGTAAGGTCGATAAAGGGATTGGACTCAGATGAAATACGCCTTCCGCAATAAACATACGTGTGCATGTGTCTTATAAAATGACGAGTTGATGGGTGCTGACGAGTTGATGGGTGCAGCACACCAACATGGCACAAGTATACATATGTAACAAACCTGCACGTTATGCACATGTACCCTAGAACTTAAAGTATAATAATAATAATAAAAAGAAATACGCCTTCCTAACTAACATTTATTCCCATCTTCTCACGTTAACTCTTAGGCCCTGGTTCTTTGCGTGTGGGAGACGCTCAGTGGTTTTTTGAAAATCAAATAGTATTTCTTCCAACTCTGTGACTGTGAATGCATTTGTATTTTAATTGGAAGGTTAAAATACCGTGAGCTATTATGGGCTATTAGGATCTAATTTTGCTTGCAAGAATGAGTCGAAAAAAATGACCCATATCCTGAATGTGGGGAAGGTAGGAGGACTTTCTGGAAAATGGGATCCAAATGTTGGTCTTAAAAAGATACGAGCCACGGACTTGGATTATGCACTGTCAAAATCAGTCTAATGTGCTGCTCCTTCAGGAGAAAAAGTTAACCATTCTTAGAACGATCTAACCTGGTGTTTAAAAATAGAAACAAAATATTTGCCTACTCTTCAAAAGCTATGTTGCAGCTGTGCATGGGAAACTTTGCATGTATCATCCCTCCTCTTGCTTTTATAGACAGACAGACACATTCCTTCAATATGGGAAGAATAGGGGACCAAATGTTAGGAGGAGGTGCCTGGAGTGTCTTCCGTGTAAGAACTGACTGAAAAAAATTAGAGTTCTTTTGTCTGAAAGAAGATGAAGGCCGAGGTGAAGAAATGATCAAAGTTTGTAAATTCATGAAAGGCATTGCTAACGTGATCATGGACCTGTTAGCCAAATCCCAGAATATTTAAAGTGTGGCGTCAGCCTTTGAAGTTTGAAGAGGGTAGTTTTAGGATAGATGAAAGGAAGTCCTTTCATACAGCAGAAAGGAAATTTATGGAAGTTTTCAGAGGTTACAGGCAGAAAATACTGCCTAAACATTTTTAGGGGACAGGATCGATCCGTTTAAGCCTCTTGTGAGGAAGATCGTATTACATGCAGAGCCTTTTAAGGGAATAGAAAGAAACCATGTTCCTTATGAGATTCTCTTAGTTTCACTCTCTAGGTTATAATAATATGGAGGAAAAATTACTTGTTTTAAGATGTTCATAATGATTAGTCAATTTTCCACATATGGAGTTAGGGTAAAAATACGAACATGACACCTGTCAGTGCCTACTCAACCTGTGATTTCTGAAGTTTCTAGAAGAGATCGGTGTTCTCCAGCTGGGGGTCACTGGAACTTCCCTCTTCGTAGGAGACCTGACTTCCATTTTCCTCTGATGCTCAGGCATAGCCCTCGGACGTTGACATCATCCAACTTCTCCTTCGCCTTGGAGGGGGGCAAACAAAATCCATATTTTAATTCCATTTTCTCACTGGGAGGAGAGAAGAGCAGGGAAAACCCATATTTCCACTTCATTTTCTTTATATAGCTTGATCTCATTGTATCTAAATAATGACTTCTTAGCAACACTTTCTTTTCACACGTGGGCTCTGCATCTTGATTTAGATGATCTCCACGGAAATACCTTTCCTTCCTTCCTGGCCATCTGTTTCAGTTGGACCATCATCCACCCGGGATCTATCAAGAACCGGGCACCGCTCTGATTTCACACACGTTTCTAATCACTCTTTCTAACAATCCGGGCAAACACACAGGGCAGATGTCACGGACGGGCCACCTGGGCGGGCGCTCCGGCCCAAGCTTAGCAGGGTCCCATGCTGGGTTCCTTAATGCCCTCTTGTCACTGCCTTGAAATTCTTAACCATGTTTGTTCATGGGCCTGCATGTTCGTTTTGCACTGGGTCTTGCAGATTCTGGAGGGGGTCCTGCAGAAATGTCCTTTAGTCCCCGCTAACAAATGAAGAAAGGAACGATCAGAACCAGTGAGCCGCTCATCTAGCGTGGGGACTCGCCACGGGAGCAGCTGAGAGGAGCTGTCACCTTTGCAGAGAGGCCCTGCAGCCCGGCTTCCACAGTGAGGGCTGCTCTCCATGCCCCCAAGGAGAACACAGCGTGGGCCCCAGTGGCACTGCCGTAGGGAGGGCAGGTTTTCCAGATGCTGGGGAAGCACAGCTACTTTTTGCATTTCAGTAAATTCTCGTTTCTTCTTGTTGACCTCGGACGGCCCTGCTGGATAGGAGGTGGGGACTGGCACTGGGGACAAACATGGCTCAAACACAGTTTCAAACACGATGCACAGCCCTGATGAAGCCAGCCCTTTTGGCTCCAGTCCCACATTCCCTGCAAATGAGTGTTCTGTACTGAAGGACGATTTCCTCCTCACTGAGGCCTTTCCTGTGGTCCCTCAGCCCCTGCCCCTGTCCCCAAGGCTGCCCAGGGTGCGCCGGGCACTGGGGGACTGTGACCCCACTGGGATATCCGTGCTCAGGAGCAGAACAATGGTGCCATTTTCCTCACTGAAAGGTCTTTTTTCAAAGCAAAATAAAATGCCCAGGGCTCCAGGACCTTTGTTTTTTGGCTGAAACGTCTCTGTCCTCCCAGCAGGCTCCTGCTTTGTGACAATTCCTGCCAAAAGGTGTTTGACAGGCTTGGCTCTCCAGTGGCCACTCCCTGGGAGGGGCCCTGCTGCCCACCGATAAAATGAGAGGTGCCACCCAAGACCTCTGTACTCTCAGGGCTTTGCTGTTAAAAGTCTCCATTGCACGTCATCCTTTATCTCCCCACAGCTGCTGCCTGGGCGAGTGAAACATGTAATGCCTTGCTTCTTGTTTTAAGTGATTTTTCAACTAATAGCAGCAGCCAAGTAGCCAGATGGAAAGACGAGGGTTAATGCAGTGACTGAAAGGTCTTTACAGTCGAGGCTGCTGGAAGAACACAAAAGAGAAGTTGTTCTCCCCAAGAAGAGGAAGGGGCGCTTGCTTTGAAACTTCCTTTGCTCCACTGTCCAGTTTGCACCATAGGCCAGGATGACGGTGGTCAGCTTTGCACAGCTGGCGTGAGGCCGTCCCTGCCATCAGCTACATCTGTGTTACATGTTTGAGAATGGAAGGCGGCTCCTAGGCAGCGCTGGCTGCAGGGAATGGGACATGAACTTACCTTAGTGCCCTAGGGTCCTGGGCTTGGCCATCTGCATGATTTCCAGGATGACGGTGGGCAGCTTTGCACAGCTGGTGTGAAGTCGCCCCTGCCATCGGCTGCATCTGTGTTACATGTTTGAAAATGGAAGGCAGCTCTTGGGCAGTGCGGGCTGCAGGGAATGGGACACTAACTTAGCTTAGTGCCCTGGGGTCCTGGGCTTGGCCATCTGCATGATTTCTTCACAATGGGACCCACATCTTCGTTTTGCTTTGAGTCCCATGGATTTTGTCCCCCGCCCTGCCCATCAGTGTTTCCTACCAACACTAAGGCTCAGCACGGAAGGCCCCAAACTCCTTTCCTTTATGATATGAAATCACTGTGTCTTCTACTTAAAATTAGAAGATGTTATGTATGTGTGCACTATTGTGTGTGTATGTCTGTTTTTTTCTTTCTTTTTTTTTCCTTTTTTACTTTCCAAGCCTTTTCTTATTGATATATAATAGATGTACATATTTGGGGGTACATGTAATAATTTAATACATCCATGTAATCAAACGGTAACTGGGATATCCATCACCTTAAATATTTATCTATTAGTTACCCTGTGTCTGTTTTTAAAGAGGTGCTTGTGAATCAGAGAAAAGAATACTGGCAGGTGTATTTTGAATTAGAGTGATAAAAATAATAGACAAACTTCCGAGTGAATTTCACATCCATTTGCAGTCATTTTTGCTCAGTTTGTTCCAATGTAATGTGATGTTTCTCACCTTCACCTGGAATGTCATGTTCTTGGATTAGATTTCAGTTTATTCACTCTGTGCATGATACAATGGGTGGTCTGTTCCTCACAGGTGCACACTGAAACGCAGGTGCTTCCCCATGTTATTAACATCACAGCTCCGACCTCTAGTACCAGAAAGCAAAAGGCTCACTTTTTTTAAGTTGTAAATTTTGGTAAATTTTTCACTTTTTTTTAAGTGGTAAATTTTCTTTAAAGGGATTCTGTATAGAGCCATTGACGGTGCAATCTATGTGATGGGCATGCTCGCCTTTCTATGTAAAGGACACTAGATTTTAGAACACATGCAGGTAGTGAAGTGGCTACATTATAAGAGGAAGAAGAAGCGTGGCAGGAGAGAGAACCGATGTTCCTCATGGCTCCATGTTCCAAAGCTGGCCCCAGGGCAGATAAGGAGAGGGAATTTGAGACTCGACCTTCATCTTGGTATTCATCCCGCAGTTCTAGGGTCTGGTTTGCCAGATCCTATAACGCGGTTGGGGGGGGTGGTTTGCACACTTCTTGTGTTAAGGACGCGATCGTGTCTATTTCAGTCTTTGTGCACTATAATGTCTCAGTTGCTGCTACTCAACTCTGTGGCCACTGCGTAAAAGCAGCACGGGCACTGTAAACCAATGAGTGTAGCTGTGTTCCAATAGCAACAATAAAAATAACAACAACCTGCTCCTCATCCTTGTCAGACAGGGTGGTCCTGATAGCTCAAGCACGAGGAATGATCAGTTGTTCTATTTTATTTTTTTACACTCTGCCATGGTGAGAGAAGGACCTAAAAAAGTCCATGCATGGAAGTAAATGGCAAATAAGCTTCATTTATCACCATCCCTGAGACATACATGTCTGTGCACAGGTGGTGTGGGTGGAGGGTTAAGGAGGACTGAAGGAGGCGTGGCTCTGTTGGACTCGAGACAAATGCATGAAGCCTCAGTTTGTAGTGGACGAGCCGGTGAGGGCCTGTGAGGCCTTTGCATTTCTTCTGCTCCTGCCACACAGACCGTGCCTCCTCTTCCACCAAAGGTCAGTCAACTCCCTCTCAAGGAGTGGACGATGCTCCCCAGAAGGATTCTCTGAAAAGATGCAAGTCTATTAGGGGGTGCTAATTTAATTTAATTTAATTTAGCATTAAATAAATTAGATCCAGCAGGAGACAACGAAAAGCAGCTTCTTTCTTCCCCAGCTCTGTCCCTCTGCTGGCCTTTCCTCCCCGGAGATGGAATTCCAAGTAGGTTCCTGGAGGGACGGGCATAGACACCACTGGGTCTCCTGCTCATGAGGCCTCTGGATAGACTCCCTCTCAGCTGAGGGACGCAGTTGTCATGCGAGAGGCCCACATCCAGTGAGTGCGTACTGTAGTCCCATTGTCAGTAAAAGGGTATGGCCTCTCTCCCTTCTGAAAGATCCAGCCAGACTCACCGTTATCCTTTTTCAGGCATAAGTCAAATATTAGTCACTTCTTCCTCAAATCCCAGGGGATGTGTCTCAAGCTCTTTAACTGTTTTTTTTGTTTGTTTTTTTTTGTTTTTTGAGGCTTACGTGACTTATCCTGAGGTGAGGAGGGAGCAATTCCCTTCTCCCATGGGGTAAGCAGAGCCAGGGCAGGCGCTTTCTGAACCTCCTATGCCCCTCACTGCTGACATTGTCACCTTCCCATACATCATGGCGAGGTTGATGATGCAGTAGCTCTGCCCACGGCACTCCCTGGTTCCCCTGTCTCCACAGCCTGAGTAGAGTGTCCAGCAGCCGTCTGCGGAGGGCGAAAGTCCTTTGTGCCTGTAGTTGTTGTTTGCGGTGGTAGTGCTACAGTTGGGAGCTTCTGCTGAAATGCTCAGGACAACAAGAGAAGCACGTCTAGCACCCAGTTACATCTGCAAAAAGCCACAGCAGAAGAGCCAGCAGCTGCAAATGAACATGCAGAAATTATTTTGCATCTGCCCAGAGCAACAGCAGCAGAGCCAGCAGCTTTGAAAATTAATGTGCACAAATTATTTTGCTTCTGTTTTGCTTTCTAGGTACCAGTAAGATAAGACAGAAGATGAAGAAAGGAGATAAGAGAAAAAAAAGATGTCTGATTAAATGAGGTAAGCAAAAGCTTGCCTATCTCTTCATTATGATTAAAAAAAAAAGTATTTTGCTTTAAGAAATGTTTGTAACTGCTAACAGAAATAATCAGAGGAGGGAAAATGTGCCTTTGTAATATTTCTGGGCTTTCCTTATGTTCTTGAACTGTTCTAATCATTTCTCTATGAGCTTGACCTGCAGCAGGTAAGAAACAGAGCCTAATGGAGCAGCACCTTGCCTTCATGTCATCAATTCCAGTAGCTGGTCCTTGGCTCACACTGAAGAAAGAGAATGAAGCACCACTTCCTGAGAAGAAGGGTTTGTTCTGAGACAGAATTGATCTCCTGTACGCTGCCAAGACATTATGTAATTAAGTGCTCTACATTTAATGTATGCATGGTGTCATGGGGCTACCATCATCTTTGACAAAACAATATGCTCTTTAAATGTCTGCTTTTGCAGCATGCAGTGGCTCATGCCTGTAATCCCAGCACTCTGGGAGGCCAAAGAAGGTGTATTGCTTGAGCCCAGGAGTTGGAGACCAGCCTGGACAACATGAGACCCCATCTCCACAAAAAAATACAAAAATTAGCCAGGCATGATGGTAGACACCTGTAGTCCCAGTTACTCAGGAAGCTGAGGTGGGAGGGTTGAGTGAGTCTGGGAGGTGGCAGCTGCAGCATATGGCACCCCTGTGCTCCAATGTGGGTGACAGAGTGAGACCCTGTCTCAAAACAAACAAGCAAACAAATACCTACTTTGGGAAATATATATTTATAAACATTATGACCCAATACAGGTATCTCTTTCTAATCCAAAGATTGCTTGTAGTCTGTGTTCTAAATCATTCCACCTTCTCTTGGAAGCATCCTATGATCTAGGTGTAGACTGTTTTCAGATAGAACATCTTTTCTGGGGAGAGAGAATGTTTATATATCACATTGAATATCAGTTTTGTGGTATACAAAACTTGAAAAGTTAGAAGGACAGTTGTGGCTCAGCTCACCATTCTGAGGGTCTGCCGTTTGGGCTGGGTTCAGCTGGGTGATTCTTCTGCTGATCTTCCCTGGCTCGCTCAGGCAGCCTTGGTCAGCTGACACATTGACTGAGTTGGTTGTTCCTGGATGGCCTCCCTCATGGGCCACATGCTCCAGCAGGCTGGTCCTGGCTCCTTTCCATGGTATATATGTTGTAAAAACACTAAGAAAGAGAGACAGCAAAAGCTCCAGCACTTGAGTGCTTTTGAAACTCTCCTTGCAATAGAGTCATAATTCTCCCATTGGCAAAAGCAAGGCTCATGGCCAACCCCAGATTCAAGCATGGTCATGGTGCCTGAAAAGGTTGTCTGTACCTTTTTCAATCTACCACAGTGTGCTAGTCCTATCTGTATGGGGTGAGGCCAATGACCAAATCCACTAACCCTCTAACCCTTCTCTCATTTGGGGGAAAAAAAGTGTAGCTCACTGCCAGTGCTCATTTAACTTAACATAGACGAGCTCTTTGAGGCTGAGGAAAACCAGACGGACTTTCAAGGTGAAAATAAAATATAAAAACTGTTCTTGGAGTTATCTCTAAACAGAACTAACATCAGAATGGTCTGAATAATCAGAATCATGTATTTTGGAAAAATTGGATTCACCAAAGGAATCATTGGTCAACAGCTATTGGAGAACAATGTTAACATCACACGTAGGAACGCTACGTTTCTGAGGATTTGGCATTTTCAGCTATCGAGAATTACCACATTTTTTAAATGGAATGATCACTACTAAAAACAGAATGCTACAAATAGAATGATGTCTTTTGTTTCCAAAGATGACATACCAGAGTGATATAAAAGTAATAATAAGAGTGAGATATTTTGCGGCAAAGTTATCACTGGGTAAACACTGCAATCACGAGCACCGCCAGCAAGTATTCCTGGGGCAAATAGGAAAAGGGTTAATTAGAATCAGGTTTAAATTTGTAATGTTTTATTTCTATAAGATTTTTAAATTATAAAAGAAGGGCTCATTGAAAAATCTTCAAATATTAGTGAAGGACTTAACATATAAAGCAAATGTCTCTATGATGATTATAAATTTCACGTGCCAACTTGAGTAGACTGCATGGGGCGCCCAGATTAGACATTATTTCCAATGTGGCTGTGAGGGTGTTTCTGGATGACATTAGCTTTTGGATGGATGGGCGAATGCAGGAAAGCAGATGGCTCTCCTCAGTGTGTGTGGGTGCCGTGGAATCCATCTTCTGCCCTCAGACTGAGGTTTCACTGTTGGTTCCATGGCTCTCAAGTTTTAACATTCAGACTAAATTACCCATTTTCCTGGTTCTCCAGCTCACAGTCATATTATGGCCTCCATAATTGTGGCCTCCATAATCACATAAGCTTATGCCTCATAACACACACACACACACACACATGCACACACTCACACACAGAAAGAGACAGACAGACAGAGAGAGAGAGTCTCTCTGAGACTGAGAGAGAGAGAGCGCCAATCAGGTACATCACTAAAAGACACAAAGGTGGATCTTAGGATTTAGAGATGTTTTCCTTTCTGAATCAGAAGAAGCCTGCACGAAATCGTATGAGCTACTGTTCATGGAACACTTCAAATGTGCATGGCAGAGCTTGGGTGGCCCCTCCTATGTTACTCATTGAATATTCACAACAGCTCTATTCCCATCTGACATAGGAGGAGCTCAGGCCCCGAAGAGGAAAACTAACCTGCCTGGGTAGGACATGGTGTCCTGTGATGCCAACCCAGGGAGCCTCATCCCGGAATCTGCGGTTTGGACAAACACATTGTGCCGCACTTTGACTTCTCACAGCTCCTCCCCTGCTTCTTTCTCTCAGTGTCTGTGGGCACCGTGGAATCCATCTTCTGCCCCCAGACTGAGGTTTCACCACTGCTTCCCCGGTTCTTGGGCTTCTTTCTCTCGTGAGCCTGGATGCAGACCCAAGCTGTGGTGGCCGTCCTGTGGCTCCAGAACTGGAGCACTGGTGACATTAGCCCTAGACTCGCTATGTCCAGACTTCTTGTTAGTTGACGAGAGCTAATTTCATTTGTTTAAGTCTTTGTACTGATTTTCTGTTACTCCATTGAAACTCAGACAAATTGCTGTGCAATTTGAATTTTTATTCACTAATATACTTCAGAGCTGTTTCCACGTGAATACCAAAGTATATGTATAGATTTATCACATTATTGATAGTGTCCAAATAGCATTCTGTCACATGGATGCCCAACAAATTATTAATTAGACTCATTAGGTATAAACATTTAGGCTGTGTTCACTTATTTGCCTTAACAACACTCTACAGACACCCTGTGTCAAGTCAAGCATCCTTCCCAGTGGTAGAAGTTGAGATTCTGGTTGATTGGAGCACGAAAGGAATTGACTGAGAGGATTTTTGGCGGTTCACAGCTAGCAGAACAGATAAAGTATAGATTTAGAAAATAGGATGAAGAAAAGGTTAGGCATTGAGAACCATTGCCCAAACCATGCCCAGAAACAGCAATGGGGAACTTGCCACCACCACCACCCTCAGCTGCTGCAGTTTGCATGGGTTCTCCATTGGTATGAGTGGGTCCCAGATGCTGCTACCTCTGTTTCTCTTAGAAAAGATACAGTTTTCCAACCACTTCCCTACATATTTTCACTGCCTTTGCTTTTTGTCTAACCATATCCAGTATAGAAATGTATCAGCAGCATGATGGACTTGAGCCTTGCTCACTTTCACACAGTTAACCCATAGACCACATCAGGAGGGCAACCATTAGCACGAGGGCCCAGCACCTTCAGTGTCTACGGTGAGTTATGGGCTCTGCTCTCACCAAGACTTACACATGGGGGGTTTCTCTAGATAGAGGAAGGAGGTTCAGAGTTTGTGTAGCCAGAGTGGAAAAGAAAAGGTTCTAAGCCAGACACGGTGGCTCACACCTGTAACCCCAGCACTTTGGGAGTCCAAGATGGGCAGATAGCTTGAGGCCAGGAGTTTGAGACCAACCTGGTAAACATGGTAAAACCCCTTCTCTACCAAAAAAAAAAAAAAAAAAGAAAAATCAGGCATTGTGGTGCAGCCTATAATCCCAGCTACTTGGAGGTTGAGGCAGGAGAACTACTTGACCCTGGGAGGCAGAGGTTGCAGTGAACCCAGATTGAGCCACTGCACTCCAGCCTGGGCAACAGAGCAAGACTCCATCTCACAAAAAAAAAAAAAAGAAAGAAAGAAAAAGAAAGGATCTTGCATTCTCATACATGGATCTATCTGAACTTGTGCAAGTTAATTTTCAGGGCAAGTCTTCAGAAGTGAGGCGTCTGGATCAAAGTTTTATATGCATTTCAAAATCGGGAGACGTTTCCAGATTCCTCTTACAAAAAGTTTGTACCAATTTATAGTGTCACTGCCGGTGTGCGCAAGTTCTGGTTTCTCCACACCCTCAAAACACTAGATATTTTTAGTTATTCAAATGAAAAGTTTGTATAAGAAGTACTTAAGCGCCTCAAAAAATTCTTAGTTGGACTAGTCTAATCTTGCTCTGTCTGTGATTTTATGTACTTAACACGTGTGCGCTCCCTTAAAACAGTAAACAACAACATTTTCAGAGAGGAATATGTCTTTTAAGATACCAATACGTTTATTTTGAATCTTTCAGATGATTCCAAGTTTATTTTGTAGTATTGTATATGCATTAATAGAAATCAAAATACATCTTTATTTCTGGATGCACACACACACACATATATATAGATACACACACATAACTATATATAACTGAAATGTGTATATTTGCATGTAGTATATATACATAAAGAATAGCAAACTAAGAAATTTATTTTTTTCCTATGGTGAGATCACTTTTCAGCTAACATAAAAAATATACTAATACATTATATGGCTAATATGCTCCAACGAAGAGCATATGAGCTCAGTGAGATATGTATGCTAAGTCTGCTGCGACTTCCATGTTGAAATCTATCCTGCGGTGCTTTATCTGTGCTTCTCTTAAGATACCATGTGATACCTAAAATCTCCATTTCCTAAAGTTGTGGGTATCAAAAAATGATATTAAGGCCGGGAATGCTGGCTTATGCCTGTAATCCCAGCACTTTGGGAGGCTGAGGCCAGGAGTTTGAGACCAGCCTGGCCAACATGGCAAAATCCTGTCTCTACTAAAAATGCAAAAATTAGCTGGGCATGGCAGCACATGATTGTAATCCCAGCTATTCCAGGAGGCTGAGGCAGGAGAATCTCTTAAACCCAGGAGGTGGAGGTTGCAGTGAGCTCAGATCACACCACTGCACTTCCAGCCAGAGTGACAGAGACAGACTGTCTCAGAAACAAAACAAAACAAAAGATTAAAAGTAATCATAGCAAAAGTCCATGGTCTAACAAGTTTGAGAGATCTTGGGTTAAGCAAATTAAACAGATTATTTTTCTGCAGGGCGTCTACCTGCCCTAATAGGCAAATAATGGTTTAAATCTCCAAACCAAGAAAATAATTGGGAGCTTTTCCAATTGATAAAATAGATCTCTTTTATCATGGGACTGCATCTATTTAGGGACTGTGTATTAAAAGTCCTAGTGTTAAGAGTATTCGAATGCAGGTGTTTATAGACATTGGAGACAACAGCCATATTGCTTTCCTGTACCTAGACAGAGCACCTCAATTTAGTGACCCCCTAAATTCAGGGGACTCACTGTGGATGGCATCAGGTGTCCTGTGTGATCTAAACATTCTCCACCTCCCTAACTGCCAAATAAGGAAAGGATTCTCTCCATTTCATTGGAATTCAGACAACTGACATTCTTTCATGACTTCATTCCGAGTCTTGACTTGTTCGATGTGCACGATATCTAGAAACAACTTAATATTTGCATATTCATTAGTCATTTTAAAGTCCCCTTTGATTGAGCAGTTATTACTTAAATCTCATTTTAGCAACTTCTATTTTGGTTCAGTCTCCAATTTTCAATGTTATCATTTCTCAAGGTCTTAAGCAGCTTTTTGCTGCCTCCTCTGTGAGGTTGGGGCTACAGATGAAGATGAATGATAGTTTTCACGATACGTCCTGCTTGCCCACAGCATGAGGTGGTGTCTTTACGTGCTGCCTATGCTCTGTTTGATTGGAGTGCACTTCCCCCATCACGGTCACCTATCAATCACGTGCTTATCTTTGGAACTGAGGCTTCCTGAGCCTCCTTACCCTGGGGAGGGACAGTATCCCTGGCCTCCTTAAATCCCTCTAGCCTGTGACAATTCAACCATTAGTTACTTGGCATCTAAGGGCTCAGATGGATTTTCTAGCACATGGTATTAATACATCTCAATTTAATGCTTCTTGGACAAATAATTGAATAATTATGTCGTTGAAAGCTCTGCTTACTAGATTTGAATTTTTCTGCAGTACAACTAGATGTTTCTGAAAATGTAGTTCTACAGTTGAACTAAATAAAGCTAGAAATGACTTTTCTTTTCCAGTATTTCTCAGACTGAAGTCATGCATGCATGCCTTTTAAGGAAAGCAAAAGTCCCCATGGACTCACAGTGTTAAAGAGCTCATAATATAGTATTAATATTAAAATATACAATGTGATATATAGATATAACAGCACACATTTTTACATATGTGCTATATTATATATGGTATTTGTAATTATAATATGGATAAACTTTAAGTGAGGTATAAATACATTATGCTTATTAGCTCAGCAAAATAAAAGCTAATGTAGACTTGTACATGAATACAAGATTTAAAACCAATAAAATTCAAAATGCCATTGCTTAATTTAACACGGCAGAGTAGGCTTTGCTCCTAACGAGCTGTCATTCAAGATGCAAGTGTGACAGGGTGAGGTGTGGAGCCCTGGTTTCAGCAGGACTTTCCCACAGTTGCTGTGTGATGACCAGTCCACCCTCCGCTCTCTGGTAACCAAGCTTCTCCAACAACTTCTTCCCTGGTTATCATAGCACTGTCCTGTCATTTTGAGTTCACTAAGTGGAAGCATTTTTTTCATTAAGTATATCTCTGTCTTTTCAGCATTGGGCCACAACAATGACATTAGTAATGTTTCATACCAACTTAATCAGAAATATCCATAAAAATAGATGCTCAAAAACCCAAAGGCGATATTCAGTCCTGAGATGGTTTGAGATGACCACATCACGTACTTGTTCACATCGCTGGTGAAATGAAATCATAACACCCAAATCCTTTGTAAGTGAGACCATTTATGGAGAACATGCCCTCGTTTGAAAATCACTGCTGGAGGCAGAGGCCTCTGCATTCTTCCCAAGCCTGTATCTGCCAATGCACATTTTAGAACATAAAATTATTAACTCAAAGCAAATGAACAGTTCAGTTCATCAGGGCACATCCCTCCTTGACCATAATGATTAACTAAGGTGTCCCCCTGGGTGTTTCAATCCACATGCAACACTCACGGTGTCCCTCCATCAGTGACAGTGACATGGCCATTTGGTAATGATTTCACAAAATCATTACCTCCTCTGTCCTCCAGGGTGACAAAAGCAAGACTATGTCTCAAAAAAAAAAAGAAAAAGAAAAAGAAAAAAGAAAGAAAGAAAGAAAAAGAAAACAATCCTCTCCAAAGGGTGTTGTTGAACAGAAGGTTTTTAAACATCAGTTTCAGTTTTGCATCTATCAAAAAATGGGGGATGATCCTGAAATTTTCTCAAGGTGCTGTGTGTCTTGTAAAACTTAAAGGGGGTCAAGCATGTTGAGCCCTCTGTGCAGGAGCCCCATGGAGCTGGCTCTTCCCAGCTCTGCCCGTGCAGTGTGGCCACTCCCGGGACCTCTTCACTCTTCTCCCGAGTCAGTCCCCATGCGGCCCTGCAGTGTTGACTTATCTCGTGTCGCTGCCTTCGTCCTGTAAACTCCTGACGTGATAACAGGATATTTTTGAAGAGGCTCTCTCATTATTAAAAGGAGTAGAGGGACCCCTGACTCAGGAATCTGGGTGTGATCTCCACTCTGAAGAGTGAGTTCCTGGCAAAGTCAACCCATGTGTCCACTAAACTCGCACACCTGTCTCTCAGGGATTTCAAGAATGGGATGCTGTGATTAACGTGTGTTCAGAGCTTGAAAGGGGTTGAAGCCAAGAGGCTCTACACGAGTACCAAGCATTGCTCCTCATGTGTCCTGGAGTCTCCTTATCTCAATTCTTGCCACGTGGCAGAAAGACAGGGATGAAACGCCTAAAATGGCCCTTAAGCCATTGGTTGATGAGTCAAGCCAACTTTGTTTAGACAACCTATTGTGTTAAAGACAGAATTGTAGCTTGGGAGGTAAGCCTTAAAAATGTCAGGAATCCACAGTCTAAATCTGCCTCTTAATTAATGGGAAACTTCTCTGCCAACATCAGAAACAAGACAAGCCACCCGCTGAAACTGGAAGATAAACCAAACATTTAAAATTAAAAAATACTAGAATGGAAAGAAGGAACGGGTGAGGGGTAAGAAAGTTAGGCTTCCCTGATTATGTCTTGTTTTATAGATTCGATTGTGGGACTATATGTATTTTTATGTAAAATAAAATTAAACGAAAATTTACAAAGTAATTCCCAACTATTTAAAACAACAAAGAAAGGCCAGGTGCGGTGGCTCAGGCCTGTAATCCCAGCACTTTGGGAGGCCGAAGTGGG
The DNA here is from genome assembly GCF_037993035.2 of Macaca fascicularis. Classification (NCBI taxonomy): domain Eukaryota; kingdom Metazoa; phylum Chordata; class Mammalia; order Primates; family Cercopithecidae; genus Macaca; species Macaca fascicularis. The sequence continues at coordinate 4,458,638 of NC_088383.1, read as the reverse complement.
CGGATCACAAGGTCAGGAGTTCAAGACCAGCCTGGCCAAGATGGTGAAACCCCGAGTCCACTAAAAATACAAAAATTAGCCAGGTGTGGTGGCACGCGCCTGTAATTCCAGCTACTCAGGAGGCTGAGGCAGGAGAATCACTTGAACCCAGGAGGCAGAGGTTGCAGTGAGCCAAGATTATGCCATTGCACTCCAGCTGGGTGACAAAAGCAAGACTATGTCTCAAAAAAAAAAAAAAAAAAGAGAAAAAAGAAAAAGAAAAAAGAAAGAAAGAAAGAAAGAAAGAAAGAAAGAAAGAAAGAAAGAAAGAAAGAAAGAAAGAAAGAAAGAAAGAGAAAGAAAGAAAAAGAAAATAATTGGCTGTAGTTATGTGTCAAGGTGTTAGCTAAGCCACAAGTAAGGCACTACGTCCTGCAACTTTAACACCATAACTGAATGACACTAACAGGATATATATTGTGGACAAAACAAATACAAAGATATTTTAAATTATTTTCCATGATTGTAATATTAGTGATAATACTGGTATTGTTATTTTAAGAGTTTATATATTTCTAAATAGAGTAAATAATTAGGTCTGTGTCTTCAGAAACCAAAAATTTTAGCACAGGAAAAGGAGTGACATAAAAATTTTTTTAAAAAATTAAAAAGCTATAATTATAAATTTGAATTATACATATCAATATGTTTTATGGTGTATTTTTTCTTGCAAAAAAAAAAAGTATTTCTTAGCACTGTGTACTGAAAAAGCCCAGAAATAACATCTCACCCAGAAGCAGTGAGGATCACTAGGCATTCAGATTGTGATCTCTGAATACCATTTCCCACTGCAGGGTGCCAGTGCTCCTTGGAGTTAGAAAACGCTGATTCCAGCTCTGGGAAGAAAGTGATCCTGGACCAGCCTCTTGCTCCAGAAGGTGAGAAAGCCTCCTGGTCTACCGGTCATGACAGAAGGAACAAGAAGCCGACTAGAAAGTATTTCCAGGGGCCACATGGAGACAATTTTAGCATCAAACAAGTGATAACTACAATCGATGGCAACACATTGGACCATTAGGTCAGACTGATACTGGGAATAAGGGCAGAACAGAAACATAAAGTTTTTTTTAAAAAATTTCACCCTTGTTAAAGAATAAATTATGATTCTGAAAACTAGTAAAAATAGGGCATTAAACAAGCATTTATCTCGCTTTACTTGTGTAAACTGTGCGTAGGGAGAACAAATGAGTGTTGAGGAAAGGTCTTTGTAGATGAAATCTGGGCAGTACAAGATGAAATCGGAACTATTAGGTTGGTCGAAAAACCGTGATTACTTTTGCACCAACCTGATAGAATATCCCAGTTTGGCAAGCTCTAATGACACAAAATGAGCGTCATCATCATCACTGCTGCCAACCCATCTGGTGAGGAGCTGAGAGAGAGCATGGAAACACCGACCCGGTGGCTTCATTGTTACAATACCACAGGCAAACAAGGGGAATTGTGTGGCTCCAGTGCGACGTGGTGAGGGGCACCCATCGCCGTGAACTCCTTTATCCCTCCAAAAATCCGAATCCAATTAAGCCTCTACATTAGCGCTGTTCGGTAGAAATATCACACGAGCTATCTTACAGTATTTAAGACAGGAATCTGAAATTTTCTAGTCACCACGTTAAAAAGGTAAAAAGAAATTGGTGAAATTAATCATACATTTTATTTATCCCAATGTATCAAAAATGTAATTTCATAATGTTATCAGTGTAAAAAAGTATTGATGTGATATTTTACATTTTTTTATACATCTTTGAAATCTTGTGTAAATTTTGCATTAGCAGTACATCTTCCGTTGCTGATTTCTCATTGGAAATACTTAGTCTGTATTTAGATTTTGTAAAATTTCCAGCTGAAAAACTATATTTGTAAGCCGAAGTTGCTCCAATCATACTTGAAAATCTTCCAACAACCAAATAGAGTATGTTTTAAAATTTACATTAATTTCAATTAACTAATATGAAAGGTTTTACAGAAGCCACGTTTCAAGTGTTCCGTAGCCACACGTACTAGTGGCAAGTGCATTGAACAGCACATATGTAAATCTTTTCACCAATCCACAGGAACCCACATGGGACCAAGAAGGGGAAGAAGATATCACATATGTGCAAGCACTCAATTCAGAGTATGGAAAATGCTGCAGGATAAGGAATCTGGTTACTTGCAATTAAAGAAAAAGAGAGATAACCTGTATATAAAAGAAATTTAAGAGACTCATCCAATTAAATGTAATGTTTGGAATGAGCTAGATTCTGATTTAAACAAACCATATATATGAACACGTGCATATATATATACATTTACAATCAAACAATTTGAACACTCTTCAAATACATACTTAATAGAATTAGTTACTGCTATTTTTTTAGCTGTATCTTGGTTATATTTTAAAAGAGAAAGGGACTATTTTGTAGAAACACAGACTGAAGTATTTACAAATGAAAAAATTTCAGGTCTGAGATTTCCTCCATAATAATCCCGGGAAGAGGAAAAGAGCTTACGTGGGATTTTAGATGAGACAAGTTGGCCTGGGTTCATAATTGTTGAAACTGCATGATGGAGGCCAGGCGCAGTGGCTCACACCTGTAATCCCAACACTTTGGGAGGGAGGCTGAGGTGGGCAGATCACCTCAGGTCAGGAGTTCAAGACCAGCCTGACCAATATGGAGAAACCCAGTCTCTACTAAAAATACAAAATTAACCAGGCATGGTGGTGCATGCCTGCAATCCTGGCTACTTGGGAGGCTGAGGCAGGAGAATCACTTGAACCTGGGAGGTGGAGGTTGCGATGAGCTGAGATCACGCCAGCCTGGGCAACAAGAGTGAAACTCCATCTCAGGATGTGTGAGTACATGGGAGTTTATTTTAAAAACTGACAGCATGTCAGATAGTAAGAAGTTTTGTCAGTGTAGTCAATAATCATAATGGTGTGTGGTTACATTTTTAAAAATGTGGTGGGTGTGGTGGCACATGCCTGTAGTCCCAGCTACTCGGGAGGCTGAGGTGGGAGGATCACTGGAACCCAGGAGGTGGAGGTTGCAGTGAGCCAATATCGTGCCACTGCACTACAATCTGGGCAACAGAGTGAGATCCTGTCCCTGCTCCCCCCAAAAAGGTCACCTATGGCTAACGTAAAACAATATGAGGTCTTTGATTTTGCTGAAAACATTCTGGGAGACAATTGTTGGGGTGGTGGTAAAGCAGGAGGGGACACACTAGGAGCATGACTTATCCAGTGGAAGAGGCACACATCCCTGCTTCCACACCGGACCCAGCTGCAGTGCTCACAGGCTGTCCCTGCCAAGATTTGGGACCTGAGGACCCAGACATCAGAGTCAGAGAGAGTTTAGGGGAGAGAGCACAGCTTATGGGCAACCTTACTTCACTTAGATAAACAACCCTGGGGCTGATTCCCAGACGCTGAGACCGGCCCCCCTTGCCATAGCTGAGACCGGCCCCCCCGGCCATAGCTGAACGCCTCTCGCCAGGAGTCAAGACTCAACGTTTTGTACTTTCCGGTTTGGTCTGGCATGGTTTTCCAAATATCTAAGCTGTCTTTTCTAGACTCTGATCTGCATATTCTGCTGAGCTCGACAAAGAAATCCTGAGGTTGAGAATTACACACACCAAAGAGGCTTGAAAAAATGGTTTAAATGGTTCACATTCATTAATTTCTCAACAAAAGGCAATTCTGGATTTGTTTACTGTGAATATGTGTGAACATCATTAAATCAGGGTGGATGAGTGCTGATTACCACCTCAATTGTTTTAGAAACCCTGGCCTGAACCTCCACTTTATCTGCCATCAATCGGAGTTACTTCCACTTGTGTCAGCCCTATTTTAAGAGGATCAATGAAGGTTTATGAAGAAAAAAAGCCTTGTCACCTACTTCTAAATGACCTAAATTAATTAAGTTGCTGGGGCCAAATCTATGACACTTTTTTTTTTTTTTTTTTTTTTTTTGAGGCGGAGTCTCGCTCTGTCACCCAGGCTGGAGTGCAGTGGCGTGATCTCGGCTCACTGCAAGCTCCGCCTCCCGGGTTCCCGCCATTCTCCTGCCTCAGCCTCCCGAGTAGCTGGGACTACAGGCGCCGCCACCACGCCCGGCTAATTTTTTTGTATTTTTAGTGGAGACGGGGTTTCATTGTGTTAGCCAGGATGGTCTCGATCTCCTGACCTCGTGATCCGCCCGCCTCGGCCTCCCAAAGTGCTGGGATTACAGGCTTGAGCCACCGCGCCCGGCCGACACTTTTTGTATATTGTTATTTTTTATGGATTAGTTGCTCACATGAGCTAGAACAAAAAGATGGACCTTTTCAGCCGAGCACAATAGATGTGTGCTAACAAACAGGTATTCATCGCTTAACTTTCTTAGTTGCCAGGTCTGAATACTAGAAGTGTGTTTCTGGTAAAGACCTGAGCAACTCCCAGTGTGTGGCAGGTGCATAAAATGGATGCTAAAATTAGTTGCTAAATAAATGTACTATTTGAAGGTTTTACGCTTGTGGTCTAAATTTTAATATAGAAAAATTAAAAATGACAAGTACCAATTCATGGTAAAAATCTCTTTAGACACACAGTCCTCTATATCTCTAACAAGAAACGTTTCCTCCCCTCCCATTAGGAAGTCCATCTTGTCTTTCTTCCTGTTGAGTTCAGGGAGAGTCTCAGAGGTGTCCTCAGAGGTGTGGACAAGGTGATGCGGGAGCTGGACAGGAGACCTGGCCTGGCCTCAAAGCATCCCCAGCAGGGTGAGCCTGAGCAAAGAGAGGAGATGGGGCCTGTGTGCATGTGCAGTGTTTAATTTTACCTGTGTCCTAACATTGTCATTTCAGCCAGGGTTCTTTGAAAGGCAGTAAAGCTGAAAGGGCTCTATACTCAGAGACTGTGGGTTTCACGTGTCTTAGCTGTGCTGCTACCACTCATGCACAAAAGCAAGACGTCCGATCCCCTGGTTCCCATCATCCCGACGGCACGGCCCTGATCAAATGCACCTGGACGGAAGCCCTGCATCAGCTGTAGGGACAGCCCTCAGACGGCTCCCACTGCAGAGAGCGCCTCCTCCTCCATCTGCCCTTGAGACCTGTTCTGGGTCTTCGTAAGTGAAAGGGCTAACCTATGGAACTCATTCGAAAGAGGACGCCGAAAGGCTTCTGTGTTTTCAACAAATTCCTCCTGTTACTATCACCCTGCTACCCGCAACGGTGGACACCTGAGCACCACAGTAGGCCAGAGAGGAAGGACGTTCAGGGCAGGCGTTCTGTCCAAAGAATGCTTCATGCTGGACCAGTGGGATGCAGCTCGCAATCAAAAGCACGCGCTGCATGCTAGAAATGGGCAGAGGAAAGTGGTAAAAGGGGCTGATTTGAAAAACATGGCTCCAGTTCCTGCCCTCACTGCTTTCTAGCAGGGAAAGCTGCCGGAGGGTGGGTACAGCTGGTGAGCTCATCACCGGGTCCCACGTATACCATCCCCTTCCTGCTGCAACGGCCCGGCAGAGCAGACTCGTCCAAATTGCACCACGGGGACACATGTAAGGAGATTGTTTCTGGGACTCCTGAAGAAGAAAATCCTTCTTTAAGAGCTATGGAAGATCATTATCTCTTGTAAATGAGGGATAGTCCATCACAGAGATCCGGGGAGCCCCATTGAGACTGCTAGAGTGGGGGCCATGAGCCCGCTGAGAAGGGGGCCAGTCCTGGGCCAGGAGAGACAAGGGTCTGACCCCGGAGCCAGCAGCACCTGTTTCCTGAGAGTCTCCATCGGGACACTCCTGCTGCATGAGCCCACACACTCCCTCTATAACCTTCTGCCCAGCTTGCGATGGGTTTCTCCTGGTCTCCATGCAAGGGTTTCTCCTGATGCATGACCTGAGCAACAGCCAAACCCGGATCCATGGTGGAGCAAAAGTGGGCACCTTATGATTGTGGGCACAGCCTCTTCTCATCATGGCAGTGGCATCCGCCCACACCAGGGCACCTGACAACCACAGAGCTGCCCTCCGCACGCTTTCATGCATCATCCTGAGTTTGCCTCATTTGGTAGGAACCTGGGATCCTTTCAAATGAGAATGGAAGGTGCAGCAGCCATCCCTGCATTCCAGTGTCTGGTACAATCTGTACTTAACAAACACTGAGTAAAACCAGTTTATAATACTCAGTGGCCTTGCTGGGTCATCTGCTAGAAAGCTGTGAAACAAACACCAAGAGTCAAACGGATCTACAGACTCACTGGAAGCTGGCAGCCTGCCTCGCTGGTTTGGGGAAGAAGCTGCTGCATTTCTGTTTACTTCTGGGCCTCATCTCCTAGGCCTTATTAGGAGACTTCTGTGTGGCGTTTACAGGCACCACACACCATCTCCCTGTTTAGACTCTGCAGAGATTTGCAACGTGGTGCATTGTGTATGATTTCCCAGCCAGTAAAATTTTCTGAATGAAGTCAAAGCTTCCCATACATCCAAATCTTAAATAAAAATAATTTTAAAATGTAGAGAAGGAGGTGAATTCTTCCAGTTAAGAAAAATCACACTCATGTGCCATTGCTCCCACACACCAGAGGAGAAAGTCAACTTTAAGAGAAGGGTCTTCGGAGCTGTGCTTAGAATGACACGTTAAACTGGGTTAATATCATTTTCTAAGTCCTCACGCTTAAAATTCTACTTGACATTATAAGTAAAATACAAGTATATCTCACTCACGTAATAGAAATTGCTACTGTTTCCAGAGTTAGGAAGTAGTCTGCCTGGGAATAGTTTTAATTTATTATTTATTTATTTATTTATTTTTAATTATACTTTAAGTTCTGGAGTACATGTGCAGAACGTGCAGGTTTGTTACACAGGTATACGTGTGCCATGGTGGTTTGCTGCACCCACCAACCAGTCATCTACATTAGGGATTTCTCCCAATGCTATTCCTCCCCAGCCCCCTACCCCCTGACAGGCCCAGATGTGTGATGTTCCCCTCCCTGTGTCCATGTGTTCTCATTGATCAAATCCCATTTAAGTGAGGACATGCGGTGTTTGGGATTTGAAGGTACTATGAATGCCACTTGCATAGCTTCTTGGTGGAATTGTCACCTTGTTGAGGCGGTGTACTCAGGAACACTTTTAGGATTCCTACGGCACCCAGATGGCCAGAAGTCCCCAGCATAATGATCATAACCGAAAGACGGGAGCTAGCTCCCCTCTCCAGCATGAACACAAACTAACACGGCTTCCCACGGGCTCAGGGGCCTCAGGAATAAATGTGGAAACTAAGACATGGTAAAAGTCAATCATAGTTTATATCCAGCCCTGCGCAGGCTTATTTCAGACGTATGACTCTTCCTTTGCTTGCTGTACCTTTTTGTATGACTTGGGTTGGCTAAGTAAGCCCTAAATCACCCTGGTGCTCTCAGATTACTACTAAAACTACACAGTTTCCTCTTTTGTCCACTGATTATTAATATACTCAGCACTTGAAGGGTTTCACAGAGTTTATAAGACATTCCCTCACACACAATTGTATTTAATCCACAATTAATATTTGTATGTAATCCACAATTGTATTTAATAAAGCTCTGGGAGGTAAGAGTGCATTCATTATTATTCCACTTTTGTCGATGAGGGGAGGCGTGATTCTGAAAGGTTAAGGGGTTGCTTTCACAGCTGGCCAGCTGCCGTGGCTAGAAACCTGAAGCCAGAACTTGAAATGAGGATTTTAAGACCTAACTTCTATGAGAGACTGAGGCAAGACAATCGCTTGAACCAGGAGGTGGAGGTTGCAGTGAGCTGAGATCACGCTACTGGGCTCCAACCTAGGCAACACAGAGAGACTGTCTCAAAAAAAAAAAAAAAAAAAAAAATTCTAAGCTCTCTGTAGCATTCCAACTCTGGGCAAACACAGAGTAGGGCAGAGATGATGTGAACAGGAGGCTTCGGAGAGCCACGTGTTACTTGATCACACCCAGGTTTACAACACCTGTATTAACTGAGAGGTGGCTTTAGTTGTCATTGCTTATGTTAGTGACAAATTCAATCATTCATCCATTCATCCTTGCTGGTCAAGTCAGCCAGCCACAAGCAATGGTTTCTATTTGAAGAAATCACTTATTTTGGGGGTATTGGGAAGATGTTGGTTAAAGGATACAGAATTTCAGTTGGGAGAAATAAATTTAAGAGGTTTCTCGTACAGCCTCATGACTATAGTTAATAAATATGTATTGTGTCCTTGAAAATTGCTAACAGAGTAGATTTTAAGTGTTCTCACCACAAAAAAAAATGACGTGTATGTGAAGTAATGCATGTGTTAATTAGCTTGATTCAGCCTTCCCACAATGTACACATAAATCAAATGATCATATGGTATACCTTAAATATATACTTTTATTTTTCAATTAAGAATAAGTAAATAAAAGAAAGAAATTACTCACTCTGGATGTCTGCCTCACAGAGTGATTTTTCTCCTGATTACCTTTACTCACTTTGGTTTCCTTTGCTCCAGTTATTTTGCTCCCCATCCCCCCAATTTCCACCAACTCCACCCTTCCACCTTTCCTCGTAGTTATTCCTCCTGGGACGTCCCTTCTTGCTGGTGGTAACTGTGAAGGTTTCCTTCCAGGTCTGGCAGGCAGAACCCCACCTCTGGCCCTCTGGCCACACGAGGGAGGGATTTGCATAAACCCCTGGAAACACCTGCTAGCCCAGAAGAGGATCTTCACCCACACTCAGGAGCTCCCAACTCATTTAGCGCTGCATTTCATCTCTGTCCCCATTTTCCCAATAAAGAGATTCTCTCATAGAGGAATGGGGAGAGTCCCATGTTAACCAATGAGAAATGGTGCTAATTTGCCTTTTTGTCAAGCTTAAGAGGCTTACAACGGCGACATCTCCTAAACAAAGCTGCTTCAAGTCACAAAAGGCACGGAAAGCAACTTCCAGTACACACCTATGCAGAAATACTTTTTTCTTCTCTTTTACTTGAAAATATTTCAAGGGGAACCAAGCCTAATAGATTCTGGGCATTGGGTTGATCATGATACTAGAAAAAGAATCTTGCTGTTATAAATTGAGGGACATCTGTGTGCCTCAACATCATCCTGGCCTCCTGTGGCCAGGCTGGAGGCCTCTTCTAAGCCTAGGTCCAGCCATGGTCCAGCAGATAGCACCAATTCATGTGCCATTTTCACTCAGGCCAACCAACATCCTGTGCAGAGATAAGCACATGGTGAGGTTTTGCTCCTTGGATGGTCCCAAAGCAGAAGAGAAAGGGAAAGGAGAGCTGAAGGTGTCTGTCTGGTCAACCAACAGCCATCACCCAACGCAGGTTCTAGGCTGGAGGGCTTCGGACAGATCTCTCTACATCTCAGCCCTTCAAGTGGTTCAATAACTGCAATGAAGAGTGGTTAATTGTTTTCTTCTTCCTGTTTTTAAATGGGGTATTTGTACAGGCTTTTCAGTTTGGGTGCTCCGAAAAAGATCTTATGTTTTCAGATTTCCTATCTTCTAAATTTAATATATCGGCTACCACACAATGTGAAGATTATGATAAGGATGGTGATAAATAGTAATGATCACGTAACTCAGTGAACTCGAGTGTATCAGAGTTTACCAGCTGTTTTCTTTGCCCTCTCTCTTTTACTCTTCATAACGCTCTAGGAGGATCTAGCATTTGTTCCATTCCACATTCCAGGACAACATCCAAACTAAACATGGCATTTTCTGAGAATCTTGCATTTCTCATCCCATGGACCAAATAAGGACGCTGACATTTTAAAATATGTTTAGCCCCAAACTGATTTAGTTTCAGGATAAATGAAAATGTGGAGTGCAGGGTTTTTGAAAAATTGGAAGCTTTGCAGCTACAAGCAAAGGGTGACAAACCCCGTAGAAAGCGTCAGCTCGCAGCAGAATTACTCTTTCCACGTACACCTTACGGATGGGGCTTTGGGTTACTTGGTTGTTTCTGGCCAGGCAGAAGGGCTGAACAGACCCAGTGAGTCCTGTGTCCACAGGGGCTTGGTTGAGGCTGCCCAGGGCTGGATTTGCTGCCTGAACCGGAGCTGTCAATCAGACTCCCTCTGCCCCTTCAACACATCCTACGAACGCATGGGCAAGAGTGCCTTCTCCGTGGGTACCCCACCCTGTGCATGCTCTGTAAGTTCACATTCAGCTTAGAGTTTTCATGATTATCTGTCTGTTCAAGACCACTTGGAAGAGAAAAAAGGCAATTTCCAATGGCCCCAAGGCTGTCATAAAATTCGTGAATCAAATATGCATGTTTTTATCTTAATTGAAATACTTTTATGGACTTCAAACTTAAGAAATTTAGAGTTAAGTAAAACCACTTTGTTTCCAAAAGAGTTGAGGATGACCTTACAAATCAAAAATTTATACATGAATGCATTCCCCCTTAAATTATAATACATGAGACCACTTTAAAATTGTTTCGTCAATAGATTTCAGTTACATAAAATAGTTGTTACATCAGTATCAGTTGTTTGTTTTCTGCCAGAAATAAGCTGTTATTTTTACATGGAACACTTCTATCTTCTAAGTGCAGTTGATTGTCAATATTTGTGAAAGTATTGTTTATAGCACACAGTCCTTTATATGTGTATATATATAACACATAGACACAAACTTGTCTCTTATATATAGAATCTGCCTTCTCATTGTGGCAATTTCTTTTGATACAGACTCCGAAGTAAGAATCCAGAATACAAAATTAAGAGTATAGCTTGTGCAGTTGGGAAGCCCCTGAACTTAGAATCCAAATGCCTGGATTTAAGTCCTGAGGTTTTTCCTTTATTACCAGATTTTCCTCTGAGAAGTCACTTGACACCTCTTGTGATGATGAATATTGAGTGTCAACTTGATGGGACTGAAGGATGCAAAGTATTGTTACTGGGTGTGTCTGTGAGGGTGTTGCCAAAGGAGATTAACATTTGAGTCGGGGGGCTGGAAAAGGCAGACCCACCCTCAATCTGGGTGGGCACTATCTAAACAGCTGCCAGCACGGCTAGGATAAATGCAGGCAGAGGAGCGTGGAAGGACTGGACTGGCTGAGTCTTCAGGCCTCCATCTTTCCCCTGTGCTGGATGTTTCCTGGCCTCGAACAACAGACTCTGAGTTCTTCAGCTTTTGGACTCTTGGTCCTACACCAGCGGTTTGCCAGGGGCTCTCAGGCCTTCGGCCACAGACTGAAGCCTGCAGTGTCAGCTTCCCTACTTTTGAGGTTTTGAGATTCAGACAGGCTTCCTTGCTCATCAGCTTGCAGACAGCCTATCGTGGGACTTCACCTTGTGATCGTGTGAGTCAATACTCCTTAATAAACTCCCTTTTATGTTACATCTATCCTATCAGTCCTGTCCCTCTAGAGAACCTTGACCAACACACTTCCACTGAGGCACACCTTCCACATTGGGAAGACAGCCCCGCCTCCAGCGCCCACTGCCCTGGTGACTCGGCCAGAGTGGCACCACCAGTGGGCAGCTGAGTGGGCTGCAGGGAGAGCCCTGAGGTGGACAGAGCAAGTGCACCCATGGCTGCCTGGGCCCCAGTGATGATTAATGATAACACCTTCGATAACGTGGTGTCGTGGAGTTTTATTGGATTTGAAAACATTTTCTTATAAACGTCATCTAAAGGCTGTTTCTGTCATAATCTAACCCAGGAAATAAACGTATCAAGTATTTTAGGATTAAGTAAAGGTCCCGAGAGCATTAAATAACGACACTGTCATAATTGTCGGTTGCTTGACCCTGAATCAAGCCAAAGCATATCCGATGGATAACATGCAAGAAGGAAAGATAACCATATTCCTAGATCTACTAAGTAGGTGCTCAGGGGTCTGTGAAACGTGGCCATGGGGAGCAGAGAGTCTGACCTCAAGTCCAGCCTGTGTCTTAGGATCTGCTGTGCAGGAACCATGCAGGAAGGGTGGAAAGACAGTGGGCGAAGCGGGTGGGGAGGGGCTGATACTGGGCTCCAGGGGCCCTGAGGCGGGAGATCAAGGCAGGGGCAGAGGGCAGAGTGGCCCTTGTGGCAGGCGGCATGTAGCGCCCAGGCTGCCCAGGGCTGGACTTGCTGCCTGAATCAGAGCTGTCAACCACGCTCCCTCTGCCCCTTCAACACATCCCACAAACTCACAGCCAGGAGTGCCTTCTCCCTGGGTACTCCGTGCAGGCTCTGTAAGTTCACGTTCAGCTTAGAGTTGCCATGATTATCTGTCTGTTCAAGACCACTTGGAAGAGAAAGAAGCCAATTTCGAATGGCCCCAATTTCCATTTTCCCTTGAGGCCATGGGAAGAGTTTACTGCTCTTCCTGGAGGTGGTGGGAAAGTTCTGAAGGATCTTAGGTGGGGACTGGGTGCTGGAGGGGAGCAGGGGATCCTGGAGACAGCAGATGCTCGGGTGTCCTGCGGCACCTGCTCAGGCATCCACTACAGAGCCTGAAGCAGGGGGACAGTCCAGGACCAGAAACCTGAGATGTGTCCTTATGTGGGCACAGAGGGGTGGAGGGCCCACAGGGGCCCAGATTTGGTCATGGAGAGGATGAGGTCCTTGTGCGTTCCGGTTGCTGTCACTGAAACCACAGACTGGGTAATTTACGAGCAGTCAGCATCCACTCCTCACAGCTCTGAGACTGGGATGTCTAAACTGAGTTAGACTTGGTGTCTGTTCAGGGCTTCGAAGGGGACATATTCTCACTGTGTCCTCACATGGAGGAAGGTGAAAGGCCGGATGACACAAGAACTCAGCCAGTTCCTCCAGCCTGTTCTACAGCACAAATTTCACCCTTCCAGGCAACGTCCTTATGGCCTAATCAACGTCTAAGGGTCCTTCTAAAAAGGGCTGCTTTGAAGAGTATGTTTAAGGCTGTTTTGAAGATTACATTTCAGCTTGAATTTCAGAGAGACAACCATTCAAACCATAGCAGTGGAAGACCCACAAGGCATCAGGAGCAAGCACAAAGAGGATGGGGACCCACAGCGGACCCAGGTATGTGAGCGCAGAGTCCAGGAGACTCCGTGGGTGTGGCACGTGGATCACCCAAAGGGGAGGCACCTGTCCTTGGCTGTGTTAAGGTTGGGCTCCACAGCTGCAGAGTTGAATATGAGTTGGGCGGAGCTGGGATAGATTGCCAGCGTATTAGTCTGTTTTCATGCTGCTGAGAGAGACATACTTGAGACTGGGCAATTTACAAAGGAAAGAGGTTTAATGGATTTATAATTCCACCTGGCTGGGGAGGCCTCATGGTGGAAGGTGAAAGGCACAACTCCCATGACAGCAGACAAGAGAAGAGAAGAGAGCTCGTGCAGGGAAACTCCCCTTGTTAAAACCATCAGATCTCGTGAGACTCATCCACTATCACAAGAATAGCACAGGAAAGACCCACCCCCTAATTCAACCACCTCCCACCAGGTTCCTCCCATGACAGGTGGGAATTGTGGGAGTTGCAATTTAAGATGAGATTTGGGTGGGAAAACAGCCAGATCTCAGTGAGGCAACCACGGGGATTCAACAGGGTTTAAGGAGCCTGACGGTTTTCAGAGTCTGACTATCCTGCGAGAGTGGCCAGGAAGCATGCATGCAAGGTTCATGAAGCACCGTGCTGTGGGCCCAGTCCCCCATGCCACCCCACTGACCAGAGGTTCCAGCAAGCTCCTTCCACCTGTGACTTCAGCCCAGGTCCACCTCACAGCCCAGGGCTGCAGTCTCTTCCCAGAATTATCTTCATTTTTCACCAGCTCCTCCTCACTGGCATTGGGTCTGAATTCTTCTCATCCACGGTCAGATGGCTACAGTCTCACAAATGATTGAATGACTCATGAAGAAACACAAGTTTCCAAGGAAAAATGTTTTAGAAAGAAAAAATACGAGTGAGTCATGAGGGAGAGGTAGCACTACTAGATCTACAGGAATTAGCATTCTGCAATATTGGCAGAAGAATAAAGAGCTTAATCATCGGAAAAGGTTCGTTTTCCCAGAAGCAAATGCTAACAGAGAAAAACTTAGTGAGTAACAATAAAAGGACAATTAATTCAATAAATGATGTTGAAAAATTTGTAGATTCGGCTGGGGGGGGAATAAATTAACATCCTTAATTCATGCCATATACAAAAATAAACTGAAGAAGAATTAAATAGAAAATGTAGACAGCTAAAGCATTAAACATAACAATTTTTTTTTGGAAAGTGGAACATTTAATGGATGTGAAGAAGAAAAAAAGACTTTCTAAGCAGATAATTAATGGAAGAAATTATGAAACAAAACACAGACATTTGGTTACTATTCAGGATCAGCAGCAATATCACCAAAGCACTGGCCTTCTCCTAGTTGCAACTTTCCTTAGTGCTGGTCCTGGCCGCTCGTGCAGTCAACAGCCACTGAGCTCGGCCACAGGAGCAGCTGAGAGAAAGCCTTGTGCATCCTGAGATTTCATACACTGAGGTAAAGTAAAAAGCTTAAGTCTAAAAACCATTATTGTCAAATAACTAAAAGGTATTATACATAAAAAAAACTGGGAAACTACGTGCCACAAAGATTATAGGCACACTGTTTGAAGCGGAAAGGTAGCCCAGTGATTACACACAGAAAATGAGAAATGAATAAAAAGTTCCTCAACCTCACCAGTAAGGAAAGGAAACTCGAATTCTACAATATTGAGATGTCATTTTGTCTTCTTCTTGCCTAACAAAGGGTGCAACCCTTTATTCTCTCTTTCTCTGTGTGTGTGTGTGTTTTGTTTTGTTTTGTTTTAATAAAACTCCCCATTGCTGCCAAAATTTTTGGTAGATGGACAGTCTCATTCACTCCTAGTAGGGGTCTAACTTGGTGCAGAATTTCCAAAAAACTGATGTTCTAATTTGTACCAATAGATCTAAAATTATCCATGCCCCTTCATCGGGTAACTCCATTTCTAGGAATATATCCTAATAAATAACATGACTACCTATGAAGATTTATGGGCAATAATGTTTGTTCTAGCTACACAGAACTGTTAATATCAGAAATAGTCAACACAAAGAGAACGACTAAATAGTTTTGGCATATTGTTAAGATAAAATATTATGTAGTCGCTAAAAATTAAAGTTTTGAATTATTTTTAATTATTGGGAAGGCTAGGTGAAAAAAAGGCAAACTCTAACACTGAGTGGGCAGCCTGTTCACCCCCACGTAGATATAATTGCATATTGACTTTTCAAACACAGGGAATAGCTACTCACGTTCCCACAGCAATGAGGGCTGGGGGTACCTCCCACCCCGAAATAACTGAGCAGTTGTTACGGCTGAGCTTACCTAACACATGTATTTTTATTTCCTCTGTTATATTTTGTCTGTATTTTCCAACTTTTCTCAAAGGCCATTTATCATTTACACCAAGAAGTCAATCCATAGGGTTTTCTAGAGAGGTATCTGTGATGAGGTGACTCAGGCCTATCCACAGCCCTCCTCCTCCTCTGTCCTGTTTCTGTCCTTCTCTAAAGGGTGCCAGGGAACCGTCTAGCTTGGGCATCTCCTTTTGTGGATGTGGGAGGTGTCTGTGGAGAAGACCCTCAGAGATGAGGGTCCTGTGTGTGCAGGGCGGGAGCGAGGGGGGAGGGTCTGTTTAAATGACAGTTTAAGACCATGTACGGCCTAGAAGTATTTTCCCAAATTCTTCAACTGAATAAAGTTTTTTGAAGATTTAGTAAGAGAATGCAGGCGTGCACACACACACACACACACACACACACGCTATTAAGGAATAAGTTGTGTCTCCAGTTTTCCTGTGTCGAAGTCTGAACCTCCTGGGAAGGTGAGCACTGTGGTGATGGGGTCTTTCCCGCGTTAACTGAGTTAAAACAGGGTCACTAGCATGGGCTCCTGTTTGATCTGACTGGTGTCCTTGTAAGAAGACGAGGTGGGGACACAGAGGATGACGGTGTGAGGATGCCGGGAGAAGATGGTGTCTACCAGATAAGAAGAGAGACCTCAAGAGGAACCAACACCTTGATCAGGATGTCCAGCCCAAGGGAGTGTGAGAACCCTTGCTCCCACTGTTGAGGCTGCCTGGTCCGCGGTGCTTGGTTGTGGCAGCCTTGGGAGACGCGTGCACCAGGATTCAAAGGCAGCTAGTCCCTCAGCACCTCTGCAAGACAGGGTCTAATGTCTACTGCTAAGGGGGAGTTTCCAGTTGCATTAACTCCCATCTCTTCCTTCTTGGTCGTCACTGTGAATACACAGCTCCAAGCCTCTGGTCTAACCCTTGACACGAAGCGTGTGGCCGTCCTGTGAACATCCCTGTGGTGAAAAGTGTGTTATCTCTGCGTGGTCTATATTTCCCGTGTCCAGAGTTGAAGGAATGGGCATTAAACTTCCAGTTCTCATCTCCTCTCTCTCCATGATCCATTCTAGATTCCACACCAAGGAATGTCGGGAACAGAGGCAAGGTTAGTATAAATCAGCCTGATGTCCCCTGGGTCAGCAACTGACCCTCACAATGATGCTCTGGATGGTGCTGAGGGCCTGCGCGTGCTCCGGCTTGATTTTCAGAATAC
Source organism: Macaca fascicularis (assembly GCF_037993035.2). Classification (NCBI taxonomy): domain Eukaryota; kingdom Metazoa; phylum Chordata; class Mammalia; order Primates; family Cercopithecidae; genus Macaca; species Macaca fascicularis. The sequence continues at coordinate 4,442,083 of NC_088383.1, read as the reverse complement.
TGTGTCGGGGGAGATAGCTGAGAACACGCTGTTTTCCTTAAAATCTCAAAGGACCGGTGGCCGCAGACACTCTGATGCTACCAGGAGGCTTCATGCATGTCTCCAGGAGTGTGACATGTTTTCACGCCACGTCTCGGTGCTCCGGTGGACTCATGAAGTTGGGAGTCCACTGCCACCGCCTCCAGGGCTGCCTGGGGAGATGGGGCTGGAGAAAGTGAACTGCACCTGGCCTGTGCCTGCTTGGAGATTTCTGAGTGTAGACGAAGTGTGAGAGGAGTCCGTGTGGGCTGAGCTCTGGCCACCTAGGCACCAGCATCTCATTTCACTTACAGCACAATTCCAGGAAGCGCACGGGCACCACGAGGCCCGTTCCTCCTGCTGAGATCTCCCCTTGTATCAGCAAGTGTGACTCATGGCTTCCAGCTCTGACACAAAGCCTCTAATGAATGCCAGCTAACAAGAAGCAGAGTGATGGCTTTCTTTAAGTATATTCCAGAAAGTTCTGGCAAGTTTAAGAAAATTGCAATGCCACTAAGTCATTGGCTCTGACCGAGCCAGAGAACAAGCCAGTGAAGAGAGGCAGGGGTCACGAGGCTGCTGTGGCACCCGGGCCACACACTGGTTCCCAGAGGCGGCTATCCTGCACGGTAACAAATCACAGACTGCTTTCCACTCAGAAGGTCCACCAGGCAAACCTGGGGCCCTGATCTGACCTCCTCATTGGCTGAGATCACAGTGCTTGAATCCCCGTTCTGCAAAACCCACGATCCACAGCTGACACTGTGAGAGAGGCTCCAGGATCATGGGAATGGGAAGACATTTTATGTAATCGGAGAACAGAAATCTTCCTCCTGTGTTTGCATTAACTGAGAATGCCTGGACGGTTTTGTAATTCGAGTACGATTTGGTTGTTAAAAAGAAAACATCCATTTTACTATGTGTGTCACCCAAATCCAAATCTCTGTCTTCTTTTCTAAAGAGAAAATAGGCTAAGAAATGATGCCATTTCTCTTACAATGCAGTGTTTAGTCAGGATCCACTTCTGCGAAGAGCCAATGATGTAATTGACAAATATTTACTTAAGAACTAAATGCACATGCGTGGAAAATACTGTATCTTTGATGTATAATAGTAATAAAAGTGAACAGCAATGTCTTTGCTCTGGCATTAGTGGATAATGATAACAACAACGTTGTTACACTTTGCAGTTATGGCCAATGGCTGCCCACTTCACAGGGTTTGTTTTTGTCTCTGGAGTGACATCATGGGATTGAGATGCAGACGGCTCTGAAGTCGGGTTAGAGCAGCTCAGGAACATGGTGAAACTTCAGCTAGACCTCAAAATAGGGTCTCCGTGCAATGAATGATGCATTGCAGGAGACACACAGACAGCAGCGACAGACAGGCTTGTCCCCTAACAAGCAGCAGACACACAAAACCAACACCGCCCATACAGAGGCTGCTGCTGCTGCTGCCATCCTTGAGGGTTTGTGGTCCCCGGTTCTGTCATCTGCCCCTCCACACCCCATCTGAGTGGTTGGGGAAACTGGCAGCCTCACCTGTGCCTCAGTTTCCTCATTTGTCATGGGGTGGGAACAATGCTACCTCTCAGGGGTATTTATGAGCCAACCATATATGTAAAGGGCTAACTGGTGCCTGGTGTTTAGGAAGGCCTCAATTAGCTATAGAGGGAATGTACAGAAACAGAATTTAAGGCTGCCCTGAGGTCAAATGGTGAAGGACGGGAACTGTGATGGGAGGCCACCTGGCCGGGTGTGGAGCACGTGGAAATAGGTAATTCAGTCAATGGCAGGGGCAGGTGTCTGCTGTTAATGGAAACCAAATAAGTCTCTGGTCTATTTTGTGCCCAGCACGGTGCCAGACACTAGGAGGATACCAGAGCTTTGGGACGACACTTTTTTACAACAGCCCAAGGCTAAAGTCAGGGGGACCAGATCTCTTAAATGATGTCATGCAAATACAGTAGAAATGCAGGAAAGAGCTTCTTGCAGAGGTCAAATTTTAATGAGGTATTAAAATATAGATAAAATATTGTGAAAAAAGTAATTTGAATAGGTGTAAGATCAGAAATTAGAATAATGAACCTAGACAGCACAGGGAATTAAATTATGGAAATGCCTAAGAATCGTCAAACCCAAAATCGAGGCTCAAGTTGAATAATTTGGTCTTAGAAAAACATAAAGTTCAAAATATTGTACTGAACTTACACGAAAGCAGAATTTTTCATAGTATCTTAATTTCTTTTTTCGAATTCTATTTTGTCCCTAAATAGATAACTGACACAAATGTGCTGCTTCTCTTTTTGACTAAGAGTGGAATATTTTTAAGCCAAGATAATTCAGTTTCGAACTTTCAAAGTGTAAATTTGAAATTATCTTGGTAGTAACTCCAAAAAGCACATTAAATTATACAGCAGCAACTATAGGCAGATTAAGGGTAGGTATTTCAGACTCGAAATACTGCTGTTGTTTTTTGTTGTTATGGCTTCATTGTTAGGGGACTATACATGATTTATATTTTATTTTCTTTATGGGAATGTTTTTGGTTCAAAGGATTTCTGTGTTTTCAACAAAAGTCATTTCATTTATTCTTACAGCTATCTCTGGAGGGTCTTGAAGAAAGAAGAAATTCTATATTATCCTAACAGATGGTTAAGAGGATCTACTTTCAACCTTCCATGTTACGTGCTATGAATCAAGTCATCTTCACTCTACCATTTACCCATTGTCTCCAAGAGCTTTTGATATATAAAGAAAAGGGGAAGTCCTACATATGGAAAAGTGTAAGGATTGTAGTGGTGAGATGTGTGTTCCAGACCCTCCGGATCCAAATCCCAGCTCTGCTACTTATGAGTCAGTGACTTAATTGCATTCACTTTCTCATCGGTGACATCGGGACAATAATAGGTCCTTATTGCTAGGGCTGCTATGAGGATTATAAGCAACACGCAAAAAGCTTTTGGAACTAGACTCTGCTTATGTCAAGAAGGCTACAAATACAAGTAACCTGGGTGCAGGGAAGTTAGGAGAGAACAGGGCAAGACTCACTGATGTGTTATTTTCATTCTGCAAAAGTTTAAGGAGTGATTACATAGCAGAAGCTACATTAAAGGCCCAGAATTTTAAAAGAATTTAAAAAAGTACACTTCCTTGTGTATTTGAGTAAAATGGTATAAACAGTTTCTTACAAGGTAAGGTACAATGCAATTAATCCAGTATCTTCAAAGCACTCTTGCAGCAAGGAGAAGGAATCCATGTTCAATTCACATAAAAGTAAACGTATGTTCCTACAGAGAAGTGAATGTTTGATCACGTTCTGTAGTCCAAATTCAGTGCCAGAAACATCCAGATAAAAGGTACAAAATAGGCCTCAAGGGGTGGCCCCCGGGGCAGCGGCGGGTTTCTGCAGCAGGAATAAGATGCACAGGCTCCTGGCAATGGAGGGGAACACGGCCTGGCTGGCAGGGGTTTGCTCACAATCAGGTGAAGCTTCTAGGACAGCACATGGGCAGGGGTGTGGAAGGCTCTGGGAAGGGCACAGGAGGCCCCATGGCCCCACATTTGGTGTCCTAGGTCCCACCAACCCACAGCCACCTGAAGTGCCACAGTCCTTCCGCAATTAAGCACAGTATTCCCAGGCCTGTTTTCTGTAGGATTTCAGCCCTGCCCTTGCCTTGGTGTGAGCTCTGAGGTCAGTGTGGGTGGGGGGCAGTGCCAATCGTGGGGACAGAGCCCGAGACCCGGTAGAGCGTCTCCTGCCCAGGCCACTGAGAAGGTGCCGTTGGATGAGAAGGAAAGTCAACCAGAAATCTAGCCCATTTCAACTCCCAAGGGCAAAATTAGAAACAAACTCGCTTGAGACCTAACACGGGATGGTCCATGAGGCCTTTTAGAGGGCTCAGGGCTTCCACAGACCAAGGCCACCCTGGGGCCTCTGCTCTGGGCCCACGCGGGCTGCTGAGGAGCCCAGGCCACTCTAAATGCTGTATGACCACATCAAGTGTTCTGCAGTGGTCAGGGTCCAGTCCACGCGATTTGCATCTTCCCGGGCTCTCCAGCTCAGAGCTAAATCCAGCTTCAGAGCGCTTACCTGCAGCCATTAAACAATTATCAGTGTGCAAGCTTTTAGAGTTAGGCTGTCATGCTTTTACATTCTAAACATGCTTTCTGATTTTTTTTTTTTTTTTTTTTTTGCATCAAAGCAGATATAGGAAATGTTAATTTTTATACCACCCATGGGATGCTGGGGTGTGGCTGCTCCTAGCAGGAGGTCACCAGCTGGAGGTTCAGCTCCCAGGCTCCCTCCAGCTGCCCAATGGCGGGAGCTCAGCATCTCCACTGCCTGTAACCCACTCACCGCACACAGCACCCGGGCACCAGGGCTGGAAGGTTCTGACCTCTGCAGCAGACCCCTGGACACAGAGCTCCACTTCTTCTTATTCTCTGTTAATTCATGCTGCCCTGTTTTGTTTTAAGCATTGTTACCAGGTTCTTAAGACTATAAAAAATAAAAATTAAATAGCCCCAAACTAAAACTCACTTTATCAACATAAAAAGAGATGTGTGTGTCCGGAGGAAACAGGATCCTTTCCTTCCAGCTTTCCCATTTTTGAGGGATAAAGAAATATGTCCGTGGACTATGTTTGGACCCCTCTTTTTTATTAGTGGAGAAATGTACCCGGAGCACAGCTGGTGTCTGTTTAGGATACGGTAACTAGAGGCACTGGAGCGGAGCCAGGGGTTAATGAACTTCCGGGAAGCTGAGGAGCCCGTGGTCAGAACGTGCAAGTACCATTTCTGTCTTACTGATATTAGAGGAATGGACTGTGGGTGAACAACGGGTCGCAATACCCACAAAGAAGAATCCGTGGGAGGTGCCGCAAGTCTGCGGTGAGCGCTTTGCCTGTGGGACTTCAGTGGCCAGGCAGCTCTTCAGATCCACAAGGCCTGGTGGCCCAGGCAGGAGTGATGACGCCATCACTTTCTTCTTGCCGTGTTGTCATGCAGCGGGTCACAGGGGCCACTGTTGCCCAAATTACGGGCTGTTTACATTTTAGGACAATTCAATGAGCTAAATACTATTAAGGTTCAAGGCCTTGTCACTCCGAGAATCCCAAACCTCTCCAGAACCTTAAACAATTAAGATTCCTATCACAGGCTGCTGCAAAGCTCAGATTTCACTTCTAACATCTTAGAAATAACACTCTTCTGGGGGTGGGTCAGTTTATGATTGTAGGAATTCTACTCCACTGTATTAAAGAAGAGGTGGTTACCTTTCAAAGCTTGAGATTTTTTTTTTTTTTTTCTTGGAGTACAAATTTAGGAGCTTCTTTTTCTTTGTGAAATTTGTTCTTTGACTATACAATGCAAATAAAACTTGGTAAAAAGTCAACTATTAATCCAAGTAAATGAGAGTTTTCGGCATCTTAATTACTCGTTCTGTGAGTGCTTTCACTCACTGCATTTATGGAACACCCAGCAGGGGCCAGGCCAATGACAGGTAATAGGATGACGGGGAGAATAAAATGGGTTAGGGTTAGGGTTATGCTTAGGAGAGCTCACAGATTCCATCAGGAGTGCACAGCCCAAATAATTACATTTTTTTTCAGTAAATTGTCTGGTTAGAGTACTACCATAATACATTAGTCAAAATTCTTAGTATCATACAGACTTAACCTTTTCTTTCATTTTCTAAAATGTATGTCCATGTGTGAAGCTCTGGGTGAAGCATAATGGAAGAAGGTGCAGGCGGGAGGGGCGTGGACTCCATGAGGAGGGTCAGGGAGGGAGGGGCGTGGACTCCACGAGGAGGGTCAGGGAGGGAGGGGCGGGGACTCCACGAGGAGGGTCAGGGAGGGAGGGGCGGGGACTCCAGGAGGAGGGTCAGGGAGGGGCGTGGACTCCATGAGGAGGATCAGGGAGGGGCGTGGACTCCATGAGGAGGGTCAGGGAGGGCGGGGACTCCACGAGGAGGGTCAGGGAGGGAGGGGCGGGGACTCCAGGAGGAGGGTCAGGGAGGGAGGCGCGTGGACTCCATGAGGAGGATCAGGGAGGGGCGTGGACTCCATGAGGAGGGTCAGGGAGGGCGGGGACTCCACGAGGAGGGTCAGGGAGGGAGGGGCGGGGACTCCATGAGGAGGATCAGGGAGGGCGGAGACTCCACGAGGAGGGTCAGGGAGGGAGGGGCGGGGACTCCATGAGGAGGATCAGGGAGGGCGGAGACTCCACGAGGAGGGTCAGGGAGGGAGGGGCGGGGACTCCATGAGGAGGATCAGGGAGGGCGGGGACTCCACGAGGAGGGTCAGGGAGGGAGGGGCGTGGACTCCATGAGGAGGATCAGGGAGGGCGGGGACTCCACGAGGAGGGTCAGGGAGGGAGGGGCGGGGACTCCATGAGGAGGGTCAGGGAGGGCGGGGACTCCACGAGGAGGGTCCGGGAGGGAGGGGCGTGGACTCCACGAGGAGGATCAGGGAGGGAGGGGCGGGGACTCCAGGAGGAGGATCAGGGAGGGAGGGGGACTCCATGAGGAGGGTCAGGGAGGGAGGGGCGTGGACTCCACGAGGAGGGTCAGGGAGGGAGGGGGACTCCATGAGGAGGGTCAGGGAGGGAGGGGCGGGGACTCCATGAGGAGGGTCAGGGAGGCAGGGGCGTGGACTCCATGAGGAGGGTCAGGGAGGGAGGGAGGGGGACTCCATGAGGAGGGTCAGGGAGGGAGGGGCGTGGCTCTTGGAGTAGGTAACTATGACTCAGATGTTGACTTTTGTCTAAACATATGCAAAAGGAAGTCAGGCTCCACCGAGTAAGAAGCACTTCCAACCCGACAGTGTCCAGGTGTGGAGAAAGCGCCCGTGGACATTTTCTAAGAGCTCCTTAGGCATGACCTTCAGTGCTCTCCCCTTCCCTCCAATCACAGACAGATGCCTGTACGGAATTCCATGTCCTCCTGTCTTGTGCGTGAAACGACCATTGGTGGCCCTTCCCTGCCACCTGCCCATGGCAGGCATTGGCCACAGCATCAGGAGAACTTCTCGTGTCCCCCCAATGCCCAGGCCTTATTGGATCAAAAGCTGTTGTTTTTCACTCCCTTTAATTTAACCACCTGGGAACGGGGCTCTTGTCTCTGCCTCCCTCAGTTATGGAGACTGTTTGTATGGCCCGAAGGCTTTCCTCTCTGAACCTGACTTCAAGAATGAGAAACGACATCAAGACACTGAGGAGGCAGAAACCTGTCCAGGTCATCCAAGGAGCCCAAATCCCTTGTAAATGCGTTCCTCTCAGGAATGTCCCCAAGAAGACCAGCATGAACAAGACAGGACACAAAAGAAATCACAGCGTACAACCTGCTCCCGGCGACAAGAGCCATGCTTGAGTCTCCTGCCAAAATGTGGGTAATAAGAGTCAGTTGAGGAAGCTCAGCTGGGCAGCCCATCCCCTTCGCACGCAGTGGCAGCTATGCCAGCCACAGAGCCCTAGGGAGGATGGCAAGTGATTACTGTGCATGACCTGAAAGGCACCATCCTGGCCAGGGTGGGGAGGGGCAGGTGGGGAATCAGCTGCTGGGTCTCACTGTGCCTACACTGTGGTTGCCCTGGAATCCAGTCAAATCTCAACAAACCAAGGAGACAATATATACAAAAGGGTATTAGTATTACAGTATAGTATATGGTATAGTATAGTATAATAGTAGAGTATGTAGTGTAGTATAATAGTATAGTATACCATAATGCTATATATATAGTGTATATATATAAGTGTATAGTATTATAAATATAATTCAAAAGATGTGTATCCATTATTTCCAATTTGCTTAGATCTTCATGAGATCAATTGTGCAGCCTTTCCAAAGAAGTGAATATTAAGTCTCCAGTCCATACAGCAACTGCAAGATTAGAACAGCCCACCGGTGTACATCAAACATTTCTCTACCTTAAGCTTCTACAAAAGAAAACCTTATTTGTTCTCACAGCGGTACATGCTGCCCATGCATAAACAATCAAAATTAAACTGAGAAAAGATGGATACACATGGAGCTGCTACTGATTGGGAAAGGATTTGGTTATTTTATTGTTTCATAATCCTGAGCTGTGATGGACCTGAGGACATCTGAGAAAAAAAACTGCCCAAATGAAAAAATAAATAGCTTTAGAAAAAATGCATAAGTTGCATACATCCAAATGCACACACACGCACATGCATGTATGCACATATGCACTGATATCCATGCACACACATGCACGACATGCATGTGCAACATAAATGCACACATATATGCACATGCAAAGAGATGCCCACATACGACACACACACATGCATGCACACAAATGTACACACATGTATGCACACATGCAAACACATCCATGCACACACATCCCTAAATACACATGCACAGCATACATACACAACTTGAGTGTACACATGTGCACATGCACATAGATGCGCACACATGTGCATGGATACACATTCACACACACGTGCACACACTATTTCTGTCTCTGGAAAGCAGATTCCTCCTTCACTATAAAGATACAGTGAAGTGTTGGTGGCAGCACTCTGGGTGCAGCAATGTGTGGAAACAAAGGAGAGACGGCAGGTATAATTTATACAGCAGAGGGACAACTGCCTTCTCTTCTGTATGAGTCCAAGCAACAGGGAGAGGGCTGTAGTAGGATATTTTTTAAAAATGATGAGAGTGATGTTGCCTCAAACAAGAGTCAATGCTGTGACTAGGCATCAGAAAAAATAGAAATCTGTAGCTGTTTTCTCCCACTTGACAATTTCAGATGACTGTGTTTGACTCGGGTCCTTGTACATGGGTTAGTATAAACTTGTTATGTGCACGAATTTATTTTCAGTTGTGTGAAGCTTTGTATCCTGTGCATCTCAGGTGTCCAGTCACAACTCTCAAGATTGGAAGAGCCCACCTCTTCTTCTCGGGAGTTAACCACAGTGGTGAAGGGTCTAGAAACTTCTCTGCACAACTAACAAGAGAGAGGGCAGGAGGATGCACCAGATGAGAATGAACAGGCTTAGAGGGAACTTAGTCACCCTTTTCAAATATTTTAAGTGATGCCAGACAGGAGAGGAGGCAGACTGATGCTTTAAATCACCAAAGGAAAGCTCTAGGAGCCATGGATGGAAGCTCCTTGGAAGTGGATCATCACTCAGCAGAGGGAAGAATGTTTTAACGCCGAAGGAAGAATGTTTTAACGCCGAAGGAAGAATGTTTTAACACCGAAGAGCCCCAAGGTTTTGGCAGCAGTGAGCTTCATGTCCCTGTGTAATGCCTTTGAAGATCTCATCCCCAAGCAGTAAAATTTACTGGCAAGCTAATTGAATTAGGGTCAAGTTAACACGACACATAAATATTTGACAAATGCATCAAATCTAGTTGATAAAGTAAAATAATTTGACTATTTTCACAGAGCCTGAGCATTAACTGAATCCAGTGGACTATATCACTAATACATAATAGCAGATGACTAAGGCTGAATCCAATGGACTATATCACTAATATATAATAGCAGATGACTAAGGAAGTGTTGATGGATCTTTGAGTCACACCTTGAAAACCCAAGCTCATTGTCCAATTCATGAGCCTGGCCTCTGCTCTCTCCGGCTGTGTCGTCCACACCCCACATGCTTGCTGGCTGATGGCAAAGCTGTCGCTGTGCTGTGAAGGGGCCAGTGCAGACTGCGGGGATGGAGCTCAGATCCACTGCCTTGCCTTTCATGCAAGGACACGAGGCCAGTGTGAATCCTGGGGTAACAGCAGCATCCCGGCTCACGTGCCCATCTTGATGAGAATTCTCTGGTTAAAGGCACCAGTCAAACAAGTGTGTGGCAAGTCAGGTGTTTGAAGTGAGAGAAGCTTATTGCTATTATCTCTGAATGTGAAACCAGAGCCCTCATTCTTAAACAATGCTACTTGGAAAAATACGACCTTAAAACATCATCACAACTGAAAGCCAACCAACTCTTGAACAAGTGCTGACTTTCCCAAATGCCTGCTTCATCAGCTTTCTTGAAGGAGAAGCTAAGAAGTGGAACCTTGGCTATACACGATTGATGGCAACTAAGCTAAGGAAACCCTCGCTCTCTAACACAGGTGCCACGCCTAATTTACGTGGCCCAGGGAATCCAGCTACGTTGGATTCAAATACAAGATCCATAGTGATGGCATCTGCTGTGCTCTCTGCATTTTCAATTCACCAGCATTTGAACACATTCTTTGGGCCTCTGCTAAGATTTTCTTGTCTGACTAAGGGGATGCCAGCCTAACCAGGGAGAAAACGAAAGAGAGAGTCAGCAGGTGCTGTCCTGTGGGTCAGGGCTTTAGGTGAGAGACTGAGAGAGCAAGGACAGTCAGAGGAAGAGGAGGAGCGAGGAGGACTCCCCAGGCATTCTAAGCTCTACCTCCTGCTCTCCTGGGCCAGAGAATGAATACAGGTCTATGTTAACTTCCAGGAATAACTTGGACCTAAATCTGGGAAGAGCTCGTTTGTGGTGATGGTGTTTTTAATCACTTTCACTGTAACAGTTGGTTATTTTTAAAATAGAGCTTCCTGCTGTTAATCTTGGAATCTGCAGGAGAAGCAAGTTAGAAAACCTCTAAGAGACGATACAGTGTTTCAGAAGGAAAATGCAGCAAAGACCAGCCAGTCAAGCAAGGAATTCCCATAAGTCCTATCTTATCCTTTTCCTCTGGGCTTGGGGACCTTTCTGCTATTCCGTTCTTATTTTTTTTTTTTTTTTTAATGAGGAAACTGATCTCACAGCCAAGCACACTGCAGTACAGAAGGGATATTTGTCTAAGAAAGAAATGGAGACCTCCCTTGTCCAATGAGATCATTTAGTGATTGATGCTCATTGAACACTTCTCTGTGATTCCAGGACTCTTGTTAGCTCCAATGCTCTGGTTGGTTTGACCCTGAGTGGGTCCAAGAAGCCACTGACATCACCATGATCAATACCCCATGGAAAGTTCCTCTGTCCCTTAGAAGGAAGAGAGAGAGGCCCTGATGTGTGGAAGGAAGCTGGGCCACTCCCACTGGACACTGCTACAGCCTCTGAGCTCACCTGGGAGTTAACTGGGAGGGAATGTTCCCAACAGTCTCATGAGCATGAGGATAGAATTTTATCACAATGATAAAGCATATGATATGATTATGTGTCCTAGGGCACTGCTTAGAAATTGTCACGATCGGCCTGGCGTGATGGCTCACACCTGTAATCCCAACACTTTGGGAGGTCGAGGTGGGCAGATCATGAGGTCAGGAGTTTGAGACCAGCCTGGCCAATATGGTGAAACCCCATCTCTACTAAAAACACAAAAATCAGCCCAGCGTGATGGCAGGCACCTGTAATCCCAGCTACTTGGGAGGCTGAGGCAGGAGAATAGCTTGAACCTGGGAGGTGGAGGTTGCAGTGAGCTGAGATCGTGTCATTGCCCTCCAGCCTGGGAAACAGAGCAAGACTCCATCTCAAATAAAGAAAGAAAGAAAGAAAGAAAGAAAGAAAGAAAGAAAGAAAGAAAGAAAGAAAGAAAGAAAGAAAGAGAAAGAAAGAAAGAAAGAAAGAAAGAAAGAAAGAAAGAAAGAAAGAAAGAAAGAAAGAAAGAAAGAAAGAAAGAAAGAGTCACGATCTAAGACTTCTGTCACTTGAGTTCTATAACCCTTGTATAAATGATCAGTGATGCCAGCCACTGGCATTCACAGCTTGTGTTCTGCCTAAATGTGCTACTGGCTCTGGCTCTCTTTCGAGAGAAATCTCCACCCCACCCATGTCATCATCCCGATCTTTCCCTTCAGCTGCCTATAAATAGAATATTCTAATCCCATATACCAGCCAGGTCACAAGACGTAGTGAAGAAATCATTTGTAGTCAGAAGAAAAGAAATGTTGTATGCAAAAATTAAGGATAAAAACAAATTAGGGAAAACATACGTGTTTCTGCCTGTCCTGATGATGCACTTGCAAATTCAGAAAGTCAGCACACCTAAGGAAAAAGAAAGAAAAAGACCACAGAGTGATTCAGGGACACATATTTTCAAGTGGAGAAGCAAAAGAAAGACAGCTTTAAATGTGTGATTGTACTTGGACTCAAAAGAGCACAGAATATTGGAAAGAGTAGGCTCCGACTTCTTTCTAAAGATGGGAACACGAAACCCCAGTAAATCCAGATCCTTATCTCAACAATTCTAAAAGAGAAAACCATATGGAACCCCAGAGGAGTGGACACCCCCCAGGGCTGCTCACATACACAGATGCTGTCACACAGATTTTCCTAGAATCTGTTTGTTTTGTGTACCGTTTTTCCCTTTAGTTAACTTGGGGTGTATGGAATGGAGGATGAAGTTAGCATTAAAGTAACGGTGAGAGAGGAATAAACCAACAGCCCTGGAAGAGCCACTGAGTTTTTAAAGTAAAAGTCGCTTTAGTTTATCTTGCATTCACTTATAACCCCCTTGTAGACCCTATCTTATTGCAAAAATGGTAGGAGAAAGGGTAATACACTCATTTTTTTTCGTTAGTTTTCATTTATAATTAATGCCTCCAGCTGCCTGTAAAATGGGTTTGAGGTCCCATTGGTCCTGGTTAGTCGACCAGGTGGGAACTAAATTATTAAATAATCATTTGAAAATTAAAAGAACTTCATTTCATTTCTCCTTGTACTAGGACACGTTAGTACTTTCCACAGCATTTCAAATTTTGATCTAAACAGCAGCAATAACTATCTTCAGATTCCCCAAATACTGTAAACGCAAAGTTATTTCATCCAGACACGCTGGATACAGATGAGAGAAGTCTCACGTCTAATGTTTAACAGGCAACTGTCCTCCCAGGGAGGGGAGCATCTGCACCACAGCCCTCACAGGCACCAAGAAACATTTAGCAGTGCAAGAAGGAAATCAATAATAATGATAATAAATTTAGGTATGTGTTTGTGGTGTTTGAGGACAGACTTATTTTGAGAAAACATATACTGTCATTGGTGGGATATGAAGAAATGGAAATAACAGGACTTAGAAGTGTTTTAAAAGGATAAGTATGAGGTTAGTGGTTTACCCTGATACTCAAAGTTTGCATCAGTTGAAAAAGCTGGAGTCGAGATAGAAAAAAAGAGAAGGTATTTGAAACTGGGTAGAGCAAAGTTTGATCTCAAAAGCAAAAAGCCAGTTTTGAAAAAGATTTAGAAGTTGCTCTGGAGTAAAAAAAAAAAGTCCTTCTTCTTTGATTTTGAAGCATTCGTTTTTCTCCAGGGAAATTAGAAATTTCTTAGAAATGACCTCTGTTGGAGCAGCACCACGGACAAATATCTTCACCACAAACAACTCCGTTTCTCAAATATGTAGAGCCATTGATGCAAAATGCATTTGACTCATCGTTGGAGGAGACGTTATATTTAGTGGTGGAGCTGGTAGGATATTTTTAGAAATAGTAAAGTTCATAGAATTGTTAATGTGTTGAATGTCTTTAGAAGATAAGGTTTTTAGGGCATGTGCAGAAGTGGCCATCGAGACTGGAAGGCCTAATTCCTGTTCCATAGTCACTGGATGCCTTGATAGCCAGACCCTGAGACATGCCTGCAAGTCATCTCGGGCTGGATACAGGGTGAAGCTCAAGCCCATCCTTGGGGTAATCTGGGGCTGGGTGTGTAAAATCCCAGGCCGCTGCAGACTTCTTTCAAGAGCCTCCAGTAACACTTAGTTCTTTGGAGAAGAAACTGTCCAAATTTCTGAGCCAGAAGGACATTAACAATCCATAGCCACGGGCACTCATCTCAACTGGGGCTCAAGGACCCCGAGGCACAGAGACCCAGTGGCCTCACGTCAGGCAGCCCAGAGCACTGATGGGCCCCCAGGCACATTCCTCACAACAGGGCTGCTCTTGTTTCTCACCAGATGAAGTGAAGGAACCAGGGTGCTGCGGAGGGTGGGGGAAGCCCTCGCCACATACAAGAATCATGCATTCTTGGCTAAAGCTGGGCTGTGGCTCCCTGGGCCTTGTGATGTCTGGTCACCTTGCAGCTTTCCACTCAGAGTCATACAATTTTCCATGGTACAGATTAAAAAAAGTGTCACCCTTCTGAGGAAGATGAGTCAGACGCCCCCCAGTTCTACCCTTCTGGGAACTGGTCTGTCCACCCTGGCTGTCTTCTCCCATGGAGTTTCCCTGGCTTTCTTCTCTCACAGAGCTTCCCTGGCTCTCCTTTATTTATGACTCACCGTCCCAGTTGCAGATGTGCTCTTCCCAGACCGTAAGTCACTCCATGTGACAAGTCACCATCCATGTTCTCCTGAGGCCAACTACAGCCGCTAGCATGCATGCAGGACAAAACCGAGACACAGCCACGTGCAGAATCCACCTTTCTGTCCTTTAAAAAGAAAGCCCTTATTTCTTTTTGCTATTCCGATAGCTTTAGATATGGAATTGATTTGTGATTACATGGGCAAACTGTATAATGAAGTCTGGGATTTTAGCGCACCCATTACCCTAACAGTGTAAATTGTGCCCAATATGAAGTTTTGTATCCCTCACCCCCAGCCACCTTCCCCACTTCTGAGTCTCCAGTGTCCATTATTCCACTCAGAAGCCCTTGCATACCCCAAGCTCAGCTTCTACTTAAAAGTGAGAACATACGGTGTGTGGTTTTCCATTCCTGAGTTACTTCACTTGGAATAATGGCTTCCAGTTCCATCCAAGTTGCTGCAAAACACATTATTTTATTTCTTTTTATGGCTGAGTGGTATTCCATCATGTCCATATCTCACACTTCCTTATCCACTCATTTGTTGGTGGGCACTTAGGTTGGTTCCTTGTCTTTGCAATGATGAATTTTGCTGTAATAAACATACACGTGCAGGTCTCTTTTTGATATAGCGACTTCCTTTGGGTAGACACCCAGCAGTAGGTTGCTGGATGAAATGGTAGATCTACTTTTAGCTCTTTAAGAAATCTCCATACTATTTTTCATGGAGGTTGTACTAACTTACATTTCCACCAGAAGTGTATAGATGTTCCCTTTTCACTACATCTGCACCAACATCTATTGTTTCATGTTTTTTTAATTATGGCCATCCTGGTTGGGGTAAGGTGGTATCTCATTTTGGTTTTAATTTGCATTTCCCTGGTGATTAGTAATGTTGAGCATTTTTATGTTTGCTGGCTGTTTGCATATCTTCTTTTGAGAAATGTCTATTCATGTCCTCTGCCCACTTTTGGACAAAATTATTTGTTTTCTTCTTGCTGATTTGTTTGAGTTACTTGTAGATGCTGGATACAAGTTTTTTGTTGAATGAATAGTTTGCAAATATTTTCTCCTATTCTGTGGGTTGCCTGTTTACTCTGCTGATTATTTATTTTGCTGTGCAGAAGCTTTTTAGTTTAATTGGTCCCATTTATTTATTTTGGGTTTTGTTGCATTTGCTTTTGTGGTCTTAGTCATAAATTCTTTGCCTAGGCCAATGTCTTAAATAGTTTTTCTTAGGTTTTCCTCTGGAAATTTTATGGTTTCAGATCTTAGATTTAAGCCTTTAATCCATCTTGAGTTGGTTTTTGTCTATTGTGAGAAATAGGGATCCAGTTTCTTTCTGCTCCATGTGGCCAGCCAGGGAAACCCTCATTTCACTCTGATTCAACAAGAACTTATAAAGCCAGAAAGTAACAATGAATTTAAATATTTGATTCCTCTTATCAACGTTTCACTCTCTGCAAATTGACCTTTACAGAAGTAGTTCTTTAAGGTACATAAAAAACAGATCCTGTACAAACGAACGAGCCACCAAATTGCACTGGAGATGTATTCTAAAGCCATCTCTAGGTCAAATGGCTTGCCCTTGGTATTTTGAATTTTTTTTTAAGATGGAGTTTTGCTCTGTCACCCAGGCTGGAGTGCAGTGGCAGAATCTTGGCTCACTGACTGTAACCTCTGCCTCCCAAGTTCAAGCAATTATCATACCTCAGCCTTCTGAGTAGCTGGGATTACATGCGCGCACCACCACGCCCAGCTAATTTTTTGCATTTTTACTAGAGATGGAGTTTCGTCATGTTGGCCAGGCTGATCTCGAACTCCTGACCTCATGTAATCCACCCACCTTGGTCTCCCAAAGTGCTGAGATTACAGGCATGAGCCACCGGATCCAGCCTTTGGACTATTTTTTCTTTACTTGTTTCCCATTCCATTGTAATCATTTACCACACTTTATTTATTTATTTATTTATTTATTTATTTTTACACAACTAAGATACGAGCATATCACTGTATTTTAGATCTAATTAGTTATCTGAGATGTAAATAAAGGCTTTGATTATTAGGACTTGGTAAGGAATGTCTGAAGATTCACAGAACGTGCTTCATCATGACAGCTACAAAAACAAGGAATGTGAAATTGCAGACATACAGTGTGTTCACAGACGTGACCCATCCAAACCAGAGTCCTATTTCCAAGTGGGATTTGGAGCTGCTGGTCACATCTGAGTTCTGATCAAATGTGGACTGAGAGCTGGCCACCCACCTGCAAGTTCCTGGTTTCTCCGACCATGTACTGAGCACGGTGGTAGAAATCTGGCATAACTCAGGCTTTTGAAAGTTCAGATAGTTAAACAACATATATTTCGGTTTTGTTTCTGAAAATAGATTCAGGAAAAAAAAATCACTTCCAACCACCACCACAACCAAATTTACCATGCTTGGTTTCCTGATCTACCTCAAAAGTGAGACCAGCATCGTTTTATGTGACTGATGGTTTTGATTTCTCATCCTATGGGGTAGAGCCACTTTATAGTACAGAGGACTCAGCTGTGTGAATAAGCATCAAATCTATGAGATCCACTTCTACGCCATGCCCAGACCCCACCGAGATCACGCTACCTCACCCCACCTCGCAGGTGGTCTCATCAACAAGTCACAAAAAATCCCGGGAAATTTAGGGATTGGCTAGTGTTACCTAAACTCTTGAGAGGTCATTTAAATCGACGTACACCAAAGAGCTGGCCTGTGATCCTCACTGCATTCAACTTCAAGTCGTGATATGCAGGAGAGAATGCAGGTGTCTTTAGAGTGGCAGGCTCAGGACCTGAGGCCCTCTTCTCATTTGTCACGAAGCCTCCTCCCTGGGTGATGGGATCCAATCTCACGGCTTAAAATCCTCTGTCAAACTTACATTTCTCTGTTAGACTGTCTCCTACATTCCGGATCACACATCAGACCACTGATTTCACACTCCCAGGTGGTCACTGGCATCTCAGAATCCCTGAGCTAATGATCATTTGCTGCCACTCTGCGCACCTTCCAGCCGTCCCCACTTGTACCAATGGCAAGTCCATCCTTGCAGGTGCTCAGGACAGAGACCTGGAGTCAATGATGACTCTATCTCCGACACCTACATCTGAGGCATGAGCAAATCCCACACATACTCAGATCCCAGCACGCCTTCCTGTCACCGCCAGAGTGACTGTGGTGGTCTTCTAGTCAGTCTTTCTGCTTCTACCCTGTTGTTCATCAGTCCATTCTTGACACAGAAGTCAGAGTGGTTCTTTAAATTTAAAAACAAGTCAGCCAGGTGTGGTAGCTCATGCCATAAATCCCAAAACTTTGGGAGGCCGAGGTGGGAGGCTCACTTGAGCTCAGGAGCTTGAAACCAGCCCGGGCAACATAGTGAGACCACATCTGTACAAAAATATAAACATTTGTAGTAGTTTGGGAGGTTGAGACGGGCAGATCACTTGAGTCCAGGAGTTCGAGACCTGCCTGGGCAACAAAGCAAAACCCTGTCTCTACAGAAAATACAAAAATTATCCAGGCGTGGTGGCGTGTGCCAGTAGTCCCAACTACTCAGAAGGCTGAGGTGGGAGAAGCACCTGAGCTCAGGAGGTCGAGGCTGTGGTGAGCCATGATCGTGCCACTGTGCTCCAGCCTGGGTGAGAGAGTGAGATCCTGTATATCTACATACATATATACACACACACACTATATATAAAATATATACTATATAATATATATAAAATAATATACTATATATAGTATATATAATATAGTATAAATTATATAGTATATATTTTATATTATTTTATATATATTATATAGTATATAGTGTGTGTGTGTATATATATATCCAGGCATTGTGGTGCACACCTATAGTCCCAGCTACTTGGGAGAGAGAATTGCTTAAACCCAGGAGGTAGAGGATGCAGTGAGCTGTGATCACGCCACTGTACTCCAGCCGAGGTGACACAGTGAGACAGTGAGACCTTGTGACACAGTGAGACCTTGTCTGTCTTGTCTCTTTATATATAGTAACTGGCTGACCAGAGCCCTCCTTTCATGACCATCTGGCACCACCAGAACACCAGCGCTGCAGGGTGGACACCTTTGTTTCTCTTGTTCGTGGGTGTACCTCAAGTGCCCGGAACAGGCAGCAGGTGCACATTTAATGTTCGTGGAAGGGATGCATGTTTCTATATGGTCACAAAGGCTCTGAAGGATGCAAGGGATTTTATCTCCACTCTGGATTTTGCTAAAGGTGTTTGCTGTAGAACAGAACTCCCTCCTCTTTGTGCCAGAAACTGATGCTAAAACAGCTCTGCTTTGTGCTGTTCTCCATGGATAACGGTTTTCCTCAAAGACTTTCAAAAACTCAAGAAAGCAGAAGACATTGTGAGCAAAATGTGAGCAGGAATTCAGGGGAGGGGCAGAGAGGGTTAGAGCCGCAGCCTGGGGTCTGTAGTCCCGCTGCTGGGTGCAGAGGCTGCTCCGCCGTTGTCTCCCTTGTTGAGCAAGTTGATGCCTCTCTTTCCTCGTCTGTGAAATGGGCCTAGCAGAGCACTGTATGGGGATGAAATGGGAAAACTGATATAAAGCCCTTAGCCGACTTCCCCAGAGTGCCCAATCGCATGAGCTACCTTTCTTATTTCCGAGGGTAAAAGAAGAAGCCTCTAAGCTGAGTATCGGAGCTGAAGCAGCATGAAGTGGTTCTCCTGCAGGAAAGATACTTGAGTGGTTTCTGTGGAGACACACATCCCTCCCAGGGTCCCTCTGGCCTTCCTGTCCCTACTGGGCACGTGGTTGGACGTCCCGCTCTGCCAGTCTGGCCAGGCCTTGAGTCACCCCCTCAATCTCAACAGCTCAGTGCAGATTTTCATCCTGTATCATCTCTCTAGGCCTAAATATAGCAAGTGCTTTAGATGAAGACTTTTCCTGATGACTGGGAATTTCTCCTGAATCCCAGAAGCCAAGGTCAGAGGCACTGAGTATCCCCACATTCAACCAAGTGTTCTGGAACATTCCAGAGAGAACGCTCCAGAGCAGCCAGAGCCGTGCCTTCCCCGAAACTCTGGAGGCCTGTCTTGAGCTGTGGCTCTCCTCACCCCGCAGCCCATTCAGCCAGAAGACACGAAGCCTGGAGCTTGAATTCATGTACCAGAGTTGAGGATTTTGCTCATGTTTCTGACCTCTTGGGGGTGTTGTAGCCAGTGGGTGCTCCATGACCCCAAAGAAAAGGCCTGGGGTCTCCAGAGGAACCGTTTGAAGTCAGGGTGCCTGGCACCCCACACCCTGGCTCGAGCTGGCTGAGCACTTGGGGAACAGCAGAAGGTTAGAGACCTTCCTCGTGTGGCCCTGAAGTTGGAGCACGGAGAAAAGGTTCTGTGAAGTCCACACGGACACAGGTGGCCGCCTCTTTGCTGAAATGGGAAGCTGGCAGGGCACGAGGAGCAGGCAGCCGTGGGCTGGCTGTGTCTCCCCGCCCCAGCGTTTGGGGTGGAGGTGGGCATGGAAGGACGGAACTCAGAGGGTGGTACTGAGTGTTTGTCTGTGTCCCCTGGCAATTCTCAGCGCAGATGGTAGAATTCTTTAAAGGAGAGAGACGGGCGGATTACCAGCCATGTTTTCATAACCCACACAAAAATACTTCCACTGTTTGATAGGGTTCCTCCCAATCTTCGTTGATTCCAAATATATCATACAAAAGAGGGAAAGTGCCTCTGAAAACTAAAGCTCCCCAGTCAATGGACGCATGACAAATTGCTATTTGCAGGTAACAGGGCAGTGCCCTCTTTCTTTTCATCCATTTCCCTGCCATGCTGGAGTGGGATTTCTGCAGCACGGTATCATCTCCATGATACAATATTTCACAGAAAAGACGCTTCAACGCTGATCAATCTTTACACTCGCCACCGTGTAAGTACAATGTCCAGAAGTTTCATGCTGGAAGAAATGGGTCTTCTGCAATAAAGCACTATTCATAGGACACTTTATCATGTAGGCATCCAAAGTGTCTAATATAAACACCAAAAGATAAATAAATAAATAAACAGCTCAGTCACCAGGAAAATCACACACAATGAAGTCCAATTTATTTAGAAGATTGATGACATCAAGGGTAACATACTCTCTTTATTTATAAAATTTTATAGATAAATGGTATGCCCAGAATAGCTCCAGATGCCTAACAGAATAAGAGAGTATCTGTTTTCTTCCAGAGACATATTTCATAAGACAATGAAGGAGTAAATCATTTTTAAAACAGTAACGTTGTTGGGTAAACCTAATTGAATTATTAAAAGGAAGCCCATTTTGAGTGGCTTTAAATGTTTTTTTTACCCATCACTTCACCATCTTATACAGTCTAATATAGACTCCATTTTTAATTTTGTCGCCTGCTTGAACTCGACTTTTCAAGCAGAAAGGAAACTGCAATCACTTGACTCAATCCATTTTTCATTTGACCCAGAGTTTACCTTGTTTTCTCACGTTTACAGAGCCCATAAGTGCTGGATGGGTTTCACTTACTGTTACTGCTCTTCCTTAATGCCCTCAGTGTTCTGTGATTCTTATTAGTCTCCAGCCCCTGTCATTTGCTGTTTGTGTGGCCTCGGGTTTTCTAATGGGTTGGATGAGTCAGTTACAAAATCTCTGAGGCCTCCAACTCTAGAGTTGAACTCTGTAGTGTCTCTCAGACTCACAAAGACCCTTTAAAAAACAAACTTCCCCTAGTTTAATGGAAGTATCTGATTCAACCAAAATATTAGACATTCATCATGGCAGGTATTTCCTCTTTTGTTCTACTTATCAATCATTACTTCAGTGATATTTCTTGCATTGTTTTTAGTGAATTCAGCATTGATTTTTTTTTTATTTCTCATCCATCCAAAAGCACCCCTGGAGTGGTGTGATGTGCCATCTACGTGGTCCTGCGTCCTTACTGGCTCAGCTCCTGGATATTTTAGAGGGCCCTCTTTGGTAACAGCACACGAGTTCATTTCTTTCATAACATCAGAGTGCTGTATTGGTTCTTTGGCATTCAATATGACAATTGATCATTTGCGAGGCTGACATTGATTGTGTGTCCTTACTTGCGTTGTGTTTTTGTGTGCTGCCCTGCATTTTAACAGTGGCCGTGAGATGGGGAGGTATGGCCTTATTCACCACGGGGCACCTACCTCAATGCTAAGGAAAATCAAGCATTAGTCGAGTGGATGGTAACGTCGCAGACGCAGACGCCTGAAAGGAGGGTGAGCGGAAGATGCAGACTGCCCAAGGCGAGGCGTTCCGTGGAAGAGGCCTCGAGTCTGCCATCACCCTGGTGATTTTTCTGTGATTCACATCTAGTTTTCAGCCATTTCACCTGGGAATTTATCAGGAATGATGACTATAAAACACACTAGAGATTTCTAGCTCTGAATATATCTCATAAAGAAAAGCACAATTTGATGACTTAGATATTAGTAGCTGCAAGTGATGGCTATTTTTACTGAGAGTCGGGCAAAATGCCAAGGTTTCACATACTGCTTTCTGCAAATCAGTCTTATGCTGGAAAACGTGGAAGAGGAGCACTCTAGTAGGGCTAGTTCTCCAGCACCAAATCTCAGGCTCTCTCGCCATTTTGCCACAGTGGATCTTCCACCAAAACTACCAATAGAAAACTCACACCATCCCAAAGAAGGTAGAATAATATTTGTGAGCATGTCATGTGAGTGAGGAAATTTCATATGCATTATCAAATTCAGTTCTCTTAGGAAGGAAGCATCTTCTCCATTGTAGAAATGGGAGAACTTTCTCAAAATTACACAGTTAGCAAGCGAGTTAATACAGACACATGAAGGCAGCCTTTCCCGAGTTCTGCATATAGTCGAAGTGAGCCATGAGAAGGTCACTAACAGAACTCGTGCAGTAATTATATCAACTTAAAATGCAAAAGAGACAGGCTGAGAGCCATCTATTAATGTCCTTAAAGAAAACTCAGACTGCGCACGGTGGCTCATGCCTATAATCCCAGCACTTTGGGAGGCTGAGGCAGGCGGATCACCTGAGGTTGGGAGTTGGAGACTGGCCTAGCCAACATGGTAAATGCTGTCTCTACTGAAAAATACAAAAATTAGCTGGGCGTGGCGGTGCATGCCTGTAATCCCAACTACTTGGGAGGCTGAGGCA
The DNA here is from genome assembly GCF_037993035.2 of Macaca fascicularis. Taxonomy (NCBI): domain Eukaryota; kingdom Metazoa; phylum Chordata; class Mammalia; order Primates; family Cercopithecidae; genus Macaca; species Macaca fascicularis. The sequence continues at coordinate 4,419,635 of NC_088383.1, read as the reverse complement.
GAATAGCTTGAACCCGGGAGGCGGAGGTTGCAGTGACCCAAGACCACACCATTGCAGTCCAGGCTAGGCAACAGCAGTGAAACTCCATCTCAAAAACAGAAAAAGAAAGAGAAAAAAGAAAACTCATGCTGCCTGGGAGACGAGAGCAGGTATCTCAAGAAGGAAAGCCTAGAACAGGCCCTGGAGGACATGTTGCTGTTCTGCTCTGCACATGCAATATTGCTGGGGATGATTTAAATTAAACTCCCTTTACTTTGTGCCCAGCCTGGAATGTCACTCTCAGCCTTTCACTGGGCCTGGCTGGGAAACATGGAAACTGCCACGGGGGCCGCCCCTCATATTTATGGACATGGATGGGACAAATCACACCGGAAAAACTTGGTGTCTTCTCCCAATAGAATTGTCAGATTGCTAGAAATGGGGAAGATAACACATGACATATATGTTTGTTTTAGTAAAAAAGAAAAAAAACCATTATTTTCATGACATTTTCCTTTATAAGGAAATTCCAAATGGTTTCAGAACAATCACCATCCCTTGTGTTTGAAAGTAGCTACATTGCAGTGAACAAAGAGAAATAATGAAAAAGCCAATGGGATGGTGCCTCTTCCAGGTAGTGAAATACGGTAACAACGAAGGGGTTAAGCTCCAGGATGCAAGCATTTAATTGAAGACAGGAAGAGGAAAAAGCACAAGATAATTTAGAACAATGATTTCAAACAGAATGAAGAGCAGATAAACTCAAGAAAGGAAGCTTAAGAGACCGAATCAGAGATCATTCCCTAAATAAACTCAAATCTAAAGGTTCCTGAAGACACCAGCCAGGTTAAAATCACGTGAGTAACGCAGGAATACAGGATATTTCTCATTTCCATTTTTGATTTTCTGTTTTCCTAGCAGTGAGCCCTGCTGCCTCTTGCTAGGTCAATCTCCAAGGCAAGCATCCAATACAGTAAGCCATCCTCCTGCGAGTCACTTGCCTGGGACACCTCGAATGTCTCCAACCCAGGCTTTCGTCACCCTCTGGCCATGCCGCTGTAAATACAGTTTCGTTTTTTATTTTCTGCCACTAGTTTCATTTCTTCTTGTTTATTCAGTGCCAATTTTCTCTTTCTACTAGAAAAAATGTGTTGGAAGGCTCCTATTCTCTCATTTAAAAAATAAAAGTAATTGTCCTTTACCTTCAGCAACTTGTTGGAAATTAAAGCTGATGAAATGTCAACAAAGGTAACCTCATCTTTAAAAAAAAAATGAGACAGGGATTTGTTTTTAAGCCAAAAGCCATTTATTTATTAAAATGCCTCCTTTTTTTGTAGTTTGAATATGCTACTCAACACCTCAGTCATAATCCTTTGAAATGTACCGCAAAAGATTTAACACCAGGAGACTCCCCAGCTTTCTCGTCCCAAATATATGAAATTAGAAGGTAGTCATACCAATTTAAATCAGAAAGACTTCTCACGGATTACAAGCCAAGTGATACAATTTTCTGTAATGGGTCAAATCTAAGAACTTGGCTGTCTCTGATCTCATGTCAAAGAAACTTCATGGAGACGACCACCATGTTAGCAGGAGCCCTGGCTAAGTGGACACAGAGGCTCACAGGAGAGAGAAGTCTACGCCCCCTCCCATAGCAGTCCAGAGGCAGCCCAGGGTGTGGAGGGACTGCTCCTGGAGGTCACCCCGAGACCTCAGCCCTTACCATCTGGTTGCCCCAACCTCCTGCAGCATGTCTTTTCTGCTTTGCAGAGTCGAATCTACCCCCACCACCATGCCCGTGACCTAGTCTGCAGCCAGAGGAAGGAAAACGTAAAGGTGTGTGCAGACTGCCTGAGCTCTGGCCTTGCTCCTTCATCTAGAAAGCAGCTGTATTAGTCTGTTTCACTCTGCTGATAAAGACATACCCAAGACTGCGACAAAGAAAGAGGTTTAATTGGACTTACAGTTCCACGTGGCTGGGGAGGCCTCAGAATCATGGCGGGAGGTGAAAGGCACTTTCTTACATGGCGGTAGCCAGAGAAAATGAGGAAGATGCAAAAGCAGAAACTCCTGACAAACCCATCAGATCTCCTGAGACTTACTCACTACCATGAGGACAGTATGGGGGAAATGGCCCCCATGATTCAAATTCTCTCCCGCAGGGCCCCTCCCACAACATGTGGGAATTATGGGAGTACAATTTGAGATGAGATTTGGGTGAGGACACGGCCAAACCATATCAGAAACCAGGAGCTCCTACCCAGATGTGCCTGCCAAAAGCCAGCGGGGTGGCGTGGAGGGGGTAGCGGTGACAGGGCAGGGTCTGTTACTAAGAGAAAAACAGAGGGACACTCTAGGGTGGCAATTACCCCTCCAGGTGCAAAGGCATAATAACTTAAGATCAAGATGATGCGGTCAGGACCACTTGGAAATGAGTGAAAAGGCCACCTGAAATAAACTCGTGTTTCATTTTCTAATAAATACAGGAAGTTTACGAAAACTAGGAGGCAGCAGAAAAGTGGGCATTCATGCCCCAGATTTTCTTTATCAGTGTTGCCGAAATGCATCTGTTGCTCTCCAGCCTGAAGACGCCACCGGTCACGTCTGGATTCTCCTGAGCGAATGCTGGATACAGCAGCCACGGACTGTCCCCTACCCTTTGGTTTCTCCCACATCGAATTTCTTACTCAGGGCAGGGCCAGCTCCCCTTCCCAGAGTCGTCCCCAAGCTGTGTGCAGCTTCAGGGCTTCAGAGTCCCCACCAAGTCCCAGAACCCCTGCGCTGCCGGGGTTCCTCCCTGTCCTGGGCCCCGCACCGGCCAATCATGGGATCTCCCCACGTGGCTGCTCAGAGACTGCAGGCAACACGCGCCTGTGCACGCCTTTGAACGCTTAGGTCCCTGCGTCTTAATTCTTCCATACTTTCTGTTTGTGTTTGAAGTCCTTTTCCTGTTAATGACCTCACCCTAGATGTTTCCCTTAATTGAAGACAGAACAACAAAGCCTCGCACACCGCCGGCCTGCATCTCGTGCCCGTGAGTTTCTTATTAAAGTCTCATGCGATGCACAAACAGCTGTTTTTAGGGCGCATTTTACTTTAGCTCCTGACACAAAGCAAGTATAATGGCAAATCACTATTAAGCACCGCAGCAGGGAGAACTAACTGCTTTCAAAAATAATCACTCCTGATGGGGTTCCAAACAATATATATGTATATTTAGGGGAAAAAAAATATCCACCAGGAATATTCCTTTTTGACCAGTTGGTGAGACGGACCCAGCATAATGGCTTTCGCCCTGTGAACGGCTCCACATGACTTTGCCCTCAATCGGCTACTGCACCAGCCCAGGCAAGGAAACAAATGCTCCTTTCAGAAGGCCGCGTTGGAGGGCAGAAGGTGCATTGGTAATTGGAAGCCTCTCCAGGCAGAGGCTTCACTGGGGAGCTGGCTGTGGGCTGGCTGGGGGCCGGCTGACGCTGCAGACAAGGACAGGTTTGTCCGGCAAGCGTCCTTCTCCCTGTGCTCTGCTGGAGAACCCTGCACAGTCAGCGATTAAGGCGCATCTTTGATCTCTCTCTCTCACACTTCAAAGGGGGTTTTGTTCCTTCCCTCCTAAAGTCTTAGTAATATTTCCTAGGAAAGACCCAGGATGGAGGCGCATTTTACTTCCGGGTGAATCAAATCAATCTACCACCTAGACGACAGCTTTTTTCCTGAAGCCCAAGCTGCCTTCGTGAAGCAGAGGCTCTGGTTCCAGACCCACAAAACTGTGGCCGCCTGTGAGTTGGGAGCAACGTATTCTTCTACGTAGTAATGGGAGTAATAAAAGAGTATCCTTGTATTACTGTATTAGACAAAAGTGACATCATGGTCTATAGCATGTCAAGAATAATATTAAAATAATCAGCAAGGCACAGCCAAGCAGGTATGATTTTAAGAAAGGTAACAACACACCAGGCCGGGCGCGGTGGCTCACGCCTGTAATCCCAGCACTTTGGAAGGCCGAGGCGGGCGGATCACGAGGTCAGGAGATCGAGATCATCCTGGGTAACACGGTGAAACCCCGTCTCTACTAAAAATACAAGCAATTATCCGGGCGTGGCGGTGGGCGCCTGTAGTCCCAGCTACTCGGGAGGCTGAGGCAGGAGACTGGCATGAACCCTGGAGACAGAGCTTGCAGTGAGCTGAGATAGCGCCACTGCACTCCAGCCTAAACAAGCCTCCGCCAAAAACAAAACAAAACAAAACAAAAACAAAAAAACACCATGAGTGAAGATGAAGAAAAAATTGAACCATGGGAGCCATGTTCATTGTGAGTACCGGGAAACTGCCTTTTCTCTCCCTGGCAGAGCTTTGAGAAGTAGGTGAAACTCCAGGTGCATTCTGCGAGCATTCGTGGAAGGGGCTGAATTGAATGGAGAAAGCCGTGAGGAGGACCAGCTCTCCACAGGATCCTCCCATTCCTCTATTAGATGCCAGCAGGGCAAGCTGCCTGTCACGCAGAGCCTTTGGTTTCTAGCTTGTGTGTGTGTGTGGCGGGGGACAGGGGGCGGGGGGGGGGGGGTTAACCATTGAAAAGCATTACAAGAAATGGCACCTTGCAGTGGTGTTGAAAATCACATTTGTGGATTTACACTCCCTTTGTGGACAAGGATAGCAAAATTCCCAGAGGCCAAAATAGGAAACCTTTCATTTTAGCTTTTAAATTTACCTTTTTTTTTTTTTTTTTTGGAGTAGTTCAGGATATAGAACAGTAGAAAACCATGCATTTGTTTCCTTGTTTTTTTTTTTTTTTTTTGAAAGTTCACTGATAACAGAAACATTTAATCCGTTAAAACTCGAGGTCTGAGCCCCTTCCTGGCTAAGCAAAGCCACCTGTAAAGTTTGTTAACTTTGCATAATTATCTTGCTGCTCTCTTGGTCTGCAGGGATGGTCCACTCTTCCTGGCCATGCCCCCGCAGTTGCCTGGGCCAGGCTTTTTCATCCTGGAAGAACCTCTGCAGCTCGCAGCTCTGGGAGGTCCCGCCCCTTTCCCTTCCCTCTGGCTTCCCTGCTGGGAGCTCCCTTAAATTCAATGCCTTGCACCTAACACATCCTCTCATGTGTCCAAGTCTGCGTGTGTCTCCACCGAGAGGCTGTGTCTTCTTTATCTTTCTGTTCTTCACACCTGGCATGGCAGTGCTGGAGACACATACTATGCACCCAGGTAAATATCCGGGCACTGATGGGGAACTCTGCGTGAAGCCTGCTGTCTACTTAGCTGGAGAGGATGTGGACAAGGCATCTCACGCTGGAACCTCGTGCAAACTCCAGAATCTGTGGCTCACAATCTGGGAAGCCCTGATCAGGACGGGTCTAGGAAAGCATGGGACGTAATCAAAAGAGTATTGCTGCATTTTTGTATTAGACAAAGGTGATGTCATAGCCTACAGCACGTCTAGAATAACATTAAAATAGTCAGCAAGGCACAGCCAGGCAGGTATGATTTTAAGAGAAGAAAAAACACCCATGAGGAAAGATTGAGAAAAAGTTGAACCACGGGAGAGGTGGGTCCGTGGTGCATGCCAGGCAATTGCCTTTCCTCTCCCTGAAAAAGCTTCGTAAAGGAGGTAAAAAAAGAAATACAGAGCTTCAGCAGAGGTTTCATGGAGGCTGAAGATGCCCCACCCCAGCCTGCAAACACCAGCACAGAGTTTAGACGTTGTATTAGTCTGTACAAAACAGCACTTTTGATTTTGTCTCCTGCTTGGAGTTGACTTTTCAAACAGAAAGGAAACTTTGCAATCACTTGGCTCGAATCACTTTTCAGTTGGCCCAGAGTTTACCTTGTGTGTTAGTCCATTTTCATACTGCTGTGAAGACATACCTGAGACTGGGTAATTTACAAAGAAAAAGAGCTTTAATGGACTCACGGTTCCATGTGGCTGGGGAGGCCTCACAATCAGGGTGGAAGGCAAAAGGCACACCTTACATGGTAGCAGACAAGAGAGAATGAGCGCTAAGCGAAAGAGGAAACCGCTTATAAAACCATCAGATCTCATGAGACTTGGTCACTGTCATGTGAACAGCATGGGAAACACCTGCCCCCTGATTCAATTACCTCCCACTGGGTCCCTCCCACGACACATGGGGATTATAGGGAGCTACAACTCAAGATGAGATTTGGGTGGGGACACAGCCACACCATATCCGAGGTTCCTCCATTATTTAGGTTAGGAAACTGGCTTTTTTTTTTTTTTTTTTTTTTTGAGATGGAGTCTCACTCTATTGCCCAGGCTGGAGTGCAGTGGTGCGATCGCCACTCACTGCAAGCTCCACCTCCCGGGTTCACGCCATTCTCCTGCCTCAGCCTCCCGAGTAGCTGGGACTACAGGCGCCGCCACCTCGCCCGGCTAGTTTTTTGTATTTTTTAGTAGAGACGGGGTTTCACCGTGTTAGCCAGGATGGTCTCGATCTCCTGACCTCGTGATCCGCCCGTCTCGGCCTCCCACAGTGCTGGGATTACAAGCGTGAGCCACCGCACCCGGCTGGAAACTGGCTTTCTACACATGCACCTGGGATAGCTGCAGAACCCTGGAAGCTGCCACACAGCTCAGACTGGAAGCTCATGCAGAGAGGGACTCATAGCTCACTCACAGCTGCTGGAGGCTTCCTGTAGGCTGGGAAGGTGCCTGATGTACTATTTTATGTAACTTTTCCAACAACCCTAAGACACAGGTGTTATTATTCTGCCCATTTTATATATGTGGAAGCTGCAACTCAGAGGGGCTGAGTGGCTTAAGTTCTAACATTGGGACGAGAACTTCAATGGGTGTTTATCCATCTTAAAACTCCATCACCCTCTCTAGGGGGAAGAACATGGTCCTGTGAGCACCTCCAACATTGCACCCCGGTGCTCCTAAGAGCACTTGGTGGATATCTCATTGATGCCTTCACACCAGGCAGCAACTTCAAAACACACCTAAGTCACAGCAGAGAGGGTGCACCATTTTCCCTTTCATCACCTCTAGCAATTGGTATCCTCAGTGCAGGGGAAGACAGCTGGGGGAGAAGACAGGCCCCATCAGAGCCTGCCTCAGCTGTGGTGTGGGAGGTGAGCCTGGAGCAGTCACTGAGTCCTGCTTCCCGAACATGAGAAGAATTGCTGAGAATTATCTGCATGAGCCATTTAAGAGCTAGCATCTTGGGGTGGGGTGTGGTGGCTCACACCTGTAATCCCAGTACTTTGGGAGGTTGAGGTGGGCAGATCACGAGGTCAGGAGATCAAGACCATCCTGGCTAACACGGTGAAACCCCGTCTCTACTAAAAAACAAACAAACAAACAAAAAATACAAAAAATTAGCTGGACGTGGTGCCGGGAACCTGTAGTCCCAGCTACTCGGGAGGCTGAGACAGGAGAATGGCATGAACCCAGCAGGTGGAGCTTGCAGTGAGCTGAGATAGTGCCACTGCACTCCAGCCTGGGTGACAGAGTGAAACTCCATCTAAAAAAAAAAAAAAGAAGAAGAAAAAGAAAAAGAGCTATCATCTTACATCTTTTTTTCTTTTTTTTTGTCTTCCTGAGCAATTGAGAAAAATGGTGGAATTGGCTCTATTTTTAATCTTAATTTTGAAAAAAAAAAAACCACCAAACAGAACCAGAGCTGACTGTGCTGCGTGCTTACAGGAAGGCGTCTCCAGGCGTTGTGCTGCATGTGTCACGTCACGTCTGTGTGTATCATGGCATATATGCCATGTGTCCTGTGGCATGTGCCTTCCTGTGAAAGTCCAAGGGCAGAAGAACACAGGGTCCCTCTGGGCTTGTCACTGACACCTGAGCTAGGAGGACGACATTGACGCACTTACAGTTTTGGCCGTTTTCCAGAAACATGCCCAAAATCTCCACGGCAGATGCTTTTTCAATTCCTCTTCTCGACAGCTTTCACTAAAGCAACGATCCCCCATTTGTGATTTTTCCATCATTAAGCAAAGACATATGGCCGTTTCTACCTGCCGCACTTCTGTGTAGGTGCCTCGTGCGCTGATAGCTGCGTTTGGATCTTCATTTCTCAGCCCTGCATGATTTTTAAAATGTTGTAGCTGCATTATTCATGTCTACATTATTTTTCTTACTTACCTTTTCTAATGTAATCCTACAGATGTATTCTGCCCTTTCACAAACAAGAATATATTGGGCACATTCGGTTTTCTATTGATCCTGTGTCAGGCTAAGAAAATTAGAAGATACCCTCTCATTCTAAGAATAATTTTGTATTAATAGGCAAGTATTTCAGGCAAGTCTATCTTTGGACCTGGTCCATGGTGTTTGTTCCAATGCAGAATCTTAGTTTCAATCCATTTTCTCCATTCAGTATGCAAGGAGATGACCCGGAAGTGATTGTGCAATTTCCCATGGCTCCTTGCATGGATTCATTTGTCTTCAGTCACTCATGTCAGCCCTCTATTGCATTCATCTCTTCACTGCCCAGTTCTCAAAGTCTGGCAGGCCTCAGGCTTGAGCTGAGATGCGCAGGTACCTGGGACAGCTCAACACTGACCTAGAAATGGCTTCCTGTCCTCTCCCATCTTGTATAAAACTCACTGCCCTTAGCTGCCTCCAAACTATTGAAAATCCCTTCCAATACTTCAGTTGGTCTAAAAGCCACTTATTAAGAGGAATTGCTTCTTGCATATAAAACTTAGGACTCAGTAGACCTGTTGTACAGTAGAACAGGGGCAACCCTGGCATCCATATGCCCAACCAGCAGCGAAGGTTATGAGCAACCCTGCTTCAACAGCCTTGTACTTGTTTCTCATTGCGAATATAACAAAAACTTAATGGGTTCCAACAACAAGAATTTATCAACCTATAGTTCTGGAAGTCAGAAGCATGAAATGGGTCTTATGGGCTAAAAGGAGGATGCCAACAAAGTGCATTTCTTCGGAAGGCTCCAGGGGAGGATCTGGTTTTTGCGTTTTCTAGTTTCTAGGCACTGCCTGCCTGCCTTGGCTTATGACTCTGAAGGGGAGAAAAATTATACAGTTTGTTTTCTCAACCCTCATTCATAAGGTCTCAGTTAGGACACCTCTGTAACAAAAGGCAGGTTAACAGGGAAAAAAAGGCATACACATTTATTAAAGTGTGTGCAGACATGAAAGTCGTACACAAACTAGGAAACACAAAGGAGGGCGCAGAGGGTGGAAGCCTTTACACCATCCTGAAGTTACAGGAAGAAGCAAGGCTTTTGGCGTGAGGTGAAACAGGCTATGGGAGGGCGGGAGGAGGAGAGGTGCGGCCAGCAAGGTCGTATGTGACACAGACAAAACCTCACCGGAAGAAGCAGCTCTTGGGAAGAACAGATGGTGTCCAAGGGTAGAGGTACCTCTGTCACACCATTAAGAGTGTTAGATCTCTGGTCTCCTTTCCTGTAGTTAATCCTTCCTAAATCTGGGAAAGGGGTGCCTCAGAGAAAGCCTGTGTGCATTTGGTGTTTATGTCTCTGATGTAGGCAAAACATTTTCCCTACAGATGCAAATCTCCCCACACAAGACAGCTTGTCAGAGCTGCTTTTGTTTCATGCAGCCCTTCTGAATAGCTGTATCAAAATACGCCCAAGAAGTCTATTTTAGGGTGAAACATTCTGGGTTTCCATTAACTCCATCCTTCCATCTTCAGAGCTAGCAGCAATGCCCAGCCTGTCCCTCTCATGCCGACTTCTCTCTGTTTCTCTCTCTTTCACCTGCCTGCTGCAATTTAAAGCACCACTGTGATTCCTTAGGGCCCACTGGGGAAATCCAAGATAATCTCCCCACCTCACGATCTTTAATTTAAACATAGCTACAGAGTCCCTTTTGCCATAAAGGAACACATTAATAGGTTCCGGGGATTGGGGCATGGACATCTTAGTGAGGTGATTATTCAATCAACCACAGTCTGTCCTCTAGCGCCTAAAGATTCAAAATGCGTTCACCACCCCCTGTGCAAAATGCATTCACCAGTCTCAAGGTCTCCAAGTGTCTCCACCCAACAGTGTCTCCTCAAGTCCAAAATCTCATCAGAGACTTATCAGTTCAAAAGTCCCACATCTCATCATCTAAACCAGGTATGGATGAGACGCTGGGCATGATCCATCCCAGGTCAAAATGTCTCTCATCTGGGAGCCTGTGAGAATTGCATTTCTCACAAAATGCAATAGTAAGACTCTCCAAGTTCTTCCCATTCAAAAGATGCAGGCAGGAAAGAATAAAAGGAGTCCTCACCGGTCCCAAGCAATTTCAGAATCCAACCAGGCAAACTCCATTAGGTTTCAAGGCCTGAGAATAATGCACTGTGGCTTGAGTCTCTGCCTCCCGCTGAGCCCTCGGCTCCACCCTCACAGGCATCCTTCCGTTTTTCCAAAGGGCGGTGTGGGTTTGCAGCTGAGTAGTTTTGTCCACTTGTTTTCTGCCTGTGGAGTTTGGGGACTCTGACAGTGTTCCTTCATTTCATCCCCTCTCTGTTCTGCTCATTTCAAGCTGGCAGTGTTTCTGCTGATAGAACGTTCTCAAAAACCTTGTGGATCTCCTGCAAAGGCCACAGTAATTTGCATCTGTAGACTGTGAGGGCTCTCCGCAGGTCTGTCCCTGGTGACCCCATCTCTACTCCTGGGCTCTGCTGCAGGGGCTGAGGGAGTTCATGAGTCACATGTTTAATTTACTCAAAGAGCCCTCAGTATGAGCGAACACTTTGACCTTTTGATCTTTCCAAGACAGTAACGAAAGGCTGTCCAGCCATACCATACCCTTGACTTTCTCTCCAGAGCATGCTTTCCTGACAGTGAGTCTCCTAATTTTGGCAGGTTTTGCAGTCTGGACAGGCTGAAAATTTTCCAAATCATTAAGTTCCAATTCTTTTTTGTTTAACAGTTATTCCCTGAGTTTATTGTTTTCTTCTCACGTTTTACTAGAATCATTAAGAAGAAGCCAGTCCACACCTTTAACGCTATGCTTGGAAGTCTTTCAGCTGACCATCCAAGTTCATCACTCATATGTCCTGCTTTCTGCAAAACAGTAAGACACAATTCCTAAGCTTTCTGCTGCTGTAGGACACAATTCTTAAGCTTTCTGCTGCTGCATAAGGAGCACCTTCTTTTCTCCAGTTTTCATTAACATGCTTCTCATTTCTTTCTGAGCCATCACCAGCAGCACCTCGAAGACTCATCTTTCCACCAACCGCTGGCTCAGGATGACGTAGGTGTCTGATGATGACACAGCCTCCTCCGGTGCTCCTCACTCCCCTCTGACCCCCACGGGCAGGGCCTTTGATGTCTGGATTTCTACTTAGGGTTTCTTTAGGGCAATCTTGCCTTTATTGTCATGCTCCTTAAATTCTTCAGCCTTTGCACATTACCTGGTTCCAAAGCCTCTCCCCAGGTTCCAAAGCTGCTCCCAAGATCTTGGCTGTTTGTTACAACAGCTCCCCACTTCAAGGGGCCCAAAGCTGTACAGGTTTCCGAAGAGCTGCTGTGGCGAATCACCAAAACTATGGCTTAATATAAGACAAATTCATCATTTTACTATTCAGAAGGTCGAAAGTCTAAAATGCATTTTACTGGGCTGGAATCAAGTGTTCTCAGGGCCACCTTCTTTCTGGGGACCTAGAGGAAGATCAATTTCCTCACTTCTCCATCTTCTAGAAGACACCTGCACTCCACGTCTCCTAGGCCTTTCTTCCGTCTTCAGGATCCATTGCTCCAACCTCTGCTTCCCTCCTCAAGTCTCTTCTCTGACCCTGATCCTCCCACCTCCCTCTTATATAATGGGAAACTCTGTGATTAAATTGGGCAGATCAGACATCCCGGAATGATCTCCACACCTCAAGAACCTAAAGCACATCTGGGAAGGCCATTGTATCACGTGAGGCAATACATTTATAGGTTCTGGGATCAGGACATGGGCCTCTTTCAGGGGCTATTCTTGCTTTTATTTTTTATTTATTTCCTTTTTTATTATTCTTTATTTCAATAGATTTTTGGGGAACATGTGGCATTTAGTTACATGAATAATTTCGTTAGTGGTGATTTGTGATATTTTGATGTACCCAGTGTGTAGTCTCTTATCCCTCACCCTTTCCCCTGAGTCCTCAAAGTCCATTGTATCATTATTATGCCTTTGCATTCCTATAGCTTAGCTCCCACTTATGAGTGAGAACATACGATATTTGGTTTTCCATTCCTGAGTTACATCACTTAGAATAATGGCCTCAATTCCATCCAGGTTCCTGCAAATGCCAGTATTTCATTCTTTTTATGGCTGAGTAGTATTCCATGGTGTGTGTGTGTGTGTGTGTGTGTGTGTGTGTCACATTTTCTTTATCCACTCATTAACTGATGGGCATTTGGGCTGGTTCCATATTTTTGCAATTGCGAATTGTGCTGCTATAAACATGCGTGTGCAAGCATCTGTTTTTTAGAATGACATTTTTTCCTTTGGGTAGATACCCAGTAATGGGATTGCTGGATCAAATGGTATTTCTACTTTTAGTTCTTTAATGAATTTCTAGGCTGTTTTCCATAGCTGCTATATTAGTTTATATTCCCACCAGCCGTAAAGAAGTGTTCAATGGGCCTTTCTTCTACTGAGCACAATACTGCACTCCGCTCTTCTGATATTTATGTAGACAGTAATAAAAGGAAAGTTGCGCAATGAAGACTTTCAGATAATTAAAGTGTGCTAAAGTCCTTGTGCTGTTCCAGACAAGAAAAAAGAGACCAAGGGTGCACTCTGTTAGAAAAAAAATCTTGTTGTAGAGAAATAACCACTAAACATTTAAAGATAGCCACTAAAAGATGAGAGATACCAAGTCAGTGGAGAAAAAGGCAGGACTATGGAATAAAGGAAGCTATCAAAATAGCAAAGGGCAAGAAAAGACGGGGAAGAAAAGGCGTGACCATGAAGGATGTACACAAATTCTAAATCCATCAGGGACCAGGAAACATACACTTCGTAATCTCACGGAAGAAGAGACAGATGTCAGTTGACTTCTCTTGCTGGTTCTGACGGTGCCAGCTGCCACATGGTGGGATGCTCTGTGGAGAGGCCCATGAGGCAAGGAATTCAGGGTGGCCGACAGCCGAAGCTCCCAGTAGCCCACCAGGGTGAGTCTTGACGACAAACTCAGCGTGGGCCCTCCTGGGAGGACCTTATGATGACCACAGCTCTGTGAGGGATGGAGGGTCAGAAGCCCCGGACACACTGTGCCTGGTTGCCTTACTCCAAGAATTGCTAGATCAAAAATGTTGTCTGAAGCCTCTAACTTTTAATTTTTTATTCTCAAGAAAGCTGCTCCTGAGAACTGTGAAAACAACTTTCTCAGTCTGACTCCACCTCACTGCTCTGCAGAGCATGAAATTATACACCTTGTAGGACCCAGAAAGGCAGGATGCCTTTTCGCTTCCAGCTCTCCATTAGGGCTCCTATGCTCTTTGAGGGGAATTCTCCAAAGCCACACACAAATATTTTAGGGTTTTTCCTAAGAAACGATGAATCAAAACCAAAGCATAGTGTGTATAGAAAGCAATATTACACCTGCCCTGTGGAAATCTTTCCACCTCCTCCTTTCTCACTGGTCAAATCAGTATTACCTGAGTCCTAATCAGGGGACACTCAGAAATGCCCTCCCAGGGCAAACACCAAGGGTAGAGGGCAGAGGATTCTCTGATGCTCTCAGAGGCAAGAAAGCCTGAGAAACAGTTTCTACTCTTAGGTCAAGTTCCATCTGTCAAGACCTGAAGGTCGGTAAGGTAAAGTCTTCTGCAAAATACAGACAGACAAGCATGTGCAGAGAACCCTTGATTTTAAAATTACCCTTCTGGAGACTTGACACTGTCCTAAAAGCAAAAAAGTGCATTTCCAGGCTTCAAGGAAAATGCTTATCAAACAGAAAATTAAGTGCCTACCTGTTCTAAATGAATGGTTTATTCGAACAAATTATATTGCGTACTTTAGGTGATTTTGAAAGTTAGACCTCACATACGTTATATAAGAATATTATATCTCTATTCATATCTGGGGAAAGAGATACAGAAACAAAAGTCTATTCGTTAAAGTCAAACTGGAAATTCAGTTTTGTGGGGTTTTTTTCCAGATGGAGTCTTGCTCTGTTGCCGAGGCTGGAATGCAGTGGTGCGATCTCTGCTCACTGCAACCTCCACTTCCTGGGTTCAAGTGATTCTCCTGCCTCAGCCTCCCGAGTAGCTGGGATTACAGGCACCCACAACCACACCTGGCTAATTTTTGTATTTTTAGTAGAGATGGGATTTCACCATGTAGATCAGGCTGGTCTTAAACTCCTGACCTCAAGCAATCCACCCACCTCAGCCTCCCAAAGTGCTGGGATTACAGGCATGAGCCACCATGCCTGGCCCTGGAAATTCAACTTATAATTTAATCCGTTATGGTAGCTAACAGAAAATAAATTTTGTTTGTGTCCAGAGAATCTGAAAAAATTGCAAAGGATTTTCATACTTAAGGAAGGAGGCTATAAATGCAAGAAGAATTTGAGTTTTGTCTATGCTACTGTTTGTTTGTTTGTTTGTTTATTGAGACAGATTCTTGTTGTGTCTCCCAGGCTGGAGTGCAGTGGTCCGATCTCGGTTCACTGCAACTTCTGCCTCCCAGGTTCAAGCAATTCTCATGCCTCAGCCTCCTGAATTGCTGGGATTACAGGCATATGTCACTATGCCCGGATAATTTTTGTATTTTTAGTAGAGATGGGATTTCACTATGTTGGCCAGACTGGTCTCAAACTCCTGACCTCAGGTGATCTGACTGCCTCAGCCTCCCAAAGTGTTGGGATTACAGGCGTGAGTCACCACGTCTGGTGATACTACTGTATAGAGGAATCTATTTTGCCTCTTTGTAAGTCTTTACACCTATGCTATATGTACCCCTGCTGGCTTTCAGCTAGCTTCTGACATACAGCAAATGTGGGGAAAGGTCCCAGCACAGGCTACACTCCATCATATCCACAGCAAGGTAAACTCGAACAGCTAAAGCCTGGGGGTATGAAAATAATCTTACAAATCATAGTGGACATTCTCGGCTCTCACATGCGTGACAAGAATATTTGGGGGACCATCAGGTATCAGTAGAGGGAATTTTAAAGATCATGTGGCCTAATCTATTAATTTCACAGATGAGAGAACTGAGGCTTAGATAGATTAAAAAGACGTGTCTAAGTTGCGTCATGGCAAGGTGAGAACTAGAATTCAGTCCTCACTCAGCCCTGTACACTGTTTCTTCACCTAAGTATACATATAGAAAAAAAACATAGATTCTAATAACTTTTTGGACTACAGGATTTTTCCAATGGTACAGTCATCCAAATTTAATATATTGATATTTTCATATTTTTTAAAACTTTTAAAAATATATGCACAACACAAACACATCTTGATAATTCCTATGCATTGTGTATCCAGTGCTTACACACAGAAGGGGCATTCTCTGGAGTTTGCCCTGGGTCAGAGCCTTCTCACCTCCCAGCACAAGCCAGTAACTTAAGCCTCAGTCTCCTGGCTTCGGTGCACTGGGCAGGAGATGTGGTTCCCAGGACCACTCAGCCAGGTGGTTCCTTCAGCTCTCAGCACACAACCGAGTTCAGGCTGCAGGCTTTCCATCACAAGCCAACTACAGAGTGACGCATGTTCTCTACATATGCCGTGACTGAGTACGTTGTGTTCTGAAAATATTGGGGAGTTAATTCGTGTGTTGTGCCTACTGCTTCGTGGACCTGTGCTCATTGCATACTTACAGCCATCTACAAGGGTGTCACCATTATTTGTATCTTATTAGGCTTAGAGAGGTGAAGTGACTTGCTCAAAATAACACGGTTAGCAAATGACTGAACCCACATCCAACAGGGAGAATGTGGGAAGAAATCAACAAAGCTTATCTAACAGATATCTGCCAAGGGTTGGAAAAAATAAGATTTATTGTTGCTCCACTGAGCAGAACACAGCCCATCAGAGGTTACTGCACCTTTAACAGCATGTGCTTTTAACTGACCCATCAAAACACTGGTGGCCAAAGAGTACTAAATAACTTGCCTGTCATACTTAATCTCTCTAGGGTTCAAAGAGAGGTGTAGAGTGAAATGACCTGTAAGACCCCTGAGCCTAAAATATAATCTAATAGACTCAGCTTTACCGCGGTCATTGAGAGGATGGCCAACAACCGGCCGCCACCGTGCAAAGCATGATTTCTCCACCATCTGCACTCCACTCGCACAAATACCCCAGTGAAACACTTCTTTCTCTCCACCCACTTTGAGTAGGATGAAATGGCACATTCCATTTTCAAAGTGGGCAGCTTGCACGTATCAGCAGTACCAGGAATTTGGAAAACGATAACGTGGAACCCACAAACTTGCTGGCTGAATTTTCTCACCCAGGTAACCCAGGTTGATTAGGGCTAGAGAGCCATGGGGATTTTAAATGCCGCTTCAAAGCCAGCCAGGAGCAGAATCAGCGCTGATTTGCGTTTATGATAATGACATTTGAAAGGCTAAAGATTACAAGGTTGTTTACAGAGATGGACTTCGAAAATAATTGTATCTAAGGTCTCGTAAACATAAAAGAAAGTTGTTTTGTAGTAGATGATTGAAACAAAAACTTTCCTTTAAAGAGGAAGTAAATAGACTAGTTTCAGACAAAAACAACTTCAAAGGCAATCAGAAAATTCCGTGGAATTTTACAGAGGGAATCTCACTCAAAGAATTCTCTAAAATTGCCTAAACTTAAAAGCATTATTTTTCTTGAGACATCTAATTTAGATTGCATACCAAACCCTGTAATAAACCTCCTGCAAAGGAATAATAATAGACCATAGGCATTATATATGTTCAGTGTTCACTGCGTGTAAATACAATGATTGACCTTCCATGAACAGACAAGAGGCATAACTCCATGGTAACAGAGAAATAGAGGTCACAATCATATTTTCCAAGGCAATTTTTGGCCCTCAGGAGGGATTCACTATTATACTTGGAGGCCGTGTCACCTGAGAGTCAATGGACAACGATCAAATTTCACCTTGAGCAGGTTCTTTTGTTTACTTTCTAGTCACAAATAGCTTGGCCCTAAGTGGCGGCTCCCATTCTGGTAAGATGCGTTTATTCATCGCGTAATCACCAGTTCCCTGTACTGGGGGTGTGGATGGGGCGTCAGAGGCTCCTGCTGGTCTTTAGGGTGTCTGACCTCCATTAATCCTAGAGGTAGTATTTGGAGAGATTTTTAAAAGCTTTGTTTCTGTGACCAGCAAAACCTGAGTTTGACACTGAGGTCAGCCTGTTGCAGCCAGTGACTTAACCTGTCTTTTTGCCCCAATAAATTGTGAACAGCAGCACCCGATCTTAGAGCTGTTGTGAAAATTAAAGAAGGTGATGATTAGACAGCACCTAGCCCAATACCTGAAACTGTACCAGCACCCAGTGAGCATAGCTATTCCCGTGACCACCACACATTTACCTTATCTCAGCAGTGTGCTGTGTCACTTTTTCGGAAAGAGTGAGCAGATGATAGAGACCATTTTAAAATATGAAATATAAGTGTATTATTTAAACAATTTCCCCTTGGCTCATATAGGTTGAAACAGAAATTATTTTGTGGGTTGTGAAGTTGAATGAGATGTATTACTAAGCTTTTACGTAACATAGGAATAAAAACCATTGTTGTATCTCTGATGCAGATACATAAAATATACAGATGCATAAATGTTCATATGTGTCTGTATATATATATACATATAAATTTAGTCATTTCATAGATCTTGGGTAAATGACATTAACAAGCAAAATACAGAGGAGAATTTCATTTGTTATGAATAATAAATATATTACAGAAACAAAACGGCAGCATCAAAAACAGCACTTTAGCAAGTATGGAGTTTGTAATAAAAAGCTTTTTTATAGGCTAATGTCAAGACATTCACAGCAGTTTAACTGAAGAATCTGCAAAATTTAGCAGTTATTCCAATCCCTTCTATGTTAAGGATTACCTTTAAATCAATATCTCATTTTCTCTCTAAAATCTATTGAAAGAAAGAAAAAAAAAAAAACACAACAGAACCATGATTGTTCCTCTGGCTAATGGTGCCACACATAAAATGCTCAATCACAGGGTGACTTGAAAAGGTTCAAAGCAGAACTTCCAAATTTAAGCTGCTATTGCTTTCCCTGGAAACTGAAGGAAAGAGGCCAATAGCTATTTGACAGTGAAGTTAGAATTTTTATAAAATATTTTCTTTGAAAAATCCATTATATATATAAAATATATATTTTATATTATATATTTTATATATTATATATAATATATAATATATAATATATAAATATATTATATATTTATAAAATATATATTATATATAATATATTTTTATGTAATATATATTCTATATAATATATGTAATATATTTATACATATTATATATATATAAATATATATAAAATATACATATTTTAGAGTTTTGCTCTTGTTGCCCAGGCTGATATGTGTGGTGCAATCTCGGCTTACTGCAACCTCCACCTCCCAGGTTCAAGCAATTCTCCTGCTTCAGCCTCTCATGTAGCTGGGATTACAGGCACCAACCATCATGCCCGGCTAATTTTTGTATTTTTAGTACAGATGAGGTTTCACCATGTTGGCCAGGCTGGTCTCGAACTCCTGACCTCAGGTGATCTGCCTGCCTTGGTGTCCCAGAGTACTTGAATTACAGGCATGAGTCGCCGTGCCCAGCCAAAAATCCATAATATATTTCTATAATGTCTTCTTTACTGTGAATTCTCTAAGACAAACAACTATGTATATTAAAACAACGATGTATATCACAGAATTTAGGTGATTTAGGTCTTTATTAAACAATCCTTCACTCTCTTCTCCTCTGAACATGATGAACCTCCCTAAGGAATAAAGTCAGGACATTTTAAGGGTTTGGGCAAATGAATCATTTTACCTTCAATTTCAGAAAATAGGTCTTAATGAAAGCAAAAAGAAATCTCATTTTCCAAGTGATATGACACATCAGGAGAAACACAGGCTTTAGAGAATATACACACTTAAAAATGGATTATTTGCAATTTTTAAGCACAAAACGCACATCAGGAGAAACACAGGCTTCTAGAGAATATACACACTTAAAAATGGATTATTCACAATTTTTAAGCATAAAACAAAACACAGTGTGTGCACACACGTTCACTGCTGCTTTCTGTTGCTGGACACGGGCACTATCTTTGGGGCTGTCGTCCTTGCTAGCTAGTCAACACTGCACTTGTGTTGTAGCCTTCAAGGCCTAACCCTGGTTTCTGACATTACTTGGCAGGGTTGCTATGGGAACAGTGACTTTGTGTGTCCCTGAGGGAACAAAGGGGGATTGCCATTAGTGGACTTCAGAGCGGGCCTGGTGCCCTATTGGTACAGGATTGCAGAACAGCACATTCAACGTTATGGCCAAGGCGAAATTCCATGCATACTCCACATGTCTTCTTCCAGCAAACACGTCTTTAGTGCATGTTATTGCCACAGCCTTGGGACAGGGGCCAGGACAACAGCGAGACTTTTCAGGGCTGGGCAGGGATCGCCCGTCAAGAGCAAGGGGCAGGGTTTTGAATCATGTCTTTTGTCTTCTGAATCCCAAATGACAGCTGTTTCCAGGAAATTTCAGTTTCTGTTGTCATTTTTTTTTTTTTTAATGTTGGGGTATGTGTAAGACTAATTTTAAAGTCCACGAACAATCAGTCAGATAGCAGTCTGACTTTCCCAATTCCTGCCCAAAACCAAAATGAGCTAAACTCACGCACCTGGCTAATGGGTACAGACCACTTTTGTGAAAAATTAGAGGCAATTTGAGAAATCTATTTAATAGATTTAATAATGATTTATTCTTTAATAATATTTAATTATGATTAAAAGTAAAGCTATTACACCCAGCGAGTTCGCTCCTATAACTATATAACTGTTCACAGACAGAATATCTTCATTTAGGACATTCCCTTTATTAATTTGACCTTAAAATATTTTGACTTTATTATGCATAACATTCATATGGTAAAACACATGAGTCACAAGTATCTGATTCATTTACAGAAAAAATGAGCACATAAATACAAGTATCATTCAGATCAAGTAATAGAACATTATTACCATTCCAGAACCCTCCTTCATACCCTTGCAATCATAGCCCTTCAAAAGGTAACCAGGCAAGGCATAGTGGCTCATGCCTATAATCCCAGCACGTTGGGAGGCTGAGGTAGGAGGACTGCTTGAACTCAGGAGTTCAAGACCAGCCTGGGCAACATGGCAAAACTCAGCCTTTATTTATTTATTTAATTTATTTATTATTATTATTACAAAAATAATAATAATAAATAAATAAACACAAAAATTAGCTGGACGTGGTGGTGTGCGCCTATAGTCCCAGCTAGTGGGGAGCCTGAGGTAGGAGGATCACTTGAGCCAGGGAGGCTGCAGTGAGCCAAGAGCGTGCCACTGCACTCCAGCCTGGGCAACAGAGTGAGACCCTGTCTCAAAACAAAATAAAACAGAACAAAACACAATAGATAGCCACTCTTCTGATGTCTGTCATTATAAACTTATTTTACTGTGTTTTTTTTACTTTACATATATATATAGAATTATATGTATCAAAGAGAATATACTGACTCAGCAATCTGTCTTATGGGTATTCATCTGTAGTTATTTTTCATTGCTGTCTACATTCTGTGGTATGAATATAAACACGATATAGCGTAATACTATTCATGGACATTTGAGCTGTTTCCAGCTCGGGGCTCTTTATGGAAAAAGCTACTGTAAACATTTTCACCAATATCTTTTCTGTTGGTACTAGGCATGCTTTTCTCGTGGGTATATTCAGAGACGAGGAATGTTTGTTCACTGGGTAAGCCTAAATTCCTTTTAGTAGATACTGCAAATAGTTCCACAAAGTACCCTTTCCAGGTAGATTAGGCTCTGGCCAGAGTTAATGAGAGTCCATCTTTGTCAACACTTTGAATTGTCAGACTTTTTTTTTTTTTCTTTTTTTGTGCCGTTTTGGCAGGTGTGCTATCTCATTCTCATTCATTCATTGTCATTTTAATTTGTACTCAGAAGATCCTTGGTGCTCACCATTCAGAGCACTTATTTGGAGGATGTGTGTGTGTAGTGACTTTTGAAGTTTTCAGGCCATTTTGCCTTCAATTGAATGTTCTTTTCCTATTAGTTTGTAGTAGTTCTTTATATATATTCTATGTGTGAACCTTTGTTGAATATATATACTATAACTATCTTCTACACTGTGGTTTGCCTTTTGATTCTCTTAATGGTATATTCTGTAACACAGAGTTCTAATTTAAAGCACTAGTTTTCAGTCCTTTTTTCTTCTGTGGTAAGTCCTCTGTGTATATGTTTATTGTTTTAGAAATCTTTGATTTCTCCAAGGTCTTCTCAGTATGTTTTCATGACCGCTTTTAGAAAATAGTTTTGCTGATTTTTCTCATTTCAATCCAAAACACCTGGAATGATTTTTGTTTATTGTGTGAGGTAGGGATCAAAGGCTTTTTAAAAATATGGATATACAATGGAAACAATCCATACATATAAGAAAGATTGTTTTCCCTCAATGCACAGCAAAGAGGTTTTTTCCCTCTTATTTCTTTCCTCACAAATCATGTGAATAGTAAATGTGGGTTTTCTTCTGCACTCTATTCTATGACACTGACTTATTTGTCTGTTCTCACACCAATCAGCGCTATGCCATTTTCATTGCTGCAGCTTTAAGATGGTTTGAGATCTGAGAGTAAAAGACCTCTAACCTTTTTTTATATTCTCAGTTTGTCTTCATTATTTTTGATCCTTTTTGTTTTCATATACATTTTAGGATCAGCTTTTCAATTTGTAAAACAGAAGGACTGAGATTATGAGAGGAGTTACACTGAATTTTTAAATCAATTTGGGAGAATAAACTTAATTACAATATTGATTCTTAGAATCCTTCAATAATGTATACTGTTTATTTTCTTAAGACTTCTTGAATATCTCTCAGTAATGTTTAGTTTTCTGTGTAAAAGACTCTTGCACACATTGCTTTTATTCCTAGAAATTTTATTTTATCTGCTACTGTAAATGTTTTCACTTTAAATAAAATTTTTAAACAGTTCATTAAAGTATATGGAAACACACTCGATTTCTCACATTAGCCTCTCATCAGTAACGCGGTTAAACTCACCGACTTATTCTAAGAGTTGATCTGTATATCCGAATACATTTTCTATCCATGCAATCATGCTGACTGTACAAAATCACAGTTTTACTTTGTCTTTCCAATTCTCATGACTTTTCCTTTGTTTGCCTTATTGCAGTGAAGAGAACCTCCCATGTACTATCGTGTAGAAGTTGTAGTAGACGCTGTGGTCTTTCCAACAACAAACAAAGTAAGCTTTTGAAGTTTTATTATCAAGTATGACAACCTCTGTAGGGTTTTCTTGAGATACCCTTTATCGGATAAACGAAACTTCTCTCCGTAGTTTGCTACCAATTTTATTTTGAACAGGTGTTGAAAATACCAAGTGCTCATTTTGTGCCTACCGAGATGCTCCTGTGACGTTTAATGGTAATATAATAAATCACAATTGTTTGAATTTTAAATCTTAGCACACATTTATAGAATACACCCAACTTGGTTGTAATGTATAATTCTTTTTATATGCCACAGATTTGGTTTGTTAATATTTTGTCTAGGAGTTTTGTATCTATGCTTATGAGAACAATCTGCCTCTCATTTTCCTATCTTACAATGTCTTTGTGAAGTTCTGTTATTAAGATTGCGCTGGCCTCGTGCAGAGAGTCTGAAGTGTTCCTGCCTTTGCCATTTTCTGGTTGAGTTCATGGACGGTTAGTGCCAGCTCTCCCTCCAGTGTGTTTAGTGATTGAATGATTCGGTCCTCCGGACTTGACTTTTCTTACTGAGAATGTTTCAAATTATAGGTTCAATTCCATCCATAAAAATGGAATTATAAAGATTTTGTACTTATTGTTTTAGTTCTGGAAAGTGGTATGTTTCAAGGAATCTGCTCATGCCATCTAAGATTTCAAATTGATTTGCAAAACATTGGTCATGATACTCTCTGTTTCCTAATCCAAAGAACCTGCAAATATGTTTTTTACCTGGTAAAAGGAACTTGGCAGAGATGACTAAATCGAGGATCCAGTCATGCTAACATCTCACAAGTAAGTATCTCTGTTCCAACCCTCTTCCCTGAGCTTGAGACCCTCAACGCCCCAGCACAGCGCTGCTAACCAAGTGTCTTACCATCTTGGATGTTCCACAGGGAGGAACCAAACCTTTGAGCATCTGTGCATCTCCCTCTCCTTCCTTTCCTGGATTCCTCTATCTCAATCAGATCATCATCTACTCAGGTCCTTAACCCACAACTGGGTTTATTTTAGTTATTTGTTTAACATTTAGTGGCTTCACATTATTCCTGCAGAAAAAAGAAAAAAAAAGTGAATTTTTTTACCCAGGTCTGCAAAAGCTTCTAAGACATGACCTGTAGCCACCCACACCTGGAAGCTCCAGCCTTGTCTCTCCCCAGTTCACTCAGTAAGCACTGGACACAGGGCTGAGGTGGGACTTGCATGCCGGTGGCTTACTCTGCCTGGAAACCTCCTTTCTCTCTCCCCACTTCCTAGGCTCCGCTCAGGTGCTATTTTACCATAAACCCTCCAGGCTGTTCTCTCTGGAAATGCCTCTCTCTTCTTCCCTTTACCTTCCATCTGAATTGCAGGAAGTCTTCTTCCTAACAGTCAGGACGGGTCTTCGTAGCGTTTATCCTGCTTTGCCATCTGCATGTCCCACAGGGCTGAGAGCTACAAGGAGCCCGAATCACACCTCCAACTCCCCCAGAGTACGGGAACGGGTTCAGAATGTTCTTCCTGAAGGTAGGATATAACATGAAGAGTGGTTATTTCTGGGTTATGGAATGAAGAGTAATTTTTTTGTTTTCTTTATTAGACATTACCAAATGAACCTGCTTGGTGTTAACCACATATGGCTTTTATAATCGGAAAAACAAAACAAAACTGACAGTAAAAATACATAGAGGAAGCATTTATTATGTAAAATATTATCGTTAAAACTGCGTTGGTATTAAATGATGGTGATTAGAGGGTATTACCTTTGTCTTCAAATTGGAAAGCCTCAGCTGTCCAGAACAATGATTTGCCCAAACACTCCATTTAATTCGAGTTGCACTGTCTGTATTTTGTAACAATAAGATTGTTGCTTCTATACCCTACACATGTGCAGAGAGATGAAGGGAAGGTATATACTTCCAACTTCATTTCTAATCTTGGGTCCAAGTCAAGGGATTTTATTTCCAATGCTTGGTCTTTACCATTTTTCTTTTTTCTCATTTCTCCTTGATTTTCCAAAAGGGAAAAGGGGGAACTTCTGGGTTTTGTTTTCAGCATTATTCCCAAAAGACTTCAAATGAACGTACAGGACTCCGGGTTGAACACAGTTGCCTTTCTGGCCTGAGGGTATAAACTTTTTCTTAGGCAAATTCCCTGCTGACTTCCCAAAATAGCAGATAGTAAATGTGGTCCCATATGTTTTGGTTCTAAACAGATGTATTTATGTGGATTTGTAAGTGAGTCACATCTATACTGTTATTTTACTCTAGAGTAATTGGGCCAGGCACTGTGGCTCACGCCTGTAATCCCAGCATTTTGGGAGGCCAAGGTGGGAGGATCACCTGAGGTCAGGAGGTCGAGATCAGCCTGGTCAACATGGTGAAACCCCTTCTCTACTAAAAAATACAAAAATTAGCCTGGCATGGTGGTGCGCACCTATAGTCCCAGCTCCTTTAGGAGGTTGAAGCAGGATAATTGCTTGAACTAGGGTGGTGGAGATTGCAGTAAGCTGAAATTGTGCTACTGCACTCCAGCCTGGGTGACAGTGAGACTCCATCTCAAAAAATAAATAAATAACACAAATAAATAAGTAGAGTAATTGTCAGAGTATTAAGGAGTCATTCTTCTGCCAGCCATGCTGAATGCACACACCCTCGTGGCAGTGAACAGCATCCTCTGGATGTGAGCTTAGTGCTGAGGACCAGCACGCCTTTGCTAGTGTCCTCAAAGGGAAGGCCCCCAAGGCTTGGAGAGCTGACACGCTGCCCGGGCTCTCAGACTCGTGCCACTTGAAAGTCTCTTCTCTCCTTTGTCTCGTGACCACTATGGTGCAGGTTCTGTCTGCATCTTTCCCATCCTCCCCACCTTCCCCCAACAGTTGCCCTCAAGCTTCAGTTCCTAAAGTAGAAAAGAAATAAAAATAAAGCCAAACCAGTACGATGACTCACTGGTGAGCCAAGTATAATTTTCCTTTAATACCGCACAGCATATAAGGCTAATTTTGAGACAGCTCACTTTCCCCCATGGAATAGCCAGATAAAGTCACTTTCTTGAGGAAATACAGCTGCTTCCAAAGAGAAAAGAAATGACTTTCTCCGTGGTGATCGCCTGTTTGGAAGGTCCCAAGGCTACCTTCAGTGCCCCCTTCGCCACCTCCTCCACTGGGAGTATCGCAGGAGTCGAAATCCCAAGCGTGGTTCTTCCACAGCCTCTTTCTCATGGCCTGAAATGTGCTTTTACTGGAAAACACTCTGATACGTCCTGAAGCTAAGTGCTTCTTAGAATACGCTGTGATGTAACGAAGCAGAACATGATGGAAATCACCCCGTAAAAGCCGAGTGAGGGCAAGCATTCCCCAACCAGGCAGCGTGAGGCTTGCCTGACGTTCACGCACTTCTAACAAGAAACGAGGTAGCTCACACTCAACGCCGTTACTTAAGTAAGGTTAATGGAACAGCAGAGAGGAAAAAGCACAAGAACTGAGGAAGACACAGAGCCACGGGCTCCCCGCCAAACACCTTTGGTGATTGCGACAGAAGACAACACAGGGAATCTGCCCTTAACTCCTTGAAAATAGGATGTGAGCAAGTTTTCAGTGTTAACAGGAACCGAGACAAAAACGTTCACATATTTTGTTAGCATCTGTGCTTTGGGACATGAGCTACGTTCTTGAAAATTCTGAGTTTGGGCTACGTGATTTTATGAGGCAGAGAATTCACAATAAAGCCGTATACAATCATTTGTTCTATGATGGAAATGTTCAAAGAAATAACCTCTTCCTGGGTACTAAAGTGGACATTAGGATTGACTGGAAAGATTAGCCCTCTTTATATACAAAAACAGGTTTGGGGAGAGGATCGTCGAAGAGGTGGAGAGGCAGCCTCAGAGAGAGAGAGAGAACAACCTCAGATGAGTCACTCAACTCTGCTAAACTTCAACTTATCCCTGTGAAAATGAGGATAATGATACCTGTTCTTACGATGTCAGGCAGGTGTCATGGTTATGACAGCAAATGAGAGGCTTCATCTGAAAGCGTTAACCAACCTGGAGACAGTATTTACTCCCACTGAAGGCAGCTCTGTTCATGAGCTTTGGCACAGAAACTGGTTTTCAGAAACAAATCCGTTAGAAAAAAGGTACTCAAAGTTTATTTATATAGAGTTTGTTTGCATTACATTCCTAGAAACAATGTTTGGTTTTCCAAAGAGCGTAGATACACTATGTTTGGCTGTAACATGATAATTGTGTTTCCAAGAAAGCTTATACTGCTAGAGATTATTTTATAAACTATTGATTCTGTGGGAAAAGTTTGGGAATGAAAGTTGGATGGTTTCAGATTTACAACTGAATCATTATTTTGCAGATAGGCATTTTAGTAAGTAGGAGATTCAGTATCACAGATGTCTAAAGGTAAGCCTCCACATCACGGAGTGATTCTTTCATTTGAATGCACTGATGCTTCTCACACAGAGTGGCCTTTGCCTCCAATCTACACCAGCACCATCATTTTACAGGCATCTCATGCATTCTAGATAATTTTCTCACTCACTATCACAATGTTGAATGCACAGAGCTACTCCAAGTGTCTCTATTGCCTGGACAATAACCCTGGGTAACAACCAATTACTGGCTTCTCGGGCAAATTCCGTTCCCAGAATAATCTATCTCTTTTTAGCCATTTAAAATAATACAACCTCTTGCTGTAGAATTAACGTCTGTGTTGACTTTCATTTCAATTTTTAAAACAAATTAAACTTCCCGAAACCCATTTCCAGGTTAGACTGAATAGCAACAGTGGCGATGATAATAATAGTAATAAAATGGTTCTTACTTATTGAGTGCTTACTCTAATGCTTCAGCAGCATTTCAGTGTCACTGGTGAAGGTCATTTGGTATTGCAGTATTTTACAGGGAACAAGCACATCAGAAAACCGCTTCTCTGTGGTTCAGCTGCAGTCTATATTCCCTGAGCTACTAAATTGTAGCCACAAACCAGGGATCCAAATAATAACAAGAACACCTCTAATCCCTGAGTGTTTAACCTAGGTGAAACTTGCTAAATGCTTTGTGTATAGATTATCTTACTTAACCTGAACAATGAAAGTTAAGAGATAGGTACAGTTATGCTCATTTTATAGGTTAAAAACACTAAGCTTCAGAAAATTGAGTATCTCCTCTAGAATATTACAGCTAGGAATGTATCAAATCATGATTTGAACCTAGGTATGGGCAACTTCAACATTTCAACTTTAAATCACGGCTTCATTTGAGGGGAACAAAAGAATTGTTATAAATTATTTTATGTGTCTCAACAGAGCAGAATGTTTAAATTTCTATTAAACATAGACTACCCTACAAAGTGGGGTATGAATTATAAAACAAACAACTTTATTAGAGCCACACTCAGTTTGCCCATATCCTAAGCTATCATCCGTTTCCATGGAACATCTGTGAATAGAGCTGGACTAGCTGTCTGAACTCAGCACTAGCTATAGACTTAAGTTGATAAAGAACTTGTATATATATTTATACACACACACATATATATACACATGTGTATATACACACACATATATACACATAGACATATATTCAGAGGGAAAGTTAGGGCAGCAGGAACACTGTCCAGACAGATCTGGGATCATGGAAAGAAAACTGTTTTCTGGCCCCTTGATTTTTAATATGTGTCTTTTTTTTTTTTAACTTGTGTTTTACGTTCAAGAACACATGTGCAGTTTGGTTATATAGGTAAATTGCATGTCAGAGGGGTTTGCTGTACAGCTTATTTCATCACCCAGGTAATCAGTACCCAATCAGCAGTTTTCTCTACTCTCCCTCCTCCCACCTCCACTCTCAAGTGGACTCTGATGTCTGTTGTTTCCTTCCCCGAGTCTCTGTGTACTCAGTATCCAGCTCCCACTTATAATTGAGAACGTGTGGTTATTTGGTTTTCTGTTCCTGTGTTAGTTTGCTTAGGATGATGGCCTCCAGCTCCACCCATGTCACTGCAAAGGATATCATGTTGTTTTTTTTAATGGCTGCATAGTATTCCCTGGTGTTTATGAAACATTTAATCTTTGCCTGGATTCCAAAAGACTTCTGAGTAAACTAAAGCCTTCCCCAGCCCCTCACCAACCACATCTCCTCAATTCAGAATAGAGACATAAAGCTCTTATTTCTGCAGCTGCCAGGAGAAAATAGTTTAGGATCTAAAACCAGCGTGGAAGTTGTCTATATCTAATAACACTGTGGAGCAAATAAATTCATTGCTTAATTAGGGGTACCTCTGGTAACTACTTTATCTTTATCAAAGTTTCACTGGAAAACTACACTGCTTCAAAGCTGATCATGATGGAGATTATTTTGATATATGTTAATGCCTCCATGAGCAAATGCTATGGGCAGTTTTAAGATGTTCCAAATTAAATCATCACAGCCATACTCCTATAACAGTATTTATGGATCATAAACTATATGATTTATCTGCAGCATCAGGTATCTATATGATACCTGATTTATCACAGTACTAATTTCTTTACATATATTATCTCATTTGGATCTCTCAACACCTTTAAATATATAGGCACTAATACCATTCTCAATTAATTGACGAAGCATTTGAGGCTTATATAGGTAACTTGCCTTGAAATAAGAAACTACATTCTTAACCAACTGGTTAAACTTCACCATTCAATTTTTACAGTCAATAATGTAAACTTGGGGCTGAAATGACCCAATTATTTGCAATTCTTTGCATGAGGGTTATAGTGACAAACACTTGCCTTCGGTTTCACAGTGGCAAGTCTATGCAAACCTGCCCCCCAAAGTCCAAGGAGGCTGAGAGGTCAAAGAAAGAGGCTGGCAAATCCAGACTCTTAATAAAAGAAACATTTAACAGCGTCTTACCAACAGAAGTCACATCTGTGTCTTTAGACAAGAGAATGGATCCCCGCCATTAGCTACAGACCCAGAGCTCATGTACCAGGGAAAGGGTGGTTCAGAGGAGACATGCAGGACAACTGAAGTATGATAACATCACAGTTGTTTGACCTACAGGCAGGATTTACGCTAAGTGCCTGCTCTAACACAAGGAACAATCGATACACTGGAAATCTTGGCGGCCTTCCTGGAACTGGGGTTCATCAAAGCCAATGTGGAAGATTAGCTTCCAAGATAGAGTCTCTGGGCCTTACTGGTGCTGCCTGCAGCATTCTAGCACCTACCTCCACATAAAAGCGAGAGGTGGTTCCCATTCATATTGGAGTCTTGGAGGGATCCATACGTTTCATGCGGGGATGTCAGTCATGGCTGGCTGATATGCTTATACAACATTACTGAGACCATAACTTTACAGTCTTTGTTCTTTCAATGTATCTCAAGACCTGATTCTGAGAAATAATACTGCTGGGGAATTGCATAAATGATATGCATTTCATTCTTCCGTTCTTCACTGCAAAAAAGAAACAAACTGTGAATTCGGACTTTATCTTTCTGGCCCCAGATGGAGGAGCTTGTACTGACTTGTCATTAGTGTTGGACCTCTTGACTTACATAGAGGGATGCATTTCGACATGACACAGAAAGGTTTCCCAGGACGGGCAATCAGAGGAGGTTTGTCATCTGCTCGTCACCCAGTATCTTCCTTATTAATAATACTCAAGAGGAAATTTTGTCTGAATACTTCACAACTGGTGGTGGGGATTAGGGGAGGTAAAAACAACAGAAAAGAAAGTTTCATTCAAAAATGTAACCTGTATTTTTCAATGTTATCTTCCTTTTTATTGATACATCATAATGGTACCTATTTATGGGGAATCTGTGATATTTCGATACACACATACAATGTGTAATGGTCAGATAGGGTAATTAGGATGTCCATCACTGCAAACATTTGTCATTTTTTGTCATTATGTTTCAGTGCTTTCTTCCATTTTACTGATACAAAACAATGATACATATTTATGGGGAACCTGTGATATTTCGATACACACTTACAATATGTAATGGTCAAATAGGGTAATTAGGATATCTATTACTGCAAACATTTGTCATTTCTTTGTATTGAGAGCACTTCTGTATTAGTCTGTTTTCATGCTGCTGATAAAGACTTACCTGAGACTGGATAATTTATAAGGAGAAAGAGGTTTAATGGACTCAGAGTTCCACGTAGTTGAGGAGGCCTCACAATCAGGGTGGAAAGCGAAAGGCACGTCTTACATGGTGGCAGACCAGAGAGAATTGAAAACCAAGTGAAAGGGGTTTCCCCTGAAAAAACCATCAGATCTCGTGAGACTTGTTCACTACCACGAGAACAGTGTGGGGGAAACCACTCCCATGATTCAATTATCTCCCACTGGGTCCCTTCTACAACACATGGCAATTATGAAAGCTATAATTCCAGATGAGATTTGGATGGGGACACAGTCAAACCATATCATCTTCAAATCTCTTCTAGCTATTTTGAAATATACAATACATTATTGCTAACTATAGTTATCCTACTGTGCCATCAAACACTAGAACCTATTTCTTCATCTAACTGTATGTACCCATTAACCAACCTCTCCTTCTCTGTCCACCCTTCCCAGCCTTCGGTTACCATCATCTATGCTCTGCCTTCATGAAATTCACTTCTGTAGATTCCACATATGAGTGAGAACATGCATGACCTGTCTTTCTGAGCCTGGCTTATTCCACTTAACATATGTCCTTCAGTTCCATCCTCATTACTGCAAATGACAAGATTCCCTTCTTTTTACGGCTGAATAGTATTCCACTGTGTCTACGCACCACATTTTCTTTCTCCAGTCATCTGTTGATGGACACTTAGGTTGATTCCACATCTTAGCTATTGTGAATAGTGCTGTGATAAAATAAATATTTCTCAAAAGGAGACATACACATGGCCAATAAGAATATATTTAAAATGTTCAACATCACTAATCATCAGATACAAATCAAAACCACAATGAGCTATCATCTCACCCCAGTTACAACAGCTATTTTCAAAAGGACAAAACAATCAATGCTGGCAAAGATGCCAAGAAAAGAAAACTCTTGTACACTGTTGACAGAAATGTAAACTGGAATAGCCACTGTGAAAAACAGTATAGGGGTTCCTCAAGAAACCAAAAGTAGAATTCTGATCCAGCAATCCCACTTCTGAGTATGCACCCCAAGGAAAGGAAATCAGTGTGCCAAAGAAACACCTGCACCCCATGTTTATTGCAGCACTGATCACAACTGCCAAGATGTGGAATTAACATATACTTTTGTGAATAGTTGAATTATCTAAATGCTTCATTGTTCTTTTTCTTCTAGCCATGTGCCAGCAACTTACATTTATCAGTGATGGAGAATACCTGGCATTCATTTCTGCATGAGTGCCCTTTTAGTTGCTGTGTATTCTTGTACCTTGATTTTTTTTTTCTGTTTTTCTACATGAGTGTTGACTGCACAGCTCCCTGATTGTCTCAAAGTACATGTTCTATATTGCCTCAAGTAGTACTGGTGATGAACACACTTTAGTCCTAGTCAGCCACTGGAACTGATTGACTGCAAAGTCCTGATGCCTCTTCTCTCAGCCCAGGGCAGATGGATGTGCTATGTGGAGCCCGTGGGGTTCCACATAGCAAAACAGAAACATGGAGCTGGTGGGGCAAGAGTCAACCTCCCTCCTAAGGCCTGCAGCCTCCACCAGGGCAGAGAGCAAGTTTCTCTCAGCTCCTGCTCTCAGGGGGCGACCTGGCAATGAGGAGAGCTTGGCAGCAGCAGGCATTGGACGGGGACCTCCTGGCTCCTCTCCTAGCTCTGCCAGCACCCGCCATAAGGTACTCAGATCATGCAACTTCCCTGTGTCTCCACCTCTGCACCTTTAAAATCGGGCTAATAAGAGCACTTTTCTCATAGACTTATAAAGAGAATTAATAAGAAAAATGATAAAATAATGCTTGGCTCAGAATGTGCACTCCATGAACGTCAGCTGCTACTACCTAAGAAGGGTGCGGACCCCCCGCTGCATCCACGCCAGTTCCCGTTGTCTCACCCTGGACTGGCGACACCCATCTTAAGTCACAATTGAGAATTCAAGCAAGTCACGCTGAAATCTGCCAGAATAAAGGTCCATCTTCACAGAACAAGCCTGTTTACATTTGAACCCACAGTTTTTCGGTCACATCCAGACTTCAAGGAGGGAAGAGGGGTCCACCACGGGCTTCCTGTAGTGAGCATGGGGGCCATGTCTGGGCCCCCTGTGGCGTTCTGTCACCATAGACCGTGACCTTCAAACAACACAGTCACTTCTCACAGTGCTAGAGGTCAGAAGTCCCAGATCAAGGTGCTGGCAGATCTGGTATCCGGTGAGTATCTGTTTCCTTTGTCATAGATGGCAGCTTCTCACTGTGTCCCCACATGGTGGAAGGAGTGAGGAAGCTCTCCATGATCTCTTTCAAAAGGGCGTGAATCCCATTCATGGGGGTCCACCTTTATGAGTTCATCATCTCCTAAAGCCCCCAACTCCTAACACCATCACTTTGGGGGTGAGAATTTCAGCATGTGAATTAGGGGGAGACTCAAACATTGACACCACAAACAGGCAAAGAGGCTGCAGCTGCGAGTGAGGCCACGGTATCTCCCTCCTGACAGCTGCTGGGATGGGACCCAGCAGGTTCTGGAGGATCAGGAGGTCCACCTGGGACAAGAGCTGATTGGTTAGTAGGGGAGCTGGAAAAGCAACAGACACCTCCCTTAGTCGCCTTCCCTGGGGCCCGACTCCTGTGTGACACCCCCTGACCACCGCCACCCTGTTCTGTCTAACTCAGTCTGAGCTGTCAGGCCACAGCAAAGGCATCACTCCAGGACAGCAAAGCCCCTGTCTCCCTCCCTTCCAACTCCTCAGACTTCACCCTGGTAACACATTTGTTTAAACATACATTTTTACCCCTTGTAAAAAGATCTAGGAGACATGAGGTCAGCCCAGCAGTTTAGGTATCCCAAAGAAACTGCTCTCAGAGCTAAAGAAAGAAGCAGTGTGTGTCTTTAGCGCAAATAAAGAGTTGGAACAAGATAAAAGGCAGTGATCCTTCACCGGCCAATCTCCAGGTGGATCTCAGGAATCCTATGTGATGTGTGACATCACCTGGGAAAGCCCCGCTGTTGCCATGGAGATGCACATCCCAGGCCTCGGGAAGCTGCCCCACCTCTCCGTCGCCTTCTTCCAGACTGGTCATGGCAGGCTGGCTCCGATCTGGGTCCCAGACAGAGGGGATTGGTTTGCCTTTTTTCTTTTCTTTTCTTTTCTTTTCTTTTTTTCTTTTCTTTGCTTTGTAAACTGCAGTGACTGTGTGTGTTTGTATGTGTGTATGTGTGTGCGTATATATATGTGCGTGTATATATATAGAGAGAGAGAGAGAGAGAAGCAGAGTGCCCCATGATGCAAGGTGCCCACCTGGACACATACGCTGTGGGCAGACAATAAACCCTTATGAGGTTCTGGAGTGGCAGCAGCATGGCCTCCTGCCCGCCTGGCTGGCTGGAGCCTCCCCCTCGCAGGTGCGGTAGGGTTGAAACATCAGAAATGCCGAGAAACATCTCCTTGCAGCCTGATTAGGGACACCTGTGATCCATGATGTCTGCTACTCCACTGCTGAAAAAAAGAAAAAGGCCCTGAGTGCCTCCTCTGCTGTGGTTTGTCTCCTATTTAAGTAAAATTGGAAACTTTTTTAAAAAGAAAGCACAGTCATTTAATTAGTGCAGGCTGTCTTTTCTGGTTTTCTGAGAAGGGCATTCTCACACACATTCGTCTATCTTAAACCCTTTCAACATTCTGCATGCTCTTCCTAATTCCAGAGAGACAGAATTTTTATTTCCTTCGATAGCAGGGATACCTACAATGGAATTTATGCCTCGATTAACAGCTTGACCAAGGGTTTACAAGTGGTTGAATGTCATAAAAATGAAGAATTCGAAGCAACGCAAAGAGAGAAAGTGAACCTCCCATAGACACCTGCTCTCTGCAAATAATGGACTCCTTCCCTTTGTCTTAAGGGGTCTTACGCTACCTGTTTCTATGTTCTTTGCTGGTTCCCATGACAGAAATACACACATTTCAGACAAGATTAAAATACAAAATCCCAACCATAGCCTCATCTTTGCACACACTCTCTCATTTCCTGTTGGTACCAGCACTTTTCTATTTCGGTGCTGGGTATGGCTCACTAACCTACAGCAGCTTCCTCATTTGCACCTGACGTCTTCCCAAACAGCATTTAAGGGACGGAGCACAGCCCAGAAGGCAGAAGCGAAGGACAACTGCCAAGCCCCAAGTGGGAGCAGGGGTCTGGGAAGGAAGACACTCATGGTAAAGGTAAAACCAAAGAAATCACACGCCTAGGAAATAACAGATTCTTCTGCATAAAATAGACTTGTGAGAAACTAATTGCTACAGATTTTATCTCGCCCAAAATAAACCGCAGGGAGGATATCATGAGCATACTGTAACGCATAAAATCTTGACACTTGTGATAAAATACTCAAAATACACCCTGGAAGGTTGGAGCTTGTCTTCAGTGTTGGGTTCTGTAAATTATTTCAAACAGCTCGCCATATTTGTGGTATCACATTGAACCGGGTGTGAGAGGCAGGGAAGAAACAAAGTAGACACGGCTCTTCCTTGGAGATGTCTATCCCAGAAGGCGGTTTCCGAACAGCCCAGGAGAGAGGAAAGCTCTATTTCAGGGATGCAGACATGTTGGCCAGGACCGCAGAAGGAGGTGGCCAAAGAACCCCCTTCTCAGAGGCAGGGACTTGGAATCTCTGCCCCGTGGCCTCTGGGAGAGTGGAGGCTGCTCTCGGGCAATTACCCCAAATGATTGTTTATCACTCCCAGTTCCGAGAAGGCCTGGAAAGATTACATTCCAAAGACTTGATCACTGAAAATGCCCGGGTGGAAGCTGTAATTACGGCTTTCTCAGAGCCTACAGCATCTCCCCTGGGATTATTTGCATAAAGTCGTTGCCTGTGGCAATTCCTGAACGCAGCAGTGCCCTCACTCTCATCCTACAGGCCATGGAGAGGGCTGCCTAGGCGAGTGTTTCAGCATAAACTTGTGCTCAGCAACCTCCGTGTAGCTGCCTCTTTATAAAACTAAACATGCAGTGGAGTTTCTGTGTCCCTCAAGCCCTGCAGTTAATTATAGGCTATCTGGAGTCATCAGGTGTTCCCATGGAGGATGGAGGGAGGCGACTTTACAACCAGCAGGTTTCCATCAGAAGGTGACAGCAGTGGCAGTGGAGGTGAGAATGGAGGTGACAGTGGAGGTGACAGTGGAGGTGACAATGGAGGTGACAGTGAAGCTCAAACTGGACTGGCGCTCCCTTACTAGAAACCAGAGGGAGAGGAAACCAGAGGCAGTGCAGGGTGAATTTCAAATAGCCCGGGGCTGGAGCCGGAATGGGAACCCCAGCTCCACGTCATCAGGGCCAAATCAAATAACGAGCTACCATCAGTGGACAACACGCTATCGGGATAAAGTACATGAAACCATAGAACCTTCAGTAACAGGGCATGAAGGAACAAACAGAAAAATAAGGTCAAAAGGGCACAGAAGGAATGCATTGCTCAGTGGCCCCAACAGAGAAAGTGGAACCACGTTAGATATTTCCATAAAACTCAGTCTGCACGCTCCACCCCATCATGGAAGTCACAGGGGCTACCCTTGAAGAGGCTCTGTACATCAGACAGAGGGTAAGCAACTGGGAAAGAACTGGATGCGGGGGCTTGGTGGGGACAACGTCCCCCTTCTACTCACAGCGGTGAGGGTAGGGAGGAGAGCCCTGCGGTGAGATCCTAATAGGCAGAGGCCACGCTTCCTGGTGCCTTCCCGAGGAGGAGTTCAGGAGTTTTCTCTCACTTCTCTTCTCTGAACAATGCTATGCCTGTCATGCTGCAGCTCCCTGTTCAAACCATATGCACATGCATACATGCCTATACACACGTAGGTGGACACATGCAGACATACACATACAGGCAGGTGTACACGTGCATGCATGCCTGTACACACATGTATGTGTACACAGATATGTACACATACAGACAAGTACACACATGCACGCACATGTTCTCTCGCAGACATGCACATATGCACACATATGTACATACACATGCAAGCATGCACACACACATAGGTGTGCACATGCATGCACACATTGTACACATGTACACTCATACAGGTGTGTGCACACATACATGCACATGTTAACACACATATAGACATGTACATTCTTGCACACATACCTACATACACATAAAGACTTACACATGTGTACATGCATATACATATATGCAAACATAGGCACAGGCACATGTACTATACAGGCATCCACGTACACATGTGTACACATGCCACACGGGCATGTAGACATACACACACAGAACATTCAAATTGACTTTTTTTTGAGAGAGGGTCTTGCTCTGTCACCCAGGCTGGAGCACAGTGACATGATCATGGCTCACTGCTCCTCAACCTTCTGGGCTCAAGCAATCCTCCACCTCAGCCTCCCGAGTAGCTGGGACCACAGGCCGGCACCACTACATCTGCCTAATTTTTTCAAATTTTAGTAGAGATGAGATCTTAACCTGGGTCTCACTATGATGCCTGGGCTAGTCTTAAACTCCTGTGCTCCAGTGATCCTCCTGCCTTGGCCTCCCAAAGTGCTGGGATTATAGGTGTGAGCCACCATGTCCAGCTGACTTATTCTTTATATTAACCTTACTTACACTACTAATTATTTGCTTAAACGTCAGTCTGCCTCCTGATTTCCGGTCTTATAGGCAAGGATTGATGACCTAACACCCATCATAAATGACCCATGAAAACTCTGAGCTGCTAGATTCACCTTGACTTTTATCTTCAGCCACTTTGCCATGGGAGCCTCTTAGATGACCCCAGAGGATCTCAAACAAATGCTTCCCAAGAATGCACTCCGATAAAGTACAGAATGCCACTGTTTCCCAGGCAAGGACTGACACCAGTGTGTGTCCAGCTATGCACCGGAAAGTAACAATGCAATCTTCCACACTTTCATTGGTCATAGTGCACGATTTCTTTAAAAGGAAAGACCTAAAACACTCAGACTTAGCCTCCAAGGGAGCATCACCTGGGAAAGGTTTTCTTCCCTCTCCTGACTGTGGAACGAAAACTCTCCAATGTGCATGGGGACCCTTTAACAAGGTTTCCGTGACATCACTCTTTCTTCCTGTGCCTGCTGATTCACGGCAGGCTTTTCAGGTTTCTTTGGCTCAGTGGTCCAACTACAAACTTTATGCAGAAACAGTGGCAGGTTACAACAGGTTGCAGAAGCACACAGGCAAGACATGAGCACATTTTTTTCTGACGGATGTTTTGTGGCGACTAAGAAGCAGCTCCCAAGTGTGCAACGTTCTCTGCCTGTCTCAGGACCACAGGTTGTGCCTCAGCCGCTGTCACAGCAGCATCTGCAGCCCTCGCCACAGGCCCATGGGAACTTTGCAGGGCAAGTGGCCGCGTCCGCTGGCTCTCCTGTTCCGTGTACCGCTGCCCTCCTCTACACACAGGGAGGTGGCAGATCACTTTTCCTCTTTCCCATCCTTGTGAGATGAGAAAGTTTTCCTTGATACTGTCTCCTGTCAAATTCTACGGAATGGGCTGATGCATGTCTTCCAAGGAAGACAGATCAAGTATCAAGGTAGCTCACCCCAGACCACCACTGAATTTCCAGCATTTCTACCCCAAACCTACTCTTTTGGGGATCTAACAAGCACCCCCAATGAATTTTCACATTTTTCCCCAATTCCATTGTTACAAATGTTTTCATCTATTCATTTAACTTTTTATGCATCAAACACTATTAAAAACAAAACTTTGCTCTGCCCCATAAATTTGCATGCTGAAGCCCTCAGCCCCCACGACCTCAGAATGTGACTGTATTTTCAGACTGGACGTTTTAAAACATGACTAAGTTAAAATGGTTATTTTAGGATGAACCCTAATCCTATGTGACACTGGTGTCCTTAGAAGAAGAGGACATTTGGATACGCACAGACACGCAGAGGGATGACCCCGTGAGGACACAGTGAAAGATCACATCTAGAAGCCATGACAGAGGCCTCGGGAGAAACCGACCCTGCCCACGCCTTGATCTCGACTTCCAGCCTCCAGAGCTGTGAGAAAATAGATTTCCAGGTTTCACCTGCCCGGTGTGTAGCACTTGTTATGGCAGCCTGACTAGAATCATACAAGCACTCCAGGTGTCCCCGGCATCCTTACAGGTGAAGGAGACATGTCGGTGAATGAACACCAGGCAATGCCCTCTTGTCTTATGTTCTGGTGGAAAATGCGCATACAACTTGCTGAAGATCGTAATTGAACGAGTGAGTGAGTGTATACATGAATTAATACATAAACTTTTTCCAGAGTTCACAAAAATTTAAACTTGAAGTGCAAGTATTTAGATGGTTTGTTTTCTAATTCAATATATGCCAGAGGATAAGAAATAATGAAAGTATTTTCTTCCTGTCTTCTACATGTTTCTTTTTCAACCCACAATATTCATGACTGAGACCTTGAAAATGATCGGGGCTTCCCTTCATCAATGACTTGTAGAAAGGCAATGACCTTGTAGATCTTATTAGAGGCAGTGCAGCCCAAGGGTTACTTATGACATGGCCGTAATTCCCCATGTCTGCTGCTGATACTGTGGACGAGAACAGAGGTTCTCAGCCTTGGTTCCGCATAGAAGGCAGCCAGGGAGCTGTGAAATGCTGATGCCTGGGTCCTGCCTCCAAAGAGTCTGACGTGGCGGATCTGGAGTGAGGCCTGGGCATCAGAGATGTTTAAACCTCCCCCAGCCCACCCCAGGTGGTTCTAAGGCTCAGTCAAGACCAAGAGCTTCTGCTTTGGAACATGCTGAGTGAGGTTCCGGCATTCCCAGCCCACTCCAGCTTCCCAGCAGGACTCAAAGCCGCCTGCCTTGTCCATCATCTTGAATGCTCGAGCTTTGCTGAGGGTCAGGCTGCTGGGTGTGGATAGCAATCCGATGCAATCCAAGAAGCCTCTACTAAGAGCCTGTGGTGATGGACAGTTCATGCAGGAATACTTATGTATAAAGTACCTCCCCAAACTCAAGGTGTTTACAGTTTTTGGGGGCATGGAGGAGGCTCAGGGGCAAGTCCAGGGGGTTGAAGCAGACAGGGAGAGAAAACATACCCATAAAGCATGAGACAGTTTGGATTATGTCTTCTGAGGGAGAACGGAAGTCACAGGGAACCCGCTGTGAGTCAGCAGGTTCACCTGAAGCCATCTGTTTTTACCACAGTGCTGTACTCTTACTGTTCTTATCCCCACCTCATAGGCTAGTAAACGAAGGCCATGTCACTTTCCCAGAGCCATATGGCCAAGGAGGGCAGAGTTGCCCTTGACCTTGGGTCTGAGTCGCCTCAAAGCCTCACTCTTTCAATCATAAGACTTGGTCAATTATAGCCAGTTCTAGAAGCCTCCAAAGAACAACATCGAACACAAAGGATACGTCCATGCAAGCGCATGTGCCTGTCTCTGTGGCCCATTCCTTCTAACGATTTACCCACAAAGCTTTCCGAACAGCCTCAGCACAGACTGAGCCCCAACAGGCTGGAGGCAGACGTCGTCTCCTGCCTTCCGGGATGTGCTGTGATCCTGAGGGTCCTGTTAAAGTGATCAGGAACCTCCTCAACACGATGCTCCAGGTTCTGCTCAGCGTGACTTTATCTCTTGTTCTGCAGGCACCTTTGGGTGCCGCACTCAATCCTCTTTTACTTGTCTCTCCAATCTAGTTCCTCACAGGGAGGCCTGTGATGGATTCATTCAAGACCTTGCCCCCATGGCCTGGAGGCTGTGCTAATTCCTCCACTCCCCCTCCAGCCCCTCCCAGATGATAGACTCATCCACAACAGCCACAAATGTGAGTGTGATGCCCCCTCAGTTGGCCTTTTGATGGTGTTTCATTACACTCTCCATAAAGCCCCAAGTACTCAACAGCTCACATCCGTCCCCACAATGACATAAATCTTCACCTTCCCTCCAGGGTCTTAGTTCTACAGGTTCTCAGTCCTCTCCACTCTGGGGAACTGGCTCAGCTCGAGCTTGGACTAGATATCCTCACTCTTTCCTATCTCTGGACCTTCACAGTTTCGGGGGGGTACTAGGTCATTGGGCCCAACACTTTATTGACTCAAGTAATTCCTAAAAGCCCATTTCTCAGGAGAGCCTTCTTGGATGTGCGCAAAAGACACAGTGCGTTCCACACACATAGGATCCTTCCACATAGGATCCCCAGCTCGCTCTCCTGCGGGGGAGCTGCTCACCACAGGCTGCGGACGCAGGGTGGTGGATTCCATATACACACTCGTTTCTGTGTTTACTTGTCCGCATGAGCTGTACATCAGCATGGCCCTGCCTGAGATTGTAATACTTAGAGCGTGCATTCATCCCCTTGCTCCTCACCAAGATTCACATGCTTGGTGCAAAGCTGGATTATCAGGGGGTGGCCCGGCAGGCAGCAGAATTGCACTCTCACTGTTCAGAGGAGAGACACTGATGGAAAGACTCTTTACAGACTTTGGGGCAGAGCGAAGGGTCTCAGAAGGGGTGCTGAGGCCACTTGAGCCCAGCAATAGCAGGAAGGCTGGGGTGAGCAAGGAAGGAAATGGAGCTGCCAGCACTCGGTGGGACACGGAGCCACAGAGAAGCAGCCACCCGGCAGTGGCCACTAACACCCTGGAGGGACACAGGGGCTGCCCGTGCATTAATGCTCTGAGAGCAAAGAGAAAATACCACATCCTTCCTCTTCTCCGTCCTCCTGTCTCCGGCCAGTGACTTCCATTGGCCACCCCCACAGGAAGACAGCCAGCCAGGGAGCTGGTTAGTACCATCCTTTAGGGTCAGTCTCCCAGGACAAGATCAGGACGTCAATCATGGAGAATGAGTGAGAGGCCAGGGACGGAGTGGGAAAAACCCAACACCTGTTGATTCTCAGTATAACCAGCTGGCAGAAGGTTGGGCCCTGGGGAAAGGAATCATCAGATGTTGAGTTTGCTCAGCTGTAACCTTGACTTAGGAAAAGTTCCTTTTGGAATATCAGCTCCAGGGAGACTGGCTGCTGTCGTGTTACTCAAGGATGAACCCCCATCAATTCCAGCAATGCCTGGCACAGCTTACGGGCTTCATTAGTGAATTAATTAATTAAACATTTAACATGTCTTTGAGTTAAAAAAAGAAAGTGTTGGGTATTTTGTGAGGGCTTCTGAAAGAACAGTAGTTTGTCCACGTTTTCCCGCTTCCATGGGGGCGGAAGTCACCCTGGATGAGTGCAATTTATGAAGGCCATGCCTCCAACTGCATGAGGAACATGAGGCTACCAGGCTGCCTCTGAGACTAGGAGCTAAATCCTCTTCTCTGGGTCTGTATCTTTTCTCACCTCTACATCCTCTTTCCCAGAAGTATAAATTATGATGCTCATTGAATGCTCCCAGCCTCCTCCAAATCCAGAAGTTTAGAATCATTTGATTTTAAGAAATGTTTTTCAAGGTGAGCAAATTCACATCGTCAATGCATGTTGGTTTTAGCCTTCAGATCCGGTCACAGCATTTCTGATTCAACCTTGTGCCTCCCTCCCACGTCAAGCCTTTGAAATATTATTTTACAAAATAGTTGCTGTTGAACATAAATAGAATTTCTCTCCTGCTCTATTCTGTGTGGCTTACTCGTATATCTACTGTGTCCCTTACCACCACTTCCTCATTCTAACTGATGAAATCTATGCTACGGGAAGACAGGTATTTTTGACTCCTTTGTTTAATAATGTATCTCAAAGAACCGGAACAGCAGCTGACTCATAGAAGTGAGCAATAAAAATGTGTTACACAAGGGAAAGGTTTCAGTGTTGACGCCACTTGAGACATTGCCCTAAATGCAGTGGGTGTTACTGTGAGAAATCATAGCCTCCACCTTTGAAACACTTGTAGTCTAGCACAGCAGAGAGGAGCAGGGACTTTACTCTGAATTATCCTCTAGCTCCTACAAGAAAAAAGAGGTGAGAGAAATATCAGAAGAGGAGAGAAAATAAATTACAAAGAGTTACCGTATTATCCTGTAGGTATTGGGCATTTGAACTCTCTTCCTGTGAAATACACATGCATCATTGTTATTTTGTAATATGTTCACATCCATTTATAAAAGTAAAGATTTCCATTATATTTATGTATCACTCTGTTACATA
Source organism: Macaca fascicularis (assembly GCF_037993035.2). Taxonomy (NCBI): domain Eukaryota; kingdom Metazoa; phylum Chordata; class Mammalia; order Primates; family Cercopithecidae; genus Macaca; species Macaca fascicularis. The sequence goes on along the minus strand of NC_088383.1, from coordinate 4,376,939 downwards.
TATTATCAGCACGTTTTTTTCTGATTCATCATGGATCTTTGTTTTCCATATCAACTGCCATAAATGTTTATTAATGAACTCATAAATAATCATATCTGTCAACATTGTTTTAGAATGAGAGAAAATATAAACAGAGAAATGTGCCCCTTGGAGCGGGGGGGAAGAAAAGGAGAAAGAAAAGAAGGCTCTGCAGTGTATGTGTGATGCTTCCAAATCCCCACGAACTGAGCTGCTCACCAGCCGTCCCAAAGTGCCTGTCATGGGGCCCTGTGGTCACCAGAGGGTCTGTGTGGGGTAAATCCTACTGTGAACCTGGGCTCACTCTCTCTGCGGCTCCTATCAGCCCTATTCTACCCCTGTCTCTGCTACTGCTATTGCTGTTTTCTATGCCTGAACCCTCTTCTTCTCTTCTATCTCCTGTTTGCCTGACAAACTCCTACTCATTCCTCAATGCCCACTCACCCATCCTTTTTGCTCATTGATCTTTTAAGAACTTTCTACTACTATGGTTGATGAGAACAATAGCTTACACTTCCTGAGGACTTGCTACATGCCAGTACGTGGAATGAATAAGTGTCTTTATGCATTTCTCTACACTAAGTCCTCGGAGTACGGAAACCACAGCACAAAGAAGTGAAGTGACCAATTCAGCCCAAGTACACTTTGTCATTTCTCTCATGTATCTTTTTACGCATTAACTTTTGAGGGAAAGAACCGTATTGCTCATTTCCTTGTATCTTCAGATCCCTGTACAAGCTGAATGCTTACAGGATGTATAATAAATATTCCTTGAAGAGCTGGGTAATTACTCTCTTGAACTCCTGGGTATCTCATCCCCACTACTCCCCCATCTCCAAGGTACCTGTTAAATTATTTTATGCCAAGGTTAAAATAGTAAAGGTTTTGGCATTTGAAAAGAGGGTCGAATACAAAATGTAGTGCTTAGCCTAAGGTAAGTGGTGGAATTTTAGGTCAGCACCACCCTGGGGGCTGCTTTCTGGAATTCTTCAAGTGACACAGCTGAGGGGATTCTTTAAAGGTGCTGCGGTTTGGAGGCTTGAGAGTGCAGCGGGGCCCTCCTGCTGGCGGGAGCTGCTTCCTTCCGCCTTGGCCCCCACACCCCACAGCATCCTAGGCTATGTTTATCAAAGCAGACAACACACAGCTTCCAGTACAGCTGCTACAGGAATGGAAAGCGAAATGATTCCAAGCGTGGAAGGAGAATGGATGCTGAGAAATATGGCAACCACGTGGGAGAGTCTTTCGGTCCTCACCGCAGACACCATGGGTGATACACAAAGGAATCTGACGTGTAATAGAACAGTCAAGACAGCAGCAGCAGCCGCAGCAACCAAAACAGCAATAATAAAAGTCAGCACATACAGTAGTCACTTTTGCAAGGTGTCGCTCTCAGTTCTTAACAGGTGTCAATTCACCGAGCCTTCCAACAGCCTTATGTGGTAGATACTCATTCTCATCTTATGGAGGAAGAAATTGAGAAAAATAAAGACTATGTGACTTGCTGAATGTCATACAACTAGTAGCAAAAGATGAAAAGCGTAAAAAGGACCCTCCCACCATCATACGCCAAACACAAGAATAAAATACTGGAAATAAAAGGAATAACTTAAGCACAGAAGATTGGCATTTACACATAATTTAGAAATGGAATACAGAATAATATATCTTTCGATATTGGCATTTATCAGAGTTAGTGACTCAGGAAGCATAAATAGAATAGGGGCAGTAACCTCGTCTTGAGTTAAGGTTTTAATACTTTATTCATGGTGGATGTTTTTGCATTCGTTTTGACTTTAAAGTTGCATTAAGATATTATCTGTCTTGATTACTGACTTGTTTGGCAACCCTTTAAGTGATGTTTAAGGCATATGTGCCCAGCCTGTGCCCAGAATGGACACAGTTGGATGGACGTGAAAGCCTCCAGAGCCCAGAGTATGAGGAACAGCGTTCCCGTGTGGGCAGCAGGTTCACAGAAGACAGAACAAGATGCCTGAAGGAGAAAGGGCGGGACTGGAGTCGCAGGAAAAGACCGCTTGGATTCCTGCCTCAACTGCTTCCAATTCCAATTTGTTTGTTTTTTTTTTCTTTACAGCTGGGGGTGGAGGAAATAAAAATGCTATATGAAGCTGAAAATTCTCTTGGGTCAGAAATTAAACATAAAAAAATTAGTCCAAGAGGAAGAATTTAATAGTTTTGTAAAACTGAGTTTTACTGTTAAGAATATTCCAACTGGCCACCAGTACTAAATAAAAACTTTTTTTTTCTTACCGGTTGATTCTCAGATTATTTGAGAAGAACTTTCAGTTTGATGAACTGAAGTTTGTAGAACAGGCGTCTCTCTGTATTTTAGGTGTGGTGTGCACATTCACACTCATGTAGACACCTCAGACTGTACCTTCAAAATACTTACCTAAATGACGATGACCCCAGTGTTAAAAACTAAATCGCTTAGGAACCCAAACTTTGCTTCTCCTAAAATTTTGTCTTAAAATTCTAATTGTTTTGTTGTCAACGCTCATGGTGTTTAATAATAGAGGTAACGCATGCTTCCTAAATAGAATTTGTAAAAAGCAGAAAACGTGGGTGATGTTTGTCTGGTTTTTCTTTTGTCTATTCTGTGGTCAGTTAATAAGATGGTTGTCATAGCAGCAGTTAGTTTTCTTGCTTGACAAAGAAAGGGCTAAATGAATATTTCTAAAAGTTGCCAGAGAGTGCTAAAAACACTTCAGTCCCAATTAAAATAGTTACACTATACTCTCTATAGGTTAAAAATACTGAGACTTCCATTTCTCACATATACGGTAAAATGTTATTTATATCAGACAATCTCCAGTTATCGCTGAATCTTCCTGATTCTACAAAACAAGAGTCAACCTACTCCAGGGTGGTACAAAATATTTACCTTCAGAAGGTAACACACAGCAAGTGGGGGAACCCGTGTGCTGGGGACAGTGGACAGAGCTCAGTGAAGAAAGCTGGACCGAAGCTGGGGAGGGGCAGACTGCAGGGGACTCTCACCCCAAGGGCCCACCTGCAGGTCTGCGCACCTTTAATATCTGGGAGGGAAATAAATAAATTCTCTGATTTTCTTTTTTTTTTCTTGAGATGGAGTCTCACTCTGTCACCCAGCCTGGAGTGCTCACTGCAACCTCTGCCTCCCAAAATCAAGCGATCGTCTCACCTCAGCCTTTTAAGTATCAGGGACTACAGGTACTTGCCACAACACCTGGCTAATTTTTTTTTTTTTTTTTTTTTTTTTTTTTTTTTTGAGATGAGGTTTCACCATGTTGGCCAGGCTGGTCTTGAACTCCAGAACTCAACTGATCCACCCGCCTTGACCTCGCAAAGTGCTGGCATTACAGGCATGAGTCACCTCACCTGATTATTGCTTTTGTTTTTTCTTTTTCAAAGGAGACATATAAAATGTATATATTCAGGTATTTGGAGATTTTTCCTTCTGGTTAGGATATAAAACATCATAGAGAGAGACATACGTAGCCTAACAGTGAGGAATAATCAGATCATCTCTAACATGATAGGCTCCTATAGCCTGTGGGAATGCTGAGGATCCAGAAGAACCTAAATGGGTCACAGTCTAGAAGGTAAGGAGCCTGCCCCAAAGGAGAAGACGCAAGCTGCTTCCCATGCCTGGTGGAGTGAGTAGGAGGTGAGGAGGTGGGAAGCCCCCACAGGATTTCTTACAAGCCCTGGTGGCCGGTGGCCACCTTGATGGACTGGAATCCCAGGCAATGCCGGCTTATCTACCAGTCGGGGTTTCACCACAAGCCGGGGTGTCACCCGCAGAGGGACGAGCACACTCCATGCACACAATGACCTGGGGACCCTCAAGACATCGTGCCGTGCAAAAGAAAGTCGATGTAAAGAACACCAGGAGTGGCTGCTTTGAGGGCAACTGCTAAGGGGCCCAGAGAACCTTGTGCTGTGGTCTGCAGGGATGCCCACGCCCAGGATGGCCACACGGTGTTGTGGTGTGTGTAACCAACACCTTAGCAAGAACAAAGCATTTGGGCATCCTGCCCAAAGGAAGTTGATCATGTATGAGTGCATGCATATATTTCAAGTTATTTAAAAATAATTCATTAACCTGCTTTTGAAATTGTATTATTTTATAACTTTTATGTTCATTTTTTGCTCTTACTAGAGTAAAAGAAGATAGAAGCTTTAATTTACAGGAATTCCTCTTTTTTTCTTTGTAAAACTTGCGTAACAGCTAAGGTTTGGATGGTGGATCTATATTTTCCAGGTGTACTATTAAGATTTCACATTCTATTGAGATCTCTATTTCGCCATCTAGCACAAGTTTCTAAATTCATTGTTTTCTTTACCTTTTCATTTCTACCTTTGCCTCAGCAGCCTACATTTAAACTCAGCGTCAGCCTCCTCCCATAGACATGAGCCTGGTGAAGAGGAGAGCTAAGGACTATCAAATAAGTTATCCATTAAGAAATCCCAATGTGTTTGTATTCAAACTTGAGCTTCATAACTTTGAGTCACTAAGAAATGCAGTGATTTAATGAGAAGCAAGCCAGTTAAGGAAGTAAGCTGTTGAAGAGGGTTGAGTAAACATCTTAAGCAATGTGGCAGAGAATCAGAACATGGAGATTCCTAAGTCCTAAGACTCTGAATTTGAATTTCACGTGGGAAGGGCTTTGCCAGAGAGATTTTTAAAATTCAGGATGTCATTTCAATTAAATTACAATTCTGAATTAGGCATAAATCAACCCGGTCGGTTTTGGTTTCATTTTTAGCACAAAGAGCCTATCACCTCTTACATTTCGTTCAAAGCTAATTAAATATGGATTTATGGCTCCTGGTACCTCGAATACGGGAGGACTTCCCGAACCTGCTGGCCCTGTGGGAAGGGAACTCTTTTGTGCATAGTAACTGAATGTCAGACGTTTGCCACCACACTCTGCTTCAAGGAGCTAGATGTATTTTCTAGATGTATAAACAAGTCTCATAAAACTCTCATTGTTTTCCATGCCTAGTAACAGTGTGAATTCACCACAGACTGAAACTCTCTGTTTGCCGCCAACAGGATTCCAGCACAATGGGTCCTGTTCTCACTCGCCAGGCCTCCCTTTCTTGACATTCTTGTTCTACCAAGCGTAAGCACAGTGAGCACACATGCCATTTCCTTATTCAGACCATCCTTCCCCCTCGCTGTCCCCAGCAAAAATGTGCTGTTGAGGATTTTCAGTGACGGTGAAGGGTTAGTAAATCTGCTTGGGCCAAGTGTATGGATGGCCTCGAAAACCCAAACACCGATTTAGTCTCGTCATGACTGCTGTGTCCTCTCTGGAGGGACCCGCTGCCCTTAGCTCAGGATTTCACACTTGCAGGTTGGAGAGAAGAAATGCCCCAAACAGAGATGCCCAGTGACTTCTGTCCACATCAAAGATAAGCCACAGCTTTAGGCAGAAAATTGTTCTCCTAGGAGTGGTGGGTCCAAGGCTATGAGAAAAAAATGCTACTTTTCAATGACAAATGGATGTTAAATGCGGTAAATTACTGTAGCACAAAATGTTGCTGTGTCTCTTGGGAGGGACATGGCGGCTTTGATATCCACAGAAGGATGGTCTGTGCAGATGCAGGCCGGGGTCAGCTCCTGACCTCCTCACACCTCACTACAGTTTCAAGAGACGGCGGGGAGCCTAGCCGCTGAGATACTTTTGGATTCAAAAAAAAGTGACCAAGAAAGTAACCAAAAAAGTTTTGATCAGCAAAGAGAGACTTTGTTGAAAATCCATTTGAAGAGGGGGAAGTCGCAGCATGGGACGTCCGATGTAGCATGAATAACAGAGAGAATAGAGGAGGAAGTGCTGGGAGAAATCTGGACTCTTCCCAAGAAAGGGTTTCTATAGAGGGGGCCCGGCTTCTCTCTGTCGGAGGCCTCTCGGGACAGCGTCAGGGGGTTAAGAAAGGGCTTCTATAGAGGGGCCCTGCTTCTCTCAGGCCTCTCAGGACAGCGTCAGGGTGTTTTGAAGTCGGTCCTAAGATACGAGATTGTCAAAAAGGCATGTGTCAATTATTCTGTGGTTTTTGACTACACACACACACACACACACACACACACACACACACGCACACAGAAACTCCGAAAATATTTTATGGTGTTTCTTAGTAAAAAATAAATTAGAAAATCCCCCCCCCACCTTTTTTTTTTTTGGAGACAGAACGTGTTGCCCAGGCTAGAGTGCGGTGGTGCGATCTCGGCTCACTGCAACCTCCGCCTCCCAGGTTCAAGTGATTCTTCTGCCTCAGATTCCCAAGTAGCTTGGATTACAGATGCTTGCCACCCTGCCCAGCTAATTTTTGTATTTTTAGTAGAGACTGGGTTTCACCATGTTGGCCAGGCTCGTCTGGAACTCCTGAACTCAGGTGATCCACCCACCTCAGCCTCCCAAAGTGCTGGGATTACAAGAGGGAGCCACCACACCTAGCCAAAAATTCCCTTTTGAAACTCAGTGCATAGTTCGTACCGGGAAAATAAAAGTAATGCTAGGTTCCACTGCCTGCTGCTCTTGAGATGCTGAAGTCTTGTTGTGGGGCTGAGCACGGGGCCTCTCTGTCTTGCCCTTTGCTCCCAGGAGGCATGAGCTCATCCAGGGAAAACTCCCCACATGTGGTTGGGACCCTGTCCTGGGTATGGCGATGGCTACTGTTGCTTTCCAACACCACCTGGCAATAGTCACCCGGTTCTCTCTCCCCGGATAAAGTTCAGTGACACGTAGCACACCCGGCCTTCATCAATTTCTCAGGAAGATGATATGGTTAAGCCCGTGCGATACATTCCTATGGATGCTGGAGTTTTAGTGTTCTTGATTTTGAAGCTAAAAGCAGTCACCCTTAGAAGGGATTGTTCTCGTGTCTTTGTTGACATAACAGCAAATAGGAAAACACAGGTACCTATTAACACGGGGCCAGCAACACACAGCCCACTGCCGATATACCGGAGTCCCACATCAGCGGATTCAACCAACCGCAGATGGAACAAACAATACAAAATAACATGGCCTGGGGCGATGACTCACATCTGTAATCCCAGCACTTTGGGATGCAAAGGGAGGTGGATCACTTGACGTCAGGAGTTTGACACCAGCCTGGCCAATATGGTAAAACCCTGTCTCTACTAAAAGTACAAAAATTAACCTGGCATGGTTGTGCATGCCTGTAGTCCCAGCTACTTGGGAGGCTGAGGCTCAAGAATTGCTTGAACACAGGAGGCAGAAGCTGTAGTAAGCTGAGATAGCACCGCTGCACTCCAGCCTGGGTGACAGAGTGAGACTCCATCTCAAAAAAAGAAAAAAAGACAATAACAATAATACAAACAAAAAACACAGCACAACAACTATTTCAATGGCATTTATATTGTATTAGATATCCATAAGGATTCTAGAGATGATTTAAAGCAAATGGGAGGATGTATGTCGGTTATAGGCAAACACTACACCATTTTGTAGATTTCGGTAGTCACTGATGTTGTGGGGAGGGTGTGCTGGAGTCAGTTCCCCAGGGATACCGAGGATGACTGCATTCAAGCTGAAACTTGGCCTACGTTTGGGAAAATGTCCAGTTTTCAAGGTGGTACCTTCAGCTGTTTCACAGGAAAGATCAACTTGGGCTTTTCCTCTGGGAGCCAGACACAAAGCAGTGTCTCCTTCAGGTTCACTGCTACAGAAAACCTGCACATCTTTTCCCTCAATAATTGAGGTGTTGGTGTTCCTTCTCCTTCTCTGGCCACATTTTGCTCTAACTCAAATTCCTCAAATAAGAGTGAGATAGCACACACTGGGAAAAATCCAACTCTCAGTAGAGTTCGAGGCCTGGCAGCGTCAGTGGCGGGCATGTCCAAGCCTCTCCCTGTTGGAGCTGATTCTGTTCAAGACAGGGAGCAGCTGATGCTTTGGGGAACTGAAGTGGGCGCCCCCCCACACACACCATCTCTACTCCCACCCGCTCTCAGACCCGAATGGGAACAGCTGTTTCAGCAAGACTCTGAAATATTAGACTTCGCTGCGGTTTAGTCCTGTCCTAGAGTCTGCAGAACTTTTTTGGCTGTTTGCAAGGGCGTAATGAGTCATGCATTTCACAAGCATTTTCTAAAAAGGGGAAACGCCTCCCTATTTGAAATAAGATTCTCCTATGAAAAGAAACTGTGTCAAAAACACCAAAGGACTAATCCACGCACTGTGTAACTTTCATTCCCTCTGCTTGAGTCTCTGCTGAAGACCGGTTTTAACTGTTAGAAGCCTGAAACCCAATCCTGTTATAAATCAAGAAGCCAAATTCCCTTTGGGCTTACGTCGGAGCAAACAAATCAGTGCTTCCTCTAATACTAAAGATTAAGTCACAGGCCAGAGGGAACCTAACCTGCTTTGTGGGTTTACAGCTGAAAGTGTTGTGCAGAAGAAAGAGAGACAGAGGGAGAGAGAGAAGAAAGAAGGAAGGAAGGAAGGAAGGAAGGAAGGAAGGAAGGAAGGAAGGAAGGAAGGAAGGAAGGAAGGAAGGAAGGAAGGAAGGAAGGGAAAGAAAGAGAAGAAAGAGAAAGAGAAAGAGAGAGAGAAGAAAGAGAAAGAGAGAGAAGAAAGAAAGAGAAAGACAGAAAGACAGAAAGAAAGAAGAAAGAAAGAAAAAGAGACAAAGAGACAAAGAAAGAAAGAAAGAAAAAAAATTCTTGGCCTAACCCTTGACCGAATGTGAAGTGCATGTCATAGGTGGATGGAATGTCGTTCTCCTCCTTGAAATCATCATTTTTAGCAACAGATTCATAACACAGTCACTTTTCCATAACAGCATCTCCACGTTCTTTTGATCCTTAATAACCATCCCAGGCACCAAAGCAACTGTCAGTTTCTATCATGAGCACTTTCCTGATACCTTAAAAATTTTCAGAGTCTGGGCTCGTAATTTCTCTTTATGTCCCTGTAAACCCCACATCAATCTCTACTTCCCTGCCCTTTCATCCAACTGAGGCTGAGAACTTTCTCCCCAAAGAAAGAAAAGCCAGGCATTCAGAGTCAGATGTGGTGTGGACTGTTTCTGGTTAGATGACTCAGGCCATTTTTGTGGATTTCCCAAGATGCTTTCTGAAATTTTGTTGAAAAATATCTTGTGGGATCTGGTAACAAATTAAACAAAAGACAAACCACCAAGTGCTTGCCTGTTTGAATAGGCCAACCACAAAATACTCTGATTCACGGTGACCTATCACGGGGGAGAAGCAGCTCTGGCTCATCAGTTAAATTCTAACTTCCACAAACCCCAGCTCCCTGGATTCCTTTCTGAGGCTTAATGAAAGATAGAGGGGAGTTGGCTGCCTTTCAAATAATTCTAAGGCTCATGACACCAAGGTACTTTTTAAGGTTTCAGAAAACTTGCCCTCCTCAGCTGACCATGCCAAGATGCACTGGTGGCTTTGGTTTGCATTATTTTGCCATCTTCAGTTTTAAAAGTATTGAGAGACATAGGATGCTTGTTTGTTTTCATTTTGTTTTAATTCCAGGGGGCTAAGTAATCACTTAATACATATTTTCTTTGACAATTAACAAAAGTGATTCATACATTTTGTGGAAGTCTATTTTCTTTCCAACGGCACATGCCCACATTTCTTTGGTGACTTACTCACAGAGCAAAACAATAAGCACCGAATCTGTTTTTCACCAACCAGGATTCCTCGCCAGGCTTTTCCCAGCACACTTCATGCAGATGGAATTTCTGGCTCACTCTTCGTCCTCGCTGTTGTTGTTGTGTTTGTTGAGGTTGTCGTTGGGTGTTTTCCTCTGAACTGAAAAAGGGATATATCTGTGCTCTCCCTGATCTCTCGGGAAGCTGACAAAACAAAGAAGCATACACTTCCAGCACACACAGCCCTGCCCAACCCCGTGGTGTAGTTTGTCCTGCCTGAATACACGAACCACAAAGTGCGTTCATTCACAAACACACAACTTTTTTTCCTGAACAACAGCGCCTCCTGCGACCACTGGGAAGGGTATTCCCCAGCTGCCCGGCAGATGTCCTGCCCTGCCGCATGGGTGTGGAATTTGCAGAGGAACCACCAAGACGCTGTAATTTGCTTGCTCTTGGTAAAGTTGTTTTGTGGTTGTTGCTGTTGATGCTCTTGCTCTTTCTGGAACTGAAATGTTGGCCTTTGGAGAATCCCTGCACTATAAGGAGTACACAGACTTGGGAAAACTCAGCACACCAAGAGAAGGAGTGGAGCTGTGTGTTTTGCCAAAAACCATCTGAAATTTCCTGTTTTCCAAGTCTGGGGTGTAACTTTAACTTTTAGGGTCAGAGTTGCTCTCTCCCTGGGAAGCTGCAACGTTTTATTCCTGACTTCTTTAAGGGCTTGTGAAAGATCTCCAATGTGCTTCTAAAAAACACACAAACGCCTTTTAATCACAGCCTCCGGGAGCTGCATTCATTGGATTTGAAACCAGACGCATTCAACTTGCCTTTAAGTCCTCACCAGCTCGCCCTCAAGGTAAACAAAGAAAACCCAACAAGTGTACAAAGAATTTCATTTTGCCCTTGAAGATAGTAAAACAACTTCAGACACTGAATAGTCTGTGAACAATCAAAAAGTTACACTAACATCGAATATTTAAAATGACTTCAGTCAGTAAGAACCTAAATGTCACAATTTTCACTCTATATAGACTTTATTAATGAATATCAGAGTATATAATGTGTGTATATGTTTATACACATACACTGAATGTTAGAATATATAATATGTGTGTATATATATACACACACACTGAATGTTAGAATATATAATATACACACATATTATATATAATATAATATAATATATTATATATTATATTCTATATTCTATATTCTATATTATATATAATATATAATATAATATAGAATATATAATATACACACATATTATATATTCTAACATTCATTAGTACAGTCTATATCTATTAATGGCATTATATGTATTAAAGATATATTATATATAATGATACTTTTATTGCCAAAAGGCAAAACTGCAAAAAAATAGATGTTTTTACATTTTTAAGAACAAAGTCTAGGCCAGGTGCGGTGGCTCACACCTGTAATCCCAGCACTTTGGGAGGCCGAGGAGGGCGGATCACAATGTCAGGAGATTGAGACCATCCCGGCTAACACAGTGAAATCCTGTCTCTACTGAAAATACAAAAAATTAGCCGAGCGTGGTGGTGGGCGCCTGTAGTCCCAACTACTTGGGAGGCTGAGGCAGGAGAATGGCATGAACCCAGGAGGCGGAGCTTGCAGGGAGCCGATATCAGGCCACTGCATTCCAGCCTGGGTGACAGAATGAGACTCCATCTCAAAAAAAAAAAAAAAAACAAAGAACAAAGTCTAATGGTTCCTAAAAGATGAAAAACTCTATATTGTTAGTTGTTTCTGAATAAAGAAGTACAAGCAGTCAATGAGATAAGATTAGATTCTGTAGAAACTTCCTAAGAAATCATTCTCCAATCTATAATCTCCTTATTCCTTCCTTCAAATCTTAAACCGACTTAATACAGATTTTAGCTGAAATATAGCCGTATACATCACATCATTTACTCTAAAAATTTCCTCCATGAAACTTAAAGTTGAAAATAGAAACACTACCCACGTTCCCTGAAAAATCACCCTATAATTATTCCAGAAAATGTGCAGATGTGTCGTACGTTGTGTAAAGCAGAGGGGAGCTCTGACTACTCAATGACCAGGCTGCCTCTGGCATGTGCCATATGCATGAAAACAGGAAAGAGGCACGTGCTCTGTGACGGTGCCATGGCTGGGGCCTGAGCCGCCCTGTTCCTATCCTGTCTCCTGTGCAGGCTGCTGAGAGTAAGCTGTGAGCAGTGGTTCCAGGCACCCCTGTTTATATTAACTCATGTTCCCGCAGGTGAGCTTTCATTCCTGAAGTTTGTGTAATGCTGAAGTTACAGTTTTACAAGCACCATGGAAAACGGCTTCCTGCTGTAACTTTCAGGAAGAGGAAGAGCCATGTTAAGCCAAACTCTGGGGCCAGTGGCCACATTCTTGCTGCCACAGGAGCCGGGTCCGAGCTGCAGCTTGTCAGAGTCATGTTGCCTTGTGTCCTCACAGCCAGGAAAACGTGTGTCCAGAGGAGATCAGTTTAAGAAATGCTCATCAGGTTGACAGTTAAAAGACGATAATATGAGAGCTTCACCCTGCTGATGAGAGAGACTCAGAGAATGAGAAAAGTACAGCTTTGGTAACTTTTGAACGAGTTCTATACTTGTCATAAACACAGAACAACCCAAGTAAACTCCAGAGTTCAACTGTGACGTGCTCTTCAGGCTGCGCCGGAAAAGGCAGCGCAGCCGAGCTAATCCCAGGCTCTCAGAGAGAAGTGGGGAAGAGTGTTTGTCTTGCCCAGTCAGAATTCAGACACAGGAAGGGGAGTGAGTGATTACCAGGCTTAATATCTTCAATAAAGCTTTTTCTCCAACAAGATGCAGAAATCCTTTTATAACCTGTTTTTTTTTCTTCCTCTAACCACTTAAGTTTCCATGTGTCACCCTTTCCTTCTCGATAAAATTTTGATAATCATTTGTCCAAACAAAGCCCAGAGAGGCGTTGAAAGAAGCACATGAGGTTATGGTTAGGAAAGCACTTTTGAAAATGCTATGCAAACACAATGCTGTCACCGTCCACTTGCGAAACTGTGGACAGGAACAACTGCCTTACACACACCTGCGAAATACCAGACTGATTTAATCTGAATGGAAGGCTTCGTTCCAAAGCTACAGATGACTTCTGATCATTAAACACACGCAGATATACACAGTTAAAAAATAGTTTTTAGAAAAAGGTAAAATTATCATTCTCATACACATATAAATAAATAGGTGTTTAAGAATATATTTAACTCGTAGGATGTGAGGGAATTAAATAGATGTTATAACCTATTCAAAGGAAAAATCAAAACGACACATAAAATATATGCAGGAAAGGAACATTGAGATCAGCTGCAAATAAGCACGAAACTGGAGGGAGAGGTCAATGAAACCACTATCAGCAAGTACAGAATTTGCATATCTGTCCTGTTGCTTCTGTAAGTTGCCTACAATTTACAAAGAATTGCATAGGAATGCAAAATTCATGCACAGGGTTGAATTCTGATAACGCTGAAGGGTGTGCTCTAGATCACGCAGTTTTCTAGAGAAACACAAGACTCCTACACACCCAAGCATATAGACTCTTTAGATTCATAATTGGTCATGTTTTATGGGAAGACAGCCACGCGCTCTTGTCTCAGTGGCTGCTCCAGTCTACACAGCACCATTGAGCAGTTACCGTGGAGACCACCCAGCCTTTGGAGGATTTACTTTTTGGCTCTTTATAGATAAAGTTTGCCAACCCCTATTTGTATCAATATATGGCATTGCAAACCATATTTAGTTAGTTATGCACATATTTCTTGATTAATGAGTGCCCAGTGGGTGCACTGGCATCTCCACCTTAGTGGAATTCTTCTTAGCCATGGACATTTGTAAGCTAAGACTTAGGATCATCACTAAACATAAAATGCTACACAAACCAAGTGGTTACCAACTTTTTAAATTATTATTTTGAGTTTTGTTAAATGTTTTATTTTTAATAAACTAGCAAACAAAGATAGTGCTGTCTGAACAATGAAAATGCCCATCCAACTGTGGAATCTAGACCCTGAATACTGAAAAGGCTCTCTCCCTGGCCCGACCTTGGTCAACCTCCCCTAAGCTGTCTTTCAAGGCCTGTCCTTGGGCCTATTTCTTAAGAACAAGAATCTAACTCAAGTCAGTTTAATGGGAGTCCCCTACCCTTGATTCCAATCACTCTTCATAGCTGATCACATCCCTTACTCCTCACCATCCCTCAGTTGACATCTGTGCACTTTGACCTGCCTTCAACAAGACTCCTGTACAATCCATTTATCCAGAATTTTTTTCCCCGATGTTCCCTCTTAGTAATTTTCCATTCACTGACCCCACGCCCTGCTCCAAGGTTGTGAATTCTCACTTTTCGTTGTTGTATTTGAAACTGAGCCCAATGTGTCTTTCCTGCTCACTGCAGTAGTCCCATTGAATAAGATCTTCTGTGCCGTCTTAAACAAGGGTCAAAGCATAACATTTTCTTTAACAATAGGCATATCTAGGCAAGTCATCAATCTTAGGATGGCATAAATGATATATCTCCAAGCATATGGAAGGTATTTGAGCAACTTAGCATTTCTGTTCCCTTTACCCTGTTATATGTTTTATTTTAATTTACTTTACACTCTGCTATATATATATTTTTAAAAAAGGATTCTGAAATCTCTAATAAAAGACGTTACCTAGATTATGAAGGTCTAAATGAAGATGCTGGGTGGCTGGGAGACTGGGCCCCATACCTCCAGGATCACTCCTAACCAGTGCATCATATATATATATATATATATATATATATATATATATATATATATGTTAGGGCAGGCGGGTTCCTACAATGGGGAGACCCAAAAATGTATGATAGCTTAAACACGACAAAGTAACATAACAGAATTATGTAAGTGAACAAATTACTGAATGAACAACATCTACACAAAGACCCTGCAATCTTCCCCATTTACCTTCTAAGTTCACTCTATAATCATCTAAAGAATATGGAGGAGAGACTCATGGAAAGTCCTGATGGATCCAGCTTGGAAGTAACTCACTTCCCTTCTGCTTTCATTCATTACCAAAACTCACTGGTGTGGATGCTTCTGACAGCAAGGCAGGCTGGAAAATGTGGCCTCTGCCTGCAGCAATTTCCTAATATGGGAAGCATAAACAGGCAAGTCCTTCTGACCTCCAGATTCAGTATTAACTTATTCACTAAAGCTTGAGATTTCTGCAACAACACAACCTCTCTTATTATGGTGCAAGTAGCTTATTGTAGCTACACATTGTGATGTGGTGTGGTTTGGGAGACCATTGTTCTTGGGTCTCTTGGGTTTCTTATTGTAGCTACAAGTTGTGATGTGATATGGTGCTGCAAGACCATTGTTCATGGGTGTCTTGGGTTTCTTATTGTACCTACAGGTTGTGATGTGGTACAGTGTTGGGAGACCACTGTTCATGGGTCTCTTGGGTTTCTTACTGTACCTACAGGTCTTGGGTTTCTTACTGATGTGGTACAGTGTTGGGAGACCATTGTTCATGGGTCTCTTGGGTTTCTGCCTGTCCTATGAGCAGAGGCACAGGTTACCTTTGGTTTGGACAATCTTTTCAAGGAAGTTTCTAGAGTGAACAACTTGGGGGACAGTGATCATGTCTCCTTTAGAAAAAAGGAGCAATCCACTTGCAGCCTAGGAATATGGATCGTGCCTACCCCTAGAGGATCGTGCCATAAAAGATCTAGGACCCATCATCTTTGGGTTCCATCCTTGTGACGTAGCCCAGTGGGTATGCAAGTATCACTTGGCCCTTTGTGCTGCTTGTGGGAATTGAGTTTTGGGAACTGGCGTAATAGAAATGATGATATCTAGACAACAGTAATTGCTGTGATAATAAATTGTCCTTTACCTGCAACCTGGGAACCTCACATCCTCTACCAGAAACCATGAAATGGCATCAGGCTAACAAGTTAGTGTACAAGTGGGGCAAAATCTCAGATCCTTCACAGCTCTTGACAAGAAGAAATTGTCATATAATTTACAAAAATAACAGAGGAGGTATGTACTTTCATCTTCACCTACAGCCAGACTTGTTATGCACCATTTGTAGAATAAAGGTACCCATGACCCAAGTCTTGTTTAAGACCCTAGATACATAAGCTCATAGAAGCAAAAGATGTTGCAAGCATATTTCTTGCTATATATTCTTGCTTTGGAGGCAGCCAATTGTAGAATACTCATTTAGACAAATTCTATTGTTTTCATCTTTATATTCCTCTGTTATGCTATTTATGCATATTAACTATACATATTATTCCAGATGATTCTTTAGAAGTTAATGACACTGTCCTAACAATGATGCACCTTAATAGGTATATTTAAGAATATATAAACATATATAGGACCCCCTCACTACAGAAAGAAGCAAATAACAAACCAAAATATATCATCACACACCATGAATGTTCAGCCTTCTCTGAGGTGTGGGAACAAGATTTTAAACCAGGTTCTCCATCCTGATTGTATCAGATGTTGATGAGATTATATCACAACAAGGATCTTGCTATGAATTTTTAAAGTGAAAATATATAACCTTAGAGTTGAAAAAAATCAAAAAGCTAACGTTGCCAGTGTGGGTACAACAAATAGCATCTCAACAAGGTGACTTTATGAAAACTCATGGGCTTCTAGCGAAGAAATCAGTTGGTTTAGAGTAATATAAGTAAATAATGGTTTCTGCGTGTCTTGAGGATTCAGTCAGTTAAATGGAATCCCCGCTGGGCTGGCTTCCCTGAGAATCTACTTGGTACATGTAAGGACGAGAAAGGTCATTTTTCCATAAGCAATTTCATTGTTTTGACTTTAATCTGAAGCAAATTATCCTTCTTCAATAAAAGTGAAGTGGTGTAATCATGCAGGGTACTTTCAAAGTCAGAAATATAATGTTATGCCAGAATATTAAAATCATATTCAACTCATGTCTCTGGGTATATTTGATTATAATAGGGCCCTTTCCAGTTTATGTAATCACTGGATAAAACAACAGTGAACTTATTATCAGCTAAGTAAGCAGAGTCAGGGCTTGAGTGTTTGTGAATCTGAAGCTATTACCTGTGAATAACCAAGACCTCACCATCTACCTCCCTTTCAGGGAACATTTCTTTATTGTCTCCGGAAATAATGAGTATGCACTACAACAGATGTCTATCAATGTCCAATAGAATGGGAAATTAGAACCAGAAGAGCAAGGTTAAAGTTTTCTAAGTCTCCTGCCTAATTTTTATTAAGCCTAATGCAGTATCTCCACTTGATCAGATAATCTATCACCATGAAGTAGAAGATTCTCAACATCTCTATAAAATAAATACTACAATCACCCCCTGTGACGAAGGGCGACTGGGAAACAGAAGGATTTCTGAACGTCAGAAATGAGATACACATCCAAGTGTTTCTGACTCCTGGGTCAAACTGGGATCGGGGCAGGAAAGAGGAGGAGACAGCTGTAGGAAAATGAGAATGCATCATCTGAGAAGACGCCAGAAGAAATGACAAGAGCATAGGAAAATCTTTTCCCGTTTTTCATGTGTCAGAAATTTAAACATGTCGCCATTTGATTTCTCTGTAATAGACAGATCCCTCCTGTTCGTCCATTAAAAATTACCACAGTTAGGCCGGGCATGGTGACTCACGCCTGTAATCCCAGCACTTTGGGAGGCTGAGGTGGGAGAACCATTGAGCCCAGGAGTTCAAGACCAGCCTAGGCAACATAGTGAGACCCCCATGTCTACAAAAAATAAAATAAAATAAAGAGAGAGAGAAAGAGTGAGAAAGGAAAAAAAGAAAAGAAGATTGTTCTCTGGGGATGTTTCTGGTCCATGTCCTCATTCAGGGCATTCTTTGAGCATTTCTATAGACAGAAGAGTAGCAAACAAGTTGGCATAGACATGAACTTTTTTTTTTTTTGAAACAGAGTCTTGCTCTGTTGCCCAGGCTGGAGTGCAGTGGTACAGTCTAAGCTCCCTGCAACCTCTGCCTCCTGGGTTCAAGGGATTCTCATGCCTCCACCTCTGTCTGAGTAGCTGGGACTACAGGCACGTGCCACCATGTCCTGCTAATTTTTTTATTTTTATTTTTAGAGGAGATGGGTTCTCAGCATGTTGGCCAGGCTAATCTTGAACTTCTGGCCTCAAGTGATCTGCCTGCCTCTGCCTCCTAAAGTACTGGGAGTACAAGTGTGAACTCTTGACATAAATCAGATGGGAATGGTAGAAGTGGTTCTGTCTGGAAGTCAGGTCAAGGGAGGACGGTTTCCTCAGCATGCAGGCCAGCTGGAAGCCAAATGTCCACAGGAGTGCAGGATGGAGCAGAGAAAGCCACAGGAACGGCTGTCACCCCCCAGGTGGGTGCAGGTAGCCCTGTCCGGATGGGTGTCGGTTCAGCCAGAAAAGAGCATGAGTATCCCAGTGTGTGAGCACATGAGTACCCCAGCAGGAATGTGTGTGCATCTCAGTGTGTGAGAGTGTGAGCACCCCAGTGGGAATGCATGCGTATCCCGGTGTGTGAGAGTGTGAGTACCCCAGCATGAAAGCATGAGTATCCCAGTGTGTGAGCGCATGAGTATTGAAGTGTGAATTCATGAGTATCTCAGTGTGTGAGTGCATGAGCACCCCAGTGGTAATGCGTGTGTATCTCAGTGTGTGAGAGTGTGAGTACCCCAGCGGGAATGCGTGAGTACCCCAGTGTGTGAGTGCATGAGTACCCCAGCATGAATGCATGAGTACCCCAGTGTGAATGCTGCAGACATAGTGAAGCTATGTGATTCAGTCTCACAGATCAAGAACCCACAATGTGGAGGGCTGCTGGGTATGGCCCAGTAATGCACAGCATGGTTAGTGACAAAGAGAAGGAAGATTAAGTGCACAACTGGCCAGACCATTCAGAACAAAAGTGTGTAGAACCATGTGTGCGTGTGTGTATGTTTACCTGTGTGCGTGTGTGTGTGTGTGTGTGTGTGGATTCTGAACCTGCCAAAAAACTTAAAGCAGACAGGATACAATGCAAGTTTCTTGAACCAGAGCTGAAAAGTACATTTCTCATCTAGAGTGGAAATGAGAAGGTAATTTGAAAAATATGAGCATTTTGTTAAATTAATCCAGGTAGAATGAGGTCATCAGCTGTAATTTAATAAAACTAATTGGAAATTAACTACCAATAAATAATTTGTACCCTGAGGCTTTGAAATTTACCATAAAGCAACGTGGTGCTCAGCACAGCTGCTCTGTAAAGCTTGAGCGGGACCCACAGGCAGGAAGGGGTGAGGGGAAGGAAGAGCAGGAACTGTGGCCGGAAGGCTACATCACGCCAGGGAAAAGCCTTGTGTCTGCTGGTGCAGGAAAATTTGCCTATGGGAAAATGCATGCTTTCTGTCTAGAGTCGTGGAGTCTCAGTGTGAGGCTGGGGCCGTGAGGATCCGGCTCACAGGTAACGCAAATGCATGTTACAATTGCCGAGGGGCACGGTGGACAGAGACTTGTGCCTTTCCCTGTTAGGGCTTTCAAATCTCAGAGTAAGTGGTGACCTGGGGAATGTGGGTGTGTGGAATCCTCCCCACCCCCCTGGACCGCATTTCCCAGTAACAGGATGGATTCCATCCATTCGACCTTGCACCATCTCCAGGTCTCCACAGATCTACACATATGACCGAAAGAAACATTTCCCAACATGAGGCCTGCCTTAGCCGCCAGCAGCCACTTAGAAGACGCTGTGAAATCAGGAAATGATTCTCAGACTTCACAGGGTCTTTGTTAATGTTGCTTTCTTGGTTTCCTAAAATCCATTTTTTAAAATTAAAAAAAAATGTCCAGTTCAGATGTAAATGGCTTAATTTATCCTAAGACTATTTTGGAAACATACACCTTCAGACTTGCAGCTACATCTAATTTATTCCTGGACAACGGCCTCGCTGAGGTCCCTGAATCATAAACTCCATTCTCAAACCAATCATTGAAAAAGATACAGTATATACGCTCTGCCCAAGAAATGTAATTTTTTTCCTGCAAGGAGACAGAAAAGAGGAAAGACACTTGAATTTGTTCAGCCTTTACTTTGTTATTTTTATTTTAAATGAGTGGAGTGTTTTAAAAGCTTCATCTACAAAATTAGGGGGTAAAAATCACAGCTACAAAAAGTTAAAAGCATCCATCCAACAGCATCAAATATTTATGGGTGTAAACTTTGAATGAAAGCTCTCAAGTCACTTTGAAATGTTTTAAGTGAATAATTAAATTTTAAAGCAACCACTGTGCCAGGCGTGGTCGCTCACGCCTGTAATCTAGCACTTTGGGAGGCCGAGGTGGGTGGATTGCCTGAGCTCAGGAGTTTGAGCCCAGCCTGGGAAACATGGCGGAACCCCATCTCTACTAAAAAAGTAGCTGGACATGGTAGCTCGCATCTGTTGTCCCAGATACTCGGGAGGCTGAGGCTTGAGAATTGCTTCAACCTGGGAGACGGAGGTTGCAGTGAACCGAGGTAGTGCCACTGCACTCCAGCCTGGGCAACAGAGTGAGACTCTGTCTCAAAAAAAAATAAAATAAAATAAAATAAAACAACCACTGGAAGGCCTGGTGCTGTGAGTGGCACTGTTGTTGCCAGGACCACACTTGGGCCTGTTTCTGCCGGCCGCTTGGTCGTGAGATAGAACAGAATCCATTGGGGATGTTATGGAGAAGAACAAAGTGGCTAAACAGAAGGCTCCTTCTTTCTTTTCTTTTTTTTTTTTTGGAGATGGAATTTCGCTCTTGTTGCCCAGGCTGGAATGCAACGGTGCGATCTCAGCTCACCACAACCTCTGCCTCCCGGGTTCAAGCGATTCTCCTGCCTCAGCCTCCCAAGTAGCTGGGATTATGGGTGCCCGCCACCATGCCTGGCTAATTTTGGTATTTTTAGTAAAGACAGCATTTCACTATGTTGGTCAGGCTGATCTTCAACTCCTGACCTCATGACCTGCCCGCCTCGGCCTCCCAAAGGGCTGGGATTACAGGCGTGAACCACTGCGCTCAGCTGAATTTTCTAATAACCTTGACTGAGCAGCAATAAATAGGCCACCAGTAATAGAGAACATCAGATTAGCTGGATAGAGAGCTGTCAACAGCAGGAAGAAATTTTTTAATTGAGGAGGAAGTTAAATCACATTCACTTAAAGGTTATATTCGGTTGTGATATTTTGATACCTGTTTTACAAAATAGCGTCTTCTACGGTAAGAGGTACTGCTGTCTACATTCTCCTTGGAAGGCATTACATCATGGTCCACTATTCCCAACAAAAACCCTTCAGGAGATACAGGCTTCAAAGTTCTTCTTTTTTTTTTTTCAATCTTCAAACTATGGTATATTTACCGTATTTTTCCAAAGGACCCTAAGCAGAGCTAGAGCAGTCATCTACTTTTAAAATACATTAACATTTCTGTACTAGTTGTATACATGTTCGGAATAAAGGATTTGGAAAGATTATCATTAATAGTATATGAATCTGCTCCATTTTTGCTGCCATATATAATTTGGTGTCAGTTTTACAAATATGACTTTGTTTCTAGACATTTTCTGATTTTAGAATTTGCACATGAGAAATCATATCTCAGATTTTAGAATCAGCCATTACCAAGGTTTAACTCTGGTCCCATCTGCTAAAAGATGTGTCCTTGAGCAAACCATTTCACCAGTTTCTCTTTAGGATGGTAAGAAGGGCATTAGAAAAGACTGAGTGGCATGTCCCTGTGTGATAGCACATTCCAAACCTGTGACTAGAAACAAAACGCGTTGTATTTTCACTGAGGTCAGAAAAAAAAAACATCAGAGCTTACTAGCAGATGTGTGCCCTCCTTCCTAGAGTAAAAGTTCTTTGAAGTAGCATTTGTATGTTTTTGTGTTTGCAGCCAGTACTCTATACTCTAATTTTCTAAAATTAAATTGAATTACAGTGAGGAAAGAGAAATTCGGTGAAGAGATGAAAAGACTCTTGAGTCATTCTGAAGGCTTCTCTGGAAGGAAGCCCTAGAATTCACTTGTGCAGCGTTTTCAGAAGAGCGTGGAATTAGCCCCTTCCAGCCTCAGTCGTCCTGCCTAGCAGAAGGCCTTGGCAATAATAGCCCTGAGGCCCCTTCTTTTCCTGTATTCTTAAGAATTCACAGTTCTCTTTGGAGAGGAAGATGGCAAATTAATAATAATAATGATAGTAATATAACAACAATAATAATAAAACAAAAACCTACCTCATAGAATTGAGTTGTCAATTAAACAATACCAATCTATCTCAGGTAGTTTGTGTTTGATAAGATGATTCACTTTGCACCAGATTTGAGAATATCCTGTTGTACTTGTTTGCAAATTCTTTTCTGAAACAGGATGTTTTCATTGTCTTACAATTGCTGCTATAGAAAAAAAAAAGGCCCTGATTTGAAATAGGCTGGTATCCCCTACTGGAAGAAAGCAGTAGTCCCTGTGTCAAAGCCTTTCCTCAAAACGAAAGTCGTGTTGCTTTTGGGATGAATTCCGGGAGCTGAAGGCCTGCTGTAGCTCCCTGTAAACCAGACTTCCTGGCTAGATTAAGCACTCAACAACGCTGAACAGACCCCAAATGTTATTGCAAGCAAAATCCTATTTTAATCTGCCCTCCCGACTCTTGGAATGTTAAATTCAACTGCAACTTGGAAAGTTCCATCCCTTTGATCTCCCATCGAAGTGGGCTTCTTTTTGACGTAAAAGCTGCTTACTTTGGGATTTGGTGTCTTTAAAAGTAATTTTTTAAGTCAAGTATGTTAAGCATCCTCTCTGATTTGTGAAAAGGCAGTTTTTCTTTCCCTTGGGATGCTGTGTTTATATGAAGGCATGGGAGGCAGGGAAGAACGATGTGGAATGTGTAAGTTTGTA
The DNA here is from genome assembly GCF_037993035.2 of Macaca fascicularis. Classification (NCBI taxonomy): domain Eukaryota; kingdom Metazoa; phylum Chordata; class Mammalia; order Primates; family Cercopithecidae; genus Macaca; species Macaca fascicularis. Next base: position 4,354,333 of record NC_088383.1, on the reverse strand, counting down.
AGGAGATGTTCACATTCCCATAATAAGTGGGATCTGCTGCTTTATGGGTAGTAGGCAGTGTGGGTAGGTGCCTGGTGCAATTGACCTCCTTGCTAGAAAATCACAGATCATTAGCACTGGCAGTGACTCTGTTATATTTACAACCCATTGCAAAACAGCAATGAAAACAAAGCAGTGTGGGCGAAACACAGAATCCGTCATTTATCTCGCTTTGCCTAATGAAGCTTCTATAAGTGCTGGTGTCTTTGCTTTGCCTAGTGAAGCCTCTATAAGTGCTGACGTCTTTGCTGCGATCCCAGACAAGCCCTTTTCTCTTTGGGCATCAAGATAGTTCTGACCTAGAAATGACCACCTAGAAACAGGCAGAACCAGAACATGGCATTCAGAGGAAAGAGCAGGAGGGAGGAGGAACTGGCTTAGCAATGACCCATGAGTATTGAAAGGGTGTCCTACGCAGTGCTGTGTGGCACCCTTGGCCGGACTGCAGGTGCCTTCAAGCTGAAGGCTTTATCAAGATGGATGGACAGGTTCTTCACGCCCAGTGGGGCTTTGCAGGGAGGTGCAGGGAGGAAGAGAATTTCTGAGATCCTGCTGCAACCTGCCCACAGCTCTTCATTCCTGCAGATCACGGCTAGTTATGGTATGTAACCATGTCCTCCATTCAACCTTGGAAGGTTAAGCTCTTTCTCTACAATGTGACTCAACTCATAAGTGACCTTCTATGGAAATGAGTTCATTTTGCAGCAGTGATTACCGTAATGACCTCATAAGTGACCTTCTATGGACATGAGTATTTTTCAGCAGTGATTACCGTAATGACCTCTTGCTCCCCCACGGCGGCTTTCATCTGAGAAGCTTCAAGCACCTTCTAAACAATCATTAGCCATACCACTATGTGGTCTTTGCAATTGAATAAATTAGGCACAATCAACCTTGAACTACCTGAATCTTAATGATTTACATGGGGCCACATAATGGCTGGTGGCACACCACGAAGAACTGGAGAACATCCATGTCTAGTCCCTATTCTAGCCTGTGTTAAATGGTGTTATTTTAATTCTGTTTTTGAAACCATATTCTACTAACATACTTAGATAAAGATGATTCGTTGAGTTTTGTCCATCTCAAATGAGGAAAGAGAGAAACAAGGATAAACTGAAGGAAAACATAACTTGAAGGAGGGAGAAAAGAGAAGCGGGACTTATCCTCGGTGAGGTTTGGAAAGTAATGTGATTCTGCACACTTCATCTCATGATATATTTATGTTCCTAGAAATCAAGTGCTCAAAGCACCCTAATTCTAGGCCCCTGCTCTGAGTTAACACTCTAGGTGGCCCCGTGCTTCCCAAGGTGACTTCACGTGGCACTGCTCTCTTCCTTCTCCAATCCTGCAGCCCTGCCATCTTTTTAGCCTGTGTTGCTAATATTAGATGGCGTACTAGGATGGAAGTTAAAGTCATTCACCCTAAGTTTGGGATTAACTTTGAATTTTTGGTAAAGCCTAGATTTTGGTAGAAGGTTAGTAAATGTAAGTTGAATAAAAGGAAGAAAGGAACGAAGGGAGGGAGGAGGGAGAAAAGGAAGGAAGACAGAACGGAGAGAAGAAAGGAAAAGAAGAAAGAAAGGTAGAAGAATAGAAGTATAGAGACAGAGTGTTTAAGAAGCCCAGTTGGGCAAAGTTGGGAATGATCCCTGAGAGGTAAGAATAGTTTAACATAGATGAATCAATAAATGCAATATACCACATGAAGAGAATGAAGGATAAAAATTACACCATCATCTCAATAGATTCAGAAAAGGCATTTGGTAACATTCAACATCATCTCATGATGAAAACTGTCAACACATTAGGTACTAAAGGAACATACCTCAACATCGTACAAACCATACCTGGCAAGCCCACAGCTAGCATCATACTCGATGGTAAAAAGCTGAAAGCTTTTCCTCTAAGATCAGGAACAAGACAGGGATTCCTACTTTCTCCACTTCTATTCAACATAATGCTTGAGTCCTAGACAGAGCAATTAGGTGAGAAAAAAAAAAAGTAAAAGGCATTCACATTAGAGAGGAAGAAGTAAAATCATCTTTGTTTGTAGATAGCATGATCTTATATATAGAAAACCCAGAAGACTCCACCAAAAATTTGTTTGAACTGATGAGTCAATTTAGCAGAGTTGCAAGATAGAAAATCAGCATTCAAAAATCAGTAGCATTCTCTACATCAAAAATGAACTACCCAAAAAAGAAATTAAGAAAACAATCCTGTTGTAATAGCATCATAAAGGATAAAAGACTTAGGTATAAACCTAACTGAGGTGGTAAAAGCTCTATGTACTGAAGGTTAAACAACAATGATGAGAAAAATTACATACAAATAAGTGGAAAAGTATTTCATGTTCATGGATTAGAAAAATTAATATTGTTTAGCATCCACACCACTCAAAAGGATCTACAGATTCAACACAATTCCTATCAAAATTTCAGAGGTATTTTTTCAAAGAAATAGAAAAAACAATCCTAAAATTCATAAGAAATCACAAAGAATTCTAATAGCCAAAGCAATGTTGAGCAAAAAGAACAAAGATAGAGGCACTCTACCTCTTGATTTCAAATTTCATTACGTGCTATGATAATGAAAACAGTATTGTACTGGCATAAAAAAACAGACCCACAAACTGATAAAATAGAATAGAGAGCCCAGAAATAAATGTACACATATATACAGTCAATTAATTTTTGACAGGGTGCCAAGAATACACAATGGGGAAATGATAGACTCTTCAATAAATGGTGCAGGGAGAACTGAATATCCACATATGGAAGAGTGAAATTGGATCCTGATGCCATATAGAAAAATCAGCTCAAAATGGACTTAAGATTTAATTATACAGCCTGAAACTATAAGACTCCCAGAAGAAAACATTGGGGAAAAGTTTGTTGGCATTGATAGGTCTTGGCAGCATTTTTCTGGATATGACACCAAAAGCACAGACAAAAAATGTCAAAATAAACAAGCAGAAATATACCTAACTATAAAGCTCTGCACAGCAGAGGAAACAATCTACAAAACGGAAAGGCAACCTAGAGAATGAAAAAAAAATGTGCAAGTCTTATATCTGATAAGGGATTAGCATCCAAAATATATAAAGAATTTATATAAATAGCAAAAAAAATCAAATAACCTGATTATAAAAGGGATAAAAGACCTGAAAAGGCGTTTCTCCAAGGAAGACACACAAAAGATAAGCAGGTATATGAAAAAGTGCTCAACATCACTAATTATCCATAAATCAAAAACACAATGAGATATCACCTCACACCTGTGAGAATAGCTATTATTGGGAAAAATAAAAAAAGATAACAAGTGTTAGTTACTGAAGATGTAGAGAAAAAGAAACCCATGTACATTGCTGGTGGAAATACTGGTATAGGCATTGTAGAAAACAGTTGGAGGTTTCCCAAAAAAAGTAAACAGAAATATCAAATGGTCCAGCAATCGCACTTCTGAGTGTATACCCAAAGGAAATAAAATTAGTATCTGTAAGAGATCTCTGAACCCTGTGTTTGTTGCAGAGTTATTCGCTACAGCCGTGACATGGAAACTGCCTCAATGCTCATTGGTGGATGAATGGATAAAGAAAATGGGGCATGTATGTACAAGGGAATATTATTCAGCCTTTAAAAAGAAGGAAATGTTGTTATTTGCAATGACATGGATGAACCTGGAGGACATTATGCTAAGTGAAATAATCCAGGCACAAAAAATACCACATGACTTCGTTTATATATGGAACCTAAAATTGTTAAATTCATAGAAGCAGAAAGGAGAGTGATGATTACTAGGGGCTGGGAAAAGGGAGGAATGGGGCATTGGTGGTCAAAGGGAACAAAGTTTCAGTTATGCCAGGTGGATGTGGTATAAGCTCCACTCTACAGCATAGCGCCCATAGCTAACAAGACTGTATTGTGTACTTAAAATCGCTAAGACAGTGGATCTTATGTTAATGCTTCATACAACAAGAAACAACAACAACTTAACAATAATAATAACGGGGTGGAAGAAAACTCTTGGAGGTAAGGGACGTGTTTGCCACCCTGATGACAGTGCTGGTTTCACCAGTGGATACTTATCCTCAAACGCATCAAGTGCAGACACTAAACTTGGACAAGTTTAATTTTATGATTGCATGTCAGTGGTACCCCAATCAAGCCATTTTTAAAAAGAAAGATATTAGGGAAGTAAAAAATAAAAATTAAAATTAAAAATTACAGAAACCCAGTGAGCTGGCTCTACCACTTCCTAAGTAACCAACTTACAGAGCCTTTCTCTAAGTTTCCATTTCTTCACCAGTAAAATGAAGATTATAGACATATCTTTATTTCAATATTCTTTGAAAGATTTCATGGGATAGTACACAATTCTTGGCCTTGCTGATTGGCACACAATAATTTGTAACTCTTGCTTCTATTCGTATGAAGAAGAAGAATAAATGAATTAATTATTGTTGTCTTAGAATGCATATTTTCCAGAAGAATACTTTTTTAACAGTACAGTCCTACAACAGTGAAAAAGAAATAAATGTCTCAAGGTGGACTTTTAGTAAAGTAGAGAAGCAGGTAAATGGGAAAATAATTTTGATTGATTGAAGAAGACTTTTCTCTCGCCTCCTTCAACTCCAGGGAGATATAAGGAGGTCATCCCTGAGAAGAAAAATAGCATTAAACGAGTCAAATGTGCTGTACTTAACAGCTGCAGCCAAAGATTTGAGGAGCTGACACTTCACATTATTGACGAAAATGTAATTCTGTGATTGTGGGTAGATATTGTATAACTTTCTATCACCCTGGATCTCAGAACCCAGAAAATGCTTCAGGAGTTGCTTCATGTATATTAATTGGTAATGTTGAAAATTACCTAGAGTTCTAAATGTCCTCAGTGTTGTAACTTCTGGTCTCTTACTACAAGGCTTTCACGGAATAAAAATAATTCATTTTCTGTTTTCTTTACTTTTCTTCCCAGTTATCATTCATCTATTTTTTGTGTGTGTTTTTTGGTTTTCTTTGAGACAGGGTCTCACTCTGACGCCCAGGCTGGAGTGCAGTGGAGGGAATCTCAGCTCACTGCAAGCTCCGCCTCCTGGGTTCCTGTCATTTTCCTGCTTCAGCCTCCCGAGTAGCTGGGACTACAGGCATGAGCCACCACGCCCGGCTAGTTTTTTGTATATTTAGTAGAGACAGGGTTAGCCAGGCTGGTCTTGAACTCCTGACCTCAGGTGATCCACCCACCTCAGCCTTCCAAAGTGCTGGGATTACAGGCGCAAACCACCGCGCCAGGCTCATCTGTGTTTTAAACACAGCAAATCCTGTTGCCTCAATGGTGTGCGTTCTTCCTGAAAAGTTGTCCATGCAGGGCTAATGCATCCCGGAGTTCAGAACATGCCACCTTAAAATACACCACGTTGGCATGTTCATTATTTTGAGCTAGAAGAAATTGAACCAGCTGATACAGAAAAAGTTCTTTACCTCCCTTTCAGCTGTCTAAAATGAAGAATAAACTTCCCCTTTTGTAAAGGAAATTTACATTTATAAAGGAAATTCCCAGTAGCTGAGGTATATGTACCAGGAAGAGAACTGCTCTGAGACCACTTTGAGCACCTGAGAGACTCTTATCTGCATCACCAAGCAACCTTTCTTCACCGGAAATCCCCTCTCACCCCCCCCCCATAATTCGCCCCTGCCACTCCCCGGAAGCCCTCAATCTCCATCTGCATCTGTGGCTCAGGGTCATAGATAAATCCCAATCATGTGGCTGCTTCTTTCTGTCTCCTATTTTTGTGGGATGTCCATGCATATGTTCATCATTAAAATTGTTTCCCCTTGTTAACCTATTTTATATCCATCTAATTATTAAACTAGCCACAGGACCTAGAATGGTAAGAAGAAGCAATTTTTACTCCCCTAAAAGCCCAAACTGCCCACATCTAGAGCCCCATTAGCCCAGGATCTCTGCAGACAGGGGAAGGGGTCGTCCTGCATTGATTTCCCTCCTCTTTCTTTGCATCCGTCTGCTGCTTTAGTTTAAGCATTAATGAAAGGCATCCTATCAGACTCAAAGGATAAATACAGTCAGCGGCTTAAGAAATGGATTAACTGAAGCATCTGCACACAAAGAAACTTCAGATGCGGAGGAGTGACTCATTTAATACATTTTAAGTAACTCCCTTTCTCCAGCTGCTAGAGTAGAGGATGGGAACTTGGTGCTCCCTCTCACGCAGAAACATCATTTGACCCCGGGACCACAGCTTTTCTCAGCAGTGCACCCCAAAGATATTTTACCCCAGATGGTAACATTTGAGCTACAGAATGCTCAGCGCATTATGGGTTCCACTGCAGTTCCTGCCTGAAATTGCCAATTATGCAGTCCAAAACACAAATCTACAAGCAAACATTTTCCATCAAATGCACTCTATTAGCCTACTTCATTGGAGTCCTTTTTTTTTTCAATTTTAATAATGCCATTATGAACAATGATCAGTTATACAGAGGCTATTTACAATGTTTATGAAATGTTCAAAGCCTCGTCTCACAGTGCATTAGCAGTTCACCAGCTGGGTTCCTGTTGACAGCCACCAATTAATGGAATACCTCGAATAAACTACAGATCATCCCTCTCATGGCGTGTATGGGAATGGCCATTATGAAAAATGCTACCAGTGCTGGTTTAAAATTGGTATGTTACGCTTTATGCACAGAGAACATCTTGGGTTTGAGGAGCTTTATGCTTATTTATTGATAGAACAAAAGTAGCCTCATATATTTTGGCTACTTAAAAATAATTACCACTTCCACTTACCCTGGTAAAGAGGGTGGTGGGGAAGTCTGAGGTTAACGTGCGTTCACTTCACCTCCTGGAGAGCTGCCACACCGGGTTCTTCATTTCTCTCATCCTTTGTAGCCAAGTGGCCATGTCCTCTCCTCTGCTTTAGAACTTAATCTCCTGAAAGGACAGAGAAGTGAGAAGACCCAGAGGCGACCTGGGCTGCATCAGGGTTTTCAGAGAGCAGATGTCATCTGTAAATAATGACAAAGCCTCCAAAACCACCTCATGCTTCTGGGTCTGTGTGGAACCTGGAGGCTCCTAGCCCTCTGCTCAGCTCGCCCATCCCCTAAAAAGGTCTTCCTCTAGAATGAACGAGCATCTCCGTGGGAACCCGCAGTGCCAACATCCTGATATTGCATTAGCAAGACTGTGGCAGATTTTTAGTGCTAAAAATCCCAAAGGATTAAGGACGCCTGTTATCTTCACCCTTTATTTCCCCCAACTGGTGCAATTCAGGGAGCCATATTACAGACTCTTCTGAAGTCATTTTTATGTTCTCTTTTAGCATATTTTTAAGTAATTTTAAAAATATATTGTAGGGAGAGCACTGGCTTAGAGTTGAAGATCCTTGGGCTCTAAATCTAGCTCCACTTTCTGACCTCTGCAAGCCTTACTTTTCTGAGCTGTGGAATAGAAATAATAATACCTCCCTAGTCAATCTTCCAGGATAGTTGTGAAGAGCAAATGCAAAAATGTATACATGAATGCTTTGAAAAATCAAAAGCATCCATAAATGTAAACTGTTTATGCTCTGTCTTTCAACACGTCCTCTCAGAAGTCTCAAAATTTTCATTAAATCAACCTATATTTTCTTCACCTAAAGAGGTATCCCTGCCTTCCAATGCTACCTAGAAACTGTGGAAGTTAAAATGGAAATAGGTGCATATAGGGTGAAGATAGGAACTGGTCCCCCAAAATCCCACGGCACATCACTGACATGATGAATCCATGCTTGGGGCTACTCTTCCGCCGTGTGGGATCCAGTACCTGACTGGTCAGAAGGGAGCTCTTTTGACGGGCAGCCTCACATCAACCAAACACACTGTGGTTGTGAAAAAATAAGTAAATCTCAGGAACCCCAAAATCACTAAGCCAAAAGGAAAAGTCAAGCTAGGAACTGCATAGATCAAACCTGTCTCCCATTTTACTCCTAAATGAAATTGTTACAAATATTTTTTTAAAAGCTACCCACCTCCCTCACAATTTACCCACAAAGAAATTCCTTGTGGGCCTCAAGATCTTCACCCTAAAAACAGTTCTGTTGAATTTCAACCTGGCAGTGTAAGTCGATAGCTGTCTTCACAGACGTGGGACAAAGGACAAGCAGAAGTCAAAGTCATCCCTCTGCTCACCTGAGACAAATGCACATCTGATGGCTTCTTCTGATCTACTGTTTATACAAAAGTGCAGATTCACTGAGCCAGGATAAGGCATCAGTGACTATTCCTCTATGCCACTCTCACGCGTAAAGTGCGTGTTCACTAAAAGGCTGAGAGAAGACCCAAAATAATGCAACCTTTTGTCTCTTATCTACCTATGACCTGAAAGACCCTACTTTGAGTTGTCCCACTTTTCTGAGCCAAACCAATGTACATCTCACACATATTTATTGATGTCTCATGTCTCCCTAAAACCTATAAAACCAAACAGTGCCCCAACCACCTTGGGCACACGTCCTCAGGAACCCCTGAGGCTGTGTCATCAGCATGTCCTTAACCTTGGCAAAATAACCTTTCTATATTGACTGGAACCTGTCTCAGATACTTTTGGGTTCACAGGGTTGGACCTGTTACAGATACTTGGGTTCACTAGGTGGATCCTTGTCTTACTGCCATAAATTTCCTCTTTGGAACCAGACGTGAGGTCCCGTTAGCCTGGAGTGTGGAGACAGACGCTACTCAATAGTTGTTTAGTGGATAGTTTGCGCAAGAAATGGGAATTGTTGGCTAAATAGTAACTAGGCTCAGCTGGGAGTAACCTGAAGCCAGGAGGATGATGGAAACACACCCTCCAGCAGAACCATGCCCTCTGCCCTAGAGGTGATGGCCAGCTTCCCAATGGTGACTTCCCTTTCCTCAAATGCCACCAACATGGACCCATCAAACTTCCTATTGTTATGCCATTCTTAGGCCATGATTATGGACCACAGTTTTTAGGATCCGCTCTGTGTCTTTGAGGTGACTCATCAGTGAGGGGTTGATTTCCAAATCTTACCTCTCAGAGAACAATCACAAATTATGTGTTTCCAAGTCTTAGAAAAAGAATCCAGAACACACAGAGAATATGAATTGATTTTTAAATTCCAAGCTGTCAGATACTACCAAAAAGTACAAGAGAGGACTGCTGCGCACCTATTGCTACGGCCAAATTCCAGAACATTGACAACAGCAAATGCTGCCGGGGAGGTGGAGCAACAGGAACTCTCATCTGTTGCTGGTGGGTATACAAAATAGTGCAGCCACTGTGGAAGCCAGTGGGGTGGTTTCTCATAAAACTAAACATACTCTGGTGCTATGATCCAGCTACTGCCCTTACTGGCATTTCTCCAATGAATTGAAAACTTGTGTCCACACGAAGACCTGCACAGGGATGTTTACAGCAGCCTTACAATTGCCAAAATATGGAGAAAACCAAGATGTCCTTCAGTGGGTGAGTGAATAAATAAACTGTGGAACATCCAGACAATGGAATATGATGAAAAAAAAATGAGCTGTGAAGCCGTGAAAAAGAGTGGAGGATCCTGAGACGCACATTCCCAAGGGAAAACCAATCTGATACAGGTGCCTTCTGTATGATTCTAACACTAGGACATTCTGGAAAAGGCAAAACTGTAGAGACAGTAAAAGGTCACTGGTTTCCAGGGGTTGAAGGAAGAATAGATGAATAAGTAGAGAACACAGGGTTTTCAGGGCCGTGAGACTTCTCTTTAGGCTACTGAAGTCTCACGTAGTGAGACTTGTCATTATACAACTATACAATGACATGGTGGATCCATGTCATTATACAACTGCCCAAGCTAATAGAATGTACAACACCAAGAGTGAGCCTCATGTAGGCTGTGGACTCTGGGAGGGGCTGATGTGTCCATGTGTGCTCACTGGTTGGAATAAAGGCACTCTCTGGTGGGGGAATTGATAGCTAAGGAGGCTGTGACTGGGCCTCTGTGGGGACAGCAGGTATAGGGGAAGCCTCTATACCTTCCACTCAATTTTTCTGTGAACCTAAAACCATATTTTTTTAACAATTTTTTTAAGTACAAAAGGCCAGTCATGGTGGCTCACATCTGTCGTTCAGAGGCCGAGGCAGGTGGATTGCTTGAGCTCAGGAGTTCAAGAACAGCCTAGGCAACATGGTGAAACCCCGTCACTAGTAAAAATACAAAAATAATAATAATAATAACCAGTCATTGTAGCACACTCCTGTAATCCCAGCTACGCCGGTGGCTGAGCGGGCAGATCACTTGAACCTGGGAGGCGGAGGCTACAGTGAGCCAAGATCATGCTACTGCGCTCAAGCCTGGGGGGACAGAGTGAGACCTTGTCACAAAAAAAAAAAAAGGAAAAAAGACAAGAAAGGAAAACTCTAAAATATTCTTCAAATTCTGACTTCATATTTACTTTGTAAGGAGTCTTAATTTTTTATTTTCTGCTTCTATCTTAATGGGATCATAGGCCTTTCATTCAGGGAAGACACATCCTGCTCAGGCCACAGGCCACCAACATCTCCTGCCCTGGAAGCATCTCAGGTTCACCTCGCTTTATCTTACCTGAGAGAAAAATAAGTAGAGAAGGGTTTCAGACACATGTCCTGTGCAACATACAAGACTTAGAAATGAGTATTTGCTTGGTTTTTATCTCCCCATGATGGGGCTGAGCTGGGAGAAGGATTCCTGGCAGCTCTACTCAGTTAAATATATTTTCTGACAAACTCATACTGTATTTTACTGGATTCTTCATCCATAAAATTAGGTGGTTAGACTAGATCATCTCTAAGGGATTTGTCAGCTCTAAAGTGGTGCAGTTCCATGATTTTATGATGTGGTGTTGAGGTTTTCAATTACGTTTTGCTCAATACCAATACAGATTATCTGGCATCCATGTGACTTGTCACAAGAAAAGGGTATTCTGTAGTATCCAAGCCAAGCCCAGCACTCAGCTTCATTTATTCCATGGCCAATTTACCCAACATTTCATTCAGCCAGATAACTTTCTGCAAAACCTAAGTTAAGAAAACGTAGCTCAGTAGAACTCAAAATAATTAGGAATGCCCAAAGCCAGTCTCAGTGTTGAATTTTGTGCTTATCCATTTGAAAATAAAGAAATCTTATTTGCAACTTATTTCAATGTCAGGACAACAGCAACAAATTCTCATTTATTTATATATATATATATACACACACACACATATATATACACACACATATTCTACTATATATAATTTTATACATATAATATACATACACACACAAACATATACACACATGTATACCTAAAATTAGCATACAGGACACCACTTTACAATAGCATTGTATGTATCTGACATTGTATTCATCTGTTCTAAGGAGCTAGTCAAAAAAATGCAACGTTCAAATGTTGAACTCTTTTCTAACAGCTAAAGTCTTACTAGAGTCCATTAATAATGTTAGACATAAATGGTAACATTTTGCAATAGCAAATTTGTATTTAACTTTTGTTCTCAATATTTTTTTCCTCTCTGTAAATTTAGCAAGAAGGGACCACTCAAAATCATCTAACTCATATTTAGTGTATTTGGCACAGATGTGAAAATGTGACCTATGTAAAGAAATCCAGCAATGGGGGAGGGGTGGAAACTCCATCTCAGTGGTTCACAAACTCCACAGCAAGTTCAAATCTCCTGGGAGCTTCTGAAAGCAAAGGTTGCCACCTAGACCAATTGAATTGAAATGTGTGGAGGTAGATGTCAGGATTTAGCAGCTCCTAAAGATTTTATTATTATCACCCTTATTTTACAGATGTGAAAACTCAGGCACGGAGAGGATGGTTAACTTTTCCAAGGCCACGTAGCATGTAAGTGGTATAACCAGGGTTCAGATTCAGAAGATCTAACTCCAGAACCTGTGTTCTTTACTTCAATGTCACACTGTCACTTGCACACACTCACTGTAGGAAAATCAGAACATACAAAGTGCTAAAGTGCCACATAAGAGCATCACAAATCATACACACTCAAGTAAAATCACTGTTAATATTTTGGAGTATGTAATTCCTAAGTTATTTCTTCTTGGAGGGGCTTGTACATAAAATACGCTAACAACAGAGCTCCAAGCTCTTGGCTACTACATGCTAAACAGATAGAGACAGATAGATTTATTTCACCATACATCCTGTTTTGTAATGTGTGTTTGTAACTACATTATATGATGGATAACTTTTTTGATGCATTTTGCAACATGATTTAAATGAATGCAGTGCTTTTGATTATATGGTGCTGTAGATCTTTGCTGTTTTAAGTCAGTACATTTGAGATAATTTGACATAGCAACCATAGAAAATTAATGTACTGAATACACTCACTAACAGGTCTCCAGTTTTTTGGTTTTTAATGTTCAACACTAATAAGCAAAGAGAAGACCGTTCACCATATCTTGAACGACAAACTGTCTTGGTTGCTAAATTCCTGGAAACTTCTTCCACGAAGCTCTGTAGACATCCTTCTGTCCCGCACCTAACATGGTAATAGTCCCCTCTCAACAGTGCCCGTGGTCTACAGTAACATGTCTGTGACCTTAGTAAAGTTTTTGCTATTTGTTGTTATTGTTTTTGAAGGTTATTTATAATTCTAAAGCTCCTTTTCAGTGAGCGACTGTTGTAAAAAATAAGACAGAGTTTCAAATGAGACTTCACGTTTTATAAAACTGCATGCAGCAAGAGAAGGAAAGTAACAGGTTTGGAAACCTCTGCGTTCCTCTCTTCACGCATCCACTTTACAAGCTTTGTTTTATATTTGAGCACAGCCTGAGGCCTCCTCCAAGATTGCCCCGAGGTCAGCAGGGAAGAAACAGGGAGATGGGAGCTCCTGGTCCCCAGCAGGGCAGAGAAGAAAACCCTGTAGCCATCCAAAGGGCTGTTTGAAGGAAACTGAGACTGTACAATTAAAAGGAAGTGCAATGTTTGTCCGGAAAAGCATTAAGAGTCTCTTTTGTTGAAACTTTAACATTCTTTCTCTAATACTGGTATGCAGTGTTGGAGAAATGAAACAATCCTGCCAATAAAAGACCTCTCTGCACCAATAGAGGAGAAAGAGAAAAAGAGAGAGAGAGAGAGAGAGAGAGAGAGAGAGAAATAGAGAGATGGGGGGACGAGAAGGGGAGAAACGATTTATTATGGAACAATTTATCAAATTTACATGCGTAGAAGGTAACGTAGAAGTGATGACAACTAACTTGGGACAGAATTGCATTCAAATTTATACAGTAAAGTGGAAAAAAGAACAATTACACTTTTCTTATCTCCTTGAGACACAGAAGAGGGGGCCTGATGGTCTCCTCTGAGAATCCCTGAGCTCATCCCAGAGGCACCTGCTCACAGTCCCAGGGGGGAGAGACCCGGCATTGCAAACTCAAAAGGTGGGGTCTCCTACCCGCCTGTTATGTTGTCAGGGACGCAGGCTCGTGGGGCGGGGAGAGCGCCATTTATGCCCAGGGTGCTACTGTTTTCTTATGAAAATGCTCTTTACTCATTACTGATTACTTCATCACCCAGCTTAAACGAATCCGATGCTTGATTTAAATAAACAGTAGAACTCAGAGTGTTAAATGCCACCAATATCCTTAAATTTCTCATCAGTTTTGAAATAACTATCCTCGGAGAACGATTTCCTTGGCAATTCTCCTCTAACCAAGTCTATATTTCTCTTGAGAAGAGCTTCAGAATGACCTCTATTTAATAGTAGCCTTGGTTCAATTTCAATTAGGCTATAAGCGGTAAATATTTGCTAATAGACTTTGGGGTGAATAATTAATCAGTAAAAGACTGCTATGTACTGACAATTTATGTGAACAAACTAGTGGATCAGATTCAATAAAGGCTTAGTGAAAGTATTCCTTTCTAACCTAATTGTTGAAAATTTAAGATCTCTATGAAACTGTTGCTTAAAAAAATTGTGTGATTGTTCTCTAAATATTTATTTCCATTTCAATAGCTTGCATAAAGAACTATTTTGTTGTCTTAGTCCAAATGACTATTCTGTCAAAACATAATAAGCAAGTTAGAACTAAACAGATAATGTATTTTATCCTTTTGTGGTACTTGAGCATGTTTCTGCTAGAAAACTATTTAAAAGAAGCTACGTTTCACTTGCTTCTTCTAGTAGATAAAGGTGCATGTCCTGCAAGTCCAGTGATTTCCTCTAACAGCTTTGTGGAGGTCTCATTTATATACCATAAAACTCTCCCATTTTAATTGTACGGTTCAATGATTTTTTGGTAAATTTACAAAGTTGTGATACCATTACCACAATCCAATTTTACAATCACAAAAGAATCCCAATTGCCCATTTGCAGTCATTTCTTATTCCTACCAGAAGCTCAGGCAACCAGGTATCTATTTTCTGTCTCTTTGGATTTGCCTGTTCTGGGATATTTCATATAAAGGAAATCATATACTATGTGGTTTTGTGACTGGCTACCTTCACTTAGCTTAATGTTTTCAAGTGTCCTGCATGTTGTAGCTATTGTAGTTGTATCAGTGTTTATTTTCGCACTGCTGAATCACTTTCCATTGTACGGACCTGGCCCATTTCATTTTTCCCATCACCAGTTGATGAATATTTGGATTGTTTCCACTTTTTGGCTATTATGAAGAAAACTGTTATAACCATTTGCATGTAAGTCTTTGTGTGAGAAGATTCCTTGCTTTAGAACTTGTGGGTTTTCTAGTAAGTTTATGTTTAACATTTTGTGAATAATTTACATACTGATGGAAATGTACATTGTGCGGCAAAACCGTTTTCCAAAGCGGCAGTACAATTTATATTCTCATCAGTAATGTAGGAAGGGCTTGCGTTTCTCCGCATCCTCGCCACTGTTTGTTTGCTATTGTCTGTCTTTTTATTACAATCATTCTAGTGGGTATGTAGTGGTATCTCATTGTGGTGTTCATTTTTATTTCCCTGATGACTAATAACGTTAAGCATCTCTCCATGTGCTTATTAGCCATTTGTATGTCTTCTTCGGTGAAATGTGCACTCAATTATATTTACATAGTATTAGATGCACCCTACGTTAACATCATCTGATACAGAACAGCTTTTGAAAATGCATTTGATTATATCTGAAGAACATTTGCTATGTGCAATGTGCTTGGCTATTCGCTTTATAACATTAAATGAGCATCTTCTATGTGCAATGTATTGAGCTAGTTGCTTTGTTACAAACCAAAACAAAATCTTGAAGCTCTTGCAGACTTTACAGAAATAACCACATTATAACATAGATAATTCATTCATGTTGAACACTATCACAGATAATTAGACAGCATTTTGCTCATTCAAAGGCAGAAAACAATCTTTTCTCTTGATAGGAGGGAGGTATCCAGAAAGGCTAATGGAAGAGGCAGGGCTTGGGATTTATTTGTAGAGAGGTTAGGCGTTCAGACATACGGGAAGAGAGATGGAGGGAAAGTGCATCTGAGGCTGAACAAGTGACAAAAGGAGAAGCCACTGTGCATGTCAAAAGAACAATGAATAATCCAGCCGAGCGAAAGAGGGCAGTCGTGAGAAAGCTAGACAGACTTTGGGAGGCCAAGGCAGGCGGATCACGAGGTCAGGAGTTCAATACCAGCCTGGCCAACATGGCGAAACCCTGTCTCTACTAAAAATACAAAAATTAGTTGGGCAAGGTGGTGCACGCCGTAATCCCAGATACTTGGGAGGCTGAGGCAGGAGAATTGCTTGAACCTGGACCTTGGAGGTGGAGGTTGCAGTGAGCTGAGACAGCGCCACAGCACCACTCCAGCCTGGGCCACAGAGGGAGACTCTGTCTCAAAAAAAGAAAAAACAAGAAAGGAAAAAAAAGAAAAGTGGACAGAATGGGAGTATAGTACTTGAAATGTCACACGGAGAAGTAGCTATTTTACCATCAAGAAAGGAGAGCCAATCAAAGACCTTCAGTAATTAAGCGTCATCGTTAATTTGCGTTATTTTTTGAACCATTTTCTAGAATTGACAGATAAGTAAGACTGGGGAAGGAAGAGAAAGGAAGGCACAGCCTCTGACAACCGGGATGAAGACACAAATGGGATGGAGGCTGCAGCTGTTAAACCATCAGGACTCAGCGATTATTTCATGTGGAGACAAGTGATGGCAAAGCCAAAGGTCCCTGGGTGTTGGGCTGTTGATGAGAAACTGAAAGTGCCATTGTGTTTACACAGGAAGGTGCCATGAGCAGGGATTTGAAAAAGCCAGAAGAGAGGGTGAGTTTAGTGGGGAGCTCTTACGCTTCAGGTGCTAGTGGATACCACCAAGTCAATATTGAGCAGCAGGAAGCCAGGACCTGATGTTCCGTCAGGCCATCAGGGCGGAGACATTGTGGAGAGGAAGTTTTTGAGGCTGTGAGATTAGGAGAGAAGCATGGAGTATAGAGCAGGCACTAGGCCTCTCTTCACCCAAAATCCAAAACCCCACTTAGGCCAGACACACTCAATACTTTCTGCTGGGAGCCTCAATTCTCGTAAAGTTTTCACCATAAGGCCGGGCGCAGTGGCTCACGCCTGTATTTCCAGCACTTTGGGAGGCCGAGGCGGGCAGATGACCTAAGGTCAGGAGTTCAAGACAAGCCTGGCCAACATGGTAAAACCCCGTCTCTAGTAAAGATATAAAAATTAGCCGGGCTTGGTGGTAGGCGCCTACAGCTACTCGGGAGGCTGAGGCATGGGAATGGCTTTGAACCCAGGAGGCAGAGGTTGCAGTGAGCCAAGATCATGCCACTGCACTCCAGCCTGGGGGATAGAGTGAGACTCTGTTACAATAAAAAAAAAAAAAAAAAAAAAAAAAAAAGCTTTCATAAATTGGGATGTTTCCTCATTCTTGAGGGATTGAAGATAATGTTTGAATCTCATTGGCAACCCTTCCTGCTCCCTTTCCCAGCATTTCCATGACCTTATCCACTCTAACAAGCCCTGTTTCCTCCCTGCTTCCGCTACTCGCTGAACACAGCACCTTGGCATCGCTGTCCTACGTGCTCCATTCTAGCCGTGACAGCTTTTCTGGAACACAGTATCCTACGATCCGCCAGGTCTGAGTGACTAATGTAAAATTCTCCCTGGTCTGTCAGTATTTGAAATACAGTTGCTTGTCTTGAAATGTTTATTGTCACTTGTTCTTGATATAAGATGAGCATTTAAAATACACACACACACATACGCACACACACACGTGTGCATATACAGGTATATCTAAGGGTTTACTATGTGCGAAGAAGTGTGCTGGAATCCTTTCATAAATATGGCCTCCATCATTCCTGAGAGCAATCCTATTAAAATGTGATGTGAATGCATTTCTCATTCATTAAAAGTGTGTGTGTGTGTGTGTGTGTGAGAGAGAGAGAGAGAGAGAAAGAGAGAGAATATGACATCCATCTGATAACAGAGACTTGATCTCAGTTTCCCCGCATGCATACTGCTTATAGAAATTGATTTTGGACTTCGAGGTAGAATGTGATGCAAGATAACCCTTGGGGAACCCTGACAAATTAAAGGGGAAAATGCCCGTAGGGAGACGCCATGCTGAGTCCCCACAGAGCCCAGTTCAGCTGGGGATGCTGCTGTGAGAACATGCAGATGAATGTCTTATTTGTGTTGGGCTTCTTAGACTTCAGTCCATTCCAGGAACCTCTTTTAGGGTTTACTATGCAGCCAAGTGTAAAATGCATCTGATTTTTAGGAAATTTGCTAAAAGAAGCTATACAACTCATGCCAAAAACCTCTCCACAGCAGCTAAAAGTTCCATTAAAGTATGTCATTAAACACATGTTCCAAAAAGGTTTTGTATCTCATTTTGTTCTCTGGGGTCTACATTTTGAAGTAAAACATCTTCACTAACTTGGACATTTGATGTTAAAATACTAAAAATAATGGACAAAATTATGACAAGGAGAAGGCAAGGCTGGGACAGGCCACAGTGAATAAAAATTCAATCTGTTTTCCCAAACCCACTGCCATGCTAACTGTTATGCGTCTGCTTCTTTCAGTGATTCCACGAGCAATGGTCCCAGGGTCCCTAGTGGCAGTGGCATGAAACCATCTCAGGGCCAACCTCCAAGGAAACAGCATTCAAGTGCCTTTACTCACACGGGAGCTGTGAGCTGGGGATTTTCTGTTGCAAGTGACAGACCACCCAATGCAAGCTAAAATTAAAAAGAGGGACTTAGGGGCTTTCATAAACCACTCCATAGCTAGACCTAGGTTCAGAAGCCATCGAAGGGCAAGTGTATCAGCATCTGTGGTGGCAGCTGCCCTCCAGCGTCCTTCTGGCCTGTCCAGGTGCCCCATTCTGTAGGATCTCCTGTTCTCTCCCCACTACCTATCCCCAGAGATGAGAGGGAGGTCTCTCTCTCCAGAGAATCCAACACTCCCCTCATGACTCTCTGGGCACCATGTTCTCATGCACGGATTAATCCCTGAGGCTGCCATGTGGCTTTGGTAACTGACTGACTGTTGACTCCAGTTGAGTCCTGGAGCTGGGCTGGGTCAGGGTCCCCAAATTCCACAGGCAAACATGGGATGTCTCCACTCCCTGCAGGTCAAATGTCCGTGCCATTCCCAGGAGCACAGGAAAGGGAGGTGGGCAGCGAAACCCACACATGCACGTTTCCAGGGAATCCATCCCCTTGGCGGGGGGCCAAATGGATGAGGGTTAGGGCAGACCCTGGGAATGCCACAGCGAGATGCCCATAGTCACTGTCTACTGCAGACTCATTCTCCACTGAGGAGGCCGATGGATGAAGACCTGAATGAGACAAGGAGATGAGCCCTCATGAGAATTTGCTGTGCAGCTGTACCTCAACGACAGCCACCTCTGCTATGAATAGATCTGCTTCCTCTAGATTCACCTCTACTAGGCCTAACTCTATTAGTCCTACTTCCACTAGATCCACCTCTACTAGACTTTTCTCTACCAGACCTATCTCTATAAAACTTACCTCTACTAGGCCAACTCCACTAGATTTACCCCCACTAGATCCAACCCCACTAGACCCACCTCCACTAGATCCACCTCTACTAGATCCACCTCCATAAGATCTACCTCCATGAGATCCGCCTCCATGAGATCCGCCTCCATGAGATTCACCTCCACGAGATCCACCTCCATGAGATCCACCCCCATGAGGTCCACCCCCACAGGATCCACCTCCATGAGATCCACCCCATGAGATCCACCCCATGAGATCCACCTCCACCAGATCCACCTCCACGAGATTCACCCCCACGAGATCCACCTCCATAAGATCCACCTCCACGAGATCCACCCCCATGAGATCCACCCTGAGATCCACCTCCACAAGATCCACCCCCAAGAGATCCACCCTCAGGAGATCCACCTCCACCAGATCCACCTCCACTAGATCCACCCCAAGATCCACCCCCACGAGATCCACCCCCATGAGATCCACCCCCACGAGATCTACCTCCACTACATCCATCTCTACTTGATCCACCTCTACTAGTCCTAACTCCACCAGATCTAACTCTACTAGACCTACCTCTACTAGGCCTATCTTTACTAGACCTAACTCTAGCAGGGCTGCCTCTACTAGGCCTACTTCCACCAGGTCTACCTCTATTAAGCCTCCCTTTACTCGGCCTATTTACAAGTAATGGTGGGGTGCTCATGGGTGCAGAGCGGGAACAGGAAAAGGCACATCTGCTCTGAGTCAGGCATGTTGCAGGTGAATTACATATTTTTGTTTTTACTTCCTCTCCCATGAATCTTATTAGACAGTATGGTTATCTGCATCTTGTACAAAGAAGACTAAGTAGAGAGAAGTTGATTTGACCCAATTTGCACAGCTGGGAGGCACAGGAAGGATGAGAAAGCCAGGTTTACTGGTTTCCACATCTTGTGCATTGGACGGGTTGATGGCGTGTGCAGAAGGGAACTCAAGACAGATGGGTGAAGGCACAAGGACTCTGGGTGTCGAGAGCTAGTGGGAGGCTGGGTCACATTAAGTGATATCCAGAAGCAGATATGTGATTGAGAATAGCCACTTTGATTGGAATATGGATGCTAGATTATTTGACAGCAAGGCTAGAGACAAGAAGACCATGAATATCTTCAAGCTGTAATTACTAGACTTTGCACAACTCATTTAAGACACAAAACCTTAAAATAATCTTTTAAAATACAAATACCAACCTATACACTCTGTGGAAACTTTATTTCCATATCTCAACCTTAAAAAAATCTTGATTTTCCTGAAATGTTTAGGTAGACAATTGCATGCCCTTCTTATGATGGAAGCTTCCAGTTTTGAGCAGCATTTCAGATTTAGCATTGCAGAGTTATACTTTTATTTATGTATTTTGAAACTGCGGAGCATACTGGTTTATTCCTTCTTCCTTTTCCTCTAAATTAAGGAGGAAACAGGAAAACAGCATCACCTCCTCAATCTCTCCTATTTTACCATTTAGGGTTTTGTCTGATCCTAGAGACCTCACTCAGCTCAATGCCTTCTTTAATAGTTGGTTTTCTGTTCTGAGCCTTAAAAATTATTTCTGTCAGCTGTTTAGATTTCACTGTCTTTCTCCTAACAAATCCCAGATAAAAACAGAACAAAAAAGTAAGAACCAAAAGAGACGTTGAAATCCAAGTCAAGTCCTGTGAATACCTGCCAAGCAGAAGAAAAATGACAGCAGCTCATCTTCCCACCCCCTCCCTTCATCAGAGTGAAACTCACAGCAGCTGGTGTCCGCTGTGCAGTGCAGCCCTGCATCTCACTATTCCCCCGTATCTTATCGTAACAGTAATAGGCTCATTGCAAGCCCAACACGTACCACACAGCAAGTCCATATGCCAAGACACCAACTTGCAGCAGAGAAAGAGGTTTTGTCTCAGGGACACAGACAAGGAGGCAGGAGGAACCTAAAATCTGTCTCTCAGAGGGGTTTGGGGTTAGGTTTTTCTGTTTGTTTGTTTCTTTGTTTGTTTGTTTGTTTAAGGCAGCGTCTCCCTGTATCGCCCAGGCTGGAGTGCAGCGGCATGATCTCGGCTCACTGCAACCTCTGCCTCCCTGGCTGAAGGTATTCTCGTGCCTCAGTTTACCAAGTAGCTGGGATTACAGGTGCCCACCACCATGGCCGGCTAATTTTTATATTTTTAGTAGAGACAGGGTTTCACCATGTTGGCCAAGTTGCTCTCAAACTCCTGACCTCAGGTGATCAACCCTTCTCAGCCTCCCAAAGTGCTGGGATTACAGGTGTGAACCACCGAGCCCAGCCAAGGTTAGGGTTTTTGTTTTTTTGTTGTTTGCTTGTTTTTGCTTCGAGACGGACGGAGTCTGACTGCGTTGCCCAGCCTGGACTGCAGTGGCACGATCCCAGCTCACTGCAAGCTCCACCTCCTGGGTTCACGCCATTCTCCTGCCTCAGCTTCCTGAGTAGCTGGGACCACAGGCACCACCACGCCCAGCTAATTTTTTTTTTTTTTTTTTTTTTGTATTTTTAGTAGAGACGGGGTTTCCCCATGTTAGCCAGGATGGTCTCGATCTCTTGACCTTGTGATCCACCCGCCTTTGCCTCCCAAAGTGCTGGGATTACAGGTGTGAACCACTATGCCCGGCCTGGGTTTTTAAGGGTTTTGGAGTGGGTGGAGGTGTGGATTCCATTGGTTGAAGAGTGCAGGGTGACATCATGAGACAGGGAGAGGAAGAAGCTGTATTCTCAGACTGATTCCATTGCTCTTTGGAGATTTCAGATTGGTGGGCTCAGCTATTTTTCTGGAATTTGAGATCTGAAAAACATCTGAAGCAATTCTGAAACAAAAGCCTTACAGAAATCCTATTTATAGGACTCCTATCTATAGGAATGTGAACGGTCAGTACCTAGTGCTCAGTGACTTCTCTTTACAAGAAACTGGGCCACAGTGCAGCGTGATTAATACTTAACTATAACTACATTTCTGTCCAGAATTCTTGCTAACTCTGTGAGGACGGCTTCAATATGAAGAACTTCCTGGCGATTGAAATTTATTTTGTATGGTTCTTTGTTGTTCCTACAATTTAGGTACTTAAAACTTAAATTAGGTACTTAACATTTAGAAAATTCTTAGAACCATCTCAAATTTCCAGAGCCTCCTGGCTACAACCAATCTTGGTACCAATTTCTGTATCAGTCAAGATTGTCAGTTGCAACCCACAGTAACTTCAAATGATCTAAGAAGAAAATATATCTGTGAAGAGCCATTGCTTGGCTTAGAAAATGGGTAAAGACAGGCCAGGTGCAGTGGCTCACACCTGTAATCCCAGCACTTTGGGAGGCCGAGGTGGGCAGATCACCTGAGGTCAGGAGTTCGAAAGCAACCTATCCAACATGGTGAAACGGCATCTCTACTAAAAATAGAAAAATTAGCCAGGCATGGTGGTGCATGCCTGTAATCCCAGCTGCTTGAAAGGCTGAGGCAGGAGAATCACTTGAACTTGGGAGGCGGAGGTTGCAGTGAGCTGAGATCATGCCAATGCACTCCAGCCTGGGCAACAGTGAGACTTCATCTCAAAAATAAAAAATAAAAAATAAACCAAAATGGGTAAAGACAAACAGAGATGAATCACCCCACAGGCAGGTTTACAGAGATTCTGCTGACACCATGGCTGCCCGGAGTCCAAATCCTATGTGTCCAGCACCAGAGGCAGGTCACACCTGGCTGCTGGGGTAAGAGACCCTGGCACTGACCATCCCCACCTCGGCCTCTGCAACTGCTGAAAGCCATTCTCCACCGGCTGGCAGCTTTGTGCCACTAGTTGTGAGTCGGCTCAGGCTTCTAGAACAAAGTACCACAGACTGGCAGGCGTTCACAGCAGCAATTTATTTTCTCAAAACTCTGGAGCCTGGAAGGCAGAGACCAAGGTGCCGGCAGCATTGGCTCCTTCCCAGCTGTGAGGAGGAATCTGTTCCAGGCCTCTCCCGTGGCTGGTAGATGGCTGTCTTCTCCCTGTGTCTCTTCACATTATTTTCCCTCTTGTCTCTGTGCCCAAACTTTTTCTTTTCATAAGGACACCAGCCATAGGGAGTTAGGACCCACTTTAAAGACCACATTTTAAATGGATTACCTCCATAATGATCCTGTCCCAAATAAGGTCACATTCTCAGGGACTGGAGACTAGGATGTCAACACATGAATTTTAGTGGGGAACCAATTTTACCCAGGACATTAGTAGTCAGAATTGTCCATACATGTTTGTTTGTGTGTGTCAGTGTATGTAGTGTGTGCATTAGTGTATACATTACAGAAGCCAGCCTAGCATTTAAATCCATTGCCATGTAAAAGAAGATTGCTTTAAGGTAAAAATCTTGGTCATGAATACACCAGCTGGTAAAACCTGTGTGTTTCACAGGAATAAGATTTATGAAGCCATGGAGCATATAGCTGTTCAAATAGATGGAATAAAGCAAAGTCATCTAATAAAAATGTGTGCTTGGCTGTGAAGTGTGAGCCAACTGTAGGGATGCTTCACAGATGTCCTGTGATTTTTTGTGATTGCTGTAGGTGGCCAAAATGATCCTAATATCTTTAAACAAAGGCATATTGAGGCCCTATTTATGTCTCTCATATTACTTCCAATCTCGGCATCAGCTGTGCAGTCTAAAGGGAGAACCTAGATTCCTAACGTTTTAAACTTTTTAACATACTTTTAAAAAAGATAACGTTATTATTCCAGTGAAAGCATTATTCCACCAAAAGAAAATGTGCACGTAATCTCTATAGGAAGTGTTGATTTTGTGCACATCTCTGAAATGCCTGACCTGGGTTACAAAGGGAGGCTTTTATTAGAAAGCAGGAACTAACGCTAAGTCCATGCTTGCAATCAATTCTTTGTCAAAAAAAATGTACACGAAGCAGGACTGAATTAAGTACAAGATAACATAACACAGAAAGTCAAGCACATGCTGAGGTCAGGATAAATACAAGAATAACCAAAAAGTTTTTGAGCTAGATATGATAAAAAATGGTGGTCACTAATTAAAAGAAAATTGAGGTTGAGGGTTGGGAGAGGCACCTCTGAGCTGGGATAATTCCATCTGGGACCATTCTAAATCCCATCTGCCAATGTCCTGAAAAGCCAACTTCTCTTCCTGAAGTAATTTAAACAAAATCCCCAAATACTTCATAATATTTGTGCATTTCATTGTCTAGTCGTTGCCGAGACAAATATTGACAAGCAGTGGGAAACATGTGAGCATTGCTTCTCTACAGGACTTTGCAAAGTCCCTGTTCTAGTCCATTGCCTCCCAGAAATGCCTTCTTCATGGTCCCTGGGGACTGAAGTGGAGGCTACCTTACCTTCTCCGGCTCCCAAATTGTTACAGGAACTGCTTGGGGGCGGGGCGCTGAACCAATTTTGCAAAACCTAATGTGGGTCAGGGATCAGCTAGTTGAGGCTGAAGTTCAAACCTTTCGGTAAACATCAACCCTCCCAGCCCTAAAAAGGATATATAGATACATATCCAGAGAAATATGTAAACATGTTTTTCCTAAGATTGCTGTACTTCCTGTATCCAGTCAACCCAGAAATAACACAAGTTCAACCTTTCTCACAGTATTTTTCCACTTCTCTGGGACTCAGCCAGATTCTCGAAGTGCAGAGATGAGCAATAATCATAAAATCTGGGCCCCTTCCAGGAAACGTGTCAAATGAATTCAAATTATTCTCATTAGCATCACTAACAGGAATGGTAATAATGGCTTTCATTGCCAGTGTCCTATGAACCAGGATGGCTGGGAAAAGTGCAAAAAAAAAAAAAAAGTGCCTCTTCCACTTGCTCCAGCAAACTGCACGCCCGGCATCCGGGGCTTTGCGGGTGGCGGAGTCCACATCACTCATTCTGAGAACACAGAGGCCCAGAGATGTTGACTCAAGATGGTAACCAGGCCAGGGAAGAGGTCAGAGCTCCTGGCTCAGAGTCCAGGCCATTTTCCACGACTGCACTTAGCGCCCAGCTCAGACTCTGCCAGGAGCCCAGGACCGAGGACCAGACGCAGCTGCGCTCCAGCAGCTCTTGCCCCTCTGCATGGCTCCTCCCCTTTACCCGGTCTCGTAGAAATTCAGCGTTCCGGGGCAGCAACGTGTTTCCCTGTGAGCACCCCACTGCTCCATCATGATGAGATGACTGTGAACTGGGACACCTCGCCTTAATTTTCTTATCTGTAGGATGGTGTAAACAATGGGCCCTACGTCACACAGGCTGCATGTCCTACCACGGTGCCTGATCTCTCCACCGTCATTGTTTTTCCACGCAAAGCATTTCCTGATAAATTGTGAGGAACACATCGAGAATGCAAGTTCAATGTGCATCATCACTCACGGTGCAGGAAGAGCCCATGGTCTCGGATTCATTCCAGACAATGAGTGAGGCGTTGGTAGGTGGACTGGGTGTGATTCACATTACTTCCTTACCAACGGCTCGGCTTGGGACGTTTCCGGAGAATCTAGAATTACTCTAGCCCATAAATGACTTCAACAGAAATCTCTTCTTAGGTATATACTTCTGGATTTCTGGCATTTAAAAGAGAATGATCATAAAAATGGGTTCCAGGCCGGGCGCGGTGGCTCAAGCCTGTAATCCCAGCACTTTGGGAGGCCGAGACGGGCGGATCACGAGGTCAGGAGATCGAGACCATCCTGACTAACACGGTGAAACCCCATCTCTACTAAAAAATACAAAAAACTAGCCGGGCGTGGTGGCGGGCGCCTGTAGTCCCAGCTACTCGGGAGGCTGAGACAGGAGAATGGCGTGAACCCGGGAGGCGGAGCTTGCAGTGAGCTGAGATCCGGCCACTGCACTCCAGCCTGGGCGACAGAGCGAGACTCCGTCTCAAAAAAAAAAAAAAAAAATGGGTTCCATATGAGCCAGTCTTTTAACACATTTCAGTACTCAAGGAAAAAATAACACTCACTTCTTACAATCTTAACAGCAGAAAGGTAGATATTTTCAAACGCAAACAAAATAAAATAAGAAACTGTGAAATTTACTGAGTGTATTTGAGGGAACCCTATTTACTGCTTAGATTTCAAGATACCAGCTTTGAGCCGAAGAAAAGCCACCTGCCTGTGAACTTCATCGCTATGCACTATGCTGAAACAGTCACATATACTTTCTGTCATAAAAACCTAAAACACATGATTAATAGAGCCAAGGACTGAGTTAGATTAATTAATTTGGCTAATTTGCAATAATCTGGCATGTTGGCAGCATACTTTAGTCTCAGCCCAGTGATTAAAAAAACGGACTTCAAGAGATTCTTCTCCAAGTGTTTCAGCCTTGGAACCATTTTAGTTTCATGTTGTTCTAATTAGTAATTCCAATCACAGGGGAAAGGAGGAAAAAAAAAATACATTTCCTCAGTTCATGGTCAATAACTTTGTCCCCATGTGGACATTAGTGCTCTCCGGCTTCTCACTAGGGGCTGGAAGGTTTCCATCTGATAATGGACGGTAATGGATGGATGGCGGATTTGCACAGCGTGTGGTCCCCAGGGGAGACAGCGGGCGGGTGACTCAGAGGATGGGAGCCTCGCCTGGCAGCACAGCCCTCCCAGCTCCAGGCGCATTTCCTCCTGAAAACAGGAAGTAACCTCGGTTTACAAATGCCCCGAAGGGAACATTTCAGCTGCCTCCTCCGTGATTGTACAAAGAACCAGGCAGAGATCCTGGAAGGTCATGGGGATAGGAAGTGGGTCCACAGGGGTTCGTGTCTCCCCGCGGGTGCGTGGGTCTCAGCAACACCTGTGGGGCCTTTCTCCCCAAGGCTCACTCTAGGACTCCTGGCTTGGGTGACCATGGGTGTGGCAGATATTACGGGAAGGAAAATAGGCTGTAGCTGTCAGTCTATATGGGTGATAGACAGGAGTGTGGGGGGAAGGGGTAGCGCAGGTGGAGCACGCCCCCCCTCCCCCTACCCCACCCCGCAGGAACAATGAGGCCGCTCATTTCAAAGCCCTCAGGGTCCTGCTCTCCCAGAAAGCCTGTGGGTCCAGCACTGGGTTTCTATGTCCTAGGGCAGCTTTTGGAGGTGCTTCCTTTGTCTGCTAATTCTCCTTTACCTTCCTACATTTTGTTGGCAGTCAGAGAAAATTGCCCATCTGGGGGCAATAAGGAAGCATTCATCACTCTGGAGAGTTAAGCCATCTCAAGCAGCCCTCGATCAAACTCTGCTCTTCTTACCTCACAGCACAGAGGCCACAGCGGATGAAGCAGCTTAAGGGAGCTCATTTAATTTGTGACGGGGTCCAGGGTTGTAACACAGCCTCCTCGCCGCCTTCTTCAGGGCCATGAGCCCTGAGCAGAGCTGGTTTCCTATGGGTGTCTGCTTGGGATGGGGAGTTCATCAGGAAACCCACACACAGTTTCAAACAGGAACAGCAGGATGGCAGTCAGGGCCAGAACCACGAATGCAAAGGGGCTGGAGATCCCAGGCTCAACAGTTGCTCAAAAAGGAAGACACACACAAAGCTGACACACAGAGTGAGCCACCGCCAGCACTGAGGACACGGTACACGGTGAGCCACGCCTGGCCAGGGCACGGACACATGGGACACTACACCCCCACCACAACCAGCTGGTCCCACGCTTCCCCTGGAGTCACCTTCTTTCCCATCCTCTGCACTCCCTGGTCCACTCGAGTCCCTGCTCTCTCGCTCTTCCTCCTGAAGCCGGGCTTTCTCAGAATCGCTGGGATCTGCCTCCCCTCTGCAGCTCTGCAGAGCTGCGGGCTTTGCTGCCACTAAAGCGCTAACCACTCACTGAACGATGTCAAGGCCACCTCTCGTCCACCATATCCATCTTTTGTCTCCTGCGGAGAGACTGAGTCCACGCTTTGTGTAGTTTCAGTGTTCAGCCCCTGGCTTCCTCACCTGGCCACTGTGAGCTTTCCTTACACAAAACTGGACTGAACTGCTGGGTCAATTCTCAAACCATGCATAAAAGCAGGGAGGTGCCTGCATCGGCCTGAATTTATCATACTCTCCATTTCCCCAAAGTGTTAATTCACATTAGGCCTTGAGATCCACAGTGCATAATCACTCTAAATTCAGATACAATAAATTATAAAATGTGACTGTGACCTTAGGTAAATATTAAAACAAATAGGCTGGGCGGGGTGGCTCACGCCTGTAATTCCAGCACTTTGGGAGGCCAAGGCAGGTGGATCGCAAGGTCAGGAGTTTGAGACCAGCCTGGCCAATATGGTGAAACCCTGTCTCTACTGAAAATACAAAATTAGCCGGGTGTGGTGGCGCATGCCTGTAATCTCTGCTACTTGGGAGGCTGAGGCAGGAGAATTGCTTGAACCTGGGAGGCAGAGGTTGCAGTGAGCCAGGTCACCCCACTGCACTCCAGCCTGGGCAAGAGACTCCGTCTCAAAAACAAACAAACAACAGAAACCCAAGGAGTGTGGGGTTGGTAGTGAACCTAGGACACCATATTTCTTAGGAGAGTCCCTTTATCTAGGCAATATAGTTAAAATAAGACTCAAACAGATCTGGAGTGTGTGTAAAGGCACGATTGAAAACCAGCGGCTATCATCCCTGCAACGGTGCTAACATTTACGCTGGCTGGGGGGCCCTGGGAGCCCTGCTTCTTCAGGGACGTGAGGCCACGCTGACAGCAAGGAAGGCAAACACAGGAACCCCGCAAGAGTAGAGCATCTACCCAGAACACTCCTCGAGAGCGGCCCGGGGATGGGGGGTTGGGGGGATCTGCACGCCGCTCCGCTGAGGCAGTACATGGCTCAGCCCCTTCCAAGGGCAAGACCTGCATATTCCAGTCTCGCTGGGATTAAAATCTTTATTTACATTTTCATTTTTGTATTACCATTTTTCTCTTCCCTCTGCTCTAAAACTTAAAACCCTATCTCAACTGAAATGAGTGCCTTTTTTAATACAAAATATTTATCCTAATCCTCTTTAGTCGATTTTGAGGATCATATTAATGCAACAATCAGATAAGAACGGCCCTTATAACACCAAAGCCATCCATTGACTTTCAATTTTAAAGGAGGAAAAAAAAAAAAAAAAAGGTGACTCATTTGGGGCGGGACTGAGAACCAAGTCACTCCTTTTCACACCTTTTCGTTATGGGTAATAACCACCTGCCCCACAAGCTTCCGGGCAGGAAGTTGAACAAGAGGAAGCTGCAAGAGTTGGCTTCAGAGAGACTAAGAGGCCACCAGGTAGCTGCTGCCCTTCTCCACTGCTGCAGGGGACCGCGGTGGCCACGTCCACAGCCTGGACCCAAGTCCCTTGTGTGCAGGCATCATACCTGGGAGGAGGAGGCTGCCTCTGGGTTTTTCAGGCTTCTGAGCAAAGTCAGGCCCAGTCCCTGGAGTCTGCTGGGGTGGAAAGATGGCAGAGGTTGGGGGCACAGTGTGGCCTCCCTCCATGCCAAGGTGTCCTGATTATACCAAGAGATGTAAGTGCTATGCTAGCCACAGGGGCTCAGAGTCCAGGGCCCATGCTGGCCCCTCTCCGGGAGCTGGGCATAGCTATATGGCTCCCTGCTGCTGCAGGCCATGGTCACGCTCGCTGTGAGGGCACCAGGTGCTACACACTATTGTCTGCTTTGCCAGCATTTTTCTCCCTCTTGCTTTTCCTATCTCTTTCTCTCTAAGATTAGAAAGGAAAAGGAAGGAAAGGAACCTAATTGGGTGATGTTGGGAGCTAGATCTTATTCAATCTTTCCATGACCATCAAGTCAGGAATTATTATTGCACAGATATTTTGCCTACAAGGAGAGAACTAAGGCTCAGAGAGATTGAGGAAGGGCACAAAGCTGCCCAACAGTTCAGTGAAGGAGCTGGGCTTTGGGCTCAGGGCTCAGCCCCTCTGACATCTACGTGGATTCATTCACAGGTGCATCTGTCCCGGGAGCATGCCCTGTAGGGCTGCACGTTCACACCCTCACAGACCAGCTGACACAGGACACTACAGGATTTTCCAGGTGGCATCCCTGGTCCTTACAGGGCCACAGCCCTGGGGCTATGCACATGTGGACATTCACAATCTTCATCTGAACGCGGCCCTCCCTCTGGGACCCATCATATTCTGGCACTCCAGGCACAGCACTGAGGTCCAGAGCTATTGACACAGCTGAGTGCACCCAACTGTCTCAACATCTACCTGCATCCCATGTGCATCCCACCTGCGTCCCACCTGCATCTCACTTGCATCTCACCTGCATCTCACCTGCATCTCACCTGTGTCCCACCTAAGTCCCACCTGCGTCTCACCTGCATCCCACCTGCATCTCACCTGTGTCCCACCTGAGTCGTACCTGCACCCCACCTGCATTCCCACCTGCATCCCTCCTGGATTCCACTTGTATCCTACCTGCATCCCACCTGCACCCTACCTGCATCCCACCTGAGTCCTACCTGCATCCCACCTGAGTCCTACCTGCATCCCACCTGCATCCCACCTGCATCCCACCTGCATTCCACCTGCGTCCCACCTGCGTCCCACCTGCGTCCCACCTACGTCCTACCTGCATCCCACCTGCGTCCTACCTGCATCCCACCTGAGTCCTACCAGCATCCCAGCTGCACCCTACCTGCAGCCCACTTGCATCCCACCTGCGTCCCACCTGCATCCCACCTGCGTCCCACCTGAGTCCTACCTGCATCCCACCTGAGTCCTACCTGCATCCCACCTGAGTCCTACCTGCATCCCACCTGCATCCCACCTGCGTACCACCTGCATCCCACTTGCATTCCACCTGCATCCCACCTGCGTACCACCTGCGTCCCACCTGCATCCCACCTGCATCCCACCTGCGTACCACCTGCATCCCACTTGCATTCCACCTGCATCCCACCTGCGTACCACCTGCATCCCACCTGAGTCCTACCTGCATCCCACCTGCGTCCCACCTGAGTCCTACCTGCATCCCACCTGAGTCCTACCTGCATCCCACCTGAGTCCCACCTGCATCCCACCTGCGTCCCACCTGCGTCCCACCTGCGTCCCACCTGAGTCCCACCTGCGTCCCACCTGAGTCCTACCTGTGTCCTACCTGAGTCCTACCTGCACCCCACCTGCATCCCACCTGCGTCCCACTTGGATGCCACTTGCATCCTACCTGCGTCCCACCTACATCCTAACTGTGGCTCTGTGCTGTGCTGCAGGACGCCATCCTTGCACAACAGGATGTGGCCCTGGGACTCCCCTGTGGTTCTCTCCTAGAATAGACAACAGCTATGCCAATCACACTGAACACACCAATCACACAAAATGCGCCAGTCACACCAATCACACTGACTGCCTGCAGACACCTCTTCCTGCCTCACGCCTGGTAAGAGCTAATTCAAGAGCAAGATTCCATGGTACCTAGAGACCAGCAGTGCCCACTCAAGAGAAGCTCCTGTAGTCCTGACGCACACCGCTCAGTCCCGGATGACAGTGCCGAGGAGCTGGGTCCCCTGCCTTGCCGTGGAGCTCTGAGGAGGCCATGTCTTCTGCAGCAGCCGCAGCGTGATGCCCATCAGTGCCTAGAGATTTTGAGGACTCTGTGCCTTCTGCAGCAGCTGCAGCGTGATGCCCATCAATGCCTGGAGATTTTGTCTCCTCCTGTGCCATGTAAGGTGGTGCCCATTCAGGACCAAGGTCCTGGCGTCCAGCTCCCAGGACTGTGGGCTGCTGAGGCTGATGGCAAGTGCCTCCATGCAGTGCCTGGGGGTAGCCCTGCAGGGGAGCCCTGCCCTGCTACCACTGAGTCTGGGGGCACAAGCCCCCCTCCTCTGCTTCAGTGAGGGCTTCTCTGAAGGGCCCTTCTGGTCCTGAGCCTTCATGGAAGCTGTCGGGACCCCCTTGTGGGCATTGTCTCCCCTCTACAAGAGACTGCCCAGAACCTCTGCCTTGGTCTTTTTCCAGGAAACCCAACCACAAGAGTACCTGTCAAACTTCACTTGTGTGGTTAACCTATCAGCCCTTCCTGTCCCTTCCTGTTCCTTCCTCAGCCAGAATAAGCAGAGCGAGTGAAAAGGAGAGGCAGGGAGAGTGGGCTGCAGCATGGAGACCCGCTCACCTTCAGGGCCACCTGCCCAGGTCACCAGCTCCCCTTGAGCTTGTACAGTGAGAGACGCTGACTCAGCACAGGTACGTGGCTTGGACCACACCCACAGCCCAGATGGATAGGCCAAACTGTAGAAGGGAATAAGGAAATTACCCCTGATTAGTTATCATCCATTTATCTTTATCTATCATCTATCTATTAGCTATCTATTATCTTTCCAAATCTGTCATTTATCGATTATCTGTATCTATTATCTATATATGTGTTATCAATCTGAATGATCTATCATCAATTTCACCATCATCTACCTAACCTATAACTATTTCATCTATCATCTATGTGTTATCTATTACCTATCGTCTAATTATCTATCATCTATCCTCTATCTACACATATACGTACATTCAACAGCATTTTGCATTTATGTAATAGCTGTGTTACAAAAATAGAACTATACAAAATATAGTATGAGTTTTGAATTTGATCACAACTTAAGGTCATGAGAACCAACTAAGAATTCTTGGCAAAATCTTTGCAAACATAATATCTCACTTGCTGTTTCGAAAATTATATGGTTGAGGTGATATATACTGTGGATTTCGCATAAGAAATGTAAAGTTGAACAAATGGTGCTGCTGCCTCTAAGTGGTAGAGCTGGGACCCAAACTCCTGTCTGTTGGCTCCAAATGCCATTCTCCTTCCACCACACCAGGCCTCGCCTCAGCTGCGCTCTGAATGGATTTGAATGGAATTAACTGGCCGTGCCCAGTTGGGTGGCATACAGAATTGAGGAGCAGCCTCGCCAGGGCAGCCCCCATCCAGTTACCCAGTTACCCCTTGATTTGGGTTGTGGGGGCACAAAACCAGCCCTGCCTCAGTGGAACAGCTGTGCAGGGCTTCCCGGCCCCCCAGGTGCCCCTGGATATGGCTACCCAAAGTGTTCCCGCAGACCAGCAGCAAGGGCAGCGTCCATGAGCTCCTTACAAATGCAAACCTCAGGCCTCACTCCAGACCCACCAGCTCAGGATCTGCATCTTAACAAGGCATGGCTCAGGCCAAAAATAGTTTTAGATCCATTCCTGAAAAAATGCCAAAAAATAGACACAGTAAAGTGTAATAATGATAGTACCAGTTTTTTTGAGCATCATTTTGGAGAAGACTTAGTGCAAAAAAGGAAAGAAAGAAAGAAAGAAAGAAAGAAAGAAAGAAAGAAAGAAAGAAAGAAAGAAAGAAAGAAAGAAAGAAAGAAAGAAAGAAAGAAAGAAAGAAAGGAAGGAAGGAAGGAAGGAAGGAAGGAAGGAAGGAAGGAAGGAAGGAAGGAAGGAAGGAAGGAAGGAAGGGAGAGAGAGAGAGGAAGGAAGGAAGGAAGGAAGGAAGGAAGGAAGGAAGGAAGGAAGGAAGGAAGGAAGGAAGGAAGGAAGGAAGGAAGGAAGGAAGGAAGGGAGAGAAAGAAAGAAGTCAGAAAAAGCAAATTCCACAGTTTTTGCTGAATTGAAGTGAAACTGTTTGACTCTGATTTATGTGCCAGTCATCCTGACCTGCCATATGTTTTGCTTGGCTGGGATGGCGTTCTTGCAGGAGGAGAGACTGCGCAAGTAAATTATTAGCTTTTTAAGTTCCAGGGAACAAGAGAGAAAAGATTAAATGGAATGAATACCTGTTGACTTCATGCCTAAACTATCCATCAAGTCTTATCTTGCTTTTTTTACTCGTATCTTGGTTTTTACTATTAAAGCTAGGGGAATTTTCAATAGCTTTATAAGTTACTGAAATGGACTGCATAGACTTCATTAGAAGTGAAGGCCGTAAGAATAAGCGGGATTTCAGAAGAAATTCCTTTGCTCAGCTACTCAGAATCGACATAGATGAAGTTTTCAAAAGCCTGTTAAATGTAAAGTAGATATTCGCCTGGGTGGGGAAGAGGAGAGCATTTGTTTTGTAATTTGACATCTCCACTCTGGCTTTCCATTCCCCAGAAACTGAACTGAACGACGCTCTCGGGAAAAGTGGCCTTATCATGACAAAATCCATCCCCATGGCGCCGCCAGCTCAAACCGTGAGCACGGGAGTCATTCCTAATTCCCTCTTTTCTTCCTTGCCCTCCGTAGCGCAAAGCCATTTGTCTCTACCTCCACAATCTCTCTCCAGCCCAGCTCTTTCGCTTTTAATGCATGGGTTCCCATTTCTCCTCAGACTGCCTTATTCAGTGTTCCTATTAATAGATATCAGAGACCTACTTCACAGCCCCGCGTACACACGTGTCTTTTAACGTTATTCTTCACAGCTGTTTTTAAAGTCTGTGAGAGAAATCTGATTAGCTACTCCTTTACAAAGTATGAAGAAAATATTTATAGCATTAAATATTTAATTATTTTGATTAATAATTTAATAAACAATAATTTATATCGTTAATACCAATAAATAATTTACAAATATTTACTATTTATAAATAATAAATAATTATTCATTGTTTAATAGTAATATATAATAATTCATTCATTAATTAATAATTTAACTAATTACTTAGATTAACTGGCCACTGTTAATTTGTCTTATATGCTAATCCTAACACATATGAGGAATTAATCATTCAGATAATATAATATAATTATTAACATATAATAATATTAGTATCAATATAATATTAATCTATAATAATATATGATAGCAACGTTATCTGAGTGATTAACCAATTCCCTGTATGTGTTAGGATTTGCATATAAGACACACCTGTCCCTTTAAGGAGTCTGTAATTACGTTGCAGGGACATGACTTACTCTCATGAAGCAAAAAGATGCTAATAGAAGACACTGAGAAATGAGCGTCAGAGTTCACAGAGGTTAGAAAGAAATGTCTCGGTAGGTCCATTAGAGGTTCCCGCTACAGCGCTGGACTCGAGCGCGATGGTGATTTTGGAGTCTCCCTGCTTCCGACAGCTTTGAGGAAACTGCACAGCAGGAAAGGTAGAAGGCTGACCCCCGCAGGGCCCGGAGTCTGGGTTCCGAGGCAGCTTCTGTTTCTTTAGTTTGTAGGTTCCAAGGAATCAGCCGTCTACCCTCCAAAAGGTCCTAGGCCAGAACACGGGCACGTCTGAATAGGTCTCTGATATTTATTAATAGAGTTTCCAGCTGTCTGCTGGAGTCACTTGGTGTTACTGTCTGTGCTTCCCGAGAGCAGGAGGCTTATACCCCCACCTCTGTGCCCTGCACCTTCCCACCCCCTTCCCTTACCCCTCATCCCATAAAGAGAGAGAGGAAGCAGGTGGAGAACTTACCGGAGTCAGAGACTAAATGCGTCCGACAGCCCCAGGTAGTCACGTTCTGTTTAACTTTGCAATATTCCCAAAGTCGTAAGGACTGAATCTTGGTATTGCTTTTCCCACCTTCTTTGGATTCACTCTGGCCCCATTTCTCTTTCTTATTGAGAAAATAGCTTTGGATGTTCCAGAGGATGATGTATTTCTCAGAAAAGCAGCCCTGTCCTTTAGGAGAGGGGTTGATTATAATCGTAAAACGGATTCTTACCTGTTTCCTCTCCCCTCTCTTACGGTCACTTGGTAGAATCAGAAAACAGTCCTGAAAGGTCTGTCATTTGCTCTGCATCAGGAACTGGCCAATCCAACCCCAACCAGCCCAACTTAAGCTATTGAAATGGGAAGATTAGGATACGGCATCCATATTCTTATTTGAGCCAACTCGTTTTGCTGTGGGCCGGGATACAATGTCACAGCATTCGATTCGGCTTCTAGACCAGTGGAATACGTCTTCCACGGCTCCCAACTCCCGTGGCCAGGTCCTATTCCCACTGTGGCTCGGGAGAACGTGCCAGAAGCACAGCCCACATGGGCCTCCACCACCCAGCAAACTGGGACAAGCTCGGCTGTAGCCTCAGGTCTTCTTAAACCCCTGCTCTTCCTTACTTAGGCTTCGGAAGATAGGAAATGGCTTTAAAACAGCCACCAAGAGCCACAGTGCCACATGGAATGGAGCCTTCTTCCTTGGTGAAAAGAGAAAAAGAGAAGCCTTTTGCTCTGGCCACCCAGGAGGGAAGGGGTGTGCTGACGCCCAGGCATTTCTCGGAGCAATGCACCCCAGGCGCCTCACCCCACTGAGAAGCCGCCTCTGTCGGTCGAGGCATGGCCTCAGCGTGGGCCCTGGAGACTCCGGCCCCCATCCTCCATGGATCCTCCAAGCTCCAAGCGCAAGCCTGTGGAGAGGCAGAGCCTCCGTCCATCTCGGGGGTTTACAGACCTTTGTGATGAATCAAACCTCTTTTTCAAATATGATTTCACCCCAAACGCCAACGTGTAAAAGCAGATAAACACAGAAAGCCGCTGTAAAGGTCAAGAGAAGGAGAAGGGCTGTTGGGGGCTGATCATCATTTCCACATTCATCTGTTGCAGATCAGACCTTGGCTGTCCAGAACGCGACTGCGCCTAAAGAGGTAACGAAGGTCAAAGGAGGCCGACAGGGTGGGCCCTAATCCAACCTTCCTGGTGTCCTTATGAGAAGAGGAAATGAGGACACAGATGCAGAACGAGGGATGGCCCTGAGGGCTTGGGGAGAGGACACCGTCCACAAGCCACAGGGAGAAGCCTCAGGAGAAACCGTCCCCGTGGACAGCTTGATGCCGACTCCCGGCCTTGAGGACCTTGAGACAATGAATGCCCGCTGAATACCCGCTGTTTACGCTGCCCGTCTATGGTGCTTTGTTACACGGGCTTGTTGATGCGAGGCTGTGCCTGTTCTCCCGACAGCCCCTGCTCTCCCCAGACTCTATCCAGGCACCTGACACTCCTTGGAATGCTATTGTTTGAAACCCACTGATCTAATTCCATCCTCTCACTGTGGGATCTCATTGTGGAATGTGAGTCCGTGAGGTGCTCCCAGCCCATTGCAGAGAGGACAAGGGTTGTGGCAGTCACACTGGCTTCCTGTCCTTCCCACCGCAGTGCAGCAGGGATGGCCCGGCTGGGTCTAGGCACACGCCTCCCTAGCTCCTGGGTTCTCTGCTATTAGAGACACAGCCGGGAGCCTCTGGCCCGCTCTGCCCCACCCGTATCAGATGTGCTCCTGGGAAGGTGTGTCTGAAACCCCATTTGCAGTTCGTATCGCACCACCTTTGTTAGGTGATGCTTAAATCACTTTCTTTTTCTAACTCACAATCGAGCACAGGTGCTTATCTCACCAGATGATTCTACTGACGAATCCTCAAACACATAGAGTGATCTAAATTTTTATTTTCTCAGACAAGCACAGAGGACAGAGGACATGCTCTCCTGGTGTGAAAAGCTCCGCGGCTCTCTGCCTCGGCTGACACAGGCTGCGGGAAGAGCCTGTTCGGAAGGGGAGAAACCGCATGGAGGGACGATTTGACCTTGGCCAGCTGGCTGTTCCATCGTGACTTCTTTCATGGAAACGCCATCAGGAATTTTATAAGAGAGATAAAGAAGCCGCGAGCTTCCTGCGACCACAAAGGCGCTTTTCAGAAAGCAGGTTTTAACAACGATGCCACTGGGGTCTCCATGCTGGGCAGAAAAGGAAGGAGAAACAGAGATGTTGCCTGCCTGTCTGTGGCCTTGGGAAGCTGGAATTCCGAATCCAGCCCTGCCGCTTAAGGAGAAATCACCCGCTCAGCCTTCACGCCCAAATCTAGAGTCTCAGTCTGCTTGGGGCTTGGTAACAAACACCGCAGAAGGGCGGCTTAAGCCACCGACATGATCCTATCGCTTCTCGGGGGCTGGACGTCTGAGATCCAGCTGTCGGCAGCGCTGGTTCCTCCAGAGGCCTCCCTTCCTGGCTAGTGGATGACGTCTTCTCCCCATGTCCTCAGTCAGTTGTCCCTTTGTGTGCCTGTCTGCCTTAACCTCCTCTTCTCATACGATGCCAGTCAGATCAAATTGGGGTCACTCCAATGGCTTCATTTCAACTGAGTTGCTTCTGTAATGACCCTGTCTCCAAGTCTGGCCACATCCTGGGGTATGAGAGTTAGGACTTCAGCGCATGAGTCTTGGGAAACCCACCTCAGCCCATGACACCAAGCCCCTGACACGTTCCTCCCGGAGCCCCTGTTTCACTGGCGCTCACATTGCAGGCACCCAACTGGAAGAGACGCTCTCGTCTGTGGGCCGTGACAATTGTGCTGCGAGTCTCTCCTTCCTGAGCCGGCTGACCTTACCCGGAGCAGAGTCTGTCTTCTGTTTTTGTTTTTGTTTCTTTTCTTTTTCCTTTTTGAGATGGAGTCTCGCTCTTGTTGCCCAGGCTGGAGCGCAATGGCGCAATATCAGCTCGCCACAACCTCTGCCTCCCAGGTCCAAGCCATTCTCCTGCCTCAGCCTCCCAAGTAGCTGGGATGACAAGCGTGCACCACCAGGTCTGGTTAATTTTGTATTTTTAGTAGTGGTGGGGTTTCTCCATGTTGGTCAGACTGGTCTCGAACTCTCGACCTCAGGTGATCCACCCACCTTGGCTTCCCAAAGTGCTGGGATTAGAGCCATGAGCCACCACGCCCTGCCTCTGTTTCTTCTTTATGGGCCTGGCATGGAGCAGCCAGGGGCCTTTGTGATTAATTCCTTCAGATCCACCACGAGACCCTCAGTAGGTCCAGCACACTAAAGCCTGGTGGATCTGCGCACTGAGCACAAACCTTGTTGATCTATTCGTTTATTTCTTCTTGAGACAGAGTCTCACTCTGTCGCCCAGGCTGGAGTGTAGTGGGGCAATGAGAGCTCATGGTAACCTTCAACCTCTGGGCTCAAGCAATCCTCTCACCTCGGCCTTCCACGTAGCTGGGACTACAGGCATGCACCACCACGCCTGGCTAATTTTGGTATTTCTTGTAGAGATGGGGTCTCACTATGCTTCCAAGGTTGGTCTTGGACTCCTGGCCTCAAGTGATCCTCCCACCTCGGCCTCTCAAAGTGTTGGGGTCATGGACGTGAGTCACCACACCTGGGCCCACAACCCTTATTTGTAAATCTTGCAGTGAAGTGTTAAGAAGGCTGGTAACCACACCGTGTCTGTGGGGTCCTCCAGGAATCAGACACTGAGATGGAATCGGACTTGCAGGAGATTGGTTGGGACACGCCCGTTGTGGGTAAAGGTGAGGTGGAGCCGGAGGCCAGAGGGCTTCAGGCCGCGGTGCAGGCCAGACACCTATGAATGGAGAAAAGGAAGCAGAGAGAGGGCAGGAAGAGCCGAGGACAGACGGAGGCGGCAGCCCTGAGGCCCCGCAGCTCAGCTGATGGGGAGCCCTGTAGGAGAGACTGTCTGTTAGGGGAGCCCAGGC
The DNA here is from genome assembly GCF_037993035.2 of Macaca fascicularis. Classification (NCBI taxonomy): domain Eukaryota; kingdom Metazoa; phylum Chordata; class Mammalia; order Primates; family Cercopithecidae; genus Macaca; species Macaca fascicularis. Next base: position 4,314,912 of record NC_088383.1, on the reverse strand, counting down.
TGGGGGCAGAGGCCGGGCATCCACATCCATGACATGTGGCCCTGGTCAGGGTGTGGCTTGCAGAGAGTGGGCCCAGGAATGGAAGACACATCAGATCTCAAGGGCGGGGAAGCTGAAATCTGTCCTGTCAGAAGCTGCTCTGCTGGCGGGCTCTCAGCGGGCACCCCTACAGCAGCCACACCGCCTCAGCAGACAGGAATTGCCAGGGGTGGGACCAGCTGAATTCTCCCAGCTGGGCCCCGTGGAGCTGGGGATTCCGATACATGGGGTCATGTGTGAATTGTGAGTGGAAAAGTGAGACCGTGCAGGGGAAAACCCACTGTCCCAGTCCCCACCTGAGAAAAGGGAGCAGAGAGGCAGGCTGTCCTCACCTGAGAAAAGGGAGCGGAGAGGCAGGGAGTAGGGAAGCCCATTAGGGTTAATGAGCTGGCCCCTCTAGCAGATGGCTCAGGCAAACGCTTCAGGACAGTCCCACTGACCGACAGAATCAAGGAGGCTTTTCTCACCTGTCCCTGCCTCTCCTTGATCGAGGGCTGCTGGTGCTTGATGAGCAAAAAGTCCAGGCACAGGCAGAGCTGTGTGTGGTTTTCGGACGGGCCAGGGTGCCGTGGTGCAGCCCACGGTGGGTGTGTAGCTGCCCGAATCTATCCACACCCTCGTCAGTCTGCTCTGCCATGTTGCTGACCCTTCAAGGAGGTGGCCTCTGGTAATCACCCAAACCCAGTAACAGACAGCAGGAGAGTGAGGGGGCGGGGGACGGTGGCTGCTGCAGCCGTTGGTCTGAGGGTAGTATGCAATAAATAACATTCACCCACCTCCCTCCTCTCCTCCTGACATTCCAGGGTGCATCCAGCACTTCTGCGCCACCAAGACAAAGGGAGGCCGGCAGATGCCTGGTGTGGACCCCTTGTCGCATCTCTGTCTCCATAAAGTGGCCCTAGGCCATGTGGGTAAATCACACAGTGTGGGCCCTCAGAAAATGATGTGCACCAGATTCCAGCCAGAGCAGAAACGCAGTCCTCAACAGGCTTTAACCTGGGAGGACGCAGCCCTTCTCTCTCCTGTTCCCAGACCACACAGCTGAGCCTTCACCAGGCCCTGGGAGTCCAAACACATCTTTGCCTCCTGTCACAGAGCTGATGACCGAGTGTCTGGAGGGAAGCATAGCTGCTGTGCGAGATGCTTCTCTGGATACCATCTTTCTGGGGTTCGCTGACATGCTGAATGGAACTGAGGTTGATGGCAGTGCATTTCTGTCTTGTGTACAAATGCCAGAAACTCTTTCAGTAAAGAGGCCACACCAGGCAACCGTGATTGAAATGATCACTTGTTTGAGTTTGCGGCAGCCCACTGTTATCTGCAGCCATTCGCCTGGTCCTGAGAGGGGCTGGGCCGGTGACTACATTGAAGGTGCTATGGGAACCCCCATCCTCGTCTGCTTAAGTCTTTCGAGACAGTAGTGACCTCTCCCTTAGTGATCTCTCCCATAGTGATCTCTCGCATAGTGATCTCTCCTGCTGTGATCTCTCCTGCTGTGATCTCTCCTGTAGTGATCTCTCCTGTCGTGATCTCTCCCATTGTGATCTCTCCCATTGTGATCTCTCCCGTAGTGATCTCTCCCGTTGTGATCGCTCCCATTGTGATCTCTCCCGTTGCACTCCGAGTGCAGTCTTGCCTCTGATTTACTGTGGTGACTGGAAGGGGAATGTCTTAGTCTGTTCAGGCAGCTATAACAAAATCCCATAGATTGGGTGTCTGAGAAACAAGAGAAATGTGTTTTTCACAATTCCAGAGTCTGGGAAGTCCAAGATCGAGGTGAAAGTCTAAGACAGGTTGGCCTCTGTCGAGGACAGTGTTCCTTCCCTGGCTGGAATCTGGTGTCCACATCATTTTCTGAGGGCTCAGAGTAGGTGCGACTTATACACATGGACCAAGACCACTTTATGGAGATGGAGATGCCAGCAGACTTGGTGTCTGGTGAGGATCCACCTCCTGGTTCATAAATGGTGCCTTCACGTTGTGTCCTTGCATAGTGGAAGGGCTGAGGCCTCTTTTCTTTTCTTTTCTTTTCTTTTCCTTTTTTCTTTTTCGAGACGGAGTCTCCTTCTGTCGCCCAGGCTGGAGTGCAGTGGCGAGATCTCAGCTCGCTGCAAGCTCCGCCTCCCGGATTCTTGCCATTCTCCTGCCTCAGCCTGCCGAGTAGCTGGAACCACAGGTGCCCGCCACCACACTTGACTAATTTTTTGTATTTTTAGTAGAAACAGAATTTCACTGTGTTAGCCAGGATGGTCTCAATCTCCCGACCTCGTGATCTGCCCACCTCAGCCTCCCAAAGTGCTGGGATTACAGGCGTGAGCCACGGCGCCCAGCCTGAGGCCTCTTTTCTAAGGGCACTTAGAAATCACCTCCCAGAGACCCTACCTCCTAACACCATCACCTGGAGGGCTTGGTTTCAACCGATGAGTCTTGTGAAAGCAGGAACACTCAGACCACAACAGGGGACATCCACTGGGCCTTCCTTACCTCAGTGACTAACATAACGTCTAACAAGACAGCTCCAACAGCAGGAAGTGGTGCCCCTGAGACTGAGGACCAGGGACTCACCAGGGAAACTGGGGCCACAGAACAGACGTGGCCACAGCCAGAGACAACCTGAAGCAGAGATGCAGGGGGCCTGCCTGCCTCCTGCGGACCAGCCCGCCCGCCCTACAGCACTGCTCCCATATGCTGAACCCTGTCCGGGACTCAATAGCCTAGGAAGCACAGCCTGCAGGGTCAGCCCCAGGATTTAGAACAAAGCAAGAGGAGGAGGAGGAAGAACTCCTTCCTCCAAAGACACCCAGAAGGGAGATGCCCAACACCAGTAAAAATAACAGGAGCTTCTATTTGCTGCACTCTGCAGCAAGCCTTGTGTTCTGTGTGTGCCTGCGTTGTGCACAAATGTGTGTCTGTGTGTGCACAGGTGTGCACAGGTTTATGTATATGTGTGTGGTTTCATCTCCTTGTCACAGTCACTAAAGGCAGATGAAGAGGCTTACGCTCGGGCGGGTTTTGTAAGTTGCCAAGTGTAGCTTGCACGTGGCAGAACCAGCACCTGGAGTGAGGCCGTCACTCCACACTCTTGCAGGGCAGACCAAGACCAAGAGGCTGCCAGACGTTCAAGCGACGTCAGCAACACTGAGTAACAACTGAGCAGGTCCTCTTCCCTCAGGTTTCGGCAGCAGCGTCAGTTAACGGTGTCTTGGAAGGACCTTTTGTCTGTTACTGCAGTCCAGCTTTCTTTGCCTCCTTTGGGATTCAACTATTTTGCTTTATTTAAAGAAGGAGCTGAGGCTGGGGAAGAGACAGGTAGCATGAAGCTCCGGCAATGCAGTGACCCAGCCCGGAACCGAGCTCCAGCCCTGCACGCCTCACTCAGCCTTCTCTCCATCTAGAAGAGGGAACAGAGGGTCCACGGGAAGCCAAAGTCACAGACAGTAAGGGCAGGCCTCAGAATTAAATATCTAGCCTGGAACACACGATCCCAGGGCTGCCAGCAACCGGCACCCCGGCCTTTGCAACACCGAGGGGCCGATTCATATCAGGCTGATGTAACAAGCTCAGCCTGTGTCTGGGAGCTTCCACTTGGACTGTGCTCCCTCAAATGCACACGCCCAAAAATGAGGAAGTGAGGTTAACCATTCACGTAGATTTCTCCTGAGAGGTTGCCTAATACAACATGTTCATAATGATTCCCAGCCTGAACTCTGAGAGCAAACTTGCCTCCTCCTCCTCCCTCCTCCTTCTCCTCCTCTCCCTCCTCCTCCTTCTCCTCCTCCGCCTCCTCCTCCCTCCCTCCTCCTTCTCCCTCCTCTCCTCCCTCCTCCTCCTTTCCCTCCTCCTCCTCCCTCCTCTTCCTCCTCCTCCCTCTTCCTCCTCCTCCCTCCTCCTCCCACTTCCTCCTCCTCCCTCCTCCTCCTCCTTCTCCTCCTCCCTCCTCTTCCTAGTCCTTCTCCTCCTCCTCCCTCCTCCTCCTTCTTCTCCTCATCCTTCTCCTCCTCCTCCTCATCCCTCCTCCTCCCTCCTCCTCCTCATCCTCCTCCTCCTCCTCATCCTCCTCCTCCTCCCTCATCATCCCTCCTCCTCCTCCTTCTCCTCATCCTCCTCCATCTCTTCAATGTGACTGGGAGTGACCTTATCACAGTAACTATCTTGTCACCATCTGCAATGCAAGTATGACCTCTGAGAAGCTCAGGGCTTGGCTGTAGGTGGGGAGATTAAGGGGGCCTGAATCCACTCCCCTGTTTCTCCTGTATGGGAGAGTGTCCCAGCCTGTGATGGGGGTTTCGGGGTAAAGTACTACCAATAGATGCCCAAGAAACCTCAGGGAGAGCCAAGGGGCCTCGGGAACCCCACAGGACTGCAAGGCCCAGGCTTCCCAGCCGGACCCCTACACTCCTGCGTCCTCCGCTCCTTACTTGAGGGTCCACCAGCAGCAGACGGTTCATGATGGTCACAGTCTGTCCCCCTCTTACCTCCTCCTGCTCCAGGACAGGACATTTGTCCCAGACATTACCATTCACAAGACATTTTCAAACTCAGGATCCCCTGAGAAGAAATATCACACTCCTTATTGCAGGAAAGAAACCAACCCTGGGCCCAGGGAGTGGGAACAGCCTGCTCCCTTGCTCAGAGCTCTCACACCTGCTTTTGTTTGTTTGTTCCCATCTTCGTCCTCCCCAAGAGCTGCTCAGTGGAGCATATTCTGCAGGGTCTGTCATCCCCCTGACCACTCCCCTGCTCCTATGCCAACAACCAGGGATCCTCCCTGATTTCTTACAGGAGTCTCAGAATTGCTGGTGCTGGTGAGGGTGTGGATTTACACAATCAACAAACACACGACCATGGGAAAATCAGAGTCCAAGTCAAGGTGGGAAGCACCTTCTAAGCATTTAATAGGTAAATACCTGATCATTCCTCAATGAGAAATATGAAAAGCAACCACAATTCATCTTAAAGCAGGTGGACATGCATTATCTTTATATTGCTGGCATTAACAATGAGATTTCCTTATGAAAACTATAATCTTTCTTCTTCTATGTAAAACAGCAATGCTGGCTTATAATGGTTCCGGAAGGAAGGCCTCTTTACTTGGAGGCTCCCCAGCTGGTGAGTTGCACTGCTCATTCTGACAGCTTCCTTTTCTGCCCCAGTGAGGAGGGCGTGTGCAATGTCGTCCACTCACAGGTCAGCCTGGGACGGCAGCCGGCTGGTCCTCAGGAAGGCCAGTGTGCTCAGAACAGAGACGGCCCTTCCCCGCACTGCTCCCACCAGGTTCTGTGAGGCCAGGTGCATCCTGACGACAGCCCAGGCCCATCAGATGCCTCCTCTGTGGAGTCACAGATGGAAATCCTTTCTGTCCCTGGGAGCTCTGTAAGTCTCGCCGATGATCCATGCACAGGTGCTTGGGTTGGAACTGGATCTGAGCAGGTGTCCGATGATCCCTACACAGGTGCAGGGTTACCTGAATCTGAGCAGGTGTTCTCTGGAGGGACTGGCACCAGGAAAACTATATCTGCTGACTGCAGTGAACTGACTCCGTCTTGGGGCGCCAGGAGGACTCCAGCTCCAACTATGTGATTCTCCCTTGCAGTGAAATCCCTAAGGACACAAGAGATCATGTCTCCCATAACGCATGTCCCTCGCGCAAACCCTGCAAAAGCCACGCTGTCGGCACCTCGCAGAATGAACATTTATTATTTCCGTCCATCTCTGGAACCGCTGGTGCCTGGAAACCAGCGGATCACACGGTGGTAACTTCCGGTTGTTGAAGTGCCATGGCCCCGTTGATTTTCACGCAGCTGGTGCTGTCCTGGCTTCACAATGCACGGCCCTGTGTTCCAGCTGACAATACAGAAAGTGTCCTCAGGAGGGAAGAGGAGTCCCAGAGATCCAGACAAGAATTCCAGCTCCCTCGGCCACGGGCCTTCTCGCCCTGGGCGCACTGATTCTGCTAAGCCTGCGTATCTTTATCTGTAGAACGCAATCATAACGCCACTTCATAGCGTGCCAGTAAACATGCAGATAAATGGTGCGATGTGTGGAACATGTTTAGCATGTGCTTGACAAATTGGTCATATGTGATAGTTGAGGGGAAAAATAAGTAATATGCTTTCCTCACCTACCCCTAGGTTCATGGTTGAGATCCTATAACAAAACAGGGATGAACAAACGAAACGCATAATGAGTTTATTTAATAGTTTTATTTTACAGGAGAACCTTCAGAAATGAAGACCCAGAGACGCAGAGAAAACTGTATTTTTATGGGAGTCATGCTGAAGCGTGACTGGAGGAAAAGGGTGTGATCGGAAGGTGATAGGCTCGGGAAATGAACGAGGCCTCTCGGCTCAGATGCTTCCTGGCCTCTGTGTTTGCAGCTCCTCTCCAGGTTTCAGAGTCATACGAGGGTCTGATATCTGGAATGCCAGTCTTATTTTCAGGGAAAGTAAGTCAGAAAACTCTTTTATGGCCAGTTCACAGGGGAGAAAGGTAGAAAAAGGCCAGAGAGGAACCTTCCGGCTTCTGCAATTTTCTCATTTCCGAAGGTGCCCTATCTTGGGGTAGCATTTCCTGCACCCCAGCAATAGACTCCAAAGCACAAACAATTCAGAAATTCAACTGTCATCTGGTGTCATAGAATGGTCTATTAAACCACATGCATTATCATAACCCATTGTTTGTTTTTTGTCTCAAATTACAGGCTTTTACAGGCAGAAGCACCACCTCGAACTTAAAACAAAAGCATCCCATCATCCTTGAATTACAGAGCAGCTAGCTCAGCGCCCTTTCTAACAGTTTAATCTGTTTTAAACAAGAATCAAGTTTAGGTCCTACATCAATTCATCTCAACAGTTTTGTTGTCTGCATTTGTAATTTCGAAATCAGTTATTTCAAAACATTTTCAGAAAAAAGCAGGAGATAAATGTGCACGTCCATACATCCATACCTGTGGGTACACACATATATTCATTGCATGAAACCCATAGATACTCACTTTATTCTCAACTCTGTTTAGAATAGTAGTCACAATGGAAGTGAGCAAACTCCCATGAATAAGGATATTCCTCACTGTGCTAGTTTCCTAAACCAGGAGTCAGTGCTAGAATGAAAAGGATGCTGGCTGCAGAGTGAGGCTGCTCAGGCCTCAGTTCCGCTCTACCTCCACTTTTTGGTTAGTTCTTAAACATCAGTTTACTTCCCTGAGTCTAAGTTTCTTCATCCCAAACATGGAAAGAAAAAAACTCCGCTTTCTAAACCACAATGGTATTGTTAGGGTGAAATAAAATAATATACACCAAAGTATTTTGCAAATATAAAAATGATACAAATATAAGGTGTGTTTAAGTATATTTGTATACTACAGGTATAAAGTATTGAGATAAAATACATTTTTAATATTATAAGCAATAAGCAAAGATCAGCACTTGAATTTCTTGGCACTCTCTCTTTTGTTACCATATGACAAATGGCGTTAATTCAAGAACTAACTTTCCTAAGGAGGTACTATATACGTGGCTATTACTTTAGTAACTTTTCCTCAGAGGATCATAAACCACCACCTTCAGAAATGCCTAAAACCGATGTACTCAGTTGCTTCAGACTGATGTGGCCTGAGGTAACTCGTAAAGCCTTGCATGTCGAAAGCTCCCTCCTTAAAATAATTCACAATGTATTCGACAGCGTCCTGACTGCTTCCTTCTCTGTGTGCTGAGAGCAGTGGGGGAGGGAAGCAGCGTTGATTAAATTTCACTTGGTCCCAGCGCCTGTGCATGTTACATGTGTGCCGTGCATGTACAGATCATGCTGTTCACTTTAGCCTAAAGCTGCCTCCTTACACATTTTAGGTTCTGCCTAAAGGTTGCTTCATACACAGTGAAGTGTGACTTACCTGGATGTGTTCACAGGCCACCACCTGCTCCTGGAACATGTAGCTGAGCCCCAGCCAATCCCAGCAGCCGCCCCTCAACCGCTCACAGCGGCCACTGTTCAAACTATTCAAAAAGGCAAACACTAGGCTAGGCGCGGTGCCTCACTTTGGGAGCCCGAGGCAGGCGGATCACTTGATGTCAGGAGTTCGAGACCAGCCTGGCCAACATGACGAAACCCCGTCTCTACTAAAAATACAAAAATTAACCAGATGTGTTGGCAGGTTCCTGTAATCCCAGTGTCTCAGGAGGCTGAGGTAGGAGAATCACTTCGAACCCAGGAGGCGGAGGTTGCAGTGAGCCGAGATCGCATCATTGCACTCCAGCCTGGGTGAAAGGGAAAGACTCTGTCTCAAGGAAAAAAAAAAAAAAAAAAAAACCCGGCAAACACAGAGCTGGAACCAATCCTGCTGTTTCTGGATGTCACTTTCATTTCCATTCCCCCCATTGCCACTTTTCTGTCCATACCCGTGGCAGCCCCAGAGTCACACCTCAGAACCTGTTGTGGGTCCTGGGAGCTGCCTGATGTGTGACCCATTCTTTTCTCAATTAAACTGTGTTATACTTAATTTGTCTGAAGTTTTTCTTTGAACGATGCAATGAGGAAGCTGAGGCTTAGAGAGCTCCTCTCTCGCCCACCTCCTAACCTGGCGAGTGACCGAGTGCAGACTGGAAACCAAGGTTGCATTTCTTCAAGCACGCTGACTCCCAAGACTAGAAACAGGTAGGTGTTTAAAATAGCACCAATTTATACAATGCCGTAGCACTTGTATCATTCAGTTTGCTTTTCTCAGTTACCTTCATCTTTTTTCCCTGCTAGGATTCTTTTATATATGAGGCCACCCCCCCAAATAGTCCTAAATCTAAACATTTTGCTTATTGTCCAAAAAAATAAAAAATAACCCAGAAATCTGTTTTTTTAAATTAAGCTTTTCTTGCCTAGACTACTTTATACAGGAAATATCACAAAGATTCTTTGTCACTCCATCTTCACGAAAGTGGGATGATTCCCAATTGATGTGAGAATTAGGAGCCTCAAAGGTTACCCCACTCCTGCCCACTTTCCCCCACTCCTCAGGCGGCAGAGCCCTTCAGTTTGCCCTGTATGTTGGTAACTGGCTGACCAGAGGCTGGGGACCTTGGCCAGCCGAGAGGCTGGGGTGACAGTAGCTGGATGAGAAACCGGGCTCCCCCTGAGCCCTCCCAGTCCCCAGAGGCCCAGATGAAGCAACCAGAGAGAGGCAATCAGGGTTTCCACTACAGAACCAACTTGCTTCCTACATCAAAGAGGGGTAGCTGCCTGTCTCCTAGCTGGAGGGATTGCATTTCCTGGTTCTGATCTTGGAGATTAAACAGTGAGACCACCATTTTTATTTTACCAGCTGGGGAGCCTACCAAAAAGGTTCTTTTAGGTTAACAAACAAATTTCTCCATTTAACAACGAAGCTTTAGCTAATGTTATTGCCACTAGCAACATGCCATCTTTTGAACTTAAATTTAAAACTTTGATACCTTTTTATGAAATAGCTTCCACATAAAACATAATTACTGTAATGAAGATGCATTGCTTCTCATTGAGGATTGCTGGCAACGATTTTGTTCAATTTGCTGAGGAATGTCAGAATGAAATGACAGGGGTAACCCCTGAAGAGAAACTACCAAAGATAATTCTTAAGGAGAGTAGATGAAACAAAGTAGGATGGTAGGCAATTATCTGTTGCAGTTAAGTATCATACATTTCTAAGACGGAAGCACAATGCCATCAGTCAGCTGAACTGGACATCTATCAAAGACAGCATTTTACTTTCCATCCTATTAATGGTGTCTCATAATAAAATAATAATTTGCATTTCTATTTTGCCTTTCATCTCATACGATTTTATAGATGCTAAATTATTTAGCTTTATAACAACTCGGAGAGGTACTATGTCTTGAGATGCTAACCTGAGGCGTTGATAAACTGAATGACCTCCCCAAGGGCACAGCTCCGAACAGATCCTGAAGAACAGCTTAATCCTGTCTCCCGGGGGCATTTCTGCTGCCTCATATTTTATGGTTAAGCTCATCTGAGCACTTTTCTCACCCACACAGATGTTTCTTTTGAAACTCCAATCAAAATCACCCCATCATTATGTGACATAAAGAATTATAGCCAAGTAAATCCCTTCAGAACATAGCTTAGTCTCTGCCTTTTTTTTCATTATTAGTGACCGGATCATCTGACAAGCGTTGAGGAACTGGCAGAGAATCTGGGATCTTTTAGAGGGACACCCTTTCACGTGCTGCACGAATATGTCGTCTCCTTTGCATGGTGCATAGCTGGGCTTCGCTTATGAGAGTACTTCAGGATTTTGTGCTAAATTTTGTAGTCTCTATATTGATAACGGAATAATAATGGCAGACATAATTTTGTATTCAGCCTTCTTGATTTAGATCACCCCAATTGAGCCTGGACGTAGAATCTGTGAAGCCAGGGAGAAAACGAGATTAGGATGGAGAAAGAGGGTAATGAATCATTTCCCAGGCTACAGAGGCTGAAGAAGAAATAAAATTGGGTGGGCATAAGAACATAAAACTGAGGACTGAAGACCTCTTCCTATGCATGAGCCACATCCCGTGTTAAATAATTAACTGGTTGGCCATTGGGCTGAGGCACTCCAGGGCCCTGGGCTGCTACACAGGCAAGTAAAATCCAACTCAGTCTAAATAGTAACGCGAAACTGAAGCTTGACCAATCAGAAGCCGCCAAATCCTCACCAAGTGGAGACTTTACCAATCAGAAACCGCTAAGGAACCTCTCTAGCTGGGGACTTTCCACTTTAACCAATCACGTTTTCTTTGTCCTGCTTCCAGAGACACCTTGTAAACGTTTTCCCTCCCTCCCTCTTAGAACCTTGTGGATTCATGAATCACTGTCAGCTCAAATAAACTTGTCAAATTTTTCATGTACCTAAATTTATCTTTTAACATCCCCCAAATGTGTAAGCCTTGTTTGCATTAAGGATGAGAAACCGATTTCTATTTTCTAATCTAAACTTTTCTACGTGAAACATTCTAGAATGTCTTCCAAAAATGATTTGTACTTAGATAATATTTCTGAAAAACAAACATAGACTCTTAATTGGTGCACACCACATCCCAGTTTCTTACAGTGATTTTTTGGTTGTGAATTGGATTTTGGTGGGGGAGGTTGGAATGTGGAAGGAGATATTACAACACTCACTGTTCCTTTAGTTGTCTGGGAAGGTACTGTTAACTAACAGTGGCCACCCAAAAGACAGTGGTTACCCCATTGTGACCTAAAAGACAGTGGTAACCCCAAGGATAGCAGTCACCAGAAACACTGATTTGTGTTGGGGCAAAGGCAGACACACTATCCTGGGGTCCTGTGGGGTCCTGAAGTCAGTGTTCTCAGGGCACAGGAAAGTGGCCAGGGGTGCGTTGAGCCAATATTAACTGCTGCAGGGATTGTAGTTCACACTGGTGTAATTGATATTGTGCGTAAGGACCTTCCCTCCCCTCTCCTCCCCTCCCCTCCTCTCCCCTTCCCTTTCCTTCCCTTCCCGAGACAGAGTCTCACTCTGTTGCCCAGGCTGGAGTACAGTGGCTCTATCTCTGCTCACTGCAACCTCCGCCTCCCGGGTTCAAGTGATTCTTCTGCCTCAGTCTCCCAAGTAGCTAGGATTACAGGCACATGCCACCACACTCAGCTAATTTTTGTATTTTTGGTAGAGACGTGTTTTCACCATGTTGGTCAGGCTGGTCTTGAACTCCTGACCTCAGGCGATCTGCCCTCCTTGGCCTCCTAAAGTGCTGGGATTACAGGCGTGAGCCATAGCACCCAGCCAGGACATTTTCTTTTCTGCTTTTAAAACATACTTATCTCAAAACACTCAATATAGAAAAAAAAAAAAAAAGAGGGAAACATCCCAAAGCATCTGGCCCTCCCTCTTCATCTTTCCTCCTTGCCACCCTTTTAATCAAATCATCCAGACACGGACCAGGGTCATTGGGCCTACACAGTTCTGTGCGGTGGTAACAGGAAATCACTTTGTTTAGAACAAAAAATCACTTGTGGTCACATCACTTTGCTTGCTGGACAAAAATGCTTTAAAGATGATGTAATTAAATGTGTTTAAATAAACTCTTTACACGAGTGTGAACTATTTTTACATGAAAATAATTTTTTAACTGATCTCTCCTTCCTCTGTGCACACTTTCAGAACTCTTACCTACTTTCTATTTTTATAACAATTGAACCTGCTACCTAGCAGGATAGAATTGGTCTAGTGCTATCTCCTGAAATGTAATTACATATAGGAGGAAAAAGGCTGCTAGGCATAGTATGGGAGATGCTGCTTCTTTTCAACACCATCACCGTCAGAGAACACACTGTAAAACTTGTTTTTCTACCATTTTCAGATTTCTTTTTGCTAGTTGCAGTATCTGAATTTGCTTTATTATTTACAAAGCTTGACGGTTTGAAACATGGTTTTCACCGACATGCCCTTGTACTTGTGTGGTGAGGTTATTGTCTCTACAGTAAATTCAGGATTCAATTGTCCTGAGGCAGTTTAGCCAACATCCGATCAACACACTCACAGACAGCTTTCTAACCTCCAGGAAGGAAATGGCCCCAGGGCTGTTCAGGTTTATTTCTCTTTCTGAGCACTACCCTTTCAGTGCTTCACCCAGTTTTCTTTATCATAGCCAATGTTCCCTACCGGCAGGAGTTCTGTGACAGTGGGGTGTGAAAGCTTTGTATCCTAGCGTGGACATGAATCCTGCACCAGGGGAGCAACAACAGTGAAGGGAAGTGGGCCAGTTTGGGCAACATATTGACTGCACAAAAATCACAGTCAGGGAGTTCACAGGGGATGGAATCTCATCCAGCTAACCTGTTCCCGACCCTAAAAACGCACACACACACACACGCGTGCACACACGCATGCACACACACGGGCACGCACACTCACCACGCACACACGCGTGCGCATGCACACTCATCACGCACACACATGCACACACGCGTGCGCATGCACACACACGCATGCACATATCTGCACACATGGGCGCGCACGCACACGCACGCACACGCACGCACGCACACGCACACATGCACGCACACGCACACACGCACACGCACGCACATGCACGCACACACACGCACGCACACGCGCACGCACACACACGCCACTGAAGGCCCGCGCAGCTCCAAGGGTGTCTGGAGCCTGTGATCATCAGCACCGGAGGTCCAGAGACAAAACCAGCAGCCACAGCCAGGTCTCCAGGCTTCTTGTGGCTCCGCCCAGCACAGCGCTGTATCTGATGTGTCGCGCGGAAGCATGAAGACAAACATCCATTGTTAATTTCTGAGCAGTATCTGTTCGGCAGATGTGAGGTTATGGTAGGTCAGCGATGGCTGTCCACACATCGGCACGCCTCTGGACCCGCTGAATCAGACACCCTGGGGCCAGGCTCTGCGATCTCTGTCTTCCAAGCCCTGCAGGTGACGCTGGCTCACACGCCAGTTGAGAATGAAGGGATGGAAATTACTTTCAACTGAAAACTCCTGAGCAGCCAGCAGCCGCAGAAAGAAACTCCACCTCCACTTAAGCCGCTGCCCCAGGAAGCAGAGCTGCATTGATCCCCTCTGGGGGCACTTCCTGCTTGGAGGAAGACTGAACCCCTTCCCCACACTGAGCAGTGCAGTACAGGCCGGCCACAGTGCTCACGCCTGTCATCCCAGAGCTGGCCGGGGCTGAGGATCATCTGAGGTCAGGGGTTCGAGACCAGCCTGGCCAACATGGTAAAACCCCGTCTTTACTAAAAATACAAAAATTAGCCAGGTGTGGTGGCTCACTCCTGTAATCGCAGCTACTCAGGAGGTTGAGGCAGGAGAATCTCTTGAACCTGGGAGGCAGAAGTTGCAGTGAGCCAAGATCACACCACTGCCCGTCAGCCTGGGCGACAGGACAGGCTCCATCTCAAAACAAAACAAAACAAAACCAGTTCAGATCAGCTGCCCATTAGTATCAAGACCGAAAGGACTTTCCACACTGCCCGTGATGCCTGAGTCCCTGTTTTTATTGTGTTTGCTGGTATATAAACCCTTTCCTCATTACTGGGTCTTCACGTATATGTGCATGAGCACAGACGGATGGACCTGCTCTCCCTCCTGTCCACCTGTCTGCTGTCAGTTCACTCGCAGATCCCAGACATTTCAAGCTACGACAGCAGAGAAAAAAGCCAACAAGAACTGTTGCTCTCAGGCTGCTCACCTGCACCATGGTTCCCACCAGCACTCCTGTTGTAAGTGACAGATGAAAACTCATGTGGAAGATGACCGCGGAGCCAACATTCCTGGAAGGAGGCAGCCCTGGGGGCTGCGCTGGGGGCTTCACATGGAATATCTCATCTTCCCCATACAATGACTTTGCAAGATGGAAATCATTCATCCACCCCAGCTGATCGATGGGGACAGGTTTGGAGAAAGCAGAGCCAAGGCAGGTGCTGATGACAACACGTGGGGAAGAGGGTGAGTGAGCTTGGCACCTGGGGCTTGCAGGGAAGAGAGCGAGTGAGCTCGGTGCCGGGGGGCATGCAGGGCAAACACCGGGCTCATCAGGTGAGGGGGACACAGCAGACACGCTGCTGGGGTTAGAATTTTCTTTTGGTCTCAGATCTGATTTTGTGAAATGGGAACATGAGCAGCACCTCAGGTTTCTGTGCTAAGTGAAGCAATTCCTGTAGCGTCTGGCATGTTGGGGGGCTCCACACCTCAGAGTCCTCCTGCTGACCCTGAGGTCATTTCTCTCCCCTGCTCAGGGGAGCCCAGGGGACCTTCAGTTCAGACCTGACCTGCCCCTCACCTGCTGAGTAAGTTCAGGTAAACGATTTACTAGCTTTCTGTCTGGGCTTCCCTTAACTATAAAAAATAGGCATTGCGGGTGTTTGGGTGGAGGCCTATGCATCTCCCATTCTCTTTAGATTTGAGGCCTCAGTCAACAAAGACTTAGTGAGCACCTACTAGGTGCACGGCCCTGTGCGCGGAATTCAGGATCTAACACTGAAGCAGGAAGACATGAGCTCAGTCTTGATGGGGCTGACAGTTTATAGGGGGAGAAACACAATCGTCAAAAAATCACAAAGCCAACATTTGATTACAAACTGTGATAGGTTTGCTCTGGTTACCATACCAATCTCTCACAGACTGGGTGGCTTAAATCACAGACATTGAGTTTTTCACAGTTTCAGAGTCCGGAAGTCCAAGATCAAGGGACCAGAGGGTTGGTTTCCGGAGACGGCTCTTCTCACCATGGCTTGCAAAGAGCTACCTTCTCACTATGCCCTCCCATAGCAGAGAGAGAGAGACAGGGGGAGGGAGGGAGAGATGGAGGGAGAGAGAAAAAGAGAAGGGGAAGGAGAGAAAGAGAGAGGGAGGGAGAGAGAAAGAGGGGGAGAGAGGAGAGGAGAAGAAAGGGAGCTCACTCTCTGGTATCTTTTCTTTGAAGGAAACTAATCCTATTGGATTAGGGCCCTGCCCTTGTGACCCAACATAACCTTAATTACCTCCCTACCCCACATACACCCACTCTGGGGGTGAGCACTTCGGTGTGTGAATTATGGGAGGACACATACATTCAGCCTGTAACTGGTGGTATGAGGCAAGTTCATCGTTCTGTGTCAGGACCAATCTAGTTTATCAGGGCTCAGTAATTCAAACAACTTTACTGTGATTTGAGGAAAATCTGAGTGACTGAAAAAGAGCACTTAGGCAAACTAGGTGATTTATTTGCCATCTGTCTATAATATCAACTGAGCTTAGAAACCCCATACTCTGGTATCTAATAACTCGGTTCTGGGCATCTCTACAGACCTTTAATATGTCCATGTTTCCAAGCCGAGGCAGAACGTAGAGGAGAGAGGTGTGGGAGGTTGTGAGGGCTGAAGTTCATGGGCAGAGGAGACAAAGAGGGCATTGCCCTTTCACAGTCATTGTGGTGTCTGTGAGTGACAGATGTGTGGCCCAGTATCAGTGTATGTGACAGACTCAGATCTGAAACAGACAGCCCCAAATTAGATTTCAACTCCATCTCTCACTGTCTCTGAGACTTTGAGAAGTTTCCCTAACCTAGAAA
This sequence comes from Macaca fascicularis, assembly GCF_037993035.2. Taxonomy (NCBI): domain Eukaryota; kingdom Metazoa; phylum Chordata; class Mammalia; order Primates; family Cercopithecidae; genus Macaca; species Macaca fascicularis. The sequence goes on along the minus strand of NC_088383.1, from coordinate 4,298,807 downwards.
ACCTCTCCCTCCATATTTACAGAATGGGAGAAAGGCCAGTGCCATGAGGTTGCTTTTAGAATTAATTGGAGTAGCACATGCAAGCCCTCGGCTTTGGGGCTGCTCTGCTGTGTGGCTCCCAGCACATTCGGGTCACCTGTCTGCAGCACGGCTCGGATTCCTGTCCTGAAACGGTCAGAGTGGCACTCCGGAGTGGACTGTCCCCACAGGGACTTCAGCCAGCAGCAGCTGGAACAGGCCCCATCAGTGAGACGGAGGACGGAAAGGGAGAGTTGCATTTCCAACCCTGACAGCTAAAGAACAAAAGATGACAGGGTCCCAGAGACCTGTAAGCACAGACCTGCCAGCTCTTTCCTTCCTGGGCTGTGGGCTTTCTATTTTTGACAAGCTAAGAGAACAATATTGGGCTTCCCCACAAGTGACTGATTTTCTATGAAGGCAAACCCACCAGATTAACACCTAACACATGCACTCAATCATCTGGCAACTGGACCAGACCCGAGCAGAGGTTTTGTCCATAAGATTTCAGGGCAGCTTTTTTATGGTCAGAGTCTTGCAGAGGCGATGAATTGCAGTGGCCACTTAGAAAATTTCCAAATCAGTAAATCCTAATTGTTTCAGGGTCAGTGAGGCCTTTTCTCACCTGAACTGGGATCAGATTAGCAGCAACAACAATGAATGAGTGATGGAGACGGCATCCGGCACCCACAGTACACACAGAATGGTTATGTTTATCTTCCATCTCCTGTGCCAGCTTACTGACATGGGGCACTGCAGTTACCAGAGCAAACCTGGTGAGTGGCAGAAGCCTAGAGGTTGCAGACCTGCCTTGTAACTGAGGACATCCCCAGCGCTGTGAGAGTGGTTTTTCTCACACCACCTGGCTCAGCCATCTGGGTTGAAGTCCGCTGTGCATCACCACCTTCCCAGGCATCTCCCTGTGATGTGCTCTGATGTAGGCGGGAAGGAAGGCTCACCCGTGAGCATGAGCACTCAGAGGCGCATTGCTTCCATCAGTGACAAGACAAACCATTCCCTACGTTATTTTTCTGGCCCGGGAGAGCATGAAAAATAATAGGTCATCAGAATTTAAGTACACAGGGTCCTGACGTGACATTGTACAGTCACGTTTGTCCCTTCCCATACAGGACTTGTCCTCTGATGAGCACATGGGACAATCGTCCAAGCAGAATGAAACCAGTTGGGAGAAGCCACCACACATCCCCTTCAGAAAGAGCAACTCTCTCCCATGCCTGACTGACTTCCTGGTGTCTGGAAATCCTCTGAGTGGAGCAACTCAATTGACTGAGATTATCTCCATAAAGTCCAGGTGAAGGTGAAAATAACAATCTCACCATTTACTGATGGTCAGTTTCCTGTCCAATAAGAAAAGAATAAGACTTCAGGGAGGCAGGGCAGGCAACAGGCAGGTCTGAGTCCATTTCTCAGCTGAAATCTACAAGAAACTGAGGACCTCAGTCCCCCAACCGTGATACAATGCAGTCCTGCCAGTATGCTTGTAGGTGTGCTTGGAAGTAGACCCTTCCCCAGCTGAGTCTTCAGATGAGCCCTCACCCCTTGCCAGTACCTGAGTGTGGACCTGTGAGTGAGCCAAGTCAGCCATGCTACACAAAGATTCCTGACCCACAGAAACTGTGAGATGATAAATGTGCATTGTTTCAAGCTGCCAAGTTTGGAGGCAACTTGTTACATAGCAGGAGATAACTACTACACCACCACCACCATGATCTGTTTTTTGGTCTTTGAACGTATCTCATTTATTCTTTTTTTAAATTCTGTTTTCCCTTCCAAGATTGCCACCCAGTGTCTGTCCAATTCCTCACCCACAAGTCAGTTTCTACTTTCCCTCTGAGCCCTTCTGATTATTTCCACTCATGATGATTTTTCTCTTCCACAAGATGCAGAATTTGTTGTCTCAGCTGTGCCATTCCAAGATCAGGGTTTCTTTAAGCATTCCCCCTGGCCTTGAAATACCACAGCTCAAAACAACATACAAATGGGATTTACTTATATTTATTTTTTTTCTGCGCTTCTTATCACTGTATTACATCCCCTTTCACTCTTTTTTCTTTTATTTTTGAAAATATAATAATTGTTATCAACTAAAGTCACCATGTTGTACAATAATATCTTGAATTTATTTCTCCTGTCCAATTGAAATTTTGTATCCTTTGATCAACATTTCCCCAACCTCCAACTCCCCCATTGCCAGCCCTTAGTAACCACTATTCTTCTCTCTGCTTCAGTGAGTTCAGCTTTTTAAAATTTTCCACAGATAAGTGAGGTCATATGGTGTTTGTCTTTCTGTGCCTGGCTTATTTCAGTTAATATAACATCTTCCAGGTTCATCCATGTTGTTGCAAATGACAGGATTTTCCTCTTTTTTAAAGCTGAATAGTATTCTGTTGTACGTATGTACATGTTGTCTTTATTTGTTCATGCCTTGTTGGACACTTAAGTTGATTCCATATCTTGGCTAGTGTGGAGAATGCTGCAGTAAACATAAGACTACAGAGATGTCCTTTAATATACTGATTTCAAATCCTTTAGATATAAACCAAGAAGTGGAATGAATGGATCCAGATGGGACTGAATACCAGACAGATGGGTCATCAACACTAGTAGGATTTGCATTTCTTTAGAAGCAAAGCTGGAGAATATTGGAGGTTAGGACTTGGATCAGCATTGGTTGTCCAAATAAAGTAAGTATGAGCATGAGAGTCTGGTGAAAGGGAGGAGTAGCCACTGGGAAGGGTCCATGAGAGGGAAGCAAGTGTGAGTGAGGGCTGTAGACTGCTGGGGATGGGGTGGGGGGTGTGCTGACACCTGTGATATGTGTGTGTGTGTGTGTGTGTGTGTATAACGTTCCCTCTAAATCTCTAAGTTACCCATGGCTTCCCAAGAACCTGGTAACCTAGTGGAATGCAACGCTTTAAATTCACTCAGTACATATTCATTGAACCAGTGTATGAAGCTAGAATCCCTGTTCATCCCTTTCTTTCTTTGCAATCTTTAAAAGCAAAAAGACATATATTATTAACAGCTCATTTATAGAGTCAATTCTATTTCTAAAGAGATAGAGCACATTTTAAATGTGTTACTTTTTTAATGTTTATTTCTATGGGTATTTAGGCTTAGTTTATATTCAATTTAACAGGGAAAAACAGAACAAATTCAATAGCAATGCAAAGGTAATGTAAATAGTCTAATAACAAGATATTATTTTCATTTGGCCCATATTAAAACTACATTTAGAGGAACCATGCAGATTCACACTTAATAACAAATATATTTATATGTGTATATTAATTTTCCATTTAGAAACACAAAATGCTTTCTAGGTAAGGTATTTCACTGCCTGATATAAGGCGTAGTTCTAATTACATGAAGGTTTCAGAAAATCAGGCCTAGTCAAGTAATATCAACATATTCAAACAGCTTTAACTAAATTAATTGAGTATAATAGACTAGAATTGTGTAAAATTGATATTTGGAGTTTTTATTGTTGCTGCTGTAATTTTTAAAATGCCAGGCAACTGGTTTGACGAAAGTTCTCACTGCTTTGGTTATAGCCAAACTATAGGGGGGAAATGTTCATTTTAACTGTTAGTTGTTACAGGCTAATGGTTCATCACGTCCTTAATAGAATTAGACCCAGATGTTTTAGAGAAAAGCATACCATTTATTCACACTATATCCACATTAAAAGAAGAGAAATAGCAATTTAGTAATAGTCAGAATTATTTTACCAACGCAAGCAATCAGTTTGGAGCATTTGCTACCACCAGAGTCCTTAGGAGATTAAATCATCAGTTCTGCAACCACTGCAATGATCTTTGATCATCTCTAACATCTACTATACTCTCTGCTTGCAATTCTTTTCCAAATTAATTAATTTAGCCAAAAATCTCAGGAAAAAAAAAATTTAGCCTGAATGTAATCCTCTGTTTTCCCATAATGAAAAAGATAGAGAACTAGTCTAAAACAGAAAAAATAAACACACGCAAAACACTCGCTTTTACACGTGGAAAGTTAAGCTAAGAATATTTGGGGGAAATTGGCAGACCTTAAGTCTTGAATTTTCTGGGACCTTCCCTCTATTCTTTCCACTTTCAGCTAGCATCTTCCATGCGGTGGTATATACAGCTTGATGGGGTTTGAACTACACATGTTGCTCCTCTTATTATAAATGCCTAGTCCTTAGTTGAAACTATTTGTCACAATAATATCCTGTAGTGAAGACTTTTACAAGATAATTACATGGTGAGTAAACAAGGCAGTGTTGTCTTTTATCTGTTCTAAATGGGATGTCTTCTAATTTTATCACCTGCCTTTTGTTCATATATTATCGGGCAGGGTAAATAAGAATCACCGAACAGCCTTTCTAAATCATTTGTTATTATCCACGCTACTATTTCTCTAAACTAATGAGCAATATTTAGTGCTTATGATCTTCTCACTTTATAAACATCAGCTTTCATTGTTTCTGCATTAGGTGGAGGAAATATTGAGCCCAGCTTTCCCTTTGAATGCTTACAAGGTTGCTTGCAAAATATTCTTCCGATGACACAGACTGGAGAGAACTGTGTCTTCAAACTATTGCGTTTCACCCAGGGATGCTCACTGCTAGCTGAGGGTGGCCCAAAATGGAGGCCAGAAATGAACTTCTTCTCTACTCTTCTTTCCTTTTATCTTCTCCTTTCCTTTTTCCCTTCCCTTCCCTTCCCTTCCCTTCCCTTCCCTTCCCTTCCCTTCCCTTCCCTTCCCTTCCCTCCCCTCCCCTCCCTCTCCTCCCCTCCTCCCCTCCCCTCTCCTTTTTCTTTCCTTTTCTTTCCTTTCTTTTCTTTCATTTTCTTTCTTTTTTTCTTTCTCCTTTCCTCCCTTCTAACATTTATGGAGACATTACCATGAACACACTGGACACTGTTGTTAATTCCATCTCAAAAATGAGGAAAATAAGGTTTTAAGAGTTAAGCAACTCATCTGATGTTACACATCTGAGAGGTAAGAAAGCTGTATTGAGGCCAGGATCACCTGACCCTGTGATACGGCCTGTCACTCATTCACTTCTTGTCTCTCAGAGACCTCTTCACGAGCCAGTCTCACCGCTCGGAGGAGCACAGAAGTCTCATTGGAGAATATCTGAGTAGTACCAGATAGGGAACCTGTCCTCAGAAAGCCACCTTCCTCGCCCAGAAACCCCTAGGCTACTTGATAGATCACCTGTCACACCCATCACCTGTGCCGGGGGTCAGTGTCTCCCCACACTCGCAGCTGCTCTCAGTGACCAGAGCAAAGTCTGACTTTGAAAGCTTATTTCAGGTGCTATGCAAGTGACAGCGCACCGGCAATGTCTGGCTGGCCCATTCTCCCGTTCCTTCAGGGGTGGTCAACCTGTTCTGAGAAGGAAGCCCTGCCCCCATTCCTCCATCCCCACACCCCCGTCCTCCTCGGCTCCCAGCTCTGCCCTTCCCTTTCTGGCATGCTGGTGGGTTGAGCATTTTCTGCCTTCTGGGGAACACAGACCTTTTTGAGTTGTTGGAAAGTTTCTGATGGGGTCAGCTCTGGTTCTCATGGGCCATTAAAGTTGGATTGTTGCGGGCTAGAAAGGAGGAGAAAAGTTCATGTCCTAAGTGGAGGTGTGAAGCGTGAATGGGGACCGGACCGTGAAAGGGTGTCCTGAGCAAGCGAGGGGTCTACCAGATGGAAGCCAAGAGGTCCGAGCTGATGTGGAGAACGATGGCCAGGGAGGGGCCGCCCCACCGCTTGTGCAATGGTAAGAAAATGTACAGAGAGAAGGACAAACCCCAGGGGCTTTGCTCAAATACTCAGCCGCCCCGGGACTCCCGGACATGCAGGCCCAGCCTACAGTCAGGCGCCCACCAGGCCAAGCTCCCATACCTGGAAGGGGGATTTTGCCCCATTGCTGCTGGAATTTCTCATTGGTGGTTTATTATGATGGAGCTTGGACAAACTTCAAATGGGCACTGGGTATATGTAACACTGTATGTGAATACCATTCATTTTTTTAAAGTATATAATTCAAATAAACATTTTTTAGTAATGAAAAAAAGAAATACTATTAAAAGCACCAAAATTGTGTTATACTATTGTATGTACAGTGAGATAAAGGTGAGAGCCTTATTTGGTGTACAAATACTTAACTCTAAAGTCGTGAGTGTAAAAAACAAGAAATACAAAGCCATACAATAACTACAACACAGAGACGCTGCACTAAAGAGCAAAGGCAACAGTGAAAACAAGGTTTGGAGATTTTACAGCATTTCTGTAATACTGCAAATCCCCAGATTCCCTGCACTGGCTCCCAGGGCCCCTGGCCAGGTGATGACCGTGGTGCTGGGGTGGTGGTTAGATCGCACCTCCAGGCTAGCAGTGGGTATTTGCTAACTATTGGAGTGGAGATGGTTACCAAGCAGGCCTGCCTTTGAAAATCTTGCAGAGGTATTTTCTTTGTACCACAAGGCTAAAATTAAGTTAAGCAGTGCGATGTTTTGTGATATCAAAGTGTGGGTTTCTCGGCCAAAGAGTTTCCTAAAACCGTCACTGCCAGACTTTCCCAGGGACCAGCACTCCGGAGGGTTAGAACAGTTACCCAGCTGCGATTGTCTTTCGAGAGGTCAGCCGTGTGTGTGTGTGTGTGTGTGTGTGTGTGTGTGTGTACACAGATGTGTGTGTCACAGGAGATGTGTTTTTAAACAAGTTATTTGCAGTTCCTATTCCCCTTGAGAAACGTGGCTTCCTAGCAAACTGCAATAGGAGAGGCTGACTAGAATTTCTCTAAGATAAGTTTAGCTTATTAAATGATTATCTTGTTATAACTAAAACCCAGACACTTTGTTGAATATTGCAGAGTTACGTAGAGAAGGGATACCTGCTATCAACTGAGGGCTTATGTTCCTTCCAAATGCCTGTGTTGAAACCCTTACTTCCAGTGTGATGGTATTGGAGAGGGGGTCTTTGGGAGGTGATTTGTTTATGAGGGTGAAGCTCTTATGAATGGAGCAAGTGTTCTTTCCTTCTCTCTCTGTGCTCTCTGACATCACGTGAGGTCACAGCAGGAGGACGACCATCTGCAGATCAAGACTCCAGTCCTCCCCGATGCCGAAGCTGCTGGCACCTTAATCTTGGACTTCCAGCCCGCAGAACTGAGAAATCAGCATCTGCTGTGTAAGCCACCAGTCTGTGAGGTTTTGCTATGGCTGCTTGAGCAGACTAAGATAATACCTGCCATCGGTTCCAAATAGGAAGTGCCTTCCCACTCTCAAAATAAACACTTCATGTACATTTAGTGAAATTTCCTCTATCTCAATGTCCATTGGCACCTGCAGGTCCCTTTAGAAATGATTTGAACCATGCCCCTCGTCTCCCACCCGCCCCGGACTCTGCATCCACACAGACACTTCGAAATGAGCGCAGGGGCTGCAGGCAGAAGCAGGAGGCCAGCCCCTTCCTCTTGTTGTTGATGTGCTTCAGGTAAGTGTTCTTATCAATACTTTGGCTAAAAGCTTTGTCGTTTATCCAAAGATTTGTGTCAACTATTCCTTCACACATTTCTTCCTTTATTTATGCATTGATTCAACAAATTCTGAGGGTTCTCTCTGTCCTGAACACACGCTTGAGGTACAGGATCTATCTTAATTTTACTCCCCATATGCCATTTGAGAAGACTGAAGTTCAGAGAGGTCATGAAACTCACCTCACGCCCAATAGTCAATCCTGGAGGAGTCAGGACTTGAACTCAAGTGATTCTGATGCCAAGGTCTGTATCCCTACCAGAATAATGACTTCCACAATATCTCAGCCTAACAAGCATAAGTACCTGATGATTACCCACCAGATATTATTTGCTATTTTAAAGAACATTTTATGGCAGAACATTTTAAACATACATATATTAGAGAAAACAATTTAGTAAATTTTCATGCACTCACAACCCATCTTCACCAATTTCCAATATTTTTCTTTCTTCTTTCATCAATCTCTATCAACCTCCACATTTTAAGCTTTAAAACTTTAAAGCAAATCTCAAACAACGTGTCACTTTTTCCACAAATGTTTTATTGTATTCCAGAAGATGTTTTTATATTTAACCGCAATGCCATTATCACTCTCAAGAAAATTGGCAACAATTTCTTAATATTGAATGCCCAGTCTGTGTTCAGTTTTCACTGATCGTATCAAAATAAATGTCTTTTCCCCACTGGTTTGTTTATATCAAAATCCCAACGGGGGCCACATTGCATTTGTTGATTTCTTACCTTTCCTATCATCTACAACAGCTTCCATTCCTTAGCTCCACTTTTTTTTTTTTTTTTTAAGCATTTGTTTGCTGGGTCTTTGGAAGAAATGAAGAAACCGAGTCATGTATCCTGTGGAATCTCCCACATTCTGGATTTGGCTGTATCCCCGTGGTTCCCTGTCTATAACGTGGTTGAAGTGTGAGTCTGGTGTCTAGGACATACAGAGGCTCCTCTCCATGGAGAACTCTGCCAGGCATTCCTGTTCCTTTTTCTTTCTTTTCTTTTCTTTTCTTTCTTTCCTTTCTTTCTTTCTTTTTTCTTCCTTCCTTCCTTCCTTCCTTCCTTCCTTCCTTCCTTCCTTCCTTCCTTCCTTCCTTTCTTCCTTCCTTTCTTTCTCTTTTCTCTTTCTTTCTTTCTTTCTTGTTTCACAGTTGTCACCCAGGCTGAGAGCAATGGCACGATCTCGGCTCACTGCAGCCTCTGCCTCCTGGGTTCAAGTAATTCTCCCACTGCAGCCTCCCGAGTAGCTGGGATTACAGACATGTGCCACCATGCCCCATGCCAGCTAATTTTGTATTTTTAGTAGAGACGGGGTTTCTCCATGTTGGTCAGGCACCATGGTCTCAAGTTCCTGACCTTGTGATCTGCCCGCCTCGGCCTCCCAAAGTACTGGGATTACAGGCATGAGCCACCGTGTCCGGCCGGCATTCCAGTTTCTAAAACCCATGACGCACAATGGATTCCATCTATGTTCTAGCCTGGGTATGCTGTCACTACCTTGTGAAGATAAACCCTGTTTCTTACTGTACTTTGACTGGGGCAGTAGATACATAAATGTCACACATTATCAGTCCTTTAAGCCTAAACAAATAAGTGCAAATAAAATCAAAGTGTTTTCATTTTAAATTCCAGCTTCCACGGTCGGGCTGGAGGATGGAGTAGGTGATAGAGCAATGCAGGATCTCCCTGGAATCAGATGTGAGCCTCTTTTTCTTACGCAGCTTTTCCCTTGGAGATCTTTTCATTTCTTATGCATTCTGCTCTCACCTCCATGGTTGGTCTTTATTTCAGACCTGAATCCACATCAGATCACATCCTTCTCCCTGACTGTTCCATCGCAACTTACACCTAATGTGACTACAATCAAACTCAAGACAATTCTCCCCAAACCAGGTCTCACCCTAAAACTTCCCTTGCTTATCAGTGGCACCATCTACAAAAGGCTCACAACCTTGAAATACTGGTTTTTTTCTTTTGTTTCCACATACACTCACTCACCATTGTTCAAGTCAGCATTTCTTTATACATTCAGGAAATGTATGTGCCATGAATGAAGCAAAGACCGATCCAAGAACAGATGAGGCATGTTGTCTTCTCTTCCTATGCCTTCTGAGAATGCCTTGACCAAGGGACGCTCATGGAGATGAGGAAGAACCAGAAAGTCCTGAGGCTGTTGATGAACAAGCAAATCCAAGTGCGTCCCTCCCTTTCAGAATTGCCAGCTACCTGATTACTTCAAGACTTAACACCAAATGATCAAAAATTATTTTCAGAAACCAAATTATTTCCAAGACATAGGCTTTCTAGCGTTGAAAAGGATCAGAAGAATATACTAAGTCCTAAAAGCAGTTTCCAAAACAGCTCTAAAGGATTTTGGCTGATTCCTTAGAATAAGCAGATGGCTTGCCAATAGGATGATTGTAAATAACTCTAGTCTGACCTAGTGGTTTTGATTCAAGAAACACTGAACAAAAATCAGTGTTTCTCCAATCCAGAATAGAATGTGGTTGATATGAATGTTAGACTGTTCTACATAGGGAAATCGTTACCTAGGAAACCACTCGTGTTCAAAGACAACCTGACTTTTGTGCATGTTTTTTGAATGTCAATATTACACCTTTGAGTGGTTTCACCTCAGCTATTTGTTTTTGCTTTTCAGAAAAAGTTGGATACCTTTAGGTAAAAGTATACAGTTGTGTAACTATCACCACAATCAAGATAGATAACAGTTTCATTGACCAAAAAGTTACCTGTGTGACTTTGCAATTGATCCTCTCCTCCAATCCCTAGCTCCAGGCCAATGCTGGTCTGCTCTCTGACATGATGGTTTTGTTTTTTAGAAAATTTAATAAGAATGAAACAAGATGGCATGTGCCTTTTTGTGTTTGAATTCCTTAACTTAGCATAATGTCTTTGACATCCATCCATGTTGTGGCAGGTGTTACTATTTTGTTCCTTTCTATTACTGGGTAGTATTCCCTTGTGTGGATACTCCATGGTATTTATGAATTCACCAAAGCTAATGAGCATTTGGATTGCTTCCAGTATTTGGCTAGTAAGAATAATGCTGCTATAGACATGTGTGTACATGTTTGCAAAGACATGTTTCTATTTCTCCTTGAGAAACACCAAGGAGTGAGCTTGTTCGGTCATACAGTAAGTATATGCTAAACCTTCTAAGATTCTGACTAGTTTTTAGAGTAGCTGTACCATTTTTCATTTCCACCAGCAATGAATGAAAGTTCCATTCACTCTGCATCTTCACCAACACTTAGTATTGTCAGCCTTTTTGCATTTAGCCATTTTAGGGGGCACAAAAATATCGCATTTTGGTTTCAGTTGCATTTTCTGAAAGGTAGTGATGTTAAGCATCTTTCCTCTATGTGTTTGCATTCATGTATCTTCTTTGGTGAAGTGTCTACAAATCTTTGAGCACTTTTGGCCATTGAGGTCTCTTTTTGCTTTATTACTAAGATGTGTGTGTGTGTGTGTGTACATATTTCCTTTTATATTCTGAATACAAGCCCTTTGTTGAATATATGTTCTGCAAAATTTTGTCTCAGTCTGTGGATTGCCTTTTTGTTGTCTTACTATATTTTTCAAAGGGCAAAAGTTTTTCACAAACCTTTTCTGGAGTATCCTATAAGGAGCACACTGTTCCTGTAGGAGCTCTGGCTGATACAGGCTCCATGGAGACTTCGATGCAACGGGGAACAGTAGGCCTTATATTTTCAACCATTATCCAGAAAGTGGCAATAAGAGTGCTCCCCTTCCAAAATGCCCCACCGTGTACTCGGGCCCTCACAACCAGCCATGCTGACCTCCAGCAACCCCACCTCAGACTCCCCATGGAAGCTTCATACAGAGAGCTTGAGTTAACAGAATGGCCCCACCACATACCCGGGCCCTCAATACCAGCCGTCCTAACTTCCACCAACCCCACCGCAGCCTCCCCATAGAAGACTTCCATACAGAGAGCTTGGAGCTTGAGTTAACTAGATGGGAAGGGATCAGTACCCGGAGCTGACAATTACAGTCAAAGTGTCTCAGACTCAGGGATGCCAAAGAAAGGCCTAACTGTGTGTGGTCTTATTTCAAATCATTTTGTATGGTCACATCTAAACAAGGTTAGGAACACTGTGGCCTTTGCTTTGATTTAAAAACATTCTTATCTATCAGGGGCAGATTTACCAGGAAGTTACGGAAGCTTGAGCTTCAGGAATCTAGAGTTCCACGGACAGGCCCCTCCTAAGTCCTGGGGAGGACCTTGCAATGTGTTTATGTTCATTCTAAGCAAATATAAATGTGTCTTCCTTATTGACATTTGTAATTTCGTATTCTTATTTTAGCAAACACCCTGCCTCAAAAGATATGTTTCAAGCACTACAAAGAACCTAGGGACAAGCCAGCTAGAGTTATTTGAATGATTTAAGAGTATAACTGCGAAGACAATGAATGTCCTCTAAATTATGAGAGAGACTGTGTGGTGTGTGCAGGTGTGCATATTCAGACCTTGTATGCATAAGTGTGTAAGGGACTGTATGTGAATGTGTGTGTAAGGGGGGGTGCTCTGTGCTGGCATGGAGTCTAGAAGAGGAAGAATAACCATAGGATTGATAAAATATGTCAGGAAATATCCTCTAACTTATTTGTCTCTGTTTTCTCTGCTTCATTTAAAAGGACAGTTTTAACAAAAACTATGATTTTTTTAATTTTTAATTTTTATTTTTATTTCTACAGAATGTTGGGGGAACAGGTGGTATTTGGTTACATGAATAAGTTCTATACTGGTGATTTGTGAGATTTTGGCTTACCCATCACCGAACAGTGTCCACTATACCCAATGGGTAGTCTTTGATCCCTCACCCCCTCCCACCCTCTCTCCTGAGTCTCCAAAGTCCATTTTATCCTTCTCATGTCTTTGTGTCCTCATAGCTTAGCTCCCACTTATGTGTGAGAATGTATGCTGCAACCGGGATGGAAATGGAGACCATTATTCTAAGGGAAGTAATGTGGGAATGGAAAACTATATTGTTTTTAAAACCCTGAGTTCCAAGAACAGATAATTGGCATGGAGGTCTGAATCAAGACAAGCTGACAACACATCTCCGAGATCAGCAGAGCACAGTCAGATGGGGTCCTTGTTGGGATATCCTCAGTTCTTCTCTTCCACCTAGGAATTAGATTTCTTTACAGCCTCTCACATCATACCTTCATTTCCAAACAGGTGCACACGGCTCCGAGATCAAGCTCCATCTGTCTCAAGGACTCCCTAGAATCTTGGGTAGACCACTCGGGAAATTTGTCTATCAGTGAAAGTGAATTCTAGATCACAGGGAACATCTTTTGTAGCTGTAATGCCCCATTAAAAATAACGCCATTACTCTTTACATGTGCTTAAGATCAAAGGTGAAGTAAGTCTTTATTTGTTCAGTGTAATCTTCCAATCTTTTTCTATAACTTTTCTGGGTTGTATTTGTGGCCTGTCATTTGTGGACGGCGCAGCAACCTCGAACCTACCTCTCTCTGGCCCCTGAGGGAAATGTAACTGACAAAAGTCCCAGCCACTGTGCCCTGAGACCCATCTCCACGTCCATGCTCAGGCCATGTTTCCCCCGGCCAAGGATAAAGCACGCAGGTTAGCTAAGGCAGGTCCATCCCGAAGACATAGACCTCTCTGCTGGTAGCTCTGGATGGGGGAATCCCCACCATCTTCCCAAACTCTCTTAGGAAACTGGAGTCTCAGGTGTCTCCGCCACCTCCTCCTCTCCCTCCCTCACCTGACGTCATTCCACTCACTTCCGCCTCAGCAGCCACTAATCTACTTTCTGTTTTTGTAGATTTGTCTCTTTTAGCTTTTTCACATAAGCGGGATTTATGTAACATCTGGGCTTGTGTGTCTGGCTCTTTCGCAAAGCATCACATTTTTGAAGTTCATCTATGTTATAGCATGTGTCAATATTTCATTCCTCTTTATTGACAAATATTTTATTATATAAATGTGCCACGTTTTATTTACTCATTCATGAGTTGATGGACATTTGGGTTGTTTCTGCTTTGGGTTATTATAAATAATGCACATAAAACTTGTGTGCAAGTTTTTCTGTGGACATATGTTCTCATTTCTCTTGGGTAGACACCTCAGAGCAGAATTGCTGAATCATAGCTACATGCCATGACTGACATTTTCAGAAGATGAAAACTGTTTTCTAAGGCAACTGCACTATTTTATATTCTACCGGAAGTGCATGAGTACTCTGATTTTTCCATGCCCTTCAGTGTGCACCATGCAAACTTGATTTAATAACATCTAAACTTAATCAGTCTGTCTATGTTTCTAGAAAACAATACAAGAAACTTAAAATAGATCACCTCAAGTAGATTATTCCCACCTTTCTCACATGTTCTGGGTGGGTCAGAACCCCCCAAATCAGAACTTACTCTTATTTGCCATAGTCAAAATGTGTTTCAGTTTTACTCACATATTTACTACTTGCTTTGATTGTCACTTTTTTCCCCTTTCATTCTTATCTTTTTTCTAGAGTCACTTTTTTTTTCCCTTGGTGGTGCTTTCAGCAATGCTCTCTGAGTGGTAACATCTCTGTTTCCTTCTGTCCTTCTTTTTATCCATCTTTCCTTCCTTCCTTCTTTCCCTCCTTCCTTCCTTCCTTCCTTCCTTCTCCCTCACTCTCTCCCTCTCTCCCTCCCTCCTTCCCTCCCTCCTTTTCCTTCATTTTTTCCTTCCTTCTTCCTCCTCCCTCCCTCTCTTCTTTTCCCACCCTCCCTCCCTCCTTCCCTCCCTCCTTCCCTCCTTCCCTCCTTCCTTCCTTCCTTCCTATCTTCCTCCCTTCCTTCCTTTCTTCCTTCTTTTCTTTTATTTTCCTCTTCTTGGCCTAAAATATTTTTATCGTACCCTTGTATTGGTCCATTTTGTGCTGCTATAACAAAATATCTCAGACTGGGCAATTTATAATAAACAGATATTTAGATCTTATGGTTCTGGAGGCTGGGAAGTCTAAGATGGGGGTACTGGCATCTTGGGGGGCCTCTTTGCCACATCATAACATGGTGGTAGGCATCACGTAGGTGAGACAGAGCAAGAGATGGCCAAGCTCATTCTTTGATAAGGACCCCACTCCCATGCTGATGGCATTAATTAAATTAATTAATTCACGACGGCACAGCCTTCATGACCTAATCACCTCTTAAAGATCCCACCACGTAACATTATTGCATCAGTGATTACGTTTGGGGGCACACATTCAAACCCCAGCAACAATAACATAAGAAAATACAGAATTCCAAGTTCACAGCTATTTCTTTTTCTGTTTTGTCCCCTCTCTTCTCCTCCCAAGATTCCATCTCCATTTTGGTAGACATGTTGTCTATGCTTCCTATTACTCTTGCGTATCTTTTAAATGTTCATCATTTCTTCTCTCACAGGTATTTCAAACCTCAGATTGGGAAGAATTCTTTGGAAACAAGCAAAGCCCCGGTCTCTTGCCCAGGCAGCTCTCCAGTTTTAAGCCGTTCTTCACAGTTCTCTCGACATGCAGTTTTTTCATCTGTTAACCTCCTGTGCTTATTTGCTTTTTGTTTGTGTGTTTGTTGTTGTTGTTGTTGTTGCTGTTGGAGACAAGAGTCTCTCTCTGTCACCCAGGCTGGAATGCAATGGCCCAATCTCGGCTCACTGCAACCTCTGCCTCCCGGGTTCAAGCAATTCTCCTGCCTAAGCCTCCCGAGTAGCTGGGACCACAGGCGCCCGCCACCACGCCCGGCTAATTTTCTTTTTCATATTTTAGTAGAGACGGGGTTTCTCCGTGTTGCCCAGGCGGGTCTCAAACTTCTGAACTCAGGCAATCCGCCCATCTTGACCTCCCAAAGTGCTGGGATTACAGGCGTGAGCCACCGCACTCGGCCACTTATTTGCTTTTCAAAGCTGATTTCAAGTCGTCCCATTCCATAGGCTCCTGGACCCAAGATACTGTGAGTACTACCCTCCAGGGGTGTAAGAATTGGTGGGCGTTCAGTTTCAGGTCCACACCTAGGGGATGGGGTCAGATATTCTCTCAGTACAGCCCAAAGCCTTGAGAGTTAGTGAATAGAGAATTGGCTGCTTGATCTCTGGGAGAATTTGCAGCCTCGAGTCTGTCTGTCCGACTTCACCCCTGCCAAAGTTTCACAGCATAAATGATTCTTCATGAGGCAATGAATCACTGGCATTTACAGGGGCTGTTCTTAAAAATTCTATGTTTTATATAACGTTTGTCTCTTCAGTGGAAATTTAGGTCTTTCCCTAGGACAGTTATAGAGCTGCAGCTAACCAACAAGACTTTATCACTTTTGAAAAGAGAGAATCATTTACCATAATCTCTTCTAAGCTTAAAGTTGGCATCCTAGTTAGTGCTTTATTTAAACAATGATAACAAGGTTCTGAGAATGAGGAGCTGGAGAATGGCAATGCCTAGAATATTCTCTAAAAAAAAAAAAAAGGACATTTTCCCTTTAGAAAATGATGGTTCTCCTTGGCATCCACAGCCACAACCCAATCTGTCAGGCAAACATAATTTAAAGGTTCGATTTCTTTTTATTTTCCTAACAAAATTCAAACTAGATAAATATTATTTACTTGTTCTATTGAAAAGAAGAGCCTCCTGTTGACTCAAAACACTGTATTACCTAAATCTTAATAAGTACAATAAGTTATTTAATTTCCTGTTCTTTTATTCTTATTTTCATATTTTTAAAGTGTAGTTCAGTTTATCTCTTTTCTTCTGAAATGTTTCTATTGTGAAACACAAAAGTATGCTTTTGGTAAGTTGAAAAGTGTAATAGAAAACTTGAGCATCTGCTTTGTTAGGATTTGGTGTCAGGGCAGAGAGCCTGCTCAGGTAAACCACGTGAGTGAGAAGAGGGCAGGTGCTGTCTCCCTGTTTTCTGCAGAAGAATAGAAACTCCTCTTATTTCCTGGGGGGAAAACCTCATCCTTCCTACCTGATATCAGGCCCAAGCAACCCCACTGTTCTTTGCCTCTTTGCCCTGCTCCTGCTGTCACCCGTTGTTACACTGACACTCCCGTCTCAGGAGGCAGCTTCCTCCAGCCACAAGCAGGAGTGCGACGGCATTCCCTGGCACCCCGCTCAGTGTTCCTGACACCTGGGCAGCACTACGGACAGCATACACGACAGTTGCCTGTCACTGCCTGGGATATCAGGCTGGGGTCCATCCACACCACCACAGCAGGAAATGGAATGGAATAGACCCTTCCTTTTTGCTGGACAATTCATTTAATTGCTGCGGAATTGCTGTGTGTCACCAACTACTCTCACACACAGTAGTTTAAAATCACGAGTTCTGCAGATTTCTCATTCTTCTGTATCTGTGCTCAGTGACGCATCAACTTAGCTATGCTGGACCGTCGAGGATGGACACACAGGTGCAGGCCTCCGGAAAGAGGTTTGGTGGCTGGAGCTCCACCTTGCGGGAGAACTGGGGCTTATCCACACGGTGGAGGAAGGCTCCAGAAGAGCTGCAAGAGCAGGTAAAAGCCTCTGCCTGGGCCTCTCTTCTCCTAATTGTTTTCATAATTGTTTAAAAACCCCAACCAACTGGTACCGCGAATGCTGTACAGATTCAATATGCAAACAGATTCAAAGGTGGGGGCGTTCCCCCAACAAGACCAAAGACCTCAGGGCCTGGTATTGGAATTGGGAGTGTAGTGCTCGTGTTTTGGGTGGATTGCTGGGTGTGTGGCATGTCCGAGCTTTGGCCAGCTGTGAACAGAGGAACAGTCACTGTTCCCAGGCAGTAACGTTTGGTTTCAAGTGTTTGGAGTGTCTGGTTTCACGTGTCAGGTAATTTCTGAAAGGATGCCAGGTAGGTGGAGCTCCTTGCTGGGCTCCTTCTCAGTGTGGGCCACAGTGTCCTTCTCAGGGTTGTTTCTCTGAATCCTGAATAGTGAGTCCCGGCGTCTCTCCTGACATGCCCACATTGTTGACCTCGACCTTTCAGGCCAACTGCAAATGTCTCCTGCGGAAGGGCTGGCACCAGTGGCCCTGAGAGCGGGTGCTGCCAGTGTGCCTGTGTTTAATATCCTGCTGACCAGAGCAACTCCAGCCCAGTTCAAATCTCTGCAAACATCCATCGCAAGTACACTATGGGCTGCACAGAACATGGGCGAGGGTTTGTGAAGGTTTAGGGCCATTGGATGAAACCTACAGCATGAAGGAGTACGGTTGAGATTCTCACACTCCCTGCGCTGTGTGTTTCCAAGGAGAGAGGCCGAAGAGAAGGCAGCCTCTCTTCGTCCCTCACTGGCCTCTTCTACAGCCCAGGGTCATGCCTCAAATCTCCTTCTCATTCCCTCATGAAACCCACGGGGGGTTGGAAACAGTGTCTCTGGGGCCAGGCTGACCACCAGGAAATTCCAACCAACCCACTGGGACCCCCAGGGTGAGCAAAGCCAAGGGTGCAGGGCCGGACAGGGAGACCAGAAACCACCTTATCCGATTTCCCCTTTTATATTATCTATGTTTTACAATAAATCAGGCTGTAATCTTTAATTGGTGAGCCAGGTGAATTAATGTAGGTCTGGTTACAGAGTTAGTGTGGTGTTCATGCAAAATTAAATGTGCATGGCCCCTTTGCAAAAATTAGGATTTTAAAACAGACACAGCACAACTCATGCCAGTTTATCTCCACATGTTACACCATGGCCAGAAGCTGTGGGCAGCATATATGTGTGTGTGTGTGTGTGTGTGTGTGTGTGTGGCGTGTCCTTTGTGTGTGAACATGTGCATGAGTGCACCTCTGCATGTGGACATATCTGTGTGCATGTCAAGGGGAGCTCACCATAATCTCAAAAGACACAATACTGAACCCTGTAATCCTGAATGTGGAGATCCCTAAAGATCAAAATCTGAAAAATATTATTCAAGAAAGAAATAATTTAACATTCTTTAAAAGGTATATTTATTTACATGTTAAAAGGGGGAGATTCATTTGACCAACCTGACAACACTAACAGGCACTTTACTCAATAAGATAGGCAGCAACAGCATTCATATTTTCACAAGCGTACGCACCCAGGTACACAAACGTGGTCACACGGGCATGCCAGTTACAAGCAAAACTGAGGGGCCCCATCTAAGAAAGTGGCCCAGAAGCTCACTCTCTAAGCACGTATCACTGAGGTGGGCAACTGTGCACCCAGCTGCATAACCACCAACTTCTGCCACACTGCGACGGACATTCCAAGTCTTTTGATGAGACGGATCAAAAACCACGCGTGTGCCACGGTTTGGTGAAATGTTCTCGCTCACGATGCAGATGTGGGAAAGGGACATCTGTTCGTTTACTGAGGAAGTCACACGCACAGCGCTCATGCACAGTGAAAACACAGGCGAGAACGTAGTCTACGGAGCTGCATGTGCAGAAAATGCACTGGACAAATTAGAACTCTCTCAAGGCCTCCACACGAGGTAAACCTCCAGCATTGAAAATGATGCAAAGATGAAATACACCACAGAGCAAATGTTTTTTTAAAAAAATGCTGGCGATTTAAAATAGTGAAAAATAAGTAAAAACAGAAAAAGAGACTAAGCTAAATTAAAAGAAAAAAATTGACATTTGAAAAAGTGTCTTACAGGGATAGATTATGGGCAACTATGGGAGATGGGCTGTAAGAGCCTGCTGTTCATAATTATTAACTGTATTTTGAAGTCTTTCATCGAAATCAATAGCTGCTTTTTTTTTTTCTTTTACGACGTGGTTCTCCTTGGAGAATACATTGACGTGCATTTTCCGCGTGGGGCTGCTCCAGTTGGAATTCCTCTATGAGTTGACATGCGCGGCCGTGGGTATTTCCTACTAAGTTTTGCCGTCTTCTGTGCTGCGCTCCTGTGTGGTTTTGGGCATGCGGAAACCCACTGTGGGTGCACTCATGCGCGGACCACAGATGTGTCAAATAAGCCTGAACAGCCACACTGTTGCCTGAGTGTCTTCCTATCCTACCTCACACGTGATTATTTTCCAACCAGCCAGGAGCCTCGTGGACTCCTTCAGGCAAAGGCAGTTTTAATTCATTAAAGCTCCTGGAATGTCATCCGCTGGAGGGAACGGGACTGCCGACAGTGGCACATTTTAAATTGAAGTTTTCCTTGTCATACCTCGTGGCCAATCCTCTCATCTGAATTTTTCACCTAATGCATTGGGACGTATGAAAAGGAAATAAATGTTATTGGAAATACCTTGAAATTCACCGGTAGAAACGTTGGTTGCACCAAATTTCAAGTCTGTCATCATGGTTTGGAGATTCCATTGGAATTCATAGTATTCTGAATAAAGAAAGACAACAAGGTGATAGTTCCTCCTAATGCCATGCAGCTATCCTGTGATTGTGATTTGGGGGGTTTTAGTTGTTCAGGATTTTAGACTTCACGGATTTTGATCTCTTGGGATTGTCTTCAGGGGTTATGATTCAAGCCTGGGCATGTGCTCCATCTGTCCATTCCTTCAGAGTGGTTTTACATGAAATTACGGGAGATGGTGAGGACCATGCCATGCCTGTCCCTCCCTGTGAGGCCCACAGAGGAGCGCCACCCATCGGAGTGGGTGGGGCTCTGCAGGGGAAGGCACCGAAGCCCACGCGCTCAGAGTCACTTTGCTCTCTCCCCTGCGTCACTGAAGAAACGCCCCCAGGCAGCATTAGGTGTCAGGTGCAGTGACACAGCCGTGAGGGCCTGAGTTCCTGCGAGGCGTTCCTAATACAGTTCGCTAAGGAAAATCACAGGGAAGCAGACAGCGCAGAGCTTATCAAGGAGGGTGGTAATAGGGGCAGTGTTGGTGGCTAAACACCAGAATATCAGCCAGTCTGGAAGGTTCAGGGAGCAATTCCTAAAGGACTAGAGAAAGAGGGGCAGAGAGAAGGAGAGAGAGGGAGGGACTAAGAGAGAAGAAGTCAGAGAGAGAAGGAGAGAGAGAGAACAGCAGCAGGACAGGCAGGTCTGCGCTTCTGCTAGGAGCTGTCCTCCAGGAGACAGAGCCTCTACACAACTGTGTGTGGATGCCCAGGCAGGGGAGCAGTGAGTGAGGTCAGCAGTGACCTACGGTAGTGGTCCCCATTTGTCATCTGAAGTTTTTAGGGATGTCTTTTCATCATCATGCTTGCAAGTGGGGAAAGTTTGTACCAAGCAGGAAACTTTCCTAGTTTCATGGTAAAAGTTTGATATATAAAAAGAATGATATTTATCCTACATATAAGCAGGAATTCTTTTCCCCCACTTCCCTCCTGATCAGGCTCTGCTGCACAGATCTCTCTGTGGGCCCTTGAATGCCCTTCTCTCTTACTGGGCTTCTCAGAAAATCTCACGCCTCCGTCCTGCCTGAGCAGACGCACGTCCAGTTTCTGCCCTCTCGCTCCAGCACCCACTCGGTTCCGCTGAGTGCAAGTCCAGTGTTTTGGCAGCAGTCAAACCTTTAGTTTCATCCCTCTTTTTGGCCTCATTAAGGAAATAATTTGCCTCACAAGGGAATGTAGTTTAAGAGTCCTAAGGCTGAAATTGCTCCTATCTGGTGAGGATGCAATGTAAAGAACAGCCTGCAGGCCCGTACCCAGTTGGATGTGACTTATTAACCATGAATCCCTCTGTGTTAAAATTCTGGTTTTATCCAGCGGAAGACGTTGGTACTCACTTGAATAATGACATCTTCAGTAAAAAGTCAGCCATGCTAATTTTATGAAATATCTACTGGTAGCTTACGCTGGTTTCACAAACAGTTTTTCGCCTCTTCTACTGAAGAATGGGAGATGATCAACACACTGAATGATTTTCTCTTTAACATGGAGTAATCTATCTGCTTCTGTATAAACTGCGTTCCATTTTTCTTGGCATAATGGCTTCCTCTTTTGATGAAACGAGCCTTTTGCATTTATGAAAAATACGTGTAATGTTGGCTTCTGGCTGAGATAACTTAACAACTTCCTGAATTCAGATATTGGTAGAGTGCATGTAACAGCAACTAGTAATTAAGGCGGTATTGATTGGTTCAGCCTGGTCTAATCATAGACTGTATAATAAATCATAAGGCGTTTTGCAATTAGGAAAATCCATACTAAATAACAAAGTACTGTTATCTTAGTAGCCTTAATAAGTATGGAGTCATGCATTATGGAATAATTGCTACAACACAGTGTCCCTGTTTCGAATCACTCTCCATTCATCACACGCAACAAACCTCTTGTTTTCGTGGAAACTGCTGTTCTGGGTAAAAGGGACTGGTGAAATACTCCACTAATATCCCCTGAACGCTTGTTTCTCCTCCAGGAATTTTCCATATCTTCAAATGCTAGGAGAGCCTTCTCCCTCCATCCCCACCCAGGGAGTGATTAAGGGCTCCATTATTTCAGTGGTAGCCACTAGGACCGCAACATTTATAGTGCTTTCAGCATTTCCATTACAGACCCCTAATAAATGACCAGCTATAAAGCAAAATTGAACCAGCTGGGAACAAAGTTGGCATAAAGAGATTTCAGCCTGAGAGTAGGTATTCTTTTTTATGAAGATTTTTCCATTTAGTTTTAAAATATATAGAAGACTTTTATTTACATTTGCCATCTATTTCGCAGAAAAAAGTACAAAAGAGAATTGTATTACTTTAAAAATTCGAGCTTATATTGCTTCTAAAAAAAGACACTGTAAACAACTTTTATCTGGATTCCTGTGTAGTTAATAGAGTCCTTTTTTATTCCATGACATGGTTCAATTTATAGCTATGAAAAGTTAAAAGGCTATGAACTCTGTGGTTATCATCATTTGACTGAACCGTGTTTCGAAAAGACTCTACGTGTTTTAGAGCTGCAAGGGATCATGAGATTATTTAATGCAGTAGTCATTTGTGAGAGGAAGGAGCTGAGGACACACGGAACTTCCCAAGGCTATATAGGCCATGTGAATTACAGAGTTGAGGTTCTAACGCAAGGCCCAGGAGCTAAACCTCCACACCCAGATCTGCATCCAAAGGGCAGCTGCCATCCAGTGTCATCCCCAGTTCCAGGCACCAGGGCCCACGGCTGAACTGAGATCGCCCAGTTCTAATCTCTCATGACCCTTCACTGCTCTGCACTTAGCAGAGCCTTCGTGCTCACTCAGTTGTGATGAGACCTAAAGTCAGACATGTTCTATGGGACTTCCAAAGGCACATGGCAGCCCCAACAATGGGTCAACCCTGCCATCCCCGTCGCCCTCATTACTAATACTGATGGAGCAATGCCACTGCTGAGGACCCCTGGAGACACTGTGCGTGTATCATTTACGCTCACGCCATCAGGAGGGTGCTCTGATTGATGCAAACCACAGACCAGAGAAGGAACCTGGGTGACTGTCCAGATGGCAGTTGATCAAGCGGTGGGCCTTGTCTGGGAATCCAGCCTGGGGCTCAAACCCTAGACACACTAGACCAACTGGGATGAAAGCATTTTGCTTTGAAAATTATGCATTTTGAAAATGGTAAAGTGTTTGTTTACATTAAATTATACAGTTCTCTTAGTGATCTATGGGCTCCAATTTTTTTTTTTTTTTTTTGAAAATGTGTTCCTTTTGTGATTCTGATTTGTTACAAATGAAGCCACTTTTGCAAGATGATGACAGTGAGAGATGTCTGGCCTGGCCAGCTCCCTCTTGATTCTAGCCTAACAGGCTGGTTGTCTTCCCTCATTCCTGGGCATAGGCCAAGCTAACTGTGGGAGAAATTTAGTTCATAGTTTAATTGTGAAGCAAGAATGATTATAAGTTCCTCCCTAAAACTGGTTCCTTCCTTGTCTGGGGCTGAAACTGACTTTGTAAGACTAATGCAAGGGTACAAGATTAGGATTTTGTGATGGGCCTGGATTCTGCTATAATGTAGGAATAGTTTGTATAATCTCTCCCTGCTCAGGAGTCAAGTGGCCAGAGATCAAAAGATTTGTGACTTCCTCAGTTGCTCTTATAGGTAACAAGACTATTGTAGAACCTAAAATTGGTCTTTTGAGATGTTTTTCAAACTTTTTTTTAATTATTATTATACCTTAAGTTCTGAGATACATGTGCAGGACATGCAGGTTTATTACATAGGTATACACATGCCATGGTGGTTTGCTGCACCCATTAACCCATCACCTACATTAGGTATTTCTCCTAATGCTCTCCCTTCCCTAGGCCTCCACCCCCCAACATGTCCTGGTGTGTGATGTTCCCCTCCCTGTGTCCATGAATTCTCATTGTTCAACTCCCACCTATGAGTGAGAACATGTGGTGTTTGGTTTTCTGTTCCTATGTCAGTTTGCTGAGAATGATGGTTTCCAGCTTCATCCATGTCCCTGCAAAGGACATGAACTCATCCTTTTTTATGGCTGCATAGTATTCCATGGTGTATATGCACCACATTTTCTTTATCCAGTCTATCATTGATGGACATTTGGGTTGGTTCCAAACTTTTGCATTCTAGCAACTGACTGAGCCCACCCGGGTTCATGACTGGTGACTCAACCGGTTCCCTGGACCTCACCAAGAGGTGGACTCAGAGCATGAGGACTGCACTCAATGCTCCTGTGATTACATCCCCAACCAACCAGCAGCACCCATTCCCTAGCCCCCTGCCCACCAAACTGTCCTTAAAAAGCCCCAACCTTCAAGCCTTTGAGGAGACTGATTTGAGTAATAACTGTCTTCCATGTGGCCAGCCCCATCTTAGTTAAACTCTTTCTTTACTGCAATCCCACGGTCTCAGTGAACCAGTTTTATCTGTGCAGTGGACAGAGAGAACCCATCAGGCGATGACATGTAGACCCAGTCGTTGACACTGAGGCCGATGGAAGAGCAGGAAGCCCCACATTGTTCATTTATTCACAACACACGTGTATTTTTCCAACTACGACATACAATATAGTAATTGATTTAAGCTCATCTATTAAAAATGCTATACAACATGGTGACTGTAGTTAATAATAATGTATCGTATACTTGAAAATCACTGAGTAGATTTTCAGTGTTCTCACCACACACACAAAAATAAGTATATGAGGTAATGCACGTGTTAATTAGATCAAGTTAGCCGTTTTACAATGTATACATATTTCAGAATACCATGTTGCATGCCATAAATATATAGAATTTTAGTTTGCCAATTAAAAATAAATTAAAAGAGCATGGAAAGTAAGAAAATGCTATGCCCAAGAGGAATCTAAGGAAATTAGACAACTGAGTATAACAGGATCTCCTGGATGGGTTCCTGAAACAGAAAAAGGGCATTATGTAAACACTAAGGAAATGTGAAGAAAGTATGGCAACAGCAATGTACAATATTGGTTAATCAATTGTGAGAAATGTACTTTACTAATAGAAGGTATTAATAATTGGGGAATTGACCATAGGTTGCAGAGGAACTCTTAGTATTATCATTCCAACTTTTCTACGAATCTAAAACTAAAGTAAAAAGTTTGTTAAAAAACAAAAACATTATGCTAAATAAAAGAAGTCAAGCACAAAAGACCACGTCATATGATTCCATTTCTTTGAAATGTCCATAACAGGGAAATCTAAGAGACACAGAAGAGACCAGTGCTTCCTGAGGACTGGCAGTGGGGTGGAGTGGGGGCGGGGAGGTGGAGGGGAGTGTGGTGACAGGTAACAGACATCAGCTTTCTTAGATAATGAGAATACTCATGTTCTACAAGTTGATTGGTGATGGTTGCACATATCTGTGAATATATTTAAAACCATTACATTGTACACTTTCATTGGGCAAATTGTATGGTATGAGAATTATATGTCGATAAAGCTTACTAATTTAAAACATGCTATAAACTAAGAAGTCATAGAGAGCTGTTGAAATTTACAGGGTCAGTAATGAGCCCTTTTCAGACGAGTGCTTTCAAAGGGCCAATAAAATAAACACTAAATATCAGTCTTCATTAGACATCAATACTCAAAGACATAAATTTTATTAAAAATATGGTCATTCAGATCTGTTGAATTAAACTCTGTGTAAATTTAGAAACCTCATAAAAAGGAAATCTATCTTTCTATATATGTATACAGATATATCTTTTAAGTGTAAACGGCTGAATTAAAACACTTTTATTGTGAGGGTTTACAGAAAAATACAGTGCACATAAAAAACATGTATTATTTATTAAACTAAAGAATAGACCCGCTGACTGTTAATATGAAAGGCTTAGCAATAATTGTATTCACAAAGCACAAAGGTTTAACAGTCAGCAGATTCGATCTGTGAATCACGGCTATTGAGCCAACCACTTCTTTTTGTTTTTTAATTTAATTTTATTTTATTGATACAGAGTTTTGCTCTTGTTGCCCAGGCTGGAGTGCAGTGGTGCGATCTCAGCTCACTGCAACCTCCGCCTCCCGGGTTGTCCTGCCTCAGCCTCCTGAGTAGATGGGATTACAGGTGCCTGCCACCAAGCCCGGCTAACTTTTTTGTATTTTTAGTAGAGACGGGCTTTCACTATGTTGGGCAGGCTAGTCTCAAACTGCTGACCTCAGGCAATTCACCTGCCTTGGCCTCCCAAAGTGCTGGGGTTACAGGCGTGACCCACCGTGCCCGGCCTGAGCCAACCATTTCTAAAGGCAGGAGATGTGAGAAGGGACAAAGGCTCTCTGGGTGATTCCCCATGAACAAGCTTCCGACTTTGCACCTCGGCTAATCCCAAAGCTCGTGTTTCGCGTTTCCCTAACATTCCAGAGGTTTTCTTGGTTTGCATCCTGGCTTTTCCTTTCTCCACTTAGAGAGGCTTCCTCACCTCCCCGGCCTCTCCAGGCACCCTTGTCTTCATCCCTTCCTTGGCTCTATTCACTTCCTTTTCCAACCTCCCAAATGTCTGCTTTCGTTTTTTTTGTTTTTTTGAGATGGAGTCTTGCTCTGTCGCCCAGGCTGGAGTGTAGTGGCACCATCTCGGCTCACTGCAAGCTCCGCCTCCCGGCTTCACACCATTCTCCTGTCTCAGCCT
This sequence comes from Macaca fascicularis, assembly GCF_037993035.2. NCBI lineage: Eukaryota > Metazoa > Chordata > Mammalia > Primates > Cercopithecidae > Macaca > Macaca fascicularis. The sequence continues at coordinate 4,272,242 of NC_088383.1, read as the reverse complement.
CCCGAGTAGCTGGGACTACAGGCACCACCATGCCCGGGTAATTTTTTGTATTTTAGTAGAGACGGGGTTTCACCATGTCAGCCAGGATGGTCTCAATCTCCCAACCTCGCAATCCGCCCGCCTCGGCCTCCCGAAGTGCTGGGATTACAGGCTATGGGACATTATTTAGCACCTATCATGTTTATTGGTTAAAATGTGTTCCCCCACCCTGGTTAAAAACAGCTGGGTTGAGTTTCCTGTTTATTTCTACAAGACAGTGCTTCTGAATGTGGGGCCGGGGCTGACATCACAGGAGAACTCGAGAGAACTGCAAATTCTCAAGCCCCTCAATCCCCCCAGGCCTACGCCTCTGGAAGCTCTGAGATGGGACCCAGAAGCTGGGCCTTAACAAGCCCTCCCAGTGTTTCTGAGGCATGTTCAGGTTTGGGAACCACAGGTCTAAAAGAAACAAAACCCATTCGAGGACATTTGGGTTCTCTCGTTCCCGACCCTCACCGTTTGCTTTGTGTACACTAAAGGACAAACGGCACTGCATTGTGAAATGCATGCTAAGGCGGTGGAGGGAAGGAGGCCCGATGATTCCACTACCTCAAAAGAGCATTCAAACTTGATGTTGCATCAGAATCACCTGGAGAACTTGTTCAAAAACTCCTATTTGGTGGATCTGAAATGGGCCCAGGATCTGCATTTTTGCCAAGCTCCCATGAAAGCTGATGTGACTAATCCAGGAACCACACGGGTGTCAAGGAACACACTGATTTACTCCTTGGTTGATCTGGTTAATTGCTGTAAGGGGAAAGAGTCCCAAATAACACACGGTGGTGCCACTGTGACGATAAATAAAGACAAAGAATAACGTTCCCAGCAAGCTCGTGCTGGAGTCATTCCACTGTGCTTATCTCTAATAACCAGAAGGGAGAAGACATCAGGCCTGAGAGATGCTCTTCCTCTCCAGCCAGCTGACCACGGCTGCTGTCCCCGCCACTTCCCCAGGCTTCCCTTGCCTCTTCGGATTTAACGGAAGTATTGATAAGGCCAACACTCAAATTACCTGTAGTCAGTTCTACATTCTTCCCACCTTGGAGCACTTTTAGAACTTTTCGGAAAGTCACTTCTTATGTGTGTAGCAAGACGGAAAAATAAGCCAGTCCTATCAACTAGGAAGGCTGATTGATCAAGAAGCTTTCAGATAACATTATTAGCTTGTCACTATTGTGCTAATGAGAATGAACAATGTAACTCCCAATGACATCTTGCCTGATTCAGTGTTGTTTTCATGGTTGAGTGAGATGATACCTGTAAAGACATTTAATAATGTGCTGGATATGTCTTCCCATATGACTCCTGTAAGTTACCCTGTATCGTTTCACAATGGTCTTCATTATCTTTGTGGTAGAGATTGATTTGCTTTGTTTCCTGTATTGCTGTGCTGGTGTGGCCTGTTATTATTTAGTGAACTAATATTTGCAAAGTTTGTTTGTTTATGAAAAGAAATCTAGGAAAACTATTTGACTGTCACTTCCAACCTCTGGATAAGATTTGCAATGTCAGATTTATTCCCTGTAATACAATCAGCAATATAATAGTAACTCTTTATAAAAATAATGATTTTTCGGCTGGGTGCAGTGGCTCACGTCTAAAATTCCAGCACTTTGGCAGGCTGAGGCAGGTGGATCACCTGAGGTCGGGGTTTTGAGAACAGCCTGGCCAACAGAGTGAAACCCATCTCTACTAAAAATACAAAAAAGTAGTCAGGTGTGGTAGCAGATGCCTGTAACCCCAGCTACTCCAGAGGCTGAGGCAGGGTGAGACGCTATCTCAAACTAATAATCATCATCATCATCATCATCTTTACAAAAAACATGTGGTCTACATTTAATTTTTGAAAACAGTTTCACTCCTCTTATTTCATCTTCAGGATACCTCCTGAGATAAGTATGTTCCCCTCAATAATAATAATAACTATTATTATTGGGTACTAGAGAATGAGAGAGGAGATAACAGTAGATCCCAATAATAATAAGCATATTAAATGATATAAATATATAATGTAGATATATTATATAATAAATATTATTACTGGGTTTTACTGTGTCCTCCAATAGAACTAATAATAAATTATGATTTATTTATTAAATAAATTAATAAATTATGTATTATTTATAATTATCTGTAATACATAATTTATTACAATAATAAATTATGATCAAGAGAATTTGAGATAACACAAATATTTGTTGTGGGAACTAGAACTAAAACCTGCCTTCCCGGCTCACTGTTTCTTATTCTTCAGTAAGATCATCATCGTTTCTTTTTCCTCCTGAGACCAGAGACCCACTCAACGCCACCATTCGGAAACTCATATATGGATTACTTGCATTTTTTCTAATTAAGAACTTTAGCAAACTTAGTAGATTCTAACCTTAAATATGTTAAATCTGCTACTCAGAAATGAAATAGTCACCGGGCGCGGTGGCTCACGCCCATAATCCCAGCAGTTTGGGAGGCCGAGACGGGTGGATCACGAGGTCGGGAGATCGAGACCATCCTGGCTAACACAGTGAAACCCCGTCTCTACTAAAAATACAAAAAACTAGCCGGGCGAGGTGGCGGCGCCTGTAGTCCCAGCTACTCGGGAGGCTGAGGCAGGAGAATGGCGTGAACTCGGGAGGCGGAGCTTGCAGTGACCGAGATCACGTCACTGCACTCCAGCCTGGGCAACTGAGCAAGACTCTGTCTCAAAAAAAAAGAAGGGGGAAAAAAAAAAAAGAAATGAAATAGTCAATCTGTAAATAGAATTAAACAAAAACCAAGTAGTTATTTTCCCACCGCTCATTTTTGTAAGCATGTATCTTGCTAAATTTTGCAATCTGTTTCTTACTATGCTAGACACTGTTGAGGACACAAAAGTGACCACAGAAGGGTATCTCACTGGAAATGATTGTGATCCGGGTGGATGAGATGAGGACAGGAAAGAGGGGACCAAGCTTACCGTCAAGCTGTGAATCTACGCGCGTTAATGAACGTATCTACAAGCTGCATTATTCATTTAATTAAGAACAAGGTTTACTCTTTTCTCACAGGTTAAAAAGCTTCAAGTTAAATAATATTGCTGATGTGCTATAGGGAGTTGGTATTACAGTTTTATCTCTCTACTCCGGGGTCCATTATACCCTCACACGGTACACATGGCTCCATTTAATGGTAATGGAAGTCACACTTGGGTATTGGAAAGATAATTTTCCCCTCTAGAATTTGCACAAGACAATCCTTGAGGGAATAATATTTTTTACAGCCCAGTCATTGCCCTATCTGGACCCAACAAGTAACTCTGCACAGTAATTAAATAAGCACAACAGGCAAATTCAAATTTCAAGAGTCTGAGTTTTATGGTTACAGATGTTCTTCCCAACATAGTCTATTCAGCAGTTCCTTGGGTCATAAATGTTTAATTTTTAATCTATTTTTTATCGGTTTTGTGCAATGCAGGCTGCTAGTATACCAAAAGAATTTTCACTAGTGCATTTTACTTGCAGGAAGTTTGCAGTAATAAAAGTTTTAACAAAATAAAATCAGGTATGTTCCCTTAAAGGAGTGAACATTGCTTTAGCTGAAAACACAGGTCAATGTCGTTATTCTAGAACAGGGACTCTACAGATCTCACTTACAATATTGTTTGTGAGTAGCAGTCTATTTGCAGACTTAATATCATCCAGGGAATCACACGACTTAACTTGCAGATGTGTTATTGAAAACACATAGAGTTACATCATCTATTTGCATGGCAAATGTCCTTTGAAATGATTCACAGACTTGAAACAATAGTCATTTCAGGATATATTTATCTTTTATGACTCAAACACCTGCCCCACTTTTCAGGGGACCTTATGGTATAGACAATACGTGCAGATAAAAGGTAAATTGTTGTTAAAATACCACAAAAAGGAACTGACAAAAATCATAGCTGACATCGCATGTTTGCATATTTATCGGCAGCTATCAACTTGATTTTTAGTTGCCCTGAACACATATTAATTATTACATTATACTGTGGGTGCAGAAGTGAAATCTTCTGTTGAGTTTGTTTGTTTTTGTAACATACAACACAGCACAGGGCCTGACAATTTACAAATGATCACTGAACCTCCCACTGACTTTGACATACCCAGAACCTTATCTCAATCCCTCCTTCGGGTAGACCTGCCCAATACACCAGAAGACAGGGTGAGTTAATCAGCACATTTCGGCAAAGAGACTTACTGAAAGTGAAAGGGGGCAGGCTCTTCAGTCAAAAGGGGCACTGGCAAAGGAACTAATGGGTACCACTGAGACCAAGACATAAAGGCCAAGATGGAGAGGAGACGGGAGCCGAGCTCGTGCTCTCCCACTGCACCTAATTCCATTGTCCTTCCAGCTCAGAACCTCCCTGAACAGCAAACACGCTGCCTGGCTGCCTTCTCTCCTGCACTGGGTCTCCCTGTCAATTCCAGAGTTGCTGTTGTTATAACACACAGAATAATCTTGCTTCATACCAACAACACGCTACTTCCCCCAGTGTTCCTAACACCAAAACATCATCTGTCCTTCCATGACGAATGTTCCTAACACCAAAACATCGTCTGTTCTTCCATGACGAATGTGAATTTTCGACTGCACTTTGCCCTTTCCGATGACAAGGTTACAGCCCCTGGCTCATTTAAGGGAAGGCAAAGCTCCCATGGCTGTAGGACTCTCTGAGAAGCTCACATGCCTAACACCGTGATCTGTTCTCTGCAGAGTCCTTCCGGGGCTGGCTTTTCCTCCTGCCCAGTGGTTCCCAGAGGAGGCTGCTTTTTCAAACCGAGTAGCCTATGGAAATATTAAAGACGCTATGAATAATGACACTTGTTCTTCATTATTGTGTTTATTTTCGTTTCTAGCACTTCGGTTAGTTTATAACTTTAGTTTACAGTACTTGATCAACTTAAAATTCACAAATAACCCTTTCGACTCTGGAGGGAGGACTGAGGTTCCAAAGATCTCCACCTGAATTCCAGCGATCTATTTGTTGGACAAGAGCAGGTTATTTGCTGGGTCTCTGTTTTTTCCTTTCTTCTCCCACAGTAAAGTGTATATTAATAAAAGTACCTAGAACATAGGCTGGGCACAGTGGCTCATGCCTATAATCCCAGCACTTTGGGAGGCCAAGGTGGGCAGATCACCTGAGGTCAGGAGTTTGAGTCCAGCCTGACCAATATGATGATACCCCATCTCTACTAAAAATAAAAAAATTAGCCGGGTGTGGTGGGTGCCTGTAATCCCATCTACTCAGGAGGCTGAGACAGGAGAATTGCTTGAACCTGGGAGGCAGAGGTTGCAGTGAGCCGTGATTGTGCCATTGCACTCCAGCCTGGGCAACAAGAGCATAACTCCATCTCAAAAAAAAAAAAATAATAATACCTAGAACAGAGGTCAGTCTCAGAACAAGTGGAATCTGGGGTTTCATCTACTGCCCCCGCTAAGGAATGGTGGTGGTCAGGTAAACCCAAACAGCACCGATAATCTCACCAGTGGCTCTGGGAGGGGGAAAAAATGAAGGTTTATCAACTACAGGAGAGAAAGGTATGAGAGTTGGAGAAGACAAAGATATTGAATTCAAATTACCTTCACTTTACGAACCAGGACGTTAAGTGTTCAATACCCACAGGTTTCCATGGTAGCTGTCGGTCCTGACTCAGATTTCACAGTAACAGAGGTGAGGAATTCGTCTGAGAATCCCCATTGTCACAGAGAAAGAGTGTGTGGGCTCATCAATCTTGTGAGAGTGTACATCAGCCTCTCCAAACAAACACAATTAAAAAATAAAGGGAGGAAAGCTGTCACTTGAGGGCCTTGAGTGTACTTGGTGGATAAAATACTTTGTTCCTCATGGAATAAATCTCTCCACTGACAGATTCAGAGTATCATTCCCTATTATTGCTAACGAGAGTTAAATGCCTATTTCCTGCGCTCTGATTGGAATATTTCCTCTGTGTGCTTCTAGAAAGACTTGTTCTAATCAGATATGTATTTGGGAAAAGGGATACAATTGGAGTTAACTAACTCTTTCACTGACTTGAGTTTTGTAGAGCAACGGCACATTGATCAACTGGAACAAGACATTCGTCAACACCAGCCCCATACACAGTGTTCTTTGTTGTGAATATGTTTTTGATTTGCCTTGCAATGCAGAAGTTCAATGCTAAATTCAGGGTACACCCCTGTATTAGTTTGTTCTTACACTGCTAATAAAGACATACCCAAGACTGGGTAATTTATTTAAAAAAATAAGTTTAATGCACTCACAGTTCCACATGGCTGGTGAGGCCTCACATTCATGGTGGAAGGTGAAGGAGGAGCAAAGGCAGCTCAGACTGTGCCATGGCTCCTATTAGCCACAGCTGGAGTGGTTGGAAGGCAGGGCACCAAGTCCTTTGACTGCATACAGCAAGGGGCCCCTGAGCCTGGCCCAGGAAACCATTTTTTCCTCCTAGGCCTCTGTGCCTGTGATATCAGAGTGCTGCCACAAAGGTCTCTGACATGCCCTGGAGACGTTTTCCCCATTGTCTCGGTGACTAACATTTGGCTCTTTGTTACATATGCAAATTTCTGCAGCAGGCTGGAATTTCTCCCAAGAAAATGGGTTTTTCTTTTCTGTCACATTGTCAGGCTGAAAATTTTCCAAACTTTTATGCTCTGCTTTCTCTTGAACACTTTGCTGCTTAGAAATGTCTTCTGCCAGATACCCTAAATCATCTCTCTCAAGTTCAAAGTTCTATAGATCTCTAGGGCAAGGGCAAAATGCTGCCAGTCTCTTTGCATAGCAACAGTGACCTTTACTCCAGCTCACAACAAGCTCCTCATCTCCATCTGTGACCACTTCAGCCTGGACTTCATTGTCCATATCACTAGAATTTTGGTCAAACCTATTCAACAAGTTTTTAGGAAGTTTCAAACTTTCTTACATCTTTCTGTCTTCTGAGTTCTCCAAGTCTCTAGGAAGTTCCAAACTTTCCCATATTTTCCTGTCATCTTCTGAGCCCTCCAAACTGTTTCAACCTCTGCTTGTTACCTAGGGTCAAAGTCGCTTCCACATTTTCAGGTATCTTTACAGCATACCCCACTACCTGGTACCAATTTACTGTATGAGTCTATTCTCATACTGCTAATAAATACTTACTCAAAACTGGGTAATTTATAAAGACAAGGAGGTTTAATGGACACACAGTTTGACATGGCTGGGGAGGCCTCACAATCATGGCGGAAGGTGAATGAGGAGCAAAGTCATGTCTTACATGGTGGCAGGCAAGAGAGAGCTTGTGCAGGGGAACTGTCCTTTATAAAACCATCAGATCCGTGAGACTTATTCACTATCACGAGAACAGCATGGGGAAGACCCACTCCCATGATTCCATTACCTCCCACTGGGCTCCTCCCACAACATATGGAGATTTGGGGAGTTACAATTCAATATGAGATTTGTGTGGGGACACAACCAAACCATATCAACCCCTAAAACAAACCTGTGAAATAGAAATGTGCATTTCTGTGTGGCCAGCAAAATCAAACTCACTCATTTTAAAATCTCTTGTCGCATTTCAGTATAAAATTTTCTGAAAGCATTTTGTAAAGGTAAAGGAAAGAAGCTAATTTAAGCAGCAACCTTTGAAATAATTCATATTCATTAAACCACAAGTAGAAAGAGGGACCGTGAGCTTGGGAGGCATTCTCATATTAAACTCCTCATCCCCAAAAGGAACTGTCTCTCAGGTAAGAAAAGATAAGGAGTCTAAGCTCTTTCTGAATAGATCCATAGGTAAAAAGTAGAAAATATTAAAACACTGGGATCCCAGAGAAGTCCATACAAGAATCAGGGCTTTAGGAGTAGGACTCTAGCTGAAGCCTGAATTTGGAAAAGCTTTGGAAACAAGCTCTCCTAGCACAACTTTCTGGGTCAGGGACCTCACCAAAGCAGTTTTCATGACCTGGCCATCAGCCCCCGAGTCCAGTCTGCTACACTGCAGAACATCGGGGCTGCTGCTCTAGGATTAAACCCCTTAGCACGTCTGCTGCACTGCAGCATGTCAGGACTGCTACCCCTTAGCAAGTGCCTGTTTTCCTCAAGTAACTCACACAATTGGCAGCCTGTAGTGTGCCCTGTTGTTTAAAGGATGACTGGGATTTTTTTAATTAGACCATCAAAGCCCTGGACTAATAGACTATTGCCAATCCCATCTCTATTCCTTCTCATCTCTTCTCCTTCCTTTTCCATCCTCTTTTTTTATTGGTCTGGTAATTATTTGATTAAAAAAATGTACCCTGATCAGTCTATCTCCAGCAGTCTGTCACCATCTAAATAGTTTTTGAGGTCCCAATAATTATCCCAACTAATGGCTTCCTTGATTACCTTCATCCCTAAAATCAGGCAGCATTTAGATAAAAATTACACATAATTTAGTACTTCATCATATTTTGGTATTATTTCTGTAATTTCATGTGTTTTAGCGTTGTCTTTCTAACCTGGGTATAAGATCCATGAAACTTTGATCATTCTCCTGCATTCCCCCAAAGAACCTAGAACAGAACACAGCACAGGATCCATTGACTGATGGGCTTATTTACTGATGTGACCCAGAGGTGCTCATAACAAACTATAAATATGAAATCAAGACATTCACAAAATAAAGAGATCGGCAAGGCGTGACGGCTCATGCCTATAATCCCAGCATTTTGTGAGGCCAAAGTGAGACGATTGTTTGACCCCAGGAGTTTCAGACCAGCCTGGGCAACATGAAAAAAACCGTCTCTACAAACAAATAAAATAAAATAAAAATAACTGAGTGTCATGGCACATGCCTGTAGTCCCAACTACTCAGGAGACTGAGGCAGGAGGATCGCTTGAGCCCAGGAGTTCCAGGCTGCAGTGAGCAATGATTACTCCACTGCACTCCAGCCTGGGTGACAGGGTGAGACCCTGCCACTCAAATAAAATAAAATAAAAAATGAAAAGATCAACATTACAAGGAGAATAAAGTATTTGGCCCAGCACTGAGGAGATTTTACTTAGGCAGATTTATTTCTTTTAATCAGTAAATATTGCAATCCTTAACAAGGAAGTAGGAGACCCAAAGAGAACCCCAGTTTTATAGACTGGTTAGAAAGAAAGAGTGGACCTAAAGCTTATGGCCAGTAAATATAAATAAATAAATAGCAAAAATTCCAACTGCAATTTTATGATTAGCACAAGATTCAGACAATAGAATGAATGGTATTTGATGTCTACATTAAGAAATTTCTACAAAATCAAATAATTGGATCTGTTATGAGTGAACTAAGGTGAAATTGTGTAAAAAGATAACTCAAGAATGTGACATTTCCAAAAAGATAGTACATTTAGAATGTCTGCCGGAATAAAGAGACATAGCTGTTTTACAACTTAGGGTATTAATAGAAAACTTGAGTTGTGGCGAGGCCAGCCACCTGGGAGTCAGCTACCATGGGAAAGGTGGTTTGCTACTCACAGATCCCAAGAGGAAGAGGTGGGCACAGCCCCAGGGCCATGCAAGGAAGCCCAAGGCCAGAGGCAGAGGGAAGGGAAAGCTGGCAAGAGCCTTTATTATGGCTTCCATAGCAAGGCAGGCTTAGCAGGCTTAGGTCTGGCTAGTTTGAATAAATTCTGGGGGCTCTGGGGCATACGGACTGGCCTCAGTTGTCTCGGATCTGGTTGTGAGGTGATTAGGGCAGATGAATAGGGTAGAGGTCTTGAGTGTGAGAGTATGATAAAAAGGGGGTTGAGATGTGGCCCCCAGATGCATCCTAGTGGAAAGCATGCCTCACAGAACTACTTCCAAGAAGAGGAGGTAGGGAGAAGGAGACCGGAACCATTGCAAGGTGATTCAGGCACATGACAGGGTGGTCCAGAAGATTATGTGTCCAGCATATCCATGTAGAGAAGATGTCAAAGCATCACATTTGCAGAGCTGGAAATGTGATTACTACAGTCGCATGGACACAGCAACTGTTAGGGATACGTAAAAAGTAACAAGGGCACATAACCTATGAATTTAACTGTTTCACCTTGAACAGGGTGCTATGGTTTCTGTGTCTCCACCCAAATCTCATGTCAAATTGTAATCCTCGGTGTTGGAGGAGGGGCCTGGTGGGAGGTAATTGGCTCATGGGGGCGGATTTCTCTCTTGTTGTTCTCATAATAGTGAGTTCTCACAAGATCTGGTTGTTGAAGATCTTGTGAGATCTTCAAATCTCACTGTCTTCAAATCTTCAAATCTACTTCCCCCTTCACTCTATTCCTCCTGCTCTAGCCATGCGGGACATGCCGGCTTCTCCTTCGCCTTCCGTCATCACCGTAAGTTTCCTGAGGCCTCCCCAGCCATGCTTCCTGCACAGCCTGCAGAACCACGAGCCAGTTAAACCTTCTTGCCTTATAAATTACCAAGTCTCAGGTAGTTTTTTATAACAATGCTAGAGTGGACTAATACGACGGGTCTGAGAATCAGGTCACTATTCAGATGGCAGAAAGCTACCTACTATTGAAACATGAAATCAAGCCTACTGCCTGTGCCCTGGCCTCTTCTACCTTTGCAGCAGAAAAGGAAGCCAATTTACAAACAAGATAGAGAAAGCTAACAAGTGACCAAAATAGATTTCGATTGTAAGTGAAATAAACTTAACTACAACATTGAGCCCATAACCTTGGTAGTAAAATAAAATGAAGTGAAAGAAGCGATGCTGTAATAACAATTTAATATTCACCAGATTGTAAAGCGAATCTAGGAGGAATCATTGTTCATGCAAGAAGAAAATTACCACCCAATATAATCTGTGGTGAGACATATTCATGGCCACCCAGAGAGCCCCAAAATCTAAATGGTGATTTTCTTTAAAATGATGGCTGGGCGCTGCTGGTGCTTAATTAATTTCTTCATGTCCTCCAGAGTAGGATGAGCTGTACCTGCTTCAAACACGCCTGAGGATGAGGCTATACCACAGGAACTACCTGGATTGCAGGAGAGAGGGGAGTGGGTGGCCTTCACCAATGGCCACTGAGTGATTGCATACTGGAAAGGCATTGGTCTAAAACTCAGAAGGCCTCAGTTCTCACCAGAGCCCTGCCCATAGGCAGCTGTTTGATCCTGAGCAAGGAATTTAGCTCTTTTCATGTGTTGAAATACTGAGGTTTTTCCATATCTCAGAGAAGTGGGTAGGATTAAAGGATTTTTAAATTTTCTTCCAAGGCAGCCATTACACTGACCCATAGCCATCATGCCTGAGCATAAGAATATGCTGCCATTGCCTAGACCATTACCCCTTCTCTTGTGTTGTTGGCCAGAAATGCCCCAGACACTTCATGGTACCTTAAAACTTATTTAGAACATCCACAAGCAACTCTTTAGGGACACCCTTACCATCTCGGAAGGTATATAAATGCAGGCTGTTACCAATAGGAAAGTCTTAGTATTGGATCACCATGAACACACAATGGCATTCAAGGTATTGTGCAAAATTGTTTCTTATTTTACTTGTTAGCCCATTCAGAACTAACCTCATGTGCACCTCCAGGAGTCCCTCTTCTCTCCTGTTACAATCACTCAAAGTTATTCCCTGGATCTCGGACCTTCCTCCAGCATCCTGGCTTCAAATTGGAAAAGCAACACTAAATATTGCATAATACCAGTCTTGTACACTTCTGAAGACTTCAGGTTCTTTAGAATTCCATTCTATTAAAGGTTCCCACCCTGAAAGGGGCTAGAGAACAGGAAGGAAGGAAGGAAGGAAGGAGGGAAGGAAGGAAGGAAGGGAGGGAGGGAGGGAGGGAGGGAGGGAGGGACGGAGGGAGGGAGGGAGGGAGAGGAGGGGAGAGGAGGGGAGAGGAGGGGAGAGGAGGGGAGAGGAGGGGAGAGGAGGGGAGGGAAGGAAGGAGAGAAGGAAGGAGAGGAAGGGAGAAAGAAGAGGAAGGGAGAAGGGGTCGCTCTCTAGGTTATTAAGGCAACTTTGTTGAGAAACTATGCTTGCATTTAAGTATGAGATTGTCCTAATATTTGGGTTTTCATAACTCAGAGCTTCAGTCAGGTATATCACTGGGCTCAGCCAGTGGGTCTAGTAGGTAATGTACTTGGCCACAATCTTAGTTTTCTCATAAAGAAACTTCATCTTCTAGGCTTCCCCAGTAGGATTCTGTAAAATCTGTTTATCCCTGCCCCTAGTGTGAGCATATTATTCCTTCCCCTTCTCATGTCTGCATTAGCACAGCTCATTTCAGTAAGGCCATTCTTTAAATACAGCAAATAAAAGACCACTTGTTCTTCAGCTTTAAAACTCTTTTCTATTATAAGCACATATTGCAGAATTCTATACCTTTTGTGTCCTTGATAAACTACTAGAGAACTTCTGAACATTGGTTCCCACAGAAAGACGGGGCCTCTTCTCCACATAGCAACACCACCCTCCGCCCCCGGCCAGGCCTTCAGCTATACTGACACCCAGGTCCCTCCACCCTGGGCCTCCAGCAATACACACACCCAGGTCCCCCAACCCTGGGCTTTCAGCTATACCCCTCCCAGCTCCCCCAAACCCTGGGCCTTCAGCTATGCCCACACCCGGGTCCCCCCACCCCACCTGGACCTTCAGCTATGCCCACACCCAGGTCCCCCCCACCCCACCTGGGCCTTCAGCTATGCCCACACCCAGGTACCCCCACCCCACCTGGACCTTCAGCTATGCTCACACCCGGGTCCCCCCCCCACCCCCCTGGGCCTTCAGCTATGCCCACACCCAGGTCCCCCCACCCCACCTGGGCCTTCAGCTATGCCCACACCCGGGTCCCCCCCCACCCCACCTGGGCCTTCAGCTATGCCCATACCTGTGTCCCAGTAAACACCTCTTGGCTCATGTCCTTCAATTTTCGATTCTCATTCTGATGTTGCTGTTACCAAATGATCCTCTTCCTCTGTCCAAAGTAAGCTTAATTATTTTGAATGGTTTGCTGTTTTTCTCCCAGACCACCCCCGTCACTCCCAATGCCACATGCACCAGGGTTCCCCTGAGCCCACGCTCCAATCATGAGACAGCAGCTCTGCCCTCTTCCTACTCCCAAGCGTTTGCAAGCGTCTATGGTTTCATTTCTGTGACTGTGAATATCTATGAGATGAGATCTTTGTTTATTAATATCTATATACTCCGACATACCTGACTCTTGGATGTTTCCAGATAAACGTTTATCGAATTGATGCAAATTACTCCTGAGACTGTGGCAACATCCCTGGTGGTGAACCTTCTGTGTGCTCAGCGCAGTGTCCTCCTTTCCACTCTGACTCTTAGCACTCCCTGCCTGACTCCATCTCTGACGGCAGTGGGGGTGGCTGGCATGGAAAACAAAAAAGCTCTAAAGACCTGAGCTGTAGTCCTCGCTCTGTCACTCGCGGGCCATAGTGCCTCAGACACATATTGTGCCTATCTGTAAAATCAGGGCTTGGCCTTGCTGGGTAGTTTCCAGCAGCATTCTCTGAAGGAGACCTGGAGCCCACCCTGGAGGCAGAGGGAGCCAGAGGAAGGTGCAGCCAGTCTCCCCTAGCCCCAGGCCCAGCAGATCACCCACCACTGTGCTGCTTCTACAAAAATCTCACAAGGCTGTAGAAGGCTGTGTATTAGTCTGTTCTCATGCTGCTATGAAGAAATACCCACGACTGGGTAATTTATAAAGGAAAGAGGTTTAACTGACTCACTGTTCTGCAGGGCTGGGGAGATCTCTGAAAACTCGCAATCATGGCGGAAGGGGAAGCAAATATGTCCTTCTTCACATGACGGCAGCAAGAAGAAGTGCAGGGAAAAGGGGGAAAGCCCCTTATAAAACCATCAGATCTCGTGAGAACTCACTCACTACCAAGAGAACAGCATGGAGGTAACTGCCACCCGGCCCCATGATTCAATTACTTACCACTGGGTCCCTCCCACAACACGTGGGGATTATAGGAGCTACAATTCAAGATGAGACTTGAGTGGGTACACAATCAAACCATATCAGCTGGTCTAGGTGATCCCTCAAGTTTCCCTCAGCTTCCCGGCATGAATATTCCTATTCATGACCACACTTCCTGCTGCAGCAACAGCCATCCAAACCAAAGCAGACACAGAGTTAAAAGCCCAGATGCATGAAAACATGCTGAATCCCACTAGTCATTATGAAAATGCAAATCAAAACCACAATGAGATACCACTTCACAGCCACTAGGCTGACGGCTATAAAGACAAAAAGCAAAAGATAAAGTTTTGTAGGCTGTAGGGAAATTGGAATTCTTGTGCTGGTGGGAATGTGAAATGCTACAGCCACTGAATAAAAATAGCATAGCCATTTCTCAACAAAGTAAACATGGAATTAGCTTACGATCCAGCAATTCCACTTCTGGGTATATGCCCAAAAAAATTGAAAGCAGGAACTCAGATGTCCTAACAGGCACGCTCACGGCAACATTATTCACAATAGTCAAAATGTGGGAACCTCCCCAGTGTCCATCAACAGACAAATAAGCAAAACATCGTGTATCCATTTACAGTGGAATATTATTCTGCTTGAAAAGGAAGCATAGACACGTGCCAGAACATGGATGAAGCTTGCAGATAGCATGCTAAGTGAAACAAGCCAGACACAAAAGGACAAATACTGTATGATTCCACTCCTAGGATGTCCCTCAAGTCATCCCATTTCATGGAGACAGAAAGTGGAAGCGGGGTGGCCAGGGGTTGAGGAAGGGATAATGGGGAGTCAGTGTTTGATGGGGACAGAGTTTCAATTAGGGAAAGATGTACACTTTCCAGAGATGGATGGTGTTGATTTTGTTGCACAACAATGTGAATGTACTTAATGCCCCTGAAGCGCACACCTAACAATGGCTGAAATGGTAAACTTTATGTTATGTTTTCTAGTTACCACACTAGAAAACCCTCTGGATCCCGGTTCCGGGAAGGATAACCTGTCAGATAGGAATGAGAAAACGCATCCTGGAACAACAGCTGGGACTGTCTAGCTGGTGATATTTACTGACCAGACTTGTGCATGTTTCCTCTTTGGCAGCAGAGCCCCCGGCACCGCGGTGGCCAGGCTGTGGAGAATAAAAATAGAGCCTCTGCTTTTAGCAGTGTCTTTCATAAGTTGCAAGCACTGACACTTTCATGCAAAAAGCAACACTTTCTTTTTGTGCCCTCGGAAGGGGAGTCACTCCATATAAAATTGCTCTTGACACGTCGGACTACATGCCTAGTTAGTAGCACTGGGTTCCTGCCACTTCCCTAGAACCTCTGAACATTTCTTTTCCAAAATGCATTTTAACCACAAAGCTGCCACAGGAGCAAACTCCGTGAGTCTGATGCTGCCAGTGCACCTACCTGCGCGCACACAGCTTCAGTGACTTTTCCGACACTGGCTGGAGCTTCGCCTTTCCAGCTGGATTGAGGATTCAACAGGGTTACCTGAATGTCAACCAACTTTTGCTTTTTAGGGGCAAACATGGTTTGCTGGTGTTCTAGAAGTATACCCTATTCATTGCAAAAACCATGCGTGTATGTGATGTTTTACGAGTCTTCTCAGTCAAACGCACAACCTAGCTACACACCTTTAGATAGAAGTTCCCTGAGGACAGGCCCCTTGTTAGTGTTTTTCAACTCTGTGCCACCAGCACATGGTTCACAAGAGAAGCTCAAGCAGTCAGCACAGTGACATGAAGTCCATGGTCCCAGGCATGTTTTCTTTGGGACAGAGGGGGGTGGTTCCTCTATATAAATACTAAGAGATATATTTTTAAATGAGTTGATACAAACATGAATATGATCCAAGAGGAATTCATTATTACTATAATCATTTCTCTCTTCTGATTTTCAAAGAAATGAGACCTAGGTGGGCGGATCACAAGGTCAGGTGTTTGAGACCAGCCTGGCCAACATCATGAAACCCTGTCTCTACTAAAAATACAAAAATTAGCAGGGCGTGGTGGCGGGCACCTGTAGTCCCAGCTACTAGTGAGGCTGAGGCAGGAGAAGTGCTTGAACCCGGGAGGTGGAGGTTGCAGTGAGCCGAGATCGCACCACTGCACTCCAGCCTGGGTGACAGAGCGAGACTCCATCTCAAAAACAAAAACAAACAAAAAAAAGAAATGAGAGTTGAATGATTTCCAGGGGTTCCTGGCAGCATCTTGGCCTAGGCCCTGTGCCTCCAGTAGCCCAGGGAGGAGCTGCTCTGCACACAGCTGGATGAGCATGAAGCAGGGGAGAGAGCAACGCCCCCACCCTGCCACCCCCTCCTTGGTGGTTTTGAACCTCAAAGAGACAGTTAGCAGCAGATGGTGACCAGCAGAACCTTGCAGGCGCATGACCGGCCCATCCACCCATTTCCATGCATTTTTTACAGGTAAGAAACCTTAAGGCTGCAGTGGCCAAACTTCTCCAAGGTCACACAACAGGTGAGTGGAAGAACAAGGACCAGAACCAGCAAGTCAGCCCTTCCCACCCCCAGAATCATGTCTTGTGTTCCTGAGGTGAGCCTCAGGGTCTTCTGCCTTCAGCCTAATCTTTAAAACTATTTCCTACCTCTCTAAAATCCTGTACTAGCCAAATTTCCCACCTTTTCAAAACATACCCCTGCACATAGCACCAAATCCTCACACAGTTACTGCTGCAGTCAGGGATCGAGATGAGGAGGAAGAGATGAAAACGCGCAAGACATAGACTCCGGTTTTAAGGAGCTCACAGCCTTCCATGTCTTTGCTCCTGTCCTGCATTTATAACCTCTCAGAAGTTTCTGGAATGTTCCTCAAGACTGTTTCCACCTTTTAAATCCTAGTCTTTCAAAAGTGACTCAAATTATGTCTTCTTTATGAAGCCTTTTCTGAAGCAGACATAATTAGTCTTTCTCTTCTGTCGGCTCCCAGATTATTTATGATAGGGTGGCCATTTTGTTTTGTATAAGAGAAAATTGCGAAGAGTTTATCTTCTCTTTTATATTGCAAATTCCTTGAGACAAAGGCTGAATTTAATTAATTAATTAGAGTACCTCAACATGGGCCTTGCATTCATTCACTTATCCATTTATCCATTCATTCATTTTTTTTTCTCTAATGACATATTTATTAAAGGTCTACAATATTTTCGGTGTACAAAAAACAGAAAAAAAAATAATTAAATTTTCAACTTCCACATCTGACTGCGGTTCACAGAGCAGTAGCTGAAACTAGAGAGGAGAAGCTGCTTTCTGGTGTCTTTCTTTAGAGTCATTGATTCCTTCAGATTTTTCATATGCGGCACTAAACTGTACATAACGTAAACACAAACCATGTAGAAGAGATGAGAGGCAGTGTTTGGACTGGTGTTATCTAAGATGTCAAGAAGACATGATGATTTGCCCAGGCTGAATGGGGAGGATTGAGGAGAGTGTTCACTTCACGGGGTGGGGGTGTGGAGGAGGGGGGTGGAACGGCTGATCAAATGCACCAGCTCGTGGTTGTGAGGAGAGGAACAGGAAACCAGGAAGACAGGAGGAGGGGTCCCCGTTGGCAAGATGCCTAAAATGAATTTGTGTAGGAAGAACCGGGACTAGACTGAGAACTTGGAAAGAGGCGGACATGCTGCATTTTCACAGGGAGAAACCCTAAGCTGAGGTATGGACTCTCCAAGGTGGACACTCAGAGAAACCCTAAGCTGAGGCGTTGACTCTCTCAAAGTGGACACTCAGGCCCCGGCTTGGTCATCTCACTCTCTGCACTGGGAGTTGAGACTTGGCGCCAGAGAATTCAATGGCCCCATCTCAGTTCTTTTTATTTTTAAGCCTCCTTCCAGAGCATTGCAAGAAAAAGGGCAAAAGGGAAGCACACGGCTTCGCAAGGGGTATCCCTGCTGCCCCTCAGACCCTTGCACACTCCTGAGCTCAGCATGTGGGTTCAATGTGGAGACACTGGTTTGACGGATCAAACAAGCAAAGAGAAGGAAACCTCAGTCATTTAGTGGTTCTGTCTTCATCCTCCCTTCTTATCCCCATCTCTTTCCCTCTTTCGGGAGCCACACAGCCACCAGGAGGCACCTCAACCCGTCTGGCCTCCCCTGGGAGGAGTGAGTTCCATCCCACACAGGAGGCAGGTGGGGAGCCGAAAGGCAAATGAACCGCAGTGCCCAGGCTCACCCACTGGAGGTGCAAGTCAAGTCCAAGGGGCTTGGCAGCTCCAGCTCTCCGAAACCACGCACCCTGCACGCCCCTCTCCCCATCGCCTATGCAAAGCCCCCTTGCTTTCGCAGCTGCACTTTCTTTTGGAGGCTGTTGAGAGTGTTGGAATCGATGATCTCTAAAGTCACCACCAACCACATACTTCCTTTTTTTCTTTCTTCTTCTTTGTTATTCCAAAGTACCAGGGCATGTTAGTACAAGGAGGGATCCGTGTGGAACCCTTTTTTTTTTTTTTTTTTTTTTGAGACAGTCTCTCTCTGTCATCCAGACTGGAGTGCTGTGGCATGATCTCGGCTCACTGAAGCCTCCACCTCCCGGGTTCAAACAATTCTCCTGTCTCAGCCTCCAGAGTAGCTGGGACTGCAGGCTCACACCACTGTCCCCGGCTGAGTTTTTTGTATTTTTAGTAGAGACAGGGTTTTGCCATGTTGACCAGGCTGGTCTCAAACTCCTCAGCTCAGGCAATCCGCCCGCCTCAGCCTCCCAAAGTGCTGGGATTACAGGTGTGAGCCACCGTGCATGGCCCAGCGTGTGGATTTGGAACAAAAAACAGTTATGACCAATGAAGGTTGGCAGAAGGAAAGATTTTGTGGATTTTTTTTTCTCACATCACTGAAGATAATAAAAGCAGGTAAGAGTTGTGGAATTAAAGGAGCATTGCTTTCCTTTTTTTTTTTTTTTTTCCAAACAGTTGACTTATAATGAAAATTCTGAGCTTCAGCCCTAAGAGGAATAAAGTTACAAGACATAAGGTTTAAAATGCCGGTTCCTTACAGTATGACATAGATATTTTTAAAATAATCATAACATTTTCTTTCTGATTAAAAAAACCCACTAATTTATTCTAGTAATCCAGAATCCTTGTGGGTGGTGATATGAAATTCTATTATTGTTCAGTTAATGTACTACGGTTGTTTCCATAATTTAGAAAATTAAATTTCCGTGAAACTTGTTCTAAAGAATTTTCATAAAGTAACAGTGTGATTCTTTTACCATAGCTATAAGGAATATATTTATATATTTTTTCACTTAGATTATTTTTTGCCTTGGTTTTCTGTGACAATTTTCTTGCCTGGCACTGTCTTGAGAAAGCAATTCTCTTCTATTGCTTAAGAAAAAAAAAAAAAAACTGTTACAGGCAGTGCACAATTATATTTATTTAGATTCTTTACCTAAATCCTATTTTAAAATTTGTATTACTAAAGCAGAACCTACCAGCAAAATGGAAAGCAAAGAGTATAATACTACATTTATAGAATATATTTCTAATTTAGGAAGCATTCTTCTGTGTTCTGAAATCTTAATATGGATGATTTTATATTTAACTGGGTTCAACTATTAAGAGTAGACTTCCAATATCATATGAAGCTGGGTTCCCCAACTTTAAATCGCAAACAGTCTCCTTTAGAATAGGCATCAATTGGGACCCTCTGAAGCAGTGGTGCCACAGAAGGAGTAT
This sequence comes from Macaca fascicularis, assembly GCF_037993035.2. Lineage (NCBI taxonomy): Eukaryota > Metazoa > Chordata > Mammalia > Primates > Cercopithecidae > Macaca > Macaca fascicularis. The sequence goes on along the minus strand of NC_088383.1, from coordinate 4,252,542 downwards.
GTCACTGTGAGTATAATATGATGAAAAGGTAAACCCAGTTATGGAGTGAAATGCAGGGGGAGATTCGAGTCATCAATGCACGTACTGCTGTGGCTCTGACTCTGCTTGTTTTTATCTTACAGCTTCGTTTGTCTGATGATTACCACTGTTGCCTGTGAATTGCAGGGTTCCCACTTAATGAGGCTGAACATCCATCGCAGGCCTCCATTCATATACCTCCAGGAACGTGTTACATCGTAAAATGAGCATCCAGCTACATTAGTCGGGATCATGTATCCTTGTTAATATTCATTCACAGGAACGTAAATGTATGTTCTCAATATATAAAATGGACAGTTTTTTTTCCCCCATTGCTGAATTCACATTTGAACCTCCCAGTGGAAAGATTTGAAGACAGGTAGTCTTAGACAGGTGGGGATACTCACTGCTATACTAACTACGGAGACAGGTAAACTTAGAAGCCCATAAACAATCATGCAACTTTAAGAATTAGTAAGAATCAAAACCGTCTAGGGGAAGGGAAGGGTTGCAGACACATCTGAAGATTGTAAATGAATATTTTGTTATGGGCTCGGGGAATTCTTAAGATACATTAGTCGGCTAACATCAGGTACAAGGTTGGCCCCAGACTGAATGAACTTTGCTTATGTTGAATATACCAAAATCCATGGAATTAGCCAAATATCTGCTAATTTGAAGCACCTGGGATCTCTCCTGTTTGTGTGTTTTCACTTAAGGGCCAATTTGCTCTAAAAGAGCTCAAATAAAAGTTCTAAAACATATTGCTACAATGTCACGCTTAACCAATTGGCATGCACTTAAGCTGTACGCAGACATTTCCAGTGATATGTGTACATCCTGTATGAACAGTGTCAGCTGTTAACAAATAAGGCGATTGAGTTCGGGCGGAAAGCAGGCGAACATGCCGCATTGGCTGTGTCTGGGTTAGTGGAGAGGGAAAATGCACAGCGCTCAGGGCTCAGAGCAACAAGAGCTGCACGAAAGCGCCTTGTTTAAATGGCAATCGTGTTCTGGGCACCAAAGCTTCTCAGATTTGATTCCTCATCTGTAAAGAAGTCATCATACCGATGGAGGATGGCTCCTAGTTGCTTGTAACTTTATCCCTCCTGTCTCTTAGGTGCCCAGATGAGAGGAGGTACTTTGCAGTGTCGTTGCTGGCATTCTACCAGCGGCTCGAGGCCCCTTCAGTCTAAAGAACGCTGGCGACAATAGCTGCATTGTGGCAGTCCCATGCTTACCGTGCAGGGCGGCCTTCACACTTCAAATGAGGGATCAACATGAGCATAACTAATGGAGCCATCAAAGACATGGGTTTAAAGTCCCCATCTGAAAGCACCCACAGATTGCACATTCCTCCTCAGGGCTTTTCCCAGGGGAAAAAAATGGCCTGGAAAGGCAAATGGGACACAGCCAAGAAGGTGGTGGGCTTCTCTGTGCCAGGTCGCCCTCTCCGAACTCACATCTCGCTGTGTTGTCCCAGCGGGTCCTGGAGATTCCCGGGACAGGGAAGGAGGCTGCAGAGTTGGGGCTTCTCACATGTCCCACTGCGCACGGTGACAGGGAGCATCCCAGGGCACTGTGCCCGATGAGAGTGGGCCACGAGACTCAGGTTGGCATCCCCGTGGTGCCAAGACAGGGCCGTGGCGTAGAATGGGCCATACAGTGGGAGAATGTGGTCAAGATGAAAAGCAGCTTGCATTCAAAGAGGAAATCGCGTGCACTGTGGGCTTGGGTGCCGGGTTCCCGCCCCATGCAAATGTGCGGAATCGGCTTCGGAAGAAAGGAGCAGTAACCATGGTGTTTGCAGGAACTTTAAAAATCTGGGCCAAGAAGCCCAACCCTGGAGAGAGTTCTAGAAAGCGTGGAGGCACATTTATCCAGCAGCATTCACAGAGTCCCTTGTGAGTCCAAGCAAGGGGTAAGAATGGTAAAATCCAATTTTAACAAGAACCCACTGGGTCAGAATGGATCAAGAGACATCTGTCACTTATAGACAAATTGAAATGACATCAAAAGACAGACATGATGCTTTTATGACATTTTTGCAGCTTCTTAAAAAAATAACCCGAGAATTTTGGTAACAGATCAAATCATTAACAAACTGGAGAATTCCTTAGGGATATCCCGCTTGACGGCAGACCTCCTCCAGTGAATTAAATTAAATGAATTTAGCAGAGTTTTCTGCATGAGCTGCAAGTCAAGGATGTCATGTGTTTTGCTGGATGGAAATTCCAGATGACTTAACTCCACTGTGCTATGATGTCTTATTTGTGGTTTCTCTACATAGGTGCCTGCATTTTTTTTTTTTTTTTTTTTTTTTTTTTTTTGAGACAGAGTTTCTCTCTTCTTGCCCAGGTTGGAGTGCAACGGTGCAACCTCAGCTCACCGCAATCTCTGCCTCCTAGGTACAAGTGATTCTCCTGCCTCAGCCTTCCGAGTAGCTGGGATTACCAGCGCCTGCCACCACACCTGGCTAATTTTTTTGTATTTTTAGTAGAGAAGGGGTTTCACCATATTGGCCAGACTCTTCTCAAACTCCTGACTTCAAGTGATCCGCCCACCTCAGCCTCCCAAAGTGCTGGAATTACAGGTGTGAGCCACTGTGCTTGGCCGCGTGCATTTTTTAAATGCAAAGTGAGAAGAGTCGGTGTCGTATTCTCTGGTTTTCCTCCTATTTTCATTTTTTTTTGCCATTCGCTGAACAGCTGGGTCATAAGGGAGGGTGCAGTCCTCAAGATACTCTCTCCTTCCACCAGAGAGAGAGAAGCAGCCATGACCTCCAGGACCTAGACTGGACCATCAGGTGAGCCCTGATACTGTCCCCATGGATACAAAGAGTTTCATACACCATCAACCTCAGGCAAGACCATTCTGAGACAAGGATAGATCAAGACAAAGACAAGGCCTTTCTGTAATGATTTCTGAACACAAACAAAATATGCACACGGTGGTGCACACCTGTCATCCCAGCTACTCAGGAGGCAGAGGCAGGAACATTTCTTAAGCCCAGGAGTTTCAGGCTGCAGTGAGCTGTGATCACACCACTGCACTCCAGCATGGGTGATGGAGTGAGACTCTGTCCCTAAACATATAAAAATGGATTGCTTTATTTAGTCTTTAACTTTTTATATAAAAACTAATATTTTATTTTAATATTTGAAGAAGTAATAAGGTAGAATGTATTGTATTGACACAATGGCAATTTCCAGGCCTTAAGTAATTTTGGTTAATAAGTGATTTCCGGGTCTTGCTGATCCTCAACACCCCCGGGAGGAGCTTTCTGTTTCGTTCTGTGTTTTTCATAGGCGGATCCTGCTCCTCACGCCCCAGATCCTCTGAAGAACAATCATGGGGCTGGAGCACACCATGGTCACAGAGGAGCTGGAAACAGAAACCAAGGGGGAAAAAATAAAATGAAAGAGAAGGAAACTCCGTAAGGGAGTCTGCTGAAAATCGTTTCAGAAGCTATTGGTTTGGATCACAAGGCCATCAGCACATGTGGCTGTTCCCTGGTTGTTAGCCACGGACAGTGTGGGAGGAGAGACCAATGCCAGTGCACAGACTCCGGGAGGCAGAGGACCCTGGGAGGTGGAAATGACCCACCATCCATTATCCGGGCTAATAAGAGGGAGCGACTGCTATTTCTTTACCAATTGTAGCCTGGTCTTGCTTTAGTCTGCTCAACTTTGAGATAAAACAGATTAAGACCCCCCAGTCCGGAAGTGAGCCCAGCTTCCCAACAGCACCCTGTCCACAGAGTCCCCACTTTCTTCATCACCCCCAAACCACCTAACACAAGCCCAATTTCCACCGTCCTTCCTGACAACCCTCTTGCTGTGACGCTTCACACTCCCCAGGGCGTGCGTTCTCCCGGGCTGCGACTTCTTCCACCCCGGGATGTCCTGTAGTCACTGGTGACATGGACACCCACCCTCCCCACAGGCATGCTGGATCATGGCTGGAGCTTCAGTTCTTGTCCTTGGGAAGACAGGTTGCCAATCTGTACCTCTAGCACTAGTCTCTCATTTGGATTAGAAGCCAATTTTCAAATGCCTGCTGAATATTCCCGGATGCTATGCTGCTGGAAACTCAAATTCAATTTGCCCCAAATGAAACTCATCATCTTTCTACTTCCCTGCAGCTCCCATCCACATAATGGCACGGACGAATGTTTAATCTTTCAGGCTTTCAACAGGAAAGAGAACCTATAGAAAGTTAAAAGTTGCTAGGTAAGGTATTAGGAACTCTTTTGATTCTTGACTGGGTGTGAAATGGTACTTGAGTAATGTCAAAGAAAAAATTACTCTGACCCTTGTTAAAGACAGGAAGGAAGGCATTTTGTGAAAGGACTTCCCAATGGGGTTTCGCAGTAGGGAGAGAGAGCTGGGGATCAACAACAGGTAAAACAAGGACAGGTGGCGATTTACAGCCACTGAGCGGGGTGGGGTCAGTGGATGGTGCCTCATGGGGAGGGGGATTTTGGCGAGACCCTCTCAGCAGGATTCATGCTGCAGGCAGCCCAGGGTGGTAAGATATCCAGGACGAGTGATGAGAAATCTGATCAGCTATCAAGAGTCAAGAATTTTTGCTAAACGGACCCAGAAGGATTCTTACTAAAACTGGACCAAGCCGGTCAAGGACAGAGCCCAAGGTCAGGGCCTAGTCCAGGAGAAAGTGCAGAGACCACCTTGGGTTTGGTCAAGAAGAGGATCTCTGTCCATATCTGTCGCTTTATTTACGCTTGACTTTATTTTCTTAAGACTTCCAACAAGAAAAACAAAACAGCCGATGTTAAAAGTTTAAAAATATAACATGGTAAAATGATGATGTTCCTTATATGTGAAGATTGGATTTGGGGGGAAAAGTTGCCCAAAATAGCTATTTTCTTTCAATCTAGCTCTTTTTAAAATCCCGAGATATCCTAGCTTTGTGTAATTTATGCTAGTCTCTCCCCACTACTGGCATTACCCTTACACCAACGTAAATGGAAGAAAGTTGCAATTTACTAAAACGTGAGTCAAAATGCCAGCATGAAAGTTTCCTGCCTACAGCCAGGGTCCTCTGCCTCCCGGTTCCTCTGCCTCCGGGTCCTCTGCCTCCCAGGTCCTCTGCCTCCCGGGGTCCTCTGTCTCCCGGAGTCTGTGCACTGACATTGGTCTCTCCTCCCACACTGTCCGTGGCTAACAACCAGGGAACAGCCATATGTGCTGATGGCCTTGTGATCCAAACCAATAGCTTCTGAAACGATTTTCAGCAGACTCCCTTACAGAGTTTCCTTCTCTTTCGTTTTATTTTTTTCCCCTTGGTTTCTGTTTCCAGCTCCTTTGTGTGTGCTTGGTGTGCTCCATGGTGTGCTCCAGCCCCATGATTGTTCTTCAGAGGATCTGGGGCGTGAGGAGCAGGATCCGTCTATGAAAAACACAGAACGAAACAGAAAGCTCCTCCCGGGGGTGTTGAGGATCAGCAAGACCCGGAAATCACTTATTAACCAAAATTACTTAAGGCCTGGAAATTGTCATTGTGTCAATACAATACATTCTACCTTATTACTTCTTCAAATATTAAAATAAAATATTAGTTTTTCTATGAAAAGTTAAAGACTAAATAAAGCAATCCATTTTTATATGTTTAGGGACAGAGTCTCACTCCATCACCCACGCTGGAGTGCAGTGGTGTGATCACAGCTCACTGCAGCCTGAAACTCCCGGGCTTAAGAAATGTTCCTGCCTCTGCCTCCTGAGTAGCTGGGATGACAGGTGTGCACCACCACGCCTGGCTAATTTTTTATTTTTATTTTTTTGTAGAGACGAGGTCTTGCTGTATTGTCTGGGCTAGTCTTGAACTCCTGACTTCAAGCAATCCTCCTACTTTGGCCTCCCAACCTGCTGAGATGACAGGACAGGAGCAACTGCATTTGTCCTAAAGCCAACAGTTTTCAAGCGCTCCCCATAAGTGTTCTAAAATAAAGTAAAATTAGTAATATTGAACAAAATTTCTTTTACATATATTTTTTTCTTAATGAATCCTTAAAAAAACCCTTTCCAAATCCTGTTTCTGTTCCTGGGTGTCATGGCAGCCCTTACGAGCAGTATTTGGGGTTTGGGATTGTGTGTGTGTGTGATTTTGGTTTTTATAAATGGATTAACTCTCTCTGGGCACATCTGTTCTGATTTCCTGACAGCAGCTGGCTTGCTTCCTCTTCCAATTCCTATGTTCAAGTAGCCAGTTAGAAAGGTAGAATTTACTTATACCAGATTGTAAGGTTCGTAAGGGCAAAATTACGCCCATCCCTTTCATTCCTACATCCCAGCCGCATTTAACAGTCAACAGCGTATGTGTTGACTGCTTGTTAAATGGATGCGTAATGAATGAATGGGCAGATCTACATTCCAGTGAGTCTGAACTTTATGTCAGGAGCCCAGACCTTGCCTGTCTTTTCTAACCAGCATGAAGTCCTTTGCCCTTACAGAAATAAGAAAATGTGCCAAACCCCCTAATAAAAAGCAGGTCTTAATGACATAACTATAATTTGAAAAGCTCATTGATAGCGCTCCGTAAATATGAGATCCCATATCAATAAGTACTGGGTCACTGGGAACAGGTGTCTGGCCAGCTTGGAAAAAGCCCTGTAATATAAGGAAACTGTCAGTTTCTGAAAACCTGGATTCTAGACACATGTCTGTCGCTAATTTAATCGTATGAACATTTACTCTGCCTTTCGACTTTATGGGCCCCAGTTTCCCCATGTGCAAAACACTGTAAGGAGTAGGTTACACCACCTTTAGTATCCTTAGCAATCTAGGGAACCTTTGTTATTAGAAAATGTAAATCAAATGGCAGAAGCGATAACATAAATTCAGTTATTTTTTGTAACAGGAAAATAATGGGATGTCTATGGTCACCTATTGATTTTACATAAAATGTTTTTCTCTTTCTTCTGTCACTTTTTCTATTCTCATCCCTTTGTTTCTCTATTTTTACCTTTTCAGTATCTTACAAACGCTCCCTCTGTGAACGGCACTGGCTGTGTGATCCTGCGCTAATCTATTCCTGGGATTATTTTCATTTCTAGACTCTAGATTGGGGAGATCAGACCCTGCACTATGTTTATTTCTGGACCTCACGTCTACTGTAGTATCTGCCGCATGACGGGAGCTCAGGACAGTCTTTATGAATGAATGAATTAACGTGTGAATGAAGAGGGAGGCTGCCACTGAGAAAACTCAAAAGAAGCTTCCCACTGCTCAGTACTCTGAAACTGAATGAAACTATAATGAGAAAACTTCATTATACTTTGCGTCGTTGTTAAATTGTGGCAAAATATACACAACATAAAAGGTACAAGCTTAACCACCATTAGATGTACAGTTAAGTGGCATTAAGCATATTCACACTGTTGTGCAAACACGAACACCATCTGGCTCCAGAATTTTGTATCATCCCAAATTAGAACTCTGTCCCCATTAAACACTAACTCCCCATTTCCACCACCACAGTCCCGGGCAACCACGGGATCTTGAGTTGGTTCCAGCTTTTGGCTGTTGTGAATAATGCTACTATGAACATAGGTGCGCAAAAGTCTGTTCCTGACCCTGCTTTCTGTGCTGTTGGGTGCATACCCAGAAGTGAGACGACTGGACCATCCAGTAATTCTACATTTAGCTTTTTAACTGCCCTTTGACATGGAGGCTGCACCATTTTACATTCCCACCAATAACACACCTATTTCTCAACATGATTCCAATTTCTCTGCATCCTCACCACCACCTGTTGTTTTGGTGTTTTGTTTTTTTTTTTTTTAATAGTAGCCAACCTAGTTCTATAGCCTAATACATGAGAAGTAGTATCTATCTCCCGGTAGTTTCGATATGTATGTTTCTAATGATTAGTGACGTTGAACATATCTTCATGTGCTCGCTGAATATTTGTTATAAGTAATATTTTCCATGAGGCCATTATGGTAGTCAGCCTACAGGCACTCGAACTTCTTGCTCATACAACTCAGGTTCTGCATTGCTGCTCACCATGGTTTACAGCTGGCATGCATTTGCATGGTTGACCAGTTGTCAGCCTGGTGCTGGTGGTTTGCATCTATCTCACTGGATTCTTGCCAAGTGGAGAGTGGCCATGCTGGTGTTCCCATTTTAGAGACGACACCGAGACACACTCACGGACTTCGGCTAGATAGCACCACTGGTTACTGGCCCAACTGTAGTTCAACCCTGGGTGTCTAACGCTCACATCACCTCTCAGTGTGAATGTGTGTTCACAACGTTGATAAGCCCCACGGACACTGACCATGAAGAAAAAGCAAAACCCCTAAATAATTGCAATATTCTTTAATATTTAGACTCAACTTAAGTAAGAAGGAATCCTGAAAAAGAAATACAGATTGCAGGTAAGTCTTTCATCTCAGGGCAATGTGAATGCTGTTTCTACCTTAGACACTTCATTTTATGCCTATAGACAGCCCGAAAAGTTATTTAAGTTTTAATACAGATGGTCTTTCAGTTTGATTTATGCTATTAAGTAAAATGCTGCTATGCATAAAGGAGAAAAAAATAAAAGAACTAGTTAAGCACTTTTTTTATTAGCCTTCAGGCATGTTCATTAACCATGCTGAGACTGTTTTGCGTAATTTATGCATTATGTGCATGTACATATAAAATAGATCATTTACCTAATAAATAGGAGCAGTGTCATCCCTCTCACTTGGCTGAGGAATCTATCAGAGTTTCTCTTATAAATCTAGGCTGCATTCGCTGTGCCTGGGAACGACCTTCCATTAAGATGCATACATCTGGGTTTGGAAAAGGTCGAAGTGCCTTTTAAAGCAGAAAATTACTGAATCAGGATCGTTAGTAGCTCTGAGTAATCTTATTATTCAGCATTCCCCTCCCCGCCTCCCCACACCATCTTAGAAACTGCCTCAGGTCTGAGATCAGTTCCTCGGCGGCTTCATTCCTCACATCTGCTGGTTGCGCAGCCTCCTTGCCTTCAGTCGACCTCAAGGACTGTGTTTTAAAGGAAACCTCAGATAATTTCCAGAGAGGCCCATCACATGCAGCTTTCTTCCGACACTCTCAGATAGTCTCAGATAGTCAGATAGTTGCCAGTTCTCAGAGAGTCTGGATTTGCTTGTGCGGTGAGTCCCTCCCTGATGTTTGTGAGTGAGACTGAGTTAATTCCATTTAGACAGGAGACCGTTGCGTTTTGGGTGTCTCGTGAATCACGAACTGCACAGGGAGCTGAGCGTGCACGTCTCTCCACATCCTCCGCCCAGAGCCCTTGGCTACGGCAAGACCCTGCACCAGGCCTCCCAGCTGCAGAAGCAGCAGCTCAATGTGCTTCGCATGTGGCTTCCTCGCTTCATGGTGAGCACATCCTCTTATGGGCTCAGTCATTCCTATCAGAGAAAGATAAATAAAATATTAAATAGCGTGAGAACAGGGAGACATTCATCTTGTCGTAGGCCATGATCACACAGCCGGTAACTGGGGTGAGCAGCAAGCTCGTTCCCAGACCCCTGGGATGCCTGGAGGCAGCTGTATGGCACCGTTTCTTAGCAAAGTACCTGATGTTTAAAGAGCGAAAGGGCTACAAGGGAAGGCACCAGGCAGACTGGAAGATCAGTGTCCACTTCACACGTGTCCCTGACACACAGCGACCTTCCCAAAAATGGACTCCGTGTGTCGTCAGGTCTGGTGAGGTGATGTTCCAAATCAAAACTGCATTTGTGCTGGCCGGGCGTGGTGGCTCACGCCTGTAATTCCAGCACTTTGGGAGGCTGAGGTGGGCCGATCACAAGGTTAGGGGTTTGAGACCAGCCTGGCCAACATGGTGAAACCCCATCTCTACTAAAAATACAAAAATTGACTGGGCGTGGTGGCGGGCGCCTGTAATCCCAGCTACTCAGGAGGCTGAGGCAGGAGAATTGCTTGAACCCGGGAGGTGGAGGTTGCAGTGAGCTGAGATCACACCACTGCCCTCCAGCCTGGGCAACAAGGCGAGACTCCATCTCAAAAAAAAAAAAAAGTATATATGTGTGTGTGTGTGTATATATATATGTATGTATATGTTTGTGCTGGGAATGGGGGATCTTTCCAAAGTCAGATGCATCTGTGACATGGTGGAGGTTAATGCTATTGAACAGAACTCTTCAAGAAAACTTGTCCCGCCCCACATGTAGCCCTGATGACACGTGGCCACGGAGCCAGGGTGTCTTGTGAATCATGCTGGTCTGAATTAAGATGCTCATAAGGCCGGGGCAGTGGCTTATGCCTGTAATCCCAGCTCTTTGGGTGGCCAAGGCCAGCCTGAGCAACAGAGTGAGAGCCCATCTCTACAAAAACAAATGTTTTTTAAAAACACATGCTCATCAAATGCAAAAACAGACACTGGATTTCTTAGTTTTGACATGAAAAAAGGAGTCGAAAATGCCTCATGGACGTGTTCTTACTGGTTACATAGTAAAGTGATGACATTTTGAATGCACTGAGTTAAATACACCATTAAAATTGATTTTATCTATTCCCTTTTTACTTTTATCAGTGTCATTATGAGGAGATTTTAGTGGTACTTGTGATTTGCCTTGTGTTTCTACTGGCCGGTGCTCAGACAGGAGTTCTCACAATCTTTAATATGCCAGATTGCCTCGTGTGTCCCTAAGAGATGATGCAGCGGTCAGCACTTTTCCAAACAAACTTGACCCCTACACTCTATCTTATAGAACATTTGTCAATCTCCCTGACACAGCGACTTTCCACAGTAAATGGTTTCCGAAACCTGTCATAGCAACACTTGCATCTGTGGCTGGGTCCGATTCAGACTCAGCTACCTGCCACTTTCCGTCTTCTGACAAATCCACAACAATTTTCTATGCATTTACCTTATTTGTTAACTGAGATTATCGGATACAGCCGAGAGACCAGCACTATTGGTGATACCTTTTTTAAATGTTCAATTCATTCATCTTATAATCTGTTAAACAATTAATATCCTTTCAATATTAAACATCAAAATTTCTAAATATTTACACTTTTTTACAGATATTTAAACACTCAGTGCAAATTTGTCCCATTCAACTCTCTAAAACATTATTAAAACCCATTGTTGTATCTGTCCAATAGACACAATTATTTTAAATGTTTCGATCATCTTTAAAAGTGCGTGGAAAAAGGTCAGATGAGGCAGCTCATGCCTGTAATCCCAGCACTTTGAGAGGCGGAGGCAGGTGGATCACCTGAGGTCAGGAGTTCGAGACCAGTCTGGCCAACAGGATAAGACCCTGTCTCTACTAAAAATACAAAAATTAGCTGGGTATGGTGGCAGGCACCTGTAATCCCAGCTACTCGGGAGGCTGAGGAAGGAGAATCGCTTGAACCCAGGAGGTGGAGGTTGCAGTGAGCCTAGATCACGCCATTGCACTCCAGCCTGGGCTCCATCCTGGGCGACAGAGACTCTGTCCTCCCCCCTGCCCCTCCTGCCAAAAAAAAGTTACAGAAAAAATATTCAAATATCAAGTGAATTATAACAGTCATTGTTAGAAACATGCCACTCAGCTGGTTTCAGAAGTACTCACATTTCAACTCAACTTCAGTGAGGAGGTGGATTTTTGCATATGTTGGATAGTTAAGCCCTGAGTTTGGTTGAACTTGGAAAGTATCTCAGAAAAGTGGAATGAGCAAAGACACAAAAGGAAAGAAAAGCCACAGCCACATTTAGGAAGCCCAGCCACAGGCGGAGGATTAGGGAATGCCGTGGCCTCCTGTACAGCAGGAGACGTGGGCAGGTGTCCTGTCTGCAAGGCCACCATGGAAGACCCGGGGCCTCAAAGCAGCACTGTCATGGGCTCACACCTGAACTCTTCAGCAGAAAGATGCAAAGGAAAGATGTGTACGTAGTTCTCTAAGAAATTTTTTTTAAATGGTACCATGAAATCATTTTTTTTTAAATGTGTGTGTATTTTTTTAGCCAAAAAACTCTAAACCAAGCTTGTCCAACCCACAGCCTGTAGGCTGCATGTAAGCCAGGATGGTTTTGATTGACACCCAGCAAACATTGGTGCACTTTCTTGAAACATTATAAGATTCTTTGCAATTTTTTTAGCGTATCAACTATTGTTAATGTTAGCGTATTTTATGTGTGGCCCGAGACAATTCTTCTGCTTCCAGTGTGGCCCAGGGAAGCCAAAGCATTGGACATCCCTGCTCTAAATATTTACTTGGACATCCACTGACAAACTAACGCACCGATGAGTTAAGTTCAAATGACTCTGGAATTTGTGGGTTACCTTTCATTTTAAACATACACAGTTTTCAGCCTCAGAAGCAAAAAGGCAAACCAAATGCTTTGTTTGAATTTTCCTGATCCTGAGGTATTTGGAAAGGAATTTACTTCCACTTTCTGCTACATTCAGTAATCCCCACCTAAGCTCTGCTTGAGTAAATCATTCTGAGAATGACTCTTCCTGTACTTGGATGTGTTTTCTTCTAAAACACAAGGACATCTTCACAAAGCCAACTGGAATAATTATAAACAAAAGATGTCACCTGTCTCTTCAGCTCACAGGGGATCATTAAGTCGGCCCTGGCAGAGGCCTGCAGGACTTATGAGCTGGCTGGGGCTGCTACTGCTTCCAGGTCAGCTTTTCTCCAACTCCGACATCTTTGCAAAGTCTCTGATCAGTCACTGAGATGAAAAAGCTGGTGTCTCGGCCGGACAACCAGATTCAAATGTGGTGCCTTTTCTTACTAGTCACTTTGACCAAGTCGGTCACCTGAGTGCCTGCATTTCTTTATCTGAAAAGGCATGATGCCTAGCTGAATTTGAATTTCAGATAAAGGGTGGATGGTGACTTCAGTAGAAGTATGTCCTGTGCAATGTTTGTATTTTTCATTTGCTAACTCTGCCGCCCTAAGCTAAAGCCCATGCTTCTCAAAACCAGATTCCAGGGGCCAGGGAGTCCCAGAAGCCACAGTCTCATCCCGAGTCAACACAATCTTCTGCCCTGCAAGTACAGCCCACATGATCCAGAGGGCCCAAAGCAAAGAGGAGACAGGAGCTCTTTGTTCAAAAGGCATTAAGAATCTCGAGACACGGGAGGCAGAGCGTTACTCCAAGCCCAGGACTGTGTGCCAAGGCCAGGTCCCTGCCTGAAGCTGGCTCTGCTCCACGCTGCCTATGGCTCTGCGGTGGAAAAGTTTGAGAGGCTCTGGAGTATTTTACCTCCAGTGTCCTCAGAAATAAATGATTATTTGGGGTGTCTTTGATGGCCCGGTGATTTTTCTACTCTGGCTCCACACCTTTGTCCGTATAATTCCATGTTATTCCTTTATGTTCCTGAGCTGTGGAAATTAGAATGGTAATGAAAACAGCTCTGGTTTACTGAACACTTAAAGTCAACAGTGATTCTGCTAGGTCTTCCCTGTAAGCGGGTTTAATCTCTACATTGATGCCGGTGAAGTGGACGTTATTGAGACAGCCCCCAGCACACACACAGACACCTGTGAGACACAAAAGCCAGGCAAGGGGGTCACTGACTCCCTCCGTGAACAGCTGATAGCCCCTCAGCGATAGTTCAGGGGACCTAGACCCAGTTCATCTTAGGTCCATATCCTGTGTTTTATCGGCTGTGCTGTCAAGAAAAGCTGATTGAGAAGCAACCGTCTTAGCCTCAATTCCGTGTCCTGTCACTTTTTAAAGTAATATAGGAACTAACCTTAGAAAATGTTTTATCAACGAGCAAATTGAAGACTGTGGCACCTCGCCCCCACCAGGGAAGACGCAGAGTCAACCCCAGTCCAGGCATCTGCAAAGACTGTGTGGCCCCTGGGGCCACCCTCTTCAAATCTGGGTCCCCAGCAGTGCAGGCCTTTCTTGAACAATTCTAGAATCTTCCTTCTTCTTCCAACTTAGCATGCGTCTGTTCTTGTGTTTCCACTGCCCTTGTTAAAATACACGCAGCTTTGTTACCTGCATAATTCTTTCAATTTTCTAAGCTGGGCAGATCCCCGAGAAGCATTCCTTTTAATTATTCATTAGCATGTCTTTTCTTATCAAAAAGTGGTGGTAAGCTTAAGAATTCTGATTTTTTTTTTTCCTGAAGCAAATCAGTGGCCCTGACTTTCCAGCCTCCTCCTTCATTTTAGCTGCCTGTGAAGTCCAGTGACTGGGGCTCTCAGGGGACCTACTCCCGACTCAGGAGTCACACTGGAGGTGAATCTGGGACCTGGCACATCTTCCCAAACTTCGCATCTATAAAGAGATTTTGGTTGGGCATGGCGACTCACACCTGTAATCGCAGTGAGACCCCATCCCTGTCATAAAATCAAACAAAAACAGAGGTTCTATAATTATGTTGGCAAAAGTCTCCATGTTCCAATGACCAAATAAATTAATGTGGGGCCAATTTGATTTTTATCAAGTAAAAAGATCCTTTTAGAAAAGGAAGAATTGAGGAGGGGGAGGGGGAAAAAGAAAAAAAAACACAAAGGAAGAATTTTTAACCTAAATTAGGTTGATTTCAGCTGACGAGTTAACTGGCTCATTTTGCTATCACACATTATTTGTGCAGGACGGGCATTTTCACTACACGGCTCTGTGTGCAAAGAAGGAACTTCGGTAAACAGAGACCATTTCTGATCAGTGCCTAAGTCTATGCTTTACCCAGAGAGCAATGTAGGTCTACCCTCTTCCTTACATAATTAATCTGTATAATAAATCTTGTTCTTAACCACGTTACCACATATTGCATCTCCACCGGAGTCAGCGTTTGTACCAAGACACGGTACACACCCACTTCAGCGACAGAATCTCAGGTCTGCTCTGCAGGCCCTTCTCATACAGACTGACAGACATGCCATGTGCCTTCTCCCTACTGACCTAAGTAAGGGTTTGTATTTTTTATTTTTATCTCTAGGACTGTCCGCTAATAATGTAGTTGCTCCAATGACAGGCACTACCTAAAAAGACAACCACATGGCTGAACATCTCATTCAGGACGGCCAAGCACCCTGTTACCTTGACAAGAGCTCTGTAAAGCAAGAAGTTAGAAGAGAGAGGGGAGGCTGGACACGGTGGCCCACACCTGTAATCCCAGCATTTTGGGAGGCCGAGGTGGGTGGATCACTTGAGGTCAGGAGTTCGAGACCAGCCTGACCAACATGGTGAAACCCCGTCTCTACTAAAATTACAAAAATTAGCCAGATGTGGGAGCTCACACCTGTAATGCCACCTACTCGGGAGGCTGAGGCACCAGAATCACTTGAACCCAGGAGGCAGAGGTTGCAGTGAGCTGAGATCGCGCCACCACACTCCAATCTGAGCAACAGAGATAAACTCCATCTCAAAAAAAAAAAACAAAAAAAGGAAAAGAAAAAAGAGGGGAAACCATGGCCAAGAATGAAATGACACTGCCTAAGGCTGCTTTTTGCCAGAGTTTTCTCACTGTCAACTTAGGAATTAACTTCCAGATTTCAGGAAATAAACAGAGGCCAAAATTAAAACAGACTAAGACCTGTCAGGGAAGGAGGGAGACGCTGGAAAGGTGTGGAGCCAGAGCCTCCTGTGTTTACGGAGAAGTGGATGAAGCCACCTGACTGCAGCTTCCAGGAAGAGGCTGAACACCAGGCAGGCGCGGAGAGATGAGTGTGGGAGTCAGACAGATGGTCCCGGCTGCCCACCTTGCAGGAGTTAAACAATGGCTGGGACTCAGAGAACAAAGCCCAAATCCGGTGCTCAGAGAAGGAGAACAATGCCCAAACCCGGTGCTTTGACTTGGGTCTCTCTGCCCTCCCGCCAGCTCCTGCCTCTCAGACCTCAGTCTCTCCTTATGCACAGGAAGTGGCCGTTCTCGGAAGCTTCCTTATCTACCTAGATACCAGACCCCCAGAGGGGAACACAATTGCCTTCAGTCCTTTCCCAGAAATTTAATTAACCAGAGAAGATTCTCTCTCATGTGACAGAGGAAGAGACTGAAACTTAAACACCACACCTGGAGCTCAGCTCAACTTTCTTCCAAACCAGTGTTCATCGTCTGGTCCCATTCAGCCTCCAAAGAGAATCGTTCAGTGTCTGAGCACTGGGTCCAGCCATTCCTTCTGAAAACTACTTACTACCCCTCAAAAATTATCATGGTTTCCCCATCTTCTCTTCCCCTATACTATATCCCAAGAGTACAGAAGTGTGTGGGCCTGGCTGGGTTACCAGGTAATCATTCTCCTGGGATTCCTCTGTGCTTACGCACACTAAGTAAACGTGTACGCTCTTCCTCCTGTTAATCTGCCTATTGTTAGTTCATTTTCAGTGAAGCTTTAGAGCTCAGAGGGGGAACTTCCTCTTGGATCCTGGCAAACTCTCAGGACTTTTTCCCCATTTATGAATAGGAACAAAAATAGCCCCCTCTCTTAGAGCCCGGCTGCAAACATTAAATGGGTTATTGTGTGTAGAGCGTACTGTATGCTCCTCTGCACGGAGACAGTGCTAGTAAAGTTCGTGTCTCCCCGCAGCCTCCTCTGCTGCCACCTCAAGCAGCACAGCTGGTGGTGCTGCGCTTCCGATATTCCAGAAGAAACTCTCTCCAATTAATCAACAGAAACGAATGTCTCTTTTGGACGTAGAGTCATATTAAGAATTTTAAAACACACATCTTTGCCTTCCTTCCTGTAGGAAGATTGTAGACTCAAGATCTGAGACAGGACAGGGGAGGAGTCAAGGGTAGGAGGGTTTCATGACAAGGTGCTGAATTCTGAGGAACAAGGTGTAGATGAAATAGGACTAAAAATAGTCTATAAAGCCAACATCACAGGAAAAGAGAAAACCAGTGAGTGAGAGCGTTGATTGTGCTAAATTTACAGGAACAAATGGTGCATGAGCAATTATCTACGCTGGAACGTGGAACTGACGTCTCCAGGGAGAAGGAATGTATGGGGATTGAGGTCGTATAAGAAGGGCTTCCCTTAGCAGGGCGTGGTGGCAGGTGCTCGTAGTCCTGGCTACTCCGGAGGCTGAGGCAGGAGAATGGACTGAATTTGGGAGGCGGAGGTTGCAGTGAGCCGAGACGGCGCCACTGCACTCCAGCCTGGGCAATAGAGCCAGACTCTGTCTCAATAATAAAAAATATAAAAAATAAAAAATGAAATAAAATAAAATAAAAGAAGGGCTTCCCTTGGCGTAGCTGCAGCTTCCAGGCGAGGGTCGGCTGGATAGGGTTTGTCCATGTTTTGCTGCCCAGCTGTGTTAAGATTCCCGGGACCCACCTGTGAACGAGAAAACAGACCAGAAAACAACACCACGGGATGGAGGAGCTGGGTTAGGACGCAAAAAGAAGGTCGACGCGGACTCCAGAAAGGACCTAACCTGGGGAAAACCAGAGAGCTGACACTGAAGGGTCGGGACAGGCCTGCCGTGCCGCGTTGGAGAGCGAGACCTGCTGACTCCCCACTGAATTCGGTGGCACTCTCACACGGACCGTTTGTTCTCCCATCTAGCCGGGTTTCCCAAGAAAGAGCAGGCAAGAGGGGGAAGTTCAGGGCTGCGTGCTAAACTCTCTTATGTCAGGAAGAACTCAAATACGTGGGAAGAGGGATAGCATCCCCCATACAGAGGTGCAAGAAAAATTCATTCGAAAATAGAATGATTTTAGTATTTATCAAAATGAAAATGCATCTTTTTTTTTTTTTTTTTTTTTTGCAAGTACCAGCTATAGCTCCAGTTTTTATTTTCTGAAAACAAGAACCCTGCAGGGGTTAGGCCTATGATGGGACCCGCCCCTCCGTGTGGTGTGGGGCATGGGGGCTTTGGTTACCCATGGCTTCTTCCACGACTTCTGACCCAGGGGTGCTGCATCCGCCCCTGACGGTTGTGCTGTGTGCTGTCATTATTCTCATCTGTGCCCTTCAGTGCCCTCTCCAGCCACGATGCCCATTTCCCAGCCCTGGCGACGCCATCCGTGCTCTGCAATTGTAGGTGTCATTCGGCTCCATCCACACCGGGGGGATCGCAGTTTCCATGGCAACTAATGTATTTCAACCAGGGGGAAATGGAAGGTTCTCAACTATAAATAGAGTGAAAATTGAAGAAAATGAGGAGCAAAAACCAGACGCAGGTGACGGGCTGTGCCTGTGGGAGAGAGAGGTTTCGTATTTAGCACAAGGGCCACTGTTCAGGGCAGCACACCGGCCTCATCCTGGTGCCGTTGTCAAATCCAGGTCAGCCCTCATGCAGCCCCATTCCCGTTCATCGAGTGCACGCAAGTGCTGGGCTGCCTCCGGAGAACAGACTTCTCTCCAGATATATAGATATCTTATTTTTCACTAGATTAAGACAATAGTTACAGAAGTCTGCAACATTTTAATACTGGTATATGCAAATTACCAAGGATAATACAACTTAGGGCTGAAATAAATGTCCTGTTAAATGGCCCATTGTTGCTTAAGAAAAAGAGAAAAAAGGAACAAGAGGGGCTCTATGATTAGTAGGCAGTAGTCTGATGTGGGTGTCCCGTAGGATGTGACCTGAAGCAAAGTTGCTTAAGCACATGCAGCTGACCTCACAGCAGAGCAAGCAGAGACGGCCCAGCATCTAAATGACCCACTGGGGCGTCTGCCGCACGGTTTTCTTTACAACCGCCTTCATGCATACTGTCTGCCCTGGAGCGGGGAGTAACTACAGTTCACATCATCAATTATTCAGACAAATCACTGAATCACAGATTTGGTGGAGGCCTTGAAAGATGACCTAGTTCTCTCTCCCGTTCCAGGCAGAATTGTTCTGGAATCTCCAAGACAGACTGGTTTCTGTCATAATCAATTATCTATCCTAACAAACACTTCCAAAGATGCCGTAGCCTCCTAGTTTCTCAGAAGCTGTTTAGTATCCTCTCGCTTTTAAGGATTTTAATCCAGATATTTGTTGTGTGTTAAACATAATCCCAGCCTCCTCAGTGAATTCTTTACCAAAATCTTGTGATCACCTTTTCTACGACGTTTTAACTCAGCTCTTGTTATTTTATTCTCAGAAATGTGGATAGCAGGCGTTCATTGTTTTTTGCCCATCACTTCACATATTTGCAACTATTACCGAATCTCCCAGGATTCACAGAAACATGATTTTATGACAAATAAAAATATTCACAACAGGAAGTTAACTGAAAAATATAAGCTCATATTTCTGGGGAAAACGGTAATAAAGGAGAAAACAAGGCCGTTAAATAATTACATCCTGGCATGGAAAGAGAAGACTGGAGGATTTCACACTCAAACATGGAGAGTCGCTATCTCTGAGTGCTTGAAGGAAGGGTTCAGTGTATTCTATTGATCTTTTCCAATGTTTTAAAAGCTGTCAACATACTTTGGAATAATAGCCTCATTGTCATACTACTAAAAAGTAGCTTAATAAAACAGAATAGAGAGACTTATTGAGGTCAAAGACCGGGCGAGCATCAGAGCCTGGGTTCAAATGCAGGTGGACTGATCCCAAATTATGGGGTTCCCGGCCTAGTGAGTCCTGTTGGCCCCACGTGCTCCAGCCCAGGGAGCCAGGAGAGTGGCTTAACTTCTCTCCCTGAACAAGGGAATCTTTCCAGTGAGACCTTCTCCATTGCCACACTCCCTACTGGAATAAAAATGTACAGCCTAAATTACCACGTAGCTCAACATAGGTTAATACACAAAGATCTCATTTTAGCCAACAGGATCACATCTGGCCAGCTGTAGGGCTATGGTTAAGGTTGTATTTGAAGAGGGAGAGGATGGGTAATCATGGCTACAGCTTTACTAGAAACCGATTTGTCCTTTTTCAAATTGTAATTGTTGTTTTATTTTTTCTTTTTTAACCAATTGCCACTTGCAATGCAAATATAAGACAAATACAAGAAATCTCGACTTAATACTGGCTAAATGCTTAGGCAGACTGCTTGATTTAAACTAATCCATCATGTGAATCTCACATGATTTTCCACCAAAGGGATATGCCTAAATTCAGCCTCTTACACATCCCTTATTTTTGGTTGGTTGGTGGGTTTGGGACTTTTTTTTTTCCCCTCTTTTGCACTCCAAGCCACGTTTTTATTCTGACAAATGGGTAGATACATCATTCAGTGCTAGATAAGAAAGCAAATGTGATGACCAGGAAGATTGGTGTTGACAACGGGAACACCAGCTCTAGAAACAACCAGGGCACAGACATAAGGGATCGTTCTTATTTATCCTTTGCTAATTTTTTATATTGATACATAATAGATGCACATATTTGCAGGGCATATACATTCATATGATATGAAAAGATGAAATCAGTGTAATTAATATCCAACAGCTTAAACATTTGTGTTTTATGTTAGAAGCATTGAAATGATTATCTTCTAACAATTTCGAAGTGTACAATAGATGATTGTAAACTGTAGTCACCCTACTGATCTGGGGACACTAGGTGTTAGCCCTTCCTTAGCTGCATATATTTATGCCCATGAATCAACCTCTCTTCATTCTGCCCTGCACCATGGGCTCACTCTTCGGCTTCATAGGAGAGCCATGAATTAGATATAGTCAGGGGTATGCAGGTGGGTGTTTAACAATCCCCTTCAAAGAAAGAGAGGAGAAGGGTGAGAGACAGAAGGAAGAAAGGAAGGAAGGAAGGAAGGAAGGAAGGAAGGAAGGAAGGAAGGAAGGAAGGAAGGAAGGAAGGAAGGAAAGAAGGAAGGAAAGGGGGAAGGGAGGGGAGGGGAAGGGGAAGGGCAGGAAGGAAGGAAGACAGTCTGCTTTATGGAATGTGTCCATTTGTATGGTGGGCTTTGGCATTTGTCCACCATTTGTCCACTATTGCCAATTTCCCCTGCCAAGGTGCCGTCGCTGAACTCAGAGCGGGGAGGAGATGCACGCAGTTGGCCCTCGTGAGTCTGTGTGAGCTGCCATCAACACATCACTGGACAAAATTTCAATTTTTTTTTTTGTCTCTTGCTGAGGATTTCCTGAATTTCAGCCTATCTTTACAAAAACAAACAGACAAAAAGCTGTGTATAATCTTAGAAAGCACATTATTATAAGTCAAAGAATACCTAAATGAATTCAAAAATCCATGTCGTGTTCAGGACTGGAAGGTTTAATGTGGGAAAGATGCCATTTCTCCCCAGATTGATCCCCCCAATTCTCATAAAAATTCCAGCACAAGGCTTCATAGACAATGCCAAGTTTATATGAAAGTTTACACGGGAAGATGAAAAACTGGAACAATTCAAATAATTTTTGGGGAAAAAAAATGGAAGAATGCACTTTGCTTGACCTCAAGACTTATTCTGCAGTGGCCATAATCGAGACTATGATATGGATGGAGGGACAGACACATGGCCCAAGGGAACAGAGCAGAACCCCAGAAATAGAACAACACAAATATACCAAATGGATTTTTGTCAAAGGAGCAAAAGCAATTTAGTGGAGGGAGGATAGTTTTTCCAAAAACAAAAAGTGATAGCAGACATTGGGATGGCTTTCACCTCTTGGCCACTGTGAATGACACTGCCATGAACATGGGTGTGCAAACATTTCTTCAAGGGCTTGCTTTCAGTTTTGTTTTGTTTTGTTTTGTTTGCATAAACAAAATGTGGTCTACATGTACAAGGAATTACTATTCAGCCTTAAAAATGAAATAAATTCTGACGCGTTATACAACATGGGTGAATCTTGAGGACATTATGCTAAATGAAATAAACCAGTCACAAAAGGAACAATATGACATGATTCTATTCACATGAAGCATCTAGATTTGTCAAATTCACAGCAACAGAAAGTGGAGATGTGTTTACCAAAGAATGGGGGGATGGGAAATTGGGAATCATTGTTTAGTGGGTACCAAGTTTCAGTTTGGAAAGATGAAAAAGTTCTGGAGGTGGATGGTGGTGCTGGTTGCACAACAATGTAAATGTACTTAATGCCCCTGAACTGTACACTTGAAAATGCTTAATGTGGTAAATTTTATAGTATGTGTCTTTTAACACAAATGGTGCTGGAGCTATTACATATATAATATAAAAGCAAAAAAAAAAAAAAAAAAAAAAAAAAAACCTTGACCTGAAACTTGTACTGTAAAAACATTAATTAAAAATAGATTACAAATATAAATATAAAATAAAAAATGTAGAACTTTTAGAAGAAAAAACAGAAGGCAATCTTCAGGAACTAAGTCCGGGCAAAGAG
Source organism: Macaca fascicularis (assembly GCF_037993035.2). Lineage (NCBI taxonomy): Eukaryota > Metazoa > Chordata > Mammalia > Primates > Cercopithecidae > Macaca > Macaca fascicularis. The sequence continues at coordinate 4,230,334 of NC_088383.1, read as the reverse complement.
TTCAGAGACATGACGCCAGACACATGAACCAAAAGAAAAAAAAAGATAGTGAGTTTCATCAAGGTGTAAAATTCTGTGTTCTCAAATTCCCTGTTAACAGGATGAAAAGACAAGCTACGGGTTGGAAGATATCATTTGCAGACCTCATATCTGACAAAGAAGTCGTATCTAGAATCTAAAAAGAGCTCACAAATCTCAACAGTAAAAAAACAAGCAACCCACTTAGGGAACATTTCACTGAAAGGGAGACACAGATGGTAAATAGCCCCATGGAAAGATGTCCAACAGCATTAGCCATTGGGGTGTGCAAATAAAAAGCACAATGGAGTACCATGACACTCCTATCAGGACATTTAAAATAAAAGATAGTCGTAACACCCAGTGCTTGTGAGGATGTGGAGAAATGAACTCACTCATGCATGGCTGCTGGGAATGAAAATGGTGCCGCTATTCTGGAAAACAGGTTGGCAGTTGCTTGCAACTCCAGGCACATGCCTGCCATGTAACCCAGCAAGTGTATTCCAGGGCATTGATCCCAGAGAAATGAAAACTAACCCACACAGAAAAGCTGTGCCTGAATACTTAAGGCAGCTTTCTTTGTAACAGCAGAAAAAACCAGAACTGGAACAACATAAACTTCCTGCAGTGAGCGAGAGGTTCTGCAAACCATGGTTCATCCACAGAACAAACTGCTATTTGAGCAACAAAGAGGAGCGGACTCGTGACCCACACTGCAACCCAGATGGATCACCAGGGCATCAGGCCTGGTGAAAAATGGCAACCTCAAAAGGTTCCATATTGTGTGATTCCATTTATAAACATTCTCTAAATGACAGTAGAGATGGAGAACAGATTCGTAGTTGCTCAGGGACAGGGACTGGGGCTTGGGAGGCAGACATGAAAGGCCAGCTCAAGGGGTTTCTCGTGGGGCTGGAACAGGTGTGCACTTTGATTGTGATAGTGGTTATGGAAATCCAGCATGGGGTAAGACTCTGCCAGACATCTCACACACACACACACACACACACGCAGTCGAATGCATGTAAAAACTAGTAAGCACTGAATTAGGTCTGTGTGATCCAGCTAACATTGATGTACCAATGACCACATCCTGGCTTTGAGCTTGTACTTTGACCTTCAACTTTGACCTTGTGACAAAAGATGACATCATGGGGGAGGTGGATGAAGGGGCTCTATTAATTATTTTTACAACTTCCTGTTACTCTGCAATTATTCCAAAATGCAAAGTATTTTTTCCTTTTATTTTTAGTTGACATATAATAAGGATGCATATTGATGGGTTACAGAGCAATATACAATGCATAACTATCAAACCAGGGTAATTAACATATTTATCACCTAGAACATTTACCATTTCTTTGTGATAACATTCAAAATCTTCTCTTCTAGTTTCTCAGAAATATATATTTTTGTTTACCATGTTCACCCTGCAGTGTTATAGTACACTAGAACTTATTCCCCCCATGTAGCTACAGTTTCAAAATACAAAGTATGTTTTTTAATTACATTAAAAAGCAGTAGATGCAAACAACCAAATGAATGATAGTGACAGCATCTATCAAAGTTAATTGGACCAAAGATAATTATTCCTCTTCTTCCCCCACCCCTGTCATTTTGCAATCTTAAAGTTTTTTAATGATTAAAAATGTTGAGAAACAAATACGTTTATTTAAAACACATATATAGGGTCCCGGCAAGGTGGCCCATGCCTATAATGCCAGCACTTTGGGAGGTTGAGGCAGGAGTGTCTCTTGAGCCCAGGAGTTGAAGACCAACCAGGGTAACACAGGGAGACTCCATCTCTTAAAAAAAAAATTAGACAGGCAAGGTGGCACATGCTCATAGTCCCAGCTACTCTGGAGGCTGAGGTGGCAGGATCCCTTGAGTCTGGGAGGTCGAAGCTGCAGTGAGCTGTGATTGCACCCTGAACTTCAGCCTGGGTGATAGAGTGAGAATCTGTCTCAGAAAAATTAAAATAAAAATTGATAAATAAATAAATGTGTGTGTAAATGTAGGGTTTGTAGAGCAGGTGCAGGGGCCCCAAAGCCCACCTGCAGATTTATCTGGATTCCAGGAGCAGGAGATGAAATGAGATTTTCCAGAGAGCAGCCGCTGAGGCACACACACCTCCTTTCTATCTGCAGGTTAGTTGTTCTTTCCAGTCCCTTCTTTGGCTCTTCTTGGAGGCGGTCTCAGGCTTACACCTCGGGGCCTGGAGCTGCTTTCTCAGCTGTGGGACTGTCACAGCATCTCCCACCCTCCCTCCCTCTGTCTTAGCCATATGACGACCCCTGGCAGCATGGCCCCATCCTGCTGGCAGCCCCGTGCTACAAAATCGGATGAATAAATAACCTTCTGATTCAGAACTGTGACTCTCTTGCAAGAAGCAAGTGGCACATTCTTCAGTAAGTGTTAAAATATGGTCAGCGCTACAGATATTTTTTGAGTGGAGACAGGTTGCAGAAAAGGCATTCAAATGACACCAAGAGACCCTCTTGTGAAATGCATTCTGCAAGCCAACTCTCTCTTCCTGTTATGTTTGCATGTGGCTTTTAGATGAATAGTATTGTCATGATTTCCATTACTTACTCAAGTCACCTGCAGAGCAGCCAGGAGGATGTCCCACCTCAGTAAACCTGCCCAGAGAAGCCAAGGAAATGGAAGCTCCTACTCTTATGGGGACGCTCTAATTATGGAAGGAAAAGGGGATACAGAGGCAATGTCTTAGGGCTCAATGGTTATCTTTCAAGCCGTGGCTTTCAGAAGCTATGCATCTAAAATCTTTCAATGGATAACGAAACAGATTTCCTCTGACCTACCGGGAAGATCCACCGTCAGTAGCTCACACACATTCTCCACCCAGCTCTTCCCTGCACGACGTGCAATGATATAATTACCGTCTGTGCCAGTCAGTCCTCGGAGATGCAGTTGGCACTGAGCACAGAGCGCCACTAGACAGCCACATGGCCCTCCCTCTCCCACTGGGATATTTTTATTCAGAAATTTCAGTGCAGGCTTCGGTTTTTGGCTGCTGGATTCCTGAATCTGTCTTGCGGGGCCTCCTGCCCACAGCAAATCTTCAGCGCTGCCTTTGGATAAGGGAAAATGATTCATAATAGAACCAAAGAGATTCTTTTAATGAACTTGCCCCAGGGGATACCAAGCTCTTTTTATGATCAAATTTAATGAATCCTAATGAATTTCATCATATGAAAATGATGTGTCTGCACCATAAAGGAGCCACAAAGCTCACTGGCCCAGACTCAGGCGGGAAGAACAGGGAAACTATTTGTAAGGAGCATAGAGGGGCACAAAGTAAAATAGTTTGAATGGATTTTAAATATTACTAATGAGGTGTATAAATATAGCACACAGGATCTCCAAAGTAATTTGCAGCAAAAATACTAATAATATGTACAAGTTACAGTAGCTTTCTATAAGGGCTCTTAAAGCCTTTTTTCTCAACTTTGATTTTTAGAGTAAAGGATTTCTTCCCTTTAAGTCATGATTCAAATGCCTACTGCCTGACAAAGCCTTCTCCAGCTCCCGCACCTAGTCCTCAAATATCTGGGCTTCTGTAGCCCTGATTCCCAGGTCTACAGGAGCCTGAGCCCAGTGTTGTGTCTCTGCCCTCAGACCCTTGAGTCTCTACATGCAGAACATGTGAATTGTAGCAAGAGCGGGCGGGATCTTCCTACCAGCCCCCTGCAGTGTCGGGCATGGTGCTTCCCTGACCTGTGGGTTACCCAGCCCCATCTACACTGGGATGCGGTGCGGCCGTGAAACATCCCTTAGACACACAATGTTGGTGGTTACCTGTTTTACACGGTGGGCAAGACACAAGCACAACTCATCCAAGACAAATCAGGGAAACGGGCAAGCCAGGCAGCAGAAAGAGCTCAAGGAGAGAGAGCCTGTCTTCCCCTCCTCCTCCTCCTCCTTCTCTTCCTCCTCGTCCTCCTCCTCCTCCTTCCTTTTCCAGGGAGTCTCGCTCTGTTACCCAGGCTGGAGTGCAACATTTCAGCTCACTGCAGTCTCTGCCACCCAGGTTCAAGTGATTCTCCTCCTGCCTCAGCCTCCCAAGTACCTGGGCTTACAGGCGTGAGCCATCACAGCTGACTAATTTTTATATTTTTAGTAGAGACGGAGTTTCACCATGTTGGTCAGGCTGGTCTTGAACTCCTGACCTCAAGCGATCCACCTGCCTCAGCCTCCCAAAGTGCTGGGATTACAGGTGTGAACCACCGCGCCCAGCTGAGTCCAGCTACTTCTGAGGTTCAAGTGATTCCACTTGACTCAGGCACGGAGCAAAACGGAGGAGGGAAGAGGCATGAAGAGTGGGAGAAAGGAACCAGTGAGATGCATGTGGGCCCACTGGTTGGGAACCCGTGTGCCAGGCTGCTGAACTGGAGTTCATCCCAGCACAAGGCATGGACTGCAGGGTGCACCGGGGGGCAGGTGCTCCCAGTCACAACCTTGGGGAAAAGCTGGAGCTATGGGAGGAGATTTGGGGTCTCTGCTATTTCACCACTTACAGAACTGGAGAAGTGGGTATTGGTGCAGCAGCTCAGGAAGCAGACAGTGTCCTTGAGTGGAAAACTGGTTTCAGGAACCTCAGCTGACCCACTCTGCCAGTGTAAATCTTTATTGGTTTTGCTGTGGCATCTTTACAATGCCCTGTTCTGCTAGTTCAGTACCACTTCAGGGCACGCGAACAATGCAGCTGGTTTTAAAACAGGAGAAACTAGGGAAAGGTGGCACAGTCTGTTGGGTCTGTGAGTGCAGCAAAATGAAGACAATTCCATACAAGAGAAGCGCTTTCAAAATATTCATTGCATGTAGTACATCCCCCTTTTATACAGAAGAGATAATAATATTCACTGAAAACAACAGTTTCTTACTCTCCTCTTTAAATAAATGTTGAGAAAATTTCAAAAAAAAAATAGACTTAAGGGGTTGCCAAACTACAGGCTTAAGGGGAGCATTTGTACATCTTGAGTAAGTGCTGCTAAAAGAAAAAGGATTTTTTTTTTTTTTTTTTTTTTTTTTTTGAGATGGAGTCTTGCCCTTTCACCCAGGCTGGAGTGCAATGGTGTGATCTCCACTCACTGCAACCTCTGCCTCCTGGGTTCAAGCGATTCTCCTGCCTCAGCTTCGGGAGTAGCTGGGATTACAGGCATCTGCCACCAAACCCAGCTGACTTTTGCATTTTTGGTAGAGACAGGGTTTTGTCATGTTGGCCAGGCTGGTCTAGAACTCCTGACCTCAGGTGTTCCACCTGATTCAGCTTCCCAAAGTGCTGGGATTACAGGCGTGAGCCACCATGCCCAGCAGATAAAGGAATGCAATGGGATGTTATAAGACGTGGGATTGACAAGGTCAAATCTCAAGTTTAGGAAGATGGATATGGAAGGACCACGGAAGCAGTTGGAGGATCCAAGGCAGGGAATGAATGGAACCAATGGTGTCCAGCTGGAGAATTGCAGGGTCGCTCCAACAGCCACCTGAGCCGCTGCGGGTGTTACTGCCATCCCCTGAGGCAGAGGCCATGCAGGGCCAGAGCTCTTGGACACCCAGCATGGTTGGAGCTATTGGAAACTCAGCTGTCTGGGTGGAAAACTGACGGTGGAATATTTCCCACTTTCTTATATATGTTTCAACCACAAACATTTTGCTCATCAGTATGTGTTATTTCTATCTGAACACTTGATAAATGTAAGGTTATTTTTACGTTCTATCTGCATTCTCATATCTTTTTGTTTGTTTGTTTTTTGAGATGGAGTCTTGCTCCTTTGCCCAGGCTGGAGTGCAATGGCTTGATCTCGGCTCACTGCAAGCTCCACCTCCCTGGTTCAAGCGATTCTCCTGCCTCAGCCTCCTGAGTAGCTGGAATTACAGGTGTGCACCACAACGCCCAGCTATTTTTTTTTTTTATTTTGTATTTTCAGTACAGACAGCGTTTCACTATGTTGACCAGGCTGGTCTTGAACTCCTGACCTCAGGTGATTCACCCACCTCAGTCTCCCGAAGTGCTGAGATTACAGGCGTGAGCCACCACGCCCAGCCTTAGAAAATCTTTTTGAAATCACTTTCATAAGGAAATTCCAGCTTGACCACCTTACTCAGGTGTCCCTTCCTAGCAGGTACAGAAAGGAAAATAAAGCACGTGCATTTCCTGTGGCTGCCCAACAAATCACCGCGAACTGTGTGGCCAAGTGCTCTCACAGTCCTGGAGGCCAGGTGTCCGAAGTCAAAGTGCGGCAGGGCCACACGCGCTCTGAGGTCTCCAGAGAAGAATCCCTGCCTCTGTCAGCTCTGGGCAGATGCAGCCACTCCCGGCGTCCCCGGCTGGCCTCTGCCTCTCTCTGTTCCCTGCCTATGCTCACACGGCCTCCCCCGTTTCTCTGTGTCTTCACATGATATTCTCACAAGGATACCCAGCATTAGATTAAGAGCCACCCTAATCCAGTGTGACCTCATCTTAATTTAACTAATGGGATCGACAAAGACCCTGTTTCCAAACAAGGTCATACTCCGAGGTCCCAGGCGGGCATGGGTTTGGGAAGGACAGTGTGAAAAAATTACGAGTCTTTCAGGTCTTTGCCTGGATTCTCCCTTCTTGACTTTCCTTTTCTTTTCTTTTCTTTTTTTTTTTTTTTTTTTTTGAGACAGAGTCTTGCTCTGTCGCCCAGGCTGGAGTGCGGTGGTGCAATCTTGGTTCACTGCAACCTCCGCCTCCTGGGTTCAAGCCATTCTCCTGCCTCAGCCATAGGAGTAGCTGGAATTACAGGTATCCACCACCACGCCCAGTTAATTTTCTGTATTTTTAGTAGAGATGGGGTTTCACCCTGTTGGCCAGGCTGGTCTACAAACTCCTGACCTCAGGTGATCTGCCTGCCTCAGCCTCCCAAAGCGCTGGGATTACAGGCGTGAACCACAGTGTCTAGCCCGCTTCTAATACTTTTAAACTCCTTTGTGGGATCCAATCATGTCAATTCCCCACTTGCTTCTTGTTTACCTCTCTTACTGAACTGTCTCCTGTGGTTTAAAACAAATCAGATTCCTCCCCTGGGGCTCACTCCTACCACTGACACCACTCTGTCCTACCCCATCTCCAATTATTCTTGGGGCATGTGAGAGCTCCTTCCAAAGGTCATATCCAACTCTCACGTGAATTTACCACATATCATCCTTCAATCCTTGACCTTGGAAATAAACTTGGAATTAACTTGGATCTCATTTCCACTTAAATTAAAATAGCCCAGGTGCAGTAGCTCGTGCCTGTGATTCCAGCACTTTGGGAGACCAAGGCAGGAGGATTATTTGAGCCCAGGAGTTCGAACCACGCTAAGCAACATGGTGAAACCCTGTCTCTAAAAAAAAAATAACAATAAAAAAATTAGCCAAGCAAGGGGGCACGCACCTCTAGACCCAGCTACTTGAGAGGCTGAGGTGAGAGGATCACCTGAGCCCAGGAAGTCGAAGCTTCAGCCAGCTCTGTTCACACCACTGTACTCCAGGCAGGGCAACAGAGTGAGACCCTGTCTCAAAAACAAAAAAAAAAAAATTCAAAATATGCTAAACCTTTTGCCATGAAATCCTAGCAGTAAACTTATTCTAAAAAATATATTAGAAAAAATTAATTAAATGCAAATGAAATTATTATTATATTTTAAAATATAAGACAAATAAAGGGAAGACATTGAAGACCAGGTCAAGCCTCCATAAAATAATCAAAAGTCAACTGTGTTTCCTATGTCATAGAAAAACCTCTCTTAAAAGTTAATAACTGAAAATCGAAGACATGAAGGATTCTGTCAGTGTGGAAAGAAGTAAATGATTCCAAGAATTGGCCCTAATAATAAACACAGAAAAAGAGACCTTATAAAGCCATTAGGAACACCAGTAAGTACAATATAGTCATAAGTAAGCCGCGTTAAGTCTGTATTTGCATAAGTCAAACTGATAAGAAAATGGAATTATTTGGAAAATTTTATGTATGAAAAAGGAGCCAATGAGAAAAAACCAGATTATCATTTGTATCATCTGGCTGGTCGCCTATATTCACTGTACTAATTGAATATTTTATTTTACTTCACTTGAGTAGATAAACCCTAGATGAACTTAATAAACCAAGTGAAAGAAAAAAGAATGATGTATTTGATATAGATCTTTAACAGAAATTATAGCTTTAAAATTATTTAAATGTCTCTTTCTACTACCTAAGTTTTCGTTATCTCTTTTGGCTAATATACCCATATAATTAACTGCATATTTTGGTTTTCATTTACACACAGAAATATGGAGAGAGAAGAAGTTATTCTTTTATGTACTTAATGCTTTGTATATTTTCTCATTTAATCTTTACAGTAATCTTTAATAAAATTACTTTATCTTACATATGAGGTATTTTAGTTTAGGAGTTAAATAACTTGCCCAAATTTTCATTACAAAGAATTATTCTAATAAGAATTCAAATCCAACTCTCTCTGATACCTGGCTGGGGTCTTTCAGGTATCCCAGAAAATCATAAACTAGACTTTATTAAATACAGATGTTCTATGAGGACACAGCAGCAGTTCTACTACTGTTTGCTTCTAAATCATTTCTAAATCTTTTCATTTTGAAATAATTTTAGGCATAGAGAAGAGTTAAAAATAATAGGACAGAGTTGCTCATGCTGATACCCCAGGATTCCCTGATATTAACAATGACGTAAGCAGAGTCTCTTTATCAAACCTGAGAAATTGACATTTTCACAGGCCCCAAACTGCAGACTTTAAGATTTTATCCTTTTTTCCACTAACGTCCTTCTTATGTCTCAGAGGCCAATCAAGTATCCCACATCCAAATCCATCATCCCATCTCTTCTGTGCTGTTCAATCTGGGACAATTTCTCATCAGACGTCCTTGTCTTTTCTGACCTTGACCACTGTGAGGAGTACTGGTCATCGCTTTTGGAAAATGTCTCACTCACTCTGCTGAGTCACCCTCCCTTCCCTCACTCTGTAAGTCACCCTGCCTTCCCTCAATCTCCTGAGTCACCCTCCCTTCCCTCACTCTGCTGAGTCACCCTCCCTTCCCTCACTCTGTGAGTCACCCTCCCTTCCCTCCCCCTGCTGAGTCACCCTCCCTTCCCTCACTCTGCTGAGTCACCGTCCCTTCCCTCACTCTGTGAGTCACCCTCCCTTCCCTCACTCTGCGGAGTCACCGTCCCTTCCCTCACTCTGTAAGTCACCCTGCCTTCCCTCAATCTCCTGAGTCACGCTCCCGTCCCTCACTCTCCTGAGTCACCCTACCTTCCCTCACTCTGCTGAGTCACCCTCCCTTCCCTCACTCTGTGAGTCACCTCCCTTCCTCCCCCTGCTGAGTCACCCTCCCTTCCCTCACTCTGTAAGTCACCCTGCCTTCCCTCACTCTCCTGAGTCACCCTCCCTTCCCTCACTCTGCTGAGTCACCCTCCCTTCCCTCACTCTCCTGAGTCACCCTCCCTTCCCTCACTCTGCTGAGTCACCGTCCCTTCCCTCACTCTGCTGAGTCACCCTCCCTTCCCTCACTTTGCTGAGTCACCCTCCCTTCCCTCACTCTGCTGAGTCACCCTCCCTTCCCTCACTCTGTGTGTCACCCTCCCCTTCCCACACTCTGCGAGTCACCCTCACCTTCCCTGCCCCTGCTGAGTCACCCTCCCTTCCCTCACTCTCCTGAGTCACCCTCCCTTCCCACACTCTGCTGAGTCACCCTCCCTTCCCTCACTCTGTGTGTCACCCTCCCCATCCCACACTCTGTGAGTCACCCTCGCCTTCCCTGCCCCTGCTGAGTCACCCTCCCTTCCCTCACTCTCCTGAGTCACCCTCCCTTCCCTCACTCTCCTGAGTCACCCTCCCTTCCCACACTCTGCTGAGTCACCCTCCCTTCCCTCACTCTGTGTGTCACCCTCCCTTCCCTCACTCTGCTGAGTCACCCTCCCTTCCCTCACTCTGTGTGTCACCCTCCCCTTCCCACACTCTGTGAGTCACCCTCACCTTCCCTGCCCCTGCTGAGTCACCCTCCCTTCCCTCACTCTGTGAGTCACGCTCCCTTCCCTCAATCTGTGCGTCACCTTCCCCTTCCCTCCCCCTGCTGAGTCACCCTCCCTTCCCTCACTCTGTGTGTCACCCTCCCTTCCCTCACTCTGTGACTCACCCTCCCTTCCCTCACTCTGTGAGTCACCCTCCCTCCCCTCCCCCTGCTGAGTCACCCTCCTGTTCCCTCCCCCTGCTGAGTCACCCTCCCTTCCCTCACTCTGTGAGTCACCCTCCCTTCCCTCACTCTGTGAGTCACCCTCCCTTCCCTCACTCTGTGACTCACCCTCCCTTCCCTCACTCTGTGTGTCACCCTCCCTTCCCTCACTCTGTGAGTCACCCTCCCGTCCCTCACTCTGTGACTCACCCTCCCTTCCCTCACTCTGTGACTCACCGTCCCTTCCCTCACTCTGTGAGTCACCCTCCCGTCCCTCACTCTGTGACTCACCCTCCCTTCCCTCACTCTGTGACTCACCCTCCCTTCCCTCACTCTGTGAGTCACCCTCCCTTCCCTCACTCTGTGAGTCACCCTCCCGTCCCTCACTCTGTGACTCACCCTCCCTTCCCTCACTCTGTGACTCACCGTCCCTTCCCTCACTCTGTGAGTCACCCTCCCGTCCCTCACTCTGTGACTCACCCTCCCTTCCCTCACTCTGTGAGTCACCCTCCCTTCCCTCACTCTGTGACTCACCCTCCCGTCCCTCACTCTGTGACTCACCCTCCCTTCCCTCACTCTGTGAGTCACCCTCCCTTCCCTCACTCTGTGAGTCACGCTCCCTTCCCTCAATCTGTGCGTCACCTTCCCCTTCCCTCCCCCTGCTGAGTCACCCTCCCTTCCCTCACTCTGTGAGTCACCCTCCCTTCCCTCACTCTGTGACTCACCCTCCCTTCCCTCACTCTGTGAGTCACCCTCCCTTCCCTCACTCTGTGACTCACCCTCCCTTCCCTCACTCTGTGAGTCACCCTCCCACCCCTCCCCCTGCTGAGTCACCCTCCTGTTCCCTCCCCCTGCTGAGTCACCCTCCCTTCCCTCACTCTGTGAGTCACCCTCCCTTCCCTCACTCTGTGAGTCACCCTCCCTTCCCTCACTCTGTGAGTCACGCTCCCTTCCCTCAATCTGTGCGTCACCTTCCCCTTCCCTCCCCCTGCTGAGTCACCCTCCCTTCCCTCACTCTGTGAGTCACCCTCCCTTCCCTCACTCTGTGAGTCACCCTCCCTTCCCTCACTCTGTGAGTTACCCTCCCTTCCCTCACTCTGTGAGTCACCCTCCCTTCCCTCACTCTGTGAGTCACGCTCCCTTCCCTCAATCTGTGCGTCACCTTCCCCTTCCCTCCCCCTGCTGAGTCACCCTCCCTTCCCTCACTCTGTGAGTCACCCTCCCTTCCCTCACTCTGTGAGTCACCCTCCCTTCCCTCACTCTGTGACTCACCCTCCCTTCCCTCACTCTGTGACTCACCCTCCCTTCCCTCACTCTGTGACTCACCCTCCCTTCCCTCACTCTGTGACTCACCCTCCCTTCCCTCACTCTGTGAGTCACCCTCCCTCCCCTCCCCCTGCTGAGTCACCCTCCTGTTCCCTCCCCCTGCTGAGTCACCCTCCCTTCCCTCACTCTGTGACTCACCCTCCCTTCCCTCACTCTGTGTGTCACCCTCCCTTCCCTCACTCTGTGACTCACCCTCCCTTCCCTCACTCTGTGACTCACCCTCCCTTCCCTCACGCTGTGAGTCACCCTCCCTTCCCTCACTCTGTGACTCACCCTCCCTCCCCTCCCCCTGCTGAGTCACCCTCCCTTCCCTCACTCTGTGAGTCACCCTCCCTCCCCTCCCCCTGCTGAGTCACCCTCCTGTTCCCTCCCCCTGCTGAGTCACCCTCCCTTCCCTCACTCTGTGACTCACCCTCCCTTCCCTCACTCTGTGAGTCACCCTCCCTTCCCTCACTCTGTGAGTCACCCTCCCTCCCCTCCCCCTGCTGAGTCACCCTCCTGTTCCCTCCCCCTGCTGAGTCACCCTCCCTTCCCTCACTCTGTGAGTCACCCTCCCTTCCCTCACTCTGTGAGTCACCCTCCCTTCCCTCACTCTGTGAGTCACGCTCCCTTCCCTCAATCTGTGCGTCACCTTCCCCTTCCCTCCCCCTGCTGAGTCACCCTCCCTTCCCTCACTCTGTGTGTCACCCTCCCTTCCCTCACTCTGTGACTCACCCTCCCTTCCCTCACTCTGTGAGTCACCCTCCCTCCCCTCCCCCTGCTGAGTCACCCTCCTGTTCCCTCCCCCTGCTGAGTCACCCTCCCTTCCCTCACTCTGTGAGTCACCCTCCCTTCCCTCACTCTGTGAGTCACCCTCCCTTCCCTCACTCTGTGACTCACCCTCCCTTCCCTCACTCTGTGAGTCACCCTCCCTCCCCTCCCCCTGCTGAGTCACCCTCCTGTTCCCTCCCCCTGCTGAGTCACCCTCCCTTCCCTCACTCTGTGAGTCACCCTCCCTTCCGTCACTCTGTGTGTCACCCTCCCTTCCCTCACTCTGTGACTCACCCTCCCTTCCCTCACTCTGTGAGTCACCCTCCCTTCCCTCACTCTGTGAGTCACCCTCCCTTCCCTCACTCTGTGAGTCACCCTCCCTTCCCTCACTCTGTGACTCACCCTCCCTTCCCTCACTCTGTGAGTCACCCTCCCTCCCCTCCCCCTGCTGAGTCACCCTCCCTTCCCTCCCCCTGCTGAGTCACCCTCCCTTCCCTCACTCTGTGAGTCACCCTCCCTTCCCTCACTCTGTGAGTCACGCTCCCTTCCCTCAATCTGTGCGTCACCTTCCCCTTCCCTCCCCCTGCTGAGTCACCCTCCCTTCCCTCACTCTGTGAGTCACCCTCCCTTCCCTCACTCTGTGACTCACCCTCCCTTCCCTCACTCTGTGTGTCACCCTCCCTTCCCTCACTCTGTGTGTCACCCTCCCTTCCCTCACTCTGTGAGTCACCCTCCCTTCCCTCACTCTGTGACTCACCCTCCCTTCCCTCACTCTGTGACTCACCCTCCCTTCCCTCACTCTGTGAGTCACCCTCACCTTCCCTCACTCTGTGAGTCACCCTCCCTTCCCTCACTCTGTGAGTCACGCTCCCTTCCCTCAATCTGTGCGTCACCTTCCCCTTCCCTCCCCCTGCTGAGTCACCCTCCCTTCCCTCACTCTGTGAGTCACCCTCCCTTCCCTCACTCTGTGACTCACCCTCCCTTCCCTCACTCTGTGTGTCACCCTCCCTTCCCTCACTCTGTGAGTCACCCTCCCTTCCCTCACTCTGTGACTCACCCTCCCTTCCCTCACTCTGTGACTCACCCTCCCTTCCCTCACTCTGTGAGTCACCCTCCCTCCCCTCCCCCTGCTGAGTCACCCTCCCTTCCCTCCTCCTGCTGAGTCACCCTCCCTTCCCTCACTCTGTGAGTCACCCTCCCTTCCCTCACTCTGTGAGTCACCCTCCCTTCCCTCACTCTGTGACTCACCCTCCCTTCCCTCACTCTGTGTGTCACGCTCCCTTCCCTCACTCTGTGAGTCACGCTCCCTTCCCTCACTCTGTGAGTCACGCTCCCTTCCCTCACTCTGTGAGTCACCCTCCCTTCCCTCACTCTGTGTGTCACCCTCCCTTCCCTCACTCTGTGTGTCACCCTCCCTTCCCTCACTCTGTGAGTCACCCTCCCTTCCCTCACTCTGTGTGTCACGCTCCCTTCCCTCACTCTGTGAGTCACGCTCCCTTCCCTCACTCTGTGTGTCACGCTCCCTTCCCTCACTCTGTGTGTCACGCTCCCTTCCCTCACTCTGTGAGTCACCCTCCCTTCCCTCACTCTGTGTGTCACGCTCCCTTCCCTCACTCTGTGAGTCACGCTCCCTTCCCTCACTCTGTGACTCACCCTCCCTTCCCTCACTCTGTGTGTCACGCTCCCTTCCCTCACTCTGTGAGTCACCCTCCCTTCCCTCACTCTGTGTGTCACGCTCCCTTCCCTCACTCTGTGAGTCACCCTCCCTTCCCTCACTCTGTGTGTCACCCTCCCTTCCCTCACTCTGTGACTCACCCTCCCTTCCCTCACTCTGTGTGTCACCCTCCCTTCCCTCACTCTGTGTGTCACGCTCCCTTCCCTCGCTCTGTGAGTCACCCTCCCTTCCCTCACTCTGTGTGTCACGCTCCCTTCCCTCACTCTGTGAGTCACCCTCCCTTCCCTCACTCTGTGTGTCACGCTCCCTTCCCTCACTCTGTGAGTCACGCTCCCTTCCCTCACTCTGTGACTCACCCTCCCTTCCCTCACTCTGTGACTCACCCTCCCTTCCCTCACTCTGTGAGTTACCCTCCCTTCCCTCACTCTGTGACTCACCCTCCCTTCCCTCACTCTGTGAGTCACCCTCCCTTCCCTCACTCTGTGAGTCACCCTCCTGTTCCCTCCCCCTGCTGAGTCACCCTCTCTTCCCTCACTCTGCGCATCATCCTCCCCTTCCCTCCCTCTGCGAGTCACCCTCCCTTCCCTCACTCTGCTGAGTCACCATTCTCCTTTCTTCATTCTGGGAATTCACCTTCCACAGAGTCACCAGGTGCAGCTGAGGCTCAGGACTTAGGATGGAGAGACTGAGCTCCACCTCCTCATGGAAGGCATAGCAGGAGTGTGGGGCCCTGTGGAAACCATTCCAGTACTCTGCAAGTATTTGGAGGAGATGCTTGGGGCTATGTAAGTACCCTGCTCTTTGTTAAATTTTGCCATGAATTTGTTATTCTTCAGGGTTTCTGTCCCGTGACATCATTACTGTGCAGGTCTGAAGGTGATTTTCCCATTTCCTTCATTCCTTCCACATTTGTTATTTGGAATTCTTATTTGGAAGAAATTGGAATTGTTATTTGGAAGGAAGTTTTGTCTACTCTCCTGATTTATTTATTCAATCACTTATTGATATATTTACAAGATATTTTAATTTGTTAATGGTAAACTAACCTACAGACACACTTGAGTTGCAAGCTGGAACGTATTATGTCCTGTGCTCACACACTGGGGAATGCCAAGTGCATTTCTGCTCTCATATCACCATATTAATTTATTTTTGGTTGAACTACAGGTGTTTTCTTTCTACCTCTATCTCCACTCTGAACTCTTGAGACAGAGCATTGGTTTGGGATGTTTGCAACTCTTCTCTGGGGGTACATGGATGTGGGTGCTGTGTGCTGACTTAAGCTGAGGGGGGCCACCATATGATGGCGCATGTAAGTAACTGCTTACCTATGTGAATCAGGACTTTCTTGATATAGTGCAAACAGAATACACTGCAGACAGAATCTGGAGGCTGATATAACACTATGTTCATCTTCCATAAGTCCTGTTATCAGTGGATGGAAAATAACAAGGTAATTTTTGAAGCCTGAGTATATAAAATACCTTATTCTAGAAGGAAAAAGGGGGAAGGAAAGAAAAAGCAAAGACAGACAAAACAAAGAAAAAAATGGAAAGAAGAAAGGAAGGGAAGGAGAGGGAGATGAAGCCAGGGAGAGAGAAAGGAAGAGAAGGAGAAATGAAACAATTTTTCACCGTGTCTCTGCTTCACATGTTGGAATGCCAAATCAGAGCCTGCAGAAGGAAAGGTTCCATGACAAACACATAGCCGAGTGCCATGAAACCACACCTTCCTATCTCCCCAGCAGGACATTTGTTCACTTATTTTTGCATCTCCTTGTTGAGATGCCAACATTTCGTTCTACTTTAATTGCTTCTCAGTATGTTACTCTTCAGAACCGCCCTTCTCAGAGTTGTCTGAATCTCTATTGTTATGCTTAAACCAGCCAATTCCCAAGTTTGTAGACCTATTTAGTTTGCCGACCTGAACATTTCAGGGGAAGATAATTGAGACTCGACTTCAGCAAAGCGCACTGGCTTTAAGTGAGCAGCCTTTGGGTTTGCACCTGGTGCTGTCCCTCTGTGCTGCTGAAAAGGTCATCCGTGTGTTCAAGAGTATTTTCCAGAGGCTCTAAGCCATTGTAAAACAAACAACCTAGGTGATTTTTAACAATTTACAAGAGTTAAACTTAGGTGTAAACTGTTTCTTTGAAGAATACAAAACGTAGACATTGTCCAAACAAACTTTACCTTTAGGTAATTTATTAGAAAATGCATTTGGTAGGAGCCTTTCAGAAGATGCAAAAATTACTAAAACTAAATCTACAATAAACTATGCAAAGATCTATTTGACATTTGGTAATTACTTAATTTCCATAAAGGCAGAATTATTTTAAAAAAGACTAAAACTAGTCCATTATTTATGGATTCCCTCAATACAGTGTGAATATTTCTTTTGGCTTAATTTTTGAACATGGGCCTTCATATTTCCTTTGTTTGTTGGAGAGAACAGATAATATTCTAAAGAGCAGGTTGACTTCACCAAGTGAGGGAAAGAGCCTCTGATCTAGAATATGTATAAAAAAGCTTTGAATCTGAAATGGAAACATCAGAATTCTAGCAGCAACAGAATTAAAAACTCAGTGTAGGCCATGGATTTTTATTAGCTACCAGAACTTGCTTCCTTTTTCTCATATTTAAACTCAATAAATTAGACACGTTCAAACTAACAAAAATGTCCTAATTAAGTGGTTTCAAACTGACTTTTTGAAAACACAAAGATAAGAGTTTAACTCTAAGCTCTAACATTTATATCAGCTTGTTTGGGGGCAAGCACTTACGTGACCTCAGACTCTGTTTCCTAATCTGCAAAACTGAGTTCATAGAAACCATCCCACAGAGCTGCTGTGAAAATTAAAATCTATTAAAATAGTTTTCTTGCCAGGCACGGTGGCTCAAGCCTGTAATCCCAGCACTTTGGGAAGCCGAGACGGGCAGATCACGAGGTCAAGAGATCGAGACCATCCTGGCTAACACGGTGAAACCTCGTCTCTACTAAAAAAAAAAAAAAAAATACAAAAAACTAGCTGGGCGAGGTGGCGGACGCCTGTAGTCCTAGCTACTAGGGAGGCTGAGGTAGGAGAATGGCGTAAACCCGGGAGGTGGAGCTTGCAGTGAGCTGAGATCCGGCCACTGCACTCCAGCCTGGGCGACAGAGCAAGACTCCATCTCAAGAAAAAAATATATATATATAGTTTTCTTATCAATATAGATATAGATGCATTCATTTGTTCATTCATTTATTCAACAGGTGTTCATTGGGGCCTACATTGTCCTGGGCACTGTTCTAGATGTGTGAGACACACCAATAAACAGAAGAGAGAAAATCTCCTGTCTCATGGAGCTTGCATTTCTGAGGGGGGAGATAGTCAATAAATGATAGATATAATAAGTAAATTATGTCGTATGGTCTAAAACCATACTTAGACTTATGGTCTAAGTAACACGGAAATGAGACTGGAGGGATGAAGCTGGTGCTGGAGCATAAGTTGTAACTTTAAGCGTTAGATAAGGTGACCTTTAAACAAAAGTCTGAAGGAGCAAAGAGAGTGAATCCTAAAGACATCTGGGGTAAGGACGTTTCCAGCAGAAGAATCTGCTCCAGCGCAGCTCGAAGGCTGTAGTGAAACAGTGGAAGGTCGAAGGTAATGGGAACCGAATAGCCAAGAGCACTGCAGGATGCGCACCCTGCCAGTTCAAGCTGCGGGCCCTGCAGGGCCCCAGAGTTTTATGACATGGTCCTTCACCTAAAGATAATCAAAATATAAATGAAGGGAACTTGCAATCATGTGTGCGTGATTTCCTCAAATATACTGCACGCTCCTTGAAGGCAAAAACTCCATCTTCTCTATGGAATGGAGTTCCTTCCTAAAGCTCCTCAGGGCCAGTGGAGTGAGAGAAATTTAGAAAGACTCGTCAGCCAAACTGCTGTCTTCTCAGGTAAAGATGAGCAATTTACCAGCCACCTGCTGGAGGGAAGGTCTCATTCAAAGCATCCCCAGATCACGGCAGATGGAAAGGAATATTTTTGCAGAAGGCCTTCTTCAGATCCCGACTGCTAATGATGGTTGGCTTCATGTCTGCCTAGGGCTTTACCTGAGCAGCTGCGGGACATACCAGTTAAGCTGCTTTAAGTTTTCCCCAAAAATCAGCACCAGCAGTGTTCCGGGGGAAAAGCCCAAGGGAAAGAAGAGAGCAGTCGTTTTGAAAGGCTTGGTGCTTTTTCTCTGCCCCCTCCTCAGACAGGGAGAAGAGAGCCTTCAAATGAGTGTCTCACAGACAGCCGCACAGAGCTCCAGCTATCTGTGCATCTTGCAAAAATAGAACAGCATCTTGTGGCTCAGGGATTTATTTCCAGAGTCTGCCTATTCCACTCTGGAGGTATAAATTGGGTTCTTTTCAATCATGTTAAGAGGAACTTAATTGCATAATTTATCCCACGCAGACTTTTCTACCTTTAACAATTCTGGCCTTGTTGAAAGCAAAAACCAATTTTACCATGATTGAGCTAATATCGTTTTTGTGCAAACACAACCCTTTTATCAGGGAAGAGCAAAGTCATTATTTCTAATATACTTTCACAATGACCTGCAAAGTAGGTAGGTGGTGAGTATTACTTTTCATAACAGATGGGACACAGTGCACCTGAGACTGGAGCTAGGTGTCCGACTCCACGATAATTATTTTTTTCCCTTTCCTCTCCTAATTGCTCTTCTTCCCTCCTTCTTTCCACCTTGCTATTTATAGAACAGAATTAGTGCACCAAAGAGTATGTAACTTGACAGGTAACTGGTGGGCGCGGCACACTCAACATGAACATAACCTAAGAATCCAGGGTTCCCTCCTCCTTCTCAGGGGCCCTGTAGCATTATGAAACAACTGAGCTATCAATTAAGATTCTGCAAATAATTGTCTTGGAGATGCTGCAATACAAAGCTCATGCACTGTATCAGCCAGATCGAACCATCATAGCAAAATAAGCTGAGTGGCTAAACAACAGGCATAAACTGAGTGACTTCAACAACAGATATTTATTTTCTCAAAGCCATGAAGGCCGGAAGTCCAACATCAATCAAGGTTCCCACCCATTTGGTTAAAGTTCTCTGGTGTCTCTTTTTGTTTTGTTTTGTTTTTTGTAGACAGAGTCTCGCTCTGTCACCAGGCTAGAGTGCAGTGGCGTGATCTCAGCTCACTGCAACCTCCACCTCCCCGGTTCAAGTGATTCTTTTGCCACAGCCTCCCAAATAGCTGGAACTACAGGCATGTGCCACCATGCCCAGCTGATTTTTTGTATTTTTGGTAGAGGCGGGGTTTCACCATGTTGGCCAGGATGGTCTTGAACTCCTGACCTCAGGTGATTCACCCGCCTCGGCCTCCCAAAGTGCTGGGATTACAGGCATGAGCCGCCGTGCCTGGCCCTGGTGTCTCTTCTTTTAAGGGAGCTAATTCCATCATGGAAGCCCAGCCTCATGGCCTCATGTAAACCTAGCTATCTCCCAAAGGATCCTAGAAGCAGAAATACACCAGGTCCTAGGAGGGACTCACTGTCCACCAGGTACGAATCCCAGGGGAGGACTCAAAACACCTTTCCAGGTTCTGCTAAGGCTTCTGGATCTAGCAGGACTCTAAACACCTTTTCAGATCCTCAGATCTGCCAAGACTCTAAATGCCTCACCAGATCTGGGAGAAGGCTGTGCATAAACCCATTGCCCAGAGTCTGAGTCGGGAGGACAGAATATTCATGTAGCTCATCAGGCAAAGCACATTTATCATTCACACACAGGCAGCAAGAATAATAGCAGCCTACAATCCATGGCTAGCTGTGCCCCCAAGCCTCAGGGAAGCCTCCCAGGGTGGATGCAGTTAACGCTTGCCTGTGCCCCACTTGGACGGCAGCTGGGGGACCTGGCAGCAGATATCCACTTCTCGTCCTGGGTTTTATACCCTGGGCAACTGGACTCACTGAGCCAAAGCAGTGCAGGACACCCTGTTCTAGGAGAAAGAAAAGAGCCCAGGCTGTTTCAGACAGTTCCTCCTCAACTCAGATGCTCATTCTCAGCACATTCCACAGTTATCCTGAGAACTACGAGCAGGGTCAGGGAGGGCTGGATTAGCAAAGGCCAACCAGGGGCCCGTCCTCCTGCAGACCCATCTCCAAATACCATCACATTATGGGTCAAGGTTTCAATGTATGAATGAGGGAGACTCAATTCAGTCTACAGCACCCACCTACTTACTTCAGGAAGAAAACGTGGAGTTGTTGACTTTATTCGGTAGTGTCATCTCTAGACATGTCTTCTCTGCCCTCCTGGGAACACTCTGCTCCTCTGGCAACATGGTGCATGGCTCAATCCACCTCCTTCTCACCACTGCATCCCTGCTGCTCAGTCCCTCCGTTTCATGAGTGGTTGGCCTGGACTTCTCTTTCACAGACACATTCGCTACTGCAAGTCCAGCCACAAGGTTGAACGAGCTGAATTTCCATGCTGATAACTCCTCCAACAGCTTGACCTGAGTTCCTTGTTCTCTTCACCCCATTTACATTTCCTTGACCTCAGTTCCTTGTTCTCTTCACCCCATTTACATTTCCTTGACCTCAGTTCCTTGTTCTCTTCACCCCATTTACATTTCCTTGCTCTTGAACATGACTTCATCCACCGACTCTCATAGTCAAACACCAGATCAAAATTCACCTTTGCTGAAATGCCATGCTCTGGCCACACTTACCTGTCCTTCCAGCTTTGTGACGACCACACAGCTATTCATTTCTCCTGGAGGTGCCAGTCCATTTTCCACTGCGTCCCTTTCTTTTAGTCCCCTTTAACTGGGCTCACTCTCCCAATCTAAGCAGGATTATGTGACTTTTCAATTAGACACTCTTGCCAATATTCTAAATTCCCTTGGCCTATTATCATTTCAGTGTATTTATCGGTCTTTTCAATGTATTGATTCAGTCATCTCCAGCTTCAACTCTCTTTACTCCTATTCTTATCGGAGAGTCTGCTTCCCTGAGAAAAAGTCAGTCATTGTATGGACAGTCTTTCAGTTTCTGTCCTGCCCTCTATCAGCCAGACTTTGTACTCATAATCATTCTAGTCTGTTATCCTATTTATCACAGAAATAATTTTAAGACATTGATATTGGGCCTGTTGCAGTGGCTCATGCCTGTAATCCCAGCACTTTGGGAGACCGAGGTGAGTGTATTGCATGAGTCCAGGAGTTCAGGACCAGCCCAGGCAACATGGCAAAGCCCCATCTCTACAAAAAAATACAAAAAAAAAAAATAGTTGGATGTGGTGGGTGTGCCTGTGGTCCCAACTACTCAGGAAGCTGAGTGGAAGGATCACTTGAACCCAAGAGGCAGAGTTTGCAGTGAGCTATGATTGTTCCACTGCACTCCAGCCTGGGCAACAGAGTGAGACCCTGTCTCAGGAAAAAAAAAAAAAAAAAATCAACATTACCCACACACCTTTCAATCCATGCCTCACTCTACCCTAAATCTCTACATTTTACCAAGTTTCTTATTGCATAGGAAACATAGAGATAGGAGGTAAAATCTACACATGTGCCCTGTTTCCTCATTTCTAACAGTTTAAATGAGCTCTAATTTCTCCCACTTCACAATAAATAAAACCCCTCCTGACCTCGTGCTTTTTATTGCCACTACCCAAGCTCCCTTCTTCTGCCCTTATCCAAATGTAGTCCGAGCATCTTGCAAACTCACTTTCTCCGTTTTCTCACCGTGTGCTCACATGTCCATGCAGACAATGTGTGTGTCGTGGCTGTCTTGACCACGACATGCAAACTGCTCTCGCCAGAGTCAGCACCAAAGACCTCTGCATTGCTAAATCATCACCTTGGTGCCAGCTTGTAGCATTGTGTCTTGTGCTTAGTAAGCGTTTGCTAAACATGATGTCTTGTGCTTAGTAAGCTTTTGATAACCTTTGCTAAATGAATGCACATACATTGTGGAAGAGGTCCAAGTATTAAGAACAGGATATCTTTTGTGAGTAAATTCAAATACTTTTCCTTAGAAAAAGATAGATTCATATACTTATTCAGCATACGTTTATTGAATCACTTATTCAACACGGACTGACTGCATGCTACGTGTCCATCTCTCGTTAGATACTAGAATCATAAAATTAATAAACAGCCCCTGCTCACAAAGACAATGTACTGGGAGAGAGAAGCATGACAGTGGATAATATAGCAACAGTGTACTTAATGCAGTAATAGATAGACACAGAAAGTGTCGTGTATAACAGACACACACACGAAGATGCCGGGGGATAGATAAAGAGAATGTAAGTGGTGAGAAGGGCTTCTAAAACAGGAAACGTCTAAGGAACCAAGTTTCTTGAGATAGTTACTCTACCTTCCCTCAAAATATAGAAGATTTGAGGGTCCCTGGTCATATCTCAAATTGCTCGAGGGATTAGAGAACAAGCCCTCACAGACATCAAACTCTATCATTCCTTGTATGTTCTGAACTAGTCAAATCAAATTCAATTTTTTTTATTTATTCTTTAGGTAAAACAGGATAAAGGGGCCATTAACATTGGCCATTGAAAATGGAACCTATCCTCAAAGCAGAGATGCAGCACAGTATAGACCCCAAACTCTCTACATAGCCTTTTAGTTCCTTCCAATCAGCCATAATGTAACTGTGCTATATTCTGCAGTGATTTTCTTTTCCTTAAATTAAAAAAAAAAAAATGCTGTGAAAATAAGAAAAATTCACCAAGGATGCCAACATTCATCATGATTGGGTTTGGCAACCAGTGTAAAGCTTGAAATATATTGGTTTAGCAATTTAATTACATCTAAATAAGCCATAAGGATTATTTTTGACATCTCAAATTTTCTTTTTTGTCATTCACACTTTGAATCGGATCTTCATCTCTCTCCTGAGTTTTGCAATGGATCATAGTATCTGAAATCTCGCAGGGGACACAAAAGTTACAGCAATCTTCACACAAATCATTTAATTTTAATTTTAAAAATAGACACTGCTCTCAGGAAAAAAAAAAAAAAAAAAGAGGTGCCATGGAATCAAATAGCACCAGGGCATCCCCACTGTTCCCGGGTGGGCACCTGTGACTTAGGGACAATGTTCAGCACTCATGTGAGCGACCCCCGTGCACCTTTTCTGTCCGTAACAGAGAACCTCCCGTCCGTGAGTGTTCTGTGTTCCAAAGTAAAGGGTTTAATATGAAGTGAGCTGTTAGTTCTTCTTCAATCTCACAGCTTTCACTCGAGCGGGCATCAGAGCTTCAGCTGAAGCTGCGACCGTAGCTGGGAAATGCACTAGGACGTTGGTGGGCAGGTGCCCAGAAGCCCAGATACAAGAAGGACTGCAGTCTTCAGGGGCGCTTGTCTCTGGACAAGCAGCTGTGCCAGGAACCAAGCATTCAGTGGTCAGTGAGGAGGGGCCCAGTGGATGTCAACTGGTTTTTCAAATGAGCATTAAATGTGACAATACGTATAAAATATGCACATGTTAAACTCAGTAAGTGTTAGCGATCTTGCTGCTTTGATACTTACTAACAATGTATAACTTACAAACACAGGGAAGTTGGAGGCCCCTCTTCATCATAGGATTAGGGGCATCCCTGGTCTCCTGGTGGCTGTGGACATGCAAATACCAAATTGCCCACGGGCTCGTCAGCAAATGGATGCCCAGAGCAAGGCAGATATGCCTGGTGGGAAGGAGGAGTCCCATGAAGAATAGAGCCAGCTAAACACAGCAAAGAAGCAACAGATGACAAAAAGCAACTGTCCAGACGGCTGGCAGAACTGGGTTTGGGCCCATGCTACACCATCCAGACATGCCTGGAGCGTCCTTTGAAGGGAGCCAAGTCTGTAGGCGAAAGTGTGAGTCTAGGAGCCGGTGAATTTGCATCCAGAGAGGGTGGGAACTTGGGAAACATGGAGACACCCCCATTTCTACACATTTCAGTGTAGTTAATTCAAGATTGAAAAAGTAAGAATGAAGTATATCTGATTTTTCCAGTAAAAAACCATCAAAGCATGGCATCTGAAACTGCTGCTACTACAGAGAGATTAGCAGGATCTCAAAATTGGTGGAGGGTCTCTTTACTGAAGGCCACAAAGCTATTTAAATGCATGTGTTCGTGACATACAGAAAGGTTATTTGGAACTGGTTTCAGTTGAAGGACAGCTTTTTACCTACCAGTGTAGACTCAATATTATCACCTCGCTCCCTTTTCTCTCTCTTCCTCAGTCTTCCTCCATCTCTTTTCCCATTTTCTCTGTATTTTTCTTTCTTTCTCACTACTCTCTCTCATAAAATTGTTCAATACTTTTCCTGGATTATTTAAGAAGTTAATAAAAACTCTCTGTCTTCCCTTTATTTATTCAAAGCCTTTTATTAAATTGTTGAAGGAAATAAAAAGAAAACTGACAATAATAAAAATTGAACATGGTAAAGTTTGCTCTTGGCTAAAAACAAGCAGAAGAATCAAATTTCAAAACAATTTTAAAACTTCCCAGGTTACCTGAAGGAAAATAGGGCTGCCTCTTCCAAAATTATGGTTGCACAGAGCGTCCATGATGCAGAAGCTCTCATCAGTAAAACTCGATGTGGGTAAAAAGTGAATCAATGAATTCAACCTTTGACAAATATTTAAATGGAAAAAATCAAATAGAATAATTTCATAAAAACATGTTTTCTAAATTGGTACACAAAGTTTAGAAATGAATTAAATTGCCTTGATGGAATTCATTTTCTCCATGCAAATTTGTCAATCTTGCCAAAATTTGACTAAAATGCGTTTACACAGAAGGAATGTTTATGAGTACAGAAACCCTGAGAAGTTATAGTCATAAGAATTGCAATACTTTTCTCTTCTTACACTATACACACACACACACACAAACACACACACACACACACACACAAGTTGTTTTGTTAAAATGGAATTAAATCAATGAGGGTGACATAACACCTCCTTTGCATTTCAAGTAAGGGACTTCTCCCCATTAATGGTAGACTAGTATTGTAGGCTAAATTGTGTCTTCTCAACATTTATATGTTGAAGGTGTAACCGCCACTATCTCCAAATGTGAGTGTAATTAGAGATAGAGTCTTTTTTTTTTCAGAATGCTAAGAACAGATTTTATTGATTCCATTGGTAATGATGCCATAAGTAACTAAGATAAGCATTTTAAAATCTGTCGATTACATGGCGTATTAGAAAGAAAACAGAAAGGGTTTTGAGTCATATTTGGCTTATGGCTTAGCCTTGCACTTACTGTTAAATATATTACCTTATCTCTCTGAGCCACAGTATCTCTCATCTTTAAAACACAGGATTAAAAATGTTTACTTAAGAATAAAATAAATTAGCACATATGGAAGTAATTAGCACAGTGCCTCATTCACTCTCATGATATATAATTTTGTAAAAACTACTATTTAAATCAAAAAGAAAAATATATCCTCTTTCTACAACAAATATTTCTACAGAATTACCTAAAGTAAATTAATCTCCATTCAGTTATTCCATTATTTCTGGGTTAGAAGATGCTATTACCTCAGGTTAGACGGCCCAAAGCAAAGCAAATGAAATTTAAGGTAAACTTTTTTTGCATTGCTATAAGAGTACAACCAGGTCAGAAAGGTAAGGTCAGATGAGAGCGGGAATTAATTTTCATCATCTGAAGACAGAAAATTCCTCCTGTGATATCTTACCTATTTTTTTATTATTATTATACTTTAAGTTCTAGGGTACTTGTGCATAACGTGCAAGTTTGTTACATATGTATACTTGTGCCATGTTGGTGTGCTGCAGCCATCAAGAGAGATAGAGTCGTTAAAGAGGTAATTAAGTTAAAATAAGGCTGATGGTGTGGGCCCTAATCCAGTTTGACTAGTGTCAAATGTGGACGTTCAGAAACACCAGAGCACTTGCAAAAAGATGGTGCTGTGAGAACAGTGAGAAGGTGACCTGTACAAGCCACGGAGAGGGGCCTCAGAAGAAGTCAAACCTGTCAACACCTTCATCTTGGACTTCCAGCCTCCAGAGCTGTGATAAAACAAATGTCTGTTGTTTAAGCTGCCTAACTGATGAGTTTTTGTTATGGCAGCCTTAGCAAACTCATACAATTAGGTAATGTTTGCCAAGTCTCTCACCCAGACAACTGAATAAAGAGAATGAAATATATTTAATGTGTTTGAAATCACTGGAGAGATAACAAGGCAATGAAGATACAATCCAGAAGAATGTAAAATCCATACTTATAAACCTGACATTTGAGTACATTTTCCTTCAAGGAGTTCCTCTGATTCTCGAAAGGTGGACTGAGAAGCTTACAAGCTAAGTGAAGCTTTTGGCAATCTTATTAGGGAAGGAGAGCAAATAGAGTCTAGTGTGTGCCAGCAAGAAGAACCCTAAAAGACTAAACCCTAGATATAAACATAAGCCAGAAAGACATCAGCATTCACAGGAGCCCAAGTTCAGTTTAAAATCCTTTGAGTTCCATAAACAGACTAAGTTGTTGCAGGAATTCTACTGCTCGTGGCCACTGTCGAAAGCAATATGCATTCTCTTTGAAGAAAGGAAATAATATCTTAGGCATTAATTTAGATGTAAAGTTTTTTCATATACAATGTCTAGCACTCAATCAAAAACAATAGAGCGCATAAGAAGAAAAAAATGTAAAGCAATGGACAATGGAAACAGAGGGATTTAGATGGTGTTATCAGATATGATTTACATACTTAATAAACTTTTTTTAAAGGGTTAAGGAACTGGAAACTATAAAGAAAGAACCAAATGGAAATTCTAGAACAAGATACAACAACCAAAATTAAGAACTCACGGCTGGGCATGGTGGTTCACGCCTGTAATCCCAGCACTTTGGGAGGCTGAGGCAGGTGGATCATGAGGTCAAGACATCAAGACCATCCCAGCCAACATGGTGAAACCCGCGTCTATTAAAAATACAAAAAATTAGCTGGGTGTGGTGGTGTAAACCTGTAGCCCCAGCTACTTGCAAGGCTGAGGCAGGAGAATAGCTTGAACCAGGGAGTCAGAGGTTGCAGTGAGCTGAGACTGCGCCACTGCACTCCAGCCTGGTGACAGAGTGAGACTTCGTCAAAAAAAAAAAAAAAAAGAACTCACTGGGTAAGTTTAACAGCAGCTTAGATCCAGATGAAAAGAGAATTCATGAGCTGAAAGGTGAGTCAAGAGAAAATACCATTCAGAATGAGGCATAAATGGATAAAGGGTATCGCTTGAATCCCGGAAGAGAAGGAAAGCAAAAGAAAGACAATTTTCTGAAAATTTTCCAAAGCAGATAGAGAACATCAAACCACAGCGTCAGAATCAACTCCAACTAATTCAGTTAAAGAAATAACACAATTAAGTACAGAAGCCCCTGCCCTGACCCCCCAGCATTGTTTAGCTGAAGGTTGGGAGGCTGGAACATTCGTCTGCTGTCATTTCTTCTCCATTCACTAAGGATTCACCGGGGCAGTTGTATTAGGGTTCTCCAGAGAAACAGAACCAATAGGCCAGAGACAGAGATTTCTAGGAATTGGCTCATGCAGTTCTACTGGCCAAGAAGTCTGCTGTCTGTGAGTTACAGAACCATGAAACTTGGGGGTGCAGTTCCAGTCCAAGCCCAAGGGCCCGAGAACCAAGAGCACTGACATCCAAGAACAGAAGAGGGAGGGCCCAGCTCAGGCACACAGAGGGAGGACTCTCCCTTCCTCTGCCTTTTTGTTCTATTTGGGTCCTCAGTGGACTGGATGATGTCCACCCACACGAGTGAGGGGTCTTCTTTACTCAGTGAACTGATCTAAATACTGATGTTTTCTGGAAACACCAGACACACCCAGAAATCACGTTTTACCGGGTATCTGGGCATCCCATAGCCCAGTCAAGTAGGCACATTAAAATTAACCATCAAAGAATTAGATTCCCTCGGACTTCCTGTCTGCACTAGTGTGGGGCTAATGTGCTCCAGAAACACTGGAGAAGAGGCTGGAGCAGAAAGGAAAGCTGCAGCACATGTTAGAGGTGGGATAAGGTTCCTGCAGCTGAGGGCATGTGGGGCTGCATGCTACTCACATGCCTTCATTAAAAATCACACGCGGCTGGGTGCGGTGGCTCATGCCTCTAATCCCAGCACTTTGGGAGGTCGAGGCAGGTGGCTCACCTGAGGTCAGGAGTTCGAGACAAGTCTGGCCAACATGGCGAAACCCCGTCTCTATTAAAAATAAAAAAATTTAGCCAGGCATGGTGGCAGGTGCCTGTAATCCCAGCTACTCGGGAGACTGAGGTAGGAGAATCACTTGAACCAGGAGGTGGAGGCTGCAGTGAGCTGAGATTGTACCACTGCACTCTAGTCTGGGCAACAGAGCGAGACTCCATCTCAAAAGAAAAAAAGAAAAAGGTAAGCTGAGGAGGTGTGATGGGAGAGGAGCAGAGGTATGTGCTACATACCTCACTAAATAAAATACTTATTTTAAAAATGAGCAAATAAGTCCTTCTAACACCATTTTGGATCTCCATGTGTAGTCGCCTTGTCACCAAGGTATGGCCTCCATTGCTTTGGATAACAGATTTCTAATAATCGATAATAACAATACAGTTATGATTGCAATGAGAGTGCTGTGTTGGACATGTGTCTAAGCGTTCTAGATGGGACCAGTAAACTTGAGGAAAGTAAGTTTGATTGATTCTCTTCATCGTGAACGACGCTGTCCCCACAGGAGCTACACGCGCCAATCCAGCCGAGCTAATCAGCAGCAGAGAATACCCAGCGAGCTGCGTGGAACATTTTGGAGAACAGATGAAGGCTTCGTCCTTGCCCACCAGGAGCTTATGATCTGCGGCTTAAATTATTCCCGTTTGTCTGGCTGCTCGCTGTTTCTCTGACTTTTGCCAAATTCATCTACACGTGAAGTGAATTTGAAAAATGGAGCATCTAGCGATTTCCAAACAGCTCGGGGAAAAATCCTGAGTGGGGAACCATGGACCAGGTGCCATTGCTGAACCTGCTGTAGCGACCTGCTGTGGACGGCGACACAGTCAAGCCCAGACTCCCACCCGTCAAAAGGCGAGCAGGTGCTCAGAGCCACCTGTGCTTTTCTTTCTTTTTTTCCTTCCTATAACGTAGCCAGCCAAAGTAACTTTAAATTAGTAATGAAATCAAAAGGTTTGCAACCAAGCACCTCCTAATAAGGATATCTCTCCGAGTCTGCCATCGTCTGCACTTGCCCCAAGTGCCACACACCTTACTTTGAAATGCTAGTTCATACGAATGTCACATCTACAAAGAGAAAAATTCAGGAAAGTGAGTTATTTTTGGAGTAAATTTTGCTCAAGAGAAAGGTTATCATATAAAGTCTGCCCGTATCAAAGGCAAGATTCATGTTCAGACTTGGCTCTGCTTTGCAGCTGGTGGTACCAGTTAGGAGGACATCCTACTTCTGTGAAACCTTTTTTCCTTCCTTGCTTCCTGTATCGTGCTTGCGGGCATTCCTCTTACTGGGCTGTGTGCCCCGATGCTTAGCCTGCAGGAAATTCTTTCTATATTATAAACTACTTCAATCATCAAAAAAAAAAAAAAATAGGACCACCTAATAAACACACAATCTGGTGTTTAAAACATCAGTAATGTTTTAAAATCATTAAAACATTATTTTGCATCATCACTAGTTCTTATTAAAGAAATAAGTCAGTGTAGTTACAATTCAAATCCCCTATATGTATCTCCCCGATTCTTTCATTTTATCCTTCCTCAAAGATACGTATTGTCATGGCTTTGGTATTTCATTAGCTCCACTAATGCACTGAGGCTTTTACCATATGTGAAAATACATATCTCTGAATAGTAAATTAAACTCTACATATGGCATAATACTAAAAATGTAATTTTATATCTTGTGTTTTTCATTCAACATTTACTGTGATTTATCCATATTATTAAACGCTCATTCACTCATTTTAACTACTGAAAAAAAAATCCATCATATAAAAATGCCAAAATGGAGGTACCCATTCTGCTGCCCAAGGATGTCTAAGCTATTCCCAGCACCTCTCCCTGACAAGGATGGCTATGGCAAATGTTCTTCGTGCATCTTATCATGCACATGCATGAGAGTTTTTCCAGGGGACATAACATACCTAGAACTGCAATTTGGGGTCATGAAGTATGCACCTTCTCTGTAATAAATATTGCCAAATTGATCACCAAAGAAGTGGTATGATCTCATGGTAAGCTCTTGATGAATATTTGTTAGGCAGACCTAATGTATCCAGGGCAAGCAAACACTTCTACCTCCAACCTGGCTAGGTCATATCTGGGCAGGTAGCAATCAAATGTCATCAATAATCTTTGCAGCAAACCTCTGCCCACAAAAGAAGGCCCTGACATGAAGCTAGAAAATACTTAAGATTTTGTGGGATGAAATGTTTAATCCCAGCTTACCTGATATGGCAGACAAGTGATTAACCAGCTGATGTATAGCAAAAACTAATCTATCTGAAAGTCAGCCCACTGTGTTACATAATTGGGCTGCATTCTGTAATGTTTAATTAGATTGTCCCTGGCCAGCCCCTAGAGTTTTATTAATTTAATGACATCGAAATTAGATGGCCTAGTCTTGTTGTGAAAACACTTCCGGCTGTCTCTGTGCCAGAGCATCTACACCCTGGAGTGCTGCCCAGGGAGACCTGCTTGCCACCCAGACCTCTCAGGACAAGAACCCTCACCCCAAAAGGAAGCCACACGGGAAAGACGGGCCAATGCCGAGGGAGCGAGGAAGAGATGTCACCCTGACACCTTACGATCAGGTGCAGAGCCCTGCGACACAGCAGACTGCGGCTGCCTTCTGCAGCTAACGTGAGCCCCACACTTGCTACTGTCCATGCAGCCTGGAGAAGCGTGGGTCACCTCTCCTGGCCTCCGTGTCTTTATCTGTAAAACGGGGATAGTAGTAATACCTACTTCATGGGTGCATTGTGAGAACCAAAGGAGTCAATGCTTACAGCAGTGCCCGGCGTGTGGCAAGTGCTCCCCCAGCTTCTGCTCTGACCATCCCTTTGTGTTACTGGGAAGGTGAGGTGTGTGAAAAGCAGCATGTTCTTATACCAGACTCACAGGTGTGGAATTAGAAGTGCATGGAGCAGACCAAAGCAGAGCTTCCCCCACACTCTGGTTTACTCATCTAGAGGAAGGAAGGGGAACCTCCAGGGCCCCTGCCCCACCATCTCTCCAACAGTTGGGCAGAAACATCCACCCCTTGGTGAGGTCCTCCTAGAGCTTCGGGCTTCACGGATGCCTTTCCCCGGGACCCATCGCCCCCTAACATTGGCCATACCTTTCTTGGCTCCTAGCTAGATAAGAAGTTACACTTGTTCAGAGCTTTGCAAATATGAAAACCCTTTTTATATGTTTTATGCTTTGTGCTTGATCTTTTTCATCTACGATGTTACAGTGTTACAATCCATCTCAAATCTTTACAGGGAGGCTGAATAAGAATTGTCTGTTGCGTTTCTAAACAGTCTTATTTCCCATTTCCACCCCTGCCTTCTGGAAGAATGGCTTTTTTTTTTTTTTTTTTAGACAGGGTCTCACTCTGTTGCTCAGGCTGGAGCGCAGTGGCGCAATCACAGCTCACTGCAGCCTCAACCTGCCAGGCCCATTCAATGCTCCCACCTCAGCCTCTCAAACAGATGGACTGCAGGAGTGTCATAAATTTTTTTTGTATGTTTTGTTGTTGTTGTTGTTGTTGCTGTTGTTGTAGAGATGGGATCTTGCTATGTTGCCCAGGCTGGCCTTGAACTCCTGGGCTCAAGAGATCCACTGGCTTCCCAAAGTGCTAGGATTCCAGGCATGAGCCACTGCCCCTGGTCTAGAGGAATGGCATTTTGATGGGAGAGTCAGGGTGCCCCTAATAGCTCAAGTGACCTCTTTAGTCTTCAGCCTTCTAGCGTGGAGAATGGGATAAGGAATCTCACTCAATAGCTCGGCGTGAGCATCCAAGATATTCACAACTGTCAAGACCACACGAGCCTTTTGTGCGGCAGGTGTCCCCCGCCCACGTCATATTCTTACTGCCTCCCTGTGTGGTAGGCTTCTTACCTCTCCAAATCCCCTTCTAGGCAGCAAAATCGCCTGAACAGCCACGGAAACCAGCCTCACCTCTGCCAGCTGAAAAATTGCTGCAGATATAAATGTATTTCTTCTTCTCTTTCTTCCTTTCTCTCTGTATTAGTCTGTACTTGCATTGCTAGAAAAAAAAAAACAAAACCTGAAACTGGGTAGTTTATAAAGAAAAGAGGTTTAATTGGCTCATGGTTCCCCAGGCTATACAGGCAGCTTCTGCTTCTGGGGAGGCTTCAGGGAGCTTTTACCCCTGGCAAAGGCGAAGCCAGAGCAGGTGTCTGACGTGGCAGGAGCAGGACCCAGAGACAGCGAGGGGGACGTGCTGCACACTTTTCAACAGCCAGATCTCGTCATAACTCACCGTCAGAACAGCGCCATGGGGACGGTGCTCTCCAATCCAATCACCTCCCACCAGGTCCCACCTCCAACACCGGAATTACAATTCAACATGAGATTTGGGTGGGGAAAAGATCCACACCCCATCACTCCCCCTCCCTCTTTCCACAAATAAGAAATGTGTATTACTTACTTATTTATTTTTGTTTTAGATCCAGCGAGTCCATGTGCAGCTTTTTTACATGAGTATACTGCATGACGCTGAGGTTTGGGTTCAGGTGAAACCCTCCTCCAAACAGTGAACACAGCACCAGATTGTTTCCAACCTTGTCTTCCTTCCTCTTTTAGAGTTCACAATATCCATTGTCCCCAGCTTTATGCTCATGTGTATCCAGTGTCAGCACCCCTAATGTGTCTCTCTGAGTTGCTGAGCTAAGGACACAGGGTGCCGAGGCCACTCCACGTGCCGGCCTCAGGCCTGACCTCTGCAGCTTCTGGAGGAAGAACGGGCTTGAAGGACGCTGTGGGCTCCTGTGGCTCCGTTCTGGACACTAAGAGGGTGTGTGTCTGAGGGGGGCCGAGAAGGACAGACTTGGGGAACGGCTCCATGGAGCCAGTCTGTTTAGAAAAAGACCTCCCTCGGCTGGGCGCAGTGGCTCACACCTGTAATTCTAGCGGTTTGGGAGGCAGAGGTGGGCGGATTGCCTGAGCTCACGAGTTCAAGACCAACATGGTGAAACCCTGTCTCTACTAAAATACAAAAATATAGCTGGGTGTGGTGGCGCACGCCTATGGTCCCAACTCCTCAGGGGGCTGAGAGAGAAGGCCTCAATTGCTTGAATTGCTTGAACCCAGGAGGTGGAGGCTGCAGTGAGCCGAGATCAGTCCACTGCACTCCAGCCTGGGCAACAGAGCAAGACTGTGTCTCCAAAAAAAAAAAAAAAAGGAAAGAAAAGAAAAAGACCTCCCTCCACACCGCATACTTCCCAGCGGGCAGCGTGGATGACATCATCTTTGGATCTCCAGGGCACACACCTCATCGTCTGTTCCTGAGACGCTCCTGTCGCCCTTACGCTGCATTCGCCATTGGGTGGGAGCAATCACACCTCTAACGTGGTTGCAGGTGTCACCTGCATCTCAAGCACACCCTCACCCCCAGCACCTCCTTCTGAGTTTAAGTTTCCTCCAGGAATGTGGAGGAAATTGACTGACTTTCTCGCTTCCTGATTTTCTCAACTGGACACGTCACCGCGTGTCACACAGGGGCGTGGTCACGAGTCATGCTCACGAAGGGCCTACGATGGAAAGAACCCTTTTCCTGCGTATGTCTCATCACTCACCCTTTCAGATTCCTTTGTGAGAGACTTGATGTAGAAAGAATAGACATAAATGTTCTTGAGGGCTGTGGTGCTGCGCGAATACTGATCTATTGCTTTGTTACTGGTACCAGGGTTCATGATTTACATCCCGTCCTCCTGACTCACTGCATCCTGGTACCCAGCTCCAGGGTTATTGAAGGGATACTAATCTTTCAAATTAGCACCTTGTAAATGAAAGGGGAGGCTCGTGCGTCTCAGTTGTGCCTGCAAGGTGTGGTCAGCATTCTCGGTTGAAAACAAATCTGCCTTCTAGACAGATGGCAGCACCCAGGGAGCGGCGGGAGAACAGGAGCCCCGGCTTTTAAGAATGTCAGGGTGCAGTTCTGAAAATGTTGAGGGTCTGACCTTTACTGAATGGCAAGGAAATGCTCCCTGGGAACTGCTGTAGGAAGAGTTTCCATTCCCTTATCCTTGTTGATGCCAGGTCTGGAGAGAGCAGATTCCTGTTTTCACTCACAGCAGGCGTCCCCGGTGGAATCAAAGGAACTTGCCACCATTACTCACTCGGACACTTCATGAACGGAACAATTAAAACCCAAACAGCACAAAGCATGCTTCTAGTTTAACAAACTTTAGAAAACCCTACTTGAAAACTTACAGTTCTGTTAATATTTCCAGAGAATAAATAAGACTGAACATCGTGTGGCTGCCCAAACAACGATTTTATTTGCCTTCGTTGTGTGTGTTTGTTTGTTTGGTGAGACAGAGTCTGGTCTGTCGGCCAGGCTGGAGCGCAGCAGCAGGATCTCAGCTCACTGTAACCTCCGCCTCCTGGAGGGAATCAAGCGATTCTCCTGCCTCAGGCTCCTGAGTAGCTGGCACTACAGGCACCTGCCACCACACCCAGCTAATTTTTGTATTTTTAATAGAGACAGGGTTTCTCCATGTTGGCCAGGGTTGTCTCGAACTCCTGACCTCAGGTGATCCGCCCACCTCGACCTCCCAAAGTGCTGGGATTACGGCCGTGAGCCAACCGCGCCCGAACTGTTTTCATTGTCTTTGAAAGCCCCAGGTCCAGCCTTCTAGCACAAGAAGGTCAGGAGGACACTGCCCGTGAAATCCGGTCCTTTTGACTTCTCGTCTAACTCCCAGAGTTTACTCTAAGACCTCCTCAACTGCTTGGCAATTGTGAATTGTTCTTTTCAGTTAAGGCCTCTCCTTTCATGTTGTTCTTTTGTTTTTGTTTTACAAAATTATACATGAATGTTTCCCCTTTGAGGAACCACTACAAAAATGCCTGACGCCTGGACACACGGTTTCTACAAGGAATGTCCTTGCACGTGCAACCGCTCCGTGACTTGTCGTCCTTGGCTCCCTGGAAAGGACAAGGACGGCTCATGCCTGTGTTTCCAGGGACCTCAGCATTACAGCCTCAACACCCAACACGGGCGTGGCGCGTGGCTCTTCTTTCCTCTTTCTTTTCTGGAAACATCTGTGGTCACTGTTTTTTGGTGGCAGAAACCTTCACTTTGTGATTAACAACTCTGAGGCAGTAAGGGATGTGGAAGGAAGATCTGTTGAGGATTTAAAGGACAATGTACAAAATCATGTTACTGGAGGGTCGGTTGTGGCCCGTCGTTTTGTAAGTAGGCTTGAGTTTTGCTTTTTTGGCTCTTTCACCTTTCAGCAAGCCTCTCACTTTCTGCCTTCAGTGAGTCATCGCAGCAAGAAAAATGTTACCCTTAAAATGTCCTCTTTTCGGAATTTTTTTTTGTACTACAGTTAAGGGGGCTGGCTGCTTTCTTTTCTTGTTCACAGTGTCCAAAAGGAAAAGTCAGCACAGCAAAATGGCATGGAAATGCCTCCGCCTCTTGACTTGCTACCATCCCCCTTTATTCTGGGAGGGCTGGCAGAGCTGGAATGTCACAGGGTCCCTACTTGTCCTCCTGGTTGCCAGCGGGTCTCCAGCAGCGTGCCAGCGAGCTTCCAAGTGCCCGCCCAGAGGGCCGGGTTTCCTCGTGTCTCAGCCTCCTCCCTTGCTGTGCGTAGCCAGTATCTGCAGCCACAGAGGCAGCTGCTCCACTCACTCCTGCATTGGAGGGGAGGCAGAGGACTCTCTCCAGAGCTACCCAGCCAAGTGTGAGGGGGTCACGGCACAGGCCTCAAGCTTCCCACCTGGCCAGCACTCCTCTCCACTTCCCACTCTAAATTAGACTGCCCTGGTTGGAGAGGAAGAGAGGACACTTTGGGAAGGGGACCCAGGGCGGAGATGACTCGGGCCTCACTCTCCCACCCTCCGGAGTGACAGTTCTCTGATGCCAGGAGAGATGAGCTCCAGCTCTCTCTCCCATCTTCAAGGAGCATCTGAAACAAACGGGAACTTGGATGGGTTTCTTTCTGCTTTCTTGTGACATTGAAACACCCTGCAGAATGCACGTGGCAGATCAAGACTATAATGAGTTTGTGCTGTAGTATCTTCCTTTGGAATGCGTGTGGGTCTTTGTGTGAGTGTGTATCACAGACGTCATCAGTGAGAAAAGCATTGCAGAGCCCATCACGGCTAGTTCTTCTCTTCCCCCAGCATGCAAAGTAGATCCCTGAGCCCGCTGTTATGGGGAATAATTATTACTCCCTGACAGCACCTAGGATTACAGGGAGAAAGTGTTTAAGGAGGCGCCCAATTTCAGAAGATTTTGCTGATTAATTTTCTCACCACTTCCATTCAGTCTGCTTGCTTGCTCCAAAAATGGGTTTCTAAACTGGAAAAAAAAAAGAGAGAGAGAGAGAGAGAATGAATACATAACAGAGCATGTTTCCCAGGCAGCATTTTGTAACAGAACAATCACTTCCAAATGTCTCCTCTCCAGCTAAAACATCTCGAACCCTCTGCCACTCAGCCCCTTCAATGTGAAAGGGCTTCCGGGCTTCACCCGATCACTTCTTTTTCATAGGAAACACAGAGACTGATGTGTATCAAGGAAAGCACACCGAGAAATGTCCTTTCCCCCAGATTGCAGAGTAGAAAAGCAGTAACTGTGATTTATGTTGCTATTGTTCACAGCGCGCTCCCTGTTTATAGTTAATTGCATAGAAACAACCCGTCATTTACCAGAGAGACATGCAAAGATGCGTTCATCCAAACGAATGTTCCCTAAAAACAATCTGTGCCTCCACTACTCTACCCCAGCATAAGACCGTGCACACACACACACACACATACACACACACCCCCCAAGTCGAATACCGTCTGGAATGAGCAAAAAATAGTGTCCACCTCCAGGAAATACTCACATTTTTGCAGTGAACTTTCTCAAGCCAAGCCTTAAACTGAGCTTGGAATTTCCTGGAACCCTGGAAAGGCACTGGCCTTCGATTTAGCTCCACTGACCTTTGTTTAAGACACCTTCCTGGAGTCCCAGTTTCCTCATCTCTGAACTGGAACGATATATTCTGTGCATCGCTCACTTTGCGAGGTTCTCATGAGGACTAAAGAAGATGATGGCTTTAAAGTTCCTTGGATAACTTTTACGTTGTATTTAAACATTGGAGGTTTACGGTTTTTTAGAAACATTTGAAGCAGCATCTTCAATTGGAAGTATCTTCATTTGAAGTAGGGGTATCTTATTTTTGATACTCCATGTACTAAGACGTTAAAATAACTTACATTACAATAATTAATCTGTTTCTGCTTATTCCCTACCTGAACAGTAATTGCATCTTTACCCGCTGATGTGAGGCAAGCTGTATACCATGTTTGTCTTCACTTAACAATAATCATAACTGACATGTAAGAGGGCTTACTACTTGATAGACGTGATCCTAAGTGTTTTCACAGATTCACTCATCTGATCCTCTCAAACCTTATCAATACCATTCACAGATTCACTCATTTGATCCTCCCCATATCCTAGAAATGCCATTCTTCCTCTTTTGCAGCTGGAGAAATCAGAGCCCAGGGAAATGAAGTAGGTTGTTCACGGTTCACAGCTAGTAAGTGACAAAGCCAGGCTCTGAACACGGGCAGTCAGTCCCAGAGTCTGAATTCCTTTTTTTTTTTTTTTTTTTTGAGATGGATTCTTGCTCTGTCGCCCAGGCTGGAGTGCAGTGGCGTGATCTGCAACCTCCGCCTCTCAGCTTCAAGTGATTATTATGCTTCAGCCTCCCAAGTAGCTGAGATTACAGGCGCCCGCCACCACACCTGGCTAATTTTTGTATTTTTAGTAGAGATGCGGTTTCACCATGTTGGTCAGGCTCGAACTCCTGACCTTGTGATCCACCTGCCTTGGTCTCCCAAAGTGCTGGGATTATAGGCGTCAGCCACCATGCCCTACCCCAGAGTCTGAATTTATAACCAAATGCTGTGGGCATCCATCATCTTATTCTCTAGTATCAAAGGAGATCTGAATGAGTGTGGGAATTTCCAAATTGCCTTGTAATTACGCAAATTAATTTACTGATTGTAACAACTTTCTCAAAATAAAAGCAGGTAGTGTTATTCTGTTTTAGGGAAAAAAAACCGTTAAAAATGAGATCATATGTCCAAAGTAATCCACTAGTAGCCCTGAGATTAAAACTACGGCCTCCGATGCTTTGGTTTGCGGACAATGGCCCACTGCAATGGTGAATTATGTGCCGCCTTATTGTAAGGGGTAGAACAGAGAATTGGGGTTTCCAGGAAGATGGCCCGGCTCAGAGCTCAGGCCCCGCAGCCTAAAGCCGCACCTGCCCCTGGGCTAGCGGGTGCTCCATGCCAGGCACCCGGGTAGACTTGAGCTGCTGTGTTCTGCAGACTATACAACTGTGTCAGTTGGAATTGACTCAGGAAAGCTGACCTTGTGCAGAGGAAGGGGTTTCATACGGAAAAGAGGGCTCACCCCGATGTTGAAGGGCCAGCCCTGAGGCCAGGGGCCTTTCTGATAGGGACATGTGGAGGCCACAGAGAGGCTTCATCTCACGAAAGAGTCCCATGGCCTTGGGCAAAGTTCCATGTGCCTCATCTGCTGAGACCCCACCCCTGCTGAGACCCCACCCCTGCTGAGATCCCGCCCCTGCTGAGATCCCACCCCTGCTGAGACCCCACCCCCGCTGAGACCCCACCCCTGCTGAGGAGACCCCACCCCTGCTGAGACCCCCACCCCCGCTGAGACCCCACCCCCCCTGAGGCCCCACCCCCGCTGAGGTCCCACCCCCGCTGAGGTCCCACCCCCGCTGAGGCCCCACCCCCGCTGAGGTCCCACCCCCGCTGAGGCCTCACCCCCGCTGAGGCCCCACCCCCGCTGAGGTCCCACCCCCGCTGAGGCCCCACCCCCGCTGCGACCCCACCCCCGCTGAGACCCCACCCCTGCTGAGACCCCACCCCCGCTGAGGTCCCACCCCCGCTGAGGCCCCACCCCTGCTGCGACCCCACCCCCGCTGAGACCCCACCCCTGCTGGGCCCCACCTCTGCTGAGGCCCCACCCCTGCTGAGGCCCCACCCCTGCTGGGCCCCACCCCTGCTGAGGCCCCACCCCTGCTGAGGCTGCATAGCTGCCTGCATCCACCCCGCAGCCTGTGGCTTTTCCCTTTTTCCTGCCTGAGTGGGTCTGGAGACAGGAGTGCGGACAAGGCCCTGGGTTCTGAGTCCCGCCCTCAGGCCTGGGAGTGGGGACAGTTGGCACCTGTGTCAACACTAGCAGGCAGGAACCCCGGTTCACCTTCGAGACCCCCTGCCCACCCCAGGTGAGGGCCAGCACATGGCAGCAGCTTCTCTGCTTCTCCACCAGCCTGGCCTCCCAGGACGCAGGTCCTGCCTGGGGAGAACTGGTGTACTGCCATTGCTTCCAGATGCCCAGCCACATCGCTGGAAAGAAAGGAGCAACAATTCAAAATAATCACAGTGAAAACTCGTTGAAAAAACATGCTTGTTCACTGCAGACGGCCACATGTAGACTGCAAGCTAGACCATAGATTCTGGTTATATTCTGTGAATATTTATTGCACTTTCTAAATGCCAGGCAAGTTTCTAAGCACTGGGCATACATTCCAAGAAGATATTCTAGAAATCCCCACCTTCGGGAAGTCACCTTCCGCCAGAGGCAGTCAGATAATAAGAAAATAAATATATAAAATGTCAAGCGGGGATGTGGCCTGGGGAAAATGAATCGGGAGAACGGTAGAATGAGGGGGTAATGGGAGAGGTTTGGGGGGGTGATGCTTTACAGTAGGGCAGTGTGACATTTGAGGAGTGGCTCAAGGGAGAGCACAGGCCTGTGGATGTGTCCCTCCCTGCAGAGGGAGTGGTTGGAAAAAGCTAGTGGGGACAGAGCCAGTAGACGATGAGGTGGGGCTGGAGGGACTCGCCACTGGAGTGCTTGCAGACTGACACGCGTGTTGTGTTTTGCTTGGAGTGTGGTGGGAAGGCACCGAAGGGATCTGAGAGGAGAAGCGAGGGAATCTGACCAGGACTTTAAAAGGATTGTGCCTGCGGGGCGCCGTGGCTCACGCCTGCAATCCAGCACTTTAGGAGGCTGAGGAGGGAGGATCACTTGAGCTGGGGAGGTCGAGGCTTCAATGAGCCCTGTTCACGCCACTGCGCTTCGGTCTGGGTGACAGAGCAAGGCCCTGTCTCTAAAAAATAAAGCAAAATGAGTAAAAACGAAAGGATCGCAGGGACGATCGTGTTGACAACAGAACCCAGCAGCCGCCTCTAGAAGGGCCTTGTGTTGGGCTCGCTGCTCTGCTGGGCCACCCTGAAATCTTCAGTCATTTTTAAAGGAGAGGCTGGTGTTAGTGTCCCGGAACTGCAGACCAGGCGGCTTCCCCAGAGGTCAAGGTGTCAGCGTGCAGGGGCTGCCTTCTCACTGTGTCCTCACAAGGCCATCCCTCTGTGTGCATCTGGGCCTTAACTGCCTCTTTTCATAAGGACGCCAGTCCTCCTGGATGAGGGCCTACCCATGCGGCCTCATTTTACCCAAATCACATCTGTAATGGCCCGGTCTCCAGACGCAGCTGCATCCTGCAGCCCTGGGAACAGGTCTCTGTTCCCATGAACGGAGGATGAATTTTGGGGGACACCATTCAGCCTGACGATCCCTCTACTCTGAGTATTCGGGCCTGGGCGGCTGGAAGAGGGGGGACCCTGGTTATTAACTTGGGGAGATGAAGCCCAGCTTTCCTGGAGGGAGGGGGAAAATGGGAGTCTGTTTCCTCTGAGTCTGAAACAAAATTGTGCAGCTGTCTAGTGGAAAACGGACACAGGTGTGCTGTTCAGGGGAGCAGGGGAACGGGGGAGACGGGATATGATGTGGGCGTAGATTTTAATGAAAGCCCCCTTGGTGGTGGAGCACAGAGAAGCCTCAGTGTCAGACAGGAGGAGAAGGAAGGTCAGTAGCACGTGTGCAGAGCATGCACCTGCTGAAGAAACCAGGGACTGCTGTGTCCCCGATACCAAACAAAGGAAGGTGTTAACAGAGGGGCCAGAGATTGATGGTGGCCGTGGGGACCTAGGGGACTACGCTGGAGACTGTGCCCTGGATCTGGCTCTGATTGTCAGTGGAGGGGCAGCGTCTGCCTAGACTGGAGAAGGAGTCCAGAGGCGAGGAGGGGAAGAAGGCTCAGGCCGCAGCTGTGCGTCTCAGAGGTCTTTCCTCCAAATTCCTCCTCGCTCACAGACTCCCAGGAAATCACAGCAGAAAGCAAGCGGGAGTACCTTTACTCTAGAGGCCACTTGATTAAGCCTACTTTAATTGTTTGTTAGTTCCCAAACAGCAAATTTTTATATTTTCATTATTAGTAGTTAAAAATTACTCGGATACGCCATGATTGGCAGAGTTATGCTGACGGTCTCACCTGCGGGCTGCACGCAGCCGCTCCGTGGTGCGCAGATGCTCTGCCGAAGTCCACGTTTCCGTGCGGCTCTCACCGCCTGGACGCCAGGGTGGCGCAGGGAGCCCCACCTCACACCTCACCCGGTGTGGACGTGGCACCTGATCGCTGCGCCTCCTTGCTGAGCAGCTCCGTCTGCACACTGCGTACCTCTGGCTGCAAGGCAGCAAGGAAACTACGCTGGAATCTGGCGTGACATGTCGCCAGAGCCATCGGCAGGACAAGGAACAATGAAAGTTGAATTTTAAAAAACAGATAAATGTATGTGTAGTAGAGGAAGAAACCAGGTATAGAAGGGCACATACGTACCGCATCCACAGATTGAACACATATGTGTGCAAATATGTATCCCCACACACACGTGCACACACACATACATACACACACATACATACACACACACACAGCTGTCATGTGGAAGCCACTGTTTTTTCAGCTCTATTTGTGACTTTTATAATAAGGCCCTGCCCTCCAGCGCAGCAATGCCAGGTCTCTTATAAATATTTATGGCAACCTTCAGCTCTTCCGAAAGCAGCTCCTTCTGCCATGTGAAGCGCTGCTCTGAGAAGTGACAGGGTCCCAGGCTTCTCCGCTCTTCCGTGGCCCACAGGCTGTGGCACCTCTCCGGGGACCAGATCCCGTGGGATGGGCCCTCTAGTTCACTGCCGGCAGGGTGGCAGCGGAAACCCTGAATGCAGTGTTGGGAAGCAAAATCGGCTCCCGTGTGTTTTCTTTTAGGCACCACATCATTGTGGTTGTGATGAAACCATTTCACATTTACTGAGTGTGCACTGAACTCAATTACAATATGAAAATGTGAAACCAGAACAGCACACAGGAGGACCACTGGAGATCAGAACTCTCTGTACCTGCTCTGCAATTTTTCTGCACACCTAAACTTGCTCTGAAAAATAACATCTATTTTATTTATCGATCGATTTGATTTTTCTATAGATATGGTGTTTCGTCCTGTTGCCCAGGCTGGTGTTCTAGGCTCAAACCATCTGCCCAGCCCAGCCTCCCAAAGTACTGGGATGATGGGAGTGAGTCGCCTCGCCCAGCCTAACATCCATTTTAAAAAGAGCGTGAGAAATGATTTGCATTTAGGACTGAAGAAGAATGAAAGACACCTGTAGTTTTGCCTCCAAGAAAGCCTAGTTATACCTTTGTTTTATTAACCTACTATTCACTAGGCTTCTGGGTGTGGTTTCTCAGTG
Source organism: Macaca fascicularis (assembly GCF_037993035.2). Taxonomy (NCBI): domain Eukaryota; kingdom Metazoa; phylum Chordata; class Mammalia; order Primates; family Cercopithecidae; genus Macaca; species Macaca fascicularis. The sequence continues at coordinate 4,187,466 of NC_088383.1, read as the reverse complement.
TGACCCTAACCCAGCTTAGGAGGGACAGTGCTAGGAAGTGCTATGGGGGGCACAGCAGGTGGTCCCTAAAGTTGTGATGCTCAAGAGATTCATAGAATAGCTGAAGAAAAGATACATGTTTTTGCATTTTCTGTGGTTTTGCTGTTGTTGTTAATCACAAAGTTTGCAGGTTCGCTACAGTTTTGAACATTCAGAACAATACACAGAATAATGTAAAAATCATCAGCTATGCAACTGTTTTTTAAATAGACACTCTCAAGACTTTGGTGTCGCTTTTTCTGAGGATTTTTCTCTGGGAACATGTTTGTCTTTTCCTTTAGTTGAAATGACACTCAATTTGTAGTTTGGGTTTCTTCTTTTATTCATCATTATCCTGTGGCAAATGTTTTCCCAGAGTATGAAATACTATTAAAAGTACAGACTTTAAGGCCTGTTTTGCTGTTTATCACATGTATCGTAATATATTTAAAGTTCCCCATCTTTTTTTTGCATATTTAAGTAGCATTCTGGGTTGAAATTTTGCAAATTATGCTGCAATAAATGTGTTTGTCATTGGCGCACACATCTCTCCATTTCAAAAGGCTGAAATTATTGGGTCAGAGGTAAATTCTTAATGCTCTTGATAAATATTGCCAAACTGACCCCTTGAAAGATTTTGATGCTATACCACCAACATTGTTTTCAGAGACAGCGTCTCGCCTTGTTGCCCAGGCTGGAGTGTAGTGGCAGTCAGAGCTCATACGAAATCCTGGACTCAAGCACTACTCCCATCTCAGCCTCCCACATGGCTGGGACTGCAGGTGTGTGCCACCACACCTGACTAATTTTTGTATTTTTTTGTAGCGAAAGGATCTTTCTATGTTGTGCAGACTAGTCTCAAACTAGCCTTAAGAAATCCTCCTGACTCAGTCTCCCAAAATTCTGGGATTACAGATGTAAGCCGCCACATCCAGCCACATTTAACAATTTAACAAATGAACATTAATAGCTTATCTTTGTTTATATTTGAATATCTTTGATTATTACTGAGGTTAGGTATGTGTCCATCATGGGGCTGACCACTTGCAATTCTTTCATTAATTGTCTATTATGACAATTCTTGACAATTTTCCCATATATCTATGGAAACATTCTTTTCTGTTGTTTCGGCTTGGCAATAGTTCTTTACACACCATGCTAATTTTCATCTCTCTTTTCCACTCTGATTTTAATTACCATGATACCCTGGTTGTTTTTAAATTTGCAAATAGAACTGATTTTAAAAACCTGTTCAAGGAAGGAACCTTGAAGATCATCAAATATTTTCATTTGTATAATTTTTTTTTTTTTTTGAGATGGAGTTTTGCTCTTGTTGCCCAGGCTGGAGTGCAATGCCACAATCTCAGCTCACTGCAACGTCCACCTCCCAGGTTCAATGATTCTCCTGCCTCATCCTACCAAGTAGCTGGGATTACAGGCACATGCCACCACACCCGGCTAATTTTTATAATTTTAGTAGAGACAGGATTTCACCACGTTGGTCAGGCTCGTCTCGAATTCCTGACCTCAGGTAATCTACCCGCCTCGGCCTCCCAAAGTGCTGGGATTACAGGTGTGAGCCGCTGCACTCAGCCCATTTTTATAAATTAAAACATTTATTTTAGGGACTTCAAATTATTTCTTCAAATTTTAACAGTCAGGTAGCAACTGACTGGAACTGGAAGTCGCAGCTTCTGGCCACCAGCTCAGTGTTCTTCAGTCGTACAAAAACCCTGAGGACTGGCTACTTATAGGCCCTAGGCTGAGCAGCTCACCTACACTTTCCTGCTCAGCTCCGAGATAGGCAGTATCCTTATTCTGCAGAAAAGATACACACACTGCCCTCAGTTTTCTAGGCAGTAAATGGGAGAGGCATTTAATTGCCAGTCTGTCTTATCCGAAGCCCCTTGATGTTTAACGAGTACTCCCACCGATGTTTAGAGAACTTCAGGTAGTTATCTCTTGATATCTCTAATCCTCAGTTTTCTCACCTAAAAAATAGCATGAAAAATAAAAACAATGAAACCCCTTTTTTTAGATGATTGCTGTTAAGATGACACAGGGATGCTATGGAGGCAGATGTTGGTGTGTCTGCAGTGATGGCACCAGCAAGCCCCCTCCAGCACCTGAACGCCCCTCTTTCCACCAGCGGTAGTCTGTTTCCCCGCCTTGAACCCCGGCTCACCTTGTGACTTGGTTTGACCAATGGAGGCAGTAGAGGTGGTCCTGTGCCAATTTTGGGCCAAGCTCATGAGAGATCCAGCAACTATGTACTCTCTGGGGGCCCTCAGAGCCATGTAGAAAAAGCCATCTGGTCTATCAGAGGAACGGGGACATGTGGAGGAGAACTGGGGGACCCCTGCTGGGGCCCCAACATGCAGGGCAGGCAGAAGGACCACAGTCCACCCACCCACATACTCACGAGACTCGATGAACTCTTGCTGGAGGTCTTTAAGTTTGGAGGATTCCGTGTGTGCGTGCAAGGTAAGATGACTGACATCTGTCTACAGAGTTTGTCAGGCATTCAATGAATGGCAGTGCCCTTCATGTCCCCTTCCCCGCCATTCTTAGGATAGACTGGACCGTACTTAGGGTATTCTGGGCTCTGCCTTGTACTCCCAGGGACTAGCACTGCACCCACCATAAGATGTTCGAGGAAAAGCAATTCAGATCTCTCTATAAGAAGAACTAAGCCTTAAGATCTCTTTAAGCTTTTAGACCTGGTTTCAATCAACCAAGGTTTGAGAAGTTATGGTGACACAGCAGACTTGTCCCAACATAACTTTAAGTATGACATCTCCATTAATTACATTGTAAATCTAACATTTTACGTAATGCTCACCACATTTTTTTTTTTTTTTTTTTTTAGACAGAGTCTCACTCCGTCGAGGAGGCTGGAGCACAGTGGCACAATCTCGGCTCCCTGCAACCTCCGCCTCTGGGGTTCAAGCAACTCCCAAGTAGCTGGGATTATAGGCACGCAGCACCACACTTGGCTACCACAAATATTTTTATTTGGGTTCCTGTGCAGTGGCTCATGCCTGTGATCCCAAAGTTCGAGAGGCTGAGGTGGGAGGATAGCTTGAGGCCAGGAGTTCAAGACCAGCCTGGGCAACATAACAAGACCTCAGTCTCTATGAAAAAAATTTTTAAAATAAAAAATTAGCCAGATATGGTGGTGTGCACCCGTGGTCCCAGCTACTCAGAAGGCTGAGGCAGCAGGATCACTTGAGCCCAGGAGATTGAGGCTGCAGTGAGCTGTGATTATGCCACTGCACTTCAGCTGGGCTACAAAGACCTTGTCAAAAAAAAACAAAAAGAAAGAAAGAGAGATAGAGGAAAGAAAGAAAGAAAGAAAGAAAGAAAGAAAGAAAGAAAGAAAGAAAGAAAGAAAGAAAGAAAGAAAGAAAGAAAGAAAGAGAAAGAAAGAGAGAGAAAGGAAGGAAGGGAGAGAAAGACAGAAAGAAAGAAAGAAAGAAAGAAAGAAAGAAAGAAAGAAAGAAAGAAAGAAAGAAAGAAAGAAAGAAAGAAAGAAAGAAAGAAAGAAAGAAAGAAAGAAAGAAAGAAAGAAAGAGAGAGAGAAAGGAAGGGAGAGAAAGAAAGAAAGAGAAAGAAAGAAAGAGAGAGAAAGAAAGAAAGAAAGAAAGAAAGAAAGAAAGAAAGAAAGAAAGAAAGAAAGAAAGAGAAAGGAAGGAAGAGAAAGAAAGAGAAAGAGAAAAGGAAAGGAAAGGAAAGGAAAGGAAAAAAAGAAAAGAAAAGAAATAATTTAAAGCTATTATAAAACAAATCCCAGGCCAATCTTTACATCCTTAGTGTCAAATAGACTTTCTGTGTTCCTTTGTCAATCACCTACTGAATGGGTGTGTGTTGATGAAGGATTAACTCTGAGAACAAGGGCACGCATCATAATTGCCTGACATCCACCCCAGCGCTTAGCAGAGGCCCTGGCATGCAGGGTGCTTAATAGATACGTTGCTGTTAAGAGCCACAGGATTCTGGAGAAATAGTTACTAATGATCCCAGGTTGATGCAGGTTATTTTGAACCAGAGATGTGTAAAATTGGCCCCATGCTCATTTTTCAAGAGAGAAAAGTATTTTTTATAAGAAAATGAGCTAATTTTTTTCTTTCTGCATCTGCCTCTCTGATGGTATAATTTATGAACACATTCTAGACCTTAGGCTGAAATTGAATCGTTAAGCATGGTCAACAGTGAAGGGTAGTAACAACATTGACATTTTTGATGTCAAAATATTCCCCATTTTTTAACTGCAGTGTCAGCCAACAGTCCTTATTATACCCCATCAATAATAGTAGCAACCACAACAAAAAAAACTATAAAAATTAAATTGTGAAAACTAAATTATTTATGTGATTTCATGTGTTAGATGTATTTTGTGCCACTGAGCCTGGCTTCTTTCTAATGTCATAAGACTATTCGGAACTGTAATAATCTTCAGGGGATGTAAGATTTATCAATTCTTGCAGAATGGGATGGGAGCCAAAGGAGGAGATTAAGGGAAGCTGGTGAAATTAATCAAGTTTTGCTCTGTGTACCGGTCAAGAGAGTGCAGTAGGTTATTATGCAGGCATTTTACACAGTAGGAACACAATTTGACCACTACCATATGTTGAATTTGAAATTACATGTTAGCCTTTTCCAAAAACAATCCCATAAAAATGTCAATAATTCTGTCAACAAATGGCTTTATCCACTGAAAAGGGACTTCACATACAGAAAGAAGGAAAGTGTTGATATTCACTAGCTCACTGGGAGACATAACATTTTAATCCTGCTACACAAGCCAGACTGGCTGATCTACACACCAACAATGATGGAGAGACGGGGTGATGAGACTCCAATACATCACCGTTTTCTTCGCCGTAAAAAAAACAACGGCATCCGTCCCCTTGCGGCATGTGAATGGGCTCCAGTCAGTGGCCTTGAAATATGAGGCTTTCCTCTTCACTTGAGGCAATATTGGAGTTCTTTGGAACAGATAGAAGCCATCATTCCAGTCCTAACACAAAACAAAGGCATCATTGTAGGAGCAATTTTGAAAATGTATGAACTTCATAAAATGTTCCATTTTCCACACTGTGAGTTTGGCTTGCACAATCGAAACATCAGAACTCAGGAAAACTACCCATTAACGTCTCAACCCTTTTGCCTGAGTGTATGACACTAACAGAGAATAACGTATGGGTCCTATGCAACGGTCATCAATAATGAGACAGGAAATACATATGTCGCTTTGCATGCCATCCAACCCTGACAGCCAGGGTAGCCAGCAGGTTCAGAGATGTTTCCATGAAGCTGTGCTGCATTTACGTTTACTGCTAAAGCCGTATTTTTAACTTCCAAATGATGAGGTTTTAAAAGAGTTTCTGTTAGGTCTACAGGAAAAGCAATTGCCTTATCATATTAGTAAACAAAATGGAATATAAATGTGTTGGTTATTTTATTTTCTTTCCAAAATGAATCATTAGCTCCAAGGCACTTCAAAAGAAAATCCACATCAAAAATAAGCTGACACCATAAACTATTGTGGTGAGCACATGGATGCTAAATCTCCCAGGCTTTCCTGCGGGTTTCTAAACACAATACATGCGGACGGCTTTGAAGGAAAACCAAATTTCACTGAAAGACACTGGACTCACCATGAAATGAGTGTTTCCTAGCAGAGTTGAAAGGCCTCGAGGACTCGAATTGTTCTCAAAGATTCAGCTCATTCACTGATTCCTGATCACTTGGGGAAATGGGGTCTGACCCATTGGCCAAGTGTAAAAAGAAAGAAGCAAGTGAAGACCCGGGAAAGGCAATTTTGTGAAGTATTTTGGAATTGTTTTTCAATTGATGTTCATCATTTCCTCAACTGAACTGTGAATTTTCTGGCTGGAAGAAAGCCCTGTCTGCTTCTACAGAGATAACCACACGTTCATGCCCAGAACTGTTTTACAACTCAAGTCAGCCTGCAAATGACATAGATGTGGGGTGTGTTTGTTTGTGGGGTGTGCGTGTCTCCCACACAGCAGGGATCATGTGACTTACTTTGACCTGTGGATGCAAGCAGAGGGGGAAGGTAGAAATGACATATTTTTGTTTCCTTTTTAAAATTTGTATTTTAAAATATTTTTGGATTCATAGAGTAGTTGGAAGGATACTACAGAGATGTTCTGTGTCCCCTTTGTACAACTTCTCCCAATGGGAGCATCCTGCATGATTACAGCACAACACAAACCCAGGGAGCTGTCCCTGGTACAAGGTGTGCCTGGTTCCATGTGACCCCCTGTGCACATCTGTGCAGCCACCTCTGTGATCTACATACAGGACATTTTATCACCATTAAGATCTCCCTGGAGCTGCCTTGTGGAATTCTGTCCCCCAAAACAAGAGGTTGGAGTCCTTGCCCCCAGTAATGCTGACTATGACCTTATTTGAAAATAGGGCCCTTACGGATGTAATCAAGAGAAGACGGATGAAGTCATACGGGAGTCAGGCGGGCTCCAAATCCAATGACTGGTCTCCTCGTGAGAAGCGGGGAAGAGGCACAGAAGTCCACACCGGGGGAGGCCATGCGAAGACAGATGCAAAGGCTGGCTGGATGCATTTAGAAGCCAAGGATGCCAAGAATGTTCAGCAGCCCCTGGAAGCCGGAAGAGGGGAGAGGGATACAAATCCCCCCTAGGGCCTCAGAGGGAATGTGGCCCTGTCCACGCCTTGATTTCAGACTCATAGTTTTCAGAATGGTAAGAAGATAAATTCCGATTGTTTTAAGCCACCCAGTTTGTGATCGTGTGTTATGGTAACCCTGGAACAGGAATACTTACGTGTTTACAGTCACAACCTCCTCCCCGCTCCAACTCCACCGTCTCTAGCTCACCACAGCCACCAATCTGTTTCCTATCGCTGTCATTTTGTCATTTTGATAATGTTATATGAATTGAATTCTACAGTATAGGACCTTTTGGGTTTGGCTTCTTTTGTTCAGCATAATGCCCTTGAGATCTACCCGTAGCTTGTTGCTGTCTTTGCTGAGGCTGAGTAATACTCCTGGGTGTGGATGACCACAGCTTGCCTACCCGTCCACCGAGTGAGGGGCATTTTGGAGAGTTCCTTTTTTTTTTTTTTTTTTTTGTGCTATTACAGATAATGCTGCCATGAGTGACCATACATGGTTATTTCTGCAAATGGAAGTTTTCATTTCTCTGGAATAAATGGCCAGGAGAGCAGCTGCCAGGTCATACTGGGAAGTGTATGTTTAGTTTCTAAGGAGCTGCCTGTTCTCCGGAGTGGCCTGCACCTTTGATATCCACACCAGCAATGTGTGGATGATCCTGTTTCTCCATGTCCTTACCAGCGTCTGGTGCGATCACTCTTTTCTAATTTAGCTGTGTAATAAGAACCCATCGCATCTCTCTAACAGCGAGTAATGTTGAACATCTTTCCATGTGCTTTTCACCATCCACAGATCCTTTCTAGTGAAATGTCTGTTCATGTCTTTTGCCCATTTTCTAATTGGCTTGTTTGCTTTACTGTCACGTTTAAGTGTTCTTTACATGTCTAGATAATGATCCTTTGTCAGATACGTGGTTTGCAAATATATTCTTCCAGTCTGTGTCTTGTCTCAACAGGGTCCTTCTCTGCACATGATCTTATGGCTAACAAAGTCCTTAACAGAGCAAAGGCTTTTTTGATGAAATCCAATTTATTGATTTATTTATTTTATGGATTGTGGTTTTGGTGACATATTTGCAAACTCTAGGTCTTAAAGATTTTGCCCTATGTTATTGTCTAAATGTGTAGTTTTATGTTTTATATTTGAATCTGTGATCCATTTTTAGTTAATTTTTGTAGAAGGTGTGAGGCTGAGGTTTCTTCTTTTGCTTAGAGATATCTAATTTCTCCGTGGCTTTATGTATTTATATAATTTTACACTAAATTTAAAATAAACATCCTTTTTCCTTTTGTCTCATTTTCCTGCTGGATGCTGTTAGCAGATAACAGCCTCAGTGCACCTGCTAATAACGTTTACCTCTCCCGGGAGCTGATCTGGCACAACTCTAGGAAGCCAGCAGTCTCACAAAGCAGGAGTCTAGAAGTTGAGACAGTCTGGTGAGCTTTTCTTATCAGGAAACTACTCCTGGAACAAGGCAAGATATAAGAAAAGAAGAGATTGTTTAAAGAACAGGAAGTTAACAAGAAATCCAAGAAGCAGTTGGAACATCCTAAGAGTGCTCAGAACTGCAAGGAGGTGAAAAGGCCCCGATGCATCCTGGGCTTCCTTCCGAGGGCCACGACTGAGGGGTCCGGGACTAGTGTCAGTCACCCTGGAAGCTAAACCAATCACCTCCATTGCATTTCCAAACACCCTCTCAATATCTAACAAAACCCCCTTTTAGAAATACCTCCAGTTATATAAGAAACTGCCGATAACTACATTTCTTTAATTGCACACACACATACAGAGTTATCAAAAATGACGACATGCTAATTGAACATTTCCTATTCACCATACTTGACTGAATCTAATGTTGACTGTTTTCAAAAAGTCAACTCCACTGTCATAGGATACATGGCTAGCATTCAAAAAAAGAGACACCTGTAATCCCAGCACCTTGGGAGGCCAAGGCGGATGGATCACCTGAGGTCAGGAGTTCAAGATCAGCCTGGCCAATATGGTGAAACCTTTTCTCTACAAAAAATACAAAAATTATCTGGGCATGGTGGCAAGTGCCTGTAATCCCAGCTACTTGGGAAGCTAACGCAGGAGAATCACTTGGACCTGGGAAGCGGAGGTGAACCAAGATCGTACCACTGCACGCTAGCCTGGGTGACAGAGCAAGACTCTGTCTCAAAAAAAAAAAAAAAAAAATAGAGAGAGAGAGAAAGAGAGGCCCCAAGATATTTTTTTGTAACTCTCATTGCCTCATTTTGGAAGTATGCATCCTTCCAAAGGGATTATCTTGAAGGGCACAACCACTTTTCAGTGTATAAGTTTGGGTATGTTTCTTTAAAATCCATAAACTTTGAATCATTTTATTTTATTGAAGTGTCAACATGTAATTGAATGTGCCAGGGAAAACTCCCCTGACAGTTTTCTAAGTGCTTTCTTTCTGAGTCTCTGTTCAGCTGGAGATCCCCCACTTTATTATGTGATCTCCCTCCACGTTTTTCTCGGTCAGGAGGAGAACGTCGCGGTGCAGGGCAAAAAAAGGGGCTGGGATTTGCACAAAGACAATGGATAACACTAACCTATCTCTTCTGACTCTTTCTTGAAATCTCATTGTAAGATATAGAAAATGGTCTTCTGAAAGATAGAGACTCACAATCATTGTTTTTAAGAAGAGGACAGGAAAGAGCAGCAGTGAGGTTCTGCAGAGAGCTTCCCAGTGCTGGAGCACAGCACGTCGCTCAGATCAGCTTTCCCTGTGAGAGTAACAGAATGCAGAAGGAACCCTAAGAAGCATATTTAAAAATGATTGACTAGCAGACATGTTAGAGAGCGATGATCAAGGTAGACTATAAGCCTGTGACACAGAGGGTGTGGCCAAGCACAGCCCAGCTTTTGTCCCAAGATGTCAGCTAAACCAAGGAAAGGTGAACGGGAATTTCATGATCTCTTAAAGTTTGGAGACCTGGGAAAGTGAGGGTTTCGACAGGAAGTCATCTTCTCCTAAAGCCGGGATCAGAAAAGGCCACACCCTCAGCAGAAGAGTAAAACCCCACCCTGAAACACAGAATGGATCCACGTGCTCCAGATAAAAGGGAAAGTCGTAAAGCTAACAGAGTTCAGATACAAAACAGAATAAAGACGAAACAAAAAGCTGCAGCAAAACCCTACCTGCTGTTCCATGTTGAAATCTGCCTCCCCAAGTCAGGAGCGAGATGAGAAGGAACACCCGAGACCCCAGCATTGGCGTCAGCAGCAGGGGGTCCCGGAAAAACAAGGTGAAAAAACTAAGCAAAAGGATCGGAAGGAAAACAGCAAGGAAGATGGATATCATCTGCAGTTTTAGATCATATCATTGTGAACATAGAAATTTTAAAATAGTAGAATGAATAAGAGAATTTGGCCAATTTTCTGACAACCCAAGCAGAATGGTGGGTGGTGGGTGGGGGAGTTTGCAGCTGAAAACGCCAGTGTGGCTCTGAAAACCTGGGGCGTGCTTGTTTAGGGATTTGGGTTTGAAAACCTGGGGCGTGCTTGTTTAGGAATTTGGGGTTGAAAACCTGGGGCGTGCTTGTTTCAGGATTTGGGTTTGAGCTCCTAGTTGGAAGGAAAGATGGTGAAGAATTTTGAGAAAGGGAGTGGCATGATGTAAATGATGCCGTCTTCTTAAGGATCACTGTTTGGTCCAGGAAATGTGGGGTGTGGTCGGGAGGGCAGCTGGGGGAAGGGAGAGGGGACCAGCAACTGGCACCGGGGTGAGGGGCGAGAAGGGATCAGCTCGGGACACCTGCAGGACGTGAAGCTTGCTGGACCTCAGTGGACTGGTGTTGGGTCTGAGAGAGAAAACTCAAGAATAGTGTTTAAGTTTGTGTCTTAAATGAAAGCTCACTCAATCCCAGTGACTTGGGAGGCTGAAGCGGGAGGATCGCTGGAGCCCAGGAGTTTGAGGCTTCAGTGAGCCATGATCACACCACTGCACTCCAGCCTGGGTGACAGAGTGAGATCCTGTCTCATAATAAAATAAGTAAAATAAAATAAAATAAAAATGTAAGCAATTATGCTATTGACATAAATGTGGAAGGTTAGAGTCAGGACGTGGTTGAGGGAGCAAATACTGAGAAAGCTGCATCCTTTAAAAGGTGGCATCCACTCAAAAGCCAAGAGGCGTCACTGTGGGATAAGTTGGTGGCAGTTCCTCTTCCTTCTCAGCACGGTTTAATCGCCAGTGCATTCCCCTGGTAACTCCATGACCCTCACTTCCCTCATCCTGATTGGGGATGACTGAGACCCATGAGAAGAGAACCTTCTCTGGCCCCATCAGGACCCAACTAGGACTTGCTTCCACCTACTCACCTCTTGCCAGAGGTAAACCCAACACGCTGTTGCCCAAACCACTGCTGTGGGGCTTCATGCCCTGGGTCCCATCCCCCTCACTAAATCAAGCACATGTCTGCAGCAGCTCTCTCTCCCCCCACGCCATTAAATCTCTCCCTTTCAGTCCACTGGGGGCTCATGACCCACAGGCATCCCTCAGCTGAATCCTTCCTATCAGCATCAAAAACCCTCTATCATGTGCCAATCTTTATGTAAAGTCTCCCTGTCTATACCACGTTCCCCACCAGCTAGTGACTCCGTTCTTCTGGGGCAGGCATGGTGTGGATATCTACCAACCCTCTCGACTGTGTGTAGAGTCAGGGCTCTCAGAAAAACAGAACTGGTGGGAGCCATACCTTTATCTAGGGTGAGATTTACCTTAAGGAAATGGCCCATATGACTACAGAGGCTGAAAATCTCCACAAATTACCGTCCACCGTGAGAGGCCCCGAAATCTACCATCCCCCGTGAGAGGCCTCAGAATCTACCATCCCCCGTGAGAGGCCTCAGAATCTACCGTCCACCGTGAGAGGCCTCAGAATCTACCATCCCCCGTGAGAGGCCTCAGAATCTACCGTCCCCCGTGAGAGGCCTCAGAATCTACCGTCCCCCGTGAGAGGCCCCGAAATCTACCGTCCACCGTGAGAGGCCCCGAAATCTACCATCCCCCGTGAGAGGCCTCAGAATCTACCATCCCCCGTGAGAGGCCTCAGAATCTACCGTCCACCGTGAGAGGCCTCAGAATCTACCATCCCCCGTGAGAGGCCTCAGAATCTACCATCCCCGTGAGAGGCCTCAGAATCTACCATCCCCCGTGAGAGGCCTCAGAATCTACCATCCCGTGAGAGGCCTCAGAATCTACCGTCCCCCGTGAGAGGCCTCAGAATCTACCGTCCCCCGTGAGAGGCCTCAGAATCTACCGTCCCCCGTGAGAGGCCTCAGAATCTACCGTCCCCCGTGAGAGGCCTCAGAATCTACCATCCCTCATGAGAGGCCTCAGAATCTACCGTCCACCGTGAGAGGCCTCAGAATCTACCATCCCCCATGAGAGGCCTCAGAATCTACCATCCCCCGTGAGAGGCCTCAGAATCTACCGTCCACCGTGAGAGGCCTCAGAATCTACCGTCCCCCGTGAGAGGCCTCAGAATCTACCGTCCCCGTGAGAGGCCCCGAAATCTACCATCCCCCGTGAGAGGCCTCAGAATCTACCGTCCCCCGTGAGAGGCCTCAGAATCTACCGTCCACCGTGAGAGGCCTCAGAATCTACCATCCACCGTGACAGGCACCGAAATCTACCGTCCACCGTGAGAGGCCTCGGAATCTACCATCCCCCGTGAGAGGCCTCAGAATCTACCGTCCCCCGTGAGAGGCCTCAGAATCTACCGTCCACCGTGAGAGGCCTCAGAATCTACCATCCACCGTGACAGGCCCCGAAATCTACCGTCCACCGTGAGAGGCCCCGAAATCTACCATCCACCGTGAGAGGCCTCAGAATCTACCATCCCCCGTGAGAGGCCTCAGAATCTACCGTCCCCCGTGAGAGGCCTCAGAATCTACCGTCCCCCGTGAGAGGCCTCAGAATCCACCATCCACTGTGAGAGGCCCCGAAATCTACCATCCACCGTGAGAGGCCTCAGAATCTACCATCCACTGTGAGAGGCCTCAGAATCTACCATCCCCCGTGAGAGGCCCCGAAATCTACCGTCCACCGTGAGAGGCCTCAGAATCTACCATCCACCGTGAGAGGCCTCAGAATCCACCATCCCCCGTGAGAGGCCTCAGAATCTACCATCCACCATGAGAGGCCCCGAAATCTACCATCCCCCATGAGAGGCCTCAGAATCTACCATCCACCATGAGAGGCCCCGAAATCTACCGTCCACCGTGAGAGGCCTCAGAATCTACCATCCCCCGTGAGAGGCCTCAGAATCTACCATCCCCCGTGAGAGGCCTCAGAATCTACCATCCACCGTGAGAGGCCTCAGAATCCACCATCCCCCGTGAGAGGCCTCAGAATCTACCATCCACCATGAGAGGCCCCGAAATCTACCATCCCCCATGAGAGGCCTCAGAATCTACCATCCACCATGAGAGGCCCCGAAATCTACCGTCCACCGTGAGAGGCCTCAGAATCTACCATCCACCGTGAGAGGCCTCAGAATCTACCGTCCCCCGTGAGAGGCCCACATGATCTGCCAGCAGGAGTCCAGCTGTCAGGTAGAGGAGCCATACCTCAGCTTCGTCTGTCAGACACACAGAGAGAGCAGTCTCCGTTCCTTGGCCTTTTTGTCCTGCTCAGGCCCTCCAGAGATTGGGTGAAGTCCACCCACCCTGGGGAAGGCCACCTGCTTTACTCAGTTCACCAATTAAAATGCTGGTCTCTTTCAGGAACTTCCCCACAGACATATCCAGAAATAATGCCTTACCAGCAACCTGGGCACCCCTTAGCCCAGTCAAGTTGACGTAAAGTTGACCATTCCTGTCCCTCCAAGTTAGTCAGCGTTTCTAGACGTCCCTTGCGGTGACGGCCGGCCATGTGACTGAGTGCTGGTGATGAAACATTTCTGGGAGTGACCCAACTCCTCCCCAGCCCGTGAACGCCACCACCAGCAGAGCATGGCCCTGTGTGCCGGGCACGTGCAGAGGACCTTAGAGATGGGGAGATTTGAAGGAAGCTGTCCTTACAAGACTGTGTGGAACAGGGATCTCTCACCCCTACCCCCAAATTCGCACCCCATTAGACTCGATCAACTTGAGCGAAAACTAAAATCTAGTGTTTAGCCACAGAGATGTTGGTTCCTTGTGAGAGAAGCTAGCATGACTTACACTAATTAATCGACAACCCCAAAGCTGCCCAGGCTTGCTGTTTCTGTCTCTTTTTTCCGATTTCTTTTGAAGCCACTCTGGTTGATTTCACTTCTGCTGGTCCTCGTGGACAGCTTGTGCCAGGCTTCCCGGGGCATCCGTGTGCCTAAATCAACAGTGAATGTGGAGTCCTCCCCTTCCCTGACTCTCAACACCGTGGGACACACCTGCTCACTCCCACCCCATCACATTCCTCACCCAGCTCCTGGGGCTCCACTCCCCCCACCCCGTACTCCTCCCACCTCACTTGCTGCTCCCTCTCACTCTCCTTGCTGCTGAATTAAAGGTCAAATGTTTGAAACATGGTGAGAGAACTTTCAGTCTTCTATCTCTCTTCATAGAGGCTCCCCTCCTAATCCCGCCACTCTTTTACCTTCAACGCCGATGTTGGACTCCAATCAACAAGGGTGAGGCTATGGGAGAAGGAGTGCTGATGGCACAGAATGTCATGTGGCCCAGGGAACGTCTTCCAGGAGGGAGTTTGGGTCAGAGCTGGGGCTGAGCACAACCATACCAGGGTCAGAGCACTGGCGAGGTATGGGATGGGGCACGGAGACCCTGGTAACAAGGATACAAGGTGGGCTGGCTGGTTGCAGTGGCTTCCGAGTGTAGTGTGAATGATTGGTGCTGGACAAAGCCAGCTCTGTGGGGCTCTGCGGCCCAGCACAGGGAGGGAGTAAGACAAGGAGTAAGATGTGGATACAGGCATCCCTTCCAGGGGCATGGGAAGTGCCACAGGCCTTCCTAAGTTCTTCCCAGCCCTCAGTGCAGACAATGCTTAGGGTGGGAATCCTGAGTCTACTGTGATTGAATAATATACGCAGGTGCAGGTGGAGACCAGGACGCTGGCTCTTCATTGTCAGGTGCCTTTTTATGTCAGCATCGCTCACTCCTTCATCACTGGCATCATCGCCTCATCACCTGTGGCGCCTGCTCTTTTTGCCACCCACACCCCATCTTCTCCTCGTTTCCCCTGCTCCTTCTTTCTGGAGCTGCCCTGGACTCATGCTGTGATGTCAAGCAGCCTCTTGGGGTTTTAATTTCTTTCTCTGTGAATTAAGTTAACAGTGTCCTAAACTATGTTCTGTGAAAAAATAAAATAAAATAAATCTAGAGACTCCAAAGTCACTATGCCAAAGGGACGTCAAGCTGGGAACTGTGTCAGGCAAACCTGCCTCCCATTTTATTCCTAAACAACATGCTACAAAAGTAAGCAGCTACATGTCTCCCGCACAATTTGCCCACAGGAAATTCCCTGTGAACAAAGGACAGACAGAACTCAAAGTTCTCCCTCCGTGCACCTGAGACAAATTCCTATGTGATCACTTCCTCTGCCTGTTGAGTCACTGAGCCAGACTAAGGCATCGGTGACTGTTCCTCTACCCGCCTCTCGCATGTAAATTGTATGTTCAGTTAAAGGCTCATCAGAGGCTCAAAATTCAACCTTTTGTCTCTTGTCTATTTCTGAACTGGAAGGTCCCCTCCTGGCTTCAAGGGGTCCCGCCTTTCTGGACCAAACCAGTGTACATCTTGCACATATCAACGGATGTCTCATGTATCTCTAAAATTTACAAAACCAAGCTATGCGCCAACCACCCTGGGCACATGTTGTCAGGACCTCCTGAGACTGTCGTGGGCACGTCCTTAATCTTGGCAAAAATAAACTTTCTAAATTGATTGAGACTTTTGAGTTCACAGTTTGCTGGTCCTGGTAAAATCAAGATAAAATAAGAGCAATAAAAAGATCATCGGCAAACATTAAGCGCCTCAGAAATGCAGCACATTCTAAATAGTGTTATTTTTGTCTGTGGGGCTACTTTTGTGCTTAGAGATTCATAAAGCAAGTGAAATAATGTGACGGATTTAGTGGCAATCCGTGGTTCATCCATATCATTTATTCACTCTGAAATTCTGTTCTTTGTGTTCATTGGACATAAAAGGCATATGATAAGGCCAAGTGTTTTTATTGAAAACTTAACACAATAGTATTCCCTTAAAATGTATTTCATAAAAGACTGATTCAAAGGGGAATTTAGAAGATAAATTACATTTTTAAAGAACATGGACGAAGGAAAGAACAGTCTTTCGTGGACTTATCTGTAGGAAAGTTGCATCTTCTTTCTTTAAAACTGCAGAGTCCTCAGGTGTCAAAGAATCAAGGAAGAGAAGATAGGCATGCCTGAGAAATCCCCAGAGAAGAATGTGCAGGAAACCCACTGTGGTATACAATAGGAGGAAAAACTTTGTTCATGTTCCACAACTCTGACAAAAGAGACTGAAATCAGAGGAGTACCAAAAGATTCTTATCACACCGTGATCACCCCCAAAGGCCAACTGGAAACAAAAGCTTTTATAATAGCATCATGCCAAAGAAAAGCTTTTTCTGTTTTAAATAACTTCAGTTTAGCTTGAATTAAGCATTGGATTTTCTCAGGCACTAGGATTGTGTGTGTGTTTCTGCATGTGTGTGCGCGTGCACGTGTGTGAGGAAGAGAGAGAAATGAGAGAGGAAGAGAAGCGTAGGTCTAGTTGATCAAAATGTAAGTAGAGAGTAGGCTTAGGGAATCGTTTTATTTTATAACAATTTCTTAAAATTAGTATTATTTAAGTGAATTGTGCCTCTCATGCCTATTTTTAACAGCAATTCTTTTAGAAAGGAATGTATTACAAGCAAATATTTTACTTGTAGCTGTTCTTTAGATATCATATCTACATTTGGCTGAGAGCATCCTTTAATAATTCAAAAGACTTCATTTTCATTCCCTCTCATCCTATTATGTAATTCTTAAGGTGTGAATGTGGAAAGAGTAGAAATTGTGCACATAGTATGCTTCTGCTAAGATAGTAAAACAACAGAGGAATATGGGCTGTCAGCCCCTTCACCATCATCGTGGGCGACAGAGTAGGAGGAGGCCATGTCCATAATAATAGGACAATCTGTCCGATGGGTTGTGGCCTCTTATCAATTGTTGGATCTTCCACCCAGTGGTCCTTTCTAGCTTGTACCTTTCTCTCCCACTTTCTGTCTGCAGCCTGTCCCTAGATGCTCATAAGCAGTGTGGCGACAGTGCAGCAAGGAAACCTTCAAGCAAACACTGCACTTGGCCCAGTCACAGGCCACGTCCCTGCCCACCAGGACCTCTCTGTGATAAAGGCCAACGACATTTCCATTCCTGTTCATGAAATCATTTGGCGATGAGTGAAATCTGTGTGTGCTGCAACAGCAAATGACTGCAACAGACAATAACCAGATTTCCACCATAACTGAAACGCCAGCCAGGCTTGGTGGATGAGGTCCTCGCTGAATTTTCCATAGCCGCACAATCATTAGTGGTGAGAACAGTCACCTACACGTGAAAGAATTACTGGAGGAGAACAATTCACTCCACTTAAGCCAAGTGCTGCTCCCTTTGGCCAATCTAAATACCTTGGGGGTTTGCTAGGTCTTCTCTTTCCTCTCTTCGAGTAGATGATGGAACTTTGAAAGCCAGCGTGGGAGAGCATTACATGGCTGGATGAAAATTCCGCTGGGTTTACAGTGAGCTGGCTCATTATTCAGTGAATAATATTCATCCTTATTCAGCCTTGAATATTTAAATCCATACAGATCGGAACTGTACTCTGGAGCCTGGGAACACCGTGCAATGCACTCCAAATCCCTGCTTTCATGAGCATGAAAGACCCCTCATTTTTACCCCTCCTACCAACCTAATTGACCGCATTTCTCTGAACACTCGCTTGCTGGTTCCTAGCGATGAAAACTGCGGGGTCCTTTCGTTCCAAGGTTGTGCTGAAAAGTGGAGAAGGTAAAGGGGAAAGCAACAGCCAGGCGAGGGGAATCAGGGAGAAGGGACCGAAGCAGTCACGCCTCTCACGGAATCACAGGCCAGGCTACTGAGGAAGAAACGCGGGCTTTGCTCTCGCCTAATGACGCTTCGTCATTTTTAAAGGGCATTGCACTGTGATTGCCACAGATACATGAAAAGATAATGTGCTATTTTTAGCATAAAGCATAAAATAAAATCCAAAGTTAGGCGATATGACCCTCACGCCTCCAGAGAGCCTCATTAAAATGAGATGTTTCCCTTCAGAGGTGAACTCAGTAAGTAACATTTAAATTTCTTAATCAGGCCACACAGAGTTCCCAACCAAAAAATAGTTCTGAAAACAAATCCTGCTGTCAGAGGCCGGGGCTTGCACCATGGCAGCAAAATCCTGCTGACTTAAAGTGGAGGGAGGAGGTGGTCTCTGAATGGAAGACATTTCAAATTGTCAGTATTCTAATTGAGGAATAAAATGGTATCTCTTCAGCAAGAGAGTAACCATTGGATCAAATTATGCAGTCTTTTGAGTAAGCCACTGTCAGCTTAATAATATTTTAGCATATAATAAAGTCGTGTGTATCAATTCTCATTTTGAACCCAGGTTGAATGTTACCGCTTCAAATAGTAAATAAAAGCTGAGATTCTGAGAATAAGGCCAGCTCTAAATTAGTCAAAATTGTTTTTATTGCTAGCAAACAGGCAAACCTGTGATAAAACAGCATTCATTTCCCCCATGCTATTTCAATATCCTATGTAATTTTTCACTGTTGAAAGCACTTCCAGAGTACCCTCATGAATAATCCCTGAAACACCAAATAAATAAAAAACATTCTCTGACGAATGGCAGTATTCCACTTCCTGCAGTTGAAATGCAAATTATTTTATCTAATTGTGGCTGTGCGTGGCTTCTGATCCAATGACCATCCCTGCAGATTTTCTATGCTGGAGTGAGCCTGGGCGCCTCAATCCTTTGCAGACACAGAAGGCAGCAGGGCCGAACATTTCACCGCATTACAGGGTTAGGACTTTCAAACCAAGCCTAGTTCAAAGAGGCCTGCCAAAACCTAGCATTGTGTCCAGATATGCAGCTGTGCTCAGATATGGCTTCTGACCTGAGGACCCAGCTGCCAAGATATTTTTCTCAGTTTTATTCTACCTCCTAACTCTTTCTGTGAACAAACATATTAGTCTGCTTTGCCTAGCACATTGCTCTTTTCTGCAGAAGACCACATGTATGCAAAAACACTGACTTTCTCGTTGATTCAATTTTTTAAAACCTATCTTGGATAACAGCAGTCCCAATAGACCAGGTTATCCATGGAGTACCGCAAATCGACAGGAAACTTGACAAATTCTTCATGAGCTGAGCTGATCTCAATGTTGAACTGAGTCTACTCATCTTGTAAACTGGTGAGCCACTTGACCCCCTTAAGGCCAAGGTCCTTGTGTCTGAGTCAGAACTGTTCGTGAGGTCTCCAAATGGGCCCGTGTAACAGCAGATGATCGTCATAGGAATGCTTAAGTTTAATGGTTGCCCCCTTGAGAATAAAAGATTTCATGGCTGAACTCACGTGTCCAAGGATTTCGACGCTTACCTGAGTTCTAGTCCTAATGAGCAGTAACTCCAAGGAAGCACCAGCAGGTACTTGAAGGACAGAGTAGACCTAGAGCAGCCTGGACTCCACTTATTGATACGTAGGGGTCAATGAACAAGAGATTTGCAAGGCTCGATGGCTCACACCTGTAATCCCAGCACTTTGGGAGGCCAAGGTGGGCGGATCTCCTGAGGTCAGGAGGTCGAGATCAGCCTGGCCAACATGGCAAAACCCCGTCTCGACTAAAAATACAAAAATTAGCTGGGCATGGTGGTGTACACCTGTAGTCCCAGGTACTCGGGAGGCTGAGACAGGAGAATCGCTCGAATCCAGGAAGCAGAGGTTACAGTGAGCTGAGATCACTCCACTGTACTCCAGTCTGGGTGACAGAGTGAGACTCTGTCTCAAAAAAGATTTAATAGGCAGTGACAGACCACCAATGGGTGTATTTAGTAGGTCACATCTAAGGTGATAATATTTCATGGTTCATGCCATAGATTGAGTATTTGTGTCCCCCTAAAATTCATGTATTGAAACCCTAACCGCACTGTGATGGTGTTAGGAGGTGGAGTCTTTGGAAGGCTACATCTAGGTCTCAGAGGTAGAGCCCTATTTTTTTTTTGAGATGGAGTTTCACTCTTGTCGCCCAGGCTGGAGTGCAATGGCATGATCTCAGCTCACTGCAACCTCCACCTCCTGGGTTCAAGTGATTCTCCTGCCTCAGCCTCCCAAATAGCTAAGATTACAGGCACCTGCCACCACGCCAGGCTAATTTTTGTATTTGCAGTAGAGACAGCGTTTCACCATGTTGACCAGGTTGGTCTCGAACTCCTGACCTGGTGATCCACCTACCTCGGTCTCCCAAAGTGCTGGAATTACAGATGTGAGCCACTGTGCCTGGCCAGGTAGAGCCCTATTAAAGAGATCAGCATCTTTATGAAAGAGACCCAAGAGAGCTCCCTCTCCCTTTCCACACTGTGAGGACACAGCAGGAAGTCGCCATCTATGAACCAGGAAGTAGATCCTCGCCAGGAAGGTGCTGTCTACGAACCAGGAATTAGATCCTCACCAGACCCTGATCCTGCCTGCACACTTGGACTTCCAGTCTCCAGGACCCTGAGACATGGACGTCTGTTGTTTTCCAGCCAGGCAGTCTATGGGACATTGATGTAGCAAAAAAAATGGACTGGAACTGTGCACCTCTGCGTTTATCTAGGAAGCTCCTACATGTATGTACTGATACCAGAACATATGTGTGTTTATTTTTAGTACTTTGGAAACTTAGACAGGATTATTTCACCCCTTCCACACACGCGTTTGCTGCCTACTACATGCCAGGCAGTGTGCAGAATGCAAGGCATGGGTCTTGACCCATTTCACATTAGAAGCTCTCCCACGGCCCCAGGTCTCTGAGCATTAAGTCAGTGCAGATGGAATGGAATTGCTGACTTTGCATCTGCACTCACTTGCACTATTCCCCGGCTCAGACCTGTTGAATACGGAGGGTAAGGAATGACCATGGTGCGATCGTGTCCAATCTTATGAGAAACTTCGGTCTATCTGAAGCCCAGTGTCCCCGATCAGGCACAGACCAAAGGTAACCCGGTTATCAGGGATGTAGGTGACATGAACTGACGGGTAATTCAGGAATATCAATCTGTCCTAAGAAATAACACCCAGCTCAGGAATTTGGACTGGAAATCTATTACCCCACCTTACTGAATTGCCTTTTAAGTATTTATGTTTTATTTTATTTTATTTTTTTGAAATGGATTCTTGCTCTGTCACCCAGGCTGGAGTGCAGTGGTGCGATCTCGACTCACTGCAACCTCCTCCCAGGTTTAAGCAATTCTCCTGTGTCAGCCTCCCGAGTAGCTGGGACTACAGGCACATGCTGCCATACCTGGCTAATGTTTTTGCATTTTAGTACAGACGGAGTTTCACTGTGTTGCCCAGGCTGGTCGCAAACTCCTGAGCTCAGGCAATCTGCCCTCTTTGGCCTCCCAGCGTGCTGGGATTACAGGCGTGAGCCACCATGCCTGGCCTTGAAGTATATTTTAATACAACCAAAATGTTTCTACTGTTACAAAACATCGGGACCCAAAGTTTAAGCCCTCACTTTAAGTAAGGAAAGGAAAGCCTTCGAGTCACAGGATCTCAGGATCAGCCAGGTGGCATGCAGGCACAAACTGTTATTGAGATAAAAGAGATTGAACAGAAGTAAAGAGAGTAGTTACATGAGTGGACCACCTGCCCAGAGAGGGAGGCCTGAGAACCACAGAGGAAAGTGGAGGAGACTTCAGTGTCACCCACAGGACTCAGGCTCTCTTTTCAGGAACTTTTAACTGATCAGCTTTTATGCAGATAAATAAGACCATCTCTCCTGTCCACCCCACCATCACCACCCCCACAACCAAAAGCATTTCCACTACACTCTCCACAAATACATGGTATCAAAAATCACATTTATTCACTTTTGTAACAATATACACGAACAAAAAGACACATTTTAGAACCTAACTGCTTGGGACATCAAGACTTTTTTTTATTATTTTTCCTAGAGTGAAAAGTATTTATATATTCATGATACTGGAAATGTATTTATTGAGTATATAAGAAGAAACCACATTTAGACAAGCACTGATTGCTTAATTATATTTATAGAACAAATCTAAATGATGCAAGCTTTGGAAATTTAAAAAATATATATAACTTGGAAAAATCAGGAGATAGAGGAAGAAGAAAATGAGGAATGTGTCCATTTGCTAAGTTCCTCATATCTCATACAACAGTAAAGTTGACAAATTTCAAAAAGTTATTTTAAGTGAATTATTTAAATTCACAAAATAACCCCTGGATAAACAAAAGAAAAATAAGAAAGCTATTAAAAAGCAAAAGGCTTGGATGGTGCGGTGGCTCAGTCCTGTTGTCCTGGCGCGTAAGGAGGGGAGGCCAGAAATTTGAGACCAGCCTGGGCAACATAGGAAGTCTTCATCTATACTACTACTACAACAACAACAACAACAACAAACCAAGAGGCTTGCTTAGCCGCTGGCAGGTAAGTCTATTGGATTATTAATTCTTCTAAACGAGCATCAGCAGACACTTCTAAACGAGACATCCGGGCAAGGCTGAGCAATCAAGAAGCAGACACAGAAACTGTTAAAAGTGTTTTTTCCACGGCATGAGTCCAGGAATCATGGGAAACTTTTCATCAGAGAAACTTCTAAATGATATAAGCTTTGGAGGTTTAAACACAGTCATATAACCGAGAAAAATCAGGAGATACAGAGGGGCAGAAGAACATCAGGTTTAAAAGCTTATCCCATACATATGTGTTAGTCCTGTGACATAAAGAAATACAGATATAAATAATTATGGTATATTAGTAATAATACTTGTGGCTAGACGCAGTGGCTCACATCGGTAATCTCAGCTCTTTGGGAGACCAAGAGAAGCAGACTGCTTGAGTTCAGGAGTTTGTGACTAGCCTGGGCAACTGGCGAGACCCAGCCACCCCCCAGCTTCCATCTCTACAAAAAATACAAAATATTAGCCGGGTGTGGTGGCACATGCCTGTGGTCCCAGCTACTTGAGAGGCTGAGGTGGGAGAATCGCTTGAGCTCCGGGAGTTGACTGAGGCTGCAGTGAGCTATGGTCCTGCCACTGCACTTCAGCCTGGGTGAAAGAGTGAGACCCTCTCTCAAAAATAAAAGTAAATTAAATAAAATTAAAAATTAATTAAACGTATGAATAAAGTGTTCAAGATATATTTTATTGATAATTTTTTACTGTGGTAAAATATGTACTACATAAAATGTACTATGTTAACCATTTTTAAGTAGACAATTCAGAGGTATGACATCCATTCACTTTGCTGTGCACCCATGACCACCATCCCTCCACAGAACTCTGCATCTTCCCAAACTGAAACACTGTGTCCACTAAATAAAACTTCCCGATCCTCCATTCCCTCCCCATGGCAACACCATTCATTCTACTTTCTGTCTCTATGATTTTGACTGCCCTAAGCACCTCCTCTTAACTAGACTCCTAAGTCAGTGTGCTTCTGAGACTGGCTTCTTTCTCTTAGCAAAATGTCTCCAAGGTCTGTCCGTGTTGTAGCATGTGCCAGAGTTTCCTTCCTCTTTACGGCTGCATAATATTGCATTGCATGGATAGATCACATTTTGTTTATCCATTCATCTCTTGGTGGACAAGTGCATATTGATACTCAGATAAACATGCAGAATGCAATGAGTGTTTCCATGGGGACACAGTGTACAATGTCAGCTCACTCACAGTGTCCAATGGCAACTCAGGGGCCATCTGGTCTCCCTTCTCTGCAGCAGCCCTTGTTTGACCATCTGACCCTTCACTTGCTACCCCTCACATTGTCACCCCTGAAATGTCCATGGACCTACTTGCTGGCCCACCTTCAGGGGCCACACCCACTGCCACCCCTCAGGTGTGAGTCACAGGAGGACTTTTTTGTTCACCGCAGCCGCAGTAATGACAGCCGTTCATGGCATGCAGTAGGAATTCGATAAATGCTGTTGAGTGTCCCCAATAGCTATAGCAGTTCACGGCATGCAGTAGGAATTTGATAAGCACTGTTGAGTGTCCCCAATAACTATAGCAGCTCATGGCATGCAGTAGGAATTCGATAAATACTGTTGAGTGCATAATGAATATTTGCAATGGTTATACTGGGACAAAAAAAAAAAAAAAAAAAAGAAACCGAATGAAATGGATGACTTTTCACTTTTCATTCTACGAAGTTTGATTGTGTAAGTCTATAGCAAGTATTATATTCTAATTTGAAGAGTTTAAAAATAATGACCTGGAAGTAAATAACCCTTAATCCGAAAGGTGAACTGTAGTCGGTAGGGTCTTCCAGGTACTCAGGCTCACAAAGGAGAGAGACGGTAGCTTAAGGAGCCTCCAGTTGTGCCCCCAAATCTCTACTCAAAAATATGTGTAGCACAGGCTGCACCCAGCCCTGAAACCAGCCCAAGGCTCTTCTTTCCTCCGCCGTCAGAAGGAGGGACACCTAGGGTCAGGAGGGGCTGACTGTGGTGCTTCCCGCACATCCCCACGGCCAACTGACCCCAGCACGCTGAGGCTTTCGGGGCTTTGCTGGGTGTGTGACCACGGGCAGCTACGAATGACCCTGCGGAGGGGACGGTGCCAGCCGCGTGGCCGGCGTGCAGCAGGCGGTGGTGGCAGGTAGGAACTTCCTTCTGCTCAGGGAGTAGCCGCCGGGATCACCACAGCCCAAAAGAAACATGCTGTATGTCATTCACGTAGATCCGTTTCATTGACATTCCGTCCAGAAAACCGGCTCTGCCTTGTTGTGGAGAACTTGACTTTACGGGTTGGCTCTGACGGGAACAGGTTTGCAGAGGAAGGGCTGAAACACGAAACAAAGAGAAGGTTCTGAGAGAGGCCAGGACGATATCCTGTTGTTGTTCAGGGATTCCCTAAACATAACACCCTGTGAGGCCCTGACGGAGGCCCAGGGTGGCTGTTCCTAACAATACCAGCAGCCAGGGTCAGGAGGGGGCGGTGCCACCGCCCAGCAGTCATTTCTGGGTCGTGTGTAGCGGCCACAAGTTGCAAAACAGGAAGAAGAAGAAAAAAAAGATTAGCAAGTGGCAAAAGGAAGGCAAAAGTAGCGCTCTGCTCCCTGAAAGGCAGCAGAACTAAATGGCCAGCGGGACCAAACCACGTCTGTGTGGTGAGGAAATCAACCTGAAAGACAGACAAACAGAAAGAAACGCTGGCAGGTGGGGAGTTAGGGGAGTGCATGAATATCATGGCGCTCACCGGGAGCCTGCGCAGCGACCCCCGCGGCCTGGTCTTGCTGGCACCGAAGCACACAGCCTGGGAGCTTGTGGAAGACACAACTTTCCGATTCACTAGCTCCTGAGAGTCTGTGTTTCCAACAAATTCTCGTGGCTGCCGGCCTGGGGACCACACTTAGAGACTGAGAATTGCATTTCCGGCTTCACCCACCTTCTGCACAGTGGGTCCACCCAAGGAGCTTTAACAGCTGCCCCGGGGCTGGGGCCCCACCTTCTCCACTTCTGATCCAGCCGCTCTGGGGTATGGGCTGGGCTTCAGAATGTTTTAAAGCTCCCCAGGTGACGGTAATGCTCAGCCGTTTGAGAAGCACTGATGTGGATGAAGCAATAATGAGTAACCAGTGGCAATCTGGAGAATTCCAGCCCAGCAATACCACTCACAGGCTCCTAAAAAGCCTGAATCCTGGATAAGCTTTCAACTCACAGAAGCACATCTTTGTGTTGCTTCTTCATTGGAACAGGTGATAACTGTGCAAATAAAACCAGTTGCCTCCCAAACTGCTCTGAGTCTAAAATAGGACCAAAGAGAAAGAAGTTTGCAGAAAACAAGATGACCAGGGCGTCAGGAGTGAGTTCACCTGGACAGGAAGAGAAACTCACAGTGTCTCCCTCTCCTAGGGTGTCCGTCACCAGCTCCACCTCTTCCTGAGGCCACCTCTAGCTCACCGCTTACGTCATTTCTCCCAGTTCCTGAGCTCAGCTGACCTACCTAATTCGGGGATCTTGAACACGAGCTAGAATTTTGTTGGGTTGAATGTAACAAACAGGAAAAACCCATGACTTCTTAGGAGATTGAACGGTATCTCCCCTACACAGCTATGAGCCTGGAGGTGGTGGGGCTGGGCTGGGCTGGGCGGGGGTGATGACCTCCTGGGCATCAGGGTCCCAGACTCTTTCATTTCATCTCACTCACCGCTCTGTCTCATGGTACATAATGGCTGCCCAGGCGCCAGCCAGCACTTCCACACATCAGCCAGGAGGAAGGAGCAGGGGGCAGCTTTTACTCTCTCCTTTACTCTCCTTTACACTCTCCTTTAAAGCAGTCCTGTCCATTGGTCAGAATTTAGTTCTCACAGCCCTTCCTAGCTGTGAGGAGGATTGCGAAGTGTTGTACTGGCCAAGACAGAAGTCCCAAGCTATGAAGTTGGAGAAAGAAGAATTCCTCCTGCAAAGAATCCAGTAGTCTTTGACAAGTCCTCTTTTACTTACCCTATTTGACTTCCTATATCTCTTCTCTAACCAGTAATTCACATGAGCCAGGTACTACACCAAGCCCTTCATACCCACTGTTGCGTTTAGTTGTCATGCAACCCCTTGAGGAAAAATTGTCAGAATCAAAATGGAATTACATGTGTTCAAACCCTGACACGCTGGGGAAGGCCATGGAGGGAGGGCTCTCATGAGTGAGGCCATCACAGCCTTTGACAAAGAACACTTCTGCCTGGACATCTGCCAGCAACTGCCTGTCCAACCTCAGACTGGCATCACCCTTGTTATTGATCCTCGTGGCCAAGGATAATTATCTCAAAACAATTCTGCAATCCTCATTTTCTTTAAAAAAAAAACTCTTTTTATCTCTATTAACTAATAAGCAATTAATTTACCATGGGACACACATTCCCATCTTAATGCCTACTCCCGAATAAACACCATTGTCCTTTAGATAGTTTCATTCTTTGCTATTTAGGTTGACAGAGGTCAGCTTAGTTTAGGTAACTTGCCAAGGTTACCCAGCTTCGTTTAGGTAACTTGCCAAGGTTACCCAGGTAGCAGCTGATGTAATTAAGGTTTGAACCCTGGTATGTCTCACTCCAAAGCTATTAACGACTCCAATGTTTCCAGCATGGGTTTGATAAACAGACCCAGAACCTCACAATAGAGGCTTCTAAGTCAATTCATTCATAAGTGCCTGAGCCCTGCCCCTGGAGAAAACAGATCTGCACATCACAACTGTGGGCTCCTGCATGCAAAGGCTACCGACCGTACTTTAGTTTTGCTTTGCCTCTTCCTCCTCTTCCTTCTCCTTATTCTAAGAAAATATTCCCAGGAGCTTCCAGAGCTGTGCGGTGCAGCAAAGCTCTGCCTTCTCTCTTGAACTCTGATTTCTTAAAAGCTTAATAGAGCCGGGTGTTCTAGTCATAGCGCCTTGGCTAAAGAAGCGTTACTGAATTGTTCCGATCGGCTTGTGAAGTTCTTTATATAAAATATGAGCGTGTTTCCTTATTCCCTGTCTCAATAAACAGAAATAGGTGAGCCCATGCCAACATCCCTTTAATGATTTCAGATGACCCAGTACCTTGCGTTGTCATTCCCAATATAAATCTCATCAACCTTTAAATTATATGTGGAGTGGGAGTCTACACCATAAACACCAACCTGGGTAAATACACTCGACATGGTTTCTTACATCAGCCCCTAGCATGACCTGTTTTCCTTGAGGCTGAGCTTTTCTTCCTAAATATGCAACAAGCAGGCAAAAAGCAGGTTAATGGATCATTCTGATCGTTGAGTTCTGGTTTATTTGAAGTAATGTTCATTTCATCAGAACCCTTAAAGCACAGGTGAGTTTCACGCTTGCTGCAGGTGAGTTTCTTTATATCACTAGTCCTGTGGCTTCCCATGCAGTCCGTGCAAAGGGAAATGTGAAAGAGAGACGCCTCCTTCCAAGTGCTGCTCTTCACCTCAGACGATTAAACAACCCCTCGACTGCAGAGCATTTTCATACACGTCTTTCTGTTTGCAAACTTTTGTTGGAGAAAAAAAAAATCCCACCTAAGCCAGTCTCCAGGTATCGTGTCTACAGCTGAGTGCATCCGATAAGGAATAAACTTGAGTTATCGCCGGGGGCTCTGGAGTCAGCGTCTAAGAAATGACATTTGGAACGAAGATGAAGGATCCCCTGAGCAGACATCCAATGATGGTTATGATCAGGTCCAGGAGCCTCTGTGTGCAGAAATGTTTATGTAAAATCAGATCAAATAAAAGGTCTCTCCCTGGTCCCTCAGCCAAATCATCTTTCACTTAGTGTAGTTAAACAAATATTGCTCCGGCTGTATCAGATTTAACCTTTTTAAATGTGCACTGTGAGTTTATCCATCCTTTGTTTAAAAGAATAGCACGTTTGAGTTCGGGTCTCTCTGAGGAGTTTTGCTTTCCTGCCAATCTTCAGACGAGACCTCCGTCCCGTTGTTTGGGTTTGGATGGAGAACCAGGAAGACAGGCATAGGTCACTTTACTGGGTTGCCTGAAAAGCACCCACGGCACTGAAATAACTCTCACAAACAGAGATACTAGCGGCGTGGGCTCTAATTTGGAATTGAACCAAAACATGCCAAAAGGGACCTCATGAACCATCTGGTCAACAGCATGGGGTTCAAGGTGAACTTGGCATCCAGACCCAGCCCTGCTTCATGCTGAATGGGAGGGCTTGCAAGAGGGAGGTCTCAGGCTTTCCAGACCCAGCTTTCCTATAGAAAATAGGGAACAGGGATGGTAAGAGTAACCGCCTGGTCTAAGTGCTTGTGAAAATTAAATAGGATCCTGTGTAGAAGGTACTTAGCGCAGTACAGGGAACTGTGTAAGCTTTTGTTAGATTTTCCCTGGCCCCAGAGGGCACACCAGTTAATTTCTGTTCCAGGACTAGGAGCGGGTTCTCACTAATGGCCGTTCCTCCTCAAAGGGGAGTGATGCTGGGGTGGAGCAGACAAGGCTGACCATGTGCCCCGGTGCCCCAGGGCCTGCCTCACTTCCCACAAGCATGGCCCTCTGCAGTCTGCTCTCAGGCCCATGAGGCCTCACTGTGCCCTGATCACATCTCCAAATTCAACTCCTTCCACCGCATTCTGCTGAGCCAGAGTTTAGTAACAGAAACGACGAGTCCCAGAGTAGCGGTGCTGCCATCCTAAAGTTGGAGGTGTTCTGCTTATGGGTATGCCATGCCCCTTCCTTAAGGTCTGTAATTATGCTGCTTTCTGCTACTGGGACCCCATGGGACAGCCGTCCACCCTCCCTCCAGGTGTCTGTTTAAATGGCATTTTCTCAGACACCCCAGTACAGATTAGAACTTGTTACACACCCATACAGCACCTCATGATTTTATCTTCAACACAGCATTATGAACTCGGATTTTTCATTTCACTCTCTTTTTTAGAGACAGGGTCTCTAAAGGATCATCTCCAAAAACACACTGAAGGTTTACAGGGCACAGCAAGAAAGTGTTAAAAGAAACACATTGCCCAAGCATGATAGTGCCACTCAGGTCTTTCTAGAAGGACCTAAAAGGGACATGCTCTCTCTTCCCCCCTCCCAAGAACTGATGACGCTGTTGAAAACCTAATATGGGAGGAAAGACAGAGACTTAGGAGTCAGCACACCTGGGCTGAGATTCTGGCTTTGCTACTTCTCTGCCACATGACCAGCATTGGATCTCTCCGAGATGTGGCTGTCTTCGACAGAAAATGGATCTAGTAATATTACCTGGTTCACAACATGGAAAAAGCCTCATGATTTAACATCGAGCGGAAAACCAGGACATCGTGCTCTGCATCGAGAATTGTAGGGACTGC
The DNA here is from genome assembly GCF_037993035.2 of Macaca fascicularis. Taxonomy (NCBI): domain Eukaryota; kingdom Metazoa; phylum Chordata; class Mammalia; order Primates; family Cercopithecidae; genus Macaca; species Macaca fascicularis. The sequence continues at coordinate 4,157,685 of NC_088383.1, read as the reverse complement.
AGTATAATACACAGCTGCACATTCCTATGTGACGACAACAGGAAACGCCCAGAGTGGAAAAGCTCCAGCCTCAGAGAAGAGCAACCACTTCTGGGTTGGGGGCGATAGGCGAGTTTGGCTTCCTTCCTCATATCTTTCTGTGCTTGTCATAGTTGTGGCAGATGTGTGTTTCTGTCTCTTCTCTGTCCATTGGCCTGGGAAGATACAGAAGAGTGAAGCAAAGACCCAGGTGGAACTGCTCCCTGCTTCCCCGCTCTGTGCGTCCCCAGGGCTGCGGTGAGAGGGGACAGGCCTGCAGCTTCTGTAAGAATCCCCCGTGATTTCTGACACCTGGTTGCTAAAAAGAACATCCTTGTGCAGGCAGTCAGTGAAGGACAGATGTTATTTGAGCCTCTTCCTAATGCAGCCAGTAGCTTGGGATCCAGTCGGTCCATTTTGTCTTGGCTAAGAGCACAGCCATTTAGCTAGCACTCAATAGCATGGGGTCTCCAGAACGCCATTAAAACCCCAGGGACTTCACGCCAGGATGAAGCACACTCTCTTGTCATTTTCCATTTTCTAGGAAGACTTCTCTAGTTAGATTTTTCTTTTTCTTTTTTTTTTTTTTTGAGATGGAGTCTGGCTCTGTCACCCAGGCTGGAGTGCAGTGGTGCGATCTCGGCTCACTGCAAGCTCCGCCTCCGGGTTCACACTGTTCTCCTGCCTCAGTCTCCCAAGTAGCTGGGACTACAGGCGCCCGCCACCACGCCTGGCTAATTTTTTGTGTTTTTAGTAGAGACGGGGTTTCACCCTGTTAGCCAGGATGATCTCGATCTCCTGATCTCGTGATCCACCCGCCTCGGCCTCCCAAAGTGATTACAGGCGTGAGCCACCATGCCCGGCCTATAGTTATATTTTTAAAAACACAATCGCTGAAAGCAAACACGGCCAGGAGACTTGGGGTGAATCTCCGTTAATGACTAGACAGGAAGAGCTAGCTTACAGAAGTTAGGAGCTAAAATAGAAGTTGGGAGGACCACACCAGCCAAAGCGACAGAGGGAGGACTATTGTCTGACGAGGATGCCGGTGCCCGCTGCTCCTATGCACAGTTGGTGTTATTTCTCTCTGGTAGACTCTGATAAGCTGAAGGATGTCGTGCCCTGTGATGCCAGAAATGCCTGGATGCTGAGAACTCCCCCAGCATATATGTGGATGCTCAGAACCAGACGCCACCGGTTTCCCCTCAGATTCCTTCCCAGGATCGGCTATCACTGGGAGACACATGTACATCTTTAGGCCCAGCCCATGGGGTGGCTGCATTCTTCCGGCAGCCCCCGAGTCCTGTGGAGTTGCTGGATATTTTAATTGAGTGACTCACAAAGTGGGTATGAATGAATTTTGCAGCCAGTTAGGGCTAAGCATGGATTGTACAGGAAAGAGAGTCTTTTTAGTGCAAATTTATGGTCCACTCAAGACACATAACTTATAACAGGACTGGTAACCGCGGCGGAGCAGCCTTCCTTCTGGAGCCTCTGGTCCTCTAACAGGGGTTTTTCTGGACACTTGCAATAGGTAAAGAGGCTGTGGACTATGGAACTGAGCTATGACAGGTTCGGGGCTCACCCTTACCGATCCGCTCCGCAAACCTCCGGAATCCCTCGGCCTCTCTGTTCTGTTGTTCTTACCTAAAAAATAAGCTGATCGGCCTCAGTTGTCTCCAAGAAACTTCCTTTGAACTCTAAGAGGACACGTTTTACTTGTTCTCCTTGAAATGCATTTCAGACCAGGATGGAGTGTGGGAGCAGGAACATGAAGTTAGAGCAGGCTGCAAACCCTCTGAGCAGGAACGTCAGGTTAGAGCAGGCTGCAAACCCTCTGCCTGGAAATGTGTCTGCACTGCTCTCACCAGCCTGCCTGGGTCTCGGCTCTGTCCTTCCCTTGGTGTGTCCTGGGATAGATGTTGAATGAGAAAACCGTGGTTGTGGAGACAGCACATCCTTTCCTTGAACAGTGTGCACGTGCAGAAGGAATTAAGACCTGTAAACAAGGACGAAAGCCACCGCCACGCAGACTTCAGCTCCTCCTCCATGAAGGACATCGTGTGGGATGTGAGTCCAGGCCATGCCAGGGTGGGCCTCCTGCAGGAAGGTGCATTTTCACCTTACAGACAGCCGGAAAGTAGACAACTGCGTCACAGTTTCACTCATGCTGGTCTCTTCCCATGCACATGCAATGTTAACATTATTCTGGCAAAAGCCATGCTGCCGATAGCCTCTCCCGTCCCTCTTATGTCTCTTCCCAGAAGACAACGTAAAAGGACGCATTTCAACGCCTCTCAGGAAGGGTTCACATCACAGAATTCCAAGTCTGAGGAATTGGAAGTGGAGCCCTCATCCCAAGACGGTTTTGTTGAGTTCAGGACAGTATTTCTTTACCCATCCTTCACGAAGATAAAAAATGAGGCAAAATAGACACCAAATGGTCTCCAACCTCTCCTCATGCCACCAGACAAGGAGTAACCATAGTAACAAGAAGCCTAGAAAAATCGGGGAATGAGGAAAACCAGGAATGAGAGCTCCCCTCAGCCCTGGGGGGACCTGAGTGTCCACAGCTGAGCCTTCTCCTCCTCCTTCTTCTCTTTTGGATTCTGATGGAGAATATTTTCATCTTCCTCCCCAAATCATCAGAAAGCATAGGGAAATACATAAATCGCTTTGCAAAAAGAGAGTGTATGGAATAAAAGAGAAAATGAAGAAGAGGAGAAAGGTTAGATACTCCTTACACACATACGACATAAGGCTAAAGGAATAACCTGGGATTTGAAAAGAGCATTAAAGGTTTGTTTAATAAAATAGTCTGCTGCAAGAGCTTCTAAAGAGATCAGACATAAACACCAAATCACTGGGATCTTTTCAAAGAAGGGACTCGCATTGTGTCGGTTCCCCCAGCCTTCCGGGAGAGATCGCCTGTGGCCCAGTGGCTCTGCTCACCCTGAGGCCATCCTGTTTGAGAGATTTGCTTCACCTGGGATGGCAGGAAAGCTTTTCTGGAGAGTAAGCTCAGGAAACCCACCCTTCCCAAGTGCCTCCAAGGCCCCCGCAGCCTGGCGGTCCTAGCTTGGTCTCTCCACAGGCTGCAGCCTCCCTTGCTTTGCCCTCTTTGGTTTGCAAGTTTCTCAGTGTACATGTTGATTTCCACACAGCTTGGAGGTTTCTCATGTGTCCTGTATGCATGTGTGTTCCGTCAAATCTGAACATTGTAGATTTGGGGGGCTTTGTGTGTTTTCTGTTTTGTTTTGCTTTTTATGAGATGGGGTTGTGCTCTGGTCACCCAGGCTGGAGTGCAGTGGTGTGATCTCAGCTCACTGCAGCCTCAACCTCGCTGGCTCAGGTGATTTTTTTGTATTTTTAGTAGAGACAGGGTTTTTGCTATGTTGCCCAGGTTGGTCTCAAACTCCTAGACTCAAGCAATCCGCCCACCTTGGTCTCCCAAAGTGCTGAGATTACAGGTGTGAGCCACCACACCCGGTCCAAATCTGAACATTAAAGACATGGGTGTGTATATTAAATGTACATCTATTCATTCGAAATGTAAGCTTTAATTACATCTGATACTATGGACTAATCTATAAAAGCAAGTCATTCAAAGTGAGGGCTAGACCAGGGATGACTCTCTACAGTCACAGCTGTATCAGCCTGGGAGGACCAACAGTACATGTTTAGGACCAAAATTCTATAGTCACATCTGTCTTAATTCATAAAACCGTTGTCAACTGGGCTTTAAAATAAAACCTACAAAATATTGTAAACTGCAATGTACTTGAGTCTACTTTAATAGCAAGGAGAGGCACTTCAGGTTGAAGGAATGGGTTTGCTCCTCAGGATATCTCACTGAAAAGGACCTCAACTCCAAGCCAGAGGCCAAGTTGGAGGAAACAGCTCCCTGGGACTCTGGAAAGCCGCAAGCAGTAGACTCAGACTCTCCTGGCTGTCGACTCAGCTCCCTCCCACTTTGTTCCTACCCAAGTCTCAGCTTAAGAAAACAGAAAACATTATGTTTATAAGCTTTCCTCTAAATACAAGCAAATGCATTGTATATTTGTTTCCTGAATGGTTCAGTAAGGTCTGCACATCTAGGGATTTTTTTTTTCTTTTTTTGAGACAGGGTCTCACTCTGTCACCCAGTCTGGAGTGCAGTGGTACCATCTCAACTCACTGCAACCTCTGCCTCCCGAGTTCAAGTGATTCTCCTGCCTCAGCCTCCTGAGTAGCTGGGACTACAGGTGCCCATCATCATGCCTAGCTAATTTTAGTATTTTTAGTAGAGATGGTGTATTACTGTGTTGGTCAGGCTGGTCGTGAACTCCTGACCTCAGGTGATCCACCCGCCTTGGCCTCCCAAAGTGCTGCGATTACGGGCAAGAGCCACTGCACCTGGCCCCAGGTCATGTTTGCTGCAAACATTGAGCTTAGCTTTGGTTCAGACCCACCTCTCACAGATGAGGGAAAGAGTAGTTTTGCATGTCTCTGCTCTAAATTTCGTGACCACCAGAAGCTGGATGGAAGTAGACTGCATCTGGGCCTGTCTGCAAAGTCAGGTCTCTTTCGTGAATATTTTGTGTCCCTTGGTTAATTACACACAGCATTAGTCTGACCTCACAGTGCAGGAGGTCTGTGACTTTGCTGACGCTTGATGCCAGCCCATAGTCAGACTGGAATATTTCAAAATCATTTTTGAAAAGTCAGTGAGAGTAAAATATAATGAAAATTGTTCCTAAAGCACAAAATTATGAAATAGCTGTTGACTCTTTTAAAAAATAACAGAAGTAGCTCAAGATCCTAAAAACAGCAGAAGAGATTGTTCTGTGTAACCAGCAATGAGCAGGCAGGCTGTATGATGATCAACATCTGTGTTTGGAACAGCCAAAGGGAGCTGCTCTTTTAGGGTGTTGGAAATAAATCTTCTGGATGTAGATAGTTAAGAGCTGACCATTATGTCTCCATTTCAAATTGTGTCCTTTTAATATGGAAGAGGATTTATGAACTTTATTATCAACATGTAGCTTGTTGAAAATCAAATTTTTGTTTATTTCAGAAAAGCAGAAGTGCTCAAATTATTTTATTAGACTTGATGAAAAATGGGCTGATTGTGCTCAGAGACCTTGATTCTGATTCTAGCTCTCTAACCTTCAGCACTTCTCTGCTGTTTCTCTTTTAGGTTATATTTTTAAATGAAAAAATAAAGAAGTAAAATCCTCTGTAGTGTTGAAAAAAGTTGAAAAGCTGGGTGCATGGGTAGATTAATAAATAGGAAGATGATGGACTGACAGATGGATGGGTGGGTGGGTAGATGTGTGGATGAATGGGTGGATAGGTGGAGGGGCAGATGGAGGAATAGATGGATGTTTGGATAGGTGGGTAGATGGGTGGATGGACTGATAGATGGACAGGTGGATGGCTGGGTAGATGTGTGGATGAATGGGTGGATTAGTGGAGGGGTGGATGGGGGAATAGATGGATGGTTGGATAGGTGGGTATATGGGTGGATGCACTGATAGATGGATAGGTGGATGGCTGGGTAGATGTGTGGATGAATGGGTGGATTAGTGGAGGGGTGGATGGGGGAATAGATGGATGGTTGGGTAAGTGGGTAGATGGGTGGATGGATTGATAGATGGATAGGTGGATGGCTGGGTAGATGTGTGGATGAATGGGTGGATTAGTGGAGGGGTGGATGGGGGAATAGGTGGATGGGGGAATAGGTGGATGGGAGAATAGATGGATGGTTGGATAGGTGGATATATGGGTGGATGGACTGATAGATGGATAGGTGGATGGCTGGGTAGATGTGTGGATGAATGGGTGGATTAGTGGAGGGGTGGATGGGGGAATAGATGGATGGAGGAATAGATGGATGGTTGGATAAGTGGGTAGATGGGTGGATGGACTGATAGATGGATAGGCAGATGGCTGGGTAGATGTGTGGATGAATGGGTGGATTAGTGGAGGGGTGAATGGGGGAATAGATGGATGAGGGAATAGATGGATGGTTGGGTAAGTGGGTAGATGGGTGGATGGATTGATAGATGGATAGGTGGATGGCTGGGTAGATGTGTGGATGAATGGGTGGATTAGTGGAGGGGTGGATGGGGGAATAGATGGATGGTTGGATAGGTGGGTAGATGGGTGGATGGATTGATAGATGGATAGGTGGATGGCTGGGTAGATGTGTGGATGAGTGGGCAGACGAGTGGAGGGGTGGATTTACCCCTACCATTCACTCTCACTCTACAGCATGATGCTATGTGTTCATAAGAAAAGAGACAAGCAACTCTTCAATGAGAAGTTACAAGTCTTCCATATCAAGTGAATCCCAAATGTTAAAGCGATTTTCCCAAATTATCAAGTGATACAAATATGAAATCAGATCAGAAACTCTCCTTAAAGTAACTTTAAAAGAAAAGAATACACTACAGGTATTGTTAACCAAGTTGCCATTCATGTGAAAATATTTTTTGGCTGAAAGATCACGGTGCATGTAAAAGCATCCTTACCTCAGGTTCACTATTTTAGACACGACTATTTTTAATAAAAGTTAATAAATATTCATACGGTGATGGGAAATATTTCTTCAGTCATATGTGCATTTTGGTTAAACCTCTCTTAATCTATCAGCTAAGATTTCCTAGTGCAGAATGACTGAGCTCAGCCTGAGGAGAGGTGAGGGTACTTGCAGTGGAAATGCACAGAAAAACTATTTTTGAAGGAAGATTTTGAGGACAGAATTCCAACAATAAAGTTGAATATATGAAAGGTCTAAATTTATTTAGCACAAATAGAATCGTACACATTTAAAAAATTGCATTTTTCAAGATAATTTTCAGACTTTGCAAACAACTATATTGTAAAAGTGAGTAACATCAAACCAGAGTAATGAAGAGATGTAATTGGGCTACATAGATGGAGATTTCCAACATACAAGAGAGAAAAGGGGAAAGTTGGTGATAGATACTCTTTTTTATATGTCTTTCACTATTTTGCATATTTCTTTCTTTAAATACACTGCACACAAGTATAGACAAAAGTGAAAAAATACAGGCTGACAAACAGGTGTTCATTATTTAGAAGAAACATAAGATTTAAACTCTGGTAGTTCATTACTATCAATTTAGTTTGTATGCTCAGGACACCTAATATGTAGGGATTTGAAGTGATACATTTTGTGAGCTTTTGTAGATATCTACAAAAATAGAATTTCAGAGTTTATAACAACTTAAAGTTGAACGAAACAGAGATTTAACTATAATTATTGAAGATGTGATCTAATTCCCAGATGGAACTTAGAAACACAAACCGTTGGCAAATCCAGCCTTGTGGCACGTGACTTCCGTGCAGCGGAGATGCACATGCTGGGCGGAGCTCGGGAATCTGCGCTGTTCCTGCAGTGGGTGCTGCACTGCGGATGCGGGAACCTGCGCTGTTCCTGCAGTGGGTGCTGAGCTGCAGATGCGGGAACCTGCGCTGTTCCTACAGTGGGTGCTGAGCTGCAGATGCGGGAATCTGCACTGTGCCTACAGTGGGTGCCATGCTGCGGATGTGGGACTCTGCACTCTTCCTGCAGTGGGCGCTGCACTGAGGCTGCGGGAATCTGCGCTGTTCCTACAGTGAGCGCTGAGCCGCGAATGCGGGAATCTGCGCTGTTCCTACAGTGGGCGCTGAGCCGCGAATGCGGGAATCTGCGCTGTTCCTACAGTGCGCGCTGAGCTGCGCTGCAGATGCCTCTGTCCCTGGTAAGTGGGGTGTGAACTGCAGGTGCTGATGGCCCATGGACAGAAGGACCAGACTCAATTATCTGAAAATCTGTAAAAGAAGGAAAAAAATGTTCACATTCCCAAACTTCAGAAACTACTTTGGTTGGTGGCATCATTTCTCAGTTGATTTTGTATCCCGCAGAACCAGATTGAAGTTCATCCCAGCTCTCAGCCAGTCTCTCCTGCTTCAGATTAAGCAGAGTTGGGAAGGCACGATCCATGGCCAGCCCTGCCCAGGAGAGCAGTGTCACCATCATTTTGAAAAGCCTCCATATCTCTCATAGTTTGAGGGTTGGAAACGAGAACCACAAAAGCCTGCAGGCGCTGCCTGACGGGGCGTGGGAGACCACAGCCAAATCAGGTTCTGGAGGGAGGACTCATTGTGAGGAATAAGAGAGAGAAGACCCAAAACCGTGCCTTCTAAGGAGATGAGAGAGCAGCTCGTGAGCACCAGGTGGTCGTCAAAGCTTTAGGAGCTTTAAAGAGAAAGGGTGCTTGGATGGGGAACTGTTACGGGATATTAGGCTTGTTTTCCTTTCACATTCTTCCTATTTACATTCACTCACAAGGGCCAGAACCAGAGGGCTAAGAGAGTGACAGCAAACTGGGCCTCCCCTCTGGTTGCTCAGCTGAACTATGGTGTCCTGCTTCCTGATTGTGAGATCATTTATACCATTCAGAAAAACTGGAGTCCTGTAGGGATGGGGTGGTACAAAAGCTGGGACTTATCACCAGAAACCTCCAAACAAGCCCAGCTCCATCTCTCTGTGCTCTTGGCCATGCCCCAACAGTGCTGAGCAACCGTTTCCTCATTTATTTATTATTTATTATTATTATTATTATTATTGAGATGGAGTTTCACTCTCATCGCCCGGGCTGGAGTGCAGTAGCACAATCTCAGGTCACTGCAACCTCCACCTTCTGGGTTCAACTGATTCTCCTGCCTCAGCCTCCCAAGTAGCTGGGACTATAGGCATGCACCAACATGCCCAGCTAATTTTTGTATTTTTAGTAGAGATGGGGTTTCGCCATGTTGGCCAGGCTGGTCTCAAACTCCTGACCTCAGGAGATCCACTTTCTCGGCCTCCCAAAATGCTGGGATCACAGGAGTGAGCCACTGTGCCCAGCTCATTTCCTCATTTATAAATGGTGGTGTCTGCCTGCTCTTCTCCTAGGATTTTTCTGAGGATCAAGCAAGGCAAAAACAGTAAATTTTGCAGCTCTGTGGAAAGTACTGACTTAATGCGAAGTTCTGTGATTATTATTTCCTGGACACATATGTTCACAAATGCTGGTCGATACTTCTTCCTTGTGTCTTTTGCATCCGCATGTGATGTTTGAGTCTTCAGCCATGAGAGGAAAGTGAGTAAGACCAGAGATTTGTGGACAAGTCCATCACCCCGGGGGGCACACCAGGCTCCAGCCAAAGGTGGGATAGAAAACCCTTTGCAAAAATGATGATGACAGTAAAGTCTCTAAATCACAAAGCATGATTGGACTTTCCTCTTCACTGTGAGGACCGAATATTCATTTTCTACATGGCTATGTTCCATGTGTAACTATATAAATAGCAAAAAATGATTGACAGTAAGGTGGTTACTATATCCAAAAGACTCCTAGCCTCGCACCCATTCAGTTATGGACTCCTGTGATCAAATGTTTGCAGCAAGAAATGTTCTTAAATCTGTAATGTTAAAATAGTTGCTTGAGTAACTTCAGAGGCTCAACTAATCATTCAATTGCTATCGATCACCCTACTAGCTCCAGTAGTTACAGCTGGTGCAGACTGGCCCTTGGAAGAAGCTCTTAACTAAAAATAGCAATGAAGAGACACAACTCAATTGCACTTTCTAACTAGATTTCTATAAAAACCATTTAACTAGCAACTAAACATCACTGTGTCGTTTTAGAAAATTAAATCTAGCCAGCAAATGCAAGTAGTTTTGCAGGCTTAGGAAACCAAGTGCTACTTTGCCTCTCAGAACTGCTTGTTTTTGCATTTATATTACTGCGGTTTTAATATCAAATTACTTGATTTTTGAATGTCACAATACTCTCTGGTTTTTATATGAATAAAATTAATGAAAGAGAAATCTATTAAATTGGATCTCACCTTACAAAATATTTGTATTTCCAAGAAGTTTCAGGTCAAGCATGTTCTACTTTAAACAAACTGAGCCAGATTTACTGTTCCAGGGAATTTGCATTGAATCATTCAAATAAACAGTCATTACCCGCTTCTCATGTATTCCCTATGAAACAGTGTCCTTTTAACATTTTGGAATTGCAATCACAAGCCTTATTTTGTTCTTGTTTGGTAACGTATTTTGCTTCACGGTTTTTCTACATAGAGAGAGAAAAAAAGTTGAACTAGAGAATTGTTCGACATTTCTTTAGAAATGTTTTCAGAAGAAAACATTTATTCCTCTTGCTGAAGCTTAACTTTTAAACACTGAGTCTGTAGGAAGTGAAAACTGTTTTTATCTGAACAACTGTGAAAGCACAATAATCTTAAACTGAAATTTGGGCTGGAGCATCTTGGAGCTGGAGGACCACACCTACCTCATCATTTCTTCCAGGACTCTCCTTGGTTTCTATGAAAATGACCAGACACCCATGCTGATTACAGACCAGAAACCACAGCAAAGTGAGCTGAGTCACCGACTCCATTAACTACTCTCCAGATTGCTACTTACTCACAGGGGGAAAAAAAAATCAGGGAGAACAAATCTTTGCAAACTGCCTAATCCCAGGCTTGTGTCAAGCAAATATATTGTGAAATGGGTTCTTTTGTAAAGTAAGAATAGATTTACAGCACATGATTGGGGTGAAATACTGGAAAAATACAATTTAACCTAGTAAAGGGAAAGCAGTGAAAAGCTAAAAGGTCTTCATTCACCGATGCAGCAGCTTAGAGGCATGAAACCTAACAGAGGAAATTGAATCTGATATTCACTTTCTCCCATGCCTGACTCTCTTCTCGCCTCTGTATTATTCATTCCATCTTTTTAAGAATGGAAACGGCACAGGCCTGCATGTTTCCTGCTAGGAAAATGCTTACTGGACAGATACAAATGTTGGCTCTGTTTTGCTACTAAAAACACTACTCATATTAAAAATATTTTTTAAAATACAGAAAAGGAAGGAAGAAAGAACAGGAGGGAGGGAGAGAGGGAGGAATGGGAGGAAGGAAGGAACATATCTAATGGAAAAAAATCCCACTTTCCCACTTGACATTTTAAAAGGTGACTCAAATAAATATAAATCTTAATAAATATTTTTGATGTTTTTTACAAAATCTGTGACTCAATTTCTTCTTCTTCTTCTTCTTCTTCTTCTTCTTCTTCTTCTTCTTCTTCTTCTTCTTCTTCTTCTTCTTCTTCTTCTTCTTTCTCTCCTTCTTGTCAGAGTCTCAATCTGCAGCCCAAGCTGGAGTGCAGTGGTGTGATCTCCGTTCGCTGCAACCTTTGCCTCTGGGGCTCAAGCAACCTTCCTGCCTCAGCCTCCCAAGTAGCTGGGACTACAGGTGTGTGCCACCACACCCGGTTAATATTTTTGTTTTTTTAGTAGAGACGGGATTTCAACATGTTAGCCTGGGTGGTCTTAAACTGCTGAGCTCAGGTCATCCAACCGCCTCAGCCTCCCAAAGTGCTCTGATTACAGGTGTGAGCCACCACAACTGGCCTCTTCCTATTTTTACAGGAAAAAAAATCCTGACATGGGAGCCTCTGTATATGTTGCTTGGAATATAGCACAGTACAGTAGTGGCTGTGATACCCTTTTAATAGATTTTTACACCATGATCGAGCCCATACACACACAGAAGAGTTTAGGAGACCGTGCATCATTATGTGCATTGCATTGAAATATTTTCTCTTCCAGTTCCTTCCTTCTTTTCTTCTTGCCCAGTGCTTGCTTACAGAGGCTCAGTACATTAATTTGATGAGCCGAATGGGCCCTAATCCAGAATTTGAAAAACACTGCCCAAGATGACGATGCTGTAGCTACTGTGGCCTGTTAACCAGCAAGAAGGTCCCGGGCACCTGACATGGAGGTCTGGTGTAATCTTGACTGGACCAGGAATACTTAGTTCATGCGGGGAAGGGACAGAAATGAAAGCTTTGGGTAACTTTAGAAGCTCAACCCATCATTGAATTGCTATTGACCCAGGAATGGATCTTTATTGAGGTTGTCAGTTGGTTGCTAGACTCCCTGGAAAGGTTCGGTAGAAATGAACTGTTTCAAACCAAGCAAAGCTGAAAAACAGGACTTTAGAATCCAGACAACATGAGTCCTGAGACAGCTAGTGTCTGGCTGGCTTTTCCTGGCCCCCATGTCCGTCCTATCTGACGTTGACCATCCTGCAATTTCACTGGCACCGTCATCGGCAAATCTTTGCCTTGCTTGCATGAAGTTTGGAAATTAGTCCTTACTTCGGAAAAACCACATCAGCGTGTGGAGAGGTCTCGTCTTGCACTGAGGCTCTCACGAGCCTTAGTGCCTGCAAAGACCCTGACTCCGGGAAGCGCTTCTCCATCCGTAATGGAAAGTCGACAAAGAGGCCAGGGGAGGTGAGGCGGGGCTGGAGCCGTGGACCTCACCTTTGAGGTCACCTTTGAGGACCAAGAATCTCTTTCAGTGAGGAGAGGGGCCCACTCACACAACCTGCCTGCCAAATCACAGAACTCTGTGGGACACAGGCGTGAATAGGAGAGTACTTTTCTAAACTGTTGACTGCTGTGCTCCCACTTTTGTTCAAGGGTCAGAAGAAAAACAATTTGGTACGTTTTGCATCTTCTATGACTGGGCAAAGTACATGGAGATTGACATGAACAGTATCACGTTTAGGTCACTGAGAACGGAGACAAGAACAAACAAAGGCTTTTAACTTTTGTGAGAGCCCTATCCAGTGTTAATTTTAATAACAGCAATCTGAGAAGTAAACTGTCACTTTATAAAAGCAATTGTCCATCATTCAACTACCTGGGGCTCATCCAGACCCAAAGGCGTTGGGGACAGCCAAAGCCAGAAGCACCCCCTGCCCCAGTCCTGCGTGATCACCATGGCTGGGGCCAAAAAAAAGGTCATCAGCTTCTATTTCTCATCTAGGAATTGGTCTTCTGAACTTTATTTATTGAATTTACTGGACATCCAGATGAACAATAAAACTCTCTTTTACATTTGAAAGGTCAAATCAAGATTAAGTGAGTTAGAGACGCATTAGAGAACATCCCTGCAACTGCTCAGAAAGCACTGGTGTCATTTGGGGTTTGTTCTCTGTGCATGGAGACTCAGCTGGTCACGCAGGAAACTTTGTATATTCTTAAATCAATGAATTCATTAAAAATAACGAAGCTATTATCTATTTCCATCACGCTCTGATTATACTTTACAGTATTACATTGCCACTCCTAATTTCTCTTGTCTTAGGGCTTTAATATGTGGGCCTCTCCTCTGAAGGTAAAACCTCCAACAGAGGAGGGAGACGGCTTTGCTGTCTCTCACTCCCCCAGTGGATAGCACTGGGCTGTCCATAGACCAGCTTCCCCTTCAGTAGGTTTATAAATGTCTTCAAAAGGAAGGGGTTATACATTCCTAACTCCCTTCACAAACTCTTTATTTGAATCTCTTCATCCAATATCACATAAATTTCTAGAACCTAAATTAAATGGATGCTCAAGGAAATAGCAGCTCTCAGTGCTTACTTTCTGGGGAATGACAGCTTTTATGAATGAACGCACCTCGAGAACCAAAACTCCAGCACAGAAATGGCCTCTGCCAGCTCAAGACTGTTAGACGCCAGTCCACCGAGGTTGAAATATTGGCGAACGTTAACGGCAATATTAATTTAGCAATGAGAATAGAAGAAAGCCAATCAGCCAAGTCACTATGCCAGGCCCTTCATTTGCACTCATTATGCTGAGGAGCTGTCAGAGCCCGGGACCAGGGGCTGAGGACGTCCAGCCACCTCCTCCTCGTGCCCTTAGCGTTTCCTCATAACTCACTCCCAGGAAGCCAGTGCACATTTATTTACCAGGCTCCTTGGGACACCATATGCTGTCACTCCTGGACTCCTGTTCATGGCAACAAGAAGGGCCCCAGCAAATTAGAAAGCTGCTCACCCACGCTGCACAGGGCTTGCTGATGTCCCAAGTCCCTCTTGAGTCTCCACAGTTCTCAAGTCAGGGCTGACCCTCTCATGCTCGCCAACCCTGGGGCCAGGCCCCAGCTTCCCCCATTCAAGCATCAACTCCAGGGAGGCAGAGGACATCCTGCTCCCAGCAATCCCGGTGCTGCGATCTTTAGTGCCTAACTTCTCCTTGGCCTTGATCATTGCCTTGGCCACGATGTATGTCGGGTGACCCAATCTGCCTAACACAATCTCACCAGTGCCTTCTGATTAGATCTCAGCTTCCTCACGTGACTTGGGGCTCCAGGGTTTGGGAGGGGCTGGGCATTCCCGTGGTTTTCACATTACACAGCGAGTGATGAGAAATTCCCTGCTCCAACCCTAAGAATCCCAGTCCCACGAGAGGAGGGAGGAGCGTAGCCCCATCACCCAGTGGGCTGCTACTAGTGAGTAAGGCATTTGGGCATAGACAGTGGCTTTAAAGACTGAATGTTGCGGTTTGAAGGAGCCAGTCAACCCATGGGAACGCCAGTCCCCTGAAACAAGGAGGGGAACATGTTTGTAAACAGGTTTTCGGCACCCATTCCAGCTGAACATGGGAACACCTGGTATATCTGAGGCTGATTCTGTAGCACCCAACACTACCAAAGCTGAAAGTCCATCTTCTTCAAAGGGGCAGGTATAAGAATTAGGTCAGCTCATGCAAAAGCTTTGCAAAGCTCAGTGATTGCGAATGACCATGTTCTGAGCATCAGCACACAGGACAAAAAGGTTTAGAAAACATTCTGGTCTCTCTACATCCTTAGAGACCAGCACTCCCTCAGGATTCTTTCAGGGAAAGATTTTACCACGGAAGTTGGGGAGCACATTATTGACTTGACAGCAGATTAAGGCTATTAAGAAAATGTGCTAAAATAGACAAATTTGTGCCCTGCAGTAATGGTGACATTGCTGGTAATCACTAAGTAAAAACCACTGAAGAACAGGATGAACCCAATGATCGCTTCACTCCACCAAGTACCCTCTGAGTAATGACCTACCCAAAACAAAAAGAGGGAACAGCTTTGATTTATGGACACAAAAGGAAGTCATAACAAATATGTGTGAATATAAAACCTAGAAAGATCTTTCTTAGACAAAGAAAGATGATTAACCCGGGAGCCCTGTCCTGTGTGTTATTTGAAAAGGCTTTTGTTAAATCCTCAAGGCAATTTGTGACCTCCTAAGAAGAGCACACTTAGGAAATAGGAGAGTGGGTGGCGAGGAGTTGTGTGATCTCCTGGGAAGCCCTCCTTCTTGGGCTGGGATCCCCTCATTCATCAAAGGGGGATGCCACAACCTTACAACCTGAGAGGGGTTTCAGAGCACCCTCTGGCTTTTACCTGTGAGAAAGGATATTGTACATTTTCAAAGACCAGAACTTACCTACTCCAAAAACTGTCTCACAGGAAAAAGGTTGAAAATTTACACAACCGACAACAAGGGATAGCACATTTAAT
This sequence comes from Macaca fascicularis, assembly GCF_037993035.2. Taxonomy (NCBI): domain Eukaryota; kingdom Metazoa; phylum Chordata; class Mammalia; order Primates; family Cercopithecidae; genus Macaca; species Macaca fascicularis. The sequence continues at coordinate 4,142,266 of NC_088383.1, read as the reverse complement.
CCACACCAGGTGGGGTGTGGCCAGGGCCCAAGTGCCATTCAGCATCAGATCTGGAGTGTGTTTCGGGATGGGCCCATGGCTGGCACCCATTGTGCCAGGGAAATGTAAGCCATTGAAGCTAAAGTGTTGTGAGTCTAAGTATCAAGATGTTTGGCATTGTGTGAACAAAACATCGATAATTGGGATGTATGTTTTTGATTTCATTCAGAATATTATCAGTGGGCACGGGTGTACTCTATGACCTTAAGAAATTATTTAATTTCCTAACTTTCATTTTCATATATTTCCTCCTTAGCTTACTAACTTTAAAAGATGCCCATTCTCTCTGTGAATCACTGTAAACCTGTAGGCAACTTAGGTGTTTTACAGCTTCTTGAGACTCTGGGGCCACCAGGGATAAAATCATTTGCACGGTTATTGATTCTATTGATTCACATAATGGCATTAGGAAGAGAGACCGAGAATACCTGTGAAGTCACAGAATTAGGTAACCTGTGTTCCTAGTATGACTGTATTCAACATCATAATAATACATATGTATTTTTAAAACCTTAAGATAATGCTCTCTGCTGTTTGCTATTTATTATTGTTATTTTATTTATTTTATTTATTTATTTTTTTTGAGATGGAGTCTTGCTCTGTCGCCAGGCTGGAGTGCAGTGGTGCGATCTCACTGCAACCTCTGCCTCCCGGGTTCAAGCGATTCCCCTGCCTCAGCCTCCTGAGCAGCTGGGACTACAGGAGCGCCAGCACCCCCGGCTCATTTGTTTGCTATTTTAAAGCTCTCCACACTCACTTATTTTTCACTGATGTTTCTAGTTAGCGATGAGGAAGAAAGCGCAGGTGACTTGGCTTCCTCAGGTGAAGGTCTTCATAGAAGGTTTCCAGGAGACACCTGTCGGTGAGATGCCACCTGCTCAAGACCCTGTGGAAAGCCTCCTGGAGTGCCCAGCACTGGTGGGAATGTCCGGGGGGGCGTGTTTTCCCAGCGAGAGGATAACTTGAAACTCACTGTGAAAGTCACCCGTACCCACCCCACTCAGAATGCAGAACCGCCACTGGAAGCTTCTTCTGCTCGGGGAAGGCTGAAACTGATGGGCAGACAGCCAGGACGCGGTCTGAGCTTTGGTTCAAAAATGAGATTCAGGGCATGCAATGGGGTCCAGGTGGCAAAGGACCCCTCCCACATGCCCGGGTCACTCCCCCTAGAATCGTGCTGGCAGCACCGACCCACCAGTCCCCTCCTCCTCTTTAGTCTCCCCACCTTGGCCTCCCTCTCTCCATCTCATCCACAACACACGAACCACACATACACACCCCACACACACACAGACCCACACACTCACACTGCACACATGCTCACAGACACACACACATTCATACACACCACACACATACTCACACAGACTCATACAGAGATGCACAGATTTATACACACACCCCCCACACACACCCTCACACATACACAGACACATACCACACACAACCCCCAACACATAGACACACGCATTCACACACCACACACACCACATATGCACACACAATCACACAGACACACACAATCACACACACACACCACACAGACACACACTTCACTCATACACAGACACTCATACCACACATACCACACACACTGCATATGCACACACAGACGCACTGCACACACCACACACATATCACATGCACACACAGACACCCATTCACACACACACAGAGACACATACACACAGACACACACCACACAGACGCATACACACCATGCACAAACACACAACACATACACATACAACAAAGACACACACACAGAGACACATACACACAGACACACCACACAGACGCATACACACCATGCACAAACAACACATACAACAAAGACACACACACACAGAGACACATCACACACACAGTACACATGCACATTACACACACAGACACATAAACACACACCACACATGGAACACACAGTGACACACCACATACACTCACACAGACACGCCACATATCTACACACACACATATTCACACACACAGACACACACACTCCAGGTGTCCTTCACACTAAGCCTCCCTTGTGTTCGCTGAATGTCGGGTGAAAGGAATGCATCGAGCAGGGAGAGGGTCCCTTGACGAGGGCGGCTCTGGGCTGTGTCACTCCCAGCACCTGCAGGTCTCTCCCTTTCTTTCCTCTTCCAAGGGAAGCAGCGTGTTGTTTAGTCTCTTTCCCCTGCACAGCCAGACATGGCTTGCAGAGCAGGGGCTGTTCCATGAACCCCCGACTCTTCCTCACACTGATCTGTGTGTGTGCATCTGCACGTGTGTGTGAATGTGTGTCGCATGTGTGCACTCTTGTGTGTGTGTACGTGGGTGCTTCTACATGTGCATATGTGAGTGCATGCGTGTGAGCCTGTGTGCCAGGTCTCCCGTGCAGATGCCTGAGGTTAGTGGCTGAGTTTGCGGAACTTGGAGCTCTTAAAAGTACTTTGAATATGAACAGACAAATTTGTGCAACAGAGGTGCATGAGTCCTTTGCAGCTGCCTCACCGTCCATTGTATGCCAATGCTGATGTTCGTGGTTGTGCTGTGCATTGACAGAATGACAGAGCCGGTGCCTCCCCGCACTGTGGTCCTGCAAGTGCGATTTAATTCCGCGTGCACACATGTGGGCTGCTGGAGTCTTTAGAGTAAACGGGGAGCTCACGGAGACCTGGCTGCTCCCAGAAACACTCGAGACAGCCTCCCATGACATAATATCGTTGCCGTGGCAACAGGGATATTCACTACCAGAATCACAACTATATTTCACCAATTTAGTGCTCTACTAAACACAAAATAATGCCTCCTTTAATGATGCTGGGCTGTGGTTCTTAGAAACATGGAGCCTCCTGGAGCCAGAGCCCAGTTGCAGAATAAAAGTGCAGAAAGAAGGCCCCAGTCCTGTGCAGAGGCGCCGCGGCCTCCCGCCGTGAGAGGCAGGCACGGCTATGTGTCGTGGTTCTCCATAAGCACTTTTGCAGCAAATGGCAGCCACACGCCTTGGTGGCAACTCTTCCAGCCCGGGACGAGATGTCTGCAGCAGAGCCTTGGTCTGAGAACCGCAGCCAGCGACTCGCTGGGCTGGTCCTTGTTCCAGGCGGTTTCAACTCATCTTTTTATGTTTTTGGTTTTGTTTTTGAGATGGAGTTTCGCTCTTGTTGCCCAGGCTGGAGCGCAATGGCACCATCTCAGGTCAACACAACCTCTGCCTCCCGGGTTCAAGTGATTCTCCTGCCTCAGCCCCCCAAGTAGCTGGGATTAAAGGTATGCACCACCACGCCCGGCTAATTGTGTAATTTTAGCAGAGACAGGGTTTCTCCATGTTGGTCAGGCTGGTCTCCAACTCCCGACCTCAGGTGATCTGCCCGCCTCGGCCTCCCAAAGTGCTGGGATTACAGGCATGAGCCACCGCGCCAGGCCTGAATCACCATTTCTGCATGTGGAGAAAAGCACGAAACCGGCGCAGGAAGAGCATAGGGCAGGGTCTGTAGGAAATGCTCAGAGAGCTTCCTGGAGCCAGGGCTGGGGAAGGCACAGGGGAGCCCAGCCTCTGCGGATGTTTCCCCCAAGGATGAGGGAGGCAGGGCTACGAGAAGATGCCCCATTTCCTCTCACTGCACTGCCATTTGTCCCAACTCATTTCCATTCTATCTTGATTGGTTCAGAAAATATCCTATTTGGCAAAGCCTAGTCTCACTTTCTGTCATCGTCATGGAATCTCTCCGGACCAACAATGGAACTGAATCTAAAGCTAGCTCTGAGTTCCTACCTCTGGCCTTTTGGTTTTTCCCAGAAAAAGGAAATCCTTCCTGTTCCTCTCCACGTCCCTTCATAGAAGGCCGCCTGAGAGGCCAGCACAGGAGCCCTCTAAGTCACCTGCAGAGAAGAGAACACAGGTCTCGGAGCCAGACAAACCTAAATTTTGAAACCCACTTTGAGTTTGAACTGGGCTGTGGAAAAGCTACGCAGTCACTCTAAGCCTGTTTTCTCATCAGTAAAACAGAGAGGGGTCACTCATGTGAGAAGTGGCCGCTGCCAATCATCTCCGTGTCCTTTACTCTCCCAGGGGTCGTGGTCTGTATTCCACGCATGTGGGATCTTCCTCTGGACCCTTCGGACATGGCCCACACGCTGCCCTCAGGAGTCTGCTGGGGTCTGCACGGGGGGTGAGACGTGGACCCCGACCACGTGCACGACAGAGAGGAAGCAAGCAGGGTACAAGGCCAGGTCACCTTCAGGCGCCGCCAGCCAGCAACGCAGTTCACACGCGGCTGAATGAGCTTTAAAAAACACCGTTTTTTCTGTAGTTTAGAATCATGGTTTCACTAAATGGTGAAATAATTTTATGCCACTTCCCCTACTAATTACCATCTCATTATTATTAGAAAGGATGGTTTCCTTGAAGTCTAGAGAATTTTGTTCTAGTCCATTTCCACCGTGCGGGAGAAACGTGGCTTCATTCCGAGGAAGACGGCGACACCTAGTGACCATTGCCCCACGGTGCGACGGCTTCAAACCTGTGCGGCGGGGGGCCAGGGGCATAGGATGTTGCGGCCTTGCCGTCATCTCAGGCACTGCAAGGCAGGGCATGGTGGCAGATTAACACTTGGATGAACACGGGCAGGTCAGGAGACAAATAAAACCCAGAGGTCTTTGAAACTTCAAAATCCTGTAGGTTGTAGGACCCCAGTGAGCCCCATGCTACATCCAGAAAGAACCGAATAGTGATGGTGTAGACATCCTTGGGTCCCCCAGACAGAACACACCAGGAGTTACTGCGTCTTTCTCATCCCGAGACCTCCTGACTTTCCCCAGCACCCATCGTGGCTGCAGTGGAGCTGTGGCCAGGACATGGGTAAATGTCATTTCCTTCCCCTTCCCTCCTAGCTTTCACGTCGGTGTGATGGACTGACTTCCTCCACCGCCTGCAGACGCTCTCCACATGCAGTGCCCTGCAGCCTGACACACAAATGCGTTCATCCGTCCCCTCTATCCTGACCCCGAACTAATGACGCAGCTTCCTGAGACAAACAGGACACTTCTCCTCATTCCCCCTCGTGCTCTGAAGTGGGGAAAGATGTGTTCCTTCTGTTCTGGAATGTTCACTGTAAAGAAGAGAACGAATTTTAACTGTGTTTTTGACATATCCCTGAACAAGAGGTGGTTTCTAGAGTGAAACCATTTTCCCTTCATCTAAAATTTTAAAAAGAGAGAGAGAGAAAAGTGCAAGACTGAAGATGGGTGTGTTGAGCGGGGCGAGGTGTGGCGGACTGGGCGCTGGAGAGCCCCGGGCATGTTTAGGGTTTATGGTCAGGGGCCCTGGGCACCAGGTCCAGTCTGAAGCACCCGGGGAGATGGACGACGTTTGTATAAGAGGGACAAAGGGCACAGCAGGGTGGCCAAGCAGAGACACGACTCCTTCTGTGCCCTTCCTGGACCAGCTCTGGATTCTAACAGCAATGTCCCTGCTCTTGGGAAGAGCTCCTCGGTGATTACCTGCCTGCCCCTTGACTCCTCTTATTCCCGCAGCTGCAGGGCAGGGCCGCCCAGCTCCAGGTCATCCGCTTGGACACACACCTGCCCCAGCTGCTGTGCTTGTCAAAGGCCCAGAGCGCCACGTGTCCTCTGGGGTCTGTGTGGTTGGCGCCGTGCGTGGGACCGCTGTGAGTGACCTTCCCCTCATGTCGCAGAGCCACTGTATTCGTGTGCACATGTGCTCTGAGACCTGGATGCCCCCGGAAGGACAGATACCGAGGACCCGAGTGTGCCGGAGTCTCGCTCCCGCAGATCCTGCTGCTGGAAGAACCGTCAGGCGGGAACGGGACTGCGACTGGAATTCCCTCTGTCAACACACGTTCTAATCTAAGCTCGAGACTCCACTTCTAGACCAGCGCGGGCTTTTTCCCCCACGTCTCCTTCTCTGCAGCAGGGGCTCCTGCCGGATCTGCAGAGCCCAGAGCCATGCACTCGGCCGACTCCATCTCCAGATGCCTGCCCCACACCCACACTGCTGCCAGGATGCCAGTGAACACAGATAGGGTGAACAGGTTGCAGCAGGGTTCCGGGAGGGATGCCCGGCTGGCCCGTGTCTTGAAATCAGTCTCACTGAACGATCCGGAGAAGAGGCTGGCCTTCCAGCCTATTCTAAGAGTATCGATATGGATTGGATTCTTCTATTTCCCCTGAATTCTCTGATTAAAATGATAATTATGCAATAGCTATTTTCCATTTTAAAAGCTGAGTATGACTTCCCTATTTGGTGAAAGGCTGTCTGCCCGGAAAAAGTGTTGCTATTTAGTGCTTTCCGAAAAAGCATTATCTGTATTGAATACACAGAATCCACTTGTTGCCACAACGCGCCCTCCTAAAAATTATCGCTTGGGCAGAGACGCACCTGGCTGGATCTGGCTCTGCTCCCACCTGGTCCCTGGGTCCCCTCTGAGGCCTGAGTCACCTGCTCTAGGCTGACTTCCGCCTCCTCTAGACGGAGGCCATAGCCATCATTGCACAGAAGTGAGCCTGCACGGAGTAGAGTGACTGTGTCCCGGGGGCCGGGGCCAGTGGCCTGGGCAGATCTGCACTGGCTGGCCGGACCCGCCTGGTTTGTCATCACCGTGAATAGGCTGGAAATGCAGAAAATATCCAGACACTACACCAACAGGAAAACGAAGCCTCCTCAGCCTCCTCTCACACAGCCACCCACAGCGCCAGGACAGGCCCGAGGTATTTTTCCTGCTGCTTTAAAATAGATACAGATAGAAGTCAGGCCATTCCATTCGCAGCCACAGCTCACTCCTGGGTCTGGCTGTCAAAAACCTGCTCCACCGTGGAGAAATGGGGCAAAAATACAAGTTATACATAGTCATTTTCAAGCACACATTATATATATTCTGAAACATCAATAGGATTTCCACCCAGTTCAGGACACTTGCCTTAAATGTAATTCAGCCTGCAGCCTGGGTAGTGTCGTTTTGTAAAAAGGATGATATGCTATAAATAACTGTCCCTCAGACCTAGAAGTGGGATGGCTCGTGAATAACGCATGAGCTGTGCACGGCGGCACTGCCCTTTGAATCAGAGAACACGTGTTTCCCAATCTCAAGAGGGAGAAAGCCCTCTTCCAGCCCCCTTTTAAATTCTCGGCTTGGAATGAGCCCAGCTCCTTCTTGGAAAATCCAACCCCAAATCGACACTCACGTCCTCATTATGTTTTCCTCTCCCCACTTTGAAGAAAGGGTGACCCTGGGTTTGAGGGTCTCAGTGTCTCCTTTGCCGAGGCTCTGCACAGCTGTAGCCCCAGTTCCATCCACCTCCAGGCACCCGAATCCACGCCAACAATTGAAGAACACACGAGTGATCCTGCTACCCCAGGAGTGTGTTGCAGCCGGGGCTGATGGGGAGCAAACCCCATAACCCTGTCTGTGCCGGACTTCCAGCTGCCACTCTCCAGCTTGGTCAGGTGACTCCTACGCAGGAGCCGGGTGACAGGCTTGGAGGGTGGCCACGCTGGGCCAGGACACCAGCACACCCTCAAGGCAGAGTAGCAGGTCCAACTGCCATTGCCAAAGACCTGTTGCTCTCCTGCTCCACCAGCCAAGGCCTGGAAGGGAAGGAAGGAAGAAACGGCCCGAGTGCACTGGCTGGGATAATACCAGGACTGAGGAAGGGGATAGAGAATGGCCTCTGCCTCTGGAAGCGAAGGTGATGGGGCCAGGAAGGAAGAGATGGTCCCGGAGCCAGATTCGAACCTGCCAATGCCAGGGACTAGTAGATAATTGTTGAACAAATGAATGAATGAATGAGTTGATTGTTCTAAAACTTTTGATAGTCTTGGAATGGGGACAGTCCAAAGCTATAGGGTCTCATGGGATCATTCATTCTTTCATCAAACAGGTGTGGAGGACCAGGCTCTGGTGCCTCTTGTCTAGCAGTGGAAGGAGAGGAGTTACAAGTCACAAATGGGGCATCCCTGTACGATCTTTGGCCCATTAAGGGATTCCAATTCACCACGTAAGCTGCAGGACAGGAGTATTGCGTTCCTTCTCATTCTCTGATTCTCACTCACCCACCAAGAATGGTGCCGAGCCCACCCTGTGCCCGCAGGATGTGGGGCCCACAGTGAAGGGATAGGGAAGTGAAGTCCGGGAAAGAGGAAAAAGACGGATCCATTAGATACAAGACATGGCAGGGGATTGCTTAGGAAACTGCAATCTTCCTGAAAACATGTATTGTTTTTTGATGACTCCCTTCTTGGGGACAAGTCAAATTAATGGAGGCATCTTCTTTTCCCCTTCCCCAAATGTTTGTTGCTACTGTGCAGATATGGATTTAGATGATAAATGTCATATATAAAGAGGCCACGAGACTTCTGGTCTCTTCTTATCTTCCGTGTCCCTGGCCCTTTGCAGACAAAACCTCTGGTGTCTGCATCTACCTCAGAGCCTGCTGCTGCCGCCACTGAGAGATGGAGAGGCGGGGAGAGTGTCTGGGGAGGCAGGCGAACCCCAAAGACAACCCACAGACTCTATTCACAAAGGAGCTCGAGTGTGGGGAGGCCAGCACGCCGCCTCCCTGGCCACAAAACCTCAGTCATGAAGGTAAGATCACCTACATTTTAACGCAGTATGTTTTTAAAAACCAAAGTTAGTACAAAAACCCATGACAAACAAAATATCACAATTTTAAAGACAGAATTGCTGATACTGATTTTTTTTGTTTTCCTTTGTCTCCAGTATGGCTCAGAACAGCACCGGGCCATTGTGTCTAATTTAATTTCAAGATTAACTTGGCGTGATTTTCTTTTTTCTTTTTTTTTTTTTTTTTTTTGAGACGGAGTCTCGCTCTGTCGCCCAGGCTGAAGTGCAGTGGCCAGATCTCAGCTCACTGCAAGCTCCGCCTTCCGGGTTTACGCCATTCTCCTGCCTCAGCCTCCCGAGTAGCTGGGACTACAGGCGCCCGCCACCATGCCAGGCTAATTTTTTGTATTTTTAGTAGAGACGGGGTTTCACCGTGTTAGCCAGGATGGTCTCCATCTCCTGACCTCGTGATCCGCCCGCCTTGGCCTCCCACAGTGCTGGGATTACAGGTGTGAACCACCGCCCCCGGCCAACTTGGCATGGTTTTCTTTGCATTCACTCGGATGTTTTAGGAGAGCCGCAGCACCTTCTGCTCCTCACTGTCCTCATCATCCACCAGTTCTCTACTGGATGCCAGGTCCCCAGCTGGCATGCGTGACCCCACTGCAACGCGCTCGGTGGCCCCTGAACTCCTCTAGGAGACGCCCACAACTGGGTTGTAACTCCCTATGCAACATCAGCTTCCACCACTAGACGGTGGGCACAGAACCTGGTCCTCAACCACCCCCGAATAAATAAACGATCCTAGGAATCAATCCATCCATGAACCGATCCCCCAAGTGCGATCATCCAGACGGGATGCAGAGGATCCCGGTCCTATCCTTCTCCTTTCCCTTCTGCTTGATACCTTCTGCTTCCTCCTTTTCATACTCCAGCCTCCTGCCTCCTGACCTACACACACCCCACCCCAAAGCCAGCAAAGCCGACAGTCCAGGGGTGACCTGCCGGTGAAGAGTGAGAGGGCAGAGGCACCTCCTAGGGACTGAGGCTCAGACGGCCTGGCTCTGGGTAAGACGTTACTCTAAACACATTTTGCGGTTTGTGTTTCTGCTTATAAAAAATAGTCATCGATGGGGTTGCCAAGAGCCCAGTTACATTGAATTTTAGATAAACAATAAATAATATTTTACTATAAGTATGTCCGAAATATTGCATGGGATATACTTACAGCAAAAAAAAAAAAAAAAAAAAAAAAAAATCATGGGTGATTTATCTGAGATTCGTGTTTAACTGGGTAACCTGTATTTTTATTTGCTAAGTCTGGCAGCCCCATCGTTGATGTGCGGTTTTAAAACTTCAGACATCACTTTGGCAACAGCATGGTGACCTCATCTGAACCCCCAGCTGTGCCTTTGAGTCTCGTGCAAAACTGCATCTTTTTAAACACCTGGAAGGACCAACTCTCATGATTTTTTAATACGTGATATTTATCATCTAAATCCATATTTGTACAGTAGCCACAAAAATTGGAGGAAGATCACAGCTGTAATCCCAGCAATTTGGGAGGCCAAGGCAGGCGAATCACAAGGTCAGGAGTTCAAGACTAGCCTGGCCAACATGGTGAAGCCCCATCTCTACAAAAATACAGAAATTAGCTGGGTGTGGTAGCAGGCACCTATAGTCCCAGCTACTCAGGGGACTGAGGCAGGAGAATCACTTGAACTAGGGAGTTGGAGGTTGCAGTGAGCTGAGATCGCGCCGCTGTGCTTCAGCCTGAGGACAGAGCAAGACTTCATCTCAAAAAAAAAAAAAAAGGAGGAAGAAGAAAAGAGGCTTGTCCCCAATAAATGTGTCATTAAAAACAACATATGTTTTCAGGAAGATTGTGTTTCCTAAACAATTCTATGCCATGTCCCTTGTCTTATGGATCCGTCTTTTTCCTCTTCCCCTGACTTCACTTCCCCATCCCTTAACTGTGGCCCTGAACTCCATGGGGCACCGGATGTAATCACTGCAGTTCTCAGTGGGTGAGTGAGTAATCTGAGAATGAAAAGGAAATTGATACCCCTACTGTGTCGCTAAATCATGAATGGGAATCCCTTAATGAGCCACATAAGATCATACAAAGATGTCCCATCAACAAAAGTCTTGGAATGAAAATAATAATAAAGTCTTGAAAGATATATTTTGAGGTAGGACATTAAACACAGAAGAAAATTAACCTGACACCAGGCATGTCAGCCTCGGTTCCCAGACCTTCGAGCACACATGTCAGGAGACCCAGGTACAGGCTCATCTGTCTGAGGGACTTTCCAGCCCTGTGCTTGGCCCCATGTCTGGTTCTGTCCGTTCTCCACCGTCTTTTCCTAAGCCATCCCTGCACGTCCCAGACAGACACATAGACAGAGCCAAGGACTCTGTGAATGAGGACAGGACATGTTAGCAAAGTCCTCAGTTGCCTGACACCGTGATGAACCCATGGGAGGAAAACTACTGGACCCCAGCCCTGAGGGTCAGTCATCCCTGGGCCACAGAAAGGCACACGGACAGCCATCAGCGGGGCTCCAGGTGCCTGGTGAGGAAAGACAGCAACGCCTCATGCTTAGGGCATTCCCAGCTCAGTGAAATAAAGGCAGTATTTTATTTAGCAAAAATTGTCACTATTTGTTGGAATGAGAGTCCCTCCTCAAGGCTCACAAACTGTCTCCAGGAGGATTTGTGCCATGGACTACAGCAGGGAGATTGTTTTATCATTATGATTATGAAGTCCTACCCAGCAAAGTCTGAAAATTGTGGTAAAGAAAGTATAAACCTTCTGTGTCTGTGAAGGAAAATTGTTATTGCTGCTGAATATATGAATTGCAAAATGCCATAACACAAAGATTTTTAATGCATTTCTGTCATATAGAGGGAGAGTAGAAGCTGCTTGAGTTTATTTAAATATTGTTGACAGAAAACTGCTGTCTTGAGGAGCCTAGCCATGGATTAAGATTCATATATATATACACATATATACATGCAAATTAAAATGTTGAAAAAGAGACACTTATCAACATAACCTTCAGAAAACCAAGAGAATCTTGTAGCCCAAGAGCATATTCACAGGAGGAAAGGGAAATTCATGAACACTTCATTTTACTTCCTCCCGCGGGAGCTGGGAGACAGCAATGTCACCAAACCATGAGCCGGAATTGCTGTAGGAAGATTCCCACACTTCGGGGCTCCATGGGCACCATGAGGCTGGACATGTGACCCCAGCTCTCTGGATCTCAGTTTCGTCTCCCGCAGAGCATCTGAGCTAGACCGTCTCTAATATTTCATCAAGCTCCCGTGTCCCATTCTGTTCTGAGATACCCAATTCTTATGCCTGCTAAAAACCACAGTGAGAAATAATAACCTATGTCCACATTTTTGTTTCCTAGGAGAAATATCAACATGTGTCTGCCAAATAAAATATTGTATTAAATGAGTTATTTCAAAAAGTATTCTTTGACCACCTCAACATGTGTTAAAAGGAATGCCTCATGTTGCATGGAGTCCTCGTGGGATAAGGAAGAGAGGTCATCTGCGAGACAGGGCCTGCTTTTCAAACTCTCCACATAACCATGGCCAGCACTGGCCCCTGTTGGAGCAAGGTACAGGGAAGAGGCAGCCAGGCAAGCTGGAAGAATGGAGAAAGAAAAAGAGATTCTAAGAGACAGGAAATTTGATACCAAATCCAGGAGACCTGCATCCTCTACACCGAACCCAGGAACCTCAATCCCTCTACAACAAACCCAGGAGCCCTGAATTCCTCTACACCAAACCCAGGAACCTCAATCCCTCTACACCAAACCCAGGAGCCCTGAATCCCTCTGTACCAAACCCAGGAGCCCTGAATCCCTCTGTACCGAACCCAGGAACCTGAATCCCTCTACACTGAACCCAGCATCCCTGCATCCTCTACACCGAACCCAGGAACCTCAATCCCTCTACACCAAACCCAGGAGCCCTGAATCCCTCTGTACCAAACCCAGGAGCCCTGAATCCCTCTGTACCGAACCCAGGAACCTGAATCCCTCTACACCAAACCCAGGAACCTGAATCCCTCTACACCGAACCCAGGAACCTGAATCCCTCTGTACCAAACCCAGGAGCCTGAATCCCTCTACATCAAACCCAGTAACCTGAATCCCTCTGTACCAAACCCAGGAGTCTGAATCCCTCTACACCAAACCCAGGAGCCTGAATCCCTCTACACCAAACCCAGGAGCCTGAATCCCTCTACACCAAACCCAGTAACCTGAATCCCTCTGTACCGAACCCAGGAACCTGAATCCCTCTACACTGAACCCAGCATCCCTGCATCCTCTACACCGAACCCAGGAACCTGAATCCCTCTGTACCAAACCCAGGAGCCCTGAATCCCTCTATACCAAACCCAGGAGCCTGAATCCCTCTACACCAAACCCAGGAACCTGAATCCCTCTACACCGAACCCAGGAACCTGAATCCCTCTGTACCAAACCCAGGAGCCTGAATCCCTCTGTACCAAACCCAGGAGCCTGAATCCCTCTACATCGAACCCAGTAACCTGAATCCCTCTGTACCAAACCCAGGAGTCTGAATCCCTCTACACCAAACTCAGGAGCCTGAATCCCTCTACACCAAACCCAGGAACCTGAATCCCTCTACACTGAACCCAGGAACCTGAATCCCTCTACACCGAACCCAGGAACCTCAATCCCTCTACACCGAACCCAGGAACCTCAATCCCTCTACACCGAACCCAGGAACCTCAATCCCTCTACACCGAACCCAGGAACCTCAATCCCTCTACACCGAACCCAGGAACCTCAATCCCTCTACACCGAACCCAGGAACCTCAATCCCTCTACACTGAACCCAGGAACCTGAATCTTCTACACCGAACCCAGGAGCCCTGAATCCCTCTGTACCAAACCCAGGAGCCCTGAATCCCTCTATACCAAACCCAGGAGCCCTGAATCCCTCTACACCGAACCCAGGAACCTCAATCCCTCTACACCAAACCCAGGAGCCCTGCATCCTCTACACCAAACTCAGGAGCCCTGAATCCCTCTACACCAAACCCAGGAACCTGAATCCCTCTACACCAAACCCAGGAACCTGAATCCCTCTACACCAAACCCAGGAACCTGAATCCCTCTACACCAAACCCAGGAACCTGAATCCCTCTACACCGAACCCAGGAACCTCAATCCCTCTACACTGAACCCAGGAACCTGAATCTTCTACACCGAACCCAGGAGCCCTGAATCCCTCTGTACCAAACCCAGGAGCCCTGAATCCCTCTACACCGAACCCAGGAACCTGAATCCCTCTACACCGAACCCAGGAACCTCAATCCCTCTACACTGAACCCAGGAACCTGAATCTTCTACACCGAACCCAGTAACCTGAATCCCTCTGTACCAAACCCAGGAGTCTGAACCCCTCTACACCAAATCCAGGAGCCTGAATCCCTCTACACCGAACCCAGTAACCTGAATCCCTCTGTACCAAACCCAGGAGCCCTGAATCCCTCTACACCAAACCCAGGAGCCCTGCATCCTCTACACCGAACCCAGGAACCTGAATCCCTCTACACCAAACCCAGGAGCCCTGAATCTTCTACACCAAACCCAGGAGCCCTGAATCTTCTACACCAAACCCAGGAGCCCTGAATCCCTCTACACCAAACACAGGAGCCTTGCATCCTCTATACTAAATCCAGGAGCCCTGAATCCCTCTATACGAAACCCAGGAGCCCTGAATCCCTTTATACCAAACCTAGCATCCCTGCATCCTCTATACTAAATCCAGGAGCCCTGAATCCCTCTATACCAAACCCAGGAGCCCTGAATCCCTTTATACCAAACCTAGCATCCCTGCATCCTCTATACTAAATCCAGGAGCCCTGAATCCCTCTATACCAAACCCAGGAGCCCTGAATCCCTTTATACCAAACCTAGCATCCCTGCATCCTCTATACTAAATCCAGGAGCCCTGAATCCCTCTATACCAAACCCAGGAGCCCTGAATCCCTCTATACCAAACCCAGCATCCCTGCATCCTCTATACTAAATCCAGGAGCCCTGAATCCCTCTATGCCAAACCCAGCATCCCTGCATCCTCTATACCAAATCCAGGAGGCCTGAATCCCTCTATATCAAATCCAGGAGCCCTGAATCCCTCTATACCAAATCCAGGATCACTGCATCTTCTATACTAAACACAGGAGCCCTGCATCCTTCTATACCAAATCCAGGAGGCACAAAACCCTCTATATCAAATCCAAGGTGTCTGGACCCCTGTATACCAAATCCAGGTGGCCCGTGGCCATCTGCACCAGATCAGGTATGTGTGTAAGGAACAATGTGAACTTGAGATCCTGAGAACGACCATATGTCTGACCACATTGTGTCCCCAGCATGCGACAGGATAGTACTGGATTGGCCACAGAGCTGCCGATGTGCACGACCTGTACAAAAACACACCCACTTTTCAGGGAGGTGAAGACACAAGAGAGGGGTCAGGAGACATCTGCCAGGAAATGCACTGTGTCTTTTAACTCAATGACCATTCCACACCGGGTTATAACACTGCAGTGTCTATGGAACGAAATGGGGGAAATATAAAATGAACAAAGAAGGAAGCAGCACTCAAGAGTTTTATCAGCCAGAGAAAAGTTAGTGTTAATATTGTTCCTGAGTTGTTTTCTGATAGATATGTGTGTGTGTGTTTGTGTGTGTGTATGTGTGCGTATATATATATGTGTGTATATATGTGTGTGTGTGTGTGTGCGCGCGTGTGTGTGTGTGTATATATATATATTTCTTTTTTGGCAAGTAGAACCTGGATCCTATTGCGCCCCATTTTTTTTTCTCTAACTTGACATGGTATCACCAGCCTTTTCTCTTGTTTTGTTTTTGGAATGTTCCATAAGTGCTGTGTCATCCACAGGATCTACCACAGGACCTCTGCGCCTGTGCCCCCAGTGTCTGCCCTGTGCTGCTACCCCCTGCAGACACTGCCAAGAGCTCCTGCTGGTGAGGCCCCCAGTCAACAGGTGCCCTGGCTACTCTATCTGCAGAGGCGAAGACAGAGCTCAGAGGCAGCACAGGTGCAAATCTAAATAGGGCTGTCACCAAGTTGACCCTGGAATCTTAAATAACGCCCCTTGCTGGTGCCTGCTATGTTGGGGCTTCTCTGCACTCCCACCCTTTCTCAACAGCATGTCTCCATCAAGCGTGGGCTTTGTGACCCCTGTCCCCGACCGACCATCCACACAGAGGCTCTGCCCCTGCCCTAGGGTGGGCACTCGCCGTCTTTGGTTGTTGGTTGTGACACAAATTACTCATCTTCTCTACACCTCAACTTCTTCATATGGAAGGCAGGGCCTGCCTACCTCATCGCAGAGCTGTGAGGGTGAAACTGCATCGGCCTGCGTGATTGCATTTCCACGACATCACTTACAGCAGAGCTATGAGGGTGAAACTGCATCTGCCTGCATGATTGCATTTCCACGACATCACTTACACTGTCTGCCTTGGGTGTGATTCCATGCATGAGTCTGTCTCCACTCGGTGACACTGGAGAGCAGGAAATGCCTCTGATTCATCTTTCAGTTGCCACGAAACCTAGCACAGAACCTTGCCCTGTTTGGAGAACAGAAAGACCCTCTTTAGTTATTTCATAACTTTTCCCAAGCCCTACACTTGGAGCCTGGGTGTCCAGAGAGGCATTGTGAGGAACGTTCTGATGCGTCAGCAATTTTTCCCCGCCTTTTTGTATCTTATGCACCTGCTCCCGACCCTGAGTTTTTGTCTCAACCCCATCCGGAGTGGATGATGCAGCCCACAGCCCAGAGAGACACAATGGCGCAAATTCCCAGCCCTGGAGTTCCACGCGCTGAGGTGCAGGCAGAGACAGTGGGTTTGGAAGGATGTTTTTATCTAGAAACCCCTGCCTCCAGACTAGCTGTGTTTCCCTAACTGGGAGGAAACGGAGAGAGCGTCCTAGGTGGGGAAAGGACACTCAATGCCGGTGGGCTCCTGAGAAGAGACTTCAGCCCCGTTCCCCACCCCTGGGGACTAGAGGAAATGATGGGATCCCTGACAGGTGTGGGAATCCAGGCACAGAGAAAGCAAGGTTACCATCCCAGGGAAGGCCCCGGGGAGGCCCTGCACAGCACAGAAGCACCCACGTGGGTGGCTGGTCTGTCCAGACGCAGTCCCCAGGATATTCTGCATGCCCAGGTGGAGAGGGAAGCCGTGGAGTCATTTCCTCCATACCCCAAATAGAGGCGAGACTGGGAAGGAGTTGAGAGAGAGAGATGTGGAGAAGCCTTTTGACAAGAACAAAAGATAGTGGTGTTGACCAATGGCCTGAGCAGAGGGGACACCCATAGAGAATATGCTTCCAGCAGAGGCCAGGCGACAGGTGACAGGAAAGCACAGACTGGCCCTTCCCACAGTTGAGACACCCTGGAAGCAAACACAATTCCCAGAAAGGAGGGGAGGGGCAGCCAGAGTCACCAGAGCATTGGCTGAAGTTGGTCTCTCCCGCTGGGCAGATGGCTCGCACACCACAGACTGGGGTCACGTGTCAACGAGGCACCTGTTTCTCTGGCCTGAATTCTAACCAAATATGGCTTTAAAAGTGAACCTGCTCTCAGTCCAGGTGCCTCCCCCATGATGGGGGCACACTTTGGTTGGGGTCCCACATCTGGCCAAGACAGAACTCAGAACAGACAGAACACCCGTAGGAGGACAACAGGACATCACCCCATAGGGCTTCTTAACTCTGAGTTTCTACCTCATGCCCACTTCTTATGCAAGTCAGGAAAGGGTCCCGTGTCTCCAGCAGCCACGCCGCACGCAGCTCGCCACTAGAACGGAAGCCTATGGGAACAGAGTTCCTCCTGGCCTTGTCGACCACAGTCCCTGGAACAGAGTAGGTGTTCGATCGCTGCTTGTTTAGTCTGTGAATAACACACGTGTGGATTCATGGCCTGATGAGTAGAAACCCGTATACACCCACGGGCAGGCGTGAAGCTCACTGTTGAAAGAGTCATGTAGGTCAGTACTTCTTAGGGAGACAAATATTCCCCGAGCCTCCAGAAAGGCCCCTTAATTCTCACGACAGATTTTTTTTTTTTTTTAGACAGAGTCTTGCTTTGTCGCCCAGGCTGGAGTGCCCGTAGTACGATCTCAGCTCACTGCAACCTCTGCCACCCTGATGCAAGTGATTCCCCTGCCTGAGCCTCCTGAGTAGCTGAGATTGCAGGCATGTGCCACCACACCCAGCTAATTTTTGTATTTTTAGTGGAGGCGGGGTTTCTTCATGTTGGCCAGGCTGATCTTGAACTCCTGACCTCAGGTGATCTGCCTACCCCAGCTTCCCAAGGTGCTAGGATGACAGACGTGAACCACCGCGCCTGGCCACGACAGATATTCTTAAATGTAGGTGACAAATGACAGAATTTTGCTTTTTGGAAACAATGAGCTACTTTCAAAAACCCCAGCAAAAGAAACCTTGAGACGACAGCCTCCGGGGAAGATGAGTCCACACAGCCGCAATGGTTCCTGTGGTTTTAGCAAAGCCAGGGCAGTGCTATAGGAAAACTCAAAATAGCCATATAAATCATCGTATTGGGTAATTTGCTTATGAATCCTTGGCACAAAAAAAAAATCTTCCCGGGATTTGCTTTTAAATAATCACAATGGAAAGAGGAGTAAGTACTAAGCTGAGCATGGATGAAAGAAAATCAGCCACAAACTGGTAGTTCAGAAGTCTGGGTGATACGAACACAGGGTGATAGAATTTGTCTACTTTTACAGATGTCTGAAATTTTCCACCTAAAAAGTTTTTGTGTTTTAAATGCACATCTATCTCTGGGGCTGGGCCAGCAACTCCAACCCTGGAGGGAACAACATATCCCATCTGTTTCCTCGTGGCTTGTCAGAGACAACGTTCAGGCTGCTGTATTCTGTCTAAATTCCAGAAATAGTCAGGACACTGCGACTTCCAAGCCTCATACCTGAGATAATTAGAACAAGAAGTCTGTGCTCATGTGTCCAAGATCATTAAAGAATTCAAGAAGCAAGCCAAAGAAAAAAAATTATTTTACTAAAATTAACTGTAATGATCCCAAATCCATGTTATTTCTATATATGAACTTTCTGAAATGCATGATATTTGTATCCAGCAAAGAATGTCTTTTCGTAGCCCAAGAAAAATAAGAAGAGTGAAATGAAGCTGGCCAGGAAACAGTGGAATGGGTCTGTGTGTTCACCCAGATGGCGTAAGTCAAGGAGGGTTCCATGCTGGGATGATTTCTGAGCTACTCATCAGTCGGTCCTAAGATGAGTGGCCTCAGGTTACCATTGTAAAAACGCTGGTAGCCACAGAGCAGAACCTGCTCCAGGCTTCGGGAAAAAGCTGCTGGAACTGGCTGGCTTGTATTTCCTTCCAGAGCCCGGATGCCTCCCGGGTTGTTCCGGTCTGCTGAGCAGATCCCTGAATTTCTAGAAAAATTAGAAACACAGAATCCATGTCATTACCTTTGCAGGGATCAAAGTAAATGGTGAGGAAAAAAAAATGAATCTGGGAGAAGAAGGTTTTCCAGTTTAAGGAATGGCATTTCCAGATGACAGGGCATGAGGACAACACATTTGATCAGGGGCTGTGCTACTTCTGACTCATCTTTTTCCTTGTCTTATATTGCAGCACTGAAGTTAGGTTCCCATACTTTTATTTTATTATTATTATTTTTTTTTTTTTGAGACGATATCTCACTCTGTCGCCCAGGCTGGAGTGCAATGGCGTGATCTCGGCTCACTGCAACCTTTGCCTCCTGGGTTCAAGCGATTCTCCTGCCTCAGCCTCCAGAGTAGCTGGGATTACAGGTGCCCGCCACCACAACTGGTTAATTTTTGTATTGTTAATAGAGATGGGGTTTCACCATGTTGGCCAGGCTGATCTCAAACTCCTGACCTCAGGTGATCTGCCCGCCTTGGCCTCCCAAAGTGCTGGGATTACAGACGTAAGCCACTGCTCCCGGCCAGGTTCCATAGATTCTTTATCCTCTTATTCTTTGTCTTTTGCAAGAAGGATTTAAAGAGGCTTATAACAATATATGGACTTTAGAAAAAAGTAAATGTTGGTAACTCAATAGTAAAAAATCAAAAATATAAATTATTGATCTTGAAAATGTTTATGCAATTTTAATTGTGTAAGGACAATATCTGGAAGAGAATAGGTAAGAATATAAGTAGTGTGTTAGGGTGGTAAAATTATAGGTGAGTGTTTTTATTTTGTTAATTAAAATATTTTTATAGTTAAATACAAAAGAAAATTAGAGGCTTAGACTTACTTGCCATATTCTGCTGAATTCATCATAACAGGCCATCTATGAAAGAGGAAGACACATTCATCTTTTAAAGTGAGAAAAAATTTAAATATCCAAGACTTCTTTGTGCCCTTATAGTAATTTAGTGTTGAAACTTGAAATATAATATTTTTTAAAATCTACTTCATAATTTTCAGACAAATGCAGGCTGGGATCCTGCTCCTGCCATTTTCACAGGAAGAGTTACTGAAATTCTGATGCTCCTTCTTATTTGTAATATGAAGATGATAATAAAAGTGACCTCACTGTCAAAAAAAAAATGAAGTAAATGGTGAAATCAGAACATGAGGAAAGGTAGGGAAGACAAGACGCAAATAAGAAATATGGCACATTCATTAGAGACGAGCCACAGATTGGGCTCTGAGCTGTCAAAAGATGCTCCAGCCAGGAAAACATACCAGAGACAGGCCAGGAGTGTACATAAGATGAATCCAGACTTGCTTCTTGGGAGACACATTCCTGGAACAAGATCATAGAGAAATTCCTCTTGGAAGTCTGTTGTTAGAGAGAGTAAGGGGCCATCTTATCTTCCAAGGAGTCTGCTTTGCAGTGGAAGAACAGGGCACAAGATCAACAAAGTTAATGATACAATCTAAAAAAAATGCAAAGCAATTTTAAGTTACTGTAACTGTTTTTATGGAGAGGAATGCTTGCGAACAGTAGCACGTAGAGCTAAACATTAACTCTATCTTCTTTAGGAAATCAATGTACCCAGTCTTCAGCCTTCTTCTGGAATATAGCCCTTGTGATATGCTCATGGGTACCTGACCTCTGTTCTTGGGTCCTGCTCTGTAAAATGAGCCAAGTACCACCCATCACCAAAACCATCATCCTCACCAGCATTATAACCATCACCATTACAATCAGAAACACCATTGCCATCATTATAACCATCACCATCACAATCAGAAACACCATCACCACCATCACCATCATTATAACCATCAGCATCACAATCAGAAACACCATCACCACCATTATAGCCATCACCACCACAATCAGAAACACCATTACCATCATTATAACCATCACCATCACAATCAGAAACACCATCATCAACATCACCATCATTATAAACATCACCATCACAATCAGAAACACCATCACCACATCACAATTATCATAAGTATTACCAACACAGTCAGAAATACAACACCATCAAAAATGCCACCAGAAACACTATCACCAACAGCAAGACCATCACCATAATCATCACCAACACCATCAGAAACACCACCAACACCATCATCACTGTGACCAATACCATGGACATCCACACCATCATGATCAACACCATCACCAACACCATCAAAAATGTCAGAAACACCATTACTAACAGTAAAATGATCTTTACCATCATCAACACAATCAGAAACACCATTATCATCATCACCACCAACACCATTATTATTGTATTAGTCCATTTCTACATTGCTATAAAGAAATACCTGAGACTGGATAATTTATAAAGGAAATAGGATTAATTGATTCACTGTTCCACAAGGCTAAGGAGACCTCAGGAAACTTACAGTCATAGCAGAAAGCAAAGGAGAAGCAAGCATCTTCTTCACAAGGTGACAGGAGAGAGAAGAGCAAAGGAGGAACTTTCAGACACTTAATAAAACCATCAGATCTCATGAAACTTACTCACTGTCTCTAGAACAGCATGGGGAAAACTGCCCCCGTAATCCAATCACCTTCCTCCCTCAACACATGGGGATTACACGTCCCTCCCTAGACATGTGGGGATTACAATTTGAAATGAGATTTGAGTGGGGACACAGAACCAAACCATATCCATCATCAACACCAATAACATCACCAATACCAACACCATCATAAACCCCACTAGAAACACCATCGCCAACAGTGAAATCATCACCATCATCATCACCAACACCATCAGAAAAGCACTATCAAAAACAGTGGACCCATCACCAACACCATTATGGTATCATCACCATCACCAGTACCATCACCAGTGGCATTATTATCACCATCATCAACACCATCATCATCATCTCCATCATCATCACCAACACCATCACCACCAACACCATCACCATCACCACCCCCATATAACCACCCTCAGCAACACCATCACCAACACCAACACTATTTATGGCACTTAAGTGGGGACTAAACATCTCAAAAATCAAACCAGTGAGGAGTCAGACATTAGATTATTTTGTTATAACATTCTAGAAAATAAAGTCTCCTAAATTACCCTATACTGTATCTGAAGACAACCATAAGAAGTTTTCTATCTTTAGGAAATCTTCACCACCAAGGAAATTAGTAATGGCAATTTATTCAAAAGTAAGGTTTAATGTTAGCGGAAAGAGATATTGAGCCAAGGAGCAAGGTGAAAATGAGGATTCTGTGTCAGAGGATGAGAAAGAGCCCATGAAAAGCCAACAAGAGTGGCACCGACAGATAGACAGGATTGGGCCACACAGATGAAGCTGTCGCCTAAGTCACCCATTCACCTTGTTATTGGCAAAGCCAGGTCTTCCCGCATCTTCCTTTGCACAAGAATGAGTTAAGAGAGAACAAACAATATAAGGCCTAAAAAAAAAAAAAAAAAAAAAAAAAACAAGAACAAAAAGTATGGGTTTGTTGCATGTCAGGGCTCGAGGGCAGAGCAAGGTCTCACCCCTGGGAGCGATGTTCAGTGGAACCCAAGAGAGGCACCGAAGGCCCCTCAGTAGAAGGTCACAAGGACATGACTTCATGAAGGAGGAGCAGATCATCAGAAGGGAAAAGGGGGATCAAGAAGCAACGATGGAACATGAGAGTTAAAATAATCATGTAGAATGGACTGAAAGAACCCATTTTCTGGAAACATACCTGAACTTGGAAACAGACCACTGCATAACCGGACAGAGAATTGAATGTAGGGCCCAAACAAACAACATAAAGACAGAAGAGTTGACATGTATTTGGAGCCATAAATAACATAATTGCTGCTGCTGAATCATGAAGCCAGTCACTGGGTGATAAGCTTGACAGGCAGAGGAAGAGGATGAAGAGATGAAGGGTGGGCAAAATGGCTCTGCACTAAATGACAGGAAGCAGGGGGAATACACGAACAAATAGCTTCCTAGAGTCGATTCCATAATGAATAGGGAAAAAGCAAATCTTGCAGGGTACGCAAGTTCCATGCCCACAATGTGTCAGGCAAGATCATTCTGGCAACATTTTTAAACTAATGAATGAAAAATAATATTTAAACAAAAATTCCTGCAAGTATGCAGGTGGTTGGCATAGGGAAGAGGGCAGGATAGAAAGTGTAGAAACTGAATATTAATTTCATTAATGTGCAAAGAAACACACAACACCAGTTGCTGTAGACGAAGGGCAATGATTATGAGTGTTTGGTCAAAGTGACTATCTTCATGGTGAAGATGGCAGAGAGATGACCCCAGGGATGCAAGACATCTAAAAATATGCCAGACACTCTTTCTAAAATAGAATACTTGGGCTCGTTGTAACTGCAAAACTGACCGAAGGGAAAGAACTCTGCGTAGGAGGGCGGAGGACAGACCCTCAAGGAGGAAATGCTCCCTGTCTGGTCTGCAGGAATCCAGCCACCAACACTCAGTTGAGTGAAAAGAAACCCATCTGAGCAGCTGTAGAGATCAGGGTTGTTTCTGTAAGCTCCTTTCCATCGTTTTATGTTAGGAAGTTCAGTTTACCCAGCCAGCCTCACCTACATCATACGACAAGTCCATTTTTCAATCCTAGCTCCAAAGAGCAAGGTTTTTTTAAGTTGTTAGCAATGTGCAACTATGTTTGAAGGAAAACATCAAATGCGATTACGGTAGCACTGAAACTGACCTATTTTAAAGGTGATTTCATTTCAGAATGATCTATTGTTTCCCAAATTATTAGTATCTTGGCAAGAAATGTTGAAATAATAAACACTTCGGAAGTGACATTTAAAAAAGGCAAAAGAGAAACCATAATTTTGGCCCAAATTGCTAGACCAGGGGTTTACCTCAGCGATGACAACATCTGTGGGCTGAGAACAAGGGCAAAAATAAACATGAAGAATCTCGCAGAGCACCACAAGATCACAGAGAAATTATGAAGGGAAAGCTCGCTCTCCAAGTAGAAGACGCATGATGAGTTCAACAAGTTCAAATCATTTAACGATGACCCAACTCGGAGTTGCTGGAAGATCAAGGGCACCTCCTGCTGTTTATTCAAGTAGAATCTGACTTAAGGGTGTGCTGTCTTTGCCAGGGGCATGCTGGGGGAAGGCAGTGTCTTCCTCCCCTCCGAAGACAGTCCCAACCTTGGAAGGGGTGTGTGGCGGGGTCGGGGGTCTCGTATCTGTTCCTGTAACTCTGACTTTTCCCCCTTGCCTGTCAGATTCAGGGGAGGGGTAACAGGTACCCCACCCCCAGCAAAATGCCTTCCATATGAAGCCATCACCAGGGGACCCTGACAGCACACTATTAGTTGTTGTTTACATACAACAAACTTTCCTGAATTACCCACAGTGTGCCTATGCCAGGTTTTCAGGCCATGGAGTGTCTCACCTTTATATTCACCTCATTCCTGTCCAGTATGTAAGAAGATACTGTCAGTAGGCCGGGCGCAGTGGCTCATGCCTGTAGTCCCAGCTACTCGGGAAGCTGAGGTAGGAGAATGGCATGAACCTGGGAGGCAGAGGTTGCAGTGAGCTGAGATCATGCCACTGCCCTCCAGCCTGGGCAACAGAGCGAGACTCTGTCAAAAAAAAAAAAAAAAGAAGAAGAAGAAGATACAGTCAGTAAAATGTCCCAAAGAGTCACCAGAACCTTTGAAGAAAGGTGGAAATGATGAGGTGGGCAATGCTCAGATGTCCCATGTCTCCATTTCTTGCTGACTTTTGGCCTCCACCATGGCCTGCAGACCAGCACACCTGCACCTTGTAAGCTCTGAGTGATATCTCCATACATTAATCCATTTGCCAGGCACCCAGCTGCACTCTTCCAAATACTCAGCCCATGGGAAATCCTTCCTCCGGTGTCTGCACCACTCTCCCAGGAGCCTGAGGTCCACGTGCACCAAAAACCTGGAAACATGGCAGCCACTCTTCCCTTCCCTTGCTACTGAAGAGCTGCATGATTATCCTTCAGTATCTCAAGTCTATGTGTCCCAGTCATTTACAGAGACTTCAACACAAAAGATGACTTAGTGCTATTTTTTCATAACACAGTGACTGATCAAATTCCAACACAACTGAGTCCCTTCTATCCCTGCCTGTGTTAATCTATTCTCGTGCTACTAATAAAGACATGCCTGAGACTGGGTAATTTATAAAGAAAAAGAGGTTTAATTGAATCACACAGTTCCACATGGCTGGGGATGCCTCACAATCTCGGTGGAAGGTGAGGGAGGAGCAAAGGCACATCTTACACAGCAGCAGGCTGGAGAGTGTGTGCAGGGGAACTGCCCTTTATAAAACCATCAGATCAGGTGAGATTTAGTCACTATCATGGGAACAGCACGGGAAAGACCAGCCCCATGATTCAATTATCTCCCACCAGGTCCCTCCCAGGACACACTGGGATTATATGAGCTACAATTCGAGATGAGATTTGGGTAGGGACACAGCCAAACCATATCACTGCCTTCTTGATTGATACTAAAATGGCCCGAACAATCTGGGTCATCGTCTTGCCCTGACTAAAAGGCTTTGCCAGGCTCCTGAGGAGTGATTCTGGGATCCTAGACACTAGTGAGACTCCGACCCTCTTCTAGTGAGCAAAGGCATCTCCCTGAGTTTCTACAGCCCTTCGTCTTTATTGGGTCACAAGAGAAAGGAGGAGGAGGTAATGATTGGTCAGCTACTTACTTGACCACAGGTTCTCATTGTTACTAACAGGCTTCAATTAAGCCTAATTATAAGAAACACTTGCGCCTGGGTCTTGACTGCCCTAAGCAGTCCTGGGTGGCAGATGCAGTTTGTCACTTTGCCAGCATTCTGCATTTATGAGAACAGTTTGCCGTTTACCCATATAGCCTCCAATGGTATACTGAGTTGATCACGACCCTCACTCTTTTGGCCTCCAACATGACCCCTTCTACATGTGCAGTTTGCCTAATGGAGAGGACTGTGCCACTCTCAAATATCTTCTACCCTCTCATTCCAGCACGCAGGAACGCTGGAACCTGGGCATTGCCATACAACTTGCTAATCAAATGAGAGTAAAAGTGAGGGTGTCACCTCTAGCAGGAGCTTTCAGAGCTCCTTTCAGAGCCACTCCATTCTCCTTCCCTTACCCTGTAATCATGGGAACATGGGTTGAGATGGGTCAACAGATAAGTGACCACAAGGGACAAAGTCTCCCACGCTAACCCATATGGATGGACCTGCAGCACAAGTGAGAATCAACCATGGTTGTTGATGCTCTCAGCAAATCCAAGCCTGCCTTACTGACACACAGCTCGCTGGCATGTGCTCTGCATAGACCACACTTAACACCTTGACTCCATTGCCAGTAAAAACCAGTAAGCTTATCTCTGTGGATCGCTTATACTTTTAGCACAGTTTCAGAATTTCAGCAAAGTAACCGGTGAAAATGCGGGAAGTTGGTTATTGGCTCATAGAGAAAACAAATTGATGAAATAATTTCAGTGATTTGTTAAATGTGGTTTCTGTCGAAGGCAGCAAGTTAAGTCAGATGTCTGAGTTGCTCAGGCAGGAACTATTCTTCTTTGGGTCAGTGGTCTCTTTATGTCCCCATCTTACGGAAGTCGTATATTAGAATATGACTTTCCCTTCTTTGGCCTTTTTCTCTGGAAGGAGTGGTGTGAGGTCTCCCTGTACTTGGGATCATCTCAGGTTCAGCGACTCTTACCCTTACGGCTGGAGGGAGCCTTAAGCATCTTTGGGCCTGAAGGGGGCCTGGGGAAAATTTCTGCTTCCTTTAAATCTCTTTGCCTCCAATCTTACTTCAGGCCATTCTGTCGCCCATTTACTAAGCCCATTTGCTCTCCCCCTATTAAGCCTATGCAGAGAGAACAGCTTGAGAGCTGCAGGGAGCCCTTGCCTTGACTTTTTTTCTGCCCCATTATTATTAGGTCCTGTTATTCTAGTTACCACCACAGTCTGAAAATTAAGCATTCCCTCTCTGGAAGGGGTTGCTGTGGTTCACCGAATCAGGCCAGAGCCCCACATGGGATTCACATCAAGAAGAGGTAGAGCCATGAGTCCTCCTAAAGCCAATGTTAGTTACTGTGAAATCACAGCCTGATGACTATGGGCTGCAATAGGATCTTCTTTCTCTAAATACTCATCTTCCCTTTCCTACTTCTCCCCTTTCTCTCTTCCTGCATGCACACCCCCATCTATGCCTCTCTGATGACTCAAACCATACAAATGGTTCTTCCCATGCTGAGCAGTCTCTGGGCAGTCTAGGTTCTATCTGCTGAGGTTGCATCTGATAGACTCTCATAACATCTACACTGTGATTGACAAGCATCAATCCCTGTGATTGGCACACTGTGATTGACACATGTCTGTTTGGTTCCCACAACATCTAGCACTGTGATTGATACACTACAGACATCCAACAAAATGCATTCACCTGAGTGTGTGAGCTGAAATTAATTAAATTCCTGGAAGCTACTTTGCAGAGAAAGTTTATTAATTCATAATTAATATCACTTCTGGGTCATTTGCATTTCATTTGATGTACCATTATTGATGAAAGACTGATTGAATGAGCATAATGTGATTGAAATCTGAATTAATATATTGTAATAATTTATTGTTTCCCTAATTCCAAGTCAACAGGAGTGGAATGGACTTACATTCTTAGACCAGTGACATTCAAAATGAAAAACCCATTTCACCTTTATATCCATTTTAGTCTCTTGGTGAAAATTTGATCGTCTGACTACAATAACTTTCCTTGGTGGTGACAAATAGGTTAATTTTCTGGCTCTAGTCAAGGAAGCCGTGTTTTTCTAAGTCCGCATGCTTGTCCTTGGATATTATGAATGACCGTACACTCACTGCAATGGGCTAATTCGGTCTTAAGACTCTATTCCAAGCGTGAAGTCTCTCATGGTTCACAACAGCAGCAAAATCTTTAACTGAATTATGCTTTCAATCTGGCCACCGCAGCTGCCCTATACATTTCTCCTGTGTAAATAGCATTAAGTGTATAATGTATGGGCTCACTACTATTTGCGGCTGCTGTACAATAAAACCCTTTCTGTTTTTTATTGTAAACAGATGGAAGCCACACAAAATGAAATTAGAATAATAATTCTAAGTGAATCAAGTTTAATTATAATTTTCCTAATACATCGAGTGTTAGAAAATCCATATTAATGTATTGAGTCTCATGGACTAAAGTTTGTACATGGACAGCATTTTAGTCAAATGCACTTCAAGCTGTAAATTATCTGATTTGAGCATTTTCACATGTCATCAACTAATTTAATTCAACTAAAACATGCATTAAGTTTGTGCAAAGCTTAGTATGAGACATTGCCTTAGGCGTAGTGAAAAATGAAAAATTAAACTTCAAGCACCTTTACAAGGAGAAGGCTGGTATAGTTTCTCAAATACATACATTTAAGACCTTGTCCAGGCCGGGCGCGGTGGCTCAAGCCTATAATCCCAGCACTTTGGGAGGCCGAGACGGGCGGATCACGAGGTCAGGAGATCGAGACCATCCTGGCTAACACGGTGAAACCCCGTCTCTACTAAAAATTACAAAAAACTAGCCGGGTGAGGTGGCAGGCGCCTGTAGTCCCAGCTACTCGGGAGGCTGAGGCAGGAGAATGACGTAAACCCGGGAGGCGGAGCTTGCAGTGAGCTGAGATCCGGCCACTGCACCCCAGCCTGGGCGGCAGAGCGAGACTCCGTCTCAAAAAAAAAAAAAAAAAAAAAAAAAGACCTTGTCCAGTACGTTTATGTTTAAAAAAAAAACTTGCAACAATTGTTTTAACACTGAACCACCACCCAATCACTCAGCATGTGAGTTTGGCAACATGATGCGAAATCACAAATCAGACTATTGATGACTTTTATCGAATAATTTAAATAGATTGGTTTTACCCTTTGACCAAAACAGTGACTAGAGGTGATGAATATGTTAATTAGCTTTATTCTGGCAATTATTTCATAATGTATATGTATACCAGAACATCACAATGTACATCTTAAATATACACAATTTTTTTGTCAGGTAAACCTCAATAAAGCTGGGAAGATGATAGATAGATAGATAGATAGATAGATAGATAGATAGATAGATAGATAATAGGATGGATAAATGGATGAAGAGATGGATAGATATACAGATGGATGGATGAATAGATGCATGGGTGGGTGGGTGGGTGGGTGGGTGGATGGATGGATGGATGGATGGATGGATGGATGGATGGATGATGGATGGATGGATGGACAGATGGACAAACAGGTGGACAGATGGATGGATGGGTGGATGGACAGATATTTGCTTTAGGTCAACACAAAGACTATACCAGACTGTATTCACAAGGTGTTCATAGTCACAGAAGTCTGAACTGCACACCACAGAGAGCACATGGAACTTGGAAGTATACAAAAGAAAGTCAAAAACATAATGAATGGGTGGCTTACGCCTGTAATCCTAGCAATTTGGGAGGTCAAGGTGGGCAGATCACACGAGTTCAGTAGTTTGAGACCATACTGGGCAAAATGGTGAAACCCCATCTCTACCAAAAATACAAAAAAAAAAAAAAAAAAATTAGCCGGGTGTCATTGTGCGTGCTAGTAGTCCCAGCTACTCGGGGAACTGAGGTGGATCACTTGAACCCAGGAGGTGGAGGTTGCAGGGAGCCAAGATTGCACCACTGCACTCCAGCCTGGGTGACAGAATAAGATCCTGTCTCAAAAAAATAAAACTTAAAAATTAAAAGAGTTTATTATTAAGCTACCATCATCTATCACAGCAATAGGCAAAATTCTTGGTAAAAATTTAGATGCCTCATAATATTTTTATTATTACCTATATTAATAGAAAGAAACTCTGTAGTTTGAAAGAACTATTGTCACCGATTATCTTCAAAGCCAGTCAGAGCCACACTCCAACAGAACCCCTTCTTTGCTCGGGGTGGTGTGTGCTGTTGTGGGCGCTCCCTCCGGTGGCCGCTGCTGCACGCGGGGATCACGCCAGGGGTGCCTCAGCTTGCTCACACGTCTGGGTGGACATTGCAACAGTGGGTCTTCTGTAAAATGCTGCCTCTGTGTTATCCCAGGAACCCATGGACTCCAAGGACACTGCCTTGTCAATCCTATCATTTTGTATTTTTTTGATAAAATGTTATTTTTGATCCTCTTGATAATGAGGAAAATTGGTAGAGCATACATCAGATGGTTAACAAACACTAACTATTGATGAGCTTATGTTAACTGTGTAAGGGCTGTTCTTTCATAGTTATTTGTTTACTTTGGAATATTCAAATATATTCAAATATACACACAGTACTTTGAATATATATACAGTACACATTTTCGATACATTAAAGCAGGGGTGTCCAACCTTTTGACTTCCCTGGGCCACACTGGAAAAAAGAGGTATTGTCTTGGGCCACAGATAAAACACACTAACACCAAGGATAGTGGATGAGCTAAGAAAAGGTCCATGCAGACTTTTCAAGATATCCGCCACCACAGATAAGCCGAAAAGTCCTCACATTCAAAGGACTTGACTTTGATGTGACTGTGTTATAGGATATTTGGGGAAGATTGCATCTTGTACTCATTCATGCTTAGCAGTTTCTGGTAAATGCCTCCAGATAATCTGGCTCATCTGTATGCATTTATTTATTTATTCATGTAGAGACAGAGCCTCGCTCTGTTGCCCAGGCTGGAGTGCAATGGCTCACTGCAACCTCTGCCTCCCAGGTTTAAGCAATTCTCCCTGCCTCAGTCTCCCCAATAGCTGGAATTACAGGTACCCGCCACCACGCTCCGCAGTAGCTGGGATTACAGGCACCCGCCACCACGCTCCCTAGTAGCTGGAATTACAGGCACCCACCACCACGCTCCGCAGTAGCTGGGATTACAGGCACCCGCCACCACGCTCCCTAGTAGCTGGGATTACAGGCGCCCGCCACCACGCTCCCCAGTAGCTGGGACTGCCTGCCACCATGCCCAGCTAATTTTTGTATTTTTAGTAGAGATAGGGTTTCACCATGTTGGCCAGGCTGGTCTGGAACTCCTGACCTCAAGTGATCTGCCTGTCTCGGCCTCCCAAAGTGCTGGGATTACAGACGTGAGCCACCGTGCCCAGCCTTATCTGCATTTATAATTTTTATTTTTTACTCAGTGCTGTTGGACTGTTTTGGGCCTTGCCTCCATCATAGGTTATGCTTTCTGGAATTTTTAATTTATTTTATTTTATTGATTTACTGTTTTTTTGAGAGAGTCTCTCTGTGTCACCCAGGCTGGAGTGCAGTGGCTCATTCTCAGCTCATGGCAACCTCCACCTCCCAGGCTCAAGTGATCCTCCCACCTCAGCCAACCCACCCCACCCCTGCCCTGAGCAGCTGGGACTATAGGTGTGCACCACCACACCCGGCTAATTTTTGTATTTTTAGTGGAGATTGGGTTTTGCCATGTTGACCAGACTTGTCTTGAACTCCTGACCTCAAATGATCTGCCAGCCTTGGCCTCCCAAAGTTCTGGGATTACCGGCGTGAGCCACTGTGCCTGGTCATTTTTTTTTTTAATTTTTAATTGTGATAAAATACACATAACATAAAATTTACAATCTCAACCATTTTTAAGTGTACAGTTCTGTGGCATTAAATATACTGTGTACGACCATCACCACCATAGAACTCCAGAACTATTTCCTCTTCCCAAACTCAAGCTCTGCCCCCATGAAACACTAACTTTCCATTCCCGTTTCCGCTAGCCCCTGGCACGCACCTGACCCTATGATGTTGACTACTCTGGGGACCTCGATTTAGCAGAATCATTCAATACTTGTCTTTTAGTGGCAGGCTTATTTCACTAAGCACAGTGTCCCAAGGTTCATCCATGCTGTAGCATCCATCAGAATTTTCATCCTTTTTAAGGTCCACTAATATTCCATTGTATGGATAGACCACATTTTGTTTATCAGTGGACACCCTTGGGTTGCCGCCAAGTCTTAGCTATTGTGAATAATGCTGCTATGAATGTGGGAATTCAAATCTCTCTAGGAAGTCCTACTTTCAACTCTTTTGAATCTATTCTCTCGACTGGAAGTGCTGGGTATGTAGTAGTTCTATCTTAATTTTGCCTTCTGTTTTTATAATGCTGCGTCTTTTCTTTCTTCTTCTTAAATTTGTTATTATACAGTCTATGAGTGTGATCTATATTTCACGTGTTTTTTTCTTTTATGCTCACTGGAAATTTTTATATTTTGTTTTTAGTTCTTTTACTGGACATTTTAAAAACTAATGTCACATAACAAAGTTCAACCCCTCTCTATTTAGACAGTGCCTCTAGACTACCGATTATAGGTCTTTATGAAATTAATGTAGGCCGGGCGCGGTGGCTCAAACCTGTAATCCCAGCACTTTGGGAGGCCGAGACGGGCGGATCACGAGGTCAGGAGATCGAGACCATGCTGGTTAACACGGTGAAACCCCGTCTCTACTAAAAAATACAAAAAATTAGCCGGGTGAGGTGGCAGGCGCCTGTAGTCCCAGCTACTCAGGAGGCTGAGGCAGGAGAATGGCGTGAACCCGGGAGGCGGAGCTTGCAGTGAGCTGAGATCCGGCCACTGCACTCCAGCCTGGGTGACAGCGCGAGACTCCGTCTCAAAAAAAAAAAAAAAAAAGAAATTAATGTATTTCTAACTTCTCATGTCTCTTTTTGTACCCCCAATAATTTTAGTTTATTATTTTATTATGCTGATTTCTCATACTTTATACTTTTAAATATGTGTGATATGTCAGTTTTATACATTGTTATTATTATTATTATTATTTTTGAGACGGAGTCTCACTCTGTCACCCAGACTTGAGTAAAGTGGTGCAATCTCAGCTCACTGCAACTTCCGCCTTCCAGGTTCAAGCAATTCTCCTGCCTCAGCTTCCTGAGTAGCTGGGGCTACAGGTGCCCACCACCACACCCAGCTAATTTTTATATTTTTAGTAGAGACAGGGTTTCGCCATCTTGGCCAGGATGGTCTCGATCTCTTGACCCCATGATCTGCCCACCTCAGTCTCACAAAGTGCTGGGATTACAGTCGTGAAACACTGCGCCCGGCCTATACATTATTTTTAAACTTCAGACTAAACAAGAAGAGGAACACCGCATATTTATATCACGTCCAACCATGCCTCCCTCCCTCTTGCTTCCACTTCTGTTATTCCATAGCGTCTTATTTATAACATTTGTCATTATATCCTCGCATGTACCATAATCCTCATGGGAGCTTTAGTCTTATTCCTACATTGAATGGCTTCAGTGCTCATGGCTCACTTTTTATCTGTGTCTCCATCTGTTTGTGGAGACATTCAAGTTTGTTCTAGAGTCATCTTCTAGAAATTTCTTTAGGATGGGCTCACCAGCCCTGCATCCCATGGGTCTCACATGCTTTAAGAGACTTTACTCTTATAGTATTTTTAGTAGAGCCCATGCTTTTTTCATTTCTCATTAAATCATCTTAATAAATTGAGTCTTTTCTGGATCAGCTATTTTACCCAAGGTACAAATTGGAGAGAGACTAGGTCAGAATTTCCCCAGCTCAAAATGAAGCTCCTTGTGACTCAGAGCCTGTGTGCATGGGTGTATACATGCAAGTGTGTGTATGGGTGTGAATGCATGTGTGTACATGTGTGTGTACATGCATCTGTGTACACGTGTGTGTGTACATGCATGTTTGTATGCATTAGTTGTCATTATTTCTCCCCAGCTAACAGAACATGCGGCTGTGGCTGCTTGAACCCCAGGCTCTCTCCCACCTTGCTTCCCTGGCAGCCACCTCCTGCAGGAGTCGCTCGCTAAAGTCACCTCTCAAGGCCTCTGCACAACACCTGACACCTGGTAAATACTCGAAACGTGCAGGGTTTCCTTTCCTCTGTACAGTGTCTCCTGTCCTTCAGTGATACCCTGGGTCATTTCTACTGCAGCCTTGCATCAGATCCCCTGCTCCAAACAAGACACGTGGATTCCGCCTGAGGCTGCAGCATCGCTTCAGGAGTCTTGGTGAGTTGGGCGCTGTGTCTGGGAGCTGCTCTGCTCTCCAAGCCACCCCATGCCCCGGTTGGATCTTCCCTCATTCCACGCCCTTTCATGCGCGCTGTAGAATCCATGGTGATGCTGCAAGCTCCATGGAAGCTTGAGTTTGCTTTCTGGCTTTTGTTCTTATTCTCCGGGGACAGCTTTAGAAAGAAGAAAATAGAGACGGCTTTACCCTGCTGTCTTAAAATAGACACAGAAAGTAGAAGGGTTGTTGCCAGGGGCTGAGGGGAGGGGAGCAGGAATGAGTGTTGAATGGGGCAGAGCTGCAGTCTGGGGCGATGAAAAGGCTCTGGAGGTGGATGGTGGTGACGGTTACACGGCAGGGTTCTAATGCCACAGAGTTGCACACTTAAAAATGGTAAATTTGGCCAGGTGTGGTGGCTCGTGCCCGTAATCCTAGAGCTTTAGGAGGCCAAGGTAGATCCTTCTTCATCAAACTTGAGGCCAGAAGTTTGAGACCAGCCTAGGTGACAGAGACACACCCTGTTTCTATAAAAAATTTAAATTTAAATTAATGGTAAATGTTATATGTATTTTCCTACAATTAAAAATAAGCAAAAATAGATTTAAAAAGATAGATGAGAGCTGAATAACTCCATGATTGACTGCTTGTATTTTGATGGCGTCAATTGATTGATTGATTGACACAGCCCCAGGACTCAAGGCCCTCAAACCAGGAAGCTGAGTCCCAGGAAGCAGCTCCTGCTGCGGTGCCGACTCCGTGGCTCTGAGAAGCCCCTTGTCCTTTGAGAACTTCAATGTTTATGTCACTAAAGCAGAGGATGATTCACAGTCTCTAGGTTCTGTAGCATCGAGGCTTTTGTAATCTTGCTTAATCTTGCACCCTTAAAATGGCCATAAATAAAACCAAGTCCCTATCACAAAACCGAGGACTTTCCACACACAGCTCCCCTGCAAGCATGGAAACCTTTGTGCATAAGACACAACCCGAGGTGAGAGGCAGCGGAGCTGTGGAAATGCAGGTGGGGGTTGCCAGGGTCGCCCTGTGGTCGTGAAGCAGGGGCCAGGATCATGCGGCCCGTTCCCAGCAGGCCTTAACCTCCAGTGGCCTGTGCTATCTCAGGAGAAGAGTAGCTTGATTTTCGAAAGAATCCAGCCCTTGGCTTTGCTATGAAGACAGCCAGACCAGGGCTTGGAAAGACTGAGTGTGACCGTGCACCAGGAGCCCATAAACCTGTCAGGAGACTCGGCCTCGGCCTGCTTTACCGTGTGGGAGCCCATGGCGGACAGCGGGATGAAGAATGAGTCTGGGAGTCGGTCTGAAAAAGACCAAGCTTGTACTCATTTACATCACTTTTGGCCTCAGCACTTGGCTGTGACATGAGGTTTTATTTCTGCTCCATGAACCCCTCCTCAAAAGGCTTTTCTCTCTGATCACAAACAGATTTTGGAAAAGAAAAGGAGGAAAAGAGGGAGGTTAGGTGTCCCACTTCGGTCTGGCCCAGCTTTAGATGGTCATGACTCATTGAAAGTGACGATAAATAGTTCATCATCTGGAGAGTGAAGATAATAAAAAATACAGTGCTGGCACCGTGTCCCTTGGACGCTGACTCCGGCCCCATGTGTGAACCCCAGGGCACTTGGGCAGGAGCTCTGGAGCTGGGCTTTGAGGAACGAAAGAGGCTCCTCATTAGAAAATGACCTGCCTCCATCCCGTGCACATGTCACCCCCCAACCACTCAGAACCTCGGCTCCTGACACAGAGGTATGGGGCCTGGGTCCACGATC
Organism: Macaca fascicularis; assembly: GCF_037993035.2. Lineage (NCBI taxonomy): Eukaryota > Metazoa > Chordata > Mammalia > Primates > Cercopithecidae > Macaca > Macaca fascicularis. Next base: position 4,106,259 of record NC_088383.1, on the reverse strand, counting down.
CCCTCTGCCTCCAACAAACAAAGTGGACTTGAAGGATCTCGATATCACAGCCTCAGTTTGCTCAGGCACAAAACTGAATCACTCGTCACTGTTCTGTGCCACGCATTGCATTTTATAAGAGTTCAATGCAATCATACACAAGAGAACCAAGGAAAATCATAGCTCCCGTATTCTGCAAGGGACTCGAAGGGCTGTCCAACCATTCATTTAAAGCATTTTTGTCACCTAGGAGGCACGTTCCAGTGGAATTCCCCTCCTATGATGCCGTGGAGTAGGTGAAGTCACAGCAATGGTCCAGGGGTATGAGGCCGTGTCTAGGGGAGCCTGACCCACTCCTACCTATCAGAGTCACACCCACCTGAAACAGGAGGCCACGCATCCCACAACGGTCTGTCAATGGTCTGTGTGCTCCTGTCAGAGTCACATTCACCTGAAACAAGAGGCCATGCGTCCCATAATGGTCTGTGTGCTCCCGTCAGAGTCACACCCACCTGAAACAGGAGGCCGTTCATCCCACAATAGTCTGTGTGCTCCCATCAGAGTCACATTCACCCGAAACAAGAGGCCGTGCCTCCCACAACGGTCTGTGTGCTCCTGTCAGAGTCACACCCACCAGAAACAAGAGGCCGTGCCTCCCACAGTGGTCTGTGTGCTCCCGTCAGAGTCACATTCACCCGAAACAAGAGGCCATGCATCCCACAGTGGTCTGTGTGCTCCCATCAGAGTCACACCCACCCGAAACAAGAGCCCGTGCCTCCCACAACGGTCTGTGTGCTCCTGTCAGAGTCACACCCACCAGAAACAAGAGACTGTGCATCCCACAATGGTCTGTGTGCTCCCATCAGAGTCACACCCACCTGAAACAAGAGGCCATGTGTCCCGCAACGGTCTGTGTGGCAGCAGCACCCGGGCTCCTCTTGCACTGCTCTGGGCCACCTTCAGATTTGGCTTGCACAGACCCCTGTCCTCCCAAATCCTATCTGTGGAGAGCGCAGCCCCCCTTCTAAATAAAGATGGAAAGGTGTGGCTTGCAAAACGAACTTGCTTCTGTCAGTGTTGAGACATGGCACCAGATGGAAACTCCACACGTACCATCTTCTTTCTTTCATCTTGGCCTTCATAGAGTCTCTGGCTAAGGGCAGACTCGGACACAGCCCTGCAGAGCAGGGACTGGATCTGTGGGTCCACCTCGGTGCATGGAATTATTCCTGGCACCCAGCATGGATGGATCCTGCCAGGGAAAAAGGAAGGAAAAAGCACACACCTAGTGACTGCTACAATACAGCTTCTCAGGAGAGCAGCCACAAATTTTACCCAAAGCCTAAGGAAAAACAGTGGTTAATGGGAAGTAACACGGAGCACATACAACACTCTGTTATGGGCAAAGCTAAAAGGAAACTGCATGGTTAGCTTTCTTCTTAGACAGCTTCAGAGAGCTGAGCTCCTACAATTCTTCCCCTTGATACGCAACCCACAGTGGGCACTAGAGGGCAGAGCGGTGTCACTGGTCCCTGTGCCTTTCTGGACTTTCCAGAGTGACATAAACTGCAGTGCTGGAGGAAGGGGCCCCGAACGTGGACCCAGATCCAGGATTCCTCTAGGAGCTGTCAAGACCTGCAAAGATTTTACTCTCCTGCAAGGTAACTCCTGAGCCTGCCCGTTTCACAAAAGCTGGCAGAAGACATGAGACACCTGAGTCAGAGAACAACAATGTTATTACTCACAAAAACTTCCACAGTCAGAGTGTCCAAGTTTTGCAATACGGGTTTGTCAAGCCGCACGTGGAGACACAGAAGGCCAGGTGATGTGGACGTGCAGTGGGTTGTGCTACAGGAGAGAAGCAGCGACCCCGAGCCTAGGGAAGCTGGACCTTTTATACCAGCAGGAGGCACGGCTCCCCTTTCCTCCTAGGGACGTACTACCTCCACCTTCGAAGACTGTTCACTGCACAAACATCCTGGAAACGACAAAGACTTTGTTCAGACAAGTCCTCAACAAAGACTGGCAGGACACATGAGACCCCTCTGCCTGGGAGACGTGCAAAACACACGAGACGCAGGAGGCGCTGTCTTCAGATGGTGACTGTGCTTGGAAGCAAAGGCCTTGGGCTAGTGACCCACTACTGCACTTTATAGGAGCAGCTGAAGGGCTCAGGCATCAGGAGCCCAAAAGAAGCCCAACCCGCATGCACGCAGTCACTCCCATTCCCTAAATTTTGCTGGAGCGCCAGGCTGTGTGCCAGGCTGTGTGCCAGCCCTGGCTCTACTCAAGTTGGAGTCTTCACCTTACACTTTTGATGACAGCCTTCACAGCCATCTTTCCTCTTTTCTCTAATCCTCTAAAAACACTCTTAATATTTGTGCCATGGGTCTCTTTAATAGCAAGGTGAAGCCAAAAGACCCTTTCTCAGGATAATATTTTTTTAACTATTAAAATACCTAAGAAAATAAAACACAGGCCGGGCACGGTGACTCACGCCTGTAATCACAGCACTTTGGGAGGCTGAGGCGGGTGGGTCACCTGAGGTCAGGAGTTCCAGACCAGCCTGACCAACATGGCGAAACCCTGTCTCTACTAAAAATACAAAGTTTGCTGGGCACGGTGGTGAGCACCTATAATCCCAGCTACTTGGGAGGCTGAGACAGGAGAATCACTTGAACCCAGGAGGTAGAGGTTCCAGTGGGCCGAGATCATGCCATTGCAATCCAGTCTGGGCAACAAGAGTGAAAGAAACTCTGTCTCAAAAAAAAAAAGAAAAGAAAAGAAAGCACCTAAATTAAATAAAATACCTCAGAAAATAAGAAAGAAGGAAAATCAGAAAATAAATTATTATTACCATCATTAAAAACCAGTTGTCAAATATTTTAAAATATACAACATATATAGAATATTTTTAAAAACATCTTTAGGACTAGTCTATGTGCTTCTCTGAGCATTAAATAGAAAGCTCAAGTGCTGGGTCCGGTAACTACTATGACTGCAAAGTAGCGAGGAGCATAAATGATATTCCGAGTCCCGCTCCACAGGGGTAACTCCCACTCCAAACCGGCCTGCACATTTTGGAATAATGCCAATATTTGGCAAATGTCCCCATTTGGGGTCTAGGGAATAAGACCCCCTGCACATGTAGAATCCCAGAGGGTAGAGACCATCTGGGAGGAAGGCAGAGCTGGACCGGGGCTGTGTCATGCCCTGGGGGCAGCAACAGAGGTGTGTGTGCACCTCGGTGGAGAAGGAGGCAGCACTGGCCCGGCCCAGCCCAGCGCAGCAAGTGAAGACCTCATGGAGAAGAGGATGCCTGGGCAGAGGTCCCAAGGGCACAGAGGATGAGGAGGGCAAACCTGACAGAAGGTGGAGGCCCAAAGAGAGTAGCAGGAGTGGAACGGTGCGATGTGCGCTGGGAGCTACAAGCTGCTTCAAATCTCTCCGTGGGAAGTGGGGGCTGGGAAAGTCGCCAGGTCAGGGCTCAGAGCCTCACAGATCGGGCAACAGCCATTCCAACGAGGACTGCGGCTGCTTTCTAGAATGTGAAATAGCAGCTGCCCTAGGATCTCTACACTAACCCCACTTGTCCGATCACGCACATGCCTCCCCTGGATCCCCACCTCCCCGAAACTCAGATTTTAAAAGGCTAACTCCCAGTCCATCTGGGGACCCCAGCCCATCTGCTCCAGCCCGTGTCTGCTCCCATTGGTGAGTGTCCACGCTGCGGTGGTCCTTAGTCCTCTGCAGGTGGCCTGCATGCCTGGGGCCAGCTCAGCTTGGAAGATGAGGCACAGTCAGCTTTGCACGTTCAGGAAGTCACACCGAGGCCATGGGCTCACTTGGAGCCGCTTCCTTGGTCTTTAATGTGAGTGGAAGGCTCTTAGCTGTGTGGATGGAAAGGCCCCCGCTGATGGGATGTTCGGAAGTGTCCTCTGGTGGCCTTCCCAGGACACTGTAAGTTGCTCTCTGCTGTCAGGTGTTAAGTTTAGCTCAAAACTGCCTCCTTACATAGTTTAAGTTCAGCCTACAGGTTTCTCCATGCAACTGTAACCTAACAGAATGTGTAAGAGGCGGTCACCTACTAATCCGATTGTGACTGTACCAATCACAGAGCTTTGACCAATCCCAGGTGGCCAACCGCTCAATGCATGTTCAAAGAAGACAGAGGCGGAGCTGCAGCCGGTCTGACGGTTTCTGTGCCTTTCTTCTGTTTTCTGTCCCTCACTTTCCCTCTTCTGTCTGTGAACATCATCCACCCACATGGCAGCCCCAGAGTCTCTCAGAAACCATTTGGGATCTAGGGGCTGCCCAATTTGCACATCGCTCTTTGTTCCGTTAATGATTAAATTTAATTTTTCTTAAGTTCTTATTTTAACAGAAGTCAGACTGGAGAGCCAGCCTGCACACCCAGGGTCTCCAGCATTTTCACAGTTTGCTGCAGGACTGTGGGCAGAGTTCGCCTCCTGACCCTGCCCCTTAGCGAGGCTCAGATGAGCTTTCACGAAGTCGGTGGGGGGGACAGTGACCCTGGCAGTTCCCTTCCGAATGATGGCACATCTGCAGCTGGGGCTCCCCACGATGAACTCCAGCCCTGCTCTCAGATTCCAGCGGCGAGCGTGGTCCGGACTCCGGGTGGGGCTCCCTACGACAAACTCCAGCCCTGCTCTGGACATCCCCAGCGGCCAGCTTGGTCTGGACTCCGGATGCTTCCAATAACTCATTGGGAGCTACTTTGGGAGCTACTTACCAGCTGGTTGCACCCTGCACGTGGTCCAGGTTCTGGCTTCAAACAGCCTCTTGGCCATTGTTTTTTTCTTTGAGATGGAGTCTCACTCTGTCACCCAGGCTGGAGCGCAGTGGCATGATCTCTGCTCACTGCAACCTCCACCTCCCAGGTTCAAGCCATTCTCCTGCCTCAGCCTCCCGAGTAGCTGGGACTACAGGCGCGCACCACCATGCCCAGCTAATTTTTGTGTTTTTAGTAGAGACAGGGTTTTGCCATGCTGGCCAGGCTGATCTTGAACTCCTGACCTCAGGTGATCCACCCACCTCGGCCTCCCAAAGTGCTAGGATGCGGGGATTTTTAAGGCAAAAAAAAAAAAAAAACAGTGATGTATTGGATTGCAGGCATGAGCCACCACGCCCAGCCTCTAGGCCAATTTTAAATAGAAGATATAGAAGGAAATACCACTGAAGAGAAGGAGCCAGGGAAGAACACCCCAAAGTCCTTGTCCTTCCCAGCATCCTGCAACATGTGAAAATAGACCATCCGGCCGGGCGCGGTGGCTCACGCCTGTAATCCCAGCACTTTGGGAGGCCGAGGCGGGCGGATCACGAGGTCAGGAGATCGAGACCATCCTGGCTAACACGGTGAAACCCCGTCTCTACTAAAAATGCAAAAAATTAGCCGGGCGAGGCGGCGGGCGCCTGTAGTCCCAGCTACTCGGGAGGCTGAGGCAGGAGAATGGCGTGAACCCAGGAGGCGGAGCTTGCAGTGAGCCGAGATCGCGCCATTGCACTCCAGCCTGGGCGACAGAGCGAGACTCTGTCTCAAAAAAAAAAAAAAAGAAAAGAAAGAAAACAGACCATCCAAACACTTCATTTTAGTCAACATTAATTGGATATTTCTTCCAGACAGGACTCGGAGGTTTTTAGTTTTAATTTTTCACTTTAGTGTAACTAGATCTGGTGCAGTACCTGGCATACACTAGGTGCTCAATAAATTATTTAAAATATTTTTGATAAGTTTTATGCACCTGTTAGTTAATAGGAGCATTCATGTTGGTATAATTATAATTAGATATCTTAGTGAAAAAAGTGAAAACTCAGGTGACAAATAAGCAAACCCTGAACGGACTCTAACCAGCTACAAATCGGAAAGCAGGGTTTAGTTAGAGTAAATTTCCTTGTGGACAACAGGCCTGTGAACGAAGGTGTTAAGTGTGCACTTCTGTTTTTAAATGAGCAAAAATGCGTACATGCAACTATTAGACATTTAAAATGGGTTGAGGAACAGGAAAATTGATTAAAGGAAAAAAATTGTTATCGAATTCATAGATTGTATGCAACTACTAAAAGGAAACTATGTATATCAGCCTGAAAGTTTGCTTCAAAAATGAAACGTCATCCAGGCGCGGTGGCTCACGCCTGTAATCCCAGTGCTTTGGAAGGCTGAGGTGGACGGATCACCTGAGGTCAAGAGTTCAAGACCAGCCTGGCCAACATGAGGAAATCTCTTCTATTAAAAATACAAAAAATTAGCTGGGCATGATAGCGGGCACTTGTAATCCCAGCTACTTGGGAGACTGAGGCAGGAGAATTGCTTGAACCCAGGAGGCATAGGTTGCAGTGAGCTGAGATCGTGCCATTGCACTCCAGCCTGGGCAATAACAGCGAAACTTTATTGCAAAAGAAAAAAAAGGAAGGAAGGAAGGAAGGAAGGAAGGAAGGAAGGAAGGAAGGAAGGAAGGAAGGAAAGAAGGAAAGAAAGAAAGACAGAGAGAGAAAGAAAGAAAGAAAGAAAGAAAGAAAGAAAGAAAGAAAGAAAGAAAGAAAGAAAGAAAGAAAGAAAGAAAGAGAAAGGGAGAAAGGGAAAGAAAGAAAGAAAGAAGAAATGTCTCCTAAAGGAAACAGTATCAGAGTATCAGATGTGCTGGACACCTGATGAGGTATGGTAGACACCTAACTCTGTGTGGTAGATACCTGACTAGGTATGGTAAACACCTAACTAGGTATGGTAGATGCCTGACCAGGTATGCCATACACCTGACCAGGTATGCCATACACCTGACCAGGTATGCCATACACCTGACTAGGTATGCTGTACACCTGACTGAGAATGCTTTATCCTGATGGACAAGAGGTCATTCCCCGGAGTCCATCTTCCTTCTCAGGACTGATCCCCTGGTAAGGCATTTAAATTGTGTTTCTTAGTGGATAGGGTATTTTCCACGTGACTTCAGAAAAATCTAAAATGATAATAATGGCAGTTGTTGTTAAGCATTTGCTGTGTGCCTTGCTCTGAGCTACCTATTTCACAGACAGTCTCCATTTAATGTTCACCATACTTGTATGAGATAATTTCTTACAAATGGAGAAACAGATTTAAAATGGGAAAACAACTGCTTAAATTCCCATAAATAATAATCAATTGATCTAAGCCCAGGTCTGTCCCAAGTCTGGCTGTCAGCCCTGTCACCTCCTGTCCCAAACAATATCACTGGTTTGAGCCCAAGGTTACACCTGTATAACAAGACCTTAAATAAGAATATCATGACATAGGCCGGGCGCGGTGGCTCAAGCCTGTAATCCCAGCACTTTGGGAGGCCGAGACGGGCGGATCACGAGGTCAGGAGATCGAGACCATCCTGGATAACACGGTGAAACCCCGTCTCTACTAAGAAATACAAAAAAAAAACTAGCCGGGCGAGGTGGCGGGCGCCTGTAGTCCCAGCTACTCGAGAGGCTGAGGCAGGAGAATGGCGTGAACCCGGGAGGCGGAGCTTGCAGTGAGCTGAGATCCGGCCACTGCACTCCAGCCTGGGCTACAGAGCGAGACTCCGTCTCAAAAAAAAAAAAAAAAAAAGAATATCATGACATATACAACAGCAGGCAACCTGGGGGGCTGGTGTCAGCAGTTCTGCAGACACTTGGAGACAACAGTCATTGGTGGCATTGTGCCACAGGTAAGCATTTACAGGTTTAGAGATGCTTTCACTTGATTGATAAGGCAATATTCTCAAAGTTGATCTCATACACCATACTAATACATCTTTAGATCAGTATACCCACACATCAATGGTACACATGTCCAAAGTGTGTTTTCATAAAGTGCAAACACTGAATGTATTCCTGAGGCCAGGGTTGTATATGTCTCTTCATGAGAAAAACAGGATATTTTTTTCTCTTTAGTGCTTGAGGCAAGCTTGAAATACAAGTTAATAGGACCCAAAGTATCTGTATTTTATGTTATTAAAGGTAATCTTCTTTAATTAACATAATCAGAGGAAAATAGTAGACTTCGGAGACCAAAAGAAAGTGGCATATCTTAGATCAAAGGTTTTTCCTGGTGATTGTGCTTGATTATCTTTTAAAAACATGCATCCTAAGAGTTTCTAGAATGCAGCAGTTGGAATTTTTACTTTATTTACTTTATAGACTTCTAATTCTGACTTTTAAATCATAAGACAATTGGTGTGTCTGTTTATAATGTTGGGAATGTGGAAGGGGAAAACTGTATATTTTCTTAATTTTTCATGAATACATTTATTTCTAGCACTGTAATTACTGTTTTTGAACAGCTTCACTGAGAACATAGCATGCCACTGGCTGGCCCCCAAGTTTCTGGTGCCTTCTCAGCCCCATCTATGAGAGGATAAAACAAAAAGTCCTGGGCACTCAAGCTCATGATCCTGGTGTACGCATGCTTTGAAGAACAGCGAAAGCCCAGTAGAAGCTGGACTTTGCATACAAATGTGGAAGGTCTGTTGAATGAGATTTTTCTCTCGGTGCAAAGAAAACCCTCATGAAAATATATGATATGCACACAAAGGGCTTGGCATGGACCCAGCCTGTGGTGCACCTGGTAGGGAACAGTATTACTGCCAATACTGCACCTGAACAAAGCCATACACTTCCATGGATGTCTCCGGAGAGCTGCTGTCTCATCTACAGAGAGCAAAACCTGAATAAAAATAAGGCAGAGGAATGGAGAAGTATTTGTGGACATGGCTTGGGGGACAAGGGCAGTGGGGTCTGGAGGATGGCTGTAAAGATGGCTGCCTGGGAGGCAGACTAATTGATTAATAAGCTCACTGAGGCCGCCCCGCACATTGCAATAATTGGCTTGATTTTGAGCTGGAGGAACAGGAGGCTGCCATGACGAAATGCCACAGGCTGTGTGGCTCGAATGACAGAGGTTCATTTTCTCACAGCACTAGAGGCTGGAAGTCCAAATCAAGGTGTCCTTAGGGTTGGTTTCTGGTGATGACTGTCTTCCTGGCTGGCAGATGACAACCTCCTCACTGTGTGCTCACATGGCAGAGAGAGACAGAGATGGAGACAGAGCTGGAGAGAAACAAAGATGGAGACAGAGACAAAGACAGAGATGGAGACAGAGACAGAGAGAAACAGAAAGACAGAGACACAGAGATAAAAATAGAGAGACAGAGACAGCTAGACAGAGACAGAGAGAGGAGAGAGAGAGAGAGGAGACAGAGACAGAGAGGAACATAGAGACAGAGATACATAGACAAAAATAGAGAAACAGACAGCTAGACAGAGACAGAGAGAGGAGAAACAGAGAGAGGAGACAGAGAGAGAGAGGAGAAAGAGACAGGAACACAGAGATAGAAATACAGAGACAAAAATAGAGAGACAGAGACAGGGAGAAAACAGAGAGACAGAGACGGAGAGACACAAAAATGAGAGAGACAGAGAGGAAGAAGTGAGACAGAGAGTGCAAACTCTTCCTCTTTTTTTTTTTTTGTTGAGACAGAGTCTCGCTCTGTTGCCAGGCTGGTGTGCAGAGGCGCCATCTTGGCTCACTGTAGCCTCCACCTCCCAGGTTCAAGCGATTATCCCGCCTCAGCCTCCCAAGTAGCTGGGACTACAGGAGCATGCCACTAATTTTTGTATTTTTAGTAGAGAGGGGGTTTCACCATGTTGAACAGGATGGTCTCCATCTCTTGACCAAACACTGCAGTCCTGTGAGAATTAGGGCCCCACTCCTAGGACCTCATTTACCCTTTAGGACCTATTGAAAGATCCTGTCTCAAAATAAAACCCCACTGGGGGCAAGGCTTTCACTTAGGAGTCTGGGGACACGGTTCAGCCCATAACCAGGTGCCAGGGGACACAGCCATCCACATGGAATTTGTTGTTCTTAGCTCTGCTTCTGCCCCCAATCTTTTGATAAATGGAGGACCCCCTCCCCAAAATAAAACCCACCTTGACTGTGGCGGAGAAGCTCTGTGCTGCGCTATCTTTACTAAATGGTAGCTCCTTTTGAAAGGAGAAATGATCCCCTCTCTCTGTGGGAGACACCCTAAATACACAAGGGGCCTGGCAAGGAAGGCTGGCGCCAGCTTCCTGTGTATCCGTGTCCACGGCGGCCACCCAGGCTCCAGCCAGCTCTCAGAATTGGGGCCGTAGCTTCAGAAAGACAAGAGCTGACTGTCCCCACCTCTGCAGCTGACCCCGGGGTCCTCGGGCCCAAGCCTGCCAGCTGTTGCTCTGCCCCAGCAGAACCACGCAAAGGGGTGTCGTCTACTACACGTTCACCACACACAGAGAGGATGTGGGGGTGCTCAGGGCGGGGCACAACCAGGAAAGTCACGCCCTCAAAGGACACTGAGTGCTGATGCCCTGAGAGGGGAAGCAGCACATCCACAGCAATAAGGCCGAAGCACCAAGCCTTGCACTCAGTAGTCAGGTCCCTCTCACCAGGGCAAAGGAAGGCCCGTCATAGAGCAGTGTAGAGCAGCGATGCTATTTCCAAAAGAGCAAGTTCAGGCCAGGCACGGTGGCTCTTGCCTGTTATCTCAGCACTTTGGGAGGTTGAAGTGGGAGGATCCCTTGAGGCCAGGAGTTTGAGACCAGCCTGGACCACAAAGCAAGGCCTCATCTCTACAAGAAAGTTAAAAAATTAGCCAGGCATGGTGGTGCATATCTATGGTCCCAGCTACTGGGGAGGCTGAGGCAGGAGGATCACTTGAGCTTGGGAATCGAAGGCTGCAGTGAGAATGATCGTGCCACTGTACTCCAGACTGGGTAACACAGCAAGACCCTGTTTCAAAAAAAAACAAACAAAAAAAGTAACTTCAGGACCTTCAGAAAGCTTTGAGATTTGGTCTTATATTCAGCAGCCAGGGGGGCACACTGTTGTGGCATCAGGTACGGTTTTACTGTATGTGTCACTGACCTACCTGGCCACATAGGACCATGTGAGGGATTTTGCTGAAACACAGAAACCCAATCTCAATCTTGCAATTCAGTCCTGTAAAGTGGGGCAGGAAGAACAATGACAGATGAAAATGGATTCAGCAAGGATCTATTTTACGCTGGAAACACTGGGCACGCACAGGCGCACTCTCCGGAGGGCACCCGAGGTCAGTTTCCGAACCACGGCAAGGCGTTCCTTACGGACTTCCCAATCCTGGTGCTGCTCTCAAAGGTGAGGAATTCAGGGAAAGAGCACGGCTTGGGCAAAATCATCACTGTGGGAGAAACACAGGCTTTGGAAGCCGTGCCCCTACCTGCCTGTCCGCGCTGGCAGTGCTTCCTCCAGCAGGCTGACTCAGAGTAGCGTTTTATGGCAAAATGAAGTTGAACGGCAAACCAAGTCAACAAAGTGACGGGCACCAGACCTTAGGAGGCAGCGAGTGACAACAACACAAAACGGGCTGTCACTCTGACAAAGCCCGGGCAGCTGTCAGGGAATCCCAGGGCAGGCAGAGAACGCCCGCAGCGGCCAAGGCCAGGATGAACTGACCGGGGGAGGGATGGATTTCTCAGGGCCAGGGGCAGGGTTAGGACCCTTCCGTCGGGAAGATAAATGGTGGAAAACCACATGAAGGAAGGCTCTGGGTTGGCCAGAGTGCAAATGTGGTGAAGGAGGTAATTTTAGATTTAAAAGGGGTGGTAGGGAAATCTCTTTCTATCCCATAGAAAAATGGTAAAAATTCATTATTACAGATACAAGCTAAAAGTACAGATGTTCTTAAGGTGTGTTTGTATAAAATAATGTCAGATGACTCCATAACAGACTCTTAAGACAATGTTTGGGATTTCAGAAACACGGGAAAAAGAAAATGGAATCAATACAGATAGTTCCTGATTTATGGCGGTTCAACTTACAACTACATCAATGAGTGACTTGAGACGTTCAGCACCTTATTATAAAACCGGCCCTGTGTGAGATGACTGTACCCAACCGTATGCCAACCGTATGCTAAGAACCGTAAGTGTTCTGAGCACGTCTAAGGCAAGCGAGGCTGACCCATGGCGTTCTATAGATTAGATGTATTAAGTGCATTTTCAACTTACCATATTTTTAGGTTGCAATGTGTTTATCAGGATGTAACCACATCATAGCTCGTGGAGCAACTTTTCTGGACGAGACCACCCATTGGTTGGTTGCCATGACACCCCAAGTATCACAGCAGAAAACAAACTTGTTTGACTGGACACTATATCGAACACCACAGTAAGATGTGGCCAGAGTGTTAGGAGCAAAACAATACACAAATTGCATAATCCCATATGCAGGACAGGATTGAAAGAACCAGCTTCTGTTTCATCCCTGACACATATGGTAGCCACACAGATGTGGATTTATGATCCACTGGGGATTTATGATCCACTTCTTCTAGAGTCTTTTTTCTTCTACAGTGAGCCTCTGTCACCCCTCATTCATCCTTGGCTTGTACATTCCTTTTTTTCTCCCAAAGGAGTTCTAATATTTTCTTTATTGTTTTCACAAAACTTTCAGTAGAACATGACCCCAGAGTTGAAAGCAGTAAAGAGTCGATCAACATCTGTCTTAGGGAGGAATGGCTGGATTTCCCTGTGCTGGAATTTCTGAAGAAAGGGCCCGCCTGGAGAGCGTGCTCATCCTCTCCGCCCGTGCCTTTGATCAGTGGCAGTGCCATGTGACCTGGAGAGCATACCCATCCTTTCCCACCGTGCCTTTGGTCGGTGGCAGTGCCCTGTGCGTATGGAACTGCTCTTCAGTGCCTCTCCAGCAAGCAACAAGGTTTCCAGGGCAGGGCAGTGAAGTGCTTCTAACAAACACTGCTAACACCTTCCCAGGACTCCAGCAACCTGCAGGTAAACATTGCTTGGGGCTGCCGCTACTGGCCTAGGCGTCCTTGCTGTTGCTTGCCTGGGATGAGTTGCAATCTCCTTAGGAAGTTTGTTTTTCTCTCATTGTCTGAAATTCCCACCGGAATCCCCTGTCTATTGTTGGCCACACACCCTAGTGGGTCTTTAGAGCACTGGTTCTTGATTTTAAAATAATGTGATTAAACCTATTTGACTCTCTTCTCCGAAAAAAATAAAAGTAGATATATATATACATGCAAGAAAAATGTGCAGCTCAGGTTAGGAAGTTTAAAAGCAACTGAAACTTGAATGATTTTCAAGATTTCCACATGGGAACAATTAGGGTAAATACATTTTAATCCCCCACAAAAACGTTTGGAAATTTTTTTCTAAGGCGTTTGTGTGGACTAACGATAGATTACAATAAGCTGATTGCTACTTATGTGTTTATCTTCACTCCCAACACGGTCTGGGGGTTATTAGAACCACCTCCTGTTAAGAATTCTATCTGTGAGCAAAATGTACAGCTATGGAAATATTGACCATGGCTGCCGTGGTTCATGCTCTCTTGCTCACATCAACTGGACATTGGAACACGTTGGTGTCCCAGGAAACAGGTCTATGCCTCCTTTGGCTTTGGCTTTCTGCAGCCAAATCTGCATGGCCGTGAAGTTTGCAGTCCTCTATTTATATCCTTAAGACAGTCTCAGGTTGAGAGCCAAAAAGCTTGTGGGGAGAGTTGGGTCATTAACTAGCGGGAGTTTTGAAAACAGTTCTCCCAGCCGGGTGCGGTGGCTCATGCCTGTGATCCCAGGACTTTGGGAGGCTGAGGCAGGTGGATCACAAGGTCAGGAGTTCAAGACCAGCCTGGCCAACATCACGGGACCCTGTCTCTATTGAAAAATACAGGCCGGGTGTGGTGGCTCAAGCCTGTAATCCCAGCACTTTGGGAGGCCGAGGCGGGTGGATCACGAGGTCAGGAGATCGAGACCATCCTGGCTAACATGGTGAAACCCCGTCTCTACTAAAAATACAAAAAACTAGCCGGGCGTGGTGGCGGGCGCCTGTAGTCCCAGCTACTCGGAGGCTGAGGCGGGAGAATGGCGTGAACCCGGGAGGTGGAGCTTGCAGTGAGCCGAGATCAGGCCACTGCACTCCAGCCTGGGCCACACAGCGAGACTCCGTCTCAAAAAAAAAAAAGAAAAATACAAAAAGTAGCCGGGCACGGTGGCCGGTGCCTGTAGTCCCAGCTGCTCTGGAGGCTGAGGCAGAAGAATTGCTTTAACCCGGGAGGCAGAGGTTGCAGTGAGCCGAGATTGTGCCACTGCACTCCAGTCTGGGTGACAGAGTGAGACTCCGTGTCACAAAAAAAAAAAAAAAGAAGAAGAAGAAGAAGAAGAAGAAAGAAAAAGAGATAATTCTCCCAACCTAAGAAAGCATGATCATAAATAGCATTCTAGTGCAATGTACTTGCCTGGCTCCTGAGAGAGATTAGGCCTCTGTGTTTTTAAGACTGCAGTAGTAGTCTCACTTAATGATATATTTATTTTTAATAAAACTCAATAAATATATTGTCTCAGCATCTCCTGAGGATATTATTTTATAATTTGCTGCATTTGGATTCTTAATGTTCTTTTTATGGACCAGAAGGACAAAGAAAAATCTTTTATTAGCAGAGAGAGAATAAGACTAATCCCTGTCTTCGTGGAGGTTCTATAAGTCGGACTGGCCTGCCCTGCGAGACAGCACTGTTCACCCTCTTTATCTTCTTTAATTACTGCTCTGCTAATCACAGCTGACTTCTGTTATCAATCCTGAGGTTGTGTCTTCTCAGGGTTTTTAATGTGGTCAGAGGTTTCCAGATACTCTATTATTATTGCAAGAAAGAAACATTCTCTTTATCAGACCTAACATGGGACACAGAACAATGAAGAATTTTTAGAAAGGAAGGAATCTAGAAGATATTCAGCTCTTGTATCTTTTTACTTTACAGACTTTTTAGTGGCCATCCTGAGAAATGGTGTCTACCTAGGTGACAGGAATTTAAGGGAAAAACAAAACAAAATCAAAAACAGACAAAGCGTCTTCGGGACTCAGAGAGGTTGGCCACTGTGTGTCTTCGGTAATGCTTGGAAATGTGCCACACCTGGGCTCTTGTCTCCTTCGGGGACCATTTGGATGTCACCTAATTATCTGCAAGGATCGAGGTCATCACTTGGGCTTTTTGCTTGGAGTCTTTTGAAGAGCAGGGCATCAGTGCATGTCACATTTCATGGCCAATATTTTCAAAAGCAGTGTGTAGGCTCACCTGTGCTTACGTATCAGGCACTATATTCACATATGGGTTGAAAGCTCGTTGTGTACTAGTTAAATACGAATTCCACGAGGGAGATATCAGGACACTTGAGAAGCTTGGCAAACGGTAATGCCCTGTGCAGTGTTTGCTCCACTGCTCTCTAATGTAAGGCCACTCCCGACTTTGTACAGAGAACAGTGTAGACGCGGCTTTCTGTGAAACAGCGTGTAGGCATTGCCATGGCTGTGTGAATGACAGCCGTCACACAACCAGGAGGTTCGTGAGCGCACGTGCTTTCCCTAGGAGCTTCAGCATTCATCACAGCCTTCTCTGGGCTCTCACGGCACTTGACACGCACACTAATACAGCACCAGGCACAGTTTCCCAGTGATTATCACCTTTTTACAAAGCGACTGGCGCTGTCCTGCTGGAACAAAAGCTACTTCAGGGAAGAAACTAACTTATTTATGTCTGCATTTTCAGAGCTTAGCACATGGCCTGGCCCCATTCCACGCCCTAAATAAATGTTTATGGAATGAATTAACACAGAAACAGAAAACCAAATATCGCACGTTCTCACGTCTAAGTGGGAGCTGAACACCGGGTACACGGGACATACAGAGGGCAGCAGTAGACACTGGGGACTCCAAGAGAAAGGAGAGAGGGAACGGCCAGGAGAGACCTCCCATTGGGTACTGTGCTCACTGTGTAGGTGATGGGATCAACGGAAACCCAAACCTCAGTCTCACAAAATAGAAACAAACTTGTGCGTGCACCTCCTGAATCCAAAATGAAAATATTTTTAAATTAAATACAATTAAATTTTAAAAAAAAAAGTATTCTAGGCCGGGCACGGTGACTCATGCCTGTAATCCCAGCACTTTGGGAGACTGAGAGGGAAGGATCATTTGAGTCCAGGAGTTCGAGGTCAGCCCGGCCAGCATGGCAAAACCCCTTCTCTCCTAAAAATACAAAAATTAGTTGGGTAAGGTATCACATGCCCGTAGTCTCAGCTACTCGGGAGGCTGAGGCAAGAGAATGGCTGGAGCCCAGGAGGCAGAGGTTGCAGTGAGCCAAGATCACACCACTGCACTCCAGCCTGGGCGACAGAGGGAGACCTTGCCTTAAAAGATAAACAAATAAGTAAACAAACAAACATTCTGAAGCATAAAAATCTTCAAACATAACATTCTTGAGGCAAGCAGAGAAAGTTCCCAGAAACAAAAGGCTTTCATTAAAGAAAAACAATCTATTGAACTAATGAACCAATGAATGAATGAATGAATGAAATGTAAAATGTTATTTAAGTGTGAGGGGTGGGCACGCCCACCAGGGCAGCTCACCCCCGCGTGCCTCACTGCAAACCATGCCACATATCAGGTTGGCGTCCAGCAACAGCCCGCCCACCGTTGGGTTCCTTCTTTTCACCTGGTGTTGCTCTGATTTTCCGGTTCTTTGTTTATTTGAACGTTTCTAGGTTGCTGTGTCTCCCTCATGGCCTCCACCCTCCCTCCCCCGACCCAACTTTGCCTCCCCCAGTCGCTGGGATCTCAGCACAGTTCTGACTTCCAAGTTATGCTGGAAAATTCCAGTAGAGAACTCAGACTGAGCTGTTCGCTGCAGACCTGATTTTCATAGCCCGGTGATTCTACGGTGATTGCCTACGTGGCCGTGGGAGCTCCGGGTATTTGCCTGCCATGCAAATCATGATGGGGATGCCTGCCTTTAGACCTGGAGTCTGCAGCCACCAACCCACCTGCTCCGCGCCTCACTCCGCACTTCTCTCAGTTCTCAAAGGCAGTCACCCTCCCCCAGTCCCTCAGAAAGAAAGTCCCGCTGATGAAGTGAAAGGACTGCAGGTCACAGCAGAGAGAAAATTCCTAAACTTCTGGCTTCTCGATGCAAACACATTGCACGTGGCATGGCTCAGCGTGTCGCGTTCCATCCCAGAACTGCTCATCCTCACTCAGCATCACCGTGAACTTCCCCCCAGGTCCAATCCAGGACCCCGCAACCGCAGTGCCTGCCACGTGCTCCCGCATTCACCATCGGGAAGTGTATGCCAAAAGGAAAATTCTAAGTCCCTCAAGCCTCATCACACCCCACTCTTCTGGGGTTTAGGCACAACTGGCCAGCATTTACGTTGGAACAGAGACCACGAGACTGACAGAGAGAACTCTGTGGCGATACAATACCAAATTATACTCGGGACCTAAGGCTGTACCAGACAAAGGTTAAGTCACGCACCCCACACTTAAAGAATAAACTGTGTTCTAACTCTCATAAGGTGTTTCTTTTTCTCTGGCAGCTAAATAAGCCCTGGCCTCGAGATAAGCAATGTTGCAGCAGTTACAGCTCACCAACAATCAGACACTGCCCAACGGAACCCCGTTTCGGCAGCCACCGCTACAGTTTTGATTAGGCAAGAGACTGATTTCAGTAACTTTCTTCTGATAAAAAGACCCCCAAGCATGGACTGGTTCCAGCCGCTTCACAGAGGCTGAGCACTTAAGTTCCTCTGTGTCCTGAAAAGAACTTTCGATGTATATGGCCCAAGTGAAATTCGTTTAAATGCTAGGTTTACACCCCAAGGAGAACTTGGGTCTTATGTAACAGGCGTGTTTGTTCATTATGCATGTGCCAGCCCCCTTCATAAATATTCATAGATCCTCCTATAATCTGTTGAATATGCATGATTGGTTAATCCATTCAGCATGGACCCCCGTTCCATCCTCCTTTCCCTCGCAGTGCCTGCCTTGCAGGCTCCAGGCTGGGCTACGCTTCCCAGACTGTTGGGATGGCCACCTTGCAGCCTGTAAACCTTTGGCAGGAAGGTAAACCTTTGGCAGGAAGTTTCCTTTCTAAATGTGTAGGTTGTGTCATTTAGAGTTAACAAAGTTCTTGAAATTTCTCTTTCATTCTTTAACAAATATGAGCGGGTCATCTATCCCATGCCAGGCACTAGAAGAAGTGAACAAGACACAGTTTATCGCAAACTTTAAGGAACTCTCAATCCAGTGAGGGTAAACAGACAGGGAAAGTGGCAAGTTCACAGGCAGCGCTAAGTGCTCCACAGGAAAGCCCTCCCTAGGTTAGTGACAGGGTTTGGCTGTGTCCCCATGCAAATCTCATCTTGACTTGCAGCTCCCACGATTCCCACGCGTCATGGGAGGGACCCGGTGGGAGGTAATTGAATCATGGGGGTGGGTCTTTCCCGTGCTGTTCTCGTGATAGTGAGTGAGTCTCACGAGATCTGATGGTTTTACACAGGGAAGTTCCCCTGCACAAGCTCTCTCTTGCCTGCTGCCAGGTAAGACGTCCCTGGCTCTTCCACCATGATTGTGAGGCCTCCCCAGCCCTGTGGAACTGTGAGTCCATTAAACCCCTTTCCTTTATAAATTACCCAGTCTCTGGTATGTCTTTATTAGCAGTGTGAGAGCAGACTAATACAATCAGAGTCCCCAGTAATGAGCAGGGCCAATCGGACAGCTGGGCCGAGCACTACCCCTGGACCAGTGCGTCTGGCTTCCTGCAAAGGTGGGCTTTATGTCTTGGCAAGCTACAAGGATCCCCTGCACAACCAGCTACCCGGAACCCCTTCCCTCCAAAAGAATCCACTCTTCTGGTTGAGGAAGGGTGTCTTGTTCATATCTATGCTTTCAACCCCAAACAGACCACCCAGCACTCAGTTTTTACTTGTTTTACGAGACTTGCAAGCATCAGTTATGATCAGATGGGACAGGGTTCCAATCATTTGCCTCATTTGCAGGATGGTGATCTTGAGCCTAGGGAATGAGCCTGCAGCCACGGGTCCTGACACCTGGGGACCCGCTTGCCGCCAGGTCTGGAGAGTTTCCAGTGGGCTCTTAGAAGGCTGTAAGGCAGCCAGGAGCAGCGAGCAGCACCTGAGCGAGAGTGAGCAGCTTTGACTCAGTGGGTTTCCTGATGCATCGTTGAGACCACACACACGACTCATCCATCCTCAGCCTTCCAGAAATGAGCCCCGCAGATGGCCCTGTGTGCTGCGATTTGCTTCCTCACATACTTCTCTGTGTCTCAAGTTCTCCTTCTGCCTCACCTGCTGGTCTCTGCAAGCTGCCCTCCTCACCTCCCTGCTCACCTGCTGACGCCGCAACCTGAATCTTCACTCTGGTCCCAGCCCAGACACACACACGGGCCTCACCTGCCCTGGCAGTGGAGGGGACCCTAACCGGCCACGGACCCTAACCAGCCAGGGACCCTAACCAGCCGGCGACCCTAACCAGCCGGCGACCCTGCGGCCACGCTGGGCAGGTGAGGCCCGTGAGTGTTTGTGCTTCACTTTGCCCCGTGACATCCATGCAGGTGACCGTCTGTTCTGTGTGTGCTGCCTGAATGTCTGTGAGAAAGCTGCCCCGATTTCTACTAAAACTAAACCCAGGTTGGGAGACACCTCCAGGTCGGCAGGAGCTCAGGGGGTGTAGAAAAGCTGAGGCCAGTGGCTGGATCCCCTCCCCACATCTGCCTCCACCTGCATGATCTCTCTGCTGCTTCCTCAAGGCTGAGCCATGCTTCTCCAGCCTGGTGTATCCGTGCACAAGGGTTGTGGTCACAAAGCACCACAGATTGGGGTTTTAAGTCCCAGCAAGGTATTTCTCACTGTCCTAGAGGCTGCAAGTCTGAGATGATGGTGTGGGCAGGGCTGGTTCCTCCCGAGTCCTCTCCATGGCTTGCAGGCCGCGTCTTCTCCCTGTGTGTGCACCTGCATCTGAATCTCCTCCCCTTATCAGGACATCAACCCTGTGGATTAGAGACCACCCTGACGGCCTCATTTTACATTAATTACCTTTTTAAAGACCCTATCTCCAAATATAGTCATA
This sequence comes from Macaca fascicularis, assembly GCF_037993035.2. Classification (NCBI taxonomy): domain Eukaryota; kingdom Metazoa; phylum Chordata; class Mammalia; order Primates; family Cercopithecidae; genus Macaca; species Macaca fascicularis. The sequence continues at coordinate 4,086,297 of NC_088383.1, read as the reverse complement.
ATCTGAGGTCCCAGGGTTGGGCCGTCCATGTAGAATTTCCGGGAATACACGATTCAGCCATCATATGACCACCAGTGAACCCTTGGGCATGCATTGAATGGTTGTGTTCACCCCAAAATTCACGTCAAGGCCCAAGCCCCTCATATGGCAGTATTTAGAGGCGGGAAGTTGGGGAGACAATGAGGGTTGGAAGAGGCTACGACGTGGGGCCCGGTGATGGGACCAGTGCTCTAAAAAGAAGAGGAAGGGGGCAGAGCCCTCTCTCTCTCCCCCCCTCTCTCTCTCTCGCATGTGAGGATGCAATGAGAAGGTGCCCTCTCTCAACCAGGAAAAGGCCCTCATCAGGAAGTGAATCTGCCAGTGCCTTGACCTTAGACTTCAGCCTCCAGAACCGTGAGGAATCCCTGTTTGCTGTTGAAGTCACTCAGTCTTCGGTATTTTGTCATGGCCTGAGCTGGCTAAGACAACCAAGCACTTCTTAAGTCACGATTTTCACGGAGAAAATGGGCCCTTCTCAGAGCCCAAATTAGCCCTAAACACAATTCACCTGAAACACTGGGCGTTCCACTCCCAAATCATGAGAATCAGCTGAGCTTCAGACTGTGTCTAAATGCCAAAGAATAAACAAGAGAATGCAATATTCAAAAAGACATTAAAGTTTGGATTATCTCAATCACCTGCATGTATCCAATTGGCTAGATTTCCACATTTTCAAATAAATATTGACTGCATGTGCCCTCAACGGAACTATATTCCTAAGTAATATTCGGGGAGTTGTATACAAGACAATTTTATGAAGTCCGTTCAGCACCACCTCGTTGTAGAGTCTGTGTCACATAATGAACTCAACACCCGCTGTGCTGGGGCCGTGTGGTTTACCAGAGTCGCAATGGCTGGCGAATGAGCTAATCCCGAAGGTTGTTTTATGAGCTTCTTTTCACCAGTGACACCGAAGCACTGATCCCTGTCCCTGATAAGCCTCGTGTAATGACTCAACCCTAAGAAATCCACAAACAGAAAGCTGTCCCTTAAATGAACGCCTTTTTGAGAGATCCCAGTGAAAAGTCTGAGCCGCCGTTGCTGGAAGACGTGATGGGGGTGTCTCCTTTCGCTGCTCCGTGTGGTAATGCAATGGTCAGCAGTCACCCCTCCTCATAGAAAGAACCAGCACCTGCCTGCTACCAGCCCTAGATTGAGGGAGACTGAGTGGGAGATGTTCCCAGAGTCCCTGCAGCGCCGGCCCGGCTCAGCTCGGCCTCTGCTGCCCTCCAGTGGCCTTCGGCTGGAAGCAGCAGAGAGAGATCCCACTGCAGGAGGCTGGGACACAGAGCATTCCTGGAATTGATTCCTGGACCGCTGGGGAAGGGGCCAGGGTGTCTGGGTGTGCAGAACTAAAGCAAACCACTGAGCCCTCGGCCTGTAACTCCTTGCTTCCCCCACTGCATTTTCTCCTTGGTAAAATCCAGATGAAATGAACCAAAGGAAAAAGCAGCCTCCAAGATGAGAGGTCCCAGAAGGAAGCTTTGGAAGGAAGTGAGAGGACGCCCCCTGGCCTCGGCCTCATTGCCTGTTCCTTCCCCTCAGCAGCTCTGCGTGATCCCCCAGCAGGAGAGCTCATCCAAGGACGCCCCTGCCAGGGGACTGAGGACCCACCTGCAGGAACAGGCCCCCCTCCCCACCCCCCGGGTGAACACAGCCGCCACAGGCCCCAGGGGGCGGGAATATTCCCCATGGTGGCCATTCACATAAATGGGCAAAAGAGCCCCCATGTTTGCTGGGATGACTCTTGGGAGACCTCCAGCAAGTTGAAGACCATGGCAGAGGCTGAGCTGAGATCAGAATTCCGTGTGCAGGTCTCACTGGACTGAGGGAATGTGACAGCAAGCTGAAATAGAAGCAGAAACAATAGTCATGCTTCTTTAGAAAGACTACAACTGAAAACTTCTTCCCAGTCTAGCCCAATGGACACATGATCAGAAGAGATTCAAGACCCATTTCTGAGAAGAGAGAGAAGACTGTGGCTGGCAGCCAAGACCAGAAATGTGGTGCTGCTTTGGCTGGCTTTACACCCAGGACCCGAAGCGAGCTTACTCCCCAAAGTGGGCTGTCCTCGGGACTCTGGGTTGGGGACACCTCTGAGCCAGCTGGGAGGTCAGAGACAGGTTTACAACCAGGAACCCCCTCGTAGGCCTGGCATGAAGCATGGGCTGTGTACCTCAAAAATGTGGCTTTAGAAAGTGAAACATTGGCCGGGTGCAGTGGCTCACACCTGTAACCCCAGCACTTTAGGAGGCTGAGGTGGGTGGATCACCTGAGGTCAGGAGTTCAAGACCACCCTGGCCAACATGGTGAAATCCTATCTCTACTAAAAATACAAAACTTAGCTGGATGTGATGGCACGCGCTATAGTCCCAGCTACTTGGGAGGCTGAGGCATAAGAATTGCCTGAGCCGCAGGAGGTGGAGGCTGCAGTGAGCTGAGAACGCACCACTGCACTCCAGTCTGGGTGACAGAGTGAGACTCCATCTCAAAAAAAAAAAAAGAAAGAAAAGAAAAAAGAAAACAAGAAAGTGAAGCGTCAACACCAGCCAGGCTCAGTACCCTGGAATTGCATATTCACCCAGTTTGTGGCCTGATGTAGTGTAAGTTGGTTTCAAAGAAACGATAAACCTGTAATTTTAACAAATTGATGTTTGGCAAACTAGCCATTCTCGAAGGCAGTCGTTCAGAGGGCACAGCTGCTGGTGACTGGCCAGCTTCTGAACGGGCAGCCAGTGTCCGCGGCCAGGTGGGCAGTATTTGCTTCTCAGTTCCAACTGGAATCATGGCTTCAAAGCGTCAGCTGCCACAAGTAACAGAGAATGGAGAGAGACACACACCCAAGTGTGGCCACCCAGCAATTCTCAGTCAGGAGGGAGAAGCCGGAGAGGGACTCGCCGATGACCCCAGGAGCCACAGAATTCCCACTCACTGCAGGCAAATCTACCCAGGAGAGGGGGGAAAACAGGTTCCCAGAACACCACCGGGGAATAGGATGATATTCACAGCAACAAGCATTTATACCATACGTTGTGCTGGGTGCTTTACCTGTATGTACTCATGAATCTTGATAACCCTTGAGCCAGGAGCTCTTCCATGAATACTGCCATTTTGTAGAAGAAGAAACAGAGTCACAGAGCCCCCAAGGGACCTGCCCGGGTCCTACAGCCTTAGGGAGTAGAACTGAACTTACACCCAGAGCCCTGGCTCCAGAGCCCACCTTGGTAATCCATGATATCACCCACCTCTGCACTGGCCTCACCAATAAAGCTCTGATCCAAAGGTCCAGGCTCGGTCCCCGTGGTGGGCTGGAGGCGTAACTCAAAAATGCCCCAGTGTTTGCTGGGATGGCTCTTGGAAGACCGCCAGCAAGTGGGAGAATAGGGCAGAGACTGTGCTGAGATGGAAATTCTAGGCCCATATTCCAATGAACTGAGAAAAATAACGGGAAGCGGCCGGGCGCGGTCGCTCAAGCCTGTAATCCCAGCACTTTGGGAGACCAAGACGGGCGGATCACGAGGTCAGGAGATCGAGACCATCCTGGCTAACCCGGTGAAACCCCGTCTCTACTAAAAAATACAAAAAACTAGCCGGGCGAGGTGGCGGGCGCCTGTAGTCCCAGCTACTCGGGAGGCTGAGGCAGGAGAATGGCGTAAACCGGGAGGCAGAGCTTGCAGTGAGCTGAGATCCGGCCACTGCACCCCAGCCTGGGCGACAGAGCGAGACTCCGTCTCAAAAAAAAAAAAAAAAAAGAAAAAGAACGGGAAGCTGAAATAGAAACAGGGGTGGTAGTGCCATATTTTTCAGAAGGGCCTCCTGGGAAGATGGAAATGAGGCACGGCCCTTCTCCCGGACACTAGAGCCTGCACAGGCCTTCTCAGTGGGTGAACGGGAGCTGCTCCCCCAGCCTGAGGCCAGGGGAGAAAGTGCTGGAACCTGAGCCCCCAAGTCCCTCCTGTGATGGGCAGAGCCCTGCGTGGTGACAAAGACAGGTGCTCAGTGTCTGCTGGCTCCTGGGCTTCCATCTGACTCTTCCGCATACAAACTCCCAGGTTTCCACTCCATTTCCCGAAGGGGTCTGTGCACACAGAGGGCCCCATCCCAGCCCAGGAGCCACCAGGGCCTCCAGTCAGAGGACAGAGTAACAGACTTCAGTGAGGACAAATAGAAAAAATAGTAAGAGGGTAGAAGTTGAGTCAATCAGTTACTTGTTCCCTGTTTCCCTGAACAGAATTTTTTTTTTTTTTAAGACAGGGTCTTGCTGTCACCCAGGCTGGAGCGCAGTGGGGCAATCATGGCTCATAGCAGCCTTGAGCTCCCGGCTTCAATCCGTCTTCCCGTCTCAGCCTCCCGAGTAGCTGGGACCATAGGCGTGTGCCACCACACCCAGCTAATTTTTTGTATTTTTTGTAGAGACAGGGTTTCATTTTGTTATCCAAGCTCATTTCAAACTCCCAAAAAGAAGCTGTCTGCTTGCCTCAGCCTTTCAAAGTGCTGAGATTACAAGCATGAGCCGCCGTGCCCAGCCAGGACACTTGAAATTCTCAATATCATGGATTGTTTGTGTTTTATTTTGAATTTGTGTTAAACTGAACTATAGTTTATTTAGAAGACATTTTTGTTTTTCTCTTTTTTCTTTATTTGTAAACTTCTTTTGTTTCCTAATAAGGCTTTATCTCTCAATACTAAACATTGACAATGCACTTGGTGGGTAGAAACAAGATTCCTGTTCCCTGGAAATTGGAAGGCAGACGGTGGCTTTCCAGCGTCCATCAACTGCCAGGAGTTAAAGCAAGGGAGACAGAGACAGGGGACCCCAGAAGCCATGTTTCTCGACATGTAAAGGGCATATTTTCAGCTTCCCTACTCCCCTTTCTCTTGACATGTCTCTGCTGCTCTTTATGGAGTTTGGGGTGGTTCTGGTGATGCAAAGCCTCATTGTATAAACCTCTGTCCAATGACACGCCTTTAGGTGGACGTGAGAGGTCACTTACTTTCGTCTGTGGTGCTGATGGACGCCATGTCCATGACATCCGCTAAGATATCATCATTCACACCAGTTGCTGTCCCTCTCCTCTTATCCAGGACACACCAGGCACCTGGAAACTACAAAGTGAGGGAAGGTTACTAGAGCGGTAGTCCTTCTAGACACAAACTGGTTTGTCAAAACTGTAGCCAGAAAGTGGTCCAGTCAAATGGTGTTTGTCTTTTGACTTGATATCTTCCGGAGTTTGGGCTGCAACTGAAAGACACCAGCTTAAAGCTGTAAAAGTGGAAAATCCAGGAGCAGAGATGGCGTCAGGCAGGGTGAGTAGAGGGTGCAGAGCATGGGACCATGGTCCTTCCCTCTCCTGCCCTGCCTGCCTTTCCGCGGCTTCATTTTGGGGAGGCTTAGTCTGTCTCTCAGAAACCCAAGTGAAAAAAAAAAGTAACTTTCCTAAGAGTCCCCCAAAATTCTGGAATTGAGTTTTTGCTGACTTGGTCGTCAGTTCATTCCTTATCCAATCCCTGTAGCCGGAGGCAGGGAAACGCTCTGATGGGCCAGGCCTCCAACTCAGAGCTGCGTTCGAACTCAGAGCTGCGTTCGAACTCAGAGCTGAGCCCACGCTGGCCACATGCTACGAATGAAGAGCTTTTGTCTGAGGAGGGGAAATGAACGTCTCCGAAGCAAAAGCAGCACACACCCACTCCAGACGCCACGCCCAGAGCTCCAGTTTCCAACAGGGGTGCCCCGCATTTATTTACAGATTATTTACAACAGGGCACCGCACAAGCTCCCTGTCCTTTTAGAACTCACCGTGACGTTCCATCCATTTCCAGCGACAGTTGCTGTTTCACTTATCCTGTTCAAAATGCCAGCCTAGCAGTATGAAGTGGTTGTGAGTTTGAATAACTGTCATGAAAGCAATTTTAGTAAAAATAAATAAACCATGTAAAGGACATGTTTACTCAATGCAGAGCCCTTGCCAAGGAAATTGTCAAAGTTAGAAGAAAGGCAGCCATCTAGTGGCATTGTCCTGTCATAACACTGCTGAAAATCAAAGATTTGAGAATTCAACTCTGTTTAGGAGGAAACGATTGTATCAATGAGACGAAATGCAATGACTTTCAAAATATATTATTTGCCCCATTTTGAGACTGGATCTTGCTCTGTAGCCCAGGCTGGAGTGCAGTGGCACGATCATGGCTCATCGCGGCCTCTTCCTCCTGGAGTCAAGCGATTCTCCCACCTCTGCGTCCAGAGCAGCTGGGACCACACCTGCGCACCGCCACACCCAGCTAATTGTTTTAATTTTCCGTAGAGACGGGGTCTCACTATGTGGTCTGGGCTGCTCTTGAACTCCTGAGCTCAAGTAATCCACCCACCTCAGCCTCCCAAAGTGCTGAGATTACAGGTGTGAGCCACTGCACCTGGTTTTATTTGCGCCTTTTAAAGCAGAGCCAAATTCCATCTAGAAATTCACTTAGGGAATAGTTATACAGAAACTGTCAAGCCTCTGAGCCCCAGCCAAGCCATCGCATCCCCTGTGACTTGCATGTATATAGATACGCCCAGATGGCCTGAAATAACTGAAGAATCACAAAAGAAGTGCAAATGCCCTGCCCTGCCTTAACTGATGAATTCCACCACAAAAGAAGTGTAAATGACCAGTCCTTGCCTTAAGCGATGGCATTATCTTGTGAAATTCCTTTTCCTGGCTCATCCAGGCTCAAAAAGCTCCCCCACTGAGCACCTTGTGACCCCCCCCAACTCCTGCCCGCCAGAGAACAACACCCCTTTGACTGTAATTTTCCTTTACCTACCCAAATCCTGTAAAACGGCCCCACCCTTATTTCCCTTTGCTGACTCTCTTTTCGGACTCAGCCCGCCTGCAACCAGGTGATTAAAAAGCTTTATTGCTCACACAAAGCCTGTTTGGTGGTCTCTTCACACGGACGCGCATGACAGAAACTATTTTCATTTCATTTCATTATGCCTATGTTACGTTAAACCCTGCTCCTGGCTTACTCCCTGAACCTGGGATTCCTAATATATATGGTAACATTTTCAGCTGCTGTATTTCACTGATTCCAATACATGTGCTTTCTGTTCACATTCGTATAACCCAATAACAATACTATTCGTTTGACATCCAATGATGTGAGTTCATCTTAGTAATGTATTTTACTATTAAGTGGAGAGAGCAAGTCCCAAAAATTTACCCAACATATGCTATTATTTTACATGGTGAAAATCAAGGAAAATAGTAAATACATGTATTTTAAGAGAGCATGCACCTATAGTAAACATATACGAAAAGTAAAGCAAGGGCCAGGTGTGGTGGCTCATGCCTGTAAGCTCAGCATTTTGGGAGGCTGAGGCAGGCAGATCACCAGAGATCAAGAGTTTGAGACCAGCCTAGCCAACATGGTGAAACCCCATCTCTGCTAAAAATACACAAATTAGCGAGGCACGGTGGCAGGTACCTGTAAAGCCAGCTACTTGGGCAACTGAGGCAGGAGAATCCCTTGAACCCAGGAGGCGGAGGTTGCAGTGAGCTGAGATCATGCACTGCACTCCATCCTGGGCAACAGAGCAAGACTCCTTTTAAAAGAAAGAAAGAAAGAGAGAAAAGAGTGAAAGGGAAAGGAAAAGAAAAGAGGAAAAGTAAAGCAAGAAAATAGTTAACTTGGGTCAGGAGGGAGGGGTATACTTTGGGGGAACTAAATTTTTATTTTCAGTATTTCAAAATAATATACAATATACAAATATATCAAATATATTTCTATAAGTCCTACCATTGAAACTCTGTAGTCTGCTCAGTAGTCTATCCATCAAGTCTATTTCTCAGCAGAAGTTTTATTGATCTGCTGTTAAACCAGGTTTCAATGACTGCAGGAGAGCTATTGGCAAATAGGGGCTGGGGAGAGAGAGAGAGGAGGGATGGGGGCTGCATTCTCCACGAATGCTTACAAGTTTCAAAGAAGGGCAGTGATGCTTGTTTATAAGTGGGTGTTGTTCCTTGTCTTATCATTACTGTATAACTAACTCATGGAATAACAGAATGTTGGAACAGAAAAGGAATATTGAGGTTGGCTTGAAGCTCTTTGTTTTGCAGAAAGGGAAATTGAAGCCCAGAGAAGTTGTGTGAGCTGCCCAGAGCCACACAGCCCGGCAGCAGCAGAGCATGGAGTTGAACTCCCAGCACCCCAGCACCATACTCGGTGAAGCGCACTTTGCTGCTGGCTTCCCACTACAAGCCAAGACTGGAATTGTGACCGTAGTTTCATATGGGATTACTTTGTTGACATCCAATTAACACATGCGAAATACCTGCCAAAAACCTGAGAAGAAGAGTTTACCTGTGAAATCCCAGAAGAGACAGATGCTGTTTATTGTGTAGCCTTAATATTTAAGGAAACTAAGTGAAATTTATGGTGCATGAACAGGTTACTTTCCCTTTTTAAATTTTTCATTTAAAAATTTCCACTTACAAATCGATTCATGTTAGATGGCCTATATTATATAAATGAATGTTTATCAATAACGTGATATGTTTAAGTATTCATTATTGAACTATGACAAATATGTCTCTTTAGAAAGAGATAAAACAGCCTATCATAGTTAGTATTCAGGAAAAAAAAGAATATGATACCAAACCTAAGGAGCCCTGTAATATGTGATCACTATTAATATAGACCTGTCATTTACATTTTTAAAAAGCATGAGACTAAACCTTTTCTTATAAAAGGCATGCAAAGATTTCATAGAGCAGCAAGCACTGATGATTTGCATTGCCTTTGTTTCATTAATCCTGCAACCCTTTTTATTCAACATGGAGATGATCTAAGCTCCATGTTCCATCTGCTGATACAGCACTGACCTACAATAGTTGGTTCAATTTGCCCACGTGGAGTGCGGGGAATGCAGAGCCAGTCAGGCTAGATCAGGCGCAGAGGGGTCTGTTCTTCATTTTATTTATTTTACTTTACTTTTCTCACAAGCAGACAGAGGGGTCCATTCTAAGCATATGTGTGAGGTGATGAGGAAATGGAATCTCAGGAAAATGTTTTAAAATCACAAAAGGGTCAGTTTTTACGGAAGGGAAGGATATAGTGCATCCAAGACAGCTCTGAGGTGCTGGAAGGGGAGGGGGCCCTAGAACCACACTATTAACAGAATTTAGCTACACTGTGTTCAGATATACTTCTTCCCACTTCCTATGCCGAGTCTTTCTTTGACTTCCAATTGAAGTCAATTGAAATTATTGCCGGGCGCGGTGGCTCAAGCCTGTAATCCTAGCACTTTGGGAGGCCGAGACGGGCGGATCACGAGGTCAGGAGATCGAGACCATCCTGGCTAACACGGTGAAACCCTGTCTCTACTAAAAAATACAAAAAACTAGCCGGGCAAGGTTGCGGGCGTCTGTAGTCCCAGCTACTCAGGAGGCTGAGGCAGGAGAATGGCGTGAATCTGGGAGGCGGAGCTTGCAGTGAGCTGAGATCGGGCCACTGCACTCCAGCCTGGGCGGCAGAGCGAGACTCCGTCTCAAAAAAAAAAAAAAAAAAAACCAATTGAAATTATTGAGAGAGGGCTTCCTATTGGCTCCGCTAATAACTATTGATGAATACATCATGTCAATCATAGACCTTGGCTGCCCGTGGACAGACTGCTGGTGGTTCCAGGGACCCATTTCTAAATTAGTGGGAGCCACAGACTCTGTCCTGCAGCACATAGTGTTGGTGGCTGAGGCTGGAGATGCCAGCGGGGAATGTGAGTGGAAGCTGATTTTGGGGAAGGGGCTGTGGATACATCAAGCACTGTGATTGATTTGTCTAATATGTGCATAAATGTAAGGAAATACATTCTGCAGACATGATCTAAATACAGAAATAAGCCCTGTCAATCAGCACTTAATAAAGGGCAGGGCTTTTCTGTTCTTTTCACTCTGAGCCCTGGCAGGGTAGTTGTGTTGTTCAATCAGTGTCTCTGAAATTTAGAAATATTTCTATATAATAGCACTTTCGGGCCTGGCGTGGTGGCTCAAGCGTGTGATCCCAGCACTTTGGGAGGCCGAGAAGGGCAGATCACGAGGTCAGGAGATCGAGACCATCCTGGCTAACACTGTGAAACCCCATCTCTACTAAAAATACAAAAAATTAGCCGGGCGAGGTGGCAGGCGTCTGTAGTCCCAGCTACTCGGGAGGCTGAGGCAGGAGAATGGCATGAACCCGGGAGGCGGAGCTTGCAGTGAGCTGAGATCCGGCCATTGAACTCCAGCCTGGGCAACAGAGTGAGACTCCGTCTCAAAAAAAAAAAAAAAAAAATAGCACTTTCAACGGTATGTAGTAAAGAACCAACCTTTGGTTGGGCACAGTAGCTGATGCCTATAATCCCGACACTTTGGGAGGCTGAGATGGGAGGATTGAGCCCAGGAGCTTGAGATCAGCCTGGGTAGCATAGCAAAGCCCCATCTCTGCAAAAAATACAAAAATTATCTAGGCATGGTGGTACACACCTGTGGTCCCGGCTCCTCTGGGGACATCGCTTGAGCCTGGGATATGGAGGCTGCAGTGAGCTATGATCACACCACTGCACTCCAGCCTGAGCAACAGAGAGAGGCCCTGTCAGGAGAAAAAGAAAAAAGAAAAAACTAGCCTTACCCAAGGAGCACTCTGGCCTTTGCCCTCAGCTTCTGGGAGGTCACGTCTAAGCCACAGGCATGTCTTCTCTGGTAAGAGTGTTTGTGTCTAGCTGGGGCCTTGGGCCACACGCAGAGCCTAACAATATGATTCATGGTGGGGCTTTGGAGCATGCATATTGGCATGACTTTGTGAAGAACTGATGCTATGGTTTGAACGCCGATGTTCCCCCCAAAACCTCATGTTGAAACTTACTCCCCAGTGCAACAGTATTAAAAGGTATGGCCTTTGGGAGGCCATTAGGTCATGAAGGCCTCACTCTTGTGAATGGAATCAATGCCTTATGAAAGGGCTGCAGGTTGAATCCAGCACACTCCTGCCCTTCTGTCCCTTCCATCCTATGAGGATACAGCATTTGCCCACCTCCAGGAGACGTAGCCACAAGGCACCATCTGGAAGCGGAGCTCAGCCCTCTCCAGCCCCTGAACCTGCAGGCTCCTTGATCTTGGACTTCCCAGCCTCAAGAACTTGAGAAATACATTTCTGTGTTTTATAAACTACCCAGTCCGAGGTATTTTGTGATAGGGGCACAAACAGACTGAGGCAGCTGGGGCCCACAGGTCAGCCAAGCGCAGTCAAGCATGTCTCTGTGACCAGGTCCAAGGGAAGCCTCCGGACGCAGGCCTGTGGAGCATCCCGGCTGGCTGTGCTCCGTGTGAGCTGCCACACCTTGTTTCTGGGAGCAGCAGGCTCAGCCCCGATTCTACCAGGAGAGGAGGTGGCAGCTCTGTGTGGGTCTCTCCAGGGCTCTGCCTTCAGCACCTCTCCGCTTGGCTGATTGTACTCTGCACCCTTTCATTATAATCAATGTTTCTGGTGAGTTCTATGGGCCCTTCTAGTGCATTATTCAACCTGCAGGTAGTCCTGGAGATGCCCTAACTCAGCAAAGAATCTTTATTCTTTATTGACCTTTTATCATTTAAACAATTAACTGAAAATAACTTCAAGAAAGAAGCACATACAATGTAGCAAGATGACTTATACAGGACCACTCATGCACAAAACGCCACAAACGTGTCTTACTGGAATTATCTTCCAGCTTCACGTCTTGGAGGTACTGCTGAGAGTTTCTTCCAGATGATGCTGGGAGAAGGCTGGAGAAGCATCCTAGACCTTGCCCAGTCCTCTCAGCGTTCCTTTGTCCTCATTCTGGCTCACCTAAATCCTTCCCTCTGTGCCCCACTCTTCTGCATGGACACGGTTAGGTCCTTGCATTTGTCTCTCTGTCTGCAGTCTCTCTGAACATTTACCACGACCCGGGGGTGTGCTATGCGGGCTTATGCTGGGTCCAAAGTCAGTTAGTAGCATCTCTGCTTTGCAGGGCCTCACACTGGTCCCTGGATCCATCCACAGAGGGAGTATTTACACCAAGGGGATTTGCAAATGAGAGACACCAGCACTTTCCCTCCCCTGCCCCTGCTCCAGGCCAATATTTACCTGCGGAACATGATTCTTTAACAACTCAATTTCCAAGTCTATTTGCTGTATTTTGTCAGCAGCTGTAAAACACTGGCTATGGTTGCCTCCTAGACTAAAATCCCTGCCTCTGCTCAACCCACCCTCATCTGAGTCTTTGTGTTTTTCTGCTCCAAGCTGCACCTCTCGGCTCACATGATATGGAGAGGAGATTTGTAGCCCCTGTCTTTCAGTGGAAGGAAAATAACAACTCAAATGTGCATCAATGATAGACTGGATTAAGAAAATGTGGCACATATACACCATGGAATACTATGCAGCCATAAAAAAGGATGAGTCCATGTCCTTTGTAGTTGGAAACCATCATTCTGAGCAAACTATCGCAAAGGCAGAAAACCAAACACTGCATGTTCTCACTCACAGGTGGGAATCGAACAATGAGAACACTTGGACACAGGGTAGGGAACATCACACACCAGGGCCTGTTGTGGGGTAGGGGGAAGGGGGAGGGAGAGCATTAGGAGATATACCTAATGTAAATGACGAGTTAATGGGTGCAGCACACCAACATGGCACATGTATACATATGTAGTACCCTAGAACATAAAGTATAATTGAAAAAAAATAAAAAAGAACTTCCTGGATGAGAGTCCCTTCCAGGTGGCTGAGGGCCCCCCACAAAAGTCTCTCACTGCACTCAAAGCCTTCCTTTAAATCAGTAGTTCCCACACTATTTGTGAGGAAGAAACAGCTTTGTTTTGTTTTAAATCTCCAGTCCTGGTGGACTGATTCTTTTCTAAAATACAATAAAAATTAATTACTAAGAAAAGAAACTACAATAAATATAACTCCACATTTTATCTTAAATGTAAATAGATAACATTTTGCTAAAATGCAATAAAAGTTGCTAAACTTTCTAAATTCAGTTTCTACACTCAATTTCCTCAATTTCTGAACTTCCAAACTCTTCGTTTCAGAACTTCAACCTCTTCTCAGCTCTCGGGTTTCAACCTCACCTCATCACAGATCAGAAACAAACTGTTCCGCGACCATGTTGAGTGATGGAGATCTGAGACACTGCTCTGTCACAACGAAAGCACAACCATCTCTGCAGGAGCATGATCGTTATTCACCTCCGTGAAGGTTACGCTACTATTTCATGTCGCTGGAGAGCAAGTCTTGTGAATGAAAATAAATTGAAATTTTAAAACCCAATTTCATTTCACATACGAATGACTTGGAACAAGCAGTTGAATCCTAGCCAGGTTTTCCAGTGAAGTCAGTTTATCAACAAATCCCCTACACATTGATTTGGAAGCTAAATCTTTCCGATGCAATGAATGAACTTTGTTCGGACTGATTTAGAAGATGATGAGGCAATTAATCAGATCACCAATTAGTTGGTCCAAGTCAATTACACTGACTACCAAGACAGCCCGACTGAAATGGTTGATAATTCCCTTGACCCCATCATGGGACTCAGAAAGGGATTGGCTCATTTACTCAGCTTGCAGCTCTCAACCCCTTGCAGGACAGGGAGCACACAGGTGAGCAGGTACAGAGGCCGGGATGTGCACTTGTGGGCAACGGGCAGCAGCAGAACTCTGTGTGGGCCCACGGCAACATCTAGGGGTTGCCCAAGACCCCCAGGGCCCCAGAGGATGTGTGTTACAGCGTGCTCTTTTAGCTTTGCTGTTTGTGGGTGGCTTAAGTCTTAAACAGGTCAGTGAAGGTACAGTGTGACAGCCTCTTGCACCCACACCCAGGTTGTTGTGTGGGCTCCAGGAAGAAGTGGGTCACACAAACCAATTGAAGGGTGGTCAATGTGCAGGATTTTATTGAGCAGCGGAAGGGGCTCTCAATGGGATGGGGAACTGGAAAGGGAATGGAATGGGAAGGGGGTCTTCCCCTGGAGTTTGGCCATCCCCAGCGGAACTCCTCTTCGAGGTCCCACTGTCAAGCCGGCCCTCTGAAGTCAAGCTACTTTTCTCCAACATCTGGCTGCTGCTTCTCTTCTCTCCTTCTCTGCTGCTCTGTCAGTGAGGCCCGGGGCTTTTATGGGTACAGGATAGGGGGCAGGGTGGGCCAAAAAGCAACATTCAAGCAGGAAAACAAGAATGCATGTTCTTACTTTGGGCCATGGTCCCAGGCTTGACGGTGTGGCCCTCGCTGGGCACCACCCTTTTCCACCCAGCATTTCCCTGCCTTCTGTCCATATCACAACTAGGTTCATGGATGACATGTATGTTTTCTCTAAGTAATAGGTTTAATGTTCCTCTTTATAATACTCTAAGAACTTGAATATTCAAAAGGCCTTCTAAAAACTGGAATCCGTGTTTAAATAGTTTATGTATAATTTATGCTGAAAAAGAGGAAATATAAATTATATATATATATATATATATATTTTTTTTTTTTTTTTGAGATGGAGTCTCGCTCTGTAGCCCAGGCTGGAGTGCAGTGGCCGGATCTCAGCTCACTGCAAGCTCCGCCTCCCGGGTTCACGCCATTCTCCGGCCTCAGCCTCCCGAGTAGCTGGGACTACAGGCGCTGCCACCTCGCCCGGCTATTTTTTGTATTTCTTAGTAGAGACGGGGTTTCACCGTGTTAGCCAGGATGGTCTCGATCTCCTGACCTCGTGATCCGCCCATCTCGGCCTCCCAAAGTGCTGGGATTACAGGCTTGAGCCACCGCGCCCGGCCATAAATGATATATATTAACTCAACAGTTAGATTCTCTAATACAAATGAATAAATAGATGTACAACAACAAGCATGATGAGATCATTACATTGACTATATATTTATTCCTAAATAGGTAGTGGAATAAATATGTAGTGAAAAAATGTTCATTGAAGAGGGATACTTTTCTAAATACAACTTTCTATAGTATCATCATAACTCAAGTGGCAGTTTATGTTACCATCATAACTAAAGCAGCCGCAAAGAATTCAGCTGCGCTGATAAAGGTGAACTGCATCTGTTGAGTGGGTACCTCCTAGAGAGACTAAGATGCTATCAGTGAGGAGGAACGTGATAGCCCATGGGTAGCTCTCCTCTCGTTATTGTTGCAAAAGCTGCCTGTAGGGCACTGGGATGAGCACTTCCAATGCATTACTGCCTTCACTGTCAGCAACATCCTGTGTGATGAGCCCTATTATTATTATCCCCCATTGCATTTTACAAATGAGATAGTAATTTCTTATAATGCGATGTAAGGGTGGATGATGGGTCCTGAAAAGTCTATAGCTATCTCTTCCTTTGGGTTAATTGAAACTATCCCTATTCATTTCAAATTTAAGTATTTCTAAGAGAATAGATGTTTTTATTGTTTATTAATACTGTGAAGAAACAACAGATTATAAGTAGAATAAATAAATGTGTGTTCATATATACTTTAAAGTAAATTGCTCAAATAAGGGATAGTAAAGTAATCGTTAAGAACCCTTTAAGACGCCGGGCGCAGTGGCTCACGCCTGTAATCCCAGCACTTTGGGAGGCCGAGGCGGGCGGATCACGAGGTCAGGAGATCGAGACCATCCTGGCTAACACGGTGAAACCCCGTCTCTACTAAAAATGCAAAAAACATTAGCCGGGCGTGGTGGCGGCGCCTGTAGTCCCAGCTACTCGGGAGGCTGAGGCAGGAGAATGGCGGGACCCCAGGAGGCGGAGCTTGCAGTGAGCTGAGATCCGGCCACTGCACTCCAGCCTGGGCCACCGAGCGAGACTCTGTCTCAAAAAAAAAAAAAAAAAAAAGAACCCTTTAAGAAATTTATTTGGAGTAAGGCGATTGTTAGAATGACTATTATTACTATAATGGTAGTAATTGGTAATATCAGCTTTAAAGCTTTTAAAGTACCATTTTTTTTCCGTTTCTATGAATATCAAAGATACTACAGTAAATACTTTACATATTCTATGAGATAAGAAATATTACTCCTGGCCGGGCGCGGTGGCTCAAGCCTGTAATCCCAGCACTTTGGGAGGCCCAGGCGGGCGGATCACAAGGTCAGGAGATCGAGACCACAGTGAAACCCCGTCTCTACTAAAAATACAAAAAAATTAGCCGGGCGCGGTGGCGGGCGCCTGTAGTCCCAGCTACTCAGGAGGCTGAGGCAGGAGAATGGCGGGAACCCGGGAGGCGGAGCTTGCAGTGAGCCGAGATCGCGCCACTGCACTCCAGCCTGGGCAACAGCGTGAGACTCCGTCTCAAAAAAAAAAAAAAAAAAAAAGAAATATTACTCCTATGTTACAAGAAACTAAACTTTAAAGAATTTAGGTAAAGTGCTGAAGGTCAAGTAGCCCAAAAGTGGTGAAAATGAGATCCAAACCCAAATCTTTCTGATGACAAAACTTGTTCAATAGGACCAATTCTTTTCTATTCAAAGGATAATCCTAAGCAATCTGGTAGAAATCACATTTTATGCGTATCATACAAAAAGCAGTAGAGTCAGATGAGGAAATCCTATAGAAATTAAGGCCAATTGAAGGATCTTAGGCAGGACGATGCAGGGCATCTGATAGCTTCTTTTCCGTCTTGAAGGATGCAATAGAGGAGTAGGGGGAAAGGAGGAGGGGGAAGAAGGAGGAAGGAGGAAGGGGGTGGAGAAGGAGGACAAGGAGGAGGAGGAGAAGAGGGGAAAGAAAATGTCATCTGAGAGACCCAAATAGGTATCCCTTTATTAACTAAGATGGGCTCTAAGGTTAAGGAATTAAAATTTACCTAGAAGTCTAGGGTTCCAGGCTTGGCTGGCATGACAACTTCCTAAATTCCTAAGGCTGCAAGAAAAACCATACTCTTGCCAAACTCCCTAAGAATAGGAGTTATCAGAGCCCTCCTACTTCTGATTTAAAACCTAGACCACGACAACTCTGGCTGGGCAGATGGCTGGCCTTACCAACATTTTTTCCCATAAGCAACTGCAGACCTTAAGCCAGTTTCAGCAACTCACAGAGGCCGTGCAGAAACTGTCTTTGTGTAGGTCACCTTTCGACGTAGAGAGCCAAATGCCACCTCATCTTAATGCTAAAGCCCACTCCAACGTGAACATGAGATGTCTGTTACATATATGGTATCCACTGCACATGTACTCAACCCCCTCATTAATATGTATAGCTGGCCGGGCGCGGTGGCTCACGCCTGTAATCCCAGCACTTTGGGAGCCGAGGCGGGCGGATCACAAGGTCAGGAGATCGAGACCACGGTGAAACCCCGTCTCTACTAAAAATACAAAAAATTAGCCGGGCGCGGTTGTGGGCGCCTGTAGTCCCAGCTACTCGGGAGGCTGAGGCAGGAGAATGGCGTGAACCCGGGAGGCGGAGCTTGCAGTGAGCCGAGATCGCGCCACTGCACTCCAGCCTGGGCGACAGAGCGAGACTCCGTCTCAAAAAAAAAAAAAACAACAACAACAACAACAACAACAACAAAATATGTATAGCTTTCCCCCTACACCTGCCAAGTATGCAGGACTGTATTGTATGATGCGGACCCTGTGAGGCAGAAAACCCAACCTTCTCTCCCCCTCTTCCAAGAGAGGGCACCCACAGCACACACCAGAAACTGTCTCTTCCCAATCTGCAAAATGGAATCGCAATACAGTTCTCCTCCCCACTATTCAGATCTCCTGGTGATCTTTTCAGTGATGAAGAAAAAGAAGAAGAAAGAGATTAAGAATGAGGAGAGAAACGTAATTATCTTTTCTGCAAAGCAAAGGGGGTAGAGTTGGGGAACTGATGAACTGACTTCAGCTCCAGTTGACATTTTCAGGGACTGGCAAGAACAGTCAACAACAAAAGACAATACGAAACCTCAACACACTAGAAATGGTTCCAGGAGTGGGTGATACACTCTTAGGGCTTAGAAAATCATACTATGGGCCGGGCACGGTGGCTCAAGCCTGTAATCCCAGCACTTTGGGAGGCTGAGACCGGCGGATCACGAGGTCAGGAGATCGAGACCATCCTGGCTAACCCAGTGAAACCCCGTCTCTACTAAAAAATACAAAAAATTAGCCGGGCGAGGTGGTGGCGCCTGTAGTCCCAGCTACTTGGGAGGCTGAAGCAGGAGAATGGCGTAAACCCGGGAGGCGGAGCTTGCAGTGAGCTGAGATCCGGCCACTGCACTCCAGCCTGGGTGACAGACCGAGACTCCGTCTCAAAAAAAAAAAAAAAAAAGAAAATCATACTATGATACTTTTTAAAGATGATTATTTAATTTATTTATTATTTTTCATTCTTCTGTTTTTTTAGAGACAGGGTCTCTCTGTGTCACCCAGGCTGAAGTACAACGGGCAATGGTAGCTCACTGCAGCCTCCAACTCCTGGGCTCAAGTGATCCTCCAACCTCAGCCTCCCAAGTAGCTAGCACTACAGGCATGCGCCACCATGTCCGGCTAATTTTTTTTTTTTTTTTTTGTAGAGGCAGAGTCTGCCTAAGTTATCCAAGCTGGTCTTAAACTTCTGGCCTCAAGCAAATACAAATACCATAAACTGGGCAGCTTAAACAACAGAAACAAATTGTCTTGTAATTTTGGAGGCTAGAAGTTTGAGGCGAAGGTGTCGGCAGGGTTGGTCCCCTCTGAGTCCTCTCTCCTTGGTGCGTAACTGGCCTTTTTCTCCCTGTGTCCTTGTATGGCCATCTTCTGGGTTTGCCTGTGTCCTAATCTCTTCTTAAAAGGACAACAGTCATGTTGAATCCGGGCCCACCCGGATATAACCTCAGTTTTAACTTAAGTATCTCTGTAAAGATCCTATCTCCAAATACAGCCATATTGTAAACTCCTATCTGTTTAAACCATGTTGACTCAGATGATCTATTCTTGCCTTGAAAGCATTGCTAATGTTCACAGAAGAATATGCCAAAAGATTTCATTTCTCTAGAAATATATTAGGCAACAATATAAATTTGAAAAGGTGGCTCTGATTCGAAAGGTACAGAATTGCAGGTATCTGCCTCAAATTCACATATGAAGACCAGACCTAAACCTGGGCAGCATACCCTCGCCAGAAACAGGAGAGCCGATGAACAAATACCCGGTGGGATCTGCAGAAGTCGCTCCAGCCACTGGGCCTCGTTTCTCACTTGTTTCTCTCTAATCGAATTCCTGAAACTTGGTTTGCTCCTCCTTTGAAATGGGATTTGATAATTAAATTTAGGCCTTCCCAGCTTCATATCTTCAAAGTCAGGCCTCCCTAAAGACCCTTTAGTTAAAAATAGGACTCTTGGGCCGAGCACGGTGGCTCACGCCTGTAATCCCAGCACTTTGGGAGGCCGAGGCGGGCGGATCACAAGGTCAAGAGATTGAGACCATCCTGGCCAACGTGGTGAAACTCCGTCTCTACTAAAAATACAAAAATCAGCCGGGCGTGGTGGCAGGCGCCTGTAGTCCCAGCTACTCAGGAGACTGAGGCAGCAGAATCACTTGAACCCGGGAGGCAGAGGTTGCAGTGAGCCCAGATCATGCCATTGCACTGTAACCTGGCAACGGAGTGAGACTCCGTCAAACAAACAAAAAAAACCCTCCTTCGTCTTCCCACTTCAGACAGCCTGTGGCACATAATAAACCTGGGTTCTTACCCACTGGGACTCATACTTTGGTACAAATTTGTTTCTCTCATACCCAAAAGATCCTCACTGTTTCCCCAAGAAGGGTGTCTCATCATTATCAAGGAACAGTAATTTTCACGATGAGAATGTTGGAAGGTGTGTTACAAGAAACCAACTTTTGGTGATGATGTTGTCTGAATCAGAAAAAAATCGACTGAGGAGGGCGAAACCAGTGTTTCTCCCACTGAGATTTCTATTTTACAAATGTGCCATTACCTCTGGCTTGTTTCCACTGAAAAGACATTTCACAAAGGAACATTTAGTTCACTGCCACAAACAATACTACATAAAAGTGGTGCATAAATGCTGTCATGGGCACTCTTTTCCTTCCTCCATGCCCCGATATGGACCCATTTATTCTTTCTATAACTGACAGGAATTTCTCTCAAAGCTCCAAAAAGTGATGCCTGGAAATTAAATTATAATATGCATTTTCTATAATTCTATTTCAGGCATATCAAAATTTCTCATTCATACAAATAAGCTAGAATATTGTAGAATGTTTTGCTGAAAATATCAACAATTTACAATAAAGCCTTCACATTTAATCTGTACAATAACTATTTTGACTATTAATGAAACTGAAAAAAGAAGCTGAAGAAAAAATGTGGAAAAAAAAAGGAGCTTATATCAATAGACTATCTCTTTTTAGGAATATAAATCTGACAATTTTACTTGAAAATGTTAACAACAGATGGGTAAAACGTTTTGTTTTATAAGCAACTAAATATTTTATCTTTAAAAGTTCTTCTATTTTACAATACAGAATGGAGATTTTATTTATTTTATTTTATTTTATTATAATTTTATTTTTTGGAGACAGTCAATTGAGTCTCCTGCCTCAGCCTCCTGAGTAGCTGGGACTACAGGCATGCACCACCATGCCTGGCTAATTTTTTTTTTCTTTTTTAATAAAGTTGGGGGGTTTTGCCATGTTGGCCAGGCTGATCAAAAAATTCCTGATCTCAAGCGATAAACCTGCCTCAGCCTTTCAAAGTGCTGGGATTACAGGTGTGAGCCACTGTACTTGGCCAGGAGACCTTATTTAAACATTGTGGTATGCAGAATAATGGCCCCCAAATAAGTACATATTCTAATCTCCAGAATTTGTGAATATGCTATGAGACTTGGAAGGAGGAATTAAGGTTGCAGGTGGCATTAAAGTTGCTAATCAGATTACCTTAAAATAAGGAGATTATCCTGGATTATCGGGGCGGGCCCGAGGTAACTACAGGGGGTCCTTAAATAGAGAGGAGAGCAGGGCAGAGGCACCAGAGCCAGAGGACTGGCATCAGGGGAGACTGGGCCAACCACTGCCAGCTTCAAAGATGGAGGGCGGGCCCCCAGCCAAGGAATGTGAGCATGCTCTAAAGGCGGGAAAAGGCAAGAAACAGATTCTCCAGCAGAGCTTCTAGAAGGGAATGTAGCCCGGCCCACACCTTAATTTTGGCACAGTGAGACCAGTGTCGAATGTCTGACCTCCACAACTGCAAGTTAATCAATCTGAGGCCAGGTACAGTGGCTCACTCCTGTAATCCCACTGCTTTAGGAGGCAGAGGCAGAAGCAGCATTTGAGACCAGGAGTTTCAGACCAGCCTGAGCAACATAGCGATACTCTGTCTCTATTTAGTTAAATAGTTGATTTGTGTTGCTTTAAGCTACTGGGTTTGTAGCAATTTGTTACAGCCGCATTAAGGAACTCCTACACACAAATTAAACTGTTGCAAACTCATAATTTTTGGAAAACCTCATCTGACCTTCTCCAAGAAGTCTTCTCTGAACCATAATTTTGTGATGAGATCTTCACGCCTGCCCTCCCCCAGCATACTGTGCGTTTATCTGTTACAGAATGTGTTAGACTGCACAACGATTTTCCATTTATTTTTCTGAAATCTCTACTACACCAACGGCACCATAAAGGTAGGGACAATGTCTTTAATTTCCACCTGAAGTGCTCCTCCCAAAACATTGATCCATGGCTGGGCGTGGTGGCTCACACCTGTAATCCCAGCACTTTGGGAGGCCAAGGCGGGTGGATCACGAGGTCAGGAGTTTGAGACCAGCCTGGCCAACATGGTGAAACCCTGTCTCTACTAAAAATACAAAAATTAGCCAGGCGTGGTGACACATACCTGTAATCCCAGCTACTCTGGAGGCTAAGGCAGGAAAATCGCTTGAACCCAGGAGGCAGAGGTTGCAGTGAGCCGAGATCAAGTCACTGCACTCTGGCCTGGGCGACAGAGCAAGGCTCTGTCTTGGAAAAGAAAAAAAACAAGAGAAACACACACACACACACACACACACACACACACACACACACACACACTCTTATCCAAAACTTAGCAGCACCAAACTATGTAGCTTACCCTGGGAGCTTAATATTTTTTCAAACAAAGGGTGACTCAAATTATGAACCCACTTGCACTCGTACCCATGAAACCAATGATAAAAGTGTTTTAAAGCATCACAACTATTATGGAATGGCTTGTCTCATAAAGAAAGCAATCCATGACCACGAGACAGATAACAGGGCAAAACACAGAGCCTTAAATACAATTGTTCTGTGTTGTAACCGAGTGGACTGGCATGTCCTTCCCCAAGCTGTCAGGTCGTTTACAGTGAAAACAGTGGCACCTGCAGTTACTGTTAAAAAGTCTGAACCTACTAAACAATTGGAATTTGCCCAATGGCTAGCCTTAGAAAATAAACAGTTAGAGAAAATACATTTTGTCTTTGGAAGTTCCCAACATTTGTTTTTCTCTCTCTGTTTAATCATTTCCACTGGTGATGATGTTCTTTTCTGATGTCCTCAGATACTTGCCAGCTCTTTCCTTCCAATAATTTCCCTTAGAACATTATTCACTCTTAGTGTGAATTTAAGTAAGTGGGTCTTTGCATTTTGAGCATTTAGACCAATTTGGAACACAAGATATTGCCTCCTGTTAAAGTATTTTCAGTGTTAGCAAACACATGTTGAGGATGCCATGTGATTAACACATATTTAGAATGACACACATGTTTAGAATGACACACATGTTAAGGATAAAATACACATTAAGGATAGCATGTGATTAATCAGTTTTAAGGATGACAAACATAGTAAGGCAGGCAGAAGTTTTTTTCTCTGCTTAAACTCCTTCCTAAGCATTGCACTGTGAGTTAGGTTCCAATCAAACAACTTATTCTGAGGTCAGTTTTGTTTTGCTTTGTTTTTTTGAGACAGAGTCTCCCTCTGTGGCTCAGGCTGGAGTGCAGTGGCATGATCTCGGCTCACTGCAACCTCCACCTCTGGGGCTCAGGTGATTCTCCTGCCTCAGCCTCTTGAGTAGCTGGGAATACAGGTGCCCACCACCACGCCCTGCTAATTTTTGTATTGTTTTTTTTAAGTAGAGATGGGATTTCGCCATGTAGACCAGGATGGTTGACTTCCTGATCTCAGGTGATCCGCCCTTTTCGGTCTCTCAAAGTGCTGGGATTATAGGCATGAGCCATCGCGCTTGGCCTGTTCTGAGGTCATTTTAAACTTCGTGACTTTTTCTATTACAGAAAGCAGAAATAAAGTTCACATCATGTATATTAAAATCATGGGTAAGAAAAGTAAAACTTGCAAACCCTTAGAAGAAATAAAAGATAGTGTCACTATGGCCTTAAAGTAGGTGGGGTGAATTGAAACAGCAGTTTTATTTCCTCCCATATGCGTTACAGCATTGATTGAATCTGTTCTCCAGTCATCTGCCTCAGTCATACCTCACACCTCTCCATACGAGTGTCTCCTCTACATGCGAGCGTGTCTGCCACTGGCTTTTCCTACTCTACCTTTTGACCTCTTTGCCTCTCTTGGTGCCAACACCACACTGTTCTATATAAGATAGTTTTGTAAGACTTTCTAAGTCTTTAAAAACAGGTCCTTAGTAAGAAGGCTTGCCTTAATAGCTGGGAGAAGAAGTCTTCTACCTGGATCTTCTTCAAAATTGACTTGCCTGTTCCTGAAGCTTTTCTCCTTTATATGTATTTTAGACTCACTTCATGCTTCTGCTCTTCTGGGCTCTTTACTGGAATCATATTGCATTTTTAGTGAGGACTGACCACTTTATCATATTAAGTTTCTCATTTATGAACAGAGTATATTTTGCCATTTATTTAGATTTTTGTAAATGTCCTTCATTAAAGTGTTTTTGCTAGATTCACAATTAAGAAACTCCTGTGGATTCTTCCCATTCACAAGGGAGTTGATTTTTTCCCACTTAAGTGAGAGGTGCAGCTTGCATATAGAATGGAGTTGCTGCTGCCTCTTTTGCTTACCAATTTGTAGTATGTGTATGATATACGAAAAATGATACATATGACTATTTTAGTATCTGCAAAGCATTTAATTATATAAATATGTTATATTTTATTTAAGAAAACTCTTCTTGATAGGTTTTTATGTTCTATATTTGTTTGTAGTAAAAAAAAAATGCTGCAGGGAACATTTTTATTTTTATACCATTGGGCCCTTGTGAGAATATAACTGTGGGAGAAATTTCATGAAGTGAAATTTCTGGTTTAAAAAAAAAAAAAAAGTGCGTGCATTTAAAATTTATAGAGATAATGCTGAAGTGCTTTTAAAAAAAAAAAAAAGGCAAGAAAAATATAGTGCTACACCATGCCCAGAGGATGAAAATACATAATTACCGTCACTTCACAAACCTTACTTGTCTTTGTTTTATGGAACAGTTTTATCCAATAGATATTAATAATAAATATACCATCATCACTGTGACTTTTCTTTAGTTATAAATAACCCTGGCTTTTTTCCTCACATGCGTATATACATTTGTAAAGTTTTAAAAAATTATTAATGGTCTGAGCCAAGAGAAATTTAACACTCTAGGCTTTCTATAACAACTTAAAACATGCAAAGTTAAACTAAACTTAGGGAAAGAGCTGATCTCCCTCAAAGGTGGAAATCAGGGAAGATACCTAGAAGGAAAGATTAAATCATGATCAGCCTAATTTGAATTTCTCAATGGGTCATTTTACACAGAAAACACATTGAAAGTTGAAGTCAATGCTGTGGTCACTGTCACAAGTAAGACCGGAGACAACAAAATTATGGAATTTTAGGGTTGAAAGTAAACTTGAAGAAAATCTAGCCTCATCTTTTTTTTTTTTTTTTTTTTTTTTGAGACAGAGTCTTGCTCTGTCGCCCTGGCTGGACTACAGTGGCGATCTTGGCTCACTGCAAGCTCCGCCTCCTGGGTTCATGCCATTCTCCTGCCTCAGCCTCCCTAATAGCTGGGATTGCAGGCGCCCACCACCACACCCAGCTAATTTTTTGTATTTTTATTTTTATTTTTATTTATTTATTTTTTTTGAGACGGAGTCTCGCTCTGTCGCCCAGGCTGGAGTGCAGTGGCGCGATCTCGGCTCACTGCAAGCTCCGCCTCCCGGGTTCACGCCATTCTCCTGCCTCAGCCTCCCGAGTAGCTGGGACTACAGGCGCCCACAACCGCGCCCGGCTAATTTTTTGTATTTTTAGTAGAGACGGGGTTTCACCGTGGTCTCGATCTCCTGACCTTGTGATCCGCCCGCCTCGGCCTCCCAAAGTGCTGGGATTACAGGCGTGAGCCACCGCGCCCGGCCTATTTTTTGTATTTTTAATAGAGACAGAGTTTCACCTTGTTATCCAGGATGGTCTCGATCTCCTGACCTTGTGATCCGCCCGCCTTGGCCTCCCTAAGTGCTGGGATTACAGGCGTGAGCCACTGCACCCAGCCTAGCCTTGTCTTTTTTGAAAGGTGAGTCTATCTTTGTAAGTTCAACAGAAAGATGAAATGTTTTATTCAAACTCATAAGTAGCAAAGTTAAGTGGCTAGCAAATAGGTAACACTATGATCATTTGTTGAGTGAACAAGAATGAAGGAATGAATGAATGAATGGTACTAGGATTGGTGCCTGGGTTTTTCAGAAAGTAGGAGGCTCTTTCTCCTTACACTTTGTCATTAACAGTCAGTGTGCTGACATTCCATACATTTCTATAATTGTACATTTAGAGGCACTGAGTTAATCCCTTATTTTTAATTTCCAACAATCATCACTTTTAATTTATGATGAATTCAGAAATAAAGGTTTTCCAAAAGCATGTATTATGTTCATGACATGCAATCTTGGAAAACACCATATTTGGTTAAACCACTGCATATTTTTCTTTCTGAGGTAAAAGTACTTTGACATCTCTGTATTTGTTTGCTGAGGCCATGGTAACAAAGTCCTGCAAACTGGGTAGATTAGAAAAAAAAAAAATGTATTATGTAGCCGTTGTGGAAGCTGGAAGTCCAGGATCAAGATATCGCAAGGTTGCTTTCTTCTGAGCTTGAAGGCGGAGTCTGTTCCATGCCTCATCCTGAGATTATGGTTATTGGCGGGTGACCCTTAGCATTCCTCAGCTTATAAAGGGTTTCACCCCCAATATTTGCCTTTATCTTCACATGGCATTTTCCCTGTGTGTGTATGTCTGTCTTGCATCCAAATTTTCCCTTTTTATAAGGACATGAGCCATCCTGGAGTGAGGCCCACCCAATGATGTCATTTTAGCTTAATTATATCTGTAAAGACCATCTCCAAATAAAGTCACACTCTGCGGCATTGGGAGTTAGGACCCCAACATATCTGTTTGGGTAGACACAATTAAACCTTTAACACTCAATATTCACTTGATTGCCCTTCTAAGTTTCAGTCACAATCTATTCTGATTTTTTTTTTAAATCGCTTTCTAATTTCACGAAAACAATGAATTTCACTATAACATAGGATATATTTTTGTAACATAGCAAATTGCATAGACAATTTCAGACATTTAATTTCTGTGTTGGAGTTATTTGTGTTAATATAAACTGAGACTACCTGTAGGTGTTAAAATTAGGTTGAATGCTACTCAAAATAATTATTTGTGAATGTTTGGGCGTTTGTTTATCTAGGTTATCCATCAGTGACATTTGGATGCTATGGGAACACACTCTGAAGTGGTAATTACTAGACTTATACAGCATCTATTTTCAAAGAAATAAAAACACCATAACCTGCCAGTATTTCATTTTCCTGGCCACTCACAATAGGGTTAATGATACCAAACTATCTCCCCCAGGATCAGAGATGTAATGATGACTTATTAATAGGTATGACCCGTGAAACTAAAATAATATCTTGGGAACCCAAATCGGTGAGCCAAAGGGAAAAGTCAAGCTGGGAACCGTCAAACCTGCCTCCCATTTTATTCCTAAGTAAGACAGCTATAAGGATTTTAAAAAGCTACATACCTTTCTCACAATTTGTCCACAAGGAAATTCCTTGTGGACCAAGGACAGGCAGATCTCAAAGCCATCCCCCTGAGGCTCACGAGTGAGACAAATGCATATCCGATCACTTCCTCTGCCCTACTGTTTCACTGAGCCAGACTAAGGCATCAGTGACTGTTCCTCTACCCTCCTCTCAAACATAAATTGTGTGTTCAGTGAAAGTCTAATCATTTGCTTCTTATCTACCTACGACCTGGAAGCCCCACTTGGAGTTGCCCTGCCATTTTGGACCCAACCAATCCACATTTTACATATATTGGTGGATGTCTCATATCTCCCTAAAATGTGTAAAAGCAAGTTGTGGCGGGGCGCGGTGGTATACGCCTGTAATCCCAACACTTTGGGAGGCGGAGGTGGGCGAATCATGAGGTCAGGAGTTCAAGACCAGCCTGACCAACATGGTGAAACCCCGTCTCTACTAAAAATAAAATAAAAATAAAAAAAAAAAGATTAGCTGGACGTAGTGGCGGGCGCCTGTAATCCCAGTTACTCGGGAGGCTGAAGCGGGAGACTCGCTTGAACCTAGGAGGCTGAGGTTGCAAGGTTGCACTGAGCCAAGATTGCACCACTGCAATCCAGCCAGGGCGACAGAGCGAGATGCCGTCCCCTCCTCCAAAAAAAAAATTGTGCCACGACCATATTGGCCTCACGTCATCGGGACCTCCTGGGTCATGGGCATGCCCTTAACCTTGGCAAAATTAACTTTCTGAATTGATTGAGACCTGACTCGGATATTTTGTGTGTGCACACCCAAATTCTCCCTAGAAGACAGGTGATGGGGCAGAATGTGTTTGTGTCTGTCACTCCTATTATTGCCTTTGTTCTGGTTCCTTTGCGCTCTTCAATAAGGAGGTATGTGTTTACCTGCAGCCCAGAACTGACTGCCCTATGGAGAGTTTGGGGTAGACACGTTGTGACTTTTTCTCACAGTATTACCTTCCACATTGCTTCCAAAGCTTTAGCTTGTTCCAGCCGACTGCAGCCATCTACTTACCATTTATTTTTATTTTCTTTTTTTTCAGAGCCCATTAGGAGACAGAGGGAGATTTAAGTCTGTATTTGTGATACAAGGGAAAAAAGACGGAGGAGGTGAAGGGAGGAAGGAAGAGAGGCTCTGAGAAACCGAGAAGGTCAGACTTGGTGCGGACTTCCTCCAAGGCCTACCCCACCCTCTCCAAGCATGGCTAATCCCAGGGCCCCTTCTGGCCCACAGTGCAGGGCCACCCACTCATACGCAGGTCTCCTTCAGCCTCTCTGGGGGTTCCCAGAAGGGCCCTTGGGCACTTGGGCCATGGCAGGGGGCTCAGGTGCATCTTCCTAGACACGACACGCAGAGGAACGCGGAGGCAGCAGCGGGGGCCACTGGCTCCCATGCAGGAACTCGGAGCTGTGCTTTACTGGGGGCCATCCGTGATACGTGTGACACCGTGGGGCCCTGGCCGTGGGACCGGCCATGAGGCCTTGAGACCTCATCCAAGAAGCCCCCCAGCCCCCAAGGTTCAGGCCTGGAGGGGCAGCAGGACGCCTTTGGAGCTCAGCTCAGCCCTACAAACAGGACTAAGGCCAGAGAGGACTACCAAGGTTCACCTGGCCCAGCTTCCTGCAGCCTCTGAGCAGGCCACTAGCCTCACCTGAACAGCTCGGTCCATCACCAAGCCCCACCCTCTTCTGCGAGCCCTGCCCCCACAAGGCCCCACCTCTCGCACGCAAGCCCCGCCCCCAAGGCCCTGCTCTCCTGCAAGCCCCTCTCCCACTAGGCTCCACTCCTCACCTGCAAAGAGCCACCCCTCACTAAGCTCCTCCCCTCACTTGCCCAGCCTCGCCCAACATAGCACGCCCTTCCAGGAGCCCCTCTTTTCACCTGCGCAGCCCCGCCCTTCACCAGGCTCCACTCTATCTGCATAGACACGCCTCTCGCCACGCCCCACTTCTCCCTTGCCCACTTCCCCCTCCTATCAACTGTCCCATCCTGCTGATGGCCACACCCCGCCCCTTTCGGCAAGCCGGCCGCGCCCCTTTTACCCGTGACCACGCCCCTCGCCTTGCCCACCTCCTTCCGCATGTCGGCCCCGCCCCTGCCGCCCATCGCCCTCTGCACCGCCCTTCCGCCCGTCCCAGAGCAGTGGAGGCCCGCCCTTTTCATCTACAGCCTATCGCAGAGGACGTTGCCTTTCGCGGTGACCAATAGGAGTGGTGGCCGCCACAGCAAGCCCCGCCCCACGCCCTACGTCGGGTTAAGTGGGGTCCCTCGCCAGCCCCGCGCTGGTCATACGCCATGTGGCGCTGCGGCGGGCGGAAGGGGCTGAGTGCGCTGAGGCGGCTGAGCGGCGGGTGAGACGCTGCGGTCGGCGGCTAGAAGTGCTCGGCGTGCTGGCTCCCGGGAGAGGAAGGTCCAGGGCGGGCCGGAGACGTAGGGGTCTGCGTCTTTGAACCCAGGGCTGGCAGCTCCCCTCACTGTGGGCGCCCCGCACCCCGAGCCCCTGCCGGGTCCTGCGCGCCGAGCCCTTCCTGGGGTTCCCGCATCCGAGGCCCGAGGACCCCGGAGCTCCTGCCCGCTTCCGGGGCGATGCTCCGGGCTGGGGGCCGGGTCTGCCCGTGGCGCTCCGGGCAGGGCCCTCCATTGGCGTGGGCTTTAATGGGGGTAGTAAATGGGGCCGGCAGTTGTGGTTCTCGCTGATATCTTTGCTCCTAGTTCGTTTTTGTTGGAGGCCGAGTCCTTAAGAGACCCGAGGCGCCCACAGCCCACTCTTAAAGTCCGGCTGTGTTCAGAGAACTGAAGCCTCCCGGAATTTAACTGTTTTGGTTTTTTAATGACTCAGTTTATGGGGAAAAAAAATGACGAAGCGGTTTAGTGTTCGTGGTAATCCACGTGCCCGTATTTAATGTAACAGTTCAGCGCTGCCGGCCCAGGCCGGGGGGAGACACGGGGCGTCCGTGGCGTGAGTTTGGCAGCAGGTTACTGGAAGGTTCGGGGGAGACCCTGGCCTTACCGCTCAGGGGTTTCCTATCATGTCCTTGCTGATAAGTAACTTCTTAAAATGCTTCTCTGTCCCATAATTCTGAAATTTGCTAAATCAGTAAGCAAATGTTGACTATAGCATATCTTCCTAATATTGCCAGTGACTGAATAGGTGTTTTTTTTTCCCTGTACATATCTTTAAAATATTTCGGTGGGATACGTTAATGTAGAAAATCCCATAAGACATAGAATACAATTTGAGAGAATAATAGTTGTTTTTTTGTGTGTTTTTTTTTCTTAAGAGACAGGATCTTGCTCTGTTGCCCAGGCTGGTTTTGAACTCCTGGGCTCAAGTGATCCCCCTCCTCAGCCTCTCACATTGCTGGGCTTACAGGTGTAACCCATTTCATCCAGGTGAGAATAATTAGAAAATGAGTAGGTTGGGCGCGGTGGCTCACACCAGTAACCGCAGCATGTTGAGAGGCCAAGGCGGGCGGACCACTTGAGGTCAGGAGTTTAAGACCAGCCTGGCCAACATGGTGAAACCCCGTCCCTACTAAAAATACAAAAATTAGCTGGGCGTGGTGGTGAGCACTTGTTGTCCCAGCCACTCAGGAGGCTGAGGCAGGAGAATTGCTTGAACCCAGGAGGTGGAGGTTGCAGTGAGCCGAGATTGCACCACTGCACTCTAGCCTGGGCAACAGAGCGAGACTGTTGTCTCAAAAAAAACAAAAAAACAGTGTCCCCATGACCAAGCCAAAGATTTCCCCTAACTGCTCATTACCCTCTCTTTCCCTCTTAGATTAGCACTGTCATACAGAAATGTCCTTGCTTTTTAAAAATATTTTACCATCTCTATGCATTCTGACAATATCTTTTTACCTGTTTGAATAATACCTGTTTAGGATAATACTGTATCGTGTGTATCTTTTGTTTAACATTATGTGACCTGTATCTTTGTTACATGCAGTTGTAGGCACTTTTATTGGTTAGTTTTTTTTTTAATTGAATGATTAGTCTGCAGTTTATCCATTCGCTGTCGTTACACCTCCAGGTGAGTTGAGTTTGGGACTGTCAGAGTTCGTGCTGACCATCTTGTCAGTGAGTGCTGGGGCAGCAGTGTAAGGTGTGGAGGATATAGACCAAGAGGTGAATGGATTTCTAGTATTCAGCTTTTCTTTTCTTTTCTTTTTTTGACGCCCAGGCTGGAGTGTAGTGGCGTGATCTCGGTCCACTGCAACCTCCGCTTCCCGGGTTCAACGATTCTCCTGCCTCAGCCTCCCAAGTATCTGGGACTACAGGCACCCGCCCCCACGCCTGGCTAATTTTTGTATTTTTAGTAGAGACTGGGTTTCACCATATTGGCCAGGCTGGTCTCGAACTCTTCGGCTTCCCAAAGTGCTGGGATTACAGGTGTTAGCCACCATGCCCTGCCTCTTCAGCTTTCTAAAGAATGCCAAGTGTTTTTCCAAAGTTGTTCCACTTTGTACTCCCTGTGGGACAGGTAGCAGTGTATGTAGCAGTATGAGAGCAGTATGAGTAGCAGTGTGTGAGAGTTCCTTGTAATATTAGGCTTTTTAAGTTTTCACCAATTCGGTAGGCATGTAATGGGATTTAACTGTAGTGTGAATTTCTTGCTATATTGTGAAGGCTTGTGAGGATTCTGTGAGGAAAAGAAACCCTTTTGTTTAAGAGTTTCTTAAGGGGAATTTAAACCATAATTGTATTATCGTTATTTTTGAACATGTATAAAGAAAATGTTTCCAACACTGAAGCTTTAGTTAAGATAAAAGGTCATTAAAATGGGAAGGACCTTACCAGAAATTAGTCTTCTGGAA
The DNA here is from genome assembly GCF_037993035.2 of Macaca fascicularis. Classification (NCBI taxonomy): domain Eukaryota; kingdom Metazoa; phylum Chordata; class Mammalia; order Primates; family Cercopithecidae; genus Macaca; species Macaca fascicularis. The sequence goes on along the minus strand of NC_088383.1, from coordinate 4,054,420 downwards.
TGTGCAAGATTTTGGAAGATGCAGTATTTAATTTTTTTCTAATTAATAATCTTTATCACATGAGAGTATTTTCACTATGTGGCTGAATAATGTTAGCCAGATAATTTTCCTGCAGCTCATCTAACTTAGATGACTTTTAATCTAGACATGCACACCACAGAGCGTGGCGATGGAACAGTAACCGGGCTTGTGAGAGGGCTCTACGGTATCAACTAGGAGACAAGATCCACGGATTCACCGTAAACCAGGTATGGGTCCTCGGCACCTCCTTATAAATCCACATACATTGCAGGTGTGGCTTCTGGCATAGGTACGGGCCCTTCAGGGGGGAGACTAGCCTTGTCCTTGTGTCCCAAGGCCCTGGCCCAGCTCCTGTTGCATGATGGCTACTCGGCTGAACAGAGCTCGTGAGAGAAATGACCCCCGGTCCCTTCCTGGAATCCTGCGAAGCCTGATTCTTGTCAGATTTGAGAGTAACACTTCCAGCTGGGTCTCTGCCATCAGACACACTAGGGTTTCCGCAGCCAAACCTGGTGATTCGCTGAGTGTGAGCACGAAGACTCAGTGCGTGATCTGTTCAGTCAGGTTTTGCCATCAAATAGTTTGCTCTAAACTTCTGCAGAATCTTTCAGTTTTCTCAGCCTTTTGGGTTTCAAAATTATAAAGAAGAAATTGTGGACCTATACTTACTTGGGTTTATATTAAAATGGATTCATTTGTTTTTTGTTTTGTTATTTGCGTAAACCTTTTCCTTTTTTTTTTTTTTTTAGCATAGTAACTAAAAATGACAACACTTCACATATTTGGCCAGCTGTTGGCTCTGTGCTATGCTTGATGTTGTAGCAAATGTAAAAGACAAACAGCTTACCGTCTAGAAAGACTGATGCGGCTGTGACTGGAGGCACATGGTGGACGCCATGGGGAGGGCCAAGGACAAGGGCAGGAGCTGCTGCTGCTGGGGGGAGAGGGAAGAGCTCCTGGAGAGGGTGGTATGAGAAAGCAGCTGCCTCTGGGCAGGGCTCCAGCAAGGGAGTCAGAGAAGTGACTAGGGGGTTCCAGTCAAGGTCCAGGCATGGGAGTCCTGACAACAGACTCAGTGCATTTGTGAAATCCTGCAAAGGCCGGGCAAAGACACCTGGGTTTATAGTACTGGTGACTATTAATAAGGGCCTCACCCAGAGTGGTAGATTCTTCTCCTTTATTTTTCAAATTTTATAGAAATGTACTTATTTTTGAGACTGGGACTCACCCTGTCGCCCAGGCTGGAGTGTGGTGGCGTGATCTTGGCTCACTGCAGCCTTGAACTGAATCGATTCTCTCACCTCAGTCCCCCAAATAACTGGGACAAGGTGCCCCCACACCTGGCTCATTGTGTCTGTGTGTGTAGATGGAAACTTGCTTTGTTGTCTAGGCTGGTCCCAAACTCCTGGGTTCAAGCAATCCTCTTGTCTTGTGTATTAGTCTAATCTCACACTGCTATGAAGAAATACCCAAGATGGGGTAATTTATAAAGAATGAGCTAAAAAGTAAAGCGGTTTAATTGACTCCCAGTTCTGCATGGCTGGGGAGGCCTCAGGAAACTTAAAATCATGGTGGAAGGCACCTCTTCACAGGGTGGCAGGGAAGAGAATGACAAGTGAAGGGGGAAGCCCCTTATAAAACCGTCAGATCTCGTGAGAGCGTACTCACTGTCACGAGAATAACATGGGGGGAACCGCTCTCATGATTCAATCACCTCCTACCAGGTCCCTCCCACAACATGTGGGGATTATGGGAACTACAATTCACGATGAGATTTGGGTGGGGACGCAGCCAAACCATATCACCTTGGCCTTCCAAAGTGCTGGGATTAAAGGTGTGAGCCACTGTGTCCAGCCATAGAAACTTACAATAAGTCATGTTTCTTGTTTGAGAAATAGCTACCATGAGCGCTATTATTATTAAAGCTATATATTGTTAGAAAGCAGACATCTCACTGTATCTGCTGATTTTAAATGCATTGATCGTCTGTTACAAAGTACAGTAAGCTTGGAAACAAGTGATTTAACAGCGGTAGGTGATGCAGGTCATAGTGGGCCGCTTATGCATGACTGTTGGCTGGCAGGCTCCCTAGATTGGGCTGAGGAGACCTGAGGTCTCACCTCTGCCAGCGACTTGCTGTGTGCGCTTGGTCAGGTGACTCATGGCACCTGATCGGAGGGGGTGGCAAGTGGCGTGGTGATCACAGGGACGTGGTATGTGATTGCGGGAGAGGGCCGGCTGGCCTGACTGAAAGAGAAGACAGTTTCTTTCATACCGAGGAGTATGGACACTTACCCGGAGGCTTACCTAAAGTAGGAGAAGACCTTCCATCCCACTCAGAAGTCGGGAGTCTTTCAGCTTTTTTGGGGGCATTTCTAGCCTCCTGGCCCCTCCAGCTGTTCTGGAAGCCCCAGCTTTGTGCTTCCAGCTACCACCGAGAATCCATCCCACACTAGGAGAAGCAAAGACTGATCCTGGAGCCTCTCCCCACTGTCGCCAGCTAGCCCACTCCAGCATTGCCCCTCCCTGCAGGCTGGTTCTGCGCACTACAGGAGATTCTATGCACAGAAACAGGAGGCACACAGCCGATGTTGGAAGGGGTGCTGTGTTACTGAGGTGCAGTACACAAAAGCAGGGGGCACTCAGCAGACGTTGGAAAGGGTGCTGTGTTACTTCGGTGCAGCTCAGTACCGTGGGAAGGGCAGACACCAGGGTGAATCCTGGCTCTGATTTGGGCAGCTTATGTCATCACCCTGAGCCTCAGTTTTTTCATCCGTAAATGAGGATGAGAATACCTCCCTCACAGAGTATATGTGACATGATTAGAAAATGCCTAGCCAAAAAAAAATTAAAAATTAAAAAATAGAAAATACCTAGCCAGTAATAAGCACTCAAAAAATATATATATATACACACACATTCTCATCTGCCTTCTTTAGGTCTTCCTTTCCTTGTTTGTAGGATAAGGGAGTTGGACAGGATGGTTCTGTTCTCTCCAGCTCTGAAGCACTGGCTTCCCGGCATCATCTAATTTCAGGCAGAAAAGCCAGTTTTCTCAGTGTGTCGAAGATCACCATTTCAAAGGCCATTTTGTTTAACTGGTCGTGTTTTTCTGGTTAACTCAGGTGACATCTGTTCCCGAGCTGTTCCTGACGGCAGTGAAGCTCAGCCATGATGACACAGGAGCCAGGTATTTACACCTGGCCAGAGAAGACACGAATAATCTGTTCAGGTACGTGGTGCATTGTAAGAACATGGTCTTGAATGTTTTATTTAAATCAGGGATGTCCAATCTTTTGGCTTCCCTGTGCCACATGGGAAGAACAGCAACTGTCTCAGGCCACACATAAAATACACTAACACTAAGGACAGTTAATGAGCTAAAAATAATAAATAAATAAAGGACCGCAATGTTTTAAGAAAGTGTAGGAATTGTGTTGGGCCGCATTCCAAGCTGTCCTGAGCATGCGGACTGCAGGCTGTGGGTTAGACAAGCTTGAGTTAAAGCACTGACTCTACATTACGTGGTTTAAAATATCATCTCATTAGTATTTTTATTGACAGAGCATCTTTTTTTTTTTTTTTTTGAGACGGAGTCTCGCTCTGTCACCCAGGCTAGAGGAGTGCAGTGGCCGGATCTCAGCTCACTGCTGAGCTCCGCCTCCTGGGTTTATGCCATTCTCCTGCCTCAGCCTCCCAAGTAGCTGGGACTACAGGCGCCCGCCACCTTGCCTGGCTAGTTTTTTGTATTTTTTAGTAGAGACGGGGTTTCACCGTGTTAGCCAGGATGGTCTCGATCTCCTGACCTCGTGATCCGCCCGCCTCGGCCTCTCAAAGTGCTGGGATTACAGGCTTGAGCCACCGCGCCCGGCCACATGACAGAGCATCTTGAAAAATAAGGAGAAACTTACACGGACTTACAATCTCATCAAAATACAATTTTATAGTCTGAATCAGTGATTTACATTAGAGTTGGGAAACCCTGTATCAGAGTATTGTAGTGTCAGAATGATGATTTCTAGTAGCCTGAGGTGATGATGCGTCTGGGAACTGTGTCTGCAGCACTAAGATGAACGTTTTGCATTCTAGTCATTCTCCTTCCCCAGCGTTCCGTTCCTCCCCCTTCCCTGGCCTTCCGTTCCTTGTTCCTCCCCTTCCCTAGCGTGCCGTTCCTTCTTCCCTAGCGTGCAGTTCCGCACCACTCCCATGGACAGCACTGGTGTTCCTCACATTCTTGAGCATACCGTCCTTTGTGGGTCTCGGAAATATCCGTGCAGAGACCCTTTCTTCAAAATGTTGAACCGGTCCCTCTCCACGTTCATGAACGCCTTCACAGGTAAGACCAGCATCCTGAACGGAAACCGCGTTTGCCTTCACAGGTAAGACCAGCATCCTGAACGGAAACCGCGTTTGCGTTTGCCAGGCGCACCCACTGGAATTCAGTTAGTTTCTGAGAAGGGATGACAGGAGTGGGCAATTAATGTTCTAGAATAATTTTTACCCCTCTCTAGTTGAAGGACGTTAGAAATTTCATCCTTCAGGAAAGCCACATGGTAGCGAGATTATAAAAACTAGTGTTTTAATAAAAGGTACGTGAACTTTTCCCAGAAAGGTTGAAAACAATTTTCTCTTGGGGATATCGCTACAATGCCAGGCCTCCAGAGTTACCAGTAACGTTGATGTTTGACTTTTAGTAAGACTGACGCTAGTGGAGAGGGTGACGATGAACAGTGCACTCTGTAAAGGAGTGGCATCAAATAGCAGGTTAAATCCACGCTCTTACAGAATGAGGTCGTCTTTGTAGACGTGTGAAAGTCTCTGGAGACACTGGAGAGAGTTTAGGTGTTCTCTGAAGAAAGCCCTGGTGCCCATTGAGTGCAGATCCTGAGACCGGATGGGAAAGCCGTCCCTCGGGGTGATGAGCTCGGACAGTGGCTGAGGTCGGGGGCCAGAGCATGGAGCCACTGCCTCATCTCAAGAATAGCTACAACTTACTGTCCTAGGACAAAGGGGAAATGAGGCTTGATTTTCAATAATTTTAGTAGAAATCTGTTATATTTTACAATTTCACTTTTCATTTGTACCCAGCTAGTGATTATACTCTGTATCCATTTTCCACACAAAATCCCAAGGACTTTCAGAATCTCCTCTCGGTGTATTTGGATGCCACCTTTTTCCCATGTTTACGCGAGCTGGATTTCTGGTATGTCATGAGTGATTAACTAGTTGATACAGACTTTAGTATTTGAGTCACTGTCAGCTTATAATTATTTGTCCTCAGGCAGGAAGGATGGCGGCTGGAACATGAGAATCCTAGCGACCCCCAGACGCCCTTGGTCTTTAAAGGAGTCGTCTTTAATGAGATGAAGGGAGCGTTTGTAAGTTTTCTTCCTTTTTTATGTTGTGTTCAGCTTACCTTACCCATGTACAATACCATGATATAGACACATCTGGAAGGTGGTTGATTTTTATTTAATATTCTCATTATACGTGACATGTTCTTGAATTAGCTGGGTCAGTGCTGTGAGCAGAAGCCGGGGGTAGCGGGGCCAGGCTGCTGTCTCAGATCATGTCTCAGACCATGTCTGACGACCCCCGTGTATGATCTGCAGCGAGAGAAAGCTCTTTTCATACCACTATCAACACATTGTCTTTTTCACTCATTCTTGCCCAAGTACATGGTGTACTTTCTAGAGGCTGCGTGGCGAGGTGTGTGACACGCAGCAAGCTGGATACAGAGCAGATGGGGGAGTCCAGCTTCACCTCTGAGCCAGACACTACAGAGGTTTGCAAAAAAGGCAACACAGCATCACTCTGAGTAGTCCGTTTTTCACTTTGTTATGAGAAATAATTTTCAAACATATTTATATTAACATGTAATGATGGCTTACCTTAATGAATACGTATTTTTTAAATGTCTCAGCTTTAATTTAGAATATAGAAAAATTATATAAACACACACAGGCACCTACACAGGCAAAAAAGCCCACATAATCAAAAGCTCTTTGGGTCCTCATTAAAACCCATTTATGCCTAGTGTTCCATTATTGGAATCCTAAGCTTGTGGGAGTTATTTATATCCTACAGCTCAAGGTCATTGCCAAGGTCTGAATTTTTACCAAAAATATTGCAACCTCAGGCATAAATGGGTTAATTTTTCAGAGTGTAAAGGAGTCTTGAGACCATTTTGGATTAAGAGCTGCTGTCCTGGGCCCGTGTCTTCATGTCCTCTTGTGACTTTGACAACCTGCCTGTGCTGGTGTCCCTGAGGCTCGTGGGTGGCCTGCTCTCTGATTCCCGTAGGCCCCCTCAGCTGGTGAACTATTTCTTACCTTTTCATTCTCAATTTGGTGGTCTTTTCTTCCAAGGAGTCTTCTTGAAACTCAAGTTGGGGTGAGAGCTTCTCCCCACTTCCCTCCTGGCTGGTGGGCAGACCTGGTGATCCCTCCGATTTACAGCCCTCGGCTATGCGTTTGTTGCAACACACATCAAAAAGTCCATTGTTCTCAATCCTTGGGTCCTGTGCATGGGTGATGAGTGAATACAGTGTTAAACAATGGCTGCAGGGGTGTCTTTTTTTTTTTTTTTTTTTTTTAAAAAAACCATTAGAACAGTTTTATTTGCAAAGTATTACAGGCATATGCACCAGAATGTGATCAATTGCATATATTGTAAGTAATGTAGCATGTGTGTATTATTTTACATGTATATATTCTTATTTATTTATTTATTTATTTCACGTTTCAAGACAGACAATGAGAGGATATTCTCCCAGCACCTTCAAAACAGACTTCTTCCCGACCACACATACTCAGTGGTCTCCGGGGGTGACCCACTGTGCATCCCGGAGCTTACGTGGGAGCAGCTTAAGCAATTTCATGCCACTCACTATCACCCAAGCAATGCTAGGTAATATTTTGTTGGAAAAGTTTGATGGTGGATTGTGAAAAGTTGAGTTGTGTTCTTCCAATTTCATGACATGGGGTCTCTCACATTTAGCAATGCTTAAGAAATATCTAAGTGTAGGTAAGATTCTTGGCCTAAGTGTGCCTATCTTACTTGGACATTGATTTTGGACATTTACAGTGATAGCCTTCAGTGGGCTCAGCATGGTGGTTACAAACATGGCATTTAGAGCCCCCTAGAGGAGGGTCCTGGCCCCCCAGCTTCTTGCCTCACATCCAGCTTTGTTGCGTACAGAGTGGGGGTGCATGGATGGTGCCCACCCCGACCCAGGGTGTGCGAAGCTTCGAGCCTGTCCTTGGCACGGAGAAGTGCTCTTCCGGTAGTGGATGCAGTCACAGAACCTTCATCACATCCGCACTTTCTGATACATCGCTTGTTTCTTATGTCACTAATATAAGGTCATTATAGTAATAATATAGTTATATGTATTATATAAAACACTAATAATTTACATATAAATGCTAATGTAAAAACATATTTGCAAGGTTTATGTAAAAAGAATTATGAAAACTTTCAAGCGTACAGAAAAGTAGACTAGGATAATGAGCCCCTAAACACTTATCACGTAAAAGATATCCTTTTCCTTGTGAAGTTTTTGGAAGTAAGTTATAAATGTCATCATTTACTCCTAAATATTTGAATTTGTGACCCTAAAACATGAGGATTTTTTCTTACATGAGCTAATGCCATTTACAGTTTTAATAGAATAAAACATACCTTCATAAAACTGCCTATTTCTTATTCCATATTCACATTTTCTAGTTGGCCCCAAAGTGTTTGTTGCACAGGATCCCACAGATCACACCTGGTCGGCCCAGGTCTCTCCTGGGCCCCCTCTCGGACGGCAGAGGAGTGTACAGGCCGGGTTTCCTCCGGGCGCTCTCACTTTCCAGGTGTCCTGCTGCTCCTGTGTGGTGTTGGGTACCATGTTCCTGTGTTTCCTGAGAACTGGAACTTAGATCCAAAGCCTTAGTTTGAGTCAGGCTGCGCCTTTTTAAGCAGAGTCCCTCGTGGGGAGCTCTGCATAGGTGGCCACATCCTACCTTCCTGTGAGGCCTGCTTGCCTCCACTGGGGGTCTCACGCCAGCGGGGTGCATGCTGAGAGTCGGCCACTGTCTTGTGAAGATCTGCTTTTTCCCTTCAGCCACAGACCATCTGGTGCACTTGAGTTTCTGGTGTCCTGTGATAATTCCTCATCAACCTATTAATGGTTTTCATATTCATTGAGGATTATTGCCTGAATCATTTATTAGAGTTTGTGAAGTTTTCAAATTCTGTAATTCTTCATTCGTTTGCTGGACTTCTTCAAAGAAGAGCTCCACATCAGCTGGGGCTCTCGGGTTATCTTGAAATATGGTTCTATGGAAAAGGCAGGGGCGGCTGCTCTCCCTGGGAAGTCCAGTTTGAGGAGGAGGGGTGGTGCAGGAACTACCTCTAATGTTGACAGAAGAGGCTGTTTTTTTTTTTTGTTTTTTTTTTTTGAGACGGAGTCTCGCTCTGTCACCCAGGCTGGAGTGCAGTGGCTGGATCTCAGCTCACTGCAAGCTCCGCCTCCCGGGTTCATGCCATTCTCCTGTCTCAGCCTCCCTGAGTAGCTGGGACTACAGGCGCCCGCCACTTCGCCTGGCTAGTTTTTTCTATTTTTTAGTAGAGACGGGGTTTCACCGTGTTAGCCAGGATGGTCTCGATCTCCTGACCTTGTGATCCGCCCGTCTTGGCCTCCCAAAGTGCTGGGATTACAGGCTTGAGCCACCGCGCCCGGCCTTTTTTTTTTTTTTTTTTTTTTTTTAAAAGACAGGGTCTGGTTCTGTCCCCCAGGCTGGAGTACAATGGCATGGTCTTAGCTTACTGCAGCCTCAGCCTCCTGGGCCACCTCAGCCTCCTGAGTAGCTGGGACTACAGGTGCACACCACCATGCCCAGCTAGTGCTTATATTTTTTTGTAGAGACAGAGTCTCGCCGTGGTGCCCAGGCTGGTCTCGATCTCCTGAGTTCAAACATTTTGCCCACCTTGACCTCCAAAGTGCTGGGATTACAGGCGTGAGCCACTGCGCCCAACATGGAGAAGAGAGTTCTTTCTTTTCTTCTTTTTTTTCCCCCCAGTCTTCTTTGTTTTGTTTTTTAGTACCACTGTGACCTCACAAATATTTCTATATGTGTGTATATTTGAGACTATGTGATCAGTTGGAATTTATTTATTTTTATGCCCACATTTGCTGCAGCTGTTGGCCTGTTTTGGTCTCACTTCTTTGGTTTCTGCGCCCCCACCCCCACCTCCCTAACGCAGGCACAGCCAGGCCCTCCTGCTCCAGAGGCTCAACTGTCTGTTTCCCAGGGAGCTCTGATTTCTGTGGCTAGTGGGGAAGGGCCTTTGGAGAGTAGCATCTGGACACTAGGGATGGTGATTGCTCCTGGATTCTCTCAACCCCGAGAGTGTAAAGTTTGTTTCTAAATTCTAGAATGAGAAATTACTGAAGGTTCTTTAAGATACTAGCTCCCCAAACCTTAACCATAGCTTAGGCAGCATAGTAAAGAAAAAGATAAATTCTGTCACTGTAACCTTTTTCCTCTGGTTGAATAAATGTGTTATCTTTATTAACATGTATAACCTTGAACTTGTTGCCAAAAATTGAGTTTTGTGAAATTGTCAGTTGGATTACTCTATTACTGTACCTAGGGTTATAAAGTATTTTAACAAATACCTCATTTGGTTTTTTTTTTTTTTTTTGAGATGGAGTCTTGCTCTGTCGCCCGGGCTGGAGTGCAGTGGCCGGATCTCAGCTCACTGCAAGCTCCGCCTCCCGTGTTTACACCATTCTCCTGCCTCAGCCTCCCAAGTAGCTGGGACTACAGGCGCCTGCCACCTCGCCTGACTAGTTTTTTGTATTTTTTGTAGAGACGGGGTTTCACCGGGTTAGCCAGGATGGTCTCTATCTGACCTCGTGATCCGCCCGTCTCAGCCTCCCAAAGTGCTGGGATTACAGGCTTGAGCCACCGCGCCCGGCCTCATTTGGTTTTTGTCACATTTCTAGATGAAGTTTGAAAGATCAATTTTTGGCTAGGTGTGGTGGCTCATGCCTACAAATCCAGGCACCTTGGGAGGCCAAGATGGGAGGATTGCTTGAGGCCAGGAGTTTGACAGCAGCATGGGTAACAGTGAGAACTCATCTCTGAAACTTAAAAATTAGCTGGCTGGGCGCGGTAGCTCATGCCTATAATTCCAGCATTTTGAGAGGCCGAGGCGGGGAGATCACCTGAGGTCAGGAGTTTGAAAAACGACCAGCCTAACCAACGTGGTGAAACCCTATCTCTACTAAAAATACAAAAATTAGCTGGACGTGGTGGTGGGCACCTGTAATCCCAGCTACTTGGGAGGCTGAGGCAGGAGAATTGTTTAAAACCCAGGAGGTGGAGGTTGCAGTGAGCTGAGATTGCATCATTGCACTCCAGCTACTCAGGAGGCAGAGGCAGGAGGATTGCTTGAGCCCAGGAGCTTGAGGCTGCAGTGAGCTGTGATGGTGCCACTGCACTCCAGCGGTTGCCTGAAGCCAGGAATAGCACCATGCCCTGTGATGAACGTTGAATTTATAAATTAGGCACAGTGAGAGGTTAACAACAACAATAATAAAATAGAACAATTATAACAGTATACTGTAATAAGTTACGTGAATTTTGGTCTCTCGAAGTTCCGTGATATTTTTGGACCTCAGTTGAGTAAAAGTGACTGAAACCGAAAGGCGAGACCTTGGGTGAGGGGCAGTCCTGTGTACTGTGTTTCAGTGAAAAAGACAGCCCTTGATCTCACATCTTTTAAACTAAAACAGACTAATTATATTCCCTTAAAATTTTAGGTTCTTCACGTATGGTAATTTTCCATTAGAACAGCATCTGAAACAAATTCATGAGGAAGCACTGAGCAAATTCCAGAAAATCGAACCAAGCACCACGGTGCCAGCTCAGACACCCTGGGACAAGCCTGTGAGTGCCCCGCGTGTTTGTGTCCTGCCTGGTAAACATGCTGACACGAGGCCCCGCGTGTTTGTGTCCTGCCTGGTAAACATGTTGACACGAGGCCCCGCGTATTTGTGTCCTGCCTGGTAAACATGCTGACACGAGGCTCCACGTGTTTGTGTCCTGCCTGGTAAACATGCTGACACGAGGCCCCCGTGTTTGTGTCCTGCCTGGTAAACATGTTGACACGAGGCCCCGCGTGTTTGTGTCCTGCCTGGTAAACATGTTGACACGAGGCCCCGCGTGTTTGTGTCCTGCCTGGTAAACATGTTGACACGGGGACTTGGACTGGGTGTTTGTGATGGGATTTCAGAGGCTGTCGTGGTTGGTACAGAGTATGGGAGATCTTTTCAAACCAAAAGAATAGTTACTTGTTTGAAAAGAAAGTTAACTTAGCGGAAAGCATGTTTCGGTCCATTTTGTGTATCCAGATAACGTAGAGTCGTTAACAACTGTCAGACACTATGCCTACTCACAAGGTCACGTCATTTTACAGAGGGAATTCCAGATAACATGTGGCCCGGATTCATTTGCTACAGATCCCTCTAAACAAACAACTGCCAGCGTTAGCTTCCTCTTACCGGAGTAAGTATATGCTGTCAAAGCTCACACAAGACAAAAACATGAGGAAAATATTCTTACTAGAAAGTTCAGAAGTGAGTTCTACAATTGAATGTAAATTAATAATTAATACACAGTTAGGATTCAGGGGTTAAGTGGATTTTAGGAAAAGAGAACAAAATGTCAAAGTTTTTAATAACATCCGAAATGGTTTTTGAGGAAAATCATTTTTGATAGCCCTCCGGAAGAAAAGTAATTTACTTATTGTATTTCAAAGCTTTCTTCCTACAGAGAAAAGAATGCCTCAGACCAGCAATTGCTCACATTTTGAGGTCACAGGTCCCTTTGAGTGTGAGAATGGTACTGTGAACACGCACCTCGGCAAAATACACCACATACAAAACTTTGTAATTCCGGTGGTTTCACGAGAGTAGCTCAGAACCGTGCCGGCGGGTGTTCAGGAAGGGAAGGCTCTGGGCCCTCCCGTGCTCAGCCTGCAGCTCCATGGCTGGCACCTCTCCTGTCTTGTTCCTTGTCTCCTTAATGGTGCTGCCACTGTGCCTGTCATTTAAATCACGTGTGGAAAGTGCCTGGCAGGCTGTCACATGGGGAGCATTTCATGTGCGGTGAAGTTAATTTTATGGTTTGTACCCCCCTCAAAAATCCCAGTATTTAACGGAAATTCTCTTTTGCTCATAAAATTGTTAAAATAAATGTTGAAATGCAAGAATTTCTAGAAAGATATGTAGTGATTCTAAATAAAATGTGCATAAGGGCCAATAATTTTCCCTTTTCTCTTACCTCCCCTTTCCTTTTTTTTTTTTCCCCTCCGATGCAGCATCACCGACACATTCGAAGCCTTCACATTAAGTCTTCTGTCTTCACTCTTGACTTCTGGGCCCAATTCTCCCTTTTACAAAGCCTTGATTGAATCTGGCCTTGGCACAGACTTTTCTCCTGATGTTGGGTGAGTTTATGATTAGATTAGATCAGTAGTTCTGATTTTTTGGGGGCAGTTTTGCTCCTTCACCTCCACACCCTGTCCCCGCCCCACACTTGACAATATCTGGACCATTTTTGGATTTTTGATCGCTATAACTGGAAGATGGTGGACCAGGAAGTTGCTGAGTGTCTCATGGTGCACAGGATGGCCGCCCCCATCAGGGAGCTCTGGATGAGATCCTGGATCCAGTGCCAGCCATTTCTGTCGCCTCAAGGGGGCGTTTGTCCAAAATAAAACACCCAGCACAAAGGCAGCTTTTCCAGGGCCTCAGAATGTCATGGTGTTGTCTCTTACAGGTCAGGTCATTAAGTATTAGAAATTTTTAAAATTGTGTAAAACTCAGCAGTTCTCTGTTTTGATATTTATCCTGCCATAACTCAAAAGTTTAAATTTAATTTTTAAAAAAAGATGTAAAAATGACATAGATGTACATGGAACCAATTACTTGAGAACACTGCTTGAATGCACTTTTCAGTGGAGGGGCTGGAGTTGGAAGCACTTCATTCTGATCTTTAAATCAAGCATATGACGAGGGCATGATGAACGTGCCTGGATTCCAGTGCATCATTTCTGGTTTTGTCTTCTAGATATAATGGCTACACGAGGGAGGCCTACTTCAGTGTCGGCCTCCAAGGGATTGCAGAGAAAGACATTGAGACAGTCGGAAGCCTCGTAGACAGAACGATTGATGAAGTAGTTGAGTAAGTATGGCTTATTTGTACAGTCTGCTTTCGTTCCTCATTTCTGCGTACTTTTTGGGAGGAGCTGAGCCTGATCCATTGTTTGGGCCTTCCCTCTCTGTCATATAATATGCATTTGTTCATATTAAGTTGTTTAAATGTTCTCTCTGCCACTTTTTGTTTCTAAAACTCTTCTATATCTTAGGTTTTTGTTTCGTTTTGAGACAGGGTCTCACTTTGTCACCAAGCCTGATGTGCAGTGGCGTGATCTCAGCTCACTGCATTTTCCTCTCCTACCGGGCTCAGGTGATCCTCCCACCTCAGCCTCCCAAGTAGCTGGAACTAGGGTGCACACCACCATGCCCAGCTAATTTTTGTATGTTAGAGATGGGCTTTCTTTATGTTGCCCAGGCTGGTCTTAAACTCCTGGCCTCAAGCAGTCCTCCTGCCTTGGCCTCCCAAAGTGCTAGGATTACAAGCATGAGCCATTGTGTCTGGCCCATCTTTGTTCTTCATTGTATTCTTTAGGAAAGGATTTGAAGATGATCGAATTGAGGCTTTACTTCATAAAATTGAAATACAGATGAAACATCAGTCTACCAGCTTTGGGCTGATGCTGACATCAGTAAGTGATTTCTCAACAACAAATTTACTTTTATAATAGACGTTTTATCTTGTTATTAGCTTAATTGGCTTTTTGATATTTTTATGTGAAATTGATTACTTTAAATGGGTAAGGATTTATAACTAGTAATCTGTTGGTTATTTCCTAAACATTATTTCAGCCTGTGGTTTTTATTTTATTAGAACAAAATAGAGCTAAAGTAAGGTTTTTTGTTTCTCCATCCAAATAATTACATGACTTTTTTATAAACAATCATCTGTGGTATATTTAAACATAGAAACTAGGATCTTAATATCAAGTCTGGGCTGTTTGTGGAGGTTGTACTGTGTGGTACCAGCTGCATTGTGGATGTGGAAATCTTCCTTCCAGTACATAGCTTCTTGCTGGAACCACGACGGGGACCCTGTGGAGCTCCTGAAGTTGGGAAATCAGTTGGCTAAATTCAGACAGTGCCTGCAGGAAAATCCAAAATTTTTGCAAGAAAAAGTAAAACAGTATTTTAAGGTAAGAAAGTTGGATAATTCATTTCTCTAATTTTGAAGTTGAATTTTATACTAATGAAAGGAATATTAGGAACATAATCTATACATTTAAGTAATTTCTGTTAATGGGTGACTGAATTTCTAATTAAAAAATGCTTACATTAACTTTATTTTCCAGATTGTAATGCAAGTTGAGAGTTTTTTTTAGATGAATGTCTGTGTGCATTTTTAGTATGTGAATATATGTATGTGTGTGTGAACAAAACATTTGCATATATTGTTCTTTTATTAGTAGAAGAATATAAAATAGGAGAACAGTCACCCAAATGTAATGAATCTTCTGGTTTTCATGAGTGAATACTTTTGATGCTTGTGCGTTTGTTTTCTCAGATTTTTGGGCAGTTGTGCTTGGTTGCCTGTTCCTTGCTTTGTACTTGTTATTATGGTAGAACTTTTAAAAAGTGTTCCCATGGTGGGAAAGACTGTTGTCTACTTTGAAGGGGAACTCTCCAGTAGGTTCCGTTGTTTTAGGCATGAGATACGATTTAATAACTTGACCTGCAGTTTCTCTCAGCTATTGTAAGTTATTTTCCATGAACTTTCTGGTGTCTTCTAATTATCTTACCTCTGTAGTGTTTTATATGGGAGCATTTTGTGCATGTGTAGTTTTTTTAATTGTTGAAACAAGGAAAGTACATGAAATAACCTAACGTTTATTTTTGTATTACATCAACATGTATTTTGTTCTAATAATTTATAAAGTATCGAATGGGAAATATAGTTCTAGCCTTTTAGAAGTTAATAGTAGAATGAACACTAGACAAAAAATAGAATTCTGTATTAACTTCAATTTAGACTAAAATCTAAGATCTATAGTACTTAAAAGTGCAAACCTTTTTACAACTAAGATGTAGTGAAAATGTTTAGTATTGATATGCTTAAGACCTAATGACCATAATCATGATAATAGTAGAATAATAGCATTTATGAATTCTGTAACTACTACACAGGCAGGTATGGTGGTAAGCGTTTTATAAGACTTGTGTACTTTCATCGGCAAAACAACTCTTGAGGTTCGTTCTATTATTACTGTTTTTAAAGTGGGAAAGTGGAACCACAGGACCAAGAACACACCAGCAGAAGCTTGTTGAGTGTTAGATTGTAATAAGATCTTGTTTTCACTTGGCTTTTGTTGTTGCTGTGGTTGCTGCAGAATAACCAGCATAAGCTGACTTTGTCCATGAGGCCAGATGACAAGTATCATGAGAAGCAGGCGCAAGTGGAAGCCACGAAACTCAAGCAGAAGGTGGAGGCTCTGTCCCCCGGAGACAGGCAGCAGATCTACGAGAAAGGTCCGAGGCTTCCTTCCGAGCCGGCGAGGCCTGACCTGCACTCAGGCCGAGTGCACTTGTTAGTGAGTTAATAGTTGGAGACAGGTATTATTTCAACCAGCAGGTGTCCACTGGGCACCGACAGAGCTCACGTTCGGTGCAGTGGGTTCAGATAATTTCAGAAAATTGCCCTCATAGCTCAGTAGGAAAGGCAGGAGTCACTGAAAAGAAGTAGCTTGGAAAGATGTATTTACAGATTTTGTAAATACTTTGTATTTATCAGGTGCCATAACATGCCAGTACCATTGTTATGTTGCAGTGCGTGTTGCATGGCCTGTGAGCAGAGTGGACAGTGAGAGCTGTGTGTTGGGAAGAGGCCTGTCTCAGGCATAGAGGGGGTGTGTCAGCCACAGAGCAGCACCAAGATTCTGTGGGACAGGCGTGGGGCACACAGGGATGGTGGAGCGTTGGGCATGGAGGGAAGACAGCGTGTGTGGGGGAGACAGGTGTGCCCAGTGGCCCTGGGGAGGGCCTGTGTGGAAGACGGGGAGCACATGGGTGCTTCATGGATTAAGGCAGAAGAACTGCCAGGTCAGTGAGCAGCGTAGCAGCAGCCTCATTCGGGATAGTTTTGCAGAAAAATAGAGAAATTGAATGGAGAAAACTGCTGAGAGGCAGGGGATTTTGGCAGTGGCAGCGGGAGCGGCTGCAGGAGTGAAGGAAGGGAGGAGGCCACGGGAGAGAAGGGGACCCAGATGGATTCTCACAGGTAGTTCGGCCTCTGGGAAAAAACATTTGCAAAAGTGTCTGATCAAGACCTGTATTCAGAATATACGAAAAACCAACAATACAGTCATGAGAGCACACAACCCAATTAATGCATGGGCAAAAGATTTTGACAGATGTCATCGAAGAGATCCTAATGGCAACTAGGCACATAAATCATTACATGGAAATAATCTCATTACTTTCTTAGGGAAATGTATCATAATTATCAGGAAAATGCAGATTAAAACTACAGTGATATACCATTATACACCTACTAGAATGACTAGCAGTTTAAAAATTACTGCCGGCACCAAATGTCGTCAGTCTTGAGAGGCAGGGGGAATGCTCACACACTGCCAAAGGAGCCAAACTGGTGTGGCCACCTAGGAAACAGGGTCACAGTTCTCACAGTGCCAGCCAACACGCATGGACCAGGAAGGCCCCGCTCCTAACGTTCCTTCCAGAGAAATGGAAACAGGTATCCACACAAAACTTGAAACAACCCAGACTTTCATCAACACATACATCCTTACAAAGAAATGCCACTAGCTGCGAAGGAGCACGACAATGATGCACTCTTGGTATTGGTGCATCTCAGAAACTTCCCACAAAGGGAAAGAAGCCAGGAGCCAGGTGACATACCGAGACCATTCATGGGAAGCCGTGGATGTGGCAAAGCTGCAGGGACAGAGAGCAGATGAGAAGTGCTGGAGGCCCAGGGTTGGGGGTTGGTTGACTCTAGTGGGGATGGGAGAGTTTTGGGGGTGCGAGAAAGGCCCAGTGCTGTGATGTGGTGGCTTCATAACTTGCCACATTTTTCAGAACTCACTGAATTGTGTCTTTAAAATTGTGAATATTACGGCTTGTAAGTTATGTATTAATAAAGCCTTTTAAAAATAAATGCAACACATACACACACACTTTTCCTGTTAAAAAAGCTAGTTGGGGCCGGGTGCAGTGGCTCACACCTGTAATCCCAGCACTTTGGGAGGCCGAGGAGGGCGGATCATGAGGTCAGGAGATCGAAACCTGGCTAACACAGTGAAACCCCGTCTCTATAAAAATACAAAAAATTAGCTGGGCGTGGTGGCAGGTGCCTGTAGTCCCAGCTACTCAGGAGGCTGAGGCAGGAAGAATGGCATGAACCCAGGAGACGGAGCTTGCAGCGAGCCAAGATCACACTGCTGAGCCCGGGCGACAAAGCGTGACTCCATCTCAAAAAAAAAAAAAAAAAGCTAGTTGGGCTGGGATTCTGTGAGAAATTGTCAGGCTTGTCAGGAGGGTAAGAGTGGACATTAGGTGGAAAGTAAGTGACTTCATTTGATCATGCTAAGGTTGAAGTTATATAGTAAAAGAAAAATTAGGCCGGGCGCAGTGGCTCAAGCCTGTAATCCCAGCACTTTGGGAGGCCGAGACGGGCGGATCACAAGGTCAGGAGATCGAGACCATCCTGGCTAACCCGGTGAAACCCCGTATCTACTAAAAAATACAAAAAACTAGCCGGGCGAGGTGGCGGGCGCCTGTAGTCCCAGCTACCTGTAGTCCCAGCTACTCCGGAGGCTGAGGCAGGAGAATGGCGTGAACCCGGGAGGCGGAGCTTGCAGTGAGCTGAAATCCTGCCACTGCACTCCAGCCTGGGTGACAGAGCGAGACTCCGTCTCAAAAAAAAAAAAAAATAGAAAATGTCAACTTGTAATCTGTTCTTATTCTGTCTGAATTCTTGTTTAGAGACAACTGTTTTAAGCTGTTTTTTTTTTTTTTAACCTTAGTCTTTTTTTTTAAAACTCTGTTTTGTGATAATTGACAAGCTCCAATCTTCCCACTTTTAACTGAAGTTATTCATGAGTACACAAGATAATTCCATGAGTAGGCAACAGGTTGTACGTTTCCTAAATTACTTCATATTCGTTGGCCTGACCTCAGAGCTGTGCTTTAAGAAAACCCAGTATACTGTAGTCCAGACCAGTAGGTTAATGAGCAGTCCTCACACTACAGAGTTCTCCTTGACACACTCACTGCAGAGCTCCTTTAAAGGAGGGCACAGTGCTAGTGCGTTGAATGGTTATTTCAGGTCAGTAAGTCTTAAAGTGTGCACGGCAGTGTTAGGATTCTGTGAATTAAAGCCAATCTGTAGAGAACAACAATGCAGAAGAGGTGAATGGGAAACTAGTAAAAGCTTGAATCTTCTGATTTCTGGTCTTGTGTGTGTCTTAAGCACTGTGCAGGGGTAAAGCCTCCACCATCAGGGAGTGTGTGATGTGCTGAAAGGAAACAGAGAAGAGAACGTGCCAGAGGCTTTTTCTACCCACTGTGAGTGAGTGTGTTCAGAGAAGGAGCTCTGGGATGTCAGGGTAGCTGTGGCGTGCTCTAGTGCAGGTGGGCCCAGGAACCACGGGGAAGGCCAGGTAAGGGAAGAGGCAGGAGGGAGCTTCCTGGCAAAGCCACAGATTACAAAACCTCCGAGTGGCATGAGGTCGGGAAAGTCAAGATGTTAGGTAGGTGGTGAGCCGGTGGGGGAAGCCTGCCGAGTCCGGGTCTGAGCTCCTTGCCACTGGGAGCCTGGGCTCCAGATGCCTCTGGGAGCGGGGGTGGTTGTTGATGGCAGTTGCAGCTCCAGAGGTGGGCGGAAGGGCTGGAGCCCACGGTGGGGCACCTGTGGAGGGGCGACACTGCCTGAGATGCTCACTGTGCCCCAAGGTCCTGTGTCTAAGTGTGTGGCATGCTCTCGGGGCACTTCAGAAGGTGGAAATGGAACATGGGGGAGGTCAGCCCAGCAGACACCAGGAGTGCTGTCTGTGGGGACTGAGTTAAAGCGGGAACCTGGCACAGCCCTCCCTGGGAGTCGTGGAATCGTGCACTCGTGTACTTGCTTGGCACAGTGTAGCACTGTGAAGCCGCTTCACTGATGGCCATCAGGGCGGGGGACACACCTGGGTCTTAGGATCTTCCGCATAGGCTGTGGCTCAGTGGAGGGGTCCGCTGTAAAGGTGCTGCCTCCCTCATTGATGAATGGACTGTCAGGCCCAGGAAGTGTCTTTCTAAGCACCACTGTAATTTGTGTGATTTATGTGATTGTGTAAGTCTTTTGTTGAAATTAGTGAAAATGAAGCAATAGCAAACGAGTATAGGGCCAGGTGTGGTGACTCATGCCAGGAATCCCAGCACTTTGGGAGGCCAAGGTGGGAGGATCACTTGAGGTCAGGAGTTTGAGACAGCCTGGGCAACATGGCAAAACCTCGTCTCTACCAAAAAAAAAAAAAAAAAGAGTCACGAGGCTAGGGCAGGAGGATCACTTGAGCCCAGGAGGCAGAGGCTGCAGTGAGCTGAGATGGTGCCACTGTACTCCAGCCTGGGTGACAGAGCCAGGCCGTGTCTGAAAACAAAAAAGATAAGTATAAAGATCACTAAATGTCAGTCCAACAAGAAGTGGTTTGAAAGCTCTGAAAACAAGTCGAATCTATTTAATGTAAACTTTGGAGGGGTGGAGGAGAAGCTTCTTGAGCAAACCACCACTCCCCAGCAGAATGTTCAGTAATTGAAAGTGAGAATTAGGAAAAGGGCTTCCCACTAAGGAAGTTATTAAGTGCATCTAAATCTGGTCAGCCTGGAAATAGGAGATACTTTGCAAACCATAGTGCTCCTGTATTCCTCACACTTGGCACGGACGACTAATTCTGGATGTAAGATAATAACATAGGAGATAAGTTGCATCAATCCTTTTAATTATGGCCCCGAATATTCCTTTTTCTTGTTTCTTTTTTAGGTTTAGAATTACGGACTCAACAAAGCAAACCTCAAGATGCCTCCTGCCTGCCAGCGTTGAAAGTGTCAGATATTGAGCCCACCATACCTGTCACAGAGTTGGACGTGGTCCTGACAGGTCACTGTGAACACTACGCTTTTCCCGGGTCTCGGGGTCCTTGGGGAAATTAAATATCACTCCTCACAGAAGCACTAGAATCACGTCTTGGAGGTTTTCCCTCCAACACTTGAGCAGCCCTGTGCGTTCATAGTCTTGCTCCATACGTGTCTTCTGCCTTGTTCCTAACTCTCAGTGGTGATAGACGCGTTCACTCAGTAAGAGCCTATGTGTGTGTTCCTGAGAGGGGTTTGATAGGGTGCTCTGATTTCCTGCTTCTAGAATCAAATGAGGATTTGGGTTATGCTGTGACTGTATTAAGTGCAGTTTAAAAAATAGAGGCATCCTCAGAGCCCTTTGTCCCAACTGTTTACCCTGCCACCAGCACGGAGGAAGCAGAGGGATGAGATCCCCCGGAAAGGTGGGTGTTGAGTGGAAAGGGAGTTGGAGGCCAAGTTTATCCCCCTGCTGTGTCCTGGCATTTCATTCCGTGACACGTTTTGTTCCATGTCATGTTTCGTTCCGTGGCACCTTTCGTTCCGTGGTACTTTTTGTTCCATGGTCTGTCGCTGCTTTTGAGTTCTCGGGGTGCCTCCTCTCTCTCGCTCCCGGCGGGTAGCTGAAGAGGCCCTCACCTGGGACGGTGTTGATGCTGAGCTTACCAGCAGGTGTGGCCGGATGTGACTGAGCTGAGGGCAGCATGGCTGTCACTTGCACCTCGAGGACGGGGATGGGATTTCACCCTGGGCATCCCTGAGTCCTGTGAAGCGTCTCCAGCGCGCCTTTTGTCTTCTAACAGCGCTTGTCGTGTTTGTGTCCTGTTTATTTTCGTGTGTGTGCACGCGCATGTGAGTGGAAATCGAGGCTGACATCTCTCTGATCTGTTAACCCTGGCAGTTTTTGTCTGTGAATCTCATTAAGTGTTTGCTAAGAGTGAGAATAAATCAGTCATCCTTCCATGCCTTGGTTCCTCCGCTGGTCTAGGGCGCTCTGCTAGGTAGGAACCTACGTACGAAGCTGAATGCCCAGCCCTCCCCTCAAGAGGTCAGGAAGAGTGGGTGGGGAACACCAGGAGCCTTGTTTGGGGCCCTGGGGCAGCCTTCTGTTGTGGGGCCAGAGGGTGGCAGGGCCTGTTGGGGAAGATGAGCAGCGCTGAGGACGGGTGTGATGTGGGCCCGGGGTTCTTGGGGGCACCTGGTCGGAGTTCTCTCTGGTTGACGGGGAGAGGTTGGGTAACTGGAACTTGCAGTCGTGGTTCCGTCCTTCCTTTCCCTTTCCTTGGAGAGCGCGGGTTGCTTTACTATTGAAGACACCAGTTTTTTATCATGAAAATACAATAGAGAAGTTTATATAAACTCTAGTATAAGTTTTAAATCTCCATGCTTGAAAAGCAATAAATAGTGTTTTTTAAATATTATAAGTGGTTTAAATTTTACTGGCAACAATAAAAGTGAAATCCTTTTTGTTTCTCTAGCCGGAGAGATCCCTGTCCAGTTCTGCGCCCAGCCCACCAATGGCGTGGTGTATTTCCGGGCCTTCTCCAGCCTGAACACGCTCCCCGAGGAGCTGAGGCCCTATGTGCCCCTCTTCTGCAGCGTCCTCACCAAGTACGATCGCAACACACCCTTGTGTGTCTTACTAACATCTGCTTTGTGTGCATATCTGTGTTGTTCTAATGCATCAGTAGGAATTACCTTCAGTGAATCACAGCTTACAATGTTAGTGTGTAAGTATGGTGTACAATATATTGGTTTAGAATTTTTTATGAAAGTAACATTTTCTTACTATATTACATTGAAATATTTATGAATCTACGGTATAATGTAAGGATATACTTAGAGATCTCTATCTTAGCATATGAATCTGTGAAGCTTTGGAAAGGATTGACGGTTTAATCCGAAAGTGTGAGTAGTTGGATGTGCCTGCTGCCTGCGTTGCTCCTCCTCCGAGCTGACCTGTAGTTGCTGGCGTCCTCCCTAGGTGGGGTGTGCACAGGTCTGGAAACACACACACGAGTACCCACATCAACACTTGACCTTTTGCCCAGCTCTGCGGTGGCCGAGCTTGCAGGACAAGCAGTAGACAGGGCTGTGGGCTCCCGTTCCTATCCAGGATAATAGGGGGACATGGAACCCTGCAGCCAGCTTCAGAGACCGCTGCCCAAGCTGACGTGCAGCTGGGGTCTTCCGTTGGTGGAGGTGACGTTGTCGGCGTGCGGCAGAAAGCTGCGTGGCTGTGGCCCTTCTGCGCCCTGGCTGAGGGTCCGCTCAGATGGAGAAATGTCTTCATGGGTTTGAAAGCTCCCTGCCTTTTTAAATAGAGCTGCCGCTGTTCATCCTTTTGTAGCCGTTTAGAAAACACCTCCTGGTCATTCCCTTGACTCAGTTATTTCTGGCATTAGCAGTGTCACTGTGAATGTTTCTTTCACAAGCGTGAGTGCTGAGAGGAAAATACTTTTCTTAAAAATTTACAAAGTCTTTAGCCTTTGGACTCCCTCGCCCAGGCTACCAGACATTTGAGCAAAGGAAGTACGTATCACAGTGATCTGGGCGAAGAGAGTAGGGAGTCCTCCTAAAACATTTATTGAAAAGCTTACAACTGGAAATGCGTATTTTAGAATGTTGTTTTGAGTGCAGACACTGGCCACCCAAGTGTCTTGTGCCTCTGGACACTGACTTCCCAGGCGGGAGAAACTGGGGTCTTCCTGGGGGAGGGGACGCGTGAACTCTAGAGGGCAAAGGTTAGAGCGTGTGCCTGCTTGATGACCTTCGAACTGTGAAGAGGTTGGCAAAGCTGCAGTTATTCAATTAATGGCAGCAACTTGTAATTCAAGATGCATGGTTTTAAAAATGATTCAGTAAGGACTGCCTTGTAATTGGGGCTGTGCTTCTCTGCTGTGTCAGGCTGGGCTGCGGCCTTCTTGACTACCGGAAGCAGGCTCAGCAGATAGAACTGAAGACCGGAGGGATGAGCGCTTCTCCCCACGTGCTCCCCGACGACTCGCACATGGACACCTACGAGCAGGTAGCCGGTTACCGTCAGATGACAGCTGCGGTGGGAAGCTTTTCTCCAGTGTCTGTCACTGTTTGATTCGGCCCTAATTCCTTTCTTCTGTGTTTTCTTTGGTTCAGGGTGTGCTTTTCTCCTCTCTCTGCCTGGATCGAAACCTGCCAGACATGATGCATCTGTGGAGTGAAATATTTAACAAGTAACTTTATTTGCAAGAGTTGTCCATTCTTGGGGTGTACTAGAGATCTTCATTTGAAGTACTTTAAAATAGACAATCTTACTTGTGTGTGTTGATTTCCAAGTCTGACTTTTACTTGTAGTTCGTATGGACTTATAAAATTTCTTTGGTCGTTAAAGTAGTCTGCAAACTTACATTTAATCAACTTTCCACGATATTGAAGGGACACGATGAATGGGTCTCCAGGAATTTCTTCTTCTCCTTTTTCCATAGCCCGTGCTTTGAAGAAGAGGAGCACTTCAAGGTGCTGGTGAAGATGACCGCCCAGGAGCTCGCCAATGGAATTCCCGACTCTGGACACCTGTACGCTTCCATCAGGGCAGGCCGGACCCTCACGCCTGCAGGGGACCTGCAGGAGACCTTCAGCGGGATGGATCAGGTAAGAAGCTTGGAAGGAACCTCTGTTACTCTGGTTTAGCCACATATTCCAGAGTTACTGATTTCTTTGGGAATACATTAACTTATGTCCCAGAAATGCTAACTTTCTAACTGACCAAATATGGGGAAGAATTGATTGGTTGGTTTTAACTCATCTTCTTCTTTGTACCACCCTGCACCCCAGTTCCAGCCCTCCTCAAGCCACACACTTGCACACATAACCCCTGCCGATGCAGGGTTCTGATGTCACGGGTGCTTGGTTCAGACTGAGTGGGTCTGTCATGGCCTCTGCCTCTCTGTGAGCGAGCTTCCTCTGGGTCTGTCGTGGCCTCTGCCTCTCTGTGAGCGAGCTTCCTCTGGGTCTATCGTGGCCTCTGCCTCTCTGTGAGCGAGCTTTCTCTGGCTCAGGTGCGACTGATGAAGAGGATTGCAGAAATGACAGATATCAAACCCATCCTGAGGAAGCTCCCGCGTATCAAGAAACACCTGTTAAATGGTGATAATATGAGGTGCATTTGTGATTTGTTTCTAAATATTTTATGATTCATTCTATTAAGCATAGTTTTTAGGTATTTTTTACTTGTAGAAACTTCAAGATAGAAAGTGCTTGGTAAAGGTAAAGGTTACAGAATTTATTGTAGATGTCAAGTGTTCTAATAAACTAAGAAAGAAATATTTTAAGCTTATTAAAAGTTGTAGGAGATGGGGAAGAAAGCAGGCTAATTTTGTTCTAGAAGTGCAAATAGGTTGAGAGCAGTAGTTATGTTGCTTCCAAAAGCAAATGGTCTGTAACTGAGATATCCGTAAGGGTGAGCTTGCCGAAGGTCAGAGTAAAAGTAGTTTCTTATATAATTCTGTGATGCTTTGAGGAAATATCTGGCAGCTCAGTCCTACACCTGCAGTTGGCCTTATGTGCCCTCAGGTGTGTGAGCATGAATGAAGTTTAAAAATGATTGACAGTTTTATTTTCAGCATCTTATTGTCAGTGACATTGATGTATTCGTCAGTACTTAACAAGAAAATGTTTGCTGAAGTCACTTGTCCTTCTTCACAGAGAGTCCTGATGCCTTTTGCCAGTCATGTCTTGTGAATCCCTGGCAGATTCTACAGGGCGGTCTGTGGGTGGGCAGAGGTGAAGCCTGGCGATCAGGGGCTCCTGGCATTGGGCTCAGGCCAGCCTAGCTTCTGGTGCCAGGTCAGCGCTCACGCTCGCACCTAGGAGGTCCTGGGCAGCTGAGCCACTGGGGCCTTCTGCTTCCTCCTCCATAAAACCTTCCTTTGCAGGTTTATCTTAGGAATAAAAGAATATCTGCAAGGCAGCATACATGCCTGGGATATAGTTAGTATTAATATAATGGTACCTGCTGTTACTTTAACTAGAGTAAGTTTAGGATTTACAGCCAAAAGGAAAAATACACACTCTGTCAATACACTGTAGAGTTCAAGTAGATTTCATATGATAGTAGTATTTGCAATTCTGTAGAATTTGGGAGAGTTCTGTTTTCATGTAACTTTGAGAGCATGGTAATTTTTTGCACTTTATAATGTTCTGCTTTAACAACCAGTTCACATTTTCAAATGGATGACTTCTGGACAGTAGTGTTGAAAGCTGTCAGTGTTTTGATAGCGTAGTTCCGAAGGCATGGTTAGCAGATCTTAATAGTCTCTGTATTTTCTTTGCTCTTCGGAAGAACAGGAGTTTAGGGTCTCAGGCTCTGCCTCTGGACGGCTTCATTAGCTGCCACATTGAACTGTGCGGAAATCTCTTGATAACCTGAAGCACTGCAGAGCAGGGAGGCGGCTGTGGTATTTCCACATTTGGCTGCTGTTTGTTTTAACACTTTGAACATTATTTTCTATAAAACCAACATCATTGAGTTATTATACAAAATGTGATGAATTACTAAAACTGTTTTTTCTAACAATGGTTTTATGTATACGTAATTTTTAAAACAGGTGTTCAGTGAATGCGACTCCTCAGCAGATGTCTCAGACAGAAAAAGTGGTCGAAGACTTCCTGAGAAGCATCGGTCGGAGTAAGAAGGAACGGAGGCCTGTGCGCCCACACACGGTCGAGGTATGCGCTGATGGTGGTGCTGGCGCCTGGTGAGCGCCTGGCAGGTGCCAGGAGCAACTGTCATGTTTTACACATATTAACTCAATTCTCAGAATAGTCCAGCGTGTCGGGGTTCATATCCCCCATTACGCAGATGAAGAAACTCAGGTTCAGGAGGATTAAATATGTTGTCCAGTGTTGGCCCAGTTTAGTGAGTTCAGACTCTGTGGTGTGGCCTTAGATGCTGCACTCACTTCTGTGCCTTGCAGTGAGTAGTCTGATAGGAAAACAGACTTCGCCTGGGATATGCTGGCATAAGAATGGCCCAAAACCATGGCCTCAAGAAGGCTGCTTTACTGCTGTTTCTATGACTCCCGAATCCATGGATTTGACATAGAACAGTGATGTTGGTGATAACTAATTTAGTAAATTTGATTAACTTACAAAGAGAACTGTAGTCTAGTTCATGGATGTCAGTAGAGAAGCCATGCTCCTCAGTGGACGAGGTTGGCGCTCACGTCTTCTCCTTTGGTGTCTGCGTATCCCTGGTTCAGTTCTGGGTGTGGTGTCTCTGTTGGCCTCTGGGAGTGGAGCCCATGGCAGGTGGCCTCCTGCTGCTCTAGGCCCCTCTGCCTGCAGCCCTTTCACTTTACGTGTCCTCTTGATTTCACAGATTAATGACGAGAAAGTGCAGAAAGAAAGCTTAAAATATTTTCTTTGTACTGTATAACAAGGCTACCTTTTCCTTGACTGTCTGAAAATTTATTTTAAAATTTTCTTAATTTCTTTTATTCACTTTCTTTTTTTAGTTTTTGTTATTTTGAGACAGGGTCTCACTCTGGCACCCAGGCTGGAGTGCAGTGGTGCCATTACAACTAGCTGCAGCCGTGACCTGGGCACAAGTGATCCTCCAGTCTCAGCCTCGCAAGTAGCTGGGGCTATAGGTGTGCACCACTGTGCCCAGCTAATTTTTAAAAATTTTTTGTTGAGATGGGGGCTTACTACATTGCCCAGGCTGGTCTCAAACTCCTGGACTCAAGCAGTCCTCCCACCTTAGCCTCCAAAGTGCTGGCATTCTAGGCATGAGCCACTGTGCCCAGCCTATTTTTATTTTCTGTCCTTTTTTTTTTTAAGCGTTTATTATTTAAAACACTTAAACAAGTCTGCCCTAACACTTGTTATATTAGCTCTGTGAATTTTATAAACTCTGTTCCTTCTTTTTTTTTTTTTTTTTTTTTTGAGACAGAGTCTCGCTCTGTCACCCAGGCTAGAGTGCAGTAGCCGGATCTCAGCTCACTGCAAGCTCCGCCTCCCGGGTTTATGCCATTCTCCTGCCTCAGCCTCCTGAGTAGCTAGGACTACAGGCGCCCGCCACCTCGCCCGGCTAATTTTTTGTATGTTTAGGAGAGACGGGGTTTCACTGTGTTAGCCAGGGTGGTCTCGATCTCCTGACCTCGTGATCCTCCCGCCTCGGCCTCCCAAAGTGCTGGGATTACAGGCGTGAGCCACCGTGCCCGGCCCACTGTTCCTTCTTACATATTTCAAGTGAGTTCTGAATTTTTGTCTTTTCTCTTGGAAACTTGATTTTCAGAAACCTGTGCCCAGCAGCTCTGGTGGAGATGCCCACGTTCTCCACGGCTCCCAGATCGTTAGGAAGCTGGTCATGGTAAGAACCACAGCCCATCTGGGTTCCCAGCAGGCGGGTGCTTCCCTCCACAGCTGTGTCTGCCGCTGATGGTGAACGTTCCTCTGTCCGCCTGTCCGTGGGGCTGGCGTGTCCCTAGACTTGCGAGTTCAGTGCGTCCTTGGTCACTGCCACCCTGAGCCTTTTCTCTCTCAGACAGTGCTGAGTGAAGGCCCTGGTGGGAGTGTGTCCTCCTGTGCCGAGGAGGTGCGGGCCCTGGTACGGGGTGCGTCTTCCCTGTGCCCAGGAAGAGGGCTACTGCTCCGTGCGGTCTCCTCCCGGGCAACTCACCCTCCTTTGAACGTAGCTCCTGAGCCAAGTCGACTCCAGTGGGGCAGCCTGACAGATCCTTTCCCCCACTCAGCCTGGTGCTGATGCTGTTTGGTTTGGTTCCTTGTGGAGTCGAGTGATTTAACATATTCCTATGGTATAATGTGATATGAAACATAAATATATAACTATGATATAAGTGGTATAGAATGAAATGTTTTTAATTGAACAGTATACTTTAAAGCATCACGTCAAGATTGGAGGACTTCATGTCCGTTTTACAGTGAGAAATAGTGTGGAGCGACGTAACTGCAGTGCCTTGCTCTTGCGTCCCAGCACCTGGCTGCAGACTGTCACGGAGATGGGACCCCTGAGATGGGTTCATCCCAGCGTCGTGGTGGTGTGTGGCAGCACGGCCGCCTCTGACCACACCTTGTCCCTCAGGAACCCACCTTCAAGCCCTGGCAGATGAAGACTCACTTCCTGATGCCCTTCCCGGTGAATTATGTGGGCGAATGCATCCGAACTGTCCCCTACACGGACCCAGATCATGCCAGGTAGGAGGGTGGAGGTCGGGACCTCTCAGGCCTGAGCCTTATGGAAGCAGCTGGTCAAGCCTGTTCGAGTTCACAGGGTATGTTTTAGCACAGGAAGAGTCTGCACTGACTCTGAGTGTTGGACCTGGGGCTGTGTGAGTCTACGAGCGGCCTCTTTAAACAGCAGAGGCTTTATGAACAAAGGCCCAGCTTTAGAGCCTGTCATTTTTGTAAACAATTTCTATTATTGAGTCCTATAAAGAAACTAGATATTTATGACCCTAAACACAGACTCCTATCAAAATGCCCCATGTACTCATCTCATCTCTAGGTAAAAATTGAATGAATTTAGGCTGAGACCTCTGATAAACATGGTAGATTAAGCCTTCGTGAGGACAGATGCATGGAATGACAGCAAAGGTAGATCAAGACACGAAGCCACAAGGGAGAGTGGGAGGTGACCCAGGCAGCCATGGGGGCTGCAGGAGAACCTCATGAGCCAGACTGTGGGTGGGTTGGGGGTGCCTGACCCAGGGCCACAGAGGGACAGGACGGTGGGGAGAAACCAGGTGGTCCTGCAGAGCCCTGCAGATGGCAGGGCTGGAGGCCGCCTCACAGTCCCTCTGAGGAGTTTGCCTCCCCTGTCTCCCCACCAAGTCAGAAGCTCAGAGAAGGAGGCCCTGGGTTGAGCGGCCGAAGCCACAGCCGAGAGTGAGGGCCAGGCCTGTTCCCAAAGTGGCGTGGGGCGAGGGAGTTTGCAGCCTACGGACTGGCCCTCCAGCCCCTTCTTCCGAAGTGTGGCTGCCCCTCGGCTGTGTTCATCCCATCTGCGGAAACTGGCCAGACCAGGAGGACAGACTCACAGACATGCACCTTTGGGGACCTGTCAGTTGGGTGTGGATGACACAGATCTGTGCATACATGTTATATCCCGGAAATTCACTTCCTGTATCCTTGTCCCAGGCAGCTACCCCCATGAGGGACTAAACCAAGGAGGAGACCCCCAGGGTCTGGCTCCAACCTCGCTGGTCCCAACTGACGGTGACCCAGCCACCCGAGTGGTGCTGGGTTTCTCCTGGAGGGCCCACACGAGATGGTCGTGACTTCTCCCAGCACAGCCCCTGGGAACACGCCCACTCCTTCCTTGATTTCCCACCTGGTCTATTTGACCCCCTTCATCTGCTTTGGGAAATGGCACATCTGTGGAAGTGGTGACCCGGGGCTGATCTCGCCATGGGCGTCTTTAAGGAGCCTGTGTCTTTGCTGCAGACGCTACCATCATTGTCTGCCCTGCCTTCTGTCGGAGGTGGATGTGTTCTCGAATCATCTAGAATGTGATGTCACCGTTCGCAGTGGAAGGCAGAGGAAATCAGCCCCGTTCCTGGAAATGTGCTTTATCGGAGAGTGTGTGTTTTCTTAAGGGATTCCTATACCCAGAGTTTGACTTCTGTTTCCTTTTTTTTCCATATTCTGATGTGAGACATTTAAATGTTCATTTGCACATTTGCCTTTACAATAGAAATAACCTCTTTCTGCTTTACCAGATTCTAAAAATGCCACATATGCATTGGAACAAGTTAAGCAGTGTGGTGCTGGAAGTGTTATATTTCCTCCCCACCACCTCTCCCTTCGACCCTGTAATCCAAGCCAACTGCTTGAAAATTGTGCTTCCTTGTGCTTTTTAGTTTTTGTTAATTAAAAAGAAAATCTCATGCCTGTAAGCCCAGCACTTTGAAGGCAGGAGGATCACTTGAAGCCAGGTGTTTGAGACCAGCCTGGGCAACAAAGCTAGACCCTGCCTCTACAAAAACTGTAAAAATAGGTGTGGCGGCATGCACCTGTAGGCCCAGCTACTCGGGAGACTGGTGGGAGGATCCCTTGAGCCCAGGAGTTCAAGGCTGCAGTGAGCTGTGATTGCACTAATGCACTCCAGCCTGGGGACACAGTGAGACCCCATCTCTTAAAAAACAAGACCAAAAAATGGGACCATAATTTATACGGCATTATTTTAAAACTTGATTTTATTTTCATTTTCACTTAATCCAATAATTACTTCATTGTCTATATGCTTTTTATCAGCCATGGTGTTTTTAACTTGCATTTTTTACTCGTTCATTTTAGTCTTAAAATCCTTGCACGTTTGATGACTGCTAAATTCTTGCATACGGAAATTCGAGAAAAAGGTGGCGCTTACGGTGGAGGCGCAAAACTCAGCCACAGTGGGGTCTTCACCCTTTACTCTTACAGGTGAGCTGTGCTCTGGTTCACACATTGGGACGCACACGGTGTTTCAGTCTCCTACTCGTGATTATCTGTCATTTTCTTCTACTGCAGTGAACTTTAGACAAAAGTTGTTCTATGTGCTGCTTTTCACTTCTCGAGCACTTAGCCACACCCAGCAATGTCCTTTCTGGTGCAAGGATTGGGGCCAGCAGCCTAAACGGGAAGCATTTTGCCTTCAGTAAACCCTGGCTTAAGCCAGCATATTTTGGCAGAACACGGTAGTGCCTCCATCCATGGTTTTGCCTTCCACGGTTTATTACCCAGTCACCCTCGGTCTGAAAATATTAAATGGAAAGTTCCAGACATAAACACTTCCGAAGTTTTAAATTGTACACCATTCTTCTAAGCAGTGGGATGAAAGCTGACGCTGTCTACGGTACCTGCCTGTTGGTCACTCAGTAGCCATCTAGGTTATCAGATACACTGTGGATATCCAAGAGCTTCTGTTCACAGAACCCTTGTTTTACTTAGCATAACTTTTATTACAGTATAATTGTTGTATTTTGTTAATATCTTGCTGCACCTAATCTATACACTTTTTCATAGGTATAGGAGAAAAACACAGTATCCATAGTGGCTGTCTGAGGTTGCAACCCTGCTCTGGGGGGCCTGGAACACAGGCCCCAGGTGAGGGACTGCGATACAGCCTGAGAACATTCTTAGCTCATTTCAGTTGGAGGTGCCTGATGTGGATGCAACTGTTAGCTTTCATAAACATAACACCGTTACTCTAAAACAATAAATTCTTAATTGTCTATAGCTTTGCTGCCCAAGAGAACATATATTATAACACTTTTTAAGAAGGAGCTGGCCACCCGTGGTGGCAAGTGCCTGTGGTCCTAGCTACAGGAGGCTAAGGCGGGAGGATCCCTTGAGCCTAGGGAGGTTGAAGCTGCAGTCAGCAGATTGTGCCACCACACGCCAGCCTGGGGGGCAGAGTGAGAGCCTGGCTCGTGGATGCAGAGATAGATTAGGTAGGTAGGCAGGCACGAAGGTAGAGAAGTCGGTAGCCGTTGCCACCCTGCTGAGTTCTCCCCCTTGCTGTGCTGGAAGCCACTCTTCTAGACAAGGATGGGGAAGCAGCTCAGAGCCCCCCTGCAGCTCTGAGTCAGGGTGGAAGGAGGGCTGGGCTCTTCCATTTACACAAAGGGAAGTCTGGATCGGCCCCCTCAGGCTGATTCCTGTACTGCCCTGGGTGTCCTTAAGGGAGATTAAAGGAAAACCTTTGCTTGATTTTTCCATGTGAGCCTTCTGTAATTTCCTTGTAATCTTGACCTGCCCCCACCCTCCACATCTTTCCTCTCCTGATGAGGTCACAGAAAGGTGGATTTAAATCATCTGGGGAGGACTTTATGCAGACAGACCCTGTCTAAGAGGGAGAACGTGTTGAAAGTCTTATGTGATGGGATTTAAATTTCCACTGAGAGTAATTGAGCAATTTGTCAGTGGGCTGTTTGGACTAGATCAGATGTAAAATAGAGCTGTTAACCCATAGAAGATGGTGAACTGTTAAGTCACAGGTTTGTCATAAACTTGTCCGTTGGTAAAATGCTTGCCTGTTTATTTCTCTGGGTTTCCTAGGGACCCAAATACAATAGAGACGCTCCAATCTTTTGGGAAGGCTGTTGACTGGGCAAAGTCTGGAAAATTCACACAGCAAGACATCGACGAAGCCAAACTTTCTGTCTTCTCAACCGTAGATGCTCCTGTCGCTCCTTCAGACAAAGGTATTGTGAGGGTAACAGTGAGAATCTCAGTCCACAGCCTCGCAGATGACGTTGCTGTTTTCTGAGTCCCCTCATGCACAGGCAGGAGCACCAGCTTCTGGCGTCTCCGTCCTTGCCTGTGATACGATTTCCACGTCTGACACCCTAAACATTGGCCTTGGAAACACGCTTCCCGACATCCGGGCGAGAAGAGTGCATCCTGTCATTTCAGTTTTACTGACCTGAGGCCCAGTGGGGCCAACCCACGGCAGTGTCTGGGCTCATTAGGGTGGGAGGATGACATGGGCATGGCCCAGGCCTGGCCACATTACTCTGTAGAGCCACTTTTGCTCACAGCATTATCAGCCTCACGCAGCCCTGAATGCATCCACGCTGCAGAAGCAGGCCTTGGTAAGAGTCAGCGTGGCTCGTGGGAGCTGGAGGTCAGGGTGTGATCTCTGGGCTGTTAGACATGACCCTGTGGTTGAAACACGTACGTGAAGTAACAGTGAGATGCACCTGTCCCCTCCGGGACACGAGGGCACAGCCCACTGCGCCAGCTCCTGGGCGGCAGCCCCACCGTGCCTGTGGTTTGTCTTCTAGGAATGGACCACTTCTTGTACGGCCTCTCGGATGAGATGAAGCAGGCCCACAGGGAGCAGCTCTTCGCCGTCAGCCACGACAAGCTCCTGGCCGTGAGCGATAGGTGAGTGGGGAGTGCGGGAGACAGCGCCTGGGATTGGAGGCCTTAACAGCACTGACGCAGAAGCCAGTCCTTGCTGACCTCACCTGCCTTCCTCTCAGGTACCTCGGCACTGGGAAGAGCACGCATGGCTTGGCCATACTTGGACCCGAGAACCCCAAAATCGCCAAGGACCCCTCCTGGATCATCAGATGAGCGGCCCTGGCGCCCCCGACTGCGCAGGAGCCCCTGAGACAACAGGCCTCTAGAGCTGAATATGAAAAGTCAGAAATGCTACTGCTTTTTCCAAGAATATTATGTCATTCTTAAGGTGTTGCCACTGACTGGCAAGTCAATCTTAAGAGCGACCAGGAAGATGTCCATTGAAATAGTCATGCATGAAATGCCAAAGATGCACCACGTAGAATTTTCACTTTCTACTGACAGAAAGGCTTGTTTTACCTCAATTCTAGAATATTTATTTAAGAATCTAAAAATAAAGGGCAACTCTGACTTAACCTCTGCTTGAGTCATTATTTTAAGTAGGCCCATTATTTTAAGGGCCTTTACTAAAAAACAGAAGTGAAATGAAAAGGTACACAAAGGTGTCCCACGCCTGCCTGTGCCGATTCATGAAACTCAATCACACCGAGGCCCTGTGGGAGCGTCCTCCTAACAGACGGAAGTTCAGCGGGGCGGCCGGATGGAAGCAGTCCTGAGAAGCAGGTGGGCTGGGGTGAGTAAGTGCTCGCTTCGTCTTCACAGAGCCAGAAAGGAGAGCCTGCATGCCAGCTCTTCTTGGCCGTTGGACTCTGATTTCCCAAACAGCTTGTTTTTGGGGTCTCCTCTCCCTCCACACAGCTCTCCGCCGCCGTTTCTGAGGCACAGCTGTGGTCTCCTGCAGACTAGAGCTAGGAGGCAGAAACGCTGTCCCGACACGAGGGGGGCCCACGAGGGCGGCAGGGCCGTCACCCCAGCACCCATGTCTACTCTGGCAAGAGTCATCGGAGAATTCCAACCTAGGTCCCAGCGAGGATGGTGGCTTGGACTGGACGAGAAACTGGCTATCAGATTTTTCAAACCCCCACCTTGGTGGTTTTAACATGCAGCTAGGATTGCAGTCAAGAGGCTGAGTAGGTAAGATTCATGTGTTCTCTTTTACTTTCTAAGGAGAGCAAGAGCCTGGGGTCGAGGCCCAGGGTCCTGGCCTGCTGCTGTGGATGGAAACTGACACATGGCAAATATGTAATGGTAAGTAAACATGGCGTTCCCCTTGGCCTGTGTAAACTACTGGCATTGTTCTCCTTTTATGACTTATGCGTGGTTCAGTGATCTCTATAAAAATATTTTTATAATCTTTGCCCACAAAACTGCTGAGAAAACCTTTAGCAGCCACCCATAGATTGAGGTTTATAATCTCCTACTTAAAAAACGAAAACGAAGGACTGTTGGAGTTGTAGGCAAACGTTTAATACGCACATCTGAAAGCATGAGACACAGTCCACAGACAGCACGCACTGGAGCTGGTGGGGCACACGGGTGGTGACAGGTGCTTGCTGATTAGGTATTAATGTCAATAATACTTGCATAAAGTGCTGATAAATAACTTAAGTGTTACAAAAACAGATGGTCCACGGTGAGTCCAGGTTGCAGGCACATGCAGGCAGGACTGGGTCAGACGCTCCAGGGCTGCACGTGCTCTAGCTGGCCTGAGTCCGACACGTCGTAGCTGGCCTTGTACTTGGCCAGGATCTTCATGAGGGGCCGCAGCTTGAGCCACCACTGTTCTTTGGGAATCCTGTGCCTGTGGAGGGAAGGGGGGACAGCAGTGAGGCTGAGAGATGCCACGGCCAGCACAGTGAGCGGCCTTGCCAGAAACACGAGGGTTGTAGGGTCGGCTGAATCTTAATTTCAGGGTCAAATGAAACCATTGTTTTTATATTTTTAAAACTTCTTCCCAAAGACCTAGTGGTGGTTTTTTGTGGTTGTTTTGAGATGGAGTCTTGCTCTGTCCCCAGGCTGGAGAGCAGTGGTGCAATCTCAGCTCACTGCAACCTCTGCCTCCCGGGTTCAAGCGATTTCTCCTGCCTCAGCCTCCTGAGTAGCTGGTACTACAGGTGTACACCACCACGCCCGGGTAATTTTTGTATTTTTAGTAGAGACGGGGTTTCACCACGTGGGCCAGGCTGGTCTCCATCTCTTGATCTTGTGATCCACCCACCTAGGCCTCCCAAAGTGCTGGGATTATAGGTGTGAGCCACCATGCCTGGCCAAGACCTAGTATTTTTTCACTGAGCTTCAGAAAAGCCAGTTCCTCAAACCACTGAATGAGTTGTTGAAAGCAACAGCAATGGCCATTGCCCTGTCCTGTACTCACATTGGCTGGGTTTGCTAAGGCAATAAGACCCCAACTTACTCAAAATCCGTTTGCTGCTTCAGCTCTGCCACAGGTTGAAAAATAACGTTTCTTTTGCTTATTCCCAGCACACAAACGGAATCATCGGTGGTAAATTTTTTTCCTATAAAAGGTTTAAAAAAGATTAACACCCTGTCACATGGGCGGCGGGAGAGCAGAATCACGGGGCGAGATGAGAAGTGAGATTCCTGGGAACCATGCTGAACCTGGCCTGGAAGCCCGGGTGAGGCTGAGAACAGCCGCGCAGTGTGGCCAGCACCTGGCCTGGGCTTGCGCAGCTCTGCTCTTGTGGGATCACCCTGATGGCTTCCTGGAAAGCAGCTTTTGTTTTTTCTCTCAGTGGAGAGAATTTTTCACTAAATAGTAGAATAGGGAAATTAGCTTAAATTACGACAAAACACTAGTAAGAAATTGATGCTCACGAATATACACACTGAGAGGCGAGAAGCATTCATAGCTAAATTAGCAAAAGAAAATCGATGTAGAACGAATCAGTCAGTTCTTCAAAAAGACAAACCAATTGAAACT
Source organism: Macaca fascicularis (assembly GCF_037993035.2). Taxonomy (NCBI): domain Eukaryota; kingdom Metazoa; phylum Chordata; class Mammalia; order Primates; family Cercopithecidae; genus Macaca; species Macaca fascicularis. The sequence goes on along the minus strand of NC_088383.1, from coordinate 4,018,328 downwards.
ATTCACATCAATGCTTTTGTAGACTGTCATTCTTCTAAGTCGGACGTTGGCAGTGATAATGGTTTGCCCTAATAAAAGCACACATCTGGTATGACTGAAGAAAGCTGAGGGGGGTGGGGGCAAGAAAGATGCTGGTACAAACAGCCACTCAGGAATGAGTGGGGACCAGCCACGTTGGAACCATTAACAAGAGTATTATACAAAATGTCATGTTTTTTAAAACTTTGCAGTTTATCTAAAGATTTGTTAGAATATGTAACTTACAAAACTGATTTAAGGAAAAACATGCATAGTTCTACAAACATGAACAATTCATTCAGCAGCCACATCTTCCTCAAAACTGGAAGTTCTGATGGATGGAGTCCCAAGGAGGTTGTCCTACCAAACATCCAAAAAATAGAAGGCCCCACTTAAACTGTGAGGGGAACTGCAGGTTGAATCTAGCAGTGATAAAAGAGAACATGTCACCCATGCCCAAGCTGACCTTATCCCAGGAATCCACGGTTGGTTAAATAGCAATGCTCAGGGACCAGCAGGAGTTAGAACATCACACGCAGCTCAGTACTGGACTGAAGAAGGAACCAGCACACCCTACTTCTCCCTGATAGGACAGCATTTTCACCAAGGCAGATGGCGCCTCCCTCCCCGCACCCCTTACCTCTGCCCCGGGCCTCCTTGAGTTTCGCAGTGATCCACTCCATAGCTCTGGCAGAGATTTTGGTTCCAAAGTTTCTATCAAATGGAGAGGGTGCCCCACCCTGTTGGTGGTTAGAGTCATATGAAATATCAGTTATACAGTAACACTTTGCTGTTAAATAGAAATGACAATTTCTATTTGACAGAATTCATGTTTTTATTTCTAGGTCTTTATGGATAGCTGGAACAGAACAAAACAAGATCTGTGATTCCTGTAGCCTGAACTCAGCCTGTTAAGCAAAAGTAGCAAGTGTTCCCCCTGCCCAGTAAGAGGAGGATTTTAATAAATGGAATGAGTCAACTAACAATCTCCAATATTTTAAAATCTTCAATCAGGATTTCATAAACTCATCTGGGGTGGGGATGGGTCGCAGCTTTAAGAACCTGATAACCGTTGTGGATTCTTTAACAAAATCACACATACGCCTACTATTTCATCATCATTTCAGGGGATTCATGAGCCCTCTGGAATAAATTCACGGGCTCTGGTTTAAAAGTATAAAGAATAGAAGGTGGTGGTGAGGAAGGAGTGTGTGCGAGTTAGGAGGCCTGGACTGCTGTGTCCCAGGCTCAGCTCATGACATGCGTGTGCCTGCATGCAGCTCATTCCAGGTCATTCTGATTTGGGGTGTCAAGTATATTACATGTCTGATAATCCATTTTAAATCTTAGGAAGCTCCAGTTTTTAACTTGAAGTGTTTAATTTGAATAAGCATTTCCAAGTAAGGGGGTGTCATTGTTTTCATGAAAGCTGACAGCTCCCTTAAAATCCCCATTACTCAAACCTCACCAACAAAAGAATCCTAAACCTGGTGATGTTTGGCATGACTTAAAAGTTTATATGTTTTGGCTGGGCACGGTGGATCACGCCTGTAATCCCACCACTTTGGGAGGCTGAGGTGGGCGAATCACCTGAGGTCAGGAGTTTAAGACCAGCCTGGCCAATGTGGTGAAACCCCATCTCTACTGAAAATACAAAAATTAGTTGGGCGTGGGGCGCCTGTACTCCCATCTACTTGGAAGGCTGAGGCAGAATCTCTCGAACCTTGGAAGGTGGAGGTTGCAGTGAGCCAAGATCGCACCACTGCACTTCAGCCTGGGCAACAGAGCAAGACTCTGTCTCAAAAAAAAAAAAAGATGTTTTTTATCATCTTGGAATTTACTTATACATTTTCCCCTAAAATGGCTAAAACAAGACATTAATCTTTAAAAATCACACGACAGTGGCCTTGTGGGCCCCTCATGCGGTCTCGGGCCTACCTGCTGCATGTGGCCCAGCACGTTCTTCCTGCAGTCAAACACGCCTTTGCCCTCTTCCGAATAGAGCTGGTAAATGAAGTCGGTGGTGTAGTTTTCACTGCAGCTCTCATTTCTGAAACAAGCAGGAAGGAGCCACTTTGTTTAGTGTGCAGTGGGCACGTGGCCCCCTGCTTGGGGAGATGGCCCTGGGAGGCTGGCCTCCCGCGTCCCCTGACCTACGGTGATTCTGCATCAACGCCAGTCCCTCCAGTTCACGGTTTGGCTTTCTGCAGTTTCAGCTACCCATGGTCAAGTGGTCAACTGAGGGCCACAAATATTAAATGGAAAATTCCAGAAATAAATATGTAAGTTTTAAATTGCACACCATTCTGTGTGATGAAATCTCGTGCTGTGTTGCTCTGTCCCACCCAGAACGTGAATCATCCCTGTGCCCTGAGTCTCCATGCTGTCTGTGCCTCCTGCCCCTGAGTCACTCAGTAGCTGCCTTGGTTATCAGATGGTTATCAATACCTACCCCCTCATGTATATAGGGGGCGGGTACTATCCTCAGGTTCAGGCACCCACTGGAGTCTTGGGACACATTCCCTGAGGCTAAGAGGGATGACTATTTCCTTCTTCCTTCATAAACATCAGGTGCTAATTAGAGAAATGATTGCGATATCTCTAAAAGAGTAAGACTATAAAGCAAAAATTTTAGTTGTCTAAATGCGGGCAAGTCTTTAGAGCAACGCACCACGACTCTCTTCTGCATCTGCTCAGCGTGTAGTGCACTCCAGCGACAAAGAAATCACCACTCATCCAGCCCAAAGTCACAGACCAGAATCTAAGAACTGCGGTGTGACGGTGACCGTAAGATCAGCCCTGGTGTCTCACTCACCTGAGCACAAGGCCCCTCTGGATGGTGGTCTTCATTTTCTCCGTCAGGTGCTCCACATTGGACTGGAAAAGAGTATTTTGTTAATCAGACAATAAATTTCTGCTAAGCACCTACTGTGTGCCAGGCCCTGCAGGACGGGAAGTTCCAACCACGCGTGGTGGTGAGCGTGGCCAAGGAGGCTGCAAGCTCTCACAGCTTGGGTCTCGGGGAGCCTCCCCCAGGCGGCGAGAGCACGTCTGCGGCAAAGAATGCCGAGCACAGGGCACTCAGGTGAGCAGCCCTCACGGGGGCCACTTGAAACGCCTTCCGGAATCAACAGGGTCCCTCTGAAGACGATAATTCCGTGACTGGCCTAGTGCTCATTCATGGCTCTATTGCTCCTTATTTATTTTCATGACGATGTTCTCTTGGCGCTCTCAGAGGAAAAGAGCGACCTGTGGCCTTTCTATGGAATCTCCTATGATGGCCTGATGAACAGTGTCTAACCAAAGAATTTTGTAAACTCTCATCCACACACAGATTTCTTAAGGAACAGATTGTCTTAGAAAAGAGTAACATCCTATATCAGATCATCTTGGGAGGATTACAAGAGGGAGGTAGTTCTCTAATGACTTATCCTAAGAAAAGGGAGATTTTTTACATCTAATCAATCTGTCACTGGGCACGGCGGCAGAATTTCACAAAGTAGGAGCCTGGGTGCAGTTGCTCACGCCTGTAATCCCAGCTCTTTAGGAGGCCAAGGCGGGTAGATTGCCTGAGGTCAGGAGTTTGAGACCAGCTTGGCCAACATGGTGAAACCCTGCCTCTACTAAAAATACAAAAATTAGGCATGGTGGCGGGTGCTGTAGTCCCACCTACTTGGGAGGCTGAGGCAGGAGAATCACTTGAACCCAGGAGGCTGAAGTTGCAGTGAGCTGAGATTGTGCCACTGCACTCCAGCCTGGGTGACAGAGTGAGACTCCATCTCAACAACAACAAATCATAATTTCTCTTAAGCCTTTGCCATGTTGAGTGCTGGTGAGGCAGGATCTTCGGACAGATTTCTGAAATATGGTCATGAGTCACATAACGGGGATATGTTCTGGAGAAATGCATTGCTAGGTGACTTAAGCCTTGTGCAAACATCCTACAGTGAACTCTCACAAACCCAGGAGGTAGGGCCTGCCACACACCTGTTGTTCCTGTCTACAAACCTGAATGTCTTGGACTGTTGAATACTGCAGGCAATTTAGTATCTAAACATGTCTAGATGTAGAAAAGCACCGTAAAAAATATATTTTATATATATATATATTAATATATATAATCTTTTAATAAAAGATAAAAAACAGTACACCTGTTTGGGGTAGCTCCATTATCATCTTAAGGGACCCACCGCTGACAGAAACATCGCGATGCAGTGAATGACTCCACAAATATTTAACTTGACACAGTGAAGAAATTTGTGATTCACATGTCAACGTAATTAGCGACAACACCAAGGCCCTTTTTACTTGATCTATTTGGCTCAGAAACAAGTAACATCCTAACTTTTTAAAAGACAATGGTGCCGGGCACGGTGGCTCACACCTGTAATCCCAACACTTTGGGAGGCCGAGGTGGACAGATCACGAGGTCTGGAGTTCAAGACCAGCCTGACCAACATGGAAACCCCATCTCTACTAAAAAATACAAAAATTAGTTGGGCATGGTGGCATGCGCCTGTAATCCCAATTACTCGGGAGGCTGAGGCAGGAGAATGGCTTGAACCTGGGCGTCGGAGGTTGCAGTGAGCCAAGATCGCGCCACTGCACTCTAGCCTGGGTGACAGAGCAATATATAACATATATTTATTTATATAACTAAATAAAGACAATTGTTCAAGTTGCATTTTATCTGCCAAGGCCTCTCATCCTGCATGGAGTTTAGCAACTTTGAACACTGCAGGGTCCAGGCCTGGATTCTGCTGTGCCATCCAAGCAGGGGCAGACCCCGGGTTCGGCGACACCCTTCCCTAAAAGAGCCACAGATGCCAAGAAACCACGGCTGTGTCTGTGTCAGTTCAGAGGCAGACGCAGCATCAGAGGCCTCAAGATTTAAAAGAAGCTGCAGCAAGCTTCAGAGCCAGTCGCAGACGTGGGTGGTGACTGTCAGCAGAGGCACTCAAATCGTTAGTGACAGACGTGAGAAAACATTAACTACACAACAGACTACATCAAAAAAACAAGCTTGTGTTTCACACAAGAGACTAGAAGGTGTCCTCAACCAGGCACGTCCGCCGTCACCTGACACTCAGGAGAGGCACCTGGGCGATGCAAAGGGCATCAATCGTGGCGTGTTCTGTAGCACCTCCGTCTCCATGCCCCCTTGAAAAGCAAACCATCCTAGACATGATGATTCACTCCGCAGCACCGAGTGGATCCAAAGGGGACGGTCCCCCAAGACCAGCCCCCGTCACATACCTGCAGATCCCTGATGTCGAAGGGCTCTTCGAAAATGTATGCGGCATCGGCTCCGGCCGCGAGCCCCCCCATGTTGGCCAGGTAGCCACAGTAGCCGCCCATGGTCTCGATGATGAACACGCGCCGCTTGGTTCCGCTGGCGGACTGCTTGATGCGGTCGCAGGTCTGGTCACAGAGAAGAGATCAGTCACTCCAGCCCAGGGCCAGGGTGCACCATCCCAGAGCTCCCCGATGAGTGAGTGCAGCAAGGGTCCCCACCACGCCTGAGCATGCGGTCCCAGCATCGCAGAGGTGAAGGGTGTGCAGCAGCCGGGATGTGCTGTCGGAGTGGGTGTGAACATGCCCCCCCACCCCACCACAGCAGCCACCTGGAGGTGACCTTAATGACCTGTGGTGGGGACCTGGCCATCCGCCGCTCCCTTCTCCCAGGCCCCATAGGAGGAGACTGAAAAGATGACCCCACAAGCCGGCTCACTCCACGCTGCTCTCTGACTGTCCCTGCTGAAGCAGCTTTCAACAGACATGGACACCGTTAGGTGTCAGTTGAGAAGTTAGGGGGCTGTCACCTGCCAGCTTAGTCCATGGGAACAGCTGTGCTATTTTATTTTCTTCTGTTAAAGCTCCCTGTGATTTTAGAGCTGTGGCCATCTTCCATCCATTGGTGAATGCTACGTTTATAGAAACTCTACTCAAAGGCAGACGGTGGTTCTTAGACACAGGCGCCTGGGGAGTCTTTCGGATGCATAGGCATCAGGTCCCCAAGAGAAATGTCTGCCATCCGCCCTCCACGAGGACCCAAGCTCAGCGGGGAGAAAAACAGCAGAGAAATGCATCGGCCGCCTTCCCACCCACACCAGTCCGGGCTGCAGCGCCCTCTCCTGGGACTCTGCAAAACCTCTGCCTGGGCCTCAGCTCCCACCCCGGCACCCTGCAATCTGTTCACACAGACTGGAGACCCATCTATAAAAAACATAAATCTGATCCAGTTCTTGGTTCATTCAAAACCCTTTGCTCACTTCAAGTACACGTCAAGCCTTTCTCGGGAATCCCTGGCCCCGCCTGCTTCTGACACCAGGTCCCGCTCTAGATCCAGCCACCCCAGGTCCTCCTGGGGCCTCTGGATATGCCGGCCGCTGTGTTCATTCAGGTACAGTGGTGGGCGGGAGAGCGGCCCCCAAAAGAATCCCGGTCCTAATGCCTGGAACCTGGGAATGTTCCCTCATGCGGTGATAAAGGTGAATCCTGAGGACTACCCAGGTGGGCCCTAAGTGCCACCACCTGCATCGGCAGATGAGGGGTGCAGAGGCCCTGGAGCAGGATGCTGCGCACCCACATGGGAGGAGGCGGCACCAGGGAACAAGGCGGGCAAGGCCCGCAGCTCTGGGCACCTGAATGGGCCACGAGGGACTCTCCTGGAGCAAACACTCTGGCCTCAGCCCATGGCTCCCGCCCTCCAGAGCTGTGCGAGAGTGAGTATTATTTTCCAGCCCCAGGTGTGTGGTCAGGGTCACAGCGGCCACGGGACACACACAGGCACCTTCCTCAGCTCTGAGATTTCCTCAGGAAAACGCCACCTGGTTTCTAGGACCACAAAGTTCCCTCTGTCGGGGGCTCTCGGGGCACCCCATGTCCTCTCTTCATAGAAATCACCCCCAGTGTCTCTCCCTCAGTTACCTCGTGGTTATTTGACTTGCAGTCCTCACTAGGCTACAAATTCCATGAGGGCAGGAACTGTGGGCTGGGCTCACACCACTGCACCATCAGCAGGACGCGGCCGAGCCCCTACAGCAGGCGCTCAAGAAATGCTTGTCTCTGAATGACATAAGCACAGTATTCCCCAGCCAGCCAGCCATCTGTCTGTCCATCCGTCCGTCCGTCCGTCCGTCCTGGTCAAGGGCTGATCCTGTAGGATTCCCTAACCGGCCTCCATGGGACTCAGCCAAGAGTAAAAGCATGAAGTGGGGGTGTGGATTGAGACTGGGGGCCACATGAGAGTCTGTGCACCAAAGTTTAACACCCACTGGGAAATTTTCACTTGAGTACTTCGGATATTTAAAAGCGCACTTTTTTGAATAAACACAGGCTTGATTAAACCATTCCGACCTATACTTCGTTTCTTTGGTAGATTCTTTTCCTCCCAAAATAATTGGGTGATGTATTCAAAAGTGAACATGGGCTCTAGTTAGAGGGCCACTTTGCATTGTGTAGAAGCCGAGATGGGGAGAGAAACAGGCAATGGGAAGAGTTCCCGTCTTTGTGCTTAGGAAGGACAGAGGACAGAAGCCCATCAAGGGTCCAAAGAGGCCACAACTGCCTTCTTGAAGGGCCAGTGCAGCATTCTGAGGGTTTCACTGTTCCACCTGTACTGGGTCTCTCTCTAATTGCGATCTAAGACTTAGGAGGCCATAAGGCTTTAAGACTTGCCCTTTGTCTTAGAGAATCCCGGGCATGGGAAGGAAAATGTGGGTGGGGCATCAGGACCCCCAGAGGCACAAAGCCTCATGGGTTATTTTTCCAACTGAATCTCCCCCGCAGCCCACCCTGAGGTGGGGAATTACTGTCACTCATTCAAAGAATGACGTCAACCGCTTAAAGGCAAAAGAATTCTGCAGGCAAGCAGCTCTCCCAAGAGGCTGATTTGTGCCCCAGCATGTCTGAGTTCTGCTCCCGCCAGGCTGCTGCTGTGGGTGCGTGGAACAGCACAGCCCTGACACCTGAGCCACGCCCCCGACCGTGTGCTCCTCTCAGTGTAAACGCAGTGACAGCTGGGACGGAAGAGTCCGCCTTTGCTGGAGCTTAGATACAGCTTTCCTGAACTCTCTCCTCATTACCTAGATGGCTCTTAAGCCTGTATTAGCTTCTAAAAATAGCAAGTCACTCCGGTGGTGCCTTAGGCAATTAGTCAAAGTAGCACTGACAAGAAGGCGGCCGATCCCAAGCGTGGCCCTGCCTGCCTGCAGTGTTTCATGGAGGCGCCTCCCTGGCTTCCGAGTGGACAGAAGGATGGCAGAGGGCTGAGTCCCAGGCCCGGCATGTGGACAGCAGCTGTGAGTGGCACTCGTCAGGCAGAGCCTGTGACCTCAGCCATTCTTGCCACACAATGGGATGTGCCCGGCAGACACAACCCCCTGCAAGGGCACACACACCATCCTGCTAGGAAATTCCCCAAGGAGTCCCATGGGAGCGAGAGCCCCAGGTTACAGTTCAAACATCACCAGCACTTTGCTCCATGGGTGTGGTGGTAAGAAACATAAATTGGTGGTAAAACATAAGGTGGTGTCTGCTACAGCGTTAAGGTAGAAAAAAGCCACTGACTTCTCTGTGAGAACCACCTTGCTCTGTGAATCCGCAGGGAGGCCAGTTTTCCCATGACTGGTATCCCGCACGGCAGCCGAGCCTCTGCTGAAGTCGGTGGCCAGACGGGGCAGGGGGTGGGGGTCCCGTCCCTGCTACAGCAAGGGACCTGCAGCAAAGCACAGCCGCTGGCCGGGGTAGTGCTGCGCCGCGTGCGGGGTGCGAGGGTGGAAGCACGTGTGGACATCTATAAGGTGCTAAAGGAGAGTGAAGCCAGCGACGGCCAGACCCTAATGGCATTCACTGAACAGGAGTCAAGCGCGGGGCCCAAGGAAGTCCATGGAACGAGCCATTGCCAACCTCTGCAAAGCCAGTACAGCACCAGGGAACACGACAGGGAGAAGCCCAGGACAGAGATGGTCCTCAGCTCGAGTGGGAGGCACAGGAGGCTGCAGCCGACCTCACGGCCCCTCTGCTCCCTTCCCTGCACTGGAACTCAGTTCTGAAGGAAGAACCTGGAATAGAACTGCTGTTTTCCGAGGTTCTGTGCCAAGCTGAACTAAGGAGTCTCCAACAGGGCTGGGAGTTTTCACCGCAAACTCGAGCTGGTTTGGACGTGAACATCTAAGGTAAAGGCCAGCGGCTGCTCTCCAGGAGGCACCAGGCGGCCAAGCCACTGACGTGACCCCACTTGCCAAGGTGGCCACTGTGCCATCTGCAGCTGAGTGAGGACCCTCTCTGCAGCAAAGGCTGTGGAACTCCCACAGGTCCTCATGTCCAGCTCATGACCACAGAGGTGGGTCAGCTTATCAGGGACCGGAGGGGCCACCATGCGGGTGTCAGCACCACGCCCATGACCGGCAGAATCCACTCCTCCCACAGCACATGTTGGTGAAACTGCCTGCCCAGGAGGGCATGATCTCGGCTCTCTAAAGAACCTCTCATCTCACCAGGAAGGCTGTGGTTCCGGGCAGCGGCCCCCAGTGGGCACGGCTCTGTCCCAGAGCTCGTACGTACCAGGCACTCGAACACCTTCCTGCAGGCTCCCACAGCTGACCCTGCAGCCTCGCTACTTAACGCAGGCAGGAGAGGCCGGCTCCAGAGAAATGGTGCTCACCGCTCCCCTAGTCTAGGTGGCATAGAAACACAACCCCAAGGACTGGATATATCATCTCACTTTTAATCAATAAACACAGGTTCTCCCTAAGGCAGAGAAGCTAAAAAGTTTACCCTGTTCTGGCCAGTGTGACCGACATAAAGCCAAGCTAGCAAAGGGTGGGGGGGAAGAGTCATAATAAATCTGGCTCATTCTTAGCACAGAAGAAACAAATTGCTAAAATAAATGAAAGAAAGCAATGGGAGGAAACGGGGTTCTCTTACCTGGACAATAACATTCAGGCTAGTGTCGGCGCCCAGGCTTATTTCCGTGCCTGGGACATTGTTGCTAATCGTGGCCGGCACCACACACAGGGGGATGCAAAGCTCCTGGTGGCGGCCTCGCGCCTCGGCCATGTCGCACGCACTCTTGTAAGCCTGAAGCAGCAGGGCCAAGCGGTTAGCGGGGGTGCCGGGTGCTCACCTGCCAGCCCCAGGGCCTGCGCTGAGGTCCAGGAAGGGACAGGAGGGGCCTGAGTCACCAGGGGAAGCCCGTTCATGCGGGTCAAGGGGACGAGGGGAGCTCTGGAGGCCGTGTGGGAGCAGGACAGGCCTCGGCGACACAGGGGGCTGCCTGGGCACAGCCCAGGTCCTCATGAAAGGGGAGGCCTGCAGGCAGCACAGCAGGGTGGGTGTGAGGCCGGCAGCAGAGCAGGTTACAGGTAGAGGCGAGTTAGTCACGAGCGGGACAGCTCAGCTCTCGGCATCTCATCGTGGGTAAGGGAGGCCAGGGCGGTCAGGACGTTTAAACGCAAAGCCAGTCCCGTAGCTTTCTGCAGGCAGGCAAGGATGAGTGGGATGGGGCCCACAGCTGTAAGGACCACACCAAGTGACCGCCTTCATCGTGCAGAGGCGGCCCGCGCGCAGGCAGGGAAGGAGGCAGGCAGCTGGATTACCGGCGGGCCACGCTCAGCCCCGGGCCGCATCTCTCCTCTCCGGCAGGAGGCTGCTATTTCTGCCCTCGGGAAGCCGCACACAAAGCCACACAGGCGAGCAAGAACCTGAGTTGCTGCTCTGGGGTTCCACTGGGAAATGGGCTCTGGTGTCAGAAATGGGAGCGGTTCTCGAGCCCGTGTGCACCGGGGTTTTTCAGACTCCACCTCAGGGTGTTAACCAAGGTAACAGCAGGACAGGTCCACACGCTCACTGTTCCCACCTCCAAGCGGCCCCACACAGCAAGGTGTTTTTGTCATCCACTTGGTGGCAAAACCAACTATTTATGGTGTTGGATGTGTCCCTCTTACTGTGAATATCCCTACATCTGCTTCAGGAATGCTACTGTTGGGACACAGGGTGGGGCCCACATCTCCCCGGGAGAGTTGGACAGTGAGCGACCCAGGCTCTGCAGCCCTGGTGCAACCCAAAGCATCCCAAGGCCAGGAGCCCATGTGGGCCGAGGGCTTCAGACAGTGAGTGCAGATCCGTGGCAGGTGAGTTCACAGCGTGGTGGGTAGGAGGGTAAGGTGGGTGGGTCAGTGCTGGGTGACCACGAGGTGAGCGGTGAGAGGGGCCCCCGCACCCCATGGCACGGCCTCCACGTCCACCCAGACCCAGCACATGCCCAGCTCTTGGGCTGCTCCGTACAGGCTCTGCCTTGCAGGCTCTGGCCATGGCAGTTTTTGCAGGACTTCAACCCAAATGCCAGCCTGCTTCCCTCCCAGCTAGAAACACTCATCTGGGGATACTCGCTGGCCTGGTGCCCAGGATGTGGCCCCGTCAGCACCACCACATGGGGGGCTCCTTATGCTTTTCAGACAGGTGACGTCACTCCTTTACTGTGGAATACCCTAGCTCAGGACAGACCAAGACTGGCTGGACCAAGACTGGCCGTGGGGAGCTGGCTGCTTCTCCAAGAAGCTCTCGCTGGAAGCCAGAGGCTGTGGGTGACCCGGGGCCAGGAGGGGCCTGAGGCACACAAGAGGGCAGGTGGGGGGTCTCGGCTCCTTAACTCCACATTGAAATCTGTGGGAATGGCCACATTGCTGCAAATCCTCTCTCCCCTCTTCCCTATCGCTCTTTTTCCTTCCTTCAGTCTCCAAAAAAGGGAAGGGAAGCTTCAAGACGGGGGAGACTCTGCCCAGAAAAGTATAAAACTCTCAAGACCAAACACAGCCGGGCCCCTAGGTCCGTGGTGGGGCCACTATGACAAGGATACTCACAAGGCTGTGGTCACCGCCACCTTCGCGACACCTGACAGCAGCGTGGCACCCACCTACTGTGTTTCTGATGTGACCTGATCAAGCTTACAGGACGGAGTAACACACCAGCCAGCGCTAAGGAATGAAAGGAGTCCAACCGAAACTCCCTGCAGCCATATCCTGAGAATGTGTAACACCTGCTCTGAGGTATTTCATTCATTCTGTTCTGCCCGGAAGACCCACTCACCAGCACAGCATAGATTCGGAGGTGCTGTGGCGTCAGCTAAGCATCAATGCTGGCAAGAAGGAAATCACGAGTGAGGATGAGGTCGCACGCGTCCAAAGAAGATGACAACTTCACCACATCAGATCCGCCCAGGGCTTCTGAAGCGCAACACGGCCACGTCCTGAGCCAGACTCCTACTATGGAGCCCGCCCTGTGCTTGGAGGGACTTTCCTCAGCTTCCCTTGTCTCCAGCCCCAGGTGCTGGGAGCATCCCTTCTCCCAGTTCTAACCAGAAACCTCCCTGGATGGTGCAAACATCCCCTGGGTCACAGTCACCCCATGAGAATCACCAAATTGACTGAACAACTGGAGACATCCACAGACCTCAAACATAAATGCTGCCCAGGGCCACAGAGGGTGTGGCCGGACAGGGAAGAGACGCTCACTCCCACACGTCATCAGCCTCCGACGGCGTCAGGAGAGTGGCTGGAGTGACCCAGAGCCATCCACATCAAGTCGCCTCAGGCCCTCATTTCCTGAGCTCGCCACCAGCTCCTGTTCTACGGCCAGACGAGCCCAGTTCAGACCCAAATCCAAACCTCAGGATTCACGCTGTTTGGCCGTCAGTAAACAGGGCTCTGGAGAAAACAGCTGCCACATTCACATCTCCATCCCTCTCCCTTCAGGGGTCCACAGAGGGACCCTCAGCAGCTTTCTCGTCCCTGCCCTGGCTCCCGAGCAGCTGCAGCATTCGCCAGGGTGACCTCGATCAGCCGGCATCACTCACCCCTCACGAGACTAGAACCACGGCACTGCCAAGACAGCCTCATTCCTCAGAGCTCGGGATCAGAAGGGCAATGAGGACATACACATACACTTACCAAGGTGGCTGTGCCTGGCCAACGGGAGGCTCGACTAACTACACGCTCCAGTTCTTTCTCTATTGTAATCAGTTAACTTAAGGCCCGGCGTGGTGGCTCATCCCTGTAACCCCCGTGCTTTGAGAGGCCAAGACAGCGGGACTGCTTGAGCCCAGAAGTTTGAGACCAGCCTGGGCAACACAGGGAGACCTCGTCTCTGTAGAAATACAAAAAATTAGCCGCGCACGGTGGCATGCATGTGTAGTCCCAGCTACTCATAAGGCTGAGGTGGGAGGATCGCCTAAGCCTGGGAGGTCGAGGCTGCAGAGAATCGTGATTGCACCACTGCACTCCAGCCTGGGAAACAGAGTGAGGCCCTGTCTCCAAAAAAAAAAAAGAAAGAAAACGAAATTGTTTAACCTAGCTTTGAGAAACTTGAATGAATGAAAAAGTGAATTTAAAACAATTGCATAATAAATCACCAGTCCCTCCAAGGGAAGTCAGAGGGTGGAACGGGTCATATGTGGGGTGTTTGCCTCACGTATTTTGGTTTTCAAATTTTGACCCTACACATTTGTTACATATTTACAATCTGAAAAAAACAAAAAAACAAGTTATTTATAGCAGAGGACATTGGCATTAAAAAGATAGATTTTCTTCATGCCTGAAAGTGTACATCACATACCACAAGGATCTATACTTTGTGTGGAAACTTCAAAATAAAAAAAGTCACGGGGAGATCAATACCAGCTTTGTCCCACATCTTCAGATGCTCAGCTAACTGCAGTGACTGCTCTCAAATTCCCCACCCATTCCCTCTGGGCAAGTTCCAATAGGTAACAATTAGGGAAAAAAGAAGCTTCAATCCCTCCCACTGCACACCCAACTTTCACAGACCCAAAAGTCCAGCTAAAACCAGTGAAAGAGCAGTGAAAGCCATGCTGGAATCCCCTCTGTGAAACAGACACTCATGTTCACATTTCCAGCGCGAAGGTCACCTCAGAGCCGGGCCAGCCCCGCAGCAGCAAAGCCGTGACACCCGTCACCAGAATTACAGAAGCAACGTCTAGGTCAGAGATTAGTGACTGCCAAAAATAAGGTTAAAGTTGCCCCCCCAAAGCCAGTGAACACGGGAAAACCTGGGCAGGTTTCCTTCGCAAAGAAATTGAAGAAAGTTTAAGATGATCAGAAAAGCAAGAAAGGAGTGCTAAGCGTTACTTACCATATGAGCTGTATGTTAAAAGCTTGTTTTTTTATTTACCAGTGCTAGAAATAAGTTTCATGCCAAGGGTTTATAAAAGAAAAAAAAAACTTTGAAAAATATTCATGAGAACTAAGTCGCACAAGAAAAATTAAAACTTGAGAATTACTGAAAAATTTTAGACATCAAATTTTAAAAAAATGAAATGCTTCCTGCATTAGGTACGGATCTGCAGACTCCCACGTGAATCACCAAGTGTGACACACAAACATGGGGATAGGCGTGTATGTCTTTTAGCCAGGAATGGCGGCATGTGCCTGTGGTCCCAGGTACTTGGGAGGCTGAGGTGGGAGGATCACCTGAGCCCAGGAGGTCGAGGTTGCAGTGAGCCGAGATCACACCACTGCACTCAAGCCTGGGTGACAGAGTAAGACCTTGTCTCACAAAGAAAAACAAAAAACAAAAAACAGAAGAATATATTTCTATATTTTATTATTGTCTCTTGGAAAAAAAACTAAACTAGCCCCAATGTTGCCTTAGATGTAATTTAATATTCTCAGTTTACAAAGGGGAAAATGAGGTCAACAGCCAAGACCAAAGAGATAACAATTGCAATGGTGCGTTCAGGGCAATGACTACAATTATAAAATATTCACTTCAATTTCAACCCTCAGCATCAAGGCTGGGGTTCGTCATAATGGGTATTGGAAGCTTAAAGAAAATTTAGGCTCAGCATTAAAAAAAAAAAAAAAAAAAAGCAGATTTTAATGCTGGTGCAATCACAGGAGACTGCGGCCCAGTCCTCCTGAGCGCTGCAGGTACTCACGGGCACTCCTGGGGTCTTGGGCACGCTACGTCCCTGCCGGACCCACTACGTCCCTGCCGGACCCGCTACGTCCCCGCCGGTGGCCACACAGAAGAAAAGGCAGTAAAACTTTTTGGGAGTGAGATCAAAAATGTTCAGAGTCTAAAAACATACTTTCTAGGGGGAAAAAAAGAACGAGAAGCTCTCATTCAGGGTATTTGTAAAAGGCTGTTTCTAGCACACTGGTAGATAAAAAGGGCCGGGGCCCTCAGGTTAGCGTCAGCCGGCGCCCGCCTGGCGGGGCGCACACGGACTTACGTCGGTGATAGTGTTCAGGGCTGTGTCTGCCCCAATGCTGAAATCGGAACCCGGCACATTGTTGGACACAGTAGCGGGAACCATGACCATGGGTACACAGAACTCCTCGTGCTTCTCCCGGGCGGCTGACAGCTCCAGGAGTCCCAGATAGGCCTGTCAGACAAGCGTGGGAGTTGTGGGGCGAGAGGGAAGCAGGGAGGAGGGGGTCTCGCTGGGAGAGCCTCAGGGAGAGCCACCTCCACCACAGCACACAGGGAGCACAGTAGGGCGTCACGAAACCACTACGAGACCAACACAAAGTCGCGTTAAGACCACAGACAAGAATACAAGGATCAGCAGGTTCTAAGCACAAAGGGTGAAGGACAAAATCAGTGAGAAGACTAAACCCTCATGGGTAAGAGTCTCATTTCTGAGGTTCTTACTTTGTTTTTATTTTTTTCTTTTTGAGACAGAGTCTCGCTTTGTCACCCAGGCTAGAGTGCAGTGGCGCAATCTTGGCTCACTGCACCTCTGCCTCCCGGGTTCAAGCGATTCTCCTGCCTTGGCCTCCTGGGTAGCTGGGACTACAGGCACCTGCCACCATGCCCGACTAATTTTTGTATTTTTAGTAGAGACAGGGTTTCACCATGTTGGTCAGGCTGGTCTTGAACTCCTGACCTCAGGTGGTCTGCCCGCTTCAGTCTCCCAAAGTGCTGGGATTACAGGCATGAGCCACTGCGCCCCGCTGGTTCTTACTTTTTCTAAAAGTAAATGGAAAGGTTACCATGGGACTAATCTTCACTGAATAGAAAAATATTAGGGTCTATAGTCCAAAATGTGATTTTAAACAAAATTCTAGGTATAACTACCTTACTCTCTAAGTAGCCACTGGACTCTGGACTCAAGAGAGAGAATGACTTCCACAAACCTGAAATACATCAAGAGCTCACTGAATAGATGAGTCCCAGTTCAGGAGTCAAGCTTTTGCTTCTTGGTTAAGTTACTTTATTGGGAACTGGGTCACTCGTAGGCCACGTCTTACCACCTGCTATTCTGCCGTTCTACAATTCACCAGTGGCAGCTGGTCTGGGAACCTATCATCTCGGATCGTGGCCAGTAGCCAACAAGTAGCTTAATGTTTAGCCAACACAGGGCGCGGCTCACACCCGCAAGACTGGCAAGCGGGTGAAGAGAGAAACGGAAACGTACCTCAAACCCGCCGATGATCAGTAGCGCGTTGATGCTGTGCGTGCGCATCTGCGTGGCGATCTCCTCCAGGTACTTTCCCGGGAGAATGCTGAAAACAGCCAAATGGAGAATGACGTCAGACACCTGGAGCTCCACGCAGACCGCGGGACATCACGCCGGGAACCCGAGAAACCACGCTGGTCCCCACCCGGCCTCCCTCCCTAGTCTGTGGTTTTAAGGAGCGGTAAACGTTTGCCATTTCACGCAGGCCACTGTGGCTGGCAGACGGCAGAACGATCAGGAATCTCATCTCGAAACAGTGTTTTAACGAGAAAACGGAATAAAGCATTTCAGCTGATACCTTGACCTAAAAAGAACTCTGCTGCCCCATTCGAAAAAAATAAAAATAAAAACTTATAATTATTAACGATCATTTTTTTTCTTTTGAGACGGAGTCTCGCTCTGTCACCAGGCTGGAGTGCAGTGGTGCAATCTCGGCTCACTGTAACCTCTGCCTCCCGGGTTCAAGTGATTCTCCTGTCTCCTGCCTCAGCCTCCCGAGTAGCTGGGACGACAGGTGCCCGCCACCACGACTGGCTAATTTTTTGTATTTTTAGTAGAGACAGAGTTTCACCGTGTTGGCCGGGATGGTCTCGATCCCTTGATCTGGTGATGCACCCACCTCGACCTCCCAAAATGCTGGGATGACAGGATTGAGCCACCACGCCCAGCCCGATAATTGTTTAAATGGAAATCTCCAGTTTCCAAATAACTTACGTATGCATTATCCACTATTGATCTCATTTAAAATCCCATCTGCTCATACTTGCTCTCCCTCCCCCATGCTATCACCAATGGCACATGACAGGGCTAACAAGTGCAACACCAGACTGTGTGCCCCCTGGATCCCATCCCAAACCCACCCAAAGGTTTCATGTTGATTGGAAGAAGTGAAGTACTTGTACTCTTGGTAGATTTATAAGGCAAAAATGTTCAGGCCTGGCCATCAGAGCAGACAAATGGATGCAGCTACTTGCAAAATTACCCTGGCCCCTAAGGTGAGGTTTCTTAAGCCTCTTCAGGACAAGCCCAGAACAGCCAGCGAGTCCTCTCTACATCCTCGAGGGCAACGCCCTGGCCAGCTTATCAAGCACCTGCGCCCGGGGAGTCGGCGGCCAGTCCTCAGCCCCAGGACGCACACCGAGGGATGCATCTGCCTCTACCTAGAGCTTTACCGTCTGGGGCACCGACATGCACAGCTCATGAGAACAGCCAGGAGGCAGCCGCAGAGCTAACCCAGCTCTGAGGCTTCCCAGCAGTGGCTGGGAGTACCAGGGTCCTGGCTGTAAAGCAAAGCAAAGGGTGCAGCTAACTCCCTTGGAACTATAAGCCAGAATTACGTGGAATCCATCATTTATTATATTTGCCAAAAACCACCTTCCTTCCATATGAAATCGTGATCTGCAGTGATGACAGATATTAACATTCGCACCCCTGACATGATCAAAGGTGAGAAGAACTCAGGCTTCATCTACATTTGAAGATTCCATCGTCCCCAGTGATGCAGGGACGCAAGAGTTACTATAGGTCCGAAAAAGAGACTTTTAGACTAGAATTCCTTGGGTCCTTTCTTTGGCTGTGGAAATCTGAGCCTCGAGTCACAGCTGCTCAGGGCTACTGAGCAGGTTCCCACCAATGCTACCTGCTATCTAGGCTGCTTTAGTGTTTGCTTAGAGTGCTGCCTCCACAGCTCTGTGACACCACTCATCTTTATGACCTCCAAGTGGAGGCTTTAGGCTTGCCAGTTGGCTCTTCAAATGAATGGAAATATGAATTAGAGGAAGGCATTCCAAGTTACCTCCGCATCTCTTTTACGCCCTGGGATGCATCCCCAGCTCCCTGGAACACAGGCAGTTCCACTGGAGGGAGGACCGGTAACTACCTGCACCCCTCCCTTAGGGACGCCTTTACAGGAATCGCAAGCGGCGTCGGCACCTAGCAATTCTCTTCCAGAACACGGCTCTTCCTTCTTCCTTAAAAGCAGGTCATAGAGTTGAGATTTGGAAGTTACCGTTTTGTCCCAAGAATGGAGCCTCCTTGGCCGGTCCAGCCCCCGACATCTGTCCAGCCGATTTCTTTGATCTAATGTGCAAACACAGAATGAAACAGCTAAAGTGAACAATGAAAGGCAAGTTAGAAAGTACTAAAAACAGCTTTCTGTGCTTTTTCAACAGGCTGCATTCCGGTAAAGATTTGAGAGGCAAGGCTGGGCGCGGTGGCTCATGTTTGTAATCCCAGCACTTTGGGAGGCTGAGGCGGGCGGATCACGAGGTCAGGAGATCAAGACCATCCTGGCCAACACGGAGAAACCCCGTCTCTACTAAAAATACAAAAAATTAGCCAGGTGTGGTGGCAGGCGCCTGTAGTCCCAGCTACTCAGGAGGCTGAGGCAGGAGAATGGCGCGAACCGGGGAGGCAGAGCTTGCAGTGAGCTGAGATCACGCCACTGCACTCCAGCCTGGACGACAGAGCAAGGCTCCGTCTCAAAAAAAAAAAAAAAAAAAAAAAAAAGATTCGAGAGGCGTGTGAGACAGCATTTATCGCGATGCCTGGATGAATCAAGGCGAGAAACAGAAGAACAGCAGAGGGGCTGCATTCTCCCTGCCTGTCAGGGCTTCTGCATCTTACCCCCAGCCACGTGTGAGATACGCCGCTCCCCATATCCCGCCTCCGGCAATTAAAAGTAACATGATGGTTTCTAAATCGGTAAAAGATTAAGGGAAAATTTCTTTTCTTACAAACTAGGGAGAAGAAAAGGAAAACAGATTACTAAGCAAACTAATGTAATCACAGAAAGAGGATGCGACTGCGAGGACGGCACGGCCGCGGGAGGAGAACCTGTGGGGCTCGAACCCCAGCTCCGAAGCTTCCGGTCACAAGATTCCGGGTAAGTTCACGGATTTGGTGGACGCACTGCTATGCTGCAGTGAGATCTCCAGGTAAATTACATTAGAAAAAAGATCATTCTATATCAAAAGGTAAATATTGTACAAGGTGTGTGTGTGTGTGTATATATATATATATTTGACAGAACCATATAAATCAGGCTTTTTTTTTTCACATAAATCAGTTTTGAAGGCAATATTTCTTTAAATAAAGCAAATACCAGTTTTAGGTCAATTAATCTTTACAAGTCTGAACAAGAAAGACGGGGAAAGCAAGATCCACCCAGGACAGAACGGCTCCTCGTCCGGTTCCTGCAGCTGAGATGCAGGTGGATGGGCCAACATGGAAAGGCGGCCAGCGGTGGTGGAAGGTGGATCATCTGTGTTCCCGGGGATGCCACTGCGCATCTCGCCCCTAACTCTCTGCCACTCCTCAGTCTCCTGGGCTGGGGTCTCCTCTTCCCACCCCACTCTTAACAATGGCGCCCTGAGGACTCAGTCCCGGACCTCCTCTCTCTCCTACCTGCACTCAGGCCCTCAGGGAAGCTCTGTGAGTTCTGTGCCTTTAACTACCATGGAGACACTGAAGCCTCCCAAACCTACGTGCTGAACCCACCCCTCCTGAAGACGCCGGGACACAGCGGCTTACTGCACATTTTTGGCCGCGGGGGACACAACTTCACCCTGGCATCCCCAGTCCTGTCCTCGGCCGCGGGACACACCTTCACCCAGCGTCCCCAGTCCTGTCCTCGGCCGCGGGACACGCACCTTCACTGTGGCCTCATGAGTCTCTAACTCCTCATCCTTCCTGAAAGCAGTGTCTCTCAGGGCTTCCCATCCTCTTAAGTTGCAACTCTACCCCTTCCATGTGCTCAGGCCAGGAATGGAGTGATTCTTCCCTCCTCTGTTTATGCCTGTGTGTACTTAGCAAGCAAATCCCATGTGCCCTCCGTGCCCTCAATATCTCCAGACCCTTGGAGGTTTCTTGCCATCTGCACAGTAGCCCGTCTGGACCCACCGTCTCTTGCTAGGTGACTGCAAAGCCCCAGCTGGAAGCCCTGCCTCCTGCCTCTGCCTCGATGAACACCAGAGAGTCCCTTTAGAAAGCTCTCGGTGTGGGCCAGTCCCCGCTCAGGACCCCAAATCTCACATAACATAAAAGCCAACCTCCTCAGGCTGCCCACAAACAAGCTGGCCCTGTCCCTGCAGTTCCCATCCTCACTGCCCTGCGCGGCCCCCGAGCTCACAAACAAGCCGGCCCCGCCCCTGCAGTTCCCATCCCCACTGCCCTGCGTGGGCTCGGAGCCCCTGCCCCTGTAAGCATCAGCTCCAGAGCATCCTTTCCCTCCGCCTGGGATGAGTGTCCCTCGAGGGTCCCAAGAGCCGCCTGCTCATCCTCTGACCTGCAGCCTGGGAGCACCTTCCCCAGCGTGGCTGTCTGGGGGAACTCCAGCAGGTCCTCCTCTGCGTGCCTCTGAGCACTGCTCACTGACCAGAGAGCAGGGGGTCCTCAGTCACTGTTCTCTCTCCCCGTCTAAAATGCAGTCTCCACGGAACCAGAGAGTTGTGCCTGCTGTGCTCACTCATTTAATTCCTCAGCGTAAGAACTCCACAAAGTCGGAGGCCGGGCACGGTGGCTCATGCCTGTAATCCCAGCACTTTGGGAGGCCGAGGTGGGTGGGTCACCTGAGGTCAGGAGGTCGAGACCAGCCTGGCCAACATGATGAAACGCCATCTCTACTGAAAATACAAAAATGAGCTGGGCGTGGTGGCGCGTGTCTGTAATTTTGGCTACTCAGGAGGCTGAGGCAGGAGAATCGCTCGAACCCGGGAGGCGGAGGTTGCAGTGAGCCGAGATCACGCCATTGCACTCCAGCTTGGGCAACAGAGCGAGACCTCATCTCAAAAAAAAAAAAAAATTTCACAAAGCAGGTATTTGTTGGCTAATCAGATAAACAAAGAGCCACCAGTTCAGCCCCCCGTCAGGAGCTCAGAATCCTGTTTCCAGTCCTCCCTCGTGCATCCAGCCCAGTTGGCATCCCTGTGCCTCAGTTTTCTTGTAAGGAAAATGGGGATAACATCTTAGATTCAGTGTGAGGCTTAAATGGGTGAACACACGTAAATCCCGCAGAACAACTGGGTACAGCACACGTCAAGAGGTGTTACCCGTGTTCACTAAGGTTTGTATTTCAGTGGGTGCTTGTGCACACCAGACACCGCCTACTTTCCCTCCAGTGCCCGGTTTAAACCAACCGCAGCCTCCGAGACAACACCACCTTCCTTCTCACCTAATGTCAGGGCCATCAGACCCCAGAGGCACTGCCAACCCCCAGCACCTTTTCAGAAAATTCAAAAGCACATCACACCCTGGGCTCCATTTGAGGGCCCGAAACCTACCTTAGGGTGAGATTTCACTCCAGAAGCAATGCCTTAATAAGTAGGCATTCAGTCACAATGTCACAGGATCCTGGACTGAGACAGGATCCTGGACTGAGGCGTGAAAAGGTGTGAGGGCCGTGGAGGGGGCCCCCCCATTCCACTGTGCTCGGAGCCAGGGGGTCTGCCCGCCTATGGCGTCCTGGGTGACTCACCTGGCCCTTGGCGAAGCCATCAAAGCCATCGTAGATGGCGAGCATCCTGTGGCCGTCGGCAATGCCCACGCGCACAGCTGAGCGCACGGCCGCGTTCATCCCGGCCGCGGGCGCCCCCACATTGATGACAGCTACGTTGCAATTGGTCTGCAAAACAGAAGGCGGGCAAGCACTGGGTCACGGGCACATGCGAGCTCCATTTGCGGCACGCTGTGGCAGCGGCCCATGCCGAGCCAGGCCTGAAAACTGGTGGCCTCATTCAGCGAGGCAGAGGCCATGAGGGGAGGCCCACAGGAGAGGTCGGGGGCATCGCGGGAGGCCGGCCACCAACCTTTGGGATCTGATCATCCGGCAGCTTGATGGCGAGTCGCTTGTAGGTGTTCAGGTTGCCCGCAAAGCTCCTAAAGGAAGAGGGTGTTGTTGGATCAGAGTTGGGAACACCACACACAACTTGGGGCTCACGCAGAGAAAAGCGGCTTGTCTGCCAGCACTCAATGTGTCTGCCAACTATCTGGGCAGGCGGAGGAGGCCCCAGGATTCCACGTGCGCTGCAGAGCCCTTAACCACGACCCATGGTATTATCCGTGTCTGGAGGAAATGGACTGAGAGAAAAGGGTAAGCTTCTTTTTTTCTTTTTTTTTTTTTTGAGACGGAATCTCGCTCTGTCGCCCGGGCTGGAGTGCAGTGGCCGGATCTCAGCTCACTGCAAGCTCCGCCTCCCGGGTTCACGCCATTCTCCTGCCTCAGCCTCCCGAGTAGCTGGGACTACAGGCGCCCGCCACTTCGCCCGGCTAGTTTTTTTTGTATTTTTTAGTAGAGACGGGGTTTCACCGTGTTAGCCAGGATGGTCTCCTGACCTCGTGATCCGCCCGTCTTGGCCTCCCAAAGTGCTGGGATTACAAGCTTGAGCCACCGCGCCCGGCCGAAAAGGGTATGCTTCTACACTCCGTAACTTTCTCTTGCAAAACGAGGGCCACAGCCGGGTGCGGTGGCTCAAGCCTGTAATCCCAGCACTTTGGGAGGCTGAGGCGGGTGAATCATTTGAGGTCAGGAGTTCGAGACCAGCCTGGCCAACATGGTGAAACCCCGTCTGTACTAAAAATACAAAAATTAGCTGGACATGGTGGCACACGCCAGTAGTCCCAGCTCCTTGGAAGGCCGAGGCATGAGAATTTCTTGAACATGGGAGGCAGAGGTTGCAGGGGGCTGAGATGGCACCAGTGCACTCTAGCCTGGGTGACAGAAGGAGACTCCGTTTTTTGTTTTGTTTTGTTTTTAAAAGGCCACATGTCACCTTGTGCCTTAATCTCATTAGCTCCTAAACCACCACCACCTTGCCAAAAAGGACCAATGGCAACTTTAGAAAATGATTTCTCTCTAACCAGTCACCAGGGCCTGCTACTGCAAAAGGGGTGCTGTGAGTCCTGCCTGACTTTCTGAGTTTTCAGACTGACATGGAATAAGCACAACCCCTAAGCATATTTGCAGTGGCCAGGCCCGAGGGGTGTGTGTTCCCGACAGGGCAGAGCTTTCTCCAAAGCACCTCACCTCCCTCGGAGCCGAACCGCATCTTGAAATCTCCTCTCGTCCATCGCCTTCTGCACATCCTGAGTCTTTTAAAACAATGATGAAAAGAAGAAAGAATGTGTCAGAACTTGGTGCACCATGGATGGGGTGGGTGGAGGCTGGCTCGGTCCTTCCCACCAGCCCTCTCCAGTCTGACCCAGGCTGCCGGCAGCCCCAGGGTTAATGGTCTAGACGACCGGCCACCAAGTATAACCTAATGCTGGTTGGCAGCCAGCCCCTCACTGCCCGGCTGTGAGGTCAGAGCCCTGGGGTCTGCTTAGCTCAGGAGGCTTCTGAGGAAAAAGAGGAGGTGTCACCTGCTGTTTGTGGACACAACATTGTGAAGATTTAACCCAAGAGAACAAAGCCGGAGGAAATGAAATCTCTCAGGCATGGTTCTAAGGAATTCTCAATTTGATTATGGTGGGGAAAAACAAAACAAAACAACCAGTTCACTGGAGGATGCGGGACGGGAGTGAGGTCACAGCGGACGGGGGAGCAGAGGGGCCCGGATGGATGCCCTGGGACGCAGGGCTAGGAGTGATGCATGCCAGGCAGCCCCGGGCAACGTCAGATCTCGGGCAAGTTCTTTCTCACTCTAAACTTCAATTTCCTCCTCTGTAAGATGAGAAAAATACTCCTCCTTCCAGCAATCTCTAAGGTTATTCAAACATGTCAGACCCTCAGGAAGACGCCTGACAAACAGCAGGTGCACAGGTGCACAGTAGTGGCTCCCTCCGCTTTAACAACAAAGCCACACAAGGGTGCTTTCAAGGTCAGGGCAAGTGACACCTACCGTGATCATCTCTAGACAAGCAGAGACATGAGACACAGGCTCAAAATACATGTACTGCGTGTCGTTCAGTGCTCTGAGCCTTTTAAGCCTACTGCCTCTCACATGCACACAGGCACACACTAATATGCAGACACACACTACCTTGTACTCATACCAACATGCACACATATGCATAGAAACATACCTGCACACACAGACACACGCTACCTCACATACACACATGCATATAAACATGCATGCACACACAGACATGCAGACACAATACCTCACATACTCACATACGCATATAAACATACATGCACACAGGGTAACATGCAGACACACTAGCTCTCACTCAAACATGCATACCCATGCATATAAACATACAAACACATGCAGACACAAACTACCTCACACACTCACAAACACACACATATGCATAAACCTGCATGTACATGCATATACAGAGACACACATGCACACACTATACATACATACACACACACACAGACACAAGCCTTCACACACATACACACAAATACTATTTTCTCCCTTGGGCTTTTGGAAATTATGTTTCCAAGGTGACTTTCAACAAGTCCCTGACTTGATTGCTTCATGACTTCTTTGTGTGTGTTAAGAGGCATTTACCTCAGGGTCACTGGAAAGACCCAACAAAACAGGAATCACGAATGAACTCTGAAAAATAACAGCCGGGCACGGTGGCTCATGCCTGTAATCCCAGCACTTTGGGAGGCCGAGGCGAGCAGATCATGAGGTCAGGAGATCAAGACCATCCTGGCTAACATGGTGAAACCCCGTCTCTACTAAACATACAAAAAAAAAAAAAAATTAGCTGGGCTTGGTGGCGGGCACCTGTAGTCCCAGCTACTCAGGAGGCTGAGGCAGGAGAATGACATGAACCCAGGAGGCGGAGCTTGCAGTGAGCCAAGATAGCGCACTCCAGCCTGAGCAACAGAACGAGACTCCATGTCTAAATAAATAAATAAATAATAAAATAAACTAAAATAAACTTCGAATGCAGCTAACTTCACAGTCACCTCCACTACTGAACAATGCCTGGAAAGCCGGAACTGCTTTTCCCTTTGTTCATTTGCAGATGGCAGCTCCCTGGCCCGAGAAGGGTGGGTGTATCTTCGGGTGACCAGAGTCATCCCTGTGTCCCATCACAGACCTGAATGTCCTTGGGGATAGGAGGACAGGAAGTGGCTGAAACTGGAGAAGTTTGGGAAGGTCCCACCTTCCCCTACAAAATACTGCCCTGCAGATCTCTCTCACGCCTGCCTCCCTGCCACTCTGTCCACAGATCTCTCTCACGCCCGCCTCCCTGCCACTCTGTCCACAGATCTCTCTTGCGCCCGCCTCCCTGCCACTCTGTCCACAGATCTCTCTTGCGCCCGCCTCCCTGCCACTCTGTCCACAGATCTCTCTTGCGCCCGCCTCCCTGCCACTCTGTCCACAGATCTCTCTTGCGCCCGCCTCCCTGCCACTCTGTCCACAGATCTCTCTTGTGCCCGCCTCCCTGCCACTCTGTCCACAGATCTCTCTCACGCCCGCCTCCCTGCCACTCTGTCCACAGATCTCTCTTGCGCCCGCCTCCCTGCCACTCTGTCCACAGATCTCTCTTGCGCCCGCCTCCCTGCCACTCTGTCCACAGATCTCTCTTGCGCCCGCCTCCCTGCCACTCTGTCCACAGATCTCTCTTGCGCCCGCCTCCCTGCCACTCTGTCCACAGATCTCTCTTGCGCCCGCCTCCCTGCCACTCTGTCCACAGATCTCTCTTGCGCCCGCCTCCCTGCCACTCTGTCCACAGATCTCTCTTGCGCCCGCCTCCCTGCCACTCTGTCCACAGATCTCTCTTGCGCCCGCCTCCCTGCCACTCTGTCCACAGATCTCTCTTGCGCCCGCCTCCCTGCCACTCTGTCCACAGATCTCTCTTGCGCCCGCCTCCCTGCCACTCTGTCCACAGATCTCTCTTGCGCCCGCCTCCCTGCCACTCTGTCCACAGATCTCTCTTGCGCCCGCCTCCCTGCCACTCTGTCCACAGATCTCTCTTGTGCCCGCCTCCCTGCCACTCTGTCCACAGATCTCTCTCGCGCCCGCCTCCCTGCCACTCTGTCCACAGATCTCTCTCGCGCCCGCCTCCCTGCCACTCTGTCCACAGATCTCTCTTGCGCCCGCCTCCCTGCCACTCTGTCCACAGATCTCTCTTGCGCCCGCCTCCCTGCCACTCTGTCCACAGATCTCTCTTGTGCCCGCCTCCCTGCCACTCTGTCCACAGATCTCTCTTGCGCCCGCCTCCCTGCCACTCTGTCCACAGATCTCTCTTGCGCCCGCCTCCCTGCCACTCTGTCCACAGATCTCTCTTGCGCCCGCCTCCCTGCCACTCTGTCCACAGATCTCTCTTGTGCCCGCCTCCCTGCCACTCTGTCCACAGATCTCTCTTGTGCCCGCCTCCCTGCCACTCTGTCCACAGATCTCTCTTGTGCCCGCCTCCCTGCCACTCTGTCCACAGATCTCTCTTGTGCCCGCCTCCCTGCCACTCTGTCCACAGATCTCTCTCACGCCCGCCTCCCTGCCACTCTGTCCACAGATCTCTCTTGCGCCCGCCTCCCTGCCACTCTGTCCACAGATCTCTCTTGCGCCCGCCTCCCTGCCACTCTGTCCACAGATCTCTCTTGCGCCCGCCTCCCTGCCACTCTGTCCACAGATCTCTCTTGCGCCCGCCTCCCTGCCACTCTGTCCACAGATCTCTCTTGCGCCCGCCTCCCTGCCACTCTGTCCACAGATCTCTCTTGCGCCCGCCTCCCTGCCACTCTGTCCACAGATCTCTCTTGCGCCCGCCTCCCTGCCACTCTGTCCACAGATCTCTCTTGTGCCCGCCTCCCTGCCACTCTGTCCACAGATCTCTCTTGTGCCCGCCTCCCTGCCACTCTGTCCACAGATCTCTCTTGTGCCCGCCTCCCTGCCACTCTGTCCACAGATCTCTCTTGTGCCCGCCTCCCTGCCACTCTGTCCACAGATCTCTCTTGTGCCCGCCTCCCTGCCACTCTGTCCACAGATCTCTCTCACGCCCGCCTCCCTGCCACTCTGTCCACAGATCTCTCTTGCGCCCGCCTCCCTGCCACTCTGTCCACAGATCTCTCTTGTGCCCGCCTCCCTGCCACTCTGTCCACAGATCTCTCTCGCGCCCGCCTCCCTGCCACTCTGTCCACAGATCTCTCTTGCCTCCCTGTACTCTGTCCTTCTGCAGCGCTGGGTGCACTGGGGCCACCTGGAACCTCTTCGACTGTTGGGATCCCAACACTCTAGACCCATCTCAGGGGAGGTTACAACTACGTGCCACAAGGATGGACGGTAACTTAGAAAACCAAAGAGTGAAGACGGCACAGGTTCTGCAGGTGTGGGTGAGAACACAAGCCTGCTCCCTCCCCATGGGCAGCTCACTTCCTTCTCAGAAAGGCCGTGTAACCCAGCGTGCACCGACGAGACACCTGAGGTACCCAGGCCGGCCCGACAAGCAGCGTCTGTCCCCAGCCGCCCCCGCCCTGCCTGTGGCCATGGGCTGCCCACTCACCATCTGCACGCACTCCATCAGTGGCAGGCGCACGGCGTGGTTCCCGTTCAGCGACACGACGCAAGCTGGGGTGTCCGGGGTGGCCTCTAGCAAGGCGATGACTGCCTCCACCCCCATGCGGCTGGCCTGAAAACCAGGTCCATGTGGGTCAGGGGCAGCCCCCCACCCTGCCCCGTCCCTGTCACCTCCTGCTGTCTTTCCATGACCTCCAATGATCTCAGTCAGGTGCTCACAGCCCTCCCCACCTGCAGCCTAACTCTTCAGAGCAAATCGATTTCCACTCCTTTAGAACCAGCAAGATGGGAACAGAGGGGAGGTCAGGGCCAGACGGAGAGCAGGAGTGTTAAGAGCTGAGTTTGTACTTGGGATTCCTGCTGCTCCGAGTCAGTTTCCAGAAACCCACACAAGGAACACAGCCTTTCTGCCCTGGGGTTGTGTCCTCTGGGGTCCACGTCATCCCAACAGCAGGCACTGCCCTCCCACACTAGGGAGCTCTCCCCGCCTCTGAATGGCTGTAGGCCTAGACACTGGTCTGCACCAAAGGTCTCAAGGATCGTTAAGAAGAGGGCCGGGCCGCTGGCATCTCTGGGGGAGCATTATGCCAGGCTCTGTGGCCGGCTGGTGCCTGCGCCTCTCCAGAAACGCTTCCTGCTAGAGACCTTGTGAAGATGCCCAACGCTCCCATCCTCACCAAGATCCTGTCGAATGCCGAGGGGGTCCCTCCTCTCTGCACGTGCCCGAGGATGGTCACACGTGTGTCATAGCCCAGCTGCGTGACGACGAGCTGCAAGGAAACGTCTCGTTAGGATGCGGAACCGTGATGCGGACCCAGCAGCCCAGATCTGGAAGCAGGTACTGGGCACTGAAAAAGGTTTTTCGCTCTTTCTTCAGATCTAAATGGGAAGAGTTATTTCTAAATTTTGTTTCCTAGCAGAACATTTAGTATATATAACAGGCAGCTGAAACTCGGTTTTAAAAATAATACTTTTGTTACCCAACAAAATCTTGGCTTGCACCTAGAAAATGAATGCAAGTCACATGTTCGGTGCTTTAACAACAACAACAAAAAGTTTCAGTAGCTTGCATTTAAACTATTACTTATATTTTACAAAAATGTAAACATCTTCCTTTAACCAGCTTAAATTTGTTTAGCTGTGATTTGACAGCACAACCCAGTCCAATCAAGGCACTCCCCTCGCCCCACCCCACAGGCACGCTGGCCCGGTGACCTGGAGAGGCCACTGACTGTCTCTGGAACTCAGCTTACTCCTCTGTAAGAACAGTGGGGCTGGGCTACGTGAATTTCATGGTTCCTTCTTGGTCCATTGTCCTGTGATTTAATTATAAGTAAGTGGGAAATAAAATCTTTGCCTCGACTTTATGGATCACCACTTATAAATATTGGCAGCTGTCTTTCCCCGGCGTCTGTCACCGTTTTCATATCCAGAGACATGTTTTGCTCCTTCACTGACCATAACAAAGCACAATAAAGAACACGACTTACAAAGGCAGGTGGCGATGCCTTCTGCCCTGTGGCTGCTAGAGCCAGAGCCCGTCCCCAGCCCCGTTTAGAGCAGGAGCCCGGCCCATGGCATCGGAGTCCTCTCCAGATGGGCAGGCACTGAGCAAGCCCCAGGGCATGAAGCCTGCCAGAGCCCGTCCCCTGGCAGGGCCACGAGGACACAGCAGCTTTCTTTGTAAGAATGTGCTCAGCTGATGCTCTGGGTTACGGGAGGGCACAGGGAATAGCAAGGCGCCGCCTTTTCCCCCTGTGGCAAACAGAAGCCCAGGTCAGCTGCCAAGTGTTCAGTCCTCATTCTCAGAGCAGCTCACGTTTAAGAGCCAGAACACTCTAATCCAAAGAACACGTGTGACCACTCGAGCTGACCTCTGTGTCTGCGGGGGAGTCCCGGAACCTCTAGGGGCTCGGCAAGAGGGGATGCAAGCGGAACAGGCCCCCAGGAGCGGCAGCTGGGTGTTTCCCAGGTCGTCCAACTTCTGAGTCATGATGAAAATGTTTTAAATATCAAGGATAAAAAGTTAATAATTCAGTGTTCTAAACCAAGCCTGCCCATGATGCTAACCTCCCCTGCTTCCAGGCAGAAACCAAGCGAAAGGGAACAGCTGCACGCACTCACCTCTTTGATTTTCTCAGAGGTAATGGGTTTATTTTGGGTATCAATTGCTCCTTCAGCCACAATAATAATATTCAGTCTTTTTTTCCGGGCACGGTTCTGCAGACACAGAAAATTAAAGCTCTCAAATTCCTAATCCCATTCTTAGCAACAACTACAACAAAACCACAGAAATCTGACTTGGACTGAACTAGCCTCTTTCTGGGCAGGAATCTTTGCCCAGCTTCCTAAGAGCTGCTTCCCAATGACATCAGAAGGTGGTGAAAGGTGCTCTGGATGATAGCAGGGAGGGATGGGGTGAGAGGAGGGACAGGGGTGTGAGGAGGGGCAGGGGTGTGAGGAGGGGCAGGGGTGAGGTGAGGGGCAGGGGTGGGTGAGGGGCAGAGGCGAGGAGAGGGGCAGGGGCGAGGGGCAGGGGTGAAGGGGCAGGGCAGGGCAGCTGTGGCTCACTGGAAGAGAGCTCTTTGGGACTGGGAGCTCACATCACCACCACAGACAGAAATGTGGCCCCCAGCCAGCCCTCGGTGGAGGGCACTGGTGTGACTGACAGGGGTTCCCAAGGGGAAGGACACAGAGATGGACTCCCCACAGGCGCCTCATGCACTCATGCTTTCTGCCTCCCTCCAGAGTTTCCTGCCACCTCCCTGTAAACCACTCCTCCCCGGCCCCTCCCAGGGGAGGCCCCGAAGCCTGGCCACTGGCATGAAGTTGTATTGCGCACAGGCTCCAGCAGCAGAGAGGCGGGACAGAAAATACAGTGTGAGCGAACACGGGGCCCACACAGCGGGTTCTGGTGGCCACAGTGACACCCGAAAGGCCTTGCACTGCTGGGCCGCCATGGCTGCTGTCCCCATCGTCCTTCCTATGCTCACAGCAGTCACGTGAGCCTAAAGAGGTCATGAAAGGAATACAGCGACCACCCCACGATGTGGATTAACTCATCCTCAGTGGATTCGCTTTCTATAAAGCCCCGCATTAAAGACCCGCCCGTAGAAAATGGTAGTGGTGGCTGTGTGGAGCCTGGAGCCAACAGTGCCTGAAGTCCACCTGCCAGAGTCAGGCACACGGGGCATTCTAACCAGGCTCACTCTGTCTGAGACTCAGGTCTTAAATGAGACCTCTCCTGCCTTGAGTCTCAGCCTTCATAGAGGAAAACATGCCCCACGCTCACAGTCCATAGAGTGAAATACAAAGTGTGACAAACTGGAGACAGAGAAATATTTTCACTTGCTTAAAATGCCGTCCCACTTGGGATCCTGATTAAAGCAATGCAGCCAGCATCGCCCGCTATCGACGGCCACAGGACCCACATTACCTCCGAGAGTTTGACACACATCTGCTCCTCCCAGCCTTGCTCTGGCGGAGACTCCGGAAGGAACACCCAGTCTGCACCGCAGGCCAAGGCACTCACCAGGGCCAGGTACCTATGTGGACAAGGCAACAGCATCAACACCCCAGAAGGATCCTTCCCATGAAGGTACCCCAGGCACCCCACTCAGTGACAGATGGGCAGATCTAATGCCAGGTATGAAGCGGGACGCCAGCCCCTCCAGGACTCTCCGCGGGAGCATTCTGGATGTGGGGTATAGCCTCAGGGAGATGACGCTAAGGGTCCCCAACCCGAACTGCGGACACTGGACCCACCGCAGGTACATACCCACAGTGTCGTCCCATCACCTCCAGAACGAAGGTCCTCTGGTGGCTGGAAGAAAAACAGAGGGAGCCCCGGACACAGCTCAGAAAGCAGAGAAACACAGGGAGCACCCACTCAGCCCTGGACACAGCTCAGAAAGCAGAGAGAAGGGGCTTTGACAGCCGAGTTAGCCAGGAGGCCTGCAAGGACCTAGGCTTCAAAAATGGTTCATTTTCTACTAAGGCAAACGCTATGCAGTAGCCTTCCAGACTCCTGTGAGGAAAGTGACTTGAGCCACCTCTGCGCTCTCCAGTTGCACATTTGACACCTCGCCTGCCTGTGCCCAGGACACACTCACACTCCCAGGCCCCGTGCTGGGCTCTTTCCCAGATACCTTCTCTATTGGGCACAGTCGGTGGCTGCTGTCAAGAGCCACGGCTGGATCTCTCCCAGGGAAACAAGTGCGTGCCAGTGTCACTAAGTGGTTAACACCCAGAGACTGGGTCTTCCCAGGGAATGGAAAAATCCATCTGCTCCGAGCAGCCTTCCAACTTAGTGATTTTCCACCAACTGTGGGGTTCACGCCCACGCACTGAGAATGTCCAGTGAAGGCGTCACTGGGAACAGGACACACAGAGGACTGGGAGGCACCACACCGGGGACTGGATTCAGCACTCTCTCAGTCTCAAGCACCTCGTCCTTAAAGGGGAGACACTTATTCTATTTACCATTTCACATGGTTTTCATGCAAATTGCTTCAGAAATTGTAGGGTGCCCCACAGAGTCATTAGTGATAATCCGCCGAGTCTAGAGCACCTCGGATCAAATGCAGTGGCCCCACCACACTTTGTGAATCCATAGGTTACACAGGGCAGGACATCGCTGGCCACATCTCTCATGAGTGGTGTGGAAAATCCATACCATAGTTTACTTCTTGCCACTCCTTCCGGAGATGTTTGGATAGGACATTCAGATAATTATTATTTTGTTTCTTCCTTTCAAATTCTAATCAACAGCTTTCTTTTATCATCGGGTTAAAAACAAGGAATGTTTTAAAATTAAAAATGGAAAGCAGACCAGAGAACAATTTTCTGGCAATAGTTCCTAAAAGTCAAGTTACGAGCCAGCACCAGGACACCCAATCTGCAGAATGTTCTAGAGCCCGTGGTAACATCTGAGCTGGGCACACATCGGGCCCCACGTGGCCTCCCGCCGGTTCCTCTGAGTGCTTTACCTCTGGGCCGTGGTCATGATGGCGTCAATGACCTCGATGATCCTATGCAGGGCGGAGTCAGTGCCGATGGTCATGTCGGTGCCACAGAAATCATTGTCAATGGAGCCCACCATGCCCACCACGTTGAGGTAGGCGTACTTCTGCACGGCCTCCTTATCGATCTGGCCTGCGTGGGGAGCAAACAGCAACACAACCACCCTAAACAAACACTCTAAACTCTTTGATTTGTTACTGGTATCATTTATGTATTATCATTTTTTTGAGACAGGGTCTCACTCTGTTGACCAGGCTGGAGTGCAGTGGCACCATCATAGCTCGCTGCAGCCTTGAACTCCTGGGCTCAGGCGATCCTCCTGCCTCAGTCTCCTGAGAAGTTAGAACTATGCCTGGCTGATTTCTTAATTTTTTGGTAGAGCCAGACTCTATGTTGCCCAGGCTGGTCTTAAATTCCTGGGCTCAAGAGACCGTCCTGCTTTGGCCTCCCAAAGGGCTGGGATTATAGGTGTGAGCCACTGCCCAGGTCAATTCTTTATTTCCTCAGAACTCAATGCAACCGGATTCTGCATAGTTAAGGAAAGAGAAGCCAGACAAAGCTGGCAGCAGTTACACACAATGGGCACTGTCACCTGGCACTTAGACAAGAGCAGTGGATTCGAAAAATAAAAGAAAGGATCCACATTTGCAATTGGTAAACAAAAATCTCAGTATTTCCTGGCAACAGCTTCCGAGAATGACACGGCTTTGAACACGGATATGTTACAATTATGGAATTGAGAATCTAAGACACTAGGCCATCTTCACACTGATTTCTCACGCATCTGTGGGAAGCTGGATCGTGGGTGGGCATCTACCGCGCACTCAGGACAGACCTAGGCTGCGCAGCTCTGCATAAAGGGAGTCGGAACCATCGAAGGGCCAGGGGCAAGCTTAGGCCCGGACTCGTGGCCGCTGTCCTGCTCTGTACACTCAGTGGGCTGTGCCAGACCAGGACGATGTGGACAAGCAAGAACTGTGAGGCCTGGCTGCTTCCAGCAGGCAGCGTTCTCTGTCCCCTACAAGGATGTTCACAAGCCTGGAGACAGTTGCTTTGCCTCAAAGCCGCCTCTCATCAAGTTGCTATTAAACAATATGCTTCCCTGGTCATATTTAATATTGCATTGAAATTACATAACAACTGCTTCAAGGGAGAAAAACTACACTTTGGGAGGCCGAGGTGGGTGGATGACCTGTGGTCAGGAGTTCGAGACCAGCCTGGCCAACACGATGGAACCCCGTCTCTACCAAAAATACAAAAAAAAGTTAGCCGGGTGTGGTGGTGCATGTCTGTGATCCTGGCTACTCAGGAGGAAGAGAAGGAGGCAGCAGAATCGCTAGAACCCAGAAGGCAGAGGCTGCAGTGAGCCAAAATCGCATCACTGCACTCCAGCCTGGGCAAGGGAGACAGACTCCGTCTCAAAACAAGCAAACCAAAAAACCTACATACACACAGGACTCTCAGAAACGCTTTCCTAAGTAGTGTCAAAGGTGGTACCAGATGATGTATTGGCAGAAATGTATCTAAATAAATAAAGTCTTGTGAGAACTTCAGTTCTAAGGGACCCCAGCGAGCTGGAGAGATACAGTGTGAGGGCTGAAAGGCGGACACTGGTGTCCCAGGCTGCTGGGGACCTGGCCCACCCCACAGCCGAGTGGCTATTTGATTCCTCATCCAGATCTAAAAACTGACTTGGATGGCTGTCGTGAGGATTCCATAAAACTATCTGTGTCAAAGGTCAAAGGGTGCCTGGCACATGGTAAGGTTAAATTACTAGCATTCTTATGATTGCTGCTGTTGTGTTTTGAGATCATAAAAAGTCCTGAGATGGTGACTGGAAGATCTGTGAGAACAGGTGCTTCCGCTGCAGTGAAGAGGGAAACGTGTCCGTTCCAAAGCTCTGAAACAGGACAAAAACCTGCAGGACACGGGAGCAGGCGTCCACTCACCATTCCTGGCCAGCTCCTCCAGCAGCCCGCTCCACTCCTTCCGGAAGAGGTTGGCCCCGGTGAGGCTCCCGTCCCCGCCGATCACACACAGGTTGGTGATGCCGCGCTGCAGCAGGTTGCAGGCGGCCTTCAGGCGGCCTTCCCGCGTGCGGAAGGCCTGGCACCGCGCACTGCCAATGATCGTCCCGCCCTGGGAAAGACGACACCAGCTTACTCATCTCCTCACAGCATGACAGAAAGCCAGGTGGATGGCGCACACAGGCTGACTATAAACAGGGGCTGGAATTCACGTTTTTCTCATTTTCACCTTGTCAGTAACTAGCTATGAAAGACTATGATTTTCCTGTTTTTAGTCCCAGACCAGCATTCCACAAAGACAGGCGCATCACACCAGGAGGAGCCAGGGAGGGGAGGAGCCAGACACACAGCAGCCATCAGTTAAATACATGGAGCAGGAACCAGCCTGTGGGGTCACAGCAGCCGCCCCAGCACGGGCCAGTGAGCTCAACCAGATGCATGTGGAACCAAAGACGAACCCACTGACCACCAAGCACGCCGACCAGGACAAGGGAAGTGGCGTGACCAGTGGCCAGGCTCTCCCTCCAGTCTCCCCTTACAGCACCTACAGGTAAAACCAGCAGGAACCTGGGGCCAAGGGGATTTTTTTTTTGCACCACATACCCGCTGCCCCTTTTAAAGAGCTATGTGTTCAGGAACTTAAATTATTTCATCCAGACTTCCAGGGGACATAGACCATGATTCATCACACTTGGTTTTCCAAAAACTAAGAATTGATGGGATTGACAAATGCAGGATTCATTTAAATAAAATCATGAATGCACCAACAAACTCCAGTCCAGACTGGATCCCTAGACGCACGCTGACTTCGTCAAGCAAGGTGCTCATAAGCGCAGCAGGGGTTGTCTCCGCGCTGGAGGCAAGGGCTCTCCCTGACTTCAGTCTGCAGGCAGCTCCCAGGAAACCCCTGCATTGATGTGACTGCCTGCTTCTTCCTTTTTTTTTTTTTCTTGAGACAGAGTCTCACTCTGTCACCCAGGCTGGAGTGCAGTGGCGCAATCTTGGCTCACTGCAAGCTCCGCTCCTGGGTTCACGCCATTCTCCTGCCTCGGCTTCCCTGGTAGCTGGGATTACAGGCACCCGCCACCACGCCTGTTTTTTTTTTTTTTTGTATTTTTAGTAGAGACGGGGTTTCACCTTGTTAGCCAGGATGGTCTCCATCTCCTGACCTCGTGATCCGCCCACCTCAGCCTCCCAAAGTGCTGGGATTACAGGCGTGAGCCACCGTGCCTGGCCTATGTGTGTGTGTTTCAATATACCAATGGTACATGCACACAGCTCCTTTTCACATATGGAGACTTATTACTATTCCAAATCCCAGAAAAGTTTATATTTTTACATGAAACCTACCATCATTTAATTTGTCAAAGCATTATGAAAAGGTCATAAAAACTGAAATTCACTCCACACGATCCTGTGTCACCAGCACCAAGTGTGACCGAGACCACTTACAACCCGGTCCCCAAGGCAGGTGAGGGTAGGGGCGCAGAGCAGGGCAGGGGTGCTCTCCAGACTCTGACCGGACAAAAAGCCAGGGGGCAGCATGAGAGCCGGCACGATGGGAAGTAGAGTCAGCAACCCAGAAACTCCCACCAAAAAGACAAAAGAGGTGGCTGCAACTTGGGAACGAAACCAGGATAACTGGACTGCAGAGGAGTGGGTGCCATTCCCATTCCCTCGCTCGCTCGCTCACACACACACACACCACACACACCTACACATACACACACACCCCCCACACAGGCACGCCACACACAGACACACCACACACACACAGACACCACACACACCTACACATACAAGGAAACCACATATACACACATCCCACACACAGATACACACTCACTAGCCACAAACTCACACAGTTAACACATACACACGGGCAA
Source organism: Macaca fascicularis (assembly GCF_037993035.2). Taxonomy (NCBI): domain Eukaryota; kingdom Metazoa; phylum Chordata; class Mammalia; order Primates; family Cercopithecidae; genus Macaca; species Macaca fascicularis. The sequence continues at coordinate 3,981,469 of NC_088383.1, read as the reverse complement.
ACCACACATACTCAGACTCACACACCTACATACAGACACACACCAAACTCAGTTACATACACACTGAGATTCACACACCACATATACCACATGCAGAAACACAAACTCACTGATACACACACACACTTCAGCCCTCTGTTCACGTCTTCCTACGTCAGTCACGACCACAGAATGGAAATGCTCCCCTGTGTGAATTCAGCCCACAACGTCCTGATGTTTTGCAAATGTTGCTCCACCTAACTTCTGTGGTTGTCAAAATTCCCTCCACCTCCCTTCCGATATGGCAGAAATCAGGAGGCGCCCAGTGCAGAGAGAGCCTGAGACCAGCAGGAAGGTGTGGGCCCCACGAGTGTCTTCAGCGGGGAGGCACCGATTTGGATTATTTCTATTAGCAAATACTCAAAGTGAGTCACAGATTAACACATGCATTTCTAAAGATCAAACCAAAAGTAAAGAGCTTCTCACAGTCTGTTCTGTCCACATAATCTCTATCAACTGATCTGAGCTCAAGTGTTCTGGGAATTTACTACACATGAAAGAGTCTCCAACCCAGAGAACCCTGTGGACAGCAGCCCAGTACGCACCACTTGCAGGATGCTGGAGACGCTCTCCCAGTCGGCCTCCGCGATGTTCGCGCCTCCGTCCACCATGCCCTGGTAGCCCTAGGGGAGAAAGGGAGAATCTTTTAAAACTGAGATAAACTTCACTAAATGGGAAGTGATCCTTAAACTATATAAAATGGGAAAAATAACAGTGAATGTTAGATCCTGAGCGTCCGCTGGTCAGAGGACAGGGCAGTTCCAGCGCTGGAGGAAAGCAGGGAACTGTGGGAAGGCCCTCACACCGAGTCCCTAGTAATGGGAACTTCTGCCCCAGCGCTGGGTGAAAGCAGGGAATTGTGGGAAGGCCTTCACACCGAGGCCCTAGTAATGGGAACTTCTGCCCCAGCGCTGGGTGAAAGCAGGGAATTGTGGGAAGGCCCTCACACCGAGTCCCTAGTAATGGGAACTTCTGCCCCAGCGCTGGGTGAAAGCAGGGAATTGTGGGAAGGCCCTCACACCGAGGCCCTAGTAATGGGAACTTCTGCCCCAGCGCTGGGTGAAAACAGGGAATTGTGGGAAGGCCCTCACACCGAGTCCCTAGTAATGGGAACTTCTGCCCCAGCGCTGGGTGAAAGCAGGGAATTGTGGGAAGGCCCTCACACCGAGGCCCTAGTAATGGGAACTTCTGCCCCAGCGCTGGGTGAAAGCAGGGAATTGTGGGAAGGCCCTCACACCGAGTCCCTAGTAATGGGAACTTCTGCCCCAGCGCTGGTTAAAAGCAGGGAATTGTGGGGAAGTCCTCACACCGAGTCCCTAGTAATGGGAACTTCTGCCCCAGTGCTGGGTGAAAGCAGGGAATTGCGAGGAAGTCCCTCACACCGAGTCCCTAGTAATGGGAACTTCTGCCCCAGCGCTGGAGGAAAGCAGGGAACTGTGGGAAGGCCCTCACACCGAGTCCCTAGTAATGGGAACTTCTGCCCCAGCGCTGGAGGAAAGCAGGGAACTGTGGGAAAGTCCTCACACTGAGTCCCTAGTAATGGGAACTTCTGCCTAGACTCAGCCTGCGAGTGCAACGAGGAATCAAGCCATTCTCCTATGGCCCAGTGTTTCCCGAGAGGTTGAAAGGTGTCACGTTCACCCAACGTGTTTATCATACTTCAGCACAAACTCACAGGCATACAGTGTTGTCGACCACAGGACATACAAGGGAGCATTTTGTCAGGGGCTCCATCTGCCAAGGCAACCTGGGCCACTTGAGATATATATTAAATATTATTAAACAGCACAGCCGAATAATAATTGTCTGCCTTACCCTCCATTAATGACACTGCACTGCATTAGGGAATCAGATATCAACATGTGAGGACATATTGATAGAAGAAGCCCAAGGACAATTACCTTTCAATGCTAAATGCATCCCCATCTTTTTCTCCACAGAATCTACAAGATTAGGAAATGCAGCAATGCCTATTGGTACCTTCATCTATGTAACTCGCCTTCCACAGGATTTAACCTTAAGAAGGAATAACTATTAGGGATTTAGAAAAGTTCACAATAGATTATTGTTGGATTCATAAGCCCTCCTTAGTGAGGGTCAGGAGGACAGAAAAAAGGAAGAAAGGTTTTTAAAAAGGAAATGATTCATAGATTACGGAGTTCTGTATATAAATTAATCAATGGTGCAGGCACCTTGATAGCTGGCCAATTTGTATACTTATATTTATAAATGTAAATTTCCATCAGAAACATTATATATACATATATGTTTATTTTATTTTGAGACAGAGTCTTGCTCTGTCGCCCAGGCTGCAGTGCAGTGGTGCAATCTTGGCTCACTGCAACCTACATCTCCCGGGTTCAAGTGATTCTCCTACCTCAGCCTCTGGAGTAGCTGGGATTATAGGCACACACTACCACATCTGGCTTTTTTTTTTTTTTTTTTTTTTTTCCCCAGTAGAGACAGGGTTTCACCATGTTGGCCAGGCTGGTTTCCAACTCCTGACCTCAAGTGATCTGCCTGCCTGGGCCTCCTGAAGTGCTGGGATTACAGGTGTGAGCCACCACGCCTGGCCACGTGTGTGTTTATAATTTAGTGTCATACATGTAATAAACAAGAAAGGAGAAAACAGTCTGGAATGGAACAGAACCCAAAGCAGAGCTGGTTCATTTCAGCGATGGCAGCCCCGTCTGCACCTCCTGAGACCCCCCCAGGCACCCAGCCACTGGCTCACAGGCTGGTATAGGCACTGCTCATCACCAGGCCCCTACCTCCATGGCAAAGCAGTGAAACATCTTCTAAACATAGCCCAGTGTCACTCGAGGGATTATTATTATTATTGTCTCCCCTTGCTCTGAAAACAGATTTCCCTTGCAGTGCAGATGAGCTCAGTGTAGCTGTCCCCCTGGAGGGTGAGGGTGAGCAAGTGTGAGGTCGGACGCAGGCCTCCCCTCTGCACAGGGCACCCTGGGAGGCACCGTTTCTGTTCTGTCCTGCTGCGGGTGCTGTAGTCCACACAAAGACGCACCAGGCACAGACGGCCGCATGCAAAGCCGTGAGTGACTCCTGGAGGCCATATTCCTTAGAATATTTGAAGTACAATAGGTAGGAAGGTGGGTGGGTGGATACATAAATATAGAGATAACCTAGCCTTGGGGTTGCATTTTTAGTGATCTCTACCACCCCAAACTCCCAGGTTTCTGCTAAGAATTAGGCTTCATGCTGCGTGTACAACAGAGCACCCTGTTCTTCAGGTCTGGGAGCAACGCTGAACAAACTGCATCTATGGTGATCTTGACTTTCCAGATTCACTTCCATGAAGCTTGTGGGGCAAGGAAACAAGGAAGCAGGCCTGGGCCGAAGAGTCAGAGCCTGCACCACCATGCTGAAACGGACCCTTCTTAGAGGGACGACGTCCCATCCTCCAAGCCCACATCTCAGGAGGAGAGAAAAGATGGCCCATGATGAGGCCTGAACCACAGCAGAAACCAGGACCTCCCTGGGTGGCCCGGGATGTAGAGTGGCCATAACCCTGGGGCTCTGGCAAAACTGAAAACGGACAGCTCTAAATTCCCACACCCAGAGCTGCTGCAGTCATTTCTGTGCATGCAGTTTCCTGGTAAATAAAGAGACTGAGGGGAAGGCGCCAGTCCCGGCCGCTGCCCTGCTAAAAGGATGCCACCAAGGCTGCTGCAGCATCCTGAGGCCATCTCAGGCCCAGGAGTCAACCGTGCACCCCTCACGGCATCAGCTTTCAGAGTATTCCTGGAGCACGTGCTATCCCAGACGCTGCTTCCAAGTCGACCGCCACCCGGCACTTTACTACTTAATATGCCATAGTGGGAACCAAACAATTGCCTTTCCCTGCATGAGTTCACAGAATTTAAATACGGATTTAATCAAACATGGTAACGAATCCCCTAGCCTCTAGAGTAATAAAACTGCTCTGCAAACCACAACATTTTGAAAAGTAAAACATTCTCTAAAAATAATTTCATTATTTTGTGTTGCATAGATGCATATGGCAAAGAAAACAATTAAAAAATTAAAAGGGAGGACTTTGAGTGCCGCCCCCAAAGCTGCCTGTCTAGTGCATGCGTCAGCTAAGTTGCTAGGAAATGACTCATTCTTTAATTTGCAAAGTCACGATGCCCATGGAACATGTGAAAAGTAACCACCAACCACAGTTCTAAGCTGTCTTTCACCAGCAAGGAAGATATTACTAAATTAGGAAGACTCATTTTGCCCAAACGTACTACAACGTAGAAATTCAGATGAGTTTTCTCTTTTGAAGTCTTCTTAGAAGGCTGAATATTTATCTTACTACAGCCAAAGACCACATGTTTCCTAAAATACCCTTTTGGAATTTGCCTTCCAAGCCAGTTTTATGACTCACATAGGAAAAACAGAGCATAAAACCTTTAACCTTATCTCAGTTTTCTGGCCAAAGTAACACTCTCTGTCTTGTGGACTCTGACTCACAAGATGAACCTTAGTGCTCCTTGTTGGCTGCATCGGATCCATCGGCCGATAGAATTTTTATACTGAGTCATTTGATCACATCTAAGAACATGCCACAGGCTCTGAAGTCATTGTAACTTATTCGAAATTGTTTTGAGCCGTGCCAAAATAACCACAGTCTTCTAACCAGGTAGGAGATTGTTCCATATGTAGAGGTGGTTTTGGCCAGAATTTTTAGGCATTCACTGAATCCATCATAAATGGAGTAAACTAGTTCACCTATGGATGGCTTTCTCGGACATCTCAGATGTATTGTTTTTTTTTTAAGTTATAGACAAAGGGAAATTATACTGCTGTGTGGCAGCAGTAGGCTTTTTCTTTCAGAATGCTTGTTGGATGGGCCCATGTGTCTTCTCAACCAGATAATGCTTTTTTCCAATCTGATTTCCTGAATTCTTCACTCAACTAACTCCAAATGGTGAACATTCCCACTACCAGAAGAAAATAAGCTACTGGAGATAACAGACTTTAAAAGTGTCTTCCAGATAATGTTATCACCAGCTTCCTGCAGACATAGTGACTGCATTTAGAGATTTATGGGCTTTGCTGCTTCTGAGTAAATATTAATTTTTTTGTGGGGGGGACGGGGGGATGGAGTCTCGCTCTGTCACCCAGGCTGGAGTGCAGTGGCGTGACCTCGGCTCACTGCAAGCTCCGCCTCCTGGGTTCACGCCATTCTCCTGCCTCAGCCTCCCGAGTAGCTGGGACTACAGGCGCCCGCCACCATGCCTGGCTTTTTGTGTGTGTGTATTTTTAGTAGAGACAGGTTTTCACTGTGTTAGCCAGGATGGTCTCGATCTGACCTCGTGATCCGCCCGCCTCGGCCTCCCAAAGTGCTGGAATTACAGGTGTGAGCCACCGCGCCGGGCCTACTATTTTTTTTTGTTTCCTACAGAATCAAGCTTTCCCTAGTTTAATCCTTTTCCCTCCCCCACAGAACCTAAAGCTACAATATTCCTTAATAAATTAAAATGTTTCACCTCTAGAATTCAGGGCACGCATGCAGAGAGGTCAGCTCCGAACGGCTACCTAGGCTTAGACTCAGGAAACACCAGCGTTCAAAACTAGGTGTGCATGAAAGAGAGGCGGCAGGAAGTTCACTATGTCAATGGTTTTCAAAGGCCAGGAATCGTGGTTTTATCCTGTCTCTAGGAAATTCAGAGGCAGAGCCTGAGATTAAACAGCCCCGCGCCAGTACACACCCCAAGCCCTGCTCACCTCCCCACCAAGACTCTGAAGGAACGCTCTTGTCCAGAGACCCTACCAATCACCCCAGCAAAGCACACTCACTGATTTCATTACTTGATAGAAAATTTCTATAGAGCAGCCTCAGGATTTCTTCTTGGGAGACTCAGTCAACTGTAAAATTCTGAAATAGGTTAGAACACGACACACCATCGTATGGTCCTGCACTTGCTTCTGTGGAAGACCAATAAGGCAACAGCATGATGTATTTAGCCCTCTGGCATCACAGATTTCTTTAAGCCAAAGCTAAGAGTGCACAATTCCAGGTAAGTTGTACAACCAACAGCCCCAGCAGGAGCGAAGCCAGTCACCCTTCCTCCCCAGTAGAGAGAGAGTTCTAAGCACTGGCCCAGCAGTGGCCTTATAGCAAAGACCCCCTCCCCCAGGCTCATTCAGCTGAGCACAGTGGTGGGAGGTGGCGGTGAACGGAGATGACGCTCTTCTGCAGTCTGCAATGTTGCCTGGAACCAGACTGTCTGAAGCCACGGGCAATGGCGTACGTGGTGGTGGGATGAAGGCAGATCATACATGAGGAATTCAGCATGGGACCTGGCTGGCGTATAAACATGTAATAAAAGACAATGCTTGTTCCTGTGGTTACCATCAGCCTGGATGCATAGATTTTGTTGGACAATGTTCCAGCGATAGGCAGGGAGTGCAGAGCAGACCCAGGCCTTCTGAACTGGCCTTCTGGGAGTCAGCTAGCTCGGTGAGCACACACGCGTGTTAGTGGAAGGCATGGGCTCTGGTCAAGACCCTGCAGAGTCAGGTCACGAACAGCTACACGTAAGAAACTGCACAGTGCTGTGCTCAAGCATCACTTATTTTTAGACAGAAATGGAGTGGCTGAATAGTTTTCACTTCAAGGAAGTTAACAGGCAGAAATAGTTATGTTTAAAACATCAAAGAGATGTGACTGAATGGGATGTGGACAAACTTGGTCTTTCAACACTGTTGGGGGAAGGTAGGGGCCACACTCAGGGATGGCAGGGGTGAGACAAATTAAAAACAAAAAAAAATCAGACATAGCCCCAAAAGTCAGGGCCAGTGCTATCACCTGGTCTTTGTCTTGCCAACTGCTTTCCATGGCCACCCCCATCCACACATCCCACGAGCTCAGGAATCCTCTGGATTAGGAGAGGCCCCTCCACCCTCTTCCTCAGACAGGGGGGCAGCAGCACTTCTGGGGAAAAGGTGTTTATTTGGGGTCCCAAGTGTGAGATTTCTCACTTTAAAAAATTGTAAAAGCGGGAGGTTCATTTTATTCAAAAAGAAATATTTCCTATGGCAAACGAAGGGTTTCTATCAGGAAGGGAAAGGCTTTTCCCCTGTATGTTTTAAATTTTATTGACACATATTATTTTACATATTTGTGGGGTGCATGTGAGTCTTTGTTGAACGCACAGAACCTGTAATGACCAGATTAGGGTACTGGGGTGTCCGTCACCCTGGGTATTTTTAAATTCTACGCATTCAGAACATTTCCAGTCCTCTCCCCCAGTTACTCTGAAATATATTAATACGCTGTTGCTAACACAGCCAGGCTACTCTGCTATTACCCTGGAACCTACTCCTTCTATCTAAGCATATGTTTGCACCTGTCCACCTCTCTGTACCCCCTCCTGTCCACACTCCCTTCCCAGCCTCTGCTCTCTATCATCCTACTCTCTACCTCCATGAGACCGACTAAGGAGGGGAAGCATGATGCCAATCAATTCATTGATAAGTTAATGGTTTGTGTATTGGTATAGTAAGTCAAGCTGTAATGCTCAGGGCTGAAACAAGGGTAGCTAAGATCACATGCTGATATTTCAAGCTCAGAAGGGTTGGCCTGTCTGGGTGCAGGGACAGAGCTGCTGACCAGGGGGTGTGGGGAGATGGAGACCCTCGGGCACCTGAGCTGAGCTTGGGAGAGGGGGCGGGTGGCACAGGCTCTGTGGCAGCACATCTGGGAAGACCAGAGGCTGGATGCTGATGCTGTTCCAACACCCGTTATCCCTTCAACATAAAAAGGCATCACTTATCTGACACCTTTTGAATGTGTTGTTTTTAATCATGGAAAGAACTAGCTGATAAAATGATCAGAATTATTCCTAGCCTTTCTTTAGGGTGTGGACGATGACAAAGGCTCTGATAATATTTACAAACAGCTGTCCAGAGCGGAACCAAACTTTAAAACAAACAAACAAAAAATTAAGATAAAAGACTTTTTTCTTTTTTGACACAGTCTCGTTCTGTCACCCACGCTGGAATGCAGTGGTGCAAATCTAGGCTCACTGCAACCTCCACCTCCTGAGTTCAAGCTTCAGCCTTCCAAGGATTACACCACACCCAGCTACCTGTTGTGTTTTCAGTAGAGACGGAGTTCCGTCATGTTGGCCAGACTGGTCTTTAACTCCTGACCTCAAATGATCCGTCCGCCTCAGCCTCCCAAAGTGCTGGGACTACAAGTATGAGCCACGGTGCTCGGCAAGAATCTTAAGTGAGTCACATTTGAAGAACTATAATAAGATGAACAATTTTTTAACTCTGCAGGAAAATCTTCGACAACAGGATATTAAATCCATGAATGAAACCAAATGCAAGGAGTCGACTCTTTTCTGCAACCACAGCGGCAGCCCTGGGTTAACCAACTGACTTGCCCCGGCCTGGTTTTGACCCACCAGAGCCAGGGTAGTTTATCCTGGGCATGGCCTTTGGGTCAAAGCATCTGATATACTTGGTATATGAGATCAACATCTTGGAGATGATGATCTCCAAGAAACTAAAGCCATTTGTAGGCTTCTAAGGAAAAACCTTAGCTTCAGAGAAAAAAGAAAGAACAATTGGTTCACCAGGTAGAAAAGAATGGGTTAACTGGCAAACCTCCCCGAGTCTCCCTGGAAGGGAGCCCAAGGCTTGGCATGCCTCACACGTAGGCTTGGCCCAGGTTTACAGGAGCGCAAGCAGCGGCCAGACAGCAGGGCTCAGTCGATCAAGGCCAGGCTTTCAGCAGAAATGCCACTGTTTCCAGATTAATACTTTCTTCACACATGCACTACTAAAGGAAAAAACAAGCCCCTTTAATTAATAGTAACCTGTTTAATTGTTTTGGTCTGTTGGTAACCTAGAGAGCTGTAGGTTAGAAACTAGAGTATAGGTGAAAAATTCTGTTGGATACATTACTGAGTCATGCTCAAAAAAAATAAAACATAACATCTTCTCAATTCGAGCCCAAATAGGTCTAGAACAATGGTACCCAAAAAGAGTGATTTTTTCCCCCCAGAGGACATTCACTGATGTTGGAGATGTAAGGACATCTTTGACTGCCGTGGTTATGGGGTGGGTGGACGCAGAGGTGCTGCTCAGCCTCTTGTGGTTCAAAGGACCCCCCGCACCAAGAATTGCCCAGCCCCAGATGCCATAGCCTGAGACTCAGAGAGAAGCCCAGCCTGTGGGTATGACCTGGAGAGTGGGCCGGGGACGGGGCTGGGCCTCTTCAATGCAGAGCCACCTATGAACAGATGTGTGCAGGTGCAGACCCCGTTTCCCCACCTGGTCACACACCCACGGAGTCAAAGGCGTGCACATCTCATCCCTGACAAGGAGTCAAACAGCGCCTCTGCCCCGTTAGTCTCAAGACTTCTCCAAGTCCTTTCTACCAGGCAGACAGGAGGGCACACACGATTTCTACTGCACAGATGAGCACACAGAAACGAAACGTTGATTTATGGGTCCACAGTCACCAGAGTACTTCCTGCAGGCCCACGACTGCTCACCCAAAACCCAGGACTGACAGGCACACCAGGACGCAGAAGGCTTGGGATTTTAAAAAGCAGGCTTTTTTACGGCTGAAAAAATATTCCATTGCGTATATACACCACATTTTATCCATGCACCCACTGATGGTCACTTAGCTTGATTCCACATCTTGATATACAACAGAATATTATTCAGCCAATAAAAGAGAATAAAATCCTGTCATTTAGTGCAACATGGATGGAACAGGCAGAAATTAGGTGAAATAAGCCAGTCACAGAAAGACAAATACTGCACGCTCTTACTCATCCGTTAAAGCTTAAATAAAAAATTGATCTCATGAAGACAGAGTTAGAACTGATCTCGCAGAGACACAGAACAGAATGATGGTTACCAGAGGCTGAGAAAAGTAGTGGGGAGCAGGGGGGCGTAAAGACAGTTTGAGATAGAAGGGATAAAATCCAGGGGTGAGTGACACTATAGGGGAACTACAGTTAATGATGTATAATAATGTTTAATAATACATAATAGGCCGTGCGCAGTGGCTCACGCCTGTAATCCCAGCACTTTGGGAGGCCGAGGCGGGTCGATCACGAGGTCAGGAGATCCAGACCATCCTGGCTAATAGTGAAACCCTGTCTCTAGTAAAAATACAAAAAATTAGCCGGGCATGATGGCGGGCATCTGTAGTCCCAGCTACTCGTGAGGCTGAGGCAGGAGAATGGTGTGAACCCGGGAGGCAGAGTTTGCAGTGAGCTGAGATCGTGCCACTGAACTACAGCCTGGATAACAAAGCGAGACTCCATCTCAAAAAATAATAATAATATACAACAAAGTTATACATAACGATGTACACATAATGTGTAACACTGTATACAATATGTATAATACATATATAATTCATATTATATATAATGTATAACGTATACATAATAATGTATAATGTTTCAAAATAACTAAAAGAGTAAAACTGGAATGTTCCTAACATAGAAACGATCTTGGTGATGGATATGCTAATTACCCTGATTTTATCATAATGCATCACATGCTTGTATGAGAATATGACATGCCTGGAACTCTCCCACAAGCCAGCAGCCCCACCGCTGGGTATATACCCCGAGAAAGGGAATCGGCACAGAGAGACCTCTGCACTCCCATGTTCACTCCTGATCACCACCGCCCAGTGTGGAATCAGCCTCAGCGCCTGTCAGTGGATGAATGGACACAGAAAACGTGGTGCGTGCCCACAACACAACACTGTTCACCCATAAAGGGGAAAACCCCGTCATTTGTGGCAATGGGGATGAAAGTGCTTTACCATTAAGTGAAATAAGCCAGGCATATGGGCATGGTGGTTCATGCTTGTAATCCCGGCACTTTGGGAGGCACAGGCGGGCAGGATCACCTGAGGTCAGGAGTTTGGGACCAGCCTGGCCAACACGGTGAAACCCCGCCTCTACTAAAAATACAAAAAACTAGCCAGGCATGGGGGCGGGTGCCTGGAATCCCAGCTACTCAGGAGGCTGAGGCAGGAGGATCGCCTGAACCCAGGAGGAAGAGGTTGCAGTGAGCTGAGACGGTGCCACTGCACTGCAGCCTGGGCAACAGAGCAAAACTGTATCAAAAAAAAGAAAAAGAAATAAGAAATAAGCAAGGCATAAAAAGAAAAACATTGCGTGTTCTCACTCACACATGGGAGCCAACGGAGTTGATCTCATAGAGAAGAGAACTGCAATTATCAGAGGTATGGAAAGGGAGGGGTGGGGAAAAGAAAGGATAAAAGGGAAGAAAAGACTGTAAATGTATTTACTATTACTGAACTCTATGCCCACAAATAGTAAAGATGTTAAATGATATACACATATTTTACTTCAATAAAAAAAATTTTGAAAATCACATGTACCCCATAAATAGGTACAACTATTATGTATTCATAATAATTAAAAATAAAAAATGTTTTAAAAAGCAGTGTGTGTTACTGCACCTGTACTCTGGGCCCTTGGGAGTGTGCTCAGCATCAAACCCATCCCTGCAGAGAGAGGTGGGAGCCGTCACCGTGTGTGTTACTGAACCTCTATCCTGGGCCCTTGGGAGTGTGTGCTCAGCATCAAACCCACTCCTGCAGAGAGAGGTGGGAGGCGCCACCTCGGCTGGGGGATGGGATCACCCCCATGTAACACGCTCCAGGTCAGCCGGGACTTTGCTGCCCAGTTAGGAAAACACTCGCAGATTTTAGCGTGTTTTCTATCTTAGAATTAAAGATACAGGATTTTTACATCTGTAACAGCAAAATGATGATACCCTAAATGGATTCAACACTTACTGCTACAACTGGGTAAAGAACCCACCATTCATACAAAGTCCTGGCGTTCTGAGGGTCCATGAGAATTTATGTTCCCAAGGCGCCCAGAGTTAGGCTGATGCCTGGGCTACCTCTGGAGGGAGGTGAGGAACAGGACCCGTTCACAAGGATTTCCCACCTTCTGGGGCTGGCGGGGAGGGTGTCAGAGAGGCAATTTGGGCTCAAATGAGCCGATCCCCAGGCTGCTCCTATCTCCCTCAGTAAGATAACTCCAAAAGCCTGATTGTTCTTTGTGCCAAAATTAATAAATAGTCCATTTGGCTCTGCTCCCTAGACAGCTTCGAAAGTGCCACTTACTAGAAAAGTTATCATAAAAATGAGAATTTCCCCAAAACACCATTTGCACACAAGGATTCATTTCGGCCACATCTCAGCAAAGGAATTGCAGAAATTCCTTGAATTTCTCTAAAGGAAATGAGATCTCAGAGTCAGAACCCCGCCTTCGCCACCGAGGGCAGGGGCAGGAAGAGGCACGATCCCCGCCGGACGAGGTTGTCCAGACCTCGTCCAGATAGCACCTGCGGCCATGGAGTCACATGGATGGGCCTTAGAGCCCCAGCCCTCCCAGCTGAGACAGAGAGAACAGATGGGGTTTACCTCTGAAGAAAGCCCAGGGCCTACGAGCCGGGTGAGGTGGCCCACACCTGTAATCCCAGCACTTTGGGAGGCCAAGGTGGGTGGATCACTTGGGGTCAGCTGTTCAAGACTAGCCTGGCCAACAGAATGAAACCCCGTCTCTACCAAAAATACAAAAATTAGCCAGGCATGGTGGCGGATGCCTGTAATCCCAGCTACTCAGGAGGCTGAGGCAGGAGAATCACTTGAACCTGGGAGGTGGAGGTTGCAGCGAGCCGAGATCATACCACTGCACTCCAGCCTGGTGACACAGGGCAAGACTCTGTCTCAAAAAGAATGAAACAAAAAACAGAGAAAGCCCAGGGCCTCCAGGGTAGGCCTCCCAGTGTGTTCCATACCAACTCCTTAATTCTGGCACTTGCCACGCAGACAGGCACAGGTCTGAGGACATCTCAATCCCACCAGGAAACAGATGGGCGACTACAGCACACAGTGACCAATAAAAATCAGACACCCGACAACTGCCACAAAAACACAAACCTTACATCAAGAAAGACTAAAGTGCGCCAGTGACTGCATCCAAGATTAGGCGCTCACAGTCCCGTCGGCCTCACTCCCCGCACCCATACTCAACTAACAACATTGAAACCAAACCCAGCATGCCCTTGGTTTAGTGCAGAGTCCCTCAGCCTTGCTTCTGTCAACGTTTGGGTCCGGACCATTTTTGTGGGGTGTGATCCCGTCCATCCTAGATGGTGTGGCAGCATCACTGGCCTCTCCCCAGTACATTCCAGGGACAATCCTTTCAATAATGAGACAATCCAAAAACGCTCCAAACACTGGAGAGTGTCCTGAGGGGTAAATCACACACGGGAGAATGTCCTGAGGGGTAAATCACACACCGGAGAGTGTCCTGAGAGGTAAATCACATACCGGAGAGTGTCCTGAGAGGTAAATCACATACCGGAGAGTGTCCTGAGGGGTAAATCACACACCGGTGAGTGTCCTGAGGGGTAAATCACACACGAGTGAGTGTCCTGAGGGGGTAAATCACTCCCCACCTCTGGCTGGAGGCCAGGGTTCGGGGGTCTAACGCTGTTCCTGGCCCTGAAAATGCTGAGTGGTGACATGGAGAAAGTGAACCAAGATGAGTCGGTTTATCTGTGAAATAACAGAGGTCACTTCCTTCCTTTCCTCTGCACCCAGAGTCCCTGTGAGTGTTCGGGCCGCCACTTCTGTGAGGGGACTTCCTTCCACTCAACACACAACAGCGTCAGGGCCGCGGGAACAGGAGCAGCCGCGAAAATCACAAGGTGTCCTGGGAAACATTCTAGGAACTACAAGTCTCATGAATTTAAAAACATTTTGCAAATTACAATAGAAAAAACTCATCTCGGGATACTCCATCCCCAAACAGTTTTTAAAACCACATTTCTGTACTAAGAGCGGCTCTCAGGACGGGTGTGGTACCGTCTCCCAAAGTCCAAGGCAGATCACACCCACCCTCTCTCCCACCCCCCCAAAAAAACAAAAGGCAAAGGAAACAAATTCAGGGTATTCAGTGTATGCACATGTACACGCTGCAGCAGCAGCAGAAACCAAGCTGGCTGGTGTCAGGTGCAGGTGACGGCCTCTTCTGGAAGTCTGTGTGCAAATTTCAACGCTGGGGACCGGGTGGAGGACTGTGCTGGGGAGGGGGGTGGAGGACTGTGCTGGGGAAGGGGGTGGAGGAGTGTACTGGAGACTGGGTGGAGGATTGTGCTGGAGACTGGGTGGAAGACTGTGCTGGGGAGGGGGTAGAGGACTGTGCTGGGGAAAGGGGTGGAAGACTGTGCTGGGGAAGGGGGTGGTGGAGGACTGTGCTGGGGACTGGGTGGAGAACTGTGCTGGGGAAGGGGGTGGAGGAGTGTACTGGACACTGGGTGGAGGATTGTGCTGGAGACTGGGTGGAAGACTGTGCTGGGGAGGGGGTAGAGGACTGTGCTGGGGAAAGGGGTGGAGGACTGTGCTGGGGAAGGGGGTGGTGGAGGACTGTGCTGGGGAGGGGGGTGGAGGACTGTGCTGGGGAAAGGGGTGGAGGACTGTGCTGGGGAAGGGGGTGGTGGAGGACTGTGCTGGGGAGGGGGATGGAGGACTGTGCTGGGGAAAGGGGTGGAGGACTGTACTGGGGAAGGGGGTGGTGGAGGACTATGCTGGGGAGGGGTTGGAGGACTGTGCTGGGGACTGGGTGGAGGACTGTGCCGGGGAGGGGGGTGGAGGACTGCGCTGGGGGGTGGAGGGCTGCGCTGGGGAGGGGGGTGGAGGGCTGCGCTGGGGAGGGGGGTGGAGGGCTGCGCTGGGGAGGGGGGTGGAGGACTGCGCTGGGGAGGGGGGGCTGCGCTGGGGAGGGGGGTGGAGGGCTGCGCTGGGGAGGGGGGTGGAGGGCTGCGCTGGGGAGGGGGGTGGAGGACTGCGCTGGGGGGTAGAAGACTGTGCTGGGGAGGGGGGTGGAGGACTGTGCTGGGGAGGGGGTGGAGGACTGTGCTGGGGAGAGGGGTGGAGGACTGTGCTGGAGACTGGGTGGAAGACTGTGCTGGGGACCAGGTGGAGGACTGTGCTGGAGAAGGGGGTGGAGGAGTGTACTGGAGACTGGGTGGAAGACTGTACTGGAGACTGGGTGGAGGACTGTGCTGGGGACTGGGTGGAAGACTGTGCTGGGGACTGGGTGGAGGACTGTGATGGGGAGAGGGGTGGAGGACTATGCTGGAGACTGGGTGGAAGACTGTGCTGGGGACTGGGTGGAAGACTGTGCTGGGGAAGGGGGTAGAGGAGTGTATTGGAGACTGGGTGGAAGACTGTGCTGGGGACCGGGTGGAGGACTGTGCTGGAGAAGGGGGTGGAGGAGTGTACTGGAGACTGGGTGGAAGACTGTGCTGGGGACTGGGTGGAGGACTGTGCTGGGGACTGGGTGGAAGACTGTGCTGGGGACTGGGTGGAGGACTGTGATGGGGAGAGGGGTGGAGGATTGTGCTGGAGACTGGGTGGAAGACTGTGCTGGGGACTGGGTGGAGGACTGTGCTGGGGACTGGGTGGAAGACTGTGCTGGGGAAGGGGGTAGAGGAATGTATTGGAGACTGGGTGGAAGACTGTGCTGGGGAAGGGGGTGGAGGAGTGTACTGGAGACTGGGTGGAGGACTGTGCTGGAGACCGGGTGGAGGACTGTGCTGGGGAAGGGGGTGGAGGAGTGTACTGGAGACTGGATGGAACACTGTGCTGGGGACTGGGTGGAAGACTGTGCTGGGGACTGGGTGGAGGACTGTGCTGGAGACTGGGTGGAAGACTGTGCTGGGGACTGGGTGGAGGACTGTGCTGGAGACTGGGTGGAGGACTGTGCTGGGGACCGGGTGGAGGACTGTGCTGGAGACTGGGTGGAGGACTGTGCTGGGGACCGGGTGGAGGACTGTGCTGGAGACTGGGTGGAGGACTGTGCCGGGGAGGGGGTGGAGGACTGTGCCGGGGAGGGGGGTGGAGGACTGTGCCGGGGAGGGGGGTGGAGGACTGTGCTGGGGACCGGGTGGAGGACTGTGCTGGAGACTGAGTCTACCGTGCTCATTCCACGTCCCTGAGCAAAGGACAGGTGCCACTGGGGCCAGGGCCCAGGCAGGGAAACTCACGAGGGCAATCTGACCTTAAAAAGGTCCAAATATGAAATGAAAAAAACAACAGCCTGGGAATGCTACGGTTAGACCCACCATTAAAATTGCCCAAATCGGATAAATACAAACAATAACCACATAACCAGTTTAATAAAAGCAAACCAAAAAAAATAAAAAAATAAAAAACTGTTTCCAGCAAATGATAAACAAATGGATACACACACAAATGAGCAAAGAATAACAGCAGCAGCCATTTCACCAAAGGGAAACAGGGCTTAGAAAGCAGACAGGGGAATCATGCCAGTGCCCAGAAGGCAGCCACACCCAGCTGCACACAGCGTCGTCACGGGGAGCTAGTGTGCCGCGCTCCCTGCGCAGGGCTGGGACGAGGCTGGACAGGTTTCAGGAATCACTTAGGCAAGAAGCATCCCAAGCCATCATGATGACTGCCCCTTTCAGCTCAGTCAGTGCCCGATATTAGGACCAAAGTGTTAAATAATAACAAAACATCAAATCGCTCTGTTAACATAGATCTTGCATTGTTATGATAGCTTAAAAAACGGGGAGAAAGCTAAATAATGCGATACCAAGGGAATGGTAGAATACAGGGTCCATCACAAATGATGAGACATCAATTCAATGGGACAGTATGTTGACATTTAAAGCAACAGTCGGCCATGCGCAGTGGGTCGCACCTGTAATCCCAGCACTTTGGGAGGCCAAGGCGGGCAGATCACCTGAGGTCAGGAGTTTGAGACCAGCCTGTCCAACATGGTGAAACCCTGTCTCTACTAAAAAATACAAAAATTAGCTGGGCATGGTGGCAGGCACCTTAATCCCAGCTACTTAGGAGGCTGAGGCAGGAGAATAATTTGAACCTGGGAGGCGGAGGTTGCAGTGAGCCGAGACCAAGCCATTGAACTCAAGCCTGGGGTACAAGACTGAGATTTCTCTCAGAAAAATAAAAAATAAGTTAAAGCAACAGTCATGGAATCTACATAGCGAAAAGCCACGATATAGTCGTAAACAAAAAACAGTATACAGAACGTGTTTGCTATACTTTTCCTAATATGTGTTTATTTCCTTCCAGTGTTTTGCATACGTCATACTGAGGGAAATCAGACTAAAACACTAATAGCCATTTTGGAGGCATTAAGTGATTTACAAAAATATCTTCTTCTCATTTTTAAAGCTAGGTTTTATAAACTTAAACATTAAATATTTTTCCTAATAATTTCTGAAATCAGTACTGTGATCCAAACTATACTCGTGCCTTCCCTTCAAATACTTTTTAGTCTTAAGTTGCCAGGACTTCAAAAGTGGCAGCCAGGGAGTCCCTCCTGTTACTTAAGACATCAGCAGACACCAGGCATCGTTTCCATTTTATACAAATGATGAAAAGCTCAAAGTCGCTGTTTTTCCCCATTTCCCTAAATGCGTGTTCAAATTCAGGCTACATTGGAAATTAATAAATGACCTCTACAGCAGTCAGAGCCTCAGACAAATACAACCGATCAACCAGTACAGCCAAGCAGAGATCACTGGCTGACCTCTAATACTATCAATCAACACCAGGAAGTTGATATCAAAATGGCCTTTTGGGGCCGGGCACAATGGCTCATGTCTGTAATACCAAAACTTCGGGAGGCCAAGGCGGGTGGACAGCTTGAGGACAGCAGTCTGAGACCAGCCTGGCCAACACGGTGAGACCCCTTCTCTATTAAAAATATAAAAAAATTAGCTGGGCGTGGTGGCAGGCATCTGTAATTCCAGCTACTCATGAGGCTGAGGCAGAAAAATGCTTGCACCCAGGAGGTTGCAGTGAGCCAAGATTATGCCTCTGTCCTCCAGCCTGGACAACAGAGCAAGACTCTGTCTAAATAAATAAATGGCTTTTTGGGCTCCCTCTCATCTCCTTTCTCCCCTTGCTGCCTAACAAAAAACTTGCAGACCAGGCATCTATCCCTGGAGACCAGGGGGCATGGCCTCCTATGTAAACGGTCCCCACCAGGGGCTCCTGCGGGCTGAGGAAAGGCCCTGGCTGGCAGGACCTGGTTCCCCTGCCTGCCGCAGGGGGAGGCAGGGGTGGGTGAGCGCTGGTGCCTGCAGGGCTCCGGGCAGGTGGAAGGAAGAGTGACAGGGGGCGTGGGGTAGACACTGACCTCATAGATGAAGTACACCTTGGCCCCCACGTAGATGCCCATGCGTACCACAGCACGGACGGCAGCGTTCATACCTGCAGTGGAAACAGGAGCAATAGTCACTGAAGAGCCTGGGGCAATTCTGGCTCTGCCGCTAATTACCCATGACCATGCGTACGTTTCGTAACCTCTCAATGCCTCATCTCCTAATATGAGAAATGGGTACACACACTCCTCTGGGATTAGGGGAAGGACTAAAAGAAACAGCCAACATAATGCAAGGTGCCCCTGTGCCCAGGCTGAATCTAAGAGCCCAGCGTACTTTCAGTTCAAAACATCACTCTCTGGACTTGATACGAATTTGTAGGCCACTCCATCCAACTGCAAAACAAACTACAGAATAGGTGTTTATTTGCAGCTAGCCAAATTCTGTGTGTGTGTGATTTGAGGAGATGAAAATGGATTATCGCATCACCAACTACTAACGTAAAAAACAACAGGCAATGGGCTTCAACAGAAAACAAGTCATGCAATGTTATGATCAGTAAAGTTAAAATAAGCCGGTGTATTACAAATAATCATACCTCATGAAGATAAAGGGAGGCCCCCCTTTAGAAGAACAGTGTTATACAATGCATAAGTCTGTTTACAATGTATCACAATATGTGTCTGTTTACAATATATCATCATGTAAGTCTGTTAGCCTCCATCTCGCTCTCCACTGCAGACGGATTTGGGGGAGCTGAAGTCACTAGTGTCTTGGAACCACCTCTGGACCTGGAGGGTCTGTCTTGCTGTCGTGGCTAACGAGCTCAGGCCCATCAGGAGAGGAGTGAAAAGGCACTAGGGCTGCCCCCACAGCCATGCAGCACTGCTGCTTAAGGATGAGGAGCACCTGAGCCTTCAGTGCCTTCGCTCCCAAACACACCTGAGAGCACCAAGCTTCCTCCTCCACAAAGTTAAATTTCAGAAACAGCTGTCAGGACTAAAGATGCTGCAGTTCATGGGCCATGAAGCAAGCGATGCTTCCAGTCAATAAACCACATATGACAGGACTCTGGTCCTGCAGGGGCATCTGGGACACAGAGGCAGGTTACGTGCACTTGGACGGCGACTGGCTCAGAACACGCTTAAAAAAACCTTCAATTACGCTGGGCCAGGTTGGCGATGCTGGAGTCCCCATGACCTCTGAAAGTTCACAATTCTGAATGAGAATATCTATTTAGCTGAAAAAGCTTGGGGATACATATTTTAGAGGTAAATGCATGTTTACTATGTATCTAATATGTACATACACGTATGCATATATATATGACATAGTCTTATTTACTTTATATTCAAACCTAGTTTATAACAAAAAGAATTCTAATGACCTGCTGATTAACTAGTGGCCATCTCTCAAGAACATGAAACTCAGCATTTCAAAATGCAGGTCATCTCACCCTGAACATTTCCTCCCCCCACTGTACCCTCTCTCTCTTGCCAAACAGCACGACTTTCTTCTCTGTCGCTGGTGCTGAATGCTACTGACACCCTTGCTGGCTCCTGCCTATACAACTGACAGCTGCTCCCAACACTGCCCCTGAATTCCTGACTCCCTCTGACATGAGCCACACTGTGGCCAGAAGGATTCCAACAGTTTTTTCTCTTTTGTTTGCTTTTATGCAAATAATTTATGAATATATTCTCCTTGTTTAGAAAAAAACACAAATGAAGTAACGGCCACATGAGCCCCAGCCCCTTGGAGAGCTGGGTGTGGGGCCGGGGCCTTGCTGCCGGGCTGTGTGAAGTTTCACACTGATTGTTTCTTTCTACACTTTGATATTACATCCGAGATGTTTTCCATATCAGTTTCAATGTTCTCTTCTAAAGCACAAATATGACCGCGTTCCTCCAGGTTCCCAGGGCTACGAGAAGAAAACCCAAGTTCCCCTGAGCTCCCGGTCATGCCCCAGGGACCTCCCACCTGCCTGGCAGCACTTGGAGGCTCCTGTCCCTGAACCTGGGTGGCAGTCCCACCAGCCCTCCGATGCTCTGACGCTCTTCCTCCTTCCTCCTCCTCTCCTCTTTGGCTCTGGCACCTCCCAGGAAGAGGGCCTGGCTTGCCTCCCACCTGATTCCATTTATTCCTGGCAGGACAAAGCCTCCCGCCCCCTTGGTCTCACACCTGTGGGACGTCCTCACCCATCTCTCCCATGGCCAGGCTCAGCAGTGCCTGGACTCCTCAACTCCAAGGGTAGAGGCACAGCTCTGGTTCCAGGACCTTATGCTCTGCTCACTCTACTGGATGAAATAACTGTCAAACACTTAGCCCGTGCCAACACTGGGAAGCAGATGATGCCGAAACACAACTAAGACCGGATGATGGCCCCTCACCCCTGCTCCTGCTCCTCCCCTGCTCACCCCTTCCTCCCCTGCTCTCTGAAGACCTCATTCCCACCGGTCTTGCATTAAGGATGATGAAGAACTCAGGGATTTTAGAAAATGTTAAGTGGAAAGAAATAGCAGAAGGAATAAAATTCTTAAAAGCTGGACATGAGGCCAGGTGCGGTGGCTCATGCCTGTAATCCCAGCACTTTGGGAGGCCAAGGAGGTGGATCACGAGGTCAGGAGATCAAGACCATCCTGGCTAACACGGTGAAATCCCGTCTCTACTAAAAATACAAAAAATTAGTCGGGTGTGGTGGTGGGCGCCTGTAGTCCCAGCTACTCAGGAGGCTGAGGCAGGAGAATAATGTGAACCCAGGAGGCAGAGCTTGCAGTGAAGTGAGCCGAGATTGCGCCACTGCACTCCAGCCTGGGCGACAGAGCCAGATTCCATCTCAAAAAAAAAAAAATAATAATAATGTAAAAAATACAAAAAAAAAAATTAGCCAGGAGTGGTGGCAGGCACCTGTAGTCCCAGCGACTCAGGAGGCTGAGGCAGGAGACTGCTGTGAACCCGGGAGGAGGAGCTTGCAGTGAGTGGAGATTGTGCCACTGCACTCCAGCCTGGGCGACAGAGCGAGACACTGTCTCAAAAAAAAAAAAAAAAAAGCTGGACATGATACACAAGGTGACCCCAGGAGACTCCTGTGCAGAGTAGAAACACACCCCAGCACTAAACTCAGTCCCTGAAGTCCCTGCGGGATTCTCCCCACCCCCCACCCCTGGGTCCACCTGTACCCACCTGGAAAGAACGGTGACACCACCCCACAGCAGGAGCTCACCATCGGCGGCCGCGGCACCCCCGGTAGCTGGGCCACCCCCAGAGTTTCACAGGTGGAGAGGGAGCCTGGGGACGTGCGTTTCTAGCAATTTCCAGGTGACGGGGCACCACACTTTTAAAAATACACAATACTAGGTCCTGAAAGGACTTCTATTCACTTGCACGTTGGTGGGATGGAGCCCTACATTGCAAAGGGCTTTTCTTCACGTGTCCTCCTTGAGCTCAGGGGCTAGCAGCACTTGGTGGGACGTAGTAGGGAGTCCCTTGCTGACTGCACACCCACAGCCAGAGCCCTGGCCCAGATGATTCTCACAGGAAGCCCGCAGAGCTCCTGACACCTCGCTGGAGGGAGGAGAAAGCTGAGGCTCTGAGGGGGATAAACTGATTTACTGGAAGGTAACGACCTTAGTGAAGTGGTGAAGCTACAGGGTAAACCCTAGTTTTATTTCCTTTTAACTTTCAAGACTTCCTGATTTCCTCTATTAGGATACCTGTGCCTTAGAGTCACCAATGGGAATTTGAAGGAAAATAATGCCTGCTGAGGCCAGATGCTCATTTAATTGCCTGGGGGTGGAGCCTGTTTGGTTCTAAGCCTTCCCTCTGAACTTCTGAATGGTGAGGACTGCAAATCAGCTGCCTCCTGCTGGGCCCTGCAGGGTGAAACCTGAGGAAGCCCCAGGAACATTCAGTGAGGGGTTAGGAGGGAGAACACGGGTGGATGAAAAGCAAGAAGGAAATATACCAGCATTCACTGGCGGGCTCTGTCACCCACAGGACAGGGATGAAGACATGCACACCTGCCGTGCGGGCTTTCACAGCCTGGCAATGAGGGCTTACAGCCTCACAGGTAAATGTCACCTGTTTCACCACCTCCTTAAGGCTGTTCTAGGGCCCCGGCACACAGCCATTTGGGACAAACGGCAGTTTCAGTGTCTTTCACTCCACGCTCAAGCTACAGATTGTCCTTATAGCTCAGGTATCCTGGGGATAATCCATCTCGTTTTGTTTTGGTTTTGGGAGCCCAACCCAAGAATCAAGTAACTTTCCTAAGGATTTCCAGGAGAAAACAACATCTTCCCACCAAAGAACCTTACCATTTGGAAAAACACCTCCTCGTAATTTGCAAAAACCCCAGTTTTCTGGGAAGTGATAATCTTGTCATGAGAACCAAAGATAAAGTTGGAGATAATGAGGGAGTGGTTACATAGGAAATCTGTGGTCATTACTCTGACCAATTAGTAAATCACTTTCTTCATATGATATACTTTTTAACAGCTTCTTACTAAACCACAGTGCAGGTAAGAGAGTCACAAGACGGCTTCTTCCTTGAGTCAGTCATCCCCGGCCCACACCAGGGCCTAGCAAGAATGACTTAGGTCACCCTTATTTCCTGGCGACTTGGAGGAGCTGGATTTCCCAGTTTACAAATCTCAGCTTCCTAGGATTCTGCTCTGATAAAATCTAAATTGTATTTTTTTTTTTTAAAGAAAAAAGTAAGGAATAGGCTGGCCGCGATGGCTCATGCTTATAATCCCAGTGCTTTGGGAGGCCAAGGCAGGCAGATCACGAGGTGAGGAGATTGAGACCATCCTGGCTAACAGGGTGAAACTCGTCTCTACTAAAAATACAAAGAAAACTGAGCCGGCCGTGGTGGCATGAGCCTGTAGTCCTAGCTACTTAGGAGGCTGAGGCAAGAGAATCGCTTGAACCCGGGAGGCGGAGGTTGCAGTGAGCCGAGATTGCGCCACTGCAATCCGGCCTGGGTAACCGAGCGAGATTCCATCTAAAAAAAAAAAAAAAAAGTAAGAATAGATGAACTCAAATGAAATAATCTAGGTCTATCCTTTTACCTCCTCCGTTGTCTGGAGTAATCAAGCTCCCTGCCTCACCCTCTCTCACAGCACTGAACTGCTTTTCCTGAATTTTCCCACACTGCTGATGACTTGTTAATTTCTTTCTTTTTTTTTTTTTTTTTTGAGACGGGGTCTCGCTCTGTCGCCCAGGCTGGAGTGCAGTGGCCGGATCTCAGCTCACTGCAAGCTCCGCCTCCCGGGTTCACGCCATTCTCCTGCCTCAGCCTCCCGAGTAGCTGGGACTACAGGCGCCCACCACCTCGCCCGGCTAGTTTTTTGTATTTTTTTAGTAGAGACGGGGTTTCACCGTGTTAGCCAGGATGGTCTCGATCTCCCGACCTCGTGATCCGCCCGTCTCGGCCTCCCAAAGTGCTGGGATTACAGGCTTGAGCCACCGCGCCTGGCCCACTTGTTAATTTCGATGCATACATTCTTTTTGAGAAAGTCAGTTTGCCGACTCCTCCCACTGGTTTGTCAGAAAATGAGCTTACACTGCGCTGATCTCACTCCTGCTGCCAAACCTCCTTCTAGGGGTCTCTCCTTTGATAATGTAGGGATTATGTAGGCATGGGGAGGTGGGATACCAATGTGGGATTCTGTCAATGGTGCTGTTCCCCCCTCCTCACCCTCGCAGGTTCAAAGTCATCGAGCCGGGGGCCTCTCTGACTATCTGGACTGTGCAGACCACCGTGTCTTCCGGTAGGGTCAGGGGAGGGCTTGAGATAAATCTGTAGGGCTCAACCACCGGCCCACTGTCCACTTCAGGTGCCCCAAGAGCCATCTCTACCAGGCGCTATGTGGATGCATCGGTGACAAAATGGAAAGCCTCTGGTCCTGGCGGAGCTTGTTCCGATCAAGAGAGACCCGAAAGCAAGATACACAGTGAACAAATGCATGATGCCCAGGGGTGGATGGCTGTAAGCACTGAGGAGAAAAATAACAAGTGGGGTGGGGGGTGTTAAGAGGGTGGAGGATGGGGAAGGGCTGCCATTGACAATCGGAGAGCCTGCAGACCTGCCTGAGAGTGACGTTTGGGGAAAGAAGGAAAGGGAAGAAGGTGAGGGAGGTTAGCTAAGTGGACATCTGGGAAAGAGCTCAGGCAGCAGAGGGGCTGGGGCGGGGGCGCGCTGGCAGCGTGCTGCATTCCAGGGTCCTCTGTATGGCTGGGACGGTGTCGGCCCTCCCCTGCACATCCCTCAGGGCCTTCGCAGAAACACATGGGGACCTATGTACAGGCAGCACACGCCACCCATCGCCATGACCACACTGTCCCTCAGAGGAGCCGCTGGCCACATGTGTCCCGTCCACATGGAGATGTACTTGAAGATTCTTTACACACTGGGTTTCAAAGACTTAGTATGGAAAACAGTGTAAAATATTAATAACACAATAACTGATTGTTATCAAAATAGTGGGCTGAATAGAAAATAGAGTTTTTTTTACTTTTTCTTTTTTTTTTAGATAGGGTCTCACTCTGTTGCCCAGGCTGGAGTGAACCGGTGCAGTCACAGCTCACTGAAGCCTCCAACTCCTGGGCTCAGGCAATCCTCCAACCTCAATCTCCCACGGGACTGGGACTGTAGGTGTGCACCGCCACATCTGACTAATTGTTTTGTATTTTTTGTAGAGACTGGGTCTCGCCATGCTGACCAGGCTGGCCTCAAACTCCTGGGCTCAAGTGATCCACCTACTTTGGGCTCCCGAAGTGCTGGGATTACAGGCGTGAGTCATGGCACGCAGTGTCACCCCCTCCCGGCCCGCTTTTCTTTAATGTGGTAACTAGATCATTTAAAATTGCATATATAACACAGGCCACCCATGCAAGCCTCAATCCTGGGAGATGCTCCCGTTGGAGAAACCTCCAAGAAGCGGATCTGCTTGGATTTGCAAACGGCCCCTCTGGCCCCAGGGGGATCTGCTGTGCAGAGCTGCTCTGGATTCGGCTCTTCAATACTGCCCTTGAGTGTACTGTGCACCTCTTGACTTTCGACCAGCACAAAGCTCCTTATTAAACGCTGACAAAAATTCCTTCCATTCCAGGTGCCATAATGGATTCATTAATCTCCTATTGATAGGTTTTTGCTGGTTTTCCTACTTTTTGCTGTTCTCAGTTTCCCCTTCCATCCTACTGGGCTCCGAAGCGTTGCTTCAGAGATTTCTATTTTATCTTATAATTAAATAATATGAACTCCACTGGGGGAAGAAAAGCAGCCCATCACACTGGTATTAAGCCTTAATATCATTTTTGCCATCTTGACTCCTATCGCTACAAAAAGTCATTTTCTGTTCCCCTCACAAAACCACCCAAGGAATATTGCTTCAGACACCAAAGGTGCCAATGTGGGGCTCAAGCCTGGTGTCCAATAAATATGTGTGTCATTGACCTAATGCATGTCCAGTCAATTGAAACCTCACACTTCTGACTTCGGTTTTGAGGTTGTAATCTTGAAGTCTTAACAGTTTATACACATTGACCTGAGGATATTGGAAACTTTTGATTAGAGAGGGTTGAATTCCTCTAAAGGACTTCATGAATGAAGAAGACAGCTAGAACCCCTGGTTTCCTGCTCCTCAGTGGAGATTCCAGGCGGGAGGCAGGCAGCAAATGCTTGCGTTCCTGTCAAGCGCCAGGTGTGGTGCTGGGCGCGAGAAGGACACCAGTGAAGACACAGCTACACGCAGCCCTGAACATCCCTGCTGCAGCCACAGGGCCTGGCCACACCAGGGAGCTCTGTGAACTCAGGGAAGCCGGTACACCTCGGGCATCCCTTGCTCATGTGTAAAGTGGGGATAAGTCAGTGCCCAGCATCACTGAGGGCCTGCCACATAACAGAGAGTCACTAAACGCTAGCTATTCTCACTAGGATTGGAAAGGTATACTTACTCCATTTATATGAACTTTCTATAAATACTGTATCGATGTTCATGTCACCACAGGCAAAAAGGACGCCGCTTTCGCATCCAGCCCACCCTAAGGATGCACCTGGACTTCCCAGTACACTCAGCTCCACCAGGCACCAGGCCCTGCAGAAGCCACAACCTGTGACTAAGACAATGAGTCACTCTTGGTGTGTGGCACAGCATGATGTGGCGGTGGGCACTTAGTCATGGTCAGTCCACGATCCAGAGCTGTGGAGCTTATTTTAGGTTGAGTGAAAATCAATTTAAGTTTCCAGACATGTCTTGGGACAACAGAAGATACCCAAAGAAGCAGAGAAAAAAAAAAAAACAAAACAAAAACCCACAGCCTGAGACAGAAGATACCCAAAGAAGTAGGGAAAAAAACAAAACAAAACAAAACAAAAAACCCAGCCTGAGAAATACTTTCTTCATTCAAGGCCTGGGGAGTCAGGAACATAGGAAAGAGATTTTCAATTTTATATTATAATTAAATAATATGAAACTCTACTCGGGGAAGAAAAGCAGCCCATCGCGTTGGTATTAAGCCTTAATATCATTTTTGCCACCTTGACTCCTATCGCTATAAAAAGTTATTTTCTGTTCCCCTTACAAAACCACCCAAAGAATATCTGTGTAATTTTGAGCAAGTTGGGTTTTGCTCACTTTTGAGCATTAACTAGAATAAGGAGCTTCACCAAGAAAGGCCCCTGAAAAGCATGGTGGAGGCCTGACATGATGGCTCATGTCTGTAATCCCAGCTCTTTGGGAGGCCAAGGCAGGAGGCTCACTAGAGGAGGCCAGGAGTTCAAGACCAGTCTCAGCAGCATAGTGAGATCCTGTCTCTACAAATAATAATAATAATAATAATAATAATAACAACAACAATTAGCTGGTCATGATGCTGCATTCCTGTCTTCCCTGCTACTCAGAAGGCTGAGGCAGGAGGATCACGTGAGCCCAGGAGTTTGAGGCTGCAGTGAGCTATGATGGCACCACTACACTCCAGCGTGGGTGACAGAGCCAGACATAAGTACTCTTCCTGGTCTAAGGGAGAGTACAATATTTGGAATTAGGATCAGTTTTGCTCCTACCACAATCGCGTATGCACCTCACTCCCTTACCTAAGCTATTTTTCTTTGTGAGTCTTTCTCCCCACTTCCAAAATGAGGGCATGCCTCTCTTGGGACCATCTATCTAGGCTTGGAGATAAGAATTGTAAAGCTCCTAGTACACAAAATATTTTCAACAAATGGTAGCTATGGTCATTTTAATATATGGAATTTTACCATAATTTCACATCTGACAGATAATTCCCCTGAAATTGATACTTGAATGTGAATGTGTTCTCTCATCTCCAGCTACAGGCAATAGTCTTCTATGTCAGGGAAAATCAAGTACTAATAGAGAATCAGAATGAAATGGCAAAAAGAATGGGGGCACAACAGATAAATTCTCGAGGAATAACCTACTTACTGTAAGGATTTGTAAATCTGTGGCAGCTAAGACCAGGCCCTCTAAGCACATCTGGAGGTGAACTTCCTTAAAAGAAATGCGTCCAAATGCTCCAACAGGTTCGAGATCGTATCTCGGAAGGGTAAAGCTCTTTACAGAGTCTGCAAAAAAATTGTGACTTCGGCTCTGCCAGGGAAAGAATGCCCAGGCGACCCGCCGTGGCGGGCTTCCCCAGGGACAGCCTAGGGGTGACCCATGTGGGCTCAAGGCCACCGTATTTGATGCTACCTGCAGAGCTGAGGGCAGCTGTCTCCCATTAACCCGAGGCTGTACCAACCAAGCCGCGTTCCCACATAATACTGGTTTCCAAAGTACCTTTTTCCCCAGAAGAGGCGTGGACTTACTAACCTTCAATACGTGTGACTCCTCCCAGGTGGCAAAACCAGGGCAACAGAGAACACGGCGATTCTGCCAATGTATCCTAATCTCACATGCCTGTACACAAACTCCCAAGCATTTTAGCAAGCTTTTGGACATGGAGCTCAAAAGAATGACCCATAAATATTTTCCAATACATACAGCATCTTAATGTTTTTTTCTTTCTTTTTTATTTTTTTGTAGACAATGAGTCTCACTATGTTGTCCAGGCTGCTCTGGAACTCCTGGGCTCAAGCGATCCTCCTGCCTTGGCCTTCCAATGCACTGGGATGACAAGCATGAGCTACCGTGCAGGACCCACAGCACTTAAATTCCAAAATCACCTTGAAACCCTGACCTTCCACCCGCCCTGGTGGCTTCCAGAGGTCAGTTCCTCTTCCCGTGCCAAAGGTTTCTTGTCTTTCGCGGCCCGGGTAAGGTCACTCAAGATGCTCCCTCTGCTTCTGAAGGCCTTTGACTGAGAAGACACTCTGGGTCCTATCCCGACCCCAAGGCGGCTCCATTCGTACTCGCACATCTCCCGGGCGGTTTAAGTCACGCCGGCCAGGCTCTTTCCACTTCACTCTCCTAATTTCTCCAATCCCAGCCTCTGCTGCATCACCTTTTCTTTCTCTGAGAACCCAGCCCTGCAGGAGGAACGCTGATGCTGGGATCCTTTAACTAGAACGCTAACGCAGAGCACTTCCCAGGGGCGCTGGGGGGCGGGCTGCGGGGCGGGGCCTGGCGCTGCCACCAGGGTCTCCCGCCGAGGGCGCTGGGCCTGGGGAGGCTGCGCTGCTGGCTCTGAGTGCGCGCGGCATACGGATGTCGGTGCCTGGGCGCACGGAGACGACGGGCCGGGCATCACGTAGGCGCTTGCGGCGGGCGGGGCGGCGCCCACAGCGCCCCAACCTGCAGCGCCCGCGCCCGCCCCGCGCGCTCAAGGGCGAAGGGAAGGTCACCGGGGCAGTGGGCTATGGGCCCATCCCCGGTCCATCCTTGTGCAGTGCGCGGTCCCGAAACGGGAAGAAATCCGCCATCCGGGCCTTTCCACGCATCTGCGGCAGGAGGAACCGGGAAAATAAAAATCAAAACCCAGCTCCGGGCGCGTCGCGTCTCCAGCCCGCGCTATCGCTAAGGCTCGCAGGTGGCGTTCGCCTGGGAAGCGCCGATCTACCCGCCAGGGGCTGCGCGGCCTGGGGCGCTCCACAGTCCGGGCATCGGCGCCCTCACGTGCACCCGGGGCCTGGGGCGCGCAGTCTCCACCACCTCCCGCTCTTCAAGGTTAAATGTCCTCCCAGCGCGCCCGCGTCGTGGACCCAGACTCGGGCCCTTCCTGGAGAGCCGCTTCCACATTGCAGAGCAGGGGAAGCCCAGAGCCCGCGCCGCGGCGCCGCTGACGTCCCGGAGTCCCCGCTTCCTGGTCCTTTCCGTCCGCGGAGGCTGGCGGGGAGGGCCTGGGACCCATTTTAGTTTTCGGTTTTGTCACGAGCCGGAAGGCGACAGCACATGCGAGCGCAGGAAACCCGTTTTTAAAATCTCCCAGCGGAAACGCGAGGGGCTGCCGGACCGCCTCGCAGACGCCAGGCAGGAACCCAGAGCAACCCCGCCGCGTCCCGCATTGCAGCAGCCGGGACCCCGCCCACGCCGCGCGGGGCACGAGGCGACAGGAGGCGCGCGGGGACCCGACCGTTTCTTCATCGACATGTTAGGGGGTGGCGTGGGGCGGAGTTGGGGGGCGGGGGGCCACTTAGGAAGTGATCGCGCTGTACCCACGCTTAGGAGGGGAAGCCGGGCCGGGTCCTACAGCTCAGAGGCAGAACGACCCCCGAGGGCGCTCCAGGCGACCCCCTCTGCCAGGCTCAATTTAAAACATAAACCGGAGGGGGTGGAAAGCTCACCATCTTCCGGATGGAGGTTCCTACCGCCATGTCCCTTCCTCCTCCGCCCCACCCGGCAAGGACCCCGGGGCTGCCTTGCCGGCTCATGCCGCCCCGCAGGTACCCCTGCCGCTCCCGGGCACGGGCTTCTCCCCAGTTCTCCCCATCGCTTCCCCGCTCTTCTCCCCAGTTCTTCCCATCGCTTCCCCACCTTTCCCCGCGTCCTCCCATCGCTTCCCCCCTCTTCTGCCCCGTCCCCCCATCCCCTTCGCCCTGTTCTCCCCTTCTCCGTCCGTCCCTCCCTCGCCGCTGGGAGGGGGGCGCGCACCTTGAGCATCCCCGCCGCTGGTCAGCACGCCGATGGCCTTGCCGGCCCCGGAGAGGTGCTCCAGGAACTTCCGCAAGGAGCCCTTGGGGGCCCGGGAATCGTCCGCGTCCATGGCGAGGAGGCCGAGGGCAGCCGCTAGTCCGGGTGCGCAGCAGGCAATGGGGACCCTGCCAGCGCGCGCCCGACTCCGAACCGCCGCCCCGCCCGCGCCCCCGCCCGGCCCCAGCGCCAATGGGCGGTGACGGGCGGGGCCCGAGCGCACGGGAGGGGCTGCGGGAGCGGGGGCGCGGCTCGGGGCAGGGGCAGGGAAAGGGGCAGGGGCTGGCGGGGGGATGGGTGTGGGCAGGAGCACCTACGCCGGGGTCGTCGTAGGTGGGGACCGCGCTAGCAGTGTGGGAGGCCGCAGAGGCGGGGGTAGCGCCACAGGTGGGCGGGGTCCCTGCGGGTGGGGCCGCGTTGCTGGTGCGCTAGCCTCGCGGGTGGGTTGGAGGACTCTGGTTGGGGGCTTTAGAGATGCCTGGAGCTCCCCAAGTGGGGGCAGGGGCAGCGTCTGGGGGAGCTGAGACCGCAGGGGTTCGGGGTCACATCTTTTGCGGGGCGCGCCAGGGCGGGGCGGAAAGAACGCGGGGAGCGTCTCCGGAGGGGGCGAGGGAGACCGTGAGTGGGCGCGAACGCCGGGGCGGGTGGAAACCCCGCACTTGCGGGGAGCGCCGATGGCGGGGCGGGGTGGAATTGGGGCGCGGAGACCCCACCTGGATGCGGAGGTTCGCTGCAGGCCCGGCAGCTCCGGCTGTTGTCGGCGCCGAGCCCGGCCGCGCGCACAGCTTCTAGTTGCCGGCAGGATTCCTCCTGGGGCTGCGCTGGGAGCCTCGGGGGGGCGGCTTCCTCGACCCCCGCCCCCAGGTTTTCTCTGCAGCCTGAGGTCGGGAAGGACGGATGGAGAGTGGATCCTTCAGGTGGTGGGAAAAGCTGAGCGCGGCGGGCTTAGCTATGACGAAGCTGCGATTTCCTGGGCCCATGGGGGCTGTGGCGCTCCTGGGCTCCCAGCCCGGCCCTTGGGGAGAAGAAGCCTTGGGGTGGAGGAGGGTATCGGGGCGCGACCCTCAGAGACACCTGGGCGCGCGAAAGTCAGAGTGGGGCAGGAGGAGGCGCAACAGGACTGGCCTGGGAGGGAGGCGGGACGACCCTTCCTCCCCACGGACACGCGCGCTGCGGTACGCTGTGTCGACCTCGGCCGGCTCCACTGGCCAACTCCACGTGCTGAAATACGCGCATCCAAAGCGCTGTGCCAATTGCCCATCCACAGCTTAACAGCCTGGTGCCAGTTACCTGCCATGGGAGAGGGAGCAGCCCCCACAAAAGCACGGGCTTATGGGGTCCCGGTTCCTTCAGTGCCCACCCCACGAAGAAGGGCTCCCAAACGGCCCCACTCGAGGGCTTTCCGGAGGATAGTCCTGCGCAGTGGGTGTTTGTTGAACAGACAAGAGACGACAAAAGAGACTAAGAAGAGTTTTGTGGGGAAACTGAAGTAATCGCAAAGGAGAGTCTCGCCAAAGGGCAATCCTGGGGAAAAGATGGAGAGGCATGGATTTTTCTTGGATGTGTGCCTCATCCTGGGGCTCATCCTGCTGAGCATCAAATATTCATTGCAAAAGAGGGAAAAAAAATATGCTGCGGACAATGCTGGATGGTCTGCTCTCTCCCTTGGCCAGAATTAACGGCGAAATTCCTAACCCCTCGTGGTCCTCAGAATCACCTGTCCTATGCACACCCCAACTAAACCACTGAAGTCCAGTTTCTGGGAGCGCAGCCAGGGAATGTGCATTTTTAAGCAAACCACCTAGGTTACTCTGATGAATGCAAAGTCAGAGAGCGCTGCTCTCATGCACTGAGCCTGAGCATTATTCTATTAATAAAAAAGGAGAGGAGAATCCTGGGTGTCTTAAGGTGGCAGTTGAGTGGCCTTTGCCTTCTGGCGGGCAGAAGAGCAGACCGAGGCTCTAAGCACCTGCACCCACCGCTGGGCTCAGGATCTGTGCTGGAGAATAGAAGGGCTAATTTAATTATTCATGCCTTTTTAGAGCATATTACATGTGGCGAAGGTGGAGCACACTGAATTTTATTTTAGCCAAATACCCCTTATCTCCTTATACAATTGATATTTTTATATTGAACATTGGGGGATTGGTCATTTGTCATCAAATTGTCTGTAATACAGAAAACGATAGATTCAACCTAACAGTTCAAACATGAGCTAAATAAATGATGGTAAAAATATACGCTGCAGTAATATTTAATTGCTGTTATTGCTACGAAGATAAGTGTCTACTGACATGGAAATATATTCAGGAC
The DNA here is from genome assembly GCF_037993035.2 of Macaca fascicularis. NCBI lineage: Eukaryota > Metazoa > Chordata > Mammalia > Primates > Cercopithecidae > Macaca > Macaca fascicularis. The sequence continues at coordinate 3,948,821 of NC_088383.1, read as the reverse complement.
ATACAAATAAGTGAAAAGGCAGGCCTAGACGCAGTGTGAGCCTCTGTGTGTGTGTGTGTGTGTGTGTGTGTGTGTGTGTGAGTCTGCATACATATGTAAATGTTTCTGAGCATTTTATTTCCTTTCTTTTGCTTAGTACAGGTAATGCCATTTTTCTCTCTGATGAACAGGTATTGTTTAGGGAATAGAAATAGTTAATTAAAAACAATAAAATTTAGAGTGTCAAGACCCCCAAGGTTACGGATTATGTTCAAAAGTTTGTCTGTGTATAAGGGCTGGGGTCAGGGTGGTCACTGACCGTCCTCACACATCTGTTCTCATGAGTCTGGCCCATTGCTCAGTCAGTCAAGGAATTAACATATATTAATATATACCTGTAGCAAAGATGGAAAAGAATAGCTATGGCTCTTTTGTTTTGTTTTGTTTTTGTTTTTTGCAAGTCATGTATTTCAATGTTGCTACAACTAGAGGTTTTTTTTTTTTTTAAATCTTGGGTCTTAGCAATGAATCTTCTAATTCAAGAGGAAGATATTACATGCCATGCTGACCGTACAGCTTCCACCCAGTAGGACCTGAGGTGTGTGTTTGTTCTTTATTGTCCCTTGACAGATTACTCCAAAGTGTGGCCCACACCAGCACACACTTATACCCCAGGAATGATTACTCCTTGGGCCAGGAGTTCAGGCAGGCTTCACTGGGCCCTCTGCCCCAGGGGCTTTCCACAGCTGCAGCAGGTGTCTGCCCAGGGCTGCTGTGTCTTCTGAAGGCTCAGGCTCATCAGGGGAGGAGCTGCTTCCACGCTCGCTTCTGTGTTGCTGGCAGGATTCTGTTGCTTGCAGGCTGTTGGACTGAAGGCCCCAGACTCTCCGTGGCATCAGCTTCAGGTTGCCCTCTGCCCTGGGCAGGTGACTGGCTTTGCCAGAACTAGCACCTATCAAGAGCCAGGGGGAGAGTTCCAGTGGACGGAGCCTGCAGCCCCCCCACAATCCAATCTCAGGAGAGACCGCCATCTCTTTTGCCTGTTTCTATTCATCAGAAGTGAGCCACTGAGTCCAGCCCTCTTCAAGGGTCTGGCTGTGAACACTAGGGGCAGCGGCCAAGGGGAGCCACTTGGCAGGGGAGGTGCTGCCTGGGACCCGCCTAGGACAAGGTGAAGGAGAACATGCATAGGGACAGCTGCCCTTCCCACTTGCCCTCTGTGGTGAGCGCAGGAGTTGCCAATGTGCCCTAAAGTAGTTCTGGCATCCCAGGAGGGAAGCAGCTCCCAGCCATGGGGGCACCATGACCCAGTGCCCCAGCATGTGGGGCTGCACATTCCAGGGCTACCTGAGCTTCAGCCTCTTCCCCTTCCCTGCTGTCTCGGCCTGTGCATGGAGTGGGCATCTCAAATCTGCAGGGCCCAAACTGAGCTCAGGCCTCTGCACCCCCGCACAACCCCCCACCACTCAGTGTTCCTCACCTCAGCTCCTGGTGACTCCAGCCTCCCAGGGGCGCAGACTGAAGCCTTGCAGTGCTCCTTCACCCCGGCATCTAAGTCCCTCAGGAAAGTCCCTATTGGCTCTTCATTGCATCTGGAGCCACTGGGGCCAGGCCACCACCTTTGACCTGGACCAGAACAGGCTCCCTCCTCATCCCCTGCTCTGCCCCAACCTCCACCCCACCTCCATGTCTCGGGTGTCCTCAGCTTCAAAGTCAGGGTGCACCTATCAGGATGTAATTCAGGCATCTTCTCTGCTGACTCGGAGTCACAGGCCCCACACATGGCCCACTGGCCTGTCCTCTGGTCCCATCAGATTCTGGTACTGCCCAGAGGCCCATACAGGCACCCGACAACCTCAGGCCCAGCCTGCTCTTTCCTCAGCCCAGGCCCTCCTCTCCCTACCCACTCTGCCCACCTTCCTCAGGTCTGTCTTGCAAGGTATCCTGCATGGTGAGGCCTCCCCAGATCACCCTCTTAGAAATTTTGTGCTCCACGCACACTCCTGTTCCCTCCCTGCTTCTCTTAAAACATCCTCATCAGTGTCACACATGGGGCATTTCACCTATCTGCTGGGCTTCTCGACAGGACCCCCGCTGAACTCTGAATGCCGTGGATTCAGAGATCTTTGACTATTCCCTGCTGCAGGCCCAGGGCAAAGCAGAGCCCAGGACAGAGTGAACCCGTCATGGGTGCTGCTGAATGAATGAATGAAGGGGTGAGTGAGTGAAGGAGTAAATGAGTGAGTAAATGAGTGAATGGGTGAGTGAGTGAGTGAGTCAGTGAATGAGTGAGTGAGTGGATGAGTGAAGGAGCAAATGAGTGAGTGAGTGGGTAAATGAGTGAATGAGTGAACGTGAGTAAGTGAATTGCTGAGTGAGTGAATGAGTGAATGAGTGAGTGAGTGAATGGATGGATGAGTGAATAAGTGGGTAAGTGAATGAATGAGCGATTTAGTGAATGAGTGAGTGAATAAGTGAGTAAGTGAATAAGTGAGTGAATGAGTGAGTGAGTGAATGAGTGAGTGACCGAGGGAATAAATGAGTGATGGGTGAGTGAGTGAATGAATGACTTAGTGAATGAGTGAGTGGGTGAATGAGTGAGTGAGCAAATGAGTGGATAAGTGAATGAATGGGTGAGGGAAAGAGTGAGTGAATGAGTCAGTGAGTGAACAAGTATATGAGTGAGTGAAGAAGTGAGTGAGTGAATGAACCAATTAGTGAGTGAATGAGTCAATAAATGAGTGAGTGTGTGAATAAAGCGTGAGTGAATGAGTGAGTGAAGAGGTGAATGAGTGAGTGAATGAGTGAATGAGTGAGTGAATGATTGAGTGAATGAATGAGGAAATGAGTGAGTGAGTGAATAAGTGAGTGAATGAGTGAATGGGAGAGTGAGTGAAAGAGTGAGTTAGTGAATGGCTGAGTGAGTGAATGAGGGAGTGAATGAGTAAGTGAATGGGTGAGTGAATGAGTGAATGAGTGAGTGACTGAGTGAGTGAATGGGTTAGTGAATGAGTGAATGAGTGAGTGAATGGGTGAGTGAGTGAATGGGTGAGTGAATGAGTGACTGAGAGAGTGAATGGGTTAGTGAATGAGTGAGTGAATGAGTAAATGAACGAGTGAGTGAGTAAAAGGATGAGTGAATGAGTAAACGACTGAGTGAATGAGTGAGTGAGCAAGTGAAGGAGAGAATGAGTGAATGAGTGAGTGATTGAGTGAGTGAATGGGTTAGTGAATGAGAGTGAATGAGTAAGTGAATGGGTGAGTGAGTGAATGGGTGAGTGAATGAGTGAGTGAGTGAATGGGTTAGTGAATGAGTGAATGAGTAAATGAGTGAGTGAGTAAAAGGGGTGAGTGAGTAAACGACTCAGTGAGTGAATGAGTGAGTGAGCGAGTGAAGGAGTGAATGAGTGAGTGAGTGAATGAGTTAGCGAGTGAATGAATGAGTGAGTGAACGAGTGAGTGGGTTGCTCAGGGGAGATGAGGACCGGAGCTGCCCTCTGGCTGCTACAGTAGACAGGAGCTGAAGGAGTCTGAAGCGTGGGATGTGCCCACTCGGTACATACACCCTGCTCAACACATCCCCAAAGAAACCCAGCCTCACCTGAGTGGTCTCTTGAGAATTGTTAGTAACAACCTTTTTTCCCAATATTTCACATGTGCAGGATGATTTCTTACTTTCCTTTAAAATGCCAATCGTTTTTTGGACTTGGAATTCTCCACTACTGGTCCACGCCACTGTATTCTGCCATAGGGGCATCCCCCGAGTTGGAGAAAGAGTCATTCCCAGGAATGGATAAAAGCCAGAAGGGCATCATCAGGTGGGGCAGCTTCTCCTATCATCCTCCCCTTCCTGCTTGGGTTACCCTGAGTGACTCGGTTTGGAGGTCTACAAAATGCGGACGCATCAAATTTGGATAAAAGCCTAAGCAGTTTAAGAGGTTGCAGTGCTAGCAGGAAGGTCTTTGTCTCCCGGCACCCTCCTCCCCTCCAGTCTCTGCTGGACCCAGGACTCTGACTCCACCTTCGGCCTTGGGGGTTTCCTCCCTTCCTTCCCAGCCACTGAGCCGCCTTGGGCTGATCTCCAACCGCAGAGGCGCAGCCCTCCTCCTTTCCTCTTGCCTCTTTCTCCCTTCTCACTTTCCTTCTGCTTCTTTCAGGACTTTGGAAAGTCCAAGAATAAGCAAAACTGTAGACCAGAAAACGCTGCCTTCAGCCCATTTCCCTCCCACCAGCTTCCCTTCAGACTCCTTGATCTTTCAAAATGATTTTGCTTTGTATCTAGATGCTAAACTTTATGTAGAAAACAGGTGGGGTTGGTTTCTTGACCAGGTACAGTGGCCCACACCTATAATCCCAGTGCTTTGGAGGCCAAGGCAGAAGGCTTGCTTGAGGTCACATGTTTGAGACTAGCCTGAGCAACACAGGGAGACCTTGTCTACAAAATTTAAAAAAAAAAAAAAATTAGCCTGGAGCGGTGGCACATCTGTAGTCCCAGCTACTTGGGAGGCTGAGGCAGGAGGATCACTCGAACTCAGGAGTTTGAGATTACAGTGAGCTACAATTATATCACTGCACTCCAGCTTGAGCAAGAGAGTGAGACACTATCTCCTAAAAAAATAAAAATAAAAAGTGCTGGAGTGGCCGGGCGCGGTGGCTCACGCCTGTAATCCCAGCACTTTGGGAGGCCGAGGCGGGCGGATCACAAGGTCAGGAGATCGAGACCACGCTGAAACCCCGTCTCTACTAAAAATACAAAAAATTAGCCGGGCGCGGTTGTGGGCGCCTGTAGTCCCAGCTACTTGGGAGGCTGAGGCAGGAGAATGGCGTGAACCCGGGAGGCGGAGCTTGCAGTGAGCCGAGATCGCGCCACTGCACTCCAGCCTGGGCGACAGAGCGAGACTCCGTCTCAAAAAAAAAAAAAAAAAAAAAAAAGTGCTGGAGTCCATATCCAAGCCCACAGCCAATTGTGACATGTGGATCTTTTATTTTTACAATCCGCCTCTCTTGTCTAAGTGCCAAATGACACTCACATTGTGTGTAACTACTTCCACCTTTGTCTGGCTTCTCTTTCCTTAAGTATTAAGAATCAGGTTGCATAGAGTTCTGAGAAAATAAAATAATGAATCAGCTGTGTGCCGTGGCTCACGTCTATAATCTCAGTGCTTTAGGAGGCTGACACAAGGATTGCTTGAGACCAGGAGTTTGAGATAGGCTTTTGCCACATAACGAGATCCTGTCTCTACAAAAAATAAAAAATTAAAATAAAACATGGACCTGGTGACACACCTGTAGTCCCAGCTACTCAGGTGGTGGAGGCCTGAGGATTGGCTTGAGCCTGGGAGGTTGAGACTGCAGTGAGCCGTGATCATACCATTACACTTTGGCCTGGGTGACTCTATTTCTAAATAAATAAATAAATAAAATAAAACCAGGTAGAAGCTTCCCAAGACTTTGATGCAGAAACAGGTTGCCCTGAACCAATTAAAATTAACATCTAAAAACTGGAAAGAAAGGAAAGAAAGAAGTTGCATTATTTCTGTAACGTATGAGGCCATTACACGCTTTACTTTCACCAGGACATTTTCTCAGCGGTGTTAACTGAAGTCCACTTCACAGAATGACTTCATCTCCTGAGCACGTTGGAGAGCGATGATTAAAGAGACTTCCTGGCACTCCCGATATTTTTAGGGTCACATGGAAGCAGCAAGAGTCATATGTGTGAAATGGGTGGTATTAAAGCGGAAGACATTGGTTTGTTCTTTCATGAACATCATCAGAACATTTGCCTAATGACTAGCGTTATGTCAGAAAATGGGGGGAGAGAGCTGGTTCTTTATTGGCAAATAAGTTACATAAATTTCCCAGTTAGAAAAACAATCATGATTTTAGCCTTGTCAGATGAGGTCAGATATGTCCTATGCTTCAGTTATGGAATACTACCTCTGAATATTGATTGACAGGTATCTTCCACAGACCTGTGACCTGTCGCTGTGTACAAGCTTGAATTCATAACTACCAGTCCTAGAAGCTCCCTTGCTGCCCGCGCTGAACTGAAGTGGCTCCCGACCGAGGCATTCAAGAGAAAACACTGAAATATTTGAAACCACCGCCATGAACAAGAATGCTCTTCCTGTGTGCCAGGATGTACACCCAGAGCGTTATCTTGTTAGTTGTATATGCCAGCATCCAGTAGGAGCTTTTACCTTTTTTGGGTGTCACCTTTGAGATTCTAATATAAGCCGCAGACCTCTTCCTCTGCCTGTAAGCATGCCCACCCAAAACCACGTGTTGCCTGCTTTAGAGAACTCCTGAGCCTGCAGCCGTGTCCACCTACAGGAAGAGGAGTGAAGCCCAGACCAGGGACAGGGTCAGAGCTGCGGTCACTCATCCATGGGCGGACAGCTCTGCATTCGTGCAAGGGCCCAGATACTCTCTTCTCTTGGAAGGCCAAGCCCAGAGCCTAGGTGGTCTTTGAACCCAAATAGACTTTGTGGTCTAGAGAATGAGAGCCCCACTCACCAGGGGAAGAAATTGGGGATCTTGGTCCTGAGTTTGTGGGGCAGACTTTTGCTGTTTTCCTCCCCCTTTCCCTGCCATGCCCTATTTGAAAAGAGGTCACTTCCATTTCAGTGAGCCAAGATTGAGCCACTGCACTTCAACCTGGGCGACAGAGTGAGACTCTGTCTCAAGAAAAAAAAAAAAAAAGAGATCACTTCAGAACTTCCCTGTTCAAACAGTTGACCCTTGAACAACAGGGTTTAAACCACGTGGGTCACTTACTTACACGTGGATTTTCTTTCACTTCTGCCACCCCTTAGACAGCAAGACCAACCCCTCCTCCTCTCCTCCCACCTCCTCCTCCTCAGCCTACTCAATGCAAAAATGAGGAGAAGAACCTCTATGATGAGCCACTTAATGAATAGTAAACACATTTTCCTTATGACTGCTTTATTTCCTCTAGCTTACTTTACTGTAAGAATACACTATACAATACATATAACACACAAAATGTGCGTTAACCAATTATCTGCGTGATCACTGAGGCTGCCACCCAAGAATAGACTATTAGTAAATTCCTTTTGGCGTAGTCAAAAGTTATTGTCCGAATTTCAACTGTGTGACGGGTTGGTGCCCCTAATCTCTGCATTGTTCACGGGTCAATCGTATCGCTTAAGAGGTGGTCATTGGAACACTCCTTAGGGGCTATTTTTTTGTTTAAAAAAGTTTTGGCCACAATGGGCCACTCATTTAAGGCCCTAGGATTCCTCACTTCTGAGCTCCTGCTGCCACAGACCAAGTGCTGATCATTTTTGTTGCTCAACATACTTGTCGCTTCCATCCGTCACAGGACCCACTCTGACCTTCCAGGAGCTGCTCCTTCCACTGCCTATGATCCTGAGGGTCAGCACGTCCAGCCAGGCCAGGTAGCAAGATCAGTCCTCTTCTCTGCCCCAGTTCATAGAGGGGCACAGGATGCGGGTGGTGGCAGTAGTCCACTCGGTTCCTGCTAATCCCACTGGATCATCAGGTAGGGAGAGTCAGCTTGCATAGTGAAACCAAAGAGAGCTACGAGATGGAGAGTGAGAGTGAGAAACCAAGAGAGTGAGACACACACACACTCACACAGAGAGAGAGAGAGAGAGAGAGAGAGAAAGAGAGAGAGAGAAAGAGGGAGAGTGAGAGAGACAGAGAGAGAGACAGAAAAAGTCAGAGAAGCAGAGACACAGAGAGACATGGAAAGATGGAGAAAGAGATGAGGGGAAGAGAGAAACAGACACACACACAGAGTCTTAAAAAGAGACAGAGAGAGACAGAGCAACCAGGAGAGAGACACAGAGAGGGGGAAACAGAGACAGACAAAGTGAGAGGCAGAGAGAGATGGAAAGAGAGATGGGGAGAGGGACAGAGAGAAGCAAAAGCACATTCCTTGAATTGCTTCTCCCTGAAGTCACCATTCTATTTCTGCACTTCCAGTGGCCACCAAGAATCTTTCTAAGTCACCTGTCCTCCTTCCTTCCCCATCTTCCTCATGCACTCTTACTAAAGCTCCTGAAATCTGCCTTCCCAATGACAACTCCTCCTTGAAATGTCACCACTGACTTCCAAACAACCAGCAAATAAAAAAGGTTTTTAAAACAATTACTTCCACTAGTTTCTCAGTTTTACTAAAGGTTATGGTGCTGTTTCTTAATACCTCTCTCGAAAATCTTTCTCTTTGTTTTTTGTTTCTTTGCATGAATTAACAAGAAAATAGAGCACAACATATTATTGTGAATATAGACTATAAATGATGTTTTGTGCATACCTTATTATTAGTGATAAACACTGTATAAGTAATTTATTTTTCCCATTTCTTTCTTACTATGGTTTGAAACTGTCCCCCAAATTTCAAGTGTTGGAAACTGAATCCCCCACGCAGTAGTGCTGAGGGGAGGGATCTTTAAGGGGTAATCAGGTCATGAGGGTTTCACCCTTGTGAGCGGACTAATGTTGTTATTGGGGGAGTGGGTTCCTTATCACAAGAGTTGGTCTGTTACAAAAGTGAGTTTGACCCCTCTTCCTCCCTCATGCTCTCTTGCTCTTCCACCTTCCTGTGGGATGACACAGCACAAAGGTCCTTGCCAGATGCCCACCACCCCTTAACCTCGTACTTCCCACTTGCAGGACTGTGAGAAGTGAATCTCTGTTTTTGTAAATTACCCAGTCTCAGGCAGTCTGCTAAGAGAAGCAGAAAACAGGCTAAGACAAAATGTTTTAGGATCCTCTTCCCTCACAGTTGCAGTGAGAAGTTTATAGCTTTGTTTTGCTTTGTGTAAGATAAAATACTAAATAATAGGCATAATTTTGAAAGTTTCTCCTTCCATCCAAATATTTGATTCATTTTAAAATTTCTGTTACACTGAGTTGTTGACCCTTGCTTCTGATGCCTCAGAGATGTCTGGAAGAAAACCACGGAGGAAACTTTGAGTGCCATGGAGTCTGTCTTATCTAAGTGCCCTCTGGATTTCGAGATGGCTCTTTCTGTGAACCAGAGAGCTAACAATGTAGCCCAGCTCAAGACGCTTTCCTGGAAAAGCTTTCAGAACATAGCCATTCCCAGGGAGCATCACAGCTTTTAGACTTCACAGCAGGCACCAGAGAGCAATGAGAAGACCATAGAATATTTTGCCTGAACTCCTTCCAGCATTGTGTTCCAGGAACCTTGAAACTCCCTCCCGCTCCAAGTAGGTCTTAGGTTTCTCTTTCCAAACCCAAACAGACTTGTTTTTAAACAATCCCCAAGAAGAGGATGTCTTAGCATTACATATAATTGAATTGTAAATCTTCTAAATTCAGAAATAAAGAATATGGAAATAATTCAGAAGCCCTTGAGTTTTTAGCGAGAACAATCTGCAGTGAGGGGGAGACTCTTTTTACCCTGCGAATTCCCGGCGTGCTTCTTCCACACACGATCCTTACTTGTGTCGCTCTCCAAGCCTGTCTGTGAACAACCCACTCATCCTTCCAAGCTCAACTAACATGCCATGTGACAGAAACAGTTGGTTCAACATCAATTTCCTCCTCCTTTTGTGACCGAGGCTCCGCACTAAATGCTTCATTCCCCAGCTGTCTTTGTGCACCCATGTGGCCATGTGGGTCCATTCTGGCCCATGTGATATAAGTAGAATTGTTGAGCAGGACGTCCGAAAGGACTCCTTAAAAGGAGCCAAACTACTGAGTATGGCTTTTTAAAATTTTTTCTTTTTCCTGCTGCTTTGAATGCAGCTGTGATTGTGAACAGAGCTGCTCTCTTGGGGCATGAGGTGATCTAGAAGATACAACCACCTTCAGTTAAAGTGCCTGAGGGAATGATAGGAGAAGCTGGGCTCTCTGATAAGATCACAGATCCAGTGCACAGGGGAGGATTGAATGCCTTCAGATTCCTTTCATGTGAAAAGACAGACCTTTATATGTGTGAGCCTCTGCTAGATTGAGTCTTCTGTTTCATGCAGCCAAACTTAACCCTAAATGCCACACACCATCTACTTATATTTTATGATGCTCTCTCTAATCTCTTAGGTAATTGTGTCCTCCCAGAAACCTATGGAGAGCTGAAGGGGTTTTAGGTACATGGAATTCACCCTCCTCCTTTGGTAAAAGAGGACAAAGGCCAGAGAGCTGTGCGATGGCTGAGGCATGCGATTGTAAACCAAAAGGTGCCTGAGACCGATCTCAATCCATTTAAAAGTTAATTCTACCAAGGTTAGGGACATGCTTGGGAGAAAAAAACACGGAATCACAGAAACAGTCTATGGTCTGTGCCTTCCTCCCAAGATGATTTTGAGGGCTTCAGTAGTTAAAGGGGAAGGGCAGGCTGGAGGGGAAGGGTGGGCTGCAGGGGAATGGTGAGCTGGAGGGAAGGGTGGGCTGGAAGGGAAGGGTGGGCTGGAGGGAAGGGTGGGCTGGAGGGGAAGGGTGGGCTGGAGGGAAGGGTGGGCTGGAGGAAAAGGGTGGGCTGGAGGGGAAGGGTGGGCTGGAGGGAAGGGTGAGCTGGACGGGAAGGTGGGCTAGAGGGGAAAGAGGGAGTCTGTGGTCTTCCTCAGGTTGCAAGAGAAAGAGAGCAGGTGGGGAATTGTCAGTTATGTCTTCATCTCACATCAGCCCTTTACATAAGATAAGGTGAACATAGACCAGCTTCCTGTGGAGATATGTAACCCTTTATCTGTAGCTATCTGCTTAGGAACAAAAGGAAAGGCAGTTTCTTGCATGATTCAGCTTCCAGCTTAATGTTTTTTTCCTTTTTGGCTGTGAATTGGGGTCCCGAGGCTTTATTTTTCCCTGCACACTATATTGTATCTGAAAATTGTTGTTCCGGACCTAAAGTTGTTTACTTACTCCAGCTACATCCCTTAGCTCAATTTCCATTTGGAGTGGCTTCTGGAAGGCTGGAATTGAAATCCACCAATGCCCATTTCAAGGTGTTCCCAACATCGCCTGGGAAAAAGGAGCCCGAATACGCTTCCCTGTGGATGCAGGTCAGTCATCACAACGCACAGAAAGAGCGTTGACCTCAGCCTGGAGCCATTGTCCTGAAAGGGGATTCTTCCCAGCTCGGGCCCGAGACTGATCCCTGAGAAGCGGCCGCTCCATCCCTGAACCCTTCCCGCTTGTGTCTCCTCACTTCCTAGTGATCACGGCATTCAGGCTCAGAATGCCGCAGGCCTATCCCACTGGAAGCTGCCGAGGTACCTCCTGCCGCACAGGACGCCGGGCACAGCAGCAGGATCAAGGGACCAGGAGGGAAGAGGCTGCAGTGATTTGGGGGAACAGCCTGAAAATCACCTGGAGCCTGGTGGCAGGTTGTCCCACCTCCTCCCCAATATTAGGTCCCAGAAAAAATGACAATATGAGCAGCTCATGTCACCATTATTAGCAGAGTCTTTTTATTCTTTCCTTAATTTTTTGCCATTAAATTGAGCTCTTTAGGCCCATTTTCTTTTTCTTTTTTTTTTCTTTTAGACGGAGTCTCGCTCTGTCACCCAGGCTGGAGTGCAGTGACGCGATCTCAGCTCACTGCAAGCTCTGCCTCCCGGGTTCATGCCATTCTCCTGCCTCAGCCTCCCGAGTAGCTGGGACTACAGGCGCCTGCCACCATGCCCGGCTAATTTTTTGTATTTTAGCAGAGATGGGGTTTCACTGTGTTAGCCAAGATGGTCTCAATCTCCTGACCTTGTGATCCACCCTCCTCGGTCTCCCAAAGTGCTGGGATTACAGGCGTGAGCCATCCCGCCAGGCCTATAGGCCCATTTTCTGCTTTTAATGCCAATACATGAAATTCCAGAGCTGCTTTTGTAAAAAAAAGTTTCATTTTCATTATTTTATTATTCATTACATTAATTCTATTATTTTATTCTCTCTCTCTCTCTTTTTTTTTTTTTTTTAGAAGAACTTCAGTGTGAGGGGGGCAATCCCTGCTGCCTTATGGCTGCAAAAGGAGAGAGAAGGAGCCTCTCCAAAAAAGGATTTCATGAAAGCGCTGAGGCGAGATACTCACTTCAGAGGGTTCAGGACAAGGACACTCACTTTGTTCTGTGCGGTGTGGAGACACGGGTGAGCGTTCCTCAGTGGCACCAACGGGTTCCCTCTTGTCCTCAGCTTCCAGTGCCCTGGGGCATGTCATTTGGACAAAACACTTTTCCATGTCCTGCCATCCATTCCAGGGAGGCAGGAGAAAAGGGTCTGGAGGCAGGAACATAAGGCCATTCACCCTGACTTCGGAGAACTAAATCAAATGGAAACTCTTGGGCTATGACAGGAAATATCCTGTCCATTTACACAGGGCGTACACCGAGCACATGACTCTGTAATTTTACTTCATCCTCTTCATTTACATAGGGTGCACACCAAGTAACCAATGGAAACCTCTAGAGGGGATTTAAACCCCAGAAACTTCAGTAACGGGCTCCCTGTGCTCAGGCGCTCCCACCCTGTGGAGTGTGCTTTCATTTTCCGTCAGTCTCTGCTTTTGCTGCTTCATTCTTTCCTTGCTCCGTTTTTGTGTTGTGTCCAATTCTCAGTTCAAGGCTCCAAGAACCTGGACACCTTCAACCGGTAACATTATCGTAACATCTTGTTTTAAAACTGAATTCTGTTTTTCATCTGTTCACCTAGTGTTTTTTGTTTGTTTGTTTGTTTGTTTTTTGAGAGGGAGTCTCGCGCTGTCACCCAGGCTGGAGTGCAGTGGCCGGATCTCAGCTCACTGCAAGCTTCTCCCGGGTTCGCGCCATTCTCCTGCCTCAGCCTCCCGAGTAGCTGGGACTACAGGCGCCGCCACCTCGTCCGGCTATTTTTTTTTTTTTTTTTGTATTTTTTAGTAGAGACGGGGTTTCACCGTGTTAGCCAGGATGGTCTCGATCTCCTGACCTCGTGATCCGCCCGTCTCGACCTCCCAAAGTGCTGGGATTACAGGCGTCAGCCACCACGCCCGGCCTGTTCACCTAGTTTTTAGAAAATGACAATGAAATACAACTTGGAACTTACCACAGCTTAACAGGAGGATCACTATAAGCTATACAACAGGTTTGATGTTTAAAAGTTTGCAACTTTTTTTTTTTTTTTTTTTTTTTTGAGACGGAGTCTCGCTCTGTAGCCCAGGCTGGAGTGCAGTGGCTGGATCTCGGCTCACTGCAAGCTCCACCTCCCGGGTTCACGCCATTCTCCTGCCTCAGCCTCCCGAGTAGCTGGGACTACAGGCGCCCGCCACCTCGCCCGGCTATTTTTTTGTATTTCTTAGTAGAGACGGGGTTTCACCGTGTTAGCCAGGATGGTCTCGATCTCCTGACCTCGTGATCCGCCTGTCTCGGCCTCCCAAAGTGCTGGGATTACAGGCGTGGGCCATCGCGCCTGGCCTGCAACATTTTTTATTGCTCTTTCATTTACAAACTACAGTAAATATTTTATTTTTTATGTTTAATTATGAAATATATGACACATAAGAGTCTATAAAATTTGGCTGGGCATGGTGGCTCATGCCTGTAATCCCAGCCCTTTCGTAGGCTGAGGAGGGTGGATCATTTGAGGTTAGGTGTTGAAGACCAGCCTGGCCAACATTGTGAAACCCATCTCTACTAAAAAAATACAAAAAGTTAGCTGAGCATCGTGGCAGGCACCTGTGATCCCAGCTACTCGGGAGGCTGAGGTGGGAGACTTGTTTGAACCCAGGAGACAGAAGTTGCAGTGAGCCGAGATCGTGCCATTACACTCTAGCCTGGGCTACATGAGCAAAACTCCACCTCAAAAACAAACAAACAGACAAAACTGAATGCATAATCCGATAGATTAATAATTGCGCTGATGTCATCATCCATTAGCATCGAGTGTCTTGAAAGGCTACAATACGCCCTTCCTTGATCACCTGGGTCTCCCTTCTTCACCCAGACATAGGACTAATGTGTTAATGTTTATCTTGCTTTTCACAAGGTTTATCGTTTCTGTGTATATTATTATTATTATTTTTTTTTTTTTTTTGAGACGGAGTCTCGCTCTGTCGCCCAGGCTGGAGTGCAGTGGCGGGATCTCAGCTCACTGCAAGCTCTGCCTCCCAGGTGTACGCCATTCTCCTGCCTCAGCCTCCCGAGTAGCTGGGACTACAGGCGCCCGCCACCTCGCCCGGCTAGTTTTTTGTATTTTTAGTAGAGACGGGGTTTCACCATGTTAGCCAGGATGGTCTCCATCTCCTGACCTCGTGATCCGCCCGTCTCGGCCTCCCAACGTGCTGGGATTACAGGCTTGAGCCACCGCGCCCGGCCTCTGTGTATATTATTAAGCCATGTCATATGTTATAGTTTGTGAACTGTATATGGAATAGCAGTATATTTTTCAGTAATTTCCTGTGTTCACTGTACTTTTTCATTGTTGATGCTTCTAACTGCAGTTCCTTTTCACAGCTGTATCATATTCCACAATGTGACTATGTCAGCTTTTTTCCTTGATAGAGGTATGTTTGGATGGCTTTCAGGTGTTTTCTATTTCTACAGTCACTGCCTAAATATTCTTGCCCCGTACGTTTCTCTTGGAGAAGACAGTGCAAGGGCATTTCTGGGGCAGACATGCCTGAGAAGGCAAGTGTGAGGCCACAGAGGGCCGTGTCTAGCTTTTTATGAAATACAGTCTCTTCACAGGAGCAACAGCAGTGGATCCTTCGCCAGCAGTTGATCTTTTCCTCCTTTTGGATTTTTGTGGCTCTGCTGAATTTGTTTCTTGAATTATTGGATGTATCCACAGTACTTTGTTTACTTATGTTTTGCAACTTTTTGCACGGGGACTTATCTTTCTTGGAATTTTAAGTGGGGGGATATTTTGAGGACAGGGTTGCATTGTTTCAGCAAAGATGTTCACTCACATGGGGTAGAGGTGAAGTGAGCAGCCGCCTGGTGCCACGTCGATTTGACCCATGCTCTCCAGGTCTTCCAGCACGAACTCCTGGAGGACTGTTTCTCGTCGGTTCTCAGGGTCAGGGTTTTCCCTCCACCCAGCACCAATGCAGGGACAGCTGCTCTCCTTGCTGCTCCTGCTCTGAGGTGGGCTTTTATTTTAAGTCTAAGATGTCAGATTTCTGACCTCATTTTGGAGAGACATCCGGTTTTGTTTCTGATGCCCCATCCTCTGTGCAACCACCTAAACAGAAAAAAAAAATTCCACTTTGGTTCCTGCCAATTCTTTATTGACCGCTGTGGATTCCATCCTTCAATACCAGCCCAGTAATGCACTTACAAAGATGCAGTTTTGTAGGTTTTACCCAACATCTCAGTTGTTTTCGTTGGGAAAGCTATTTAGTGTCCCTTATGTTGAAATTTGGAAGCGCCTGGCAACACCATAGGTGAGAGAGCTGCTCTTCCCCCTTTTCATCATCTTCATGCTGGGTCCAGGCCTTCTTCATTCTGTGATTAAGATGCCACAATGGACCGGGCGCGGTGGCTCATGCCTGTAATCTTAGCGCTTTAGGAGGCCTAGGTGGGTGAATCACCCGAGGCCAGGGGTTCAAGACCAACCTTGCCAACATGGTGAAACTGTCTCTACTAAAAATACAAAAAATTATCCCAGCATGGTGGTGGGTGCCTGTAATCCCAGCTGCTCCAGAAGCTGAGTCAGGAGAATCGCTTGAACCCAGGAGGTGGAGATTGCAGTGAGCTGAGATCGCACCATTGCACTCCAGCCTGGGCAACAGAGTGAGACTCCGTCTCAAAATAAATAAATAAACAAAAAAATGAATAGCTGCTATGGCCTCTGAGCTGCTTGCCTGCCTCTGGCATCCACATTATTCTCATGCCCCACATTAGCAGAGATGCGCTCACACCCAGTGGGAAGGCAGGGCGACTTGGTATTAACCAGAAAGACAAAATATTCTGAGGGTAATGTAATACTTCTGTTTCCTAGAAATATTAAAATGCTCTGATAAATTATTAGAACTAACAAAATTCAGTTTAGCACTCATGTTCCAAATGATCACCAACTTTAATATGCCAACAATAGCCAGACTAAAGAAGAAGAGGGAGTGAGGGGGTTCACTCACAAGGGCCAGGCCTCTGCAGAGAGGGCAAGAAGGTCGTCTCACTCTGCAGCTTCCTGGCCCATCATCATTTTCCGTGGCGAGAGCCTGATGGAGCCTGGCCCTCCCTCTCCTGCCTGGGGCCTCCAGCCCAGTCTCAGGGCTGGGCAAGGAATAAACCCCATTTAGGTCATTTCCTCACTTGACCTTCTTCTGGGCCGAAACGCATTTGCTTTCCAAGGGCTCATCAGGGAGCCGCACATAGAAGCCTTTGTTTTCTCCCCACTGCTGACTGATTCTGGGTTCGGGGATGCCCTCGTTCCACTGGCTTCTTGGACACTGCATCTTTGGCTTTCATGCCAAGATTTTGACCTCAGTTAAGGATTCAGAAACTCTCTTTTTAAACTTTATTCTCAGATTGGTTTTTTAAAAGTCAGGCCAAGAAAAAAAAAAAAAAAAGACACATAAAGTGGGTGAGTCAAGTGTGAGTGTAAAGTTCCGAGGATGAAGCCGAACACGCACGAACCTCTGTCAGGGCGGCGTCTGTGCTCAGGAGTCATGTTCATCCCAGAGCTTCCCAGGACCCAGATCCTAAACAAAAGAAAAAAAAGGAGGATAACAGAACTAAATGCTAAGATTCTCCATAAAGTCCCCTTTTTTTTTTGGTGAATGGGTTTTCCCCTTAATTTCTAGGCATTTGGCATCATGGAAATAGAGCAGCAGCATCTTCTACCTGCCTGACTGAGCATTTTCAGGTGGGCAGAATAAACCAGGACAGTATACAGATCAGAGGGCAGGTTGGCAGGTGTGGATGGCCACAGAGGACGTGGGATGATCCTAAGGGGCATTTCTACCATGATGTGTATGGGATGCAGGGAGGGGACAGAGAAGCAGGCAGGGAGACAGAGAGAGAGAGGGGGACAGTAGGGGGGAGAGAGAGAGAGAGAGAGAGAGGAAGGGGAAGATAGAGAGGGAGGGAGGGAGAGACAGAGAGAGGGAGAGAGAGAGAAAGGGTTGGATAGAGGGATGGAGGGAAGGACAGAGAGAGGGAGAAAGAGAAGGAGAGAGAGAGGGAGAGAGAGAGGGAGGGAGAGAGGGAGAGAGAGAGGGAGAGAGAGAGGGAGAGAGAGAGGGAGAGAGGACCAATTCACCACTTTTGTCCAAAGAACCAGGCCAACTGTCTGGAGCCCGAGCGGACCTTCTCTAAAGGGTTTTGGAGCACATTGTTTTTGATTCCCTTATTCCTGCAGCTCTTCTAGAACATGACCATCTTCTGACTGTTCTATTCTTTTTTTTTTTTTTTTTTTTTTTTTTTTTTTTTTTTTGAGACGGAGTCTTGCTCTGTCGCCGGGGCTGGAGTGCAGTGGCCGGATCTTGGCTCACTGCAAGCTCCGCCTCCCAGGTTCATGCCATTCTCCTGCCTCAGCCTCCCGAGTAGCTGGGACCACAGGCGCCCGCCACCTCGCCCGGCTAGTTTTTTTTTTTGTATTTTTTAGTAGAGACGTGGTTTCACCGTGTTAGCCAGGATGGTCTCGATCTCCCGACCTCGTGATCCACCCTCCTCGGCCTCCCAAAGTGCTGGGATTACAGGCTTGAGCCACCGCGCCCGGCTGACTGTTCTATTCTTTTCTTTCTTTTTCTTTTTTTTTGTTTAAATACACTCCTATGATTTGAGCTTGTTTTTCTATCTTGTAAGCTATATCCTGGCAACATTCCAGGAATGACTCTAATTTTATTGGCAGTGGATCCTCAAATTTCTTCCTACAAAATAGGCTTCTGGAACCCTTCCCTGGAGATGGCTAATTTCAGATCATGTTTATGAATTCCTGAGATTCTCATTCAGAGTTAATGATTTTCCCCTGACTTCTGCTCGTTGCTTCATGAGGATTTGTCTTAATTCTCTGTGGGACGAGGGAGCCATCTTCTCTGGAACCTGCAACCTTGTTTACAGGGGCTGGTGTGTGCGTGTGTGTGAGTATGTGTGTGTGAGTGTGTGTACGTGCATATATTCACATACACACACACACTCACTTAGGAGATTAAGCAAACTTCATTAGTATTCCTCTCTTTCAAAACTGAACACGCAGCAGGAAGGTGAAGCCCTGGGCACTGGGCTGGCTTCCTGGTTCAGTGAATCCAGGCTCCCAGCCCGGGAGACAGGCCCTGCCTCATGGACTTACCCTTAGCATTTCTCTGCCTCAAAGGACTCTGGCCAGCTCTGTGGTGGGAGCAGCCTAAAAGTCCCTGGGATCTGGGAACTTCTATCATTCTGAAGAATAAGAAAAACAGAGACACTTGGAAAAGCTTTGCAGGAGGAGTGGCCATGTCACCTGGTAGCATGTACATGTCTGCAGGGCCCAGCTGAGGTTCTGGGGGATGGAAGGTGGTTCCAGGAAATGGTGACCTGAGGAACAGGTAGGGGCTGGGAAGGTGGGGCCTCCTCTGGGAAGACCATCGAGAAAACGGGACGTGAGTGGGGAGGGGCAGCATTGTGTGAGGGAGCTGGGAAGTGCCGGGCAGTGTCCAAGAAGGGTGTGGGGGAGCTGGATGGGTGGGGGCAGCCAGAGCAGAGAACAGGTGTAGACAGCAGTTGACAGAGCAGGTGAGGGGAGCAGGTGGAAGAAGCAGATGAGAGAGCAGGTGGGGGGAACAGGTGGAAGAAGCAGGTGAGACAGCAGGTGGGGGGAACAGGTGGAAGAAGCAGGTGAGACAGCAGGTGGGGGGAACACATGGAAGAAGCTGGTGAGAGAGCAGGTGGGGGAAACAGGTGTAGACAACAGGTGATAGAGCAGGTGGGGGGAGCAGGTGGAGGAAGCAGGCTGACAGCTGGGCAGGTGTCTCCTCAGTAGGACTTTGTGAGTTTCTACTGTGGACTTTGCAGTGAGGTCAGTGGGAACTACGGAGGGTGTGAGAGAGAGTGTGTCCTGATGCTGGGAAGCTGGGGTTTCTCCACTGAGGCAGGCATTGCTGGGAAGGTCAGGCCAGATCTCCCTGTCCCTGGGAGGCCAGGACAGACCCGCTATCTCTGTGTAGAACTAGAGCTTAGTGCCTGATGTCAGTGCAAGGCTGTGCCTCCACCAGCAGACCTTGAGGCTCACTTCACTCCCCTCAGGGAGCAGAGAGGTCAGGTGCTCCCTGGTTGGAGGCCTGGGACTTTTCACCACAGAACAAACCCACAGGGGCTGCTGGCTGGCAGGAGAGGCCAGTCCTGCCTCCGCTCCAGGGCTGCTCTCCCCACAGGTCAGCTGCTTAGTCATCTCCTCCCTGGACTTCCTTGTATGGCCAGAAGAGGAACCGGAGGGTGGCGCAGGGCTGACTGACCCCCAGGACCCCTCCAGCGTCTGGGGCTCAGCTGGGCAGTTTCCAATTCCTGGAGGAGAAAGGAGAGCACTTAAAATAGCCTTAGGCAGCTTGCTTCCAATAGAGGAGAGCTGGGTGGGCTGGGGACCAAGTGTCCGGGAGTGACAAGTACCCCTGAGTTAGTCAGTGAGCTGTGTGAACCTCTTGGTAGGCAGTGACCAGCATTTTTTTGTTTAATGTAATGAAATAGAACAAAAAATATCTGAATGCATCACGCTTAGTAAGAGTAACAACCGCTTTGTGAAACTGATTTCAGTCTGTGTGTGGGTCAAATTAGATTCATTTCTTTGTGTGATTCATGGTTTTAAAAAACATAGTTTGAATCATATTTAAAAGAAGGTATTAAAATATTTTGAAAGTTTCTTACTGATTGGGGAAAAGATCCATCTGTTTTCTCTCTGTCTCTCTAGCTCTCTCCCTCCCCGTCCCTCCCTTCCTCCCACCTTTCTTTGTTGTGAGGAGGATGCCTCCTTGTTACTTCGTTTATTCTTTTACTTCCTTTTTTTTTTTTTTTTTTTGAGATGGAGTCTGGCTTTATTGCCCAGGCTGGAGTGCAGTGGCTCAATCTCTGCCTACTGCAAGCTCCACCTCCCTGGTTCGTGCCATTCTCCTGCCTCAGCCTCCCGAGTAGCTGGGACTACAGGTACCCACCACCACGCCTGGCTAATTTTTTTGCATTTTTAGTAGAGTCAGGGTTTCACTGTGTTAGCCAGGATGGTCTCGATCTCCTGACCTCATGATCCACCCGCCTCGGCCTCCCAAAGTGCTGGGATTACAGGCGTGAGCCACCGCACCTGGCCTCATTACTTCTTTAGGCTGGGACCAGATCCCAAATGGTCCATTTGTAAGACAAGCAGCAGGGTGGAGGTGGCACTGTGCTCATAAGGGAAATGACAGATTCATCCACGAGGCATTTCGAATAGAATTTACCCCATCACGGTGCCAGCCTTTTTGAGGATGGGAGTTGTGTTTCTTTGCACAACGTTAGGTAGGGACCCCATTGCCCTGATATCCTGCCTCAAACATGGGACGTCTTCAATCAGTGTTAGCTGAAATGAGTGTCCTTTCCATGTTTATTGTATTGGAACAAATGGGGCTCTAGACACCTTTCTTTTGCTGCATTCCCTAGCTAGCTAGACAAATTTGGAATTTAGAAAATATATACATATAGAGGCCGGGCACGGTGGCTCACACCTGTCATCCCAGCCGTTTGGGAGGCCAAGGTGGGCAGACAACATGAGGTGAGGAGTTTGAGACCAACCTGTCCAACATGGTGAAAGCCCATCTCTACTAAAAATACAGAAATTACCCAGGCACGATGGCGGGTGCCTATAATCCCAGCTACTTTGGGGGCTGAGGGAGGAGAATTGCTTGAATTTGGGAGGCAGAGGTTGCAGTAAGCTGAGATTGCACCACTGTAATGTAGCCTGGGTGATAGAGTGAGACTCCATCTCAAAATATATATATATATATAAAATTATTAAGAAAAATTTTTTCTTGAGACAGAATCTCACTCTGTTGCCCAGGCTGGAGTGCAGTGGCATAATTATAGCTCACTGCATCCTTGATCTCCTGGGCTCATGAGATCCTCCTTCATCAGCCTCCTGAGTAGCTGAGACTACAGGTGTGCGCCACCATACCTAGCTAATTGTTTTTTATTTTTAGTAGAGACGAGGTCTCACTATGTTGCCCAGGCTGGTCTCGAACTTCTGAGCTCAAATGGTGCTCCTGCCTCAGCCTCCCAAAGTGCTGGGATCACAGACATGAGCCACCATGCCTGGCTTGAAAAGCAATTTCAAATAAATAAGCTTTAGATACATGTTACCATGACTCTAATGTTGAGAAAAACAGAAATCCTTGCCTAGCTAACTTTGGACTTCTTTAATTTCAAAAAGTCTGGTAAGCTCCCTTCCATGAGAATGAGGAGTGCCCGGAGTCCCCACCCAGCCCAGCTTCTGTGGAAGCCTCAGCCGCCCTCATGCTCATGGGGACCCCGTGTCTCACTGCAATCCAAAAGGCTGGGACTGTGCATGCATGGGACACAATGCTAGGATGCTTGAGGTTCAGCTCAAGATGCTAACTTCAACCCTTGGGAATTAGTGTCTGTCTCTCTTCCTCACCTTCTAAGCCCTGCTGCTCAGAGTCTGGCCTTCGATCTACACTGGGCATTCTGAATGGGGCATGACAGAGGCAGGAATGAAGGCTCCCCAAGAAATGCTGAATCACAAACTTCATTTAAATAGGACTTGTTGGGTGATCCTTATGCATAGTAAAATTTGAGAAACACTTTAATCGCTTCTGTATTATCGATTATGAAGTAACCTAAGCTTTTTTAAAAGACCCTAATCTTTACATAACAGTACTCTCTGACAGCCTGTGACATCTTTCTCCTCTTCTTTCTCTAGCAGGTGTGTGCTCTGTGCTCCTGCTCCTCACCACACGATGGCCCCAGAGCCCTACCAAACCTATAAATGAGTCCAGAGGCCTAAAATGCTTCTCTCAAAGGTCGTGCTGATTTCCTGATTAAAAGATTAAAAGAGCTGGGCACAGTGGCTCATGCTTGTAATCACACCACTTTGCGAGGCCGAGGCGGGTGGATCACCTGAGGTCAGGAGTCAGAGACCAGCTTCGCCAACAAGCTGAAACCCCATCACTACTAAAAATGCAAAAATTAGCTGGGCGTGGTGATGTGCGCCCTGTAACCCCAGCTACTCAGGAGGCTGAGGCAGGAGAATGGCTTGAACCCAGGAGGCAGAGGTTGCAGTGAGGCGAGGTCATGCCATCGCACTCCAGCCTGGGGACAAGAGCAAGACTTTGTCACCAAAAAACAAAACAAAACAAAACAAAAACAAACAAACAAACATTAAAAGTGATCATTCCCACAGAGAATAGATTTGGATATTTTCCCAGAAATTTTGTCTTACAAACCTGTACATGTTTACAGGTCCCCATGACACAAGGCTTTTTATCACTTTCAGTGCAATGTGCTTTCTAATATGCGATATGGATTTAAAATTAGTCACAACCAACCTATTATAAGAATGCACTCTCCTTTAGGACATGGACATTTGAGGAACCACCTCTGAGCTCAGTATTTTAGCATGGATCTACCTTCAAATCTAAAAAAATTATTGTATATTTTTGAGCTCGAAATAGGACAAAAAATGTTTGGTTTCTTGCCATTGTGTTAGTATTCTTTTTGTCCTGGCTTAGAGCTTTATTGCGGCATAACTGGTGCACAGTAAACTGCACATATTTAAAACCTACATGGTGAAAAGTTCTGACGTATCTCCACACCAGCAAGACTTAGATCACAGTCAGAAAAACGAGGCTCCTATCACCCCAGAGTTCTCCTGCGCTCACTGTCTGCAAGCCCCTCTCCAGGAAGAGCTGCTTCCTGTCATTATAGACGTGTCTGCATCTTCTTGAATTGTGCAACATGCAATCATACAGTGCTCACTGTTCTGCTGCCAGCTCTTCTTGCTCAGCGTGATGTGTTCAAGATTCAGCAACACAGGCTGCATCAGCGGCTGCTGCCTTTTCGTTGCTGAGCCATCCTCCATTACACTGATACGTCCTGATTGGTTTAGCCGTTGACTTGCTGGTGGATATCTAGGTCATTTCTAGGTGTTAGTTGTCACAAATAAAACTACAATAAATATTAGTGTGCAAATATTTGTGTAGAAATAGACTATCATTTCTCTTTTCTTTTTTCTTTCTTTCTTTCTCCTTCCTTCCTTCTCTCTATCTCTTTCCTTCCTTCTCTTTCTTTCTTTCTTTCTTTCTTTCTTTCTTTCTTTCTTTCTTTCTTTCTTTCTTTCTTTCTCTTTCTTTCTTTTGAGACAAGATCTTGCTCTGCTGCTCAGGCTAGAATGCAGTGGTGCAATTATGGCTCACTGCAGCCTTGACCTCCTGGGCTCAAGCAGACCTCCCAGGATCAAGCAGTTTTCCTACACCTCCCTAGTAACTGGGACTGCAGACACATACCACCATGCCTGGCTATTTGTTTACTTATTTATTTATTTATTTTTGTAGAGGTAGGATCTCCCTCTGTTGCCCAGGCTGTTCTCAAACTTCTGGGCTCAAGCAGACCTCCTGCCTTGGTCTCCCAAAGCACTGGGATTACAGGCATGCACCACTCTGCCCAGGTGCTATCATTTCTTTTACAGAAATATCTAGGAGGGAAATGATGGGGTTAAATGGAAGGTATATTTGTAATTTGTAAAGAAATGTCCAAACTGTTTTCCAAACTTGTTGTACCATTTTACATTTCCACCAGCAGTATCTGAGAGTTCCAGGTGTTTTACATTCTCACCAACACTTGGTAGGGTCACCTTTTGATATGCGTGTGTGTGTGCTGGTATCTCACAGTGGCTTTCAATTGTATATCCCTAATTACTCTGATATGCAGCACATTTCCATGTGCTTATTGCCATCTGTGTGTCACCTTTAGAGAAGTGTCTGTCCAAATTGTTGGCCCATTTTTGACTTAGAATGATTGTTCTCTTTCATTTTTAATTAATTAATTAACTAATTTATTTTTTATTATTATACTATAACTTCTAGGGTACATGTGCACAATGGGCAGGTTTGTAACGTATGTATATTAGTGACATGTCAGTGTGCTGCACCCATCAACTCGTCAGCACACATCAATTCGTCATTTACATCAGGTATAACTCCCAATGACATCCCGCACCCCTCCCCATAATAGGCCCCAGTGTCTGATGTTCCCCATCCCTGGTCCAAGGAATCTCATTTTTCAATTCCCACCTATGAGTGAGAATATGCAGTGCTTGGTTTTCTGTTCTTCCGATAGTTTGCTGAGAATGATGGTTTTCAGCTGCATCCACGTCCCTATAAAGGACACAAGGTCATCCTTTTTTATGGTTGTATAGTACTCCATGGTGAACACACCCCGTGATCCAGCCTGTTTCTGATAATGTGAGTCATATCATCTCCCCCTTTGGTAATGATGAAGTCTTTTACAGATGGGTGTACGCCCCCAGTGTGCACACCCTCACAGGGTGTACACCTGTCCGTATTGGGAGTCCTATCCTTCTCTTGCTCCCTGAAGATGAACAACAGTATCGCAGGAGTGTTTCTACTCCCTGTGATATTGGGTGTCCTATCCTGGTCTCCCAGGCGGAAATCGAAACAATATCACTGCAAGCGTGTACACCTTTTGTGATATTTTAAGTACTATCATTCTCTCCCCGGTGGATATCAGGAACACGTCTATTAATTATTAATATTAATCAATATAATAAAAATTAATAATTATTATCAATATTAATGATCACAAGAAAGATAGTAAACTTCATACTGGTTTAAATTGTCAATGATTTCTGCTAATCATTAATAGTAATATCACTATTAATAATAATATAAAGATATCAGCAACTAATGTTACTGAAATCAATACAAAGTGATGTTGGTAATAAAATAAGAGTTAGTATTAGGGACTAATAATATTGCTAAATGATATTAATATTAATAATTAATATTAAGCGTGCATAGTCATGTCTTTAAAATCATTATTCATAATTAATCATGGGATCCTATTCTTTATGAGTAAAATTGACAATTATTAAAATCAATCATTGATGTTTAATGGTCATATTATTACTCCTAATACCACAGGGAGTGTACACCTGCCTGTGATGTAGTTGCTAATATCCAGGGACGGAGAGCATGATTTTAGCTTTAATATCGCAGTAGGTGTACACTCACCCCGTGAGGCTGATCCTAATATCCAGCAGGCTAGAGTATGACATGACTCCCAACAGAGCAATGAATGGACAGCCACCTGGTAATATTGCACCTAATATTCCCAGAAGAAGCCTATGTTATTGCTCCCAATATCGCATGGAGGGTACAGCTCTTCTGTGATAGTCTTCCCAGTATCCGGAGGGGGAGAGGATGATAATAATTCGCAGGCTGTGTTCACCCTCCCTGTGATATTGTTATGCATATCCTGGAAGGGACAGGGTGATATTACATACGATGCAGCAGGAGGCGTAGACCCAGCCTGGAATATTCTTCCTAATATCCATGGAGGGGAGAAGCTGATATTACTGCCATTATGGCAGAGGGTGTACATCTACCCTGTGACATTCCTTTTAATATTCCAAGGCCGAGAGTTGCATATGACTCCCAGGATGACAGACACTGTACAGCAAAGTGTGATACTCTTTCTAATATCGGGAAGGGGAGAAGATGGTATTAATCCCCATATGGCAGAAGGTGAAAATAAACTGTGATATCTGTGAGACACCCCACAGGCTGTGGGGACTAATAGCCAATCCCTCTCCCCACCGGCCACTGGGGGCCCCATCGCCAGGGGGTGGCGCACCCCCGCGACCCGGCTCCCAGCAGCCACCCCGGCCCGCCCCCAGGCGGCTGGGGGCCACATAGCCGGGGGGTGGCCCACCCCAGGCGATCCGGCCCCCAGCAGTACCCAGAGCCCGCCACCCGGCGACTGGGGGAACTATCGTGGGGGGTGCAGGCACCCCCCGTGATCGGGCTCCCAGCCGCCACCCCCGGCCCGCCCCCCTGGCTCTTGGGAGCCCTGTGGACTCACAGCCTCTTTTGGATATTGTCAGTAATATCATCTCCCCAGCTGAAAATTTTCAACTGCTTCTCAGACGATTGTACACCCCCAGTGTGCACACCCTCAGAGGGAGTAACTCCCTCTGTATTAGGAGTCATATCAGCCTCTTCCTCCCTGAATATTCAGAACAGTATCCCAGGGTTGTTTCTACTTCCAGTGACACTGATTGTCATATCTTCCTCTAACAAGCAGAAGTTCGAAACACTATCACGGGGGGTGTACACCATCTGTGATATAGAAATTAACAACGTCCTTTCCCCGGTGGATATCAGGAACAAGTCTATTAATCATTAATATTAATAATTATATTAATAATAATAATTATTATTGATATTAATGATCACAATAAAGAGAGGAAAAATTCATACTGGTTTAAAATGTTAACGATTTGTAATAATAATTATTAGTAATATCACTATTGATAATAATATGATGATATTAGCAATTAATGTGACTTAAATCAATACCCAGTGATGCTGGGAATCAAATAATAATTGGTATTAGGAACTAATAATATTATTTGATGACATTAATATTAATATTAATTCAAAACATGCATAATCATGTATTTAAAATCATTATCCATAATTAATAATGGTATCCTATGAATTTTTAGTAACATTGATAATTATTAAAATCGATCATTGATGATTCACAATCATATTATTATTCCTAATTCCACAGGAAGTGTCAACCTACTTTTGATGCTGTTCTTACTATTCAGGGACGGAAAGCAGGATTTTAGTTTTAATATCGCAGTAGGTGTACACTCACCACGTGACACTGATCCTAATATAAAGGAGGGTAGAGTATCACATGACTCCAAACATAAAAATGAATGGATAGCTACCCGGTAATATTGCTCGAAATATTCCAGGAAGAAGCCTTTGCTATTAGTCCGAATATGGCACTGAGGGTACAGCTCTTCTGAGATATTTTTCCTAGTATACAGAGGGGGAGAGGATGATAATAATTTGCAGGCTGTGTGCTCCCGCCCAGTGATATTGTAATTACTATCCCGGGAGGGAGAGGATGATATTGCACTCTGTACAGCAGGAGGCGTACACCCAGCCTGGGATATTGTTCCTAATATCCATGGAGGGGACAGGCTGATATTACTCGCACTGAGGCACAGGGTGGACATTCACCCTGTTTCGTCCTTCTCAATATACCAAGGCCGAGAGACTGATATTAATCTCAGTAATACAGACACTGAACAACCCCTTGTGATACTCTTCCCAATATCCACATCAGGTTCCCAGAGGACACCACTGGCCGGCCCCCCTGGCTTCTGGGAGCCCCATCGCCGGGGGGTCAGGCACGCCCCCCAATGGAGCTACTAGCCGCCACCCCCGGCCGCCCCCCTGGCTTCTGGGAGCCCCATCGCGGAGAGTGCAGGCACCCGCCGCGATCGGTCTCCCAGCCGCCCACCGGGCCCGCCCCATTGGCTTCTGGGAGACCCATCGCCAGGGGTGCAGGCACCCCCCATGATCGTGCTCACAGCCACCACACCCGGCCCGCCCCCCTGGCTACTGGGGGCCCCATCGCCGGTGTTGCAGGCACCCTCCGCGATCGGGCACCCAGCTGCAGCCCCGGCCCGCCCCCCTGGCTTCTGGGAGCCTTGTGGACTCACGGCCTCTTTTTGATATTGTCAGTATATCACCCCCCATTCGAAAATTTTCAACTCCTTCTCAGACGAGTGTACACCCCCAGTGTGCACACCCTCAGAGGGAGTAACCCCCTCTGTATTAGGAGTCACATCAGCCTTTCCTCCCTGAATATTCAGAACAATATCGCACCGTCGTTTCTACTGCCATTGACACTGATTGTCATATCCTCCTCTCCCAAGCAGAAGTTGGAAACTCTGTCATGGGGGGTGTACACCATCTGTCGTATAGAAATTAACATCGTCCTCTCCCGGGTGAACATCAGGAACAAGTCTATTAATCATTAATATTAATAATTATGTGAATATTAATAATAATTATTGATATTAATGATCACAATAAAGAGAGTAAAAATGAATACTGGTTTAAAAGGTTAACCATTTGTAATAATAATTATTAGTAATATCACTATTAATAATCATAAGATGATATTAGCAATTAATGAGACTTAAATCAATACCCAGTGATGCTGGGAATCAAATGATGATTACTATTAGGAACTAATATTATTTGATGACATTAATATTAATAATTAATTGAAAGCAGACATAATCATGTATTGAAAATCATTATCCATAATTAATAATGGTATCTTATGAATTTTTAGTATCATTGATAATTCTTAAAATCGATCATTGATGATTAATAATCATATTATTATTCCTAATTCCACAGGAAGTGTAAACCTACTTGTGATGCTGTTCTTAATATCCAGGGTCGGAAAGCAGGACTTTAGTTTTAATATCGCAGTAGGTGTACACTCACCACGTGACACTGATCCTAATATGAACGGGGGTAGAGTATCACATGACTCCAATTATAGCAATGGATGGATAGCTACGCGGTTCTATTGCTCCTAATATTCCCGGAAGAAGCCTTTGCTATTAGTCCGAATATGGCACTGAGGGGACAGCTTTTCTGAGATATAGTTCCTAGTATACGGAGTTGGAGAGGATGATAATAATTCGCAGGCTGTGTGCTCACGCCCAGTGATATTGTAATTACTATCCCGGGAGGGAGAGGATGATACTGCACTCTGTACAGCAGGAGGCGTACACCCAGTCTGGGATATTTTTCCTAATATCCATGGAGGGGACAGGCTGATATTACTCGCAATGTGGCACAGGCTGGACATTCACCCTATTTCATCCTTCTCAATATTCCAAAGCCGAGAGACAGATATTAATCTCAGTATCACAGACACTGGAAAACCCCTTGTGATACTCTTCCAAATACCCAGATCAGGTTGCAAGGAGCCACCCACGGAGGGCGCCCCTGGCTTCTGGGAGCCCCATCGCGGGGAGATCAGACACGCCCCCCGATCGGGCACACAGCCACCACCCCCGGCCCGCCCCCCTGGCTCCTGGGAGCCCCATCGCCGTGGGTGCAGGCACCCCCCGCGATCGGGCTCCCAGCCGCCACCCCCGGCCCGCCCCCCTGGCTTCTGGGAGCCCCATCGCCGGGGGTGCAGGCACCCCCCGCGGTCGGGCTCCCAGCCGCCACCCCCGGCCCGCCCCCCTGGCTCCTGGGAGCCCCATCGCCGGGGGTGCAGGCACCCCCCGCGGTCGGGCTCCCAGCCGCCACCCCCGGCCCGCCCCCCTGGCTCCTGGGAGCCCCATCGCCGGGGGTGCAGGCACCCCCCGCGGTCGGGCTCCCAGCCGCCTCCCCCGGCCCGCCCCCCTGGCTCCTGGGAGCCCCATCGCCGGGGGTGCAGGCACCCCCCGCGGTCGGGCTCCCAGCCGCCTCCCCCGGCCCGCCCCCCTGGCTCTTGGGAGCCCCATCGCCGGGGGTGCAGGCACCCCCCGCGGTCGGGCTCCCAGCCGCCACCCCCGGCCCGCCCCCCCGGCTCCCAGCCGCCACCCCCGGCCCGCCCCCCCGGCTCCTGGGAGCCCCATCGCCGGGGGTGCCTGCACCCCCCGCGGTCGGGCTCCCAGCCGCCACCCCCGGCCCGCCCCGCCGGCTCCTGGGAGCCCCATCGCCGGGGGTGCAGGCACCCCCCGCGGTCGGGCTCCCAGCCGCCACCCCGGCCCGCCCCCCTGGCTCCTGGGAGCCCCATCGCCGGGGGTGCAGGCACCAGCCGCGGTCGGGCTCCCAGCCGCCCCCCCCGGCCCGCCCCCCTGGCTTCTGGGAGCCCCATCGCCCGGGGTGCAGGCACCCCCCGCGGTCGGGCTCCCAGCCGCCCCCCCCGCCCGCCCCCCTGGCTTCTGGGAGCCCCATCGCCCGGGGTGCAGGCACCCCCCGCGGTCGGGCTCCCAGCCGCCACCCCCGGCCCGCCCCCCTGGCTTCTGGGAGCCCCATCGCCCGGGGTGCAGGCACCCCCCGCGGTCGGGCTCCCAGCCGCCACCCCCGGCCCGCCCCCCTGGCTTCTGGGAGCCCCATCGCCCGGGGTGCAGGCACCCCCCGCGGTCGGGCTCCCAGCCTCCACCCCCGGCCCGCCCCCCTGGCTTCTGGGAGCCCCATCGCCCGGGGTGCAGGCACCCCCCGCGGTCGGGCTCCCAGCCGCCACCCCCCGGCCCGCCCCCCTGGCTTCTGGGAGCCCCATCGCCCGGGGTGCAGGCACCCCCCGCGGTCGGGCTCCCAGCCGCCACCCCCGGCCCGCCCCCCTGGCTTCTGGGAGCCCCATCGCCCGGGGTGCAGGCACCCCCCGCGGTCGGGCTCCCAGCCGCCACCCCCGGCCCGCCCCCCTGGCTTCTGGGAGCCCCATCGCCCGGGGTGCAGGCACCCCCCGCGGTCGGGCTCCAAGCCGCCACCCCCGGCCCGCCCCCCTGGCTTCTGGGAGCCCCATCGCCCGGGGTGCTGGCACCCCCCGCGGTCGGGCTCCCAGCCGCCACCCCCGGCCCGCCCCCCTGGCTTCTGGGAGCCCCATCGCCCGGGGTGCAGGCACCCCCCGCGGTCGGGCTCCCAGCCTCCACCCCCGGCCCGCCCCCCTGGCTTCTGGGAGCCCCATCGCCCGGGGTGCAGGCACCCCCCGCGATCGGGCTCCCAGCCGCCACCCCCGGCCCGCCCCCCTGGCTTCTGGGAGCCCCATCGCCCGGGGTGCAGGCACCCCCCGCGGTCGGGCTCCCAGCCGCCACCCCCGGCCCGCCCCCCTGGCTTCTGGGAGCCCCATCGCCCGGGGTGCAGGCACCCCCCGCGGTCGGGCTCCCAGCCGCCACCCCCGGCCCGCCCCCCTGGCTTCTGGGAGCCCCATCGCCCGGGGTGCAGGCACCCCCCGCGGTCGGGCTCCAAGCCGCCACCCCCGGCCCGCCCCCCTGGCTTCTGGGAGCCCCATCGCCCGGGGTGCAGGCACCCCCCGCGGTCGGGCTCCCAGCCGCCACCCCCGGCCCGCCCCCCTGGCTTCTGGGAGGCCCATCGCCCGGGGTGCAGGCACCCCCCCGCGGTCGGGCTCCAAGCCGCCACCCCCGGCCCGCCCCCCTGGCTTCTGGGAGCCCCATCGCCCGGGGTGCAGGCACCCCCCGCGGTCGGGCTGCCAGCCGCCTCCCCCGGCCCGCCCCCCTGGCTTCTGGGAGCCCCATCGCCCGGGGTGCAGGCACCCCCCGCGGTCGGGCTCCCAGCCGCCACCCCCGGCCCGCCCCCCTGGCTTCTGGGAGCCCCATCGCCCGGGGTGCAGGCACCCCCCGCGGTCGGGCTCCCAGCCGCCACCCCCGGCCCGCCCCCCTGGCTTCTGGGAGCCCCATCGCCCGGGGTGCAGGCACCCCCCGCGGTCGGGCTCCCAGCCGCCACCCCCGGCCCGCCCCCCTGGCTTCTGGGAGCCCCATCGCCCGGGGTGCAGGCACCCCCCGCGGTCGGGCTCCCAGCCGCCCCCCCCGGGCCGCCCCCCTGGCTTCTGGGAGCCCCATCGCCCGGGGTGCAGGCACCCCCCGCGGTCGGGCTCCCAGCCGCCCCCCCGGCCCTCCCCCCTGGCTTCTGGGAGCCCCATCGCCCGGGGTGCAGGCACCCCCCGCGGTCGGGCTGCCAGCCGCCACCCCCGGCCCGCCCCCCTGGCTTCTGGGAGCCCCATCGCCCGGGGTGCAGGCACCCCCCGCGGTCGGGCTCCCAGCCGCCACCCCCGGCCCGCCCCCCCGGCTTCTGGGAGCCCCATCGCCCGGGGTGCAGGCACCCCCCGCGGTCGGGCTCCCAGCCGCCACCCCCGGCCCGCCCCCCCGGCTCCTGGGAGCCCCATCGCCGGGGGTGCAGGCACCCCCCGCGGTCGGGCTCCCAGCCGCCACCCCCGGCCCGCCCCCCCGGCTCCCAGCCGCCACCCCCGGCCCGCCCCCCCGGCTCCTGGGAGCCCCATCGCCGGGGGTGCCTGCACCCCCCACGGTCGGGCTCCCAGCCGCCACCCCCGGCCCGCCCCCCTGGCTTCTGGGAGCCCCATCGCCCGGGGTGCAGGCACCCCCCGCGGTCGGGCTCCCAGCCCCCACCCCCGGCCCGCCCCCCTGGCTTCTGGGAGCCCCATCGCCCGGGGTGCAGGCACCCCCCGCGGTCGTGCTCCCAGCCGCCACCCCCGGCCCGCCCCCCTGGCTTCTGGGAGCCCCATCGCCCGGGGTGCAGGCACCCCCCGCGGTCGGGCTCCCAGCCGCCACCCCCGGCCCGCCCCCCTGGCTTCTGGGAGCCCCATCGCCCGGGGTGCAGGCACCCGCCGCGGTCGGGCTCCAGGCCGCCACCCCCGGCCCGCCCCCCTGGCTTCTGGGAGCCCCATCGCCGGGGGTGCAGGCACCCCCCGCGGTCGGGCTCCCAGCCGCCACCCGCGGCCCGCCCCCCTGGCTTCTGGGAGCCCCATCGCCGGGGGTGCAGGCACCCCCCGTGGTCGGGCTCCCAGCCGCCACCCCCAGCCCGCCCCCCTGGCTTCTGGGAGCCCCATCGCCGGGGGTGCAGGCACCCCCCGCGGTCGGGCTCCCAGCCGCCACCCGCGGCCCGCCCCCCTGGCTTCTGGGAGCCCCATCGCCGGGGGTGCAGGCACCCCCCGCGGTCGGGCTCACAGCCGCCACCCCCGGCCCGCCCCCCTGGCTCCTGGGAGCCCCATCGCCGGGGGTGCAGGCACCCCCCGCGGTCGGGCTCCCAGCCGCCTCCCCCGGCCCGCCCCCCTGGCTCCTGGGAGCCCCATCGCCGGGGGTGCAGGCACCCCCCGCGGTCGGGCTCCCAGCCGCCTCCCCCGGCCCGCCCCCCTGGCTCTTGGGAGCCCCATCGCCGGGGGTGCAGGCACCCCCCGCGGTCGGGCTCCCAGCCGCCACCCCCGGCCCGCCCCCCCGGCTCCCAGCCGCCACCCCCGGCCCGCCCCCCCGGCTCCTGGGAGCCCCATCGCCGGGGGTGCCTGCACCCCCCGCGGTCGGGCTCCCAGCCGCCACCCCCGGCCCGCCCCGCCGGCTCCTGGGAGCCCCATCGCCGGGGGTGCAGGCACCCCCCGCGGTCGGGCTCCCAGCCGCCACCCCGGCCCGCCCCCCTGGCTCCTGGGAGCCCCATCGCCGGGGGTGCAGGCACCAGCCGCGGTCGGGCTCCCAGCCGCCCCCCCCGGCCCGCCCCCCTGGCTTCTGGGAGCCCCATCGCCCGGGGTGCAGGCACCCCCCGCGGTCGGGCTCCCAGCCGCCCCCCCCGCCCGCCCCCCTGGCTTCTGGGAGCCCCATCGCCCGGGGTGCAGGCACCCCCCGCGGTCGGGCTCCCAGCCGCCACCCCCGGCCCGCCCCCCTGGCTTCTGGGAGCCCCATCGCCCGGGGTGCAGGCACCCCCCGCGGTCGGGCTCCCAGCCGCCACCCCCGGCCCGCCCCCCTGGCTTCTGGGAGCCCCATCGCCCGGGGTGCAGGCACCCCCCGCGGTCGGGCTCCCAGCCTCCACCCCCGGCCCGCCCCCCTGGCTTCTGGGAGCCCCATCGCCCGGGGTGCAGGCACCCCCCGCGGTCGGGCTCCCAGCCGCCACCCCCGGCCCGCCCCCCTGGCTTCTGGGAGCCCCATCGCCCGGGGTGCAGGCACCCCCCGCGGTCGGGCTCCCAGCCGCCACCCCCGGCCCGCCCCCCTGGCTTCTGGGAGCCCCATCGCCCGGGGTGCAGGCACCCCCCGCGGTCGGGCTCCCAGCCGCCACCCCCGGCCCGCCCCCCTGGCTTCTGGGAGCCCCATCGCCCGGGGTGCAGGCACCCCCCGCGGTCGGGCTCCAAGCCGCCACCCCCGGCCCGCCCCCCTGGCTTCTGGGAGCCCCATCGCCCGGGGTGCTGGCACCCCCCGCGGTCGGGCTCCCAGCCGCCACCCCCGGCCCGCCCCCCTGGCTTCTGGGAGCCCCATCGCCCGGGGTGCAGGCACCCCCCGCGGTCGGGCTCCCAGCCTCCACCCCCGGCCCGCCCCCCTGGCTTCTGGGAGCCCCATCGCCCGGGGTGCAGGCACCCCCCGCGATCGGGCTCCCAGCCGCCACCCCCGGCCCGCCCCCCTGGCTTCTGGGAGCCCCATCGCCCGGGGTGCAGGCACCCCCCGCGGTCGGGCTCCCAGCCGCCACCCCCGGCCCGCCCCCCTGGCTTCTGGGAGCCCCATCGCCCGGGGTGCAGGCACCCCCCGCGGTCGGGCTCCCAGCCGCCACCCCCGGCCCGCCCCCCTGGCTTCTGGGAGCCCCATCGCCCGGGGTGCAGGCACCCCCCGCGGTCGGGCTCCAAGCCGCCACCCCCGGCCCGCCCCCCTGGCTTCTGGGAGCCCCATCGCCCGGGGTGCAGGCACCCCCCGCGGTCGGGCTCCCAGCCGCCACCCCCGGCCCGCCCCCCTGGCTTCTGGGAGGCCCATCGCCCGGGGTGCAGGCACCCCCCCCGCGGTCGGGCTCCAAGCCGCCACCCCCGGCCCGCCCCCCTGGCTTCTGGGAGCCCCATCGCCCGGGGTGCAGGCACCCCCCGCGGTCGGGCTGCCAGCCGCCTCCCCCGGCCCGCCCCCCTGGCTTCTGGGAGCCCCATCGCCCGGGGTGCAGGCACCCCCCGCGGTCGGGCTCCCAGCCGCCACCCCCGGCCCGCCCCCCTGGCTTCTGGGAGCCCCATCGCCCGGGGTGCAGGCACCCCCCGCGGTCGGGCTCCCAGCCGCCACCCCCGGCCCGCCCCCCTGGCTTCTGGGAGCCCCATCGCCCGGGGTGCAGGCACCCCCCGCGGTCGGGCTCCCAGCCGCCACCCCCGGCCCGCCCCCCTGGCTTCTGGGAGCCCCATCGCCCGGGGTGCAGGCACCCCCCGCGGTCGGGCTCCCAGCCGCCCCCCCCGGGCCGCCCCCCTGGCTTCTGGGAGCCCCATCGCCCGGGGTGCAGGCACCCCCCGCGGTCGGGCTCCCAGCCGCCCCCCCGGCCCTCCCCCCTGGCTTCTGGGAGCCCCATCGCCCGGGGTGCAGGCACCCCCCGCGGTCGGGCTGCCAGCCGCCACCCCCGGCCCGCCCCCCTGGCTTCTGGGAGCCCCATCGCCCGGGGTGCAGGCACCCCCCGCGGTCGGGCTCCCAGCCGCCACCCCCGGCCCGCCCCCCCGGCTTCTGGGAGCCCCATCGCCCGGGGTGCAGGCACCCCCCGCGGTCGGGCTCCCAGCCGCCACCCCCGGCCCGCCCCCCCGGCTCCTGGGAGCCCCATCGCCGGGGGTGCAGGCACCCCCCGCGGTCGGGCTCCCAGCCGCCACCCCCGGCCCGCCCCCCCGGCTCCCAGCCGCCACCCCCGGCCCGCCCCCCCGGCTCCTGGGAGCCCCATCGCCGGGGGTGCCTGCACCCCCCACGGTCGGGCTCCCAGCCGCCACCCCCGGCCCGCCCCCCCGGCTCCTGGGAGCCCCATCGCCGGGGGTGCAGGCACCCCCCGCGGTCGGGCTCCCAGCCGCCACCCCGGCCCGCCCCCCTGGCTCCTGGGAGCCCCATCGCCGGGGGTGCAGGCACCCCCCGCGGTCGGGCTCCCAGCCGCCCCCCCCGGCCCGCCCCCCTGGCTTCTGGGAGCCCCATCGCCCGGGGTGCAGGCACCCCCCGCGGTCGGGCTCCCAGCCGCCCCCCCCGCCCGCCCCCCTGGCTTCTGGGAGCCCCATCGCCCGGGGTGCAGGCACCCCCCTCGGTCGGGCTCCCAGCCGCCACCCCCGGCCCGCCCCCCTGGCTTCTGGGAGCCCCATCGCCCGGGGTGCAGGCACCCCCCGCGGTCGGGCTCCCAGCCGCCACCCCCGGCCCGCCCCCCTGGCTTCTGGGAGCCCCATCGCCCGGGGTGCAGGCACCCCCCGCGGTCGGGCTCCCAGCCTCCACCCCCGGCCCGCCCCCCTGGCTTCTGGGAGCCCCATCGCCCGGGGTGCAGGCACCCCCCGCGGTCGGGCTCCCAGCCTCCACCCCCGGCCCGCCCCCCTGGCTTCTGGGAGCCCCATCGCCCGGGGTGCAGGCACCCCCCGCGGTCGGGCTCCCAGCCGCCACCCCCGGCCCGCCCCCCTGGCTTCTGGGAGCCCCATCGCCCGGGGTGCAGGCACCCCCCGCGGTCGGGCTCCCAGCCGCCACCCCCGGCCCGCCCCCCTGGCTTCTGGGAGCCCCATCGCCCGGGGTGCAGGCACCCCCCGCGGTCGGGCTCCCAGCCGCCACCCCCGGCCCGCCCTCCTGGCTTCTGGGAGCCCCATCGCCCGGGGTGCAGGCACCCCCCGCGGTCGGGCTCCCAGCCGCCACCCCCGGCCCGCCCCCCTGGCTTCTGGGAGCCCCATCGCCCGGGGTGCAGGCACCCCCCGCGGTCGGGCTCCCAGCCGCCACCCCCGGCCCGCCCCCCTGGCTTCTGGGAGCCCCATCGCCCGGGGTGCAGGCACCCCCCGCGGTCGGGCTCCCAGCCTCCACCCCCGGCCCGCCCCCCTGGCTTCTGGGAGCCCCATCGCCCGGGGTGCAGGCACCCCCTGCGGTCGGGCTCCCAGCCGCCACCCCCGGCCCGCCCCCCTGGCTTCTGGGAGCCCCATCGCCCGGGGTGCAGCCACCCCCCGCGGTCGGGCTCCCAGCCGCCACCCCCGGCCCGCCCCCCTGGCTTCTGGGAGCCCCATCGCCCGGGGTGCAGGCACCCCCCGCGGTCGGGCTCCCAGCCGCCACCCCCGGCCCGCCCCCCTGGCTTCTGGGAGCCCCATCGCCCGGGGTGCAGGCACCCCCCGCGGTCGGGCTCCAAGCCGCCACCCCCGGCCCGCCCCCCTGGCTTCTGGGAGCCCCATCGCCCGGGGTGCAGGCACCCCCCGCGGTCGGGCTCCCAGCCGCCACCCCCGGCCCGCCCCCCTGGCTTCTGGGAGGCCCATCGCCCGGGGTGCAGGCACCCCCCGCGGTCGGGCTCCAAGCCGCCACCCCCGGCCCGCCCCCCTGGCTTCTGGGAGCCCCATCGCCCGGGGTGCAGGCACCCCCCACGGTCGGGCTGCCAGCCGCCTCCCCCGGCCCGCCCCCCTGGCTTCTGGGAGCCCCATCGCCCGGGGTGCAGGCACCCCCCGCGGTCGGGCTCCCAGCCGCCACCCCCGGCCCGCCCCCCTGGCTTCTGGGAGCCCCATCGCCCGGGGTGCAGGCACCCCCCGCGGTCGGGCTCCCAGCCGCCATCCCCGGCCCGCCCCCCTGGCTTCTGGGAGCCCCATCGCCCGGGGTGCAGGCACCCCCCGCGGTCGGGCTCCCAGCCGCCACCCCCGGCCCGCCCCCCTGGCTTCTGGGAGCCCCATCGCCCGGGGTGCAGGCACCCCCCGCGGTCGGGCTCCCAGCCGCCCCCCCCGGCCCGCCCCCCTGGCTTCTGGGAGCCCCATCGCCCGGGGTGCAGGCACCCCCCGCGGTCGGGCTCCCAGCCGCCCCCCCCGGCCCGCCCCCCTGGCTTCTGGGAGCCCCATCGCCCGGGGTGCAGGCACCCCCCGCGGTCGGGCTGCCAGCCGCCACCCCCGGCCCGCCCCCCTGGCTTCTGGGAGCCCCATCGCCCGGGGTGCAGGCACCCCCCGCGGTCGGGCTCCCAGCCGCCACCCCCGGCCCGCCCCCCTGGCTTCTGGGAGCCCCATCGCCCGGGGTGCAGGCACCCCCCGCGGTCGGGCTCCCAGCCGCCCCCCCCGGCCCGCCCCCCTGGCTTCTGGGAGCCCCATCGCCCGGGGTGCAGGCACCCCCCGCGGTCGTGCTCCCAGCCGCCACCCCCGGCCCGCCCCCCTGGCTTCTGGGAGCCCCATCGCCCGGGGTGCAGGCACCCCCCGCGGTCGGGCTCCCAGCCGCCACCCCCGGCCCGCCCCCCTGGCTTCTGGGAGCCCCATCGCCCGGGGTGCAGGCACCCCCCGCGGTCGGGCTCCCAGCCGCCACCCCCGGCCCGCCCCCCTGGCTTCTGGGAGCCCCATCGCCCGGGGTGCAGGCACCCCCCGCGGTCGGGCTCCCAGCCCCCACCCCCGGCCCGCCCCCCTGGCTTCTGGGAGCCCCATCGCCCGGGGTGCAGGCACCCCCCGCGGTCGTGCTCCCAGCCGCCACCCCCGGCCCGCCCCCCTGGCTTCTGGGAGCCCCATCGCCCGGGGTGCAGGCACCCCCCGCGGTCGGGCTCCCAGCCGCCACCCCCGGCCCGCCCCCCTGGCTTCTGGGAGCCCCATCGCCCGGGGTGCAGGCACCCGCCGCGGTCGGGCTCCAGGCCGCCACCCCCGGCCCGCCCCCCTGGCTTCTGGGAGCCCCATCGCCGGGGGTGCAGGCACCCCCCGCGGTCGGGCTCCCAGCCGCCACCCGCGGCCCGCCCCCCTGGCTTCTGGGAGCCCCATCGCCGGGGGTGCAGGCACCCCCCGTGGTCGGGCTCCCAGCCGCCACCCCCAGCCCGCCCCCCTGGCTTCTGGGAGCCCCATCGCCGGGGGTGCAGGCACCCCCCGCGGTCGGGCTCCCAGCCGCCACCCGCGGCCCGCCCCCCTGGCTTCTGGGAGCCCCATCGCCGGGGGTGCAGGCACCCCCCGCGGTCGGGCTCACAGCCGCCACCCCCGGCCCGCCCCCCTGGCTTCTGGGAGCCCCATCGCCGGGGGTGCAGGCACCCCCCGCGGTCGGGCTCCCAGCCGCCACCCGCGGCCCGCCCCCCTGGCTTCTGGGAGCCCCATCGCCGGGGGTGCAGGCACCCCCCCGCGGTCGGGCTCCCAGCCGCCACCCCCGGCCCGCCCCCCTGGCTTCTGGGAGCCCCATCGCCGGGGGTGCAGGCACCCCCCGTGGTCGGGCTCCGAGCCGCCACCCGCGGCCCGCCCCCCTGGCTTCTGGGAGCCCCATCGCCGGGGGTGCAGGCACCCCCCGCGGTCGGGCTCCCAGCCGCCACCCCCGGCCCGCCCCCCTGGCTTCTGGGAGCCCCATCGCCGGGGGTGCAGGCACCCCCCGCGGTCGGGCTCCCAGCCGCCACCCCCGGCCCGCCCCCCTGGCTTCTGGGAGCCCCATCGCCGGGGGTGCAGGCAACCCCCGCGGTCGGGCTCCCAGCCGCCACCCGCGGCCCGCCCCCCTGGCTTCTGGGAGCCCCATCGCCGGGGGTGCAGGCACCCCCCGCGGTCGGGCTCCCAGCCGCCACCCCCGGCCCGCCCCCCTGGCTTCTGGGAGCCCCATCGCCGGGGGTGCAGGCACCCCCCGCGGTCGGGCTCCCAGCCGCCACCCGCGGCCCGCCCCCCTGGTTTCTGGGAGCCCCATCGCCGGGGGTGCAGGCACCCCCCGCGGTCGGGCTCCCAGCCGCCACCCCCGGCCCGCCCCCCTGGCTTCTGGGAGCCCCATCGCCGGGGGTGCAGGCACCCCCCGCGGTCCGGCTCCCAGCCGCCACCCCCGGCCCGCCCCCCTGGCTTCTGGGAGCCCCATCGCCGGGGGTGCAGGCACCCCCCGCGGTCGGGCTCCCAGCCGCCACCCGCGGCCCGCCCCCCTGGCTTCTGGGAGCCCCATCGCCGGGGGTGCAGGCACCCCCCGCGGTCCGGCTCCCAGCCGCCACCCCCGGCCCGCCCCCCTGGCTTCTGGGAGCCCCATCGCCGGGGGTGCAGGCACCCCCCGCGGTCGGGCTCCCAGCCGCCACCCGCGGCCCGCCCCCCTGGCTTCTGGGAGCCCCATCGCCGGGGGTGCAGGCACCCCCCGCGGTCGGGCTCCCAGCCGCCACCCGCGGCCCGCCCCCCTGGCTTCTGGGAGCCCCATCGCCTGGGGTGCAGGCACCCCCCGCGGTCGGGCTCCCCGCCGCCACCCCCGGCCCGCCCCCCTGGCTTCTGGGAGCCCCATCGCCGGGGGTGCAGGCACCCCCCGCGGTCGGGCTCCCAGCCGCCACCCGCGGCCCGCCCCCCTGGCTTCTGGGAGCCCCATCGCCGGGGGTGCAGGCACCCCCCGCGGTCGGGCTCCCAGCCGCCACCCCCGGCCCGCCCCCCTGGCTTCTGGGAGCCCCATCGCCGGGGGTGCAGGCACCCCCCGCGTTCGGGCTCCCAGCCGCCACCCGCGGCCCGCCCCCCTGGCTTC
Organism: Macaca fascicularis; assembly: GCF_037993035.2. Taxonomy (NCBI): domain Eukaryota; kingdom Metazoa; phylum Chordata; class Mammalia; order Primates; family Cercopithecidae; genus Macaca; species Macaca fascicularis. The sequence continues at coordinate 3,908,828 of NC_088383.1, read as the reverse complement.
TGGGAGCCCCATCGCCGGGGGTGCAGGCACCCCCCGCGGTCGGGCTCCCAGCCGCCACCCCCGGCCCGCCCCCCTGGCTTCTGGGAGCCCCATCGCCGGGGGTGCAGGCACCCCCCGCGGTCGGGCTCCCAGCCGCCACCCGCGGCCCGCCCCCCTGGCTTCTGGGAGCCCCATCGCCGGGGGTGCAGGCACCCCCCGCGGTCGGGCTCCCAGCCGCCACCCGCGGCCCGCCCCCCTGGCTTCTGGGAGCCCCATCGCCGGGGGTGCAGGCATCCCCCGCGGTCGGGCTCCCAGCCGCCACCCGCGGCCCGCCCCCCTGGCTTCTGGGAGCCCCATCGCCGGGGGTGCAGGCACCCCCCGCGGTGGGGCTCCCAGCCGCCACCCCCGGCCCGCCCCCCTGGCTTCTGGGAGCCCCATCGCCGGGGGTGCAGGCACCCCCCGCGGTCGGGCTCCCAGCCGCCACCCGCGGCCAGCCCCCCTGGCTTCTGGGAGCCCCATCGCCGGGGGTGCAGGCACCCCCGCGGTCGGGCTCCCAGCCGCCACCCCCGGCCCGCGCCCCGGGCTTCTGGGAGCCCCATCGCCGGGGGTGCAGGCACCCCCCGCGGTCCGGCTCCCAGCCGCCACCCCCGGCCCGCCCCCCTGGCTTCTGGGAGCCCCATCGCCGGGGGTGCAGGCACCCCCCGCGGTCGGGCTCCCAGCCGCCACCCGCGGCCCGCCCCCCTGGCTTCTGGGAGCCCCATCGCCGGGGGTGCAGGCACCCCCCGCGGTCGGGCTCCCAGCCGCCACCCGCGGCCCGCCCCCCTGGCTTCTGGGAGCCCCATCGCCGGGGGTGCAGGCACCCCCCGCGGTCGGGCTTCCAGTCGCCACCCGCGGCCCGCCCCCCTGGCTTCTGGGAGCCCCATCGCCGGGGGTGCAGGCACCCCCCGCGGTCGGGCTCCCAGCCGCCACCCGCGGCCCGCCCCCCTGGCTTCTGGGAGCCCCATCGCGGGGGGTGCAGGCACCCCCCGCGGTCGGGCTCCCAGCCGCCACCCCCGGCCCGCCCCCCTGGCTTCTGGGAGCCCCATCGCCGGGGGTGCAGGCACCCCCCGCGGTCGGGCTCCCAGCCGCCACCCGCGGCCCGCCCCCCTGCCTTCTGGGAGCCCCATCGCCGGGGTGCAGGCACCCCCCGCGGTTGGGCTCCCAGCCGCCACCCCCGGCCCGCCCCCCTGGCTTCTGGGAGCCCCATCGCCGGGGGTGCAGGCACCCCCCGCGGTCGGGCTCCCAGCCGCCACCCGCGGCCCGCCCCCCTGGCTTCTGGGAGCCCCATCGCCGGGGGTGCAGGCACCCCCCGCGGTCGGGCTCCCAGCCGCCACCCGCGGCCCGCCCCCCTGGCTTCTGGGAGCCCTGTGGACTCACAGCCTCTTTTTGATATTGTCAGTAATATCATCTCCCCATCCGAATTTTTCAACTCCTTCTCACACGAGTGTACACCCCCAGTGTGAACACCCTCAGACGGAATAACCCCCTCTCTATTAGGAGTCACATCAGCCACTTCCTCCCTGAATATTCGGAACAATATCCCACCGTCGTTTCTACTGCCATTGACACTGATTGTCATATCCTCCTCTCCCAAGCAGAAGTTGGAAACTCTGTCATGGGGGGTGTACACCATCTGTCGTATAGAAATTAACATCGTCCTCTCCCGGGTGAACATCAGGAACAAGTCTATTAATCATTAATATTAATAATTATGTGAATATTAATAATAATTATTGATATTAATGATCACAATAAAGAGAGTAAAAATGAATACTGGTTTAAAAGGTTAACCATTTGTAATAATAATTATTAGTAATATCACTATTAATAATCATAAGATGATATTAGCAATTAATGAGACTTAAATCAATACCCAGTGATGCTGGGAATCAAATGATGATTACTATTAGGAACTAATATTATTTGATGACATTAATATTAATAATTAATTGAAAGCAGACATAATCATGTATTGAAAATCATTATCCATAATTAATAATGGTATCTTATGAATTTTTAGTATCATTGATAATTCTTAAAATCGATCATTGATGATTAATAATCATATTATTATTCCTAATTCCACAGGAAGTGTAAACCTACTTGTGATGCTGTTCTTAATATCCAGGGTCGGAAAGCAGGACTTTAGTTTTAATATCGCACTAGGTGTACACTCACCACGTGACACTGATCCTAATATGAACGGGGGTAGAGTATCACATGACTCCAATTATAGCAATGGATGGATAGCTACGCGGTTCTATTGCTCCTAATATTCCCGGAAGAAGCCTTTGCTATTAGTCCGAATATGGCACTGAGGGGACAGCTTTTCTGAGATATAGTTCCTAGTATACGGAGTTGGAGAGGATGATAATAATTCACAGGCTGTGTGCTCACGCCCAGTGATATTGTAATTACTATCCCGGGAGGGAGAGGATGATACTGCACTCTGTACAGCAGGAGGCGTACACCCAGTCTGGGATATTTTTCCTAATATCCATGGAGGGGACAGGCTGATATTACTCGCAAAGTGGCACAGGCTGGACATTCACCCTATTTCATCCTTCTCAATATTCCAAAGCCGAGAGACAGATATTAATCTCAGTATCACAGACACTGGAAAACCCCTTGTGATACTCTTCCAAATATCCAGATCAGGTTGCAAGGAGCCACCCACGGAGGGCGCCCCTGGCTTCTGGGAGCCCCATCGCGGGGAGATCAGACACGCCCCCCGATCGGGCACACAGCCACCACCCCCGGCCCGCCCCCCTGGCTTCTGGGAGCCCCATCGCCGGGGGTGCAGGCACGCCCCCAGATCGGACTCCCAGCCGCCACCCCCGGGCCGCCCACCCGGCTCCTGGGAGGCCCATCGCCGGGGGTGCAGGCACCCCCCGAGATCGGGCTCCCAGACGCCACCCCCGGCCCGCCCCCCCGGCTCCTGGGAGCCCCATCGCCGGGGGTGCAGGCACCCCCCGCGATCGGGCTCCCAGCCGCCACCCACGGCCCGCCCCCCCGGCTCCTGGGAGCCCCATCGCCGGGGGTGCAGGCACCCCCCGCGGTCGGGCTCCCAGCCGCCACCCCCGGCCCGCCCCCCCGGCTCCAGGGAGCCCCATCGCCGGGGGTGCAGGCACCCCCCGCGGTCGGGCTCCCAGCCGCCAACCCCGGCCCGCCCGCCCGGCTCCTGGGAGCCCCATCGCCGGGGGTGCAGGCACCCCCCGCGGTCGGGCTCCCAGCCGCCACCCCCGGCCCGCCCGCCCGGCTCCTGGGAGCCCCATCGCCGGGGGTGCAGGCACCCCCCGCGGTCGGGCTCCCAGCCGCCACCCCCGGTCCGTCCGCCCGGCTCCTGGGAGCACCATCGCCGGGGGTGCAGGCACCCCCCGCGGTCGGGCTCCCAACCGCCACCCCCGGCCCGCCCCCCTGGCTTCTGGGAGCCCCATCGCCGGGGGTGCAGGCACCCCCCGCGGTCGGGCTCCCAGCCGCCACCCCGGCCCGCCCCCCTGGCTTCTGGGAGCCCCATCGCCGGGGGTGCAGGCACCCCCCGCGGTCGGGCTCCCAGCCGCCACCCCCGGCCCGCCCCCCTGGCTTCTGGGAGCCCCATCGCCGGGGGTGCAGGCACCCCCCGCGGTCGGGCTCCCAGCCGCCACCCCCGGCCCGCCCCCCTGGCTTCTGGGAGCCCCATCGCCCCGGGTGCAGGCACCCCCCGCGGTCGGGCTCCCAGCCGCCACCCCCGGCCCGACCCCTGGCTTCTGGGAGCCCCATCGCCCGGGGTGCAGGCACCCCCCGCGGTCGGGCTCCCAGCCGCAACCCGCGGCCCGCCCCCCTGGCTTCTGGGAGCCCCATCGCCGGGGGTGCAGGCACCCCCCGCGGTCGGGCTCCCAGCCGCCAGCCGCGGCCCGCCCCCCTGGCTTCTGGGAGCCCCATCGCCGGGGGTGCAGGCACCCCCCGCGGTCGGGCTCCCAGCCGCCACCCGCGGCCCGCCCCCCTGGCTTCTGGGAGCCCCATCGCCGGGGGTGTAGGCACCCCCCGCGGTCGGGCTCCCAGCCGCCACCCCCGGCCCGCCCCCCCGGCTCCAGGGAGCCCCATCGCCGGGGGTGCAGGCACCCCCCGCGGTCGGGCTCCCAGCCGCCAACCCCGGCCCGCCCGCCCGGCTCCTGGGAGCCCCATCGCCGGGGGTGCAGGCACCCCCCGCGGTCGGGCTCCCAGCCGCCACCCCCGGCCCGCCCGCCCGGCTCCTGGGAGCCCCATCGCCGGGGGTGCAGGCACCCCCCGCGGTCGGGCTCCCAGCCGCCACCCCCGGCCCGCCCCCCTGGCTTCTGGGAGCTCCATCGCCGGGGGTGCAGCACCCCCCGCGGTCGGGCTCCCAGCCGCCACCCCCGGCCCGCCCCCTTGCTTCTGGGAGCCCCATCCCCGGCGGTGCAGGCACCCCCCGCGGTCGGGCTCCCAGCCGCCACCCCCGGCCCGCCCCCCTGGCTTCTGGGAGCCCCATCGCCGGGGGTGCAGGCACCCCCCGCGGTCGGGCTCCCAGCCGCCACCCCCGGCCCGCCCCCCTGGCTTCTGGGAGCCCCATCGCCGGGGGTGCAGGCACCCCCCGCGATCGGGCTCCCAGCCGCCACCCCCGGCCCGCCCCCCTGGCTTCTGGGAGCCCCATCGCCGGGGGTGCAGGCACCCCCCGCGATCGGGCTCCCAGCCGCCACCCCCGGCCCGCCCCCCTGGCTTCTGGGAGCCCCATCGCCGGGGGTGCAGGCACCCCCCGCGATCGGGCTCCCAGCCGCCACCCCCGGCCCGCCCCCCTGCCTTCTGGGAGCCTTGTGGACTCACAGCCTCTTTTTGATATTGTCAGTAATATCATCTCCCCATCCGAATTTTTCAACTCCTTCTCACACGAGTGTACACCCCCAGTGTGCACACCCTCAGACGGAATAACCCCCTCTCTATTAGGAGTCACATCAGCCACTTCCTCCCTGAATATTCGGAACAATATCCCACCGTCGTTTCTACTGCCATTGACACTGATTGTCATATCCTCCTCTCCCAAGCAGAAGTTGGAAACTCTGTCATGGGGGGTGTACACCATCTGTCGTATAGAAATTAACATCGTCCTCTCCCGGGTGAACATCAGGAACAAGTCTATTAATCATTAATATTAATAATTATGTGAATATTAATAATAATTATTGATATTAATGATCACAATAAAGAGAGTAAAAATGAATACTGGTTTAAAAGGTTAACCATTTGTAATAATAATTATTAGTAATATCACTATTAATAATCATAAGATGATATTAGCAATTAATGAGACTTAAATCAATACCCAGTGATGCTGGGAATCAAATGATGATTACTATTAGGAACTAATATTATTTGATGACATTAATATTAATAATTAATTGAAAGCAGACATAATCATGTATTGAAAATCATTATCCATAATTAATAATGGTATCTTATGAATTTTTAGTATCATTGATAATTCTTAAAATCGATCATTGATGATTAATAATCATATTATTATTCCTAATTCCACAGGAAGTGTAAACCTACTTGTGATGCTGTTCTTAATATCCAGGGTCGGAAAGCAGGACTTTAGTTTTAATATCGCAGTAGGTGTACACTCACCACGTGACACTGATCCTAATATGAACGGGGGTAGAGTATCACATGACTCCAATTATAGCAATGGATGGATAGCTACGCGGTTCTATTGCTCCTAATATTCCCGGAAGAAGCCTTTGCTATTAGTCCGAATATGGCACTGAGGGGACAGCTTTTCTGAGATATAGTTCGTAGTATACGCAGTTGGAGAGGATGATAATAATTCGCAGGCTGTGTGCTCACGCCCAGTGATATTGTAATTACTATCCCGGGAGGGAGAGGATGATACTGCACTCTGTACAGCAGGAGGCGTACACCCAGTCTGGGATATTTTTCCTAATATCCATGGAGGGGACAGGCTGATATTACTCGCAATGTGGCACAGGCTGGACATTCACCCTATTTCATCCTTCTCAATATTCCAAAGCCGAGAGACAGATATTAATCTCAGTATCACAGACACTGGAAAACCCCTTGTGATACTCTTCCAAATATCCAGATCAGGTTGCAAGGAGCCACCCACGGAGGGCGCCCCTGGCTTCTGGGAGCCCCATCGCGGGGAGATCAGACACGCCCCCGCGATCGGGCTCCCAGCCGCCACCCCCGGCCCGCCCCCCTGGCTTCTGGGAGCCCCATCGCCGGGGGTGCAGGCACCCCCCGCGATCGGGCTCCCAGCCGCCACCCCCGGCCCGCCCCCCTGGCTTCTGGGAGCCCCATCGCCGGGGGTGCAGGCACCCCCCGCGATCGGGCTCCCAGCCGCCACCCCCGGCCCGCCCCCCTGGCTTCTGGGAGCCCCATCGCCGGGGGTGCAGGCACCCCCCGCGATCGGGCTCCCAGCCGCCACCCCCGGCCCGCCCCCCTGGCTTCTGGGAGCCCCATCGCCGGGGGTGCAGGCACCCCCCGCGATCGGGCTCCCAGCCGCCACCCCCGGCCCGCCCCCCTGGCTTCTGGGAGCCCCATCGCCGGGGGTGCAGGCACCCCCCGCGATCGGGCTCCCAGCCGCCACCCCCGGCCCGCCCCCCTGGCTTCTGGGAGCCCCATCGCCGGGGGTGCAGGCACCCCCCGCGATCGGGCTCCCAGCCGCCACCCCCGGCCCGCCCCCCTGGCTTCTGGGAGCCCCATCGCCGGGGGTGCAGGCACCCCCCGCGATCGGGCTCCCAGCCGCCACCCCCGGCCCGCCCCCCTGGCTTCTGGGAGCCCCATCGCCGGGGGTGCAGGCACCCCCCGCGATCGGGCTCCCAGCCGCCACCCCCGGCCCGCCCCCCTGGCTTCTGGGAGCCCCATCGCCGGGGGTGCAGGCACCCCCCGCGATCGGGCTCCCAGCCGCCACCCCCGGCCCGCCCCCCTGGCTTCTGGGAGCCCCATCGCCGGGGGTGCAGGCACCCCCCGCGATCGGGCTCCCAGCCGCCACCCCCGGCCCGCCCCCCTGGCTTCTGGGAGCCCCATCGCCGGGGGTGCAGGCACCCCCCGCGATCGGGCTCCCAGCCGCCACCCCCGGCCCGCCCCCCTGGCTTCTGGGAGCCCCATCGCCGGGGGTGCAGGCACCCCCCGCGATCGGGCTCCCAGCCGCCACCCCCGGCCCGCCCCCCTGGCTTCTGGGAGCCCCATCGCCGGGGGTGCAGGCACCCCCCGCGATCGGGCTCCCAGCCGCCACCCCCGGCCCGCCCCCCTGCCTTCTGGGAGCCTTGTGGACTCACAGCCTCTTTTTGATATTGTCAGTAATATCATCTCCCCATCCGAATTTTTCAACTCCTTCTCACACGAGTGTACACCCCCAGTGTGCACACCCTCAGACGGAATAACCCCCTCTCTATTAGGAGTCACATCAGCCACTTCCTCCCTGAATATTCGGAACAATATCCCACCGTCGTTTCTACTGCCATTGACACTGATTGTCATATCCTCCTCTCCCAAGCAGAAGTTGGAAACTCTGTCATGGGGGGTGTACACCATCTGTCGTATAGAAATTAACATCGTCCTCTCCCGGGTGAACATCAGGAACAAGTCTATTAATCATTAATATTAATAATTATGTGAATATTAATAATAATTATTGATATTAATGATCACAATAAAGAGAGTAAAAATGAATACTGGTTTAAAAGGTTAACCATTTGTAATAATAATTATTAGTAATATCACTATTAATAATCATAAGATGATATTAGCAATTAATGAGACTTAAATCAATACCCAGTGATGCTGGGAATCAAATGATGATTACTATTAGGAACTAATATTATTTGATGACATTAATATTAATAATTAATTGAAAGCAGACATAATCATGTATTGAAAATCATTATCCATAATTAATAATGGTATCTTATGAATTTTTAGTATCATTGATAATTCTTAAAATCGATCATTGATGATTAATAATCATATTATTATTCCTAATTCCACAGGAAGTGTAAACCTACTTGTGATGCTGTTCTTAATATCCAGGGTCGGAAAGCAGGACTTTAGTTTTAATATCGCACTAGGTGTACACTCACCACGTGACACTGATCCTAATATGAAAGGGGGTAGAGTATCACATGACTCCAATTATAGCAATGGATGGATAGCTACGCGGTTCTATTGCTCCTAATATTCCCGGAAGAAGCCTTTGCTATTAGTCCGAATATGGCACTGAGGGGACAGCTTTTCTGAGATATAGTTCCTAGTATACGCAGTTGGAGAGGATGATAATAATTCGCAGGCTGTGTGCTCACGCCCAGTGATATTGTAATTACTATCCCGGGAGGGAGAGGATGATACTGCACTCTGTACAGCAGGAGGCGTACACCCAGTCTGGGATATTTTTCCTAATATCCATGGAGGGGACAGGCTGATATTACTCGCAATGTGGCACAGGCTGGACATTCACCCTATTTCATCCTTTTCAATATTCCAAAGCCGAGAGACAGATATTAATCTCAGTATCACAGACACTGGAAAACCCCTTGTGATACTCTTCCAAATATCCAGATCAGGTTGCAAGGAGCCACCCACGGAGGGCGCCCCTGGCTTCTGGGAGCCCCATCGCGGGGAGATCAGACACGCCCCCCGATCGGGCACACAGCCGCCACCCCCGGCCCGCCCCCCTGGCTTCTGGGAGCCCCATCGCCGGGGGTGCAGGCACCCCCGGCGATCGGGCTCCCAGCCGCCACCCCCGGCCCGCCCCCCTGGCTTCTGGGAGCCCCATCGCCGGGGGTGCAGGCACCCCCGGCGATCGGGCTCCCAGCCGCCACCCCCGGCCCGCCCCCCTGGCTTCTGGGAGCCCCATCGCCGGGGGTGCAGGCACCCCCGGCGATCGGGCTCCCAGCCGCCACCCCCGGCCCGCCCCCCTGGCTTCTGGGAGCCCCATCGCCGGGGGTGCAGGCACCCCCCGCGATCGGGCTCCCAGCCGCCACCCCCGGCCCGCCCCCCTGGCTTCTGGGAGCCCCATCGCCGGGGGTGCAGGCACCCCCCGCGATCGGGCTCCCAGCCGCCACCCCCGGCCCGCCCCCCTGGCTTCTGGGAGCCCCATCGCCGGGGGTGCAGGCACCCCCGGCGATCGGGCTCCCAGCCGCCACCCCCGGCCCGCCCCCCTGGCTTCTGGGAGCCCCATCGCCGGGGGTGCAGGCACCCCCCGCGATCGGGCTCCCAGCCGCCACCCCCGGCCCGCCCCCCTGGCTTCTGGGAGCCCCATCGCCGGGGGTGCAGGCACCCCCGGCGATCGGGCTCCCAGCCGCCACCCCCGGCCCGCCCCCCTGGCTTCTGGGAGCCCCATCGCCGGGGGTGCAGGCACCCCCGGCGATCGGGCTCCCAGCCGCCACCCCCGGCCCGCCCCCCTGGCTTCTGGGAGCCCCATCGCCGGGGGTGCAGGCACCCCCCGCGATCGGGCTCCCAGCCGCCACCCCCGGCCCGCCCCCCTGGCTTCTGGGAGCCCCATCGCCGGGGGTGCAGGCACCCCCGGCGATCGGGCTCCCAGCCGCCACCCCCGGCCCGCCCCCCTGGCTTCTGGGAGCCCCATCGCCGGGGGTGCAGGCACCCCCGGCGATCGGGCTCCCAGCCGCCACCCCCGGCCCGCCCCCCTGGCTTCTGGGAGCCCCATCGCCGGGGGTGCAGGCACCCCCCGCGATCGGGCTCCCAGCCGCCACCCCCGGCCCGCCCCCCTGGCTTCTGGGAGCCCCATCGCCGGGGGTGCAGGCACCCCCCGCGATCGGGCTCCCAGCCGCCACCCCCGGCCCGCCCCCCTGGCTTCTGGGAGCCCCATCGCCGGGGGTGCAGGCACCCCCCGCGATCGGGCTCCCAGCCGCCACCCCCGGCCCGCCCCCCTGGCTTCTGGGAGCCCCATCGCCGGGGGTGCAGGCACCCCCCGCGATCGGGCTCCCAGCCGCCACCCCCGGCCCGCCCCCCTGGCTTCTGGGAGCCCCATCGCCGGGGGTGCAGGCACCCCCCGCGATCGGGCTCCCAGCCGCCACCCCCGGCCCGCCCCCCTGGCTTCTGGGAGCCCCATCGCCGGGGGTGCAGGCACCCCCCGCGATCGGGCTCCCAGCCGCCACCCCCGGCCCGCCCCCCTGCCTTCTGGGTGCCTTGTGGACTCACAGCCTCTTTTTGATATTGTCAGTAATATCATCTCCCCATCCGAATTTTTCAACTCCTTCTCACACGAGTGTACACCCCCAGTGTGCACACCCTCAGACGGAATAACCCCCTCTCTATTAGGAGTCACATCAGCCACTTCCTCCCTGAATATTCGGAACAATATCCCACCGTCGTTTCTACTGCCATTGACACTGATTGTCATATCCTCCTCTCCCAAGCAGAAGTTGGAAACTCTGTCATGGGGGGTGTACACCATCTGTCGTATAGAAATTAACATCGTCCTCTCCCGGGTGAACATCAGGAACAAGTCTATTAATCATTAATATTAATAATTATGTGAATATTAATAATAATTATTGATATTAATGATCACAATAAAGAGAGTAAAAATGAATACTGGTTTAAAAGGTTAACCATTTGTAATAATAATTATTAGTAATATCACTATTAATAATCATAAGATGATATTAGCAATTAATGAGACTTAAATCAATACCCAGTGATGCTGGGAATCAAATGATGATTACTATTAGGAACTAATATTATTTGATGACATTAATATTAATAATTAATTGAAAGCAGACATAATCATGTATTGAAAATCATTATCCATAATTAATAATGGTATCTTATGAATTTTTAGTATCATTGATAATTCTTAAAATCGATCATTGATGATTAATAATCATATTATTATTCCTAATTCCACAGGAAGTGTAAACCTACTTGTGATGCTGTTCTTAATATCCAGGGTCGGAAAGCAGGACTTTAGTTTTAATATCGCAGTAGGTGTACACTCACCACGTGACACTGATCCTAATATGAACGGGGGTAGAGTATCACATGACTCCAATTATAGCAATGGATGGATAGCTACGCGGTTCTATTGCTCCTAATATTCCCGGAAGAAGCCTTTGCTATTAGTCCGAATATGGCACTGAGGGGACAGCTTTTCTGAGATATAGTTCCTAGTATACGCAGTTGGAGAGGATGATAATAATTCGCAGGCTGTGTGCTCACGCCCAGTGATATTGTAATTACTATCCCGGGAGGGAGAGGATGATACTGCACTCTGTACAGCAGGAGGCGTACACCCAGTCTGGGATATTTTTCCTAATATCCATGGAGGGGACAGGCTGATATTACTCGCAATGTGGCACAGGCTGGACATTCACCCTATTTCATCCTTCTCAATATTCCAAAGCCGAGAGACAGATATTAATCTCAGTATCACAGACACTGGAAAACCCCTTGTGATACTCTTCCAAATATCCAGATCAGGTTGCAAGGAGCCACCCACGGAGGGCGCCCCTGGCTTCTGGGAGCCCCATCGCGGGGAGATCAGACACGCCCCCCGATCGGGCACACAGCCACCACCCCCGGCCCGCCCCCCTGGCTTCTGGGAGCCCCATCGCCGTGGGTGCAGGCACGCCCCCCGATCGGGCTCCCAGCCGCCACCCCCGGCCCGCCCCCCTGGCTTCTGGGAGCCCCATCGCCGGGGGTGCAGGCACCCCCCGCGATCGGGCTCCCAGCCGCCACCCCCCGGCCCGCCCCCCTGGCTTCTGGGAGCCCCATCGCCGGGGGTGCAGGCACCCCCCGCGATCGGGCTCCCAGCCGCCACCCCCGGCCCGCCCCCCTGGCTTCTGGGAGCCCCATCGCCGGGGGTGCAGGCACCCCCCGCGATCGGGCTCCCAGCCGCCACCCCCGGCCCGCCCCCCTGGCTTCTGGGAGCCCCATCGCCGGGGGTGCAGGCACCCCCCGCGATCGGGCTCCCAGCCGCCACCCCCGGCCCGCCCCCCTGGCTTCTGGGAGCCCCATCGCCGGGGGTGCAGGCACCCCCCGCGATCGGGCTCCCAGCCGCCACCCCCGGCCCGCCCCCCTGGCTTCTGGGAGCCCCATCGCCGGGGGTGCAGGCACCCCCCGCGATCGGGCTCCCAGCAGCCACCCCCGGCCCGCCCCCCTGGCTTCTGGGAGCCCCATCGCCGGGGGTGCAGGCACCCCCGGCGATCGGGCTCCCAGCCGCCACCCCCGGCCCGCCCCCCTGGCTTCTGGGAGCCCCATCGCCGGGGGTGCAGGCACCCCCGGCGATCGGGCTCCCAGCCGCCACCCCCGGCCCGCCCCCCTGGCTTCTGGGAGCCCCATCGCCGGGGGTGCAGGCACCCCCGGCGATCGGGCTCCCAGCCGCCACCCCCGGCCCGCCCCCCTGGCTCCCAGCCGCCACCCCCGGCCCGCCCCCCTGGCTCCTGGGAGCCCCATCGCCGGGGGTGCAGGCACCCCCCGCGATCGGGCTCCCAGCCGCCACCCCCGGCCCGCCCCCCTGGCTTCTGGGAGCCCCATCGCCGGGGGTGCAGGCACCCCCCGCGATCGGGCTCCCAGCCGCCACCCCCGGCCCGCCCCCCTGGCTTCTGGGAGCCCCATCGCCGGGGGTGCAGGCACCCCCCGCGATCGGGCTCCCAGCCGCCACCCCCGGCCCGCCCCCCTGGCTTCTGGGAGCCCCATCGCCGGGGGTGCAGGCACCCCCCGCGATCGGGCTCCCAGCCGCCACCCCCGGCCCGCCCCCCTGGCTTCTGGGAGCCCCATCGCCGGGGGTGCAGGCACCCCCCGCGATCGGGCTCCCAGCCGCCACCCCCGGCCCGCCCCCCTGGCTTCTGGGAGCCCCATCGCCGGGGGTGCAGGCACCCCCCGCGATCGGGCTCCCAGCCGCCACCCCCGGCCCGCCCCCCTGGCTTCTGGGAGCCCCATCGCCGGGGGTGCAGGCACCCCCCGCGATCGGGCTCCCAGCCGCCACCCCCGGCCCGCCCCCCTGGCTTCTGGGAGCCCCATCGCCGGGGGTGCAGGCACCCCCCGCGATCGGGCTCCCAGCCGCCACCCCCGGCCCGCCCCCCTGGCTTCTGGGAGCCCCATCGCCGGGGGTGCAGGCACCCCCCGCGATCGGGCTCCCAGCCGCCACCCCCGGCCCGCCCCCCTGGCTTCTGGGAGCCCCATCGCCGGGGGTGCAGGCACCCCCCGCGATCGGGCTCCCAGCCGCCACCCCCGGCCCGCCCCCCTGGCTTCTGGGAGCCCCATCGCCGGGGGTGCAGGCACCCCCCGCGATCGGGCTCCCAGCCGCCACCCCCGGCCCGCCCCCCTGGCTTCTGGGAGCCCCATCGCCGGGGGTGCAGGCACCCCCCGCGATCGGGCTCCCAGCCGCCACCCCCGGCCCGCCCCCCTGGCTTCTGGGAGCCCCATCGCCGGGGGTGCAGGCACCCCCCGCGATCGGGCTCCCAGCCGCCACCCCCGGCCCGCCCCCCTGGCTTCTGGGAGCCCCATCGCCGGGGGTGCAGGCACCCCCCGCGATCGGGCTCCCAGCCGCCACCCCCGGCCCGCCCCCCTGGCTTCTGGGAGCCCCATCGCCGGGGGTGCAGGCACCCCCCGCGATCGGGCTCCCAGCCGCCACCCCCGGCCCGCCCCCCTGCCTTCTGGGAGCCTTGTGGACTCACAGCCTCTTTTTGATATTGTCAGTAATATCATCTCCCCATCCGAATTTTTCAACTCCTTCTCACACGAGTGTACACCCCCAGTGTGCAAACCCTCAGACGGAATAACCCCCTCTCTATTAGGAGTCACATCAGCCACTTCCTCCCTGAATATTCGGAACAATATCCCACCGTCGTTTCTACTGCCATTGACACTGATTGTCATATCCTCCTCTCCCAAGCAGAAGTTGGAAACTCTGTCATGGGGGGTGTACACCATCTGTCGTATAGAAATTAACATCGTCCTCTCCCGGGTGAACATCAGGAACAAGTCTATTAATCATTAATATTAATAATTATGTGAATATTAATAATAATTATTGATATTAATGATCACAATAAAGAGAGTAAAAATGAATACTGGTTTAAAAGGTTAACCATTTGTAATAATAATTATTAGTAATATCACTATTAATAATCATAAGATGATATTAGCAATTAATGAGACTTAAATCAATACCCAGTGATGCTGGGAATCAAATGATGATTACTATTAGGAACTAATATTATTTGATGACATTAATATTAATAATTAATTGAAAGCAGACATAATCATGTATTGAAAATCATTATCCATAATTAATAATGGTATCTTATGAATTTTTAGTATCATTGATAATTCTTAAAATCGATCATTGATGATTAATAATCATATTATTATTCCTAATTCCACAGGAAGTGTAAACCTACTTGTGATGCTGTTCTTAATATCCAGGGTCGGAAAGCAGGACTTTAGTTTTAATATCGCAGTAGGTGTACACTCACCACGTGACACTGATCCTAATATGAACGGGGGTAGAGTATCACATGACTCCAATTATAGCAATGGATGGATAGCTACGCGGTTCTATTGCTCCTAATATTCCCGGAAGAAGCCTTTGCTATTAGTCCGAATATGGCACTGAGGGGACAGCTTTTCTGAGATATAGTTCCTAGTATACGCAGTTGGAGAGGATGATAATAATTCGCAGGCTGTGTGCTCACGCCCAGTGATATTGTAATTACTATCCCGGGAGGGAGAGGATGATACTGCACTCTGTACAGCAGGAGGCGTACACCCAGTCTGGGATATTTTTCCTAATATCCATGGAGGGGACAGGCTGATATTACTCGCAATGTGGCACAGGCTGGACATTCACCCTATTTCATCCTTCTCAATATTCCAAAGCCGAGAGACAGATATTAATCTCAGTATCACAGACACTGGAAAACCCCTTGTGATACTCTTCCAAATATCCAGATCAGGTTGCAAGGAGCCACCCACGGAGGGCGCCCCTGGCTTCTGGGAGCCCCATCGCGGGGAGATCAGACACGCCCCCCGATCGGGCACACAGCCACCACCCCCGGCCCGCCCCCCTGGCTTCTGGGAGCCCCATCGCCGTGGGTGCAGGCACGCCCCCGCGATCGGGCTCCCAGCCGCCACCGCCGGCCCGCCCCCCTGGCTTCTGGGAGCCCCATCGCCGTGGGTGCAGGCACGCCCCCGCGATCGGGCTCCCAGCCGCCACCCCCCGGCCCGCCCCCCTGGCTTCTGGGAGCCCCATCGCCGGGGGTGCAGGCACGCCCCCGCGATCGGGCTCCCAGCCGCCACCGCCGGCCCGCCCCCCTGGCTTCTGGGAGCCCCATCGCCGGGGGTGCAGGCACGCCCCCGCGATCGGGCTCCCAGCCGCCACCCGCCGGCCCGCCCCCCTGGCTTCTGGGAGCCCCATCGCCGGGGGTGCAGGCACGCCCCCCGATCGGGCTCCCAGCCGCCACCCCCGGCCCGCCCCCCTGGCTTCTGGGAGCCCCATCGCCGGGGGTGCAGGCACCCCCCGCGATCGGGCTCCCAGCCGCCACCCCCGGCCCGCCCCCCTGGCTTCTGGGAGCCCCATCGCCGGGGGTGCAGGCACCCCCCGCGATCGGGCTCCCAGCCGCCACCCCCGGCCCGCCCCCCTGGCTTCTGGGAGCCCCATCGCCGGGGGTGCAGGCACCCCCCGCGATCGGGCTCCCAGCCGCCACCCCCGGCCCGCCCCCCTGGCTTCTGGGAGCCCCATCGCCGGGGGTGCAGGCACCCCCCGCGATCGGGCTCCCAGCCGCCACCCCCGGCCCGCCCCCCTGGCTTCTGGGAGCCCCATCGCCGGGGGTGCAGGCACCCCCCGCGATCGGGCTCCCAGCCGCCACCCCCGGCCCGCCCCCCTGGCTTCTGGGAGCCCCATCGCCGGGGGTGCAGGCACCCCCCGCGATCGGGCTCCCAGCCGCCACCCCCGGCCCGCCCCCCTGGCTTCTGGGAGCCCCATCGCCGGGGGTGCAGGCACCCCCCGCGATCGGGCTCCCAGCCGCCACCCCCGGCCCGCCCCCCTGGCTTCTGGGAGCCCCATCGCCGGGGGTGCAGGCACCCCCCGCGATCGGGCTCCCAGCCGCCACCCCCGGCCCGCCCCCCTGGCTTCTGGGAGCCCCATCGCCGGGGGTGCAGGCACCCCCCGCGATCGGGCTCCCAGCCGCCACCCCCGGCCCGCCCCCCTGGCTTCTGGGAGCCCCATCGCCGGGGGTGCAGGCACCCCCCGCGATCGGGCTCCCAGCCGCCACCCCCGGCCCGCCCCCCTGGCTTCTGGGAGCCCCATCGCCGGGGGTGCAGGCACCCCCCGCGATCGGGCTCCCAGCCGCCACCCCCGGCCCGCCCCCCTGGCTTCTGGGAGCCCCATCGCCGGGGGTGCAGGCACCCCCCGCGATCGGGCTCCCAGCCGCCACCCCCGGCCCGCCCCCCTGGCTTCTGGGAGCCCCATCGCCGGGGGTGCAGGCACCCCCCGCGATCGGGCTCCCAGCCGCCACCCCCGGCCCGCCCCCCTGCCTTCTGGGAGCCTTGTGGACTCACAGCCTCTTTTTGATATTGTCAGTAATATCATCTCCCCATCCGAATTTTTCAACTCCTTCTCACACGAGTGTACACCCCCAGTGTGCACACCCTCAGACGGAATAACCCCCTCTCTATTAGGAGTCACATCAGCCACTTCCTCCCTGAATATTCGGAACAATATCCCACCGTCGTTTCTACTGCCATTGACACTGATTGTCATATCCTCCTCTCCCAAGCAGAAGTTGGAAACTCTGTCATGGGGGGTGTACACCATCTGTCGTATAGAAATTAACATCGTCCTCTCCCGGGTGAACATCAGGAACAAGTCTATTAATCATTAATATTAATAATTATGTGAATATTAATAATAATTATTGATATTAATGATCACAATAAAGAGAGTAAAAATGAATACTGGTTTAAAAGGTTAACCATTTGTAATAATAATTATTAGTAATATCACTATTAATAATCATAAGATGATATTAGCAATTAATGAGACTTAAATCAATACCCAGTGATGCTGGGAATCAAATGATGATTACTATTAGGAACTAATATTATTTGATGACATTAATATTAATAATTAATTGAAAGCAGACATAATCATGTATTGAAAATCATTATCCATAATTAATAATGGTATCTTATGAATTTTTAGTATCATTGATAATTCTTAAAATCGATCATTGATGATTAATAATCATATTATTATTCCTAATTCCACAGGAAGTGTAAACCTACTTGTGATGCTGTTCTTAATATCCAGGGTCGGAAAGCAGGACTTTAGTTTTAATATCGCAGTAGGTGTACACTCACCACGTGACACTGATCCTAATATGAACGGGGGTAGAGTATCACATGACTCCAATTATAGCAATGGATGGATAGCTACGCGGTTCTATTGCTCCTAATATTCCCGGAAGAAGCCTTTGCTATTAGTCCGAATATGGCACTGAGGGGACAGCTTTTCTGAGATATAGTTCCTAGTATACGCAGTTGGAGAGGATGATAATAATTCGCAGGCTGTGTGCTCACGCCCAGTGATATTGTAATTACTATCCCGGGAGGGAGAGGATGATACTGCACTCTGTACAGCAGGAGGCGTACACCCAGTCTGGGATATTTTTCCTAATATCCATGGAGGGGACAGGCTGATATTACTCGCAATGTGGCACAGGCTGGACATTCACCCTATTTCATCCTTCTCAATATTCCAAAGCCGAGAGACAGATATTAATCTCAGTATCACAGACACTGGAAAACCCCTTGTGATACTCTTCCAAATATCCAGATCAGGTTGCAAGGAGCCACCCACGGAGGGCGCCCCTGGCTTCTGGGAGCCCCATCGCGGGGAGATCAGACACGCCCCCCGATCGGGCACACAGCCACCACCCCCGGCCCGCCCCCCTGGCTTCTGGGAGCCCCATCGCCGTGGGTGCAGGCACGCCCCCCGATCGGGCTCCCAGCCGCCACCGCCGGCCCGCCCCCCTGGCTTCTGGGAGCCCCATCGCCGGGGGTGCAGGCACACCCCCGGTCGGGCTCCCAGCCGCCACCCCCGGCCCGCCCCCCTGGCTTCTGGGAGCCCCATCGCCGGGGGTGCAGGCACCCCCCGCGATCGGGCTCCCAGCCGCCACCCCCGGCCCGCCCCCCTGGCTTCTGGGAGCCCCATCGCCGGGGGTGCAGGCACCCCCCGCGATCGGGCTCCCAGCCGCCACCCCCGGCCCGCCCCCCTGGCTTCTGGGAGCCCCATCGCCGGGGGTGCAGGCACCCCCCGCGATCGGGCTCCCAGCCGCCACCCCCGGCCCGCCCCCCTGGCTTCTGGGAGCCCCATCGCCGGGGGTGCAGGCACCCCCCGCGATCGGGCTCCCAGCCGCCACCCCCGGCCCGCCCCCCTGGCTTCTGGGAGCCCCATCGCCGGGGGTGCAGGCACCCCCCGCGATCGGGCTCCCAGCCGCCACCCCCGGCCCGCCCCCCTGGCTTCTGGGAGCCCCATCGCCGGGGGTGCAGGCACCCCCCGCGATCGGGCTCCCAGCCGCCACCCCCCGGCCCGCCCCCCTGGCTTCTGGGAGCCCCATCGCCGGGGGTGCAGGCACCCCCCGCGATCGGGCTCCCAGCCGCCACCCCCGGCCCGCCCCCCTGGCTTCTGGGAGCCCCATCGCCGGGGGTGCAGGCACCCCCCGCGATCGGGCTCCCAGCCGCCACCCCCGGCCCGCCCCCCTGGCTTCTGGGAGCCCCATCGCCGGGGGTGCAGGCACCCCCCGCGATCGGGCTCCCAGCCGCCACCCCCCGGCCCGCCCCCCTGGCTTCTGGGAGCCCCATCGCCGGGGGTGCAGGCACCCCCCGCGATCGGGCTCCCAGCCGCCACCCCCGGCCCGCCCCCCTGGCTTCTGGGAGCCCCATCGCCGGGGGTGCAGGCACCCCCCGCGATCGGGCTCCCAGCCGCCACCCCCGGCCCGCCCCCCTGGCTTCTGGGAGCCCCATCGCCGGGGGTGCAGGCACCCCCCGCGATCGGGCTCCCAGCCGCCACCCCCGGCCCGCCCCCCTGGCTTCTGGGAGCCCCATCGCCGGGGGTGCAGGCACCCCCCGCGATCGGGCTCCCAGCCGCCACCCCCGGCCCGCCCCCCTGGCTTCTGGGAGCCCCATCGCCGGGGGTGCAGGCACCCCCCGCGATCGGGCTCCCAGCCGCCACCCCCGGCCCGCACCCCTGGCTTCTGGGAGCCCCATCGCCGGGGGTGCAGGCACCCCCCGCGATCGGGCTCCCAGCCGCCACACCCGGCCCGCCCCCCTGGCTTCTGGGAGCCCCATCGCCGGGGGTGCAGGCACCCCCCGCGATCGGGCTCCCAGCCGCCACCCCCGGCCCGCCCCCCTGGCTTCTGGGAGCCCCATCGCCGGGGGTGCAGGCACCCCCCGCGATCGGGCTCCCAGCCGCCACCCCCGGCCCGCCCCCCTGGCTTCTGGGAGCCCCATCGCCGGGGGTGCAGGCACCCCCCGCGATCGGGCTCCCAGCCGCCACCCCCGGCCCGCCCCCCTGCCTTCTGGGAGCCTTGTGGACTCACAGCCTCTTTTTGATATTGTCAGTAATATCATCTCCCCATCCGAATTTTTCAACTCCTTCTCACACGAGTGTACACCCCCAGTGTGTACACCCTCAGACGGAATAACCCCCTCTCTATTAGGAGTCACATCAGCCACTTCCTCCCTGAATATTCGGAACAATATCCCACCGTCGTTTCTACTGCCATTGACACTGATTGTCATATCCTCCTCTCCCAAGCAGAAGTTGGAAACTCTGTCATGGGGGGTGTACACCATCTTTCGTATAGAAATTAACATCGTCCTCTCCCGGGTGAACATCAGGAACAAGTCTATTAATCATTAATATTAATAATTATGTGAATATTAATAATAATTATTGATATTAATGATCACAATAAAGAGAGTAAAAATGAATACTGGTTTAAAAGGTTAACCATTTGTAATAATAATTATTAGTAATATCACTATTAATAATCATAAGATGATATTAGCAATTAATGAGACTTAAATCAATACCCAGTGATGCTGGGAATCAAATGATGATTACTATTAGGAACTAATATTATTTGATGACATTAATATTAATAATTAATTGAAAGCAGACATAATCATGTATTGAAAATCATTATCCATAATTAATAATGGTATCTTATGAATTTTTAGTATCATTGATAATTCTTAAAATCGATCATTGATGATTAATAATCATATTATTATTCCTAATTCCACAGGAAGTGTAAACCTACTTGTGATGCTGTTCTTAATATCCAGGGTCGGAAAGCAGGACTTTAGTTTTAATATCGCAGTAGGTGTACACTCACCACGTGACACTGATCCTAATATGAACGGGGGTAGAGTATCACATGACTCCAATTATAGCAATGGATGGATAGCTACGCGGTTCTATTGCTCCTAATATTCCCGGAAGAAGCCTTTGCTATTAGTCCGAATATGGCACTGAGGGGACAGCTTTTCTGAGATATAGTTCCTAGTATACGCAGTTGGAGAGGATGATAATAATTCGCAGGCTGTGTGCTCACGCCCAGTGATATTGTAATTACTATCCCGGGAGGGAGAGGATGATACTGCACTCTGTACAGCAGGAGGCGTACACCCAGTCTGGGATATTTTTCCTAATATCCATGGAGGGGACAGGCTGATATTACTCGCAATGTGGCACAGGCTGGACATTCACCCTATTTCATCCTTCTCAATATTCCAAAGCCGAGAGACAGATATTAATCTCAGTATCACAGACACTGGAAAACCCCTTGTGATACTCTTCCAAATATCCAGATCAGGTTGCAAGGAGCCACCCACGGAGGGCGCCCCTGGCTTCTGGGAGCCCCATCGCGGGGAGATCAGACACGCCCCCCGATCGGGCACACAGCCACCACCCCCGGCCCGCCCCCCTGGCTTCTGGGAGCCCCATCGCCGGGGGTGCAGGCACGCCCCCCGATCGGGCTCCCAGCCGCCACCCCCGGCCCGCCCCCCTGGCTTCTGGGAGCCCCATCGCCGGGGGTGCAGGCACCCCCCGCGATCGGGCTCCCAGCCGCCACCCCCGGCCCGCCCCCCTGGCTTCTGGGAGCCCCATCGCCGGGGGTGCAGGCACCCCCCCGCGATCGGGCTCCCAGCCGCCACCCCCGGCCCGCCCCCCTGGCTTCTGGGAGCCCCATCGCCGGGGGTGCAGGCACCCCCCGCGATCGGGCTCCCAGCCGCCACCCCCGGCCCGCCCCCCTGGCTTCTGGGAGCCCCATCGCCGGGGGTGCAGGCACCCCCCGCGATCGGGCTCCCAGCCGCCACCCCCGGCCCGCCCCCCTGGCTTCTGGGAGCCCCATCGCCGGGGGTGCAGGCACCCCCCGCGATCGGGCTCCCAGCCGCCACCCCCGGCCCGCCCCCCTGGCTTCTGGGAGCCCCATCGCCGGGGGTGCAGGCACCCCCCGCGATCGGGCTCCCAGCCGCCACCCCCGGCCCGCCCCCCTGGCTTCTGGGAGCCCCATCGCCGGGGGTGCAGGCACCCCCCGCGATCGGGCTCCCAGCCGCCACCCCCGGCCCGCCCCCCTGGCTTCTGGGAGCCCCATCGCCGGGGGTGCAGGCACCCCCCCGCGATCGGGCTCCCAGCCGCCACCCCCGGCCCGCCCCCCGCCACCCCCGGCCCGCCCCCCTGGCTTCTGGGAGCCCCATCGCCGGGGGTGCAGGCACCCCCCGCGATCGGGCTCCCAGCCGCCACCCCCGGCCCGCCCCCCTGGCTTCTGGGAGCCCCATCGCCGGGGGTGCAGGCACCCCCCGCGATCGGGCTCCCAGCCGCCACCCCCGGCCCGCCCCCCTGGCTTCTGGGAGCCCCATCGCCGGGGGTGCAGGCACCCCCCGCGATCGGGCTCCCAGCCGCCACCCCCCGGCCCGCCCCCCTGGCTTCTGGGAGCCCCATCGCCGGGGTGCAGGCACCCCCCCGCGATCGGGCTCCCAGCCGCCACCCCCGGCCCGCCCCCCTGGCTTCTGGGAGCCCCATCGCCGGGGGTGCAGGCACCCCCCGCGATCGGGCTCCCAGCCGCCACCCCCGGCCCGCCCCCCTGGCTTCTGGGAGCCCCATCGCCGGGGGTGCAGGCACCCCCCGCGATCGGGCTCCCAGCCGCCACCCCCGGCCCGCCCCCCTGGCTTCTGGGAGCCCCATCGCCGGGGGTGCAGGCACCCCCCGCGATCGGGCTCCCAGCCGCCACCCCCGGCCCGCCCCCCTGCCTTCTGGGAGCCTTGTGGACTCACAGCCTCTTTTTGATATTGTCAGTAATATCATCTCCCCATCCGAATTTTTCAACTCCTTCTCACACGAGTGTACACCCCCAGTGTGCACACCCTCAGACGGAATAACCCCCTCTCTATTAGGAGTCACATCAGCCACTTCCTCCCTGAATATTCGGAACAATATCCCACCGTCGTTTCTACTGCCATTGACACTGATTGTCATATCCTCCTCTCCCAAGCAGAAGTTGGAAACTCTGTCATGGGGGGTGTACACCATCTGTCGTATAGAAATTAACATCGTCCTCTCCCGGGTGAACATCAGGAACAAGTCTATTAATCATTAATATTAATAATTATGTGAATATTAATAATAATTGTTGATATTAATGATCACAATAAAGAGAGTAAAAATGAATACTGGTTTAAAAGGTTAACCATTTGTAATAATAATTATTAGTAATATCACTATTAATAATCATAAGATGATATTAGCAATTAATGAGACTTAAATCAATACCCAGTGATGCTGGGAATCAAATGATGATTACTATTAGGAACTAATATTATTTGATGACATTAATATTAATAATTAATTGAAAGCAGACATAATCATGTATTGAAAATCATTATCCATAATTAATAATGGTATCTTATGAATTTTTAGTATCATTGATAATTCTTAAAATCGATCATTGATGATTAATAATCATATTATTATTCCTAATTCCACAGGAAGTGTAAACCTACTTGTGATGCTGTTCTTAATATCCAGGGTCGGAAAGCAGGACTTTAGTTTTAATATCGCAGTAGGTGTACACTCACCACGTGACACTGATCCTAATATGAACGGGGGTAGAGTATCACATGACTCCAATTATAGCAATGGATGGATAGCTACGCGGTTCTATTGCTCCTAATATTCCCGGAAGAAGCCTTTGCTATTAGTCCGAATATGGCACTGAGGGGACAGCTTTTCTGAGATATAGTTCCTAGTATACGGAGTTGGAGAGGATGATAATAATTCGCAGGCTGTGTGCTCACGCCCAGTGATATTGTAATTACTATCCCGGGAGGGAGAGGATGATACTGCACTCTGTACAGCAGGAGGCGTACACCCAGTCTGGGATATTTTTCCTAATATCCATGGAGGGGACAGGCTGATATTACTCGCAATGTGGCACAGGCTGGACATTCACCCTATTTCATCCTTCTCAATATTCCAAAGCCGAGAGACAGATATTAATCTCAGTATCACAGACACTGGAAAACCCCTTGTGATACTCTTCCAAATATCCAGATCAGGTTGCAAGGAGCCACCCACGGAGGGCGCCCCTGGCTTCTGGGAGCCCCATCGCGGGGAGATCAGACACGCCCCCCGATCGGGCACACAGCCACCACCCCCGGCCCGCCCCCCTGGCTTCTGGGAGCCCCATCGCCGTGGGTGCAGGCACGCCCCCGCGATCGGGCTCCCAGCCGCCACCGCCGGCCCGCCCCCCTGGCTTCTGGGAGCCCCATCGCCGGGGGTGCAGGCACGCCCCCCGATCGGGCTCCCAGCCGCCACCCCCGGCCCGCCCCCCTGGCTTCTGGGAGCCCCATCGCCGGGGGTGCAGGCACCCCCCGCGATCGGGCTCCCAGCCGCCACCCCCGGCCCGCCCCCCTGGCTTCTGGGAGCCCCATCGCCGGGGGTGCAGGCACCCCCCGCGATCGGGCTCCCAGCCGCCACCCCCGGCCCGCCCCCCTGGCTTCTGGGAGCCCCATCGCCGGGGGTGCAGGCACCCCCCGCGATCGGGCTCCCAGCCGCCACCCCCGGCCCGCCCCCCTGGCTTCTGGGAGCCCCATCGCCGGGGGTGCAGGCACCCCCCGCGATCGGGCTCCCAGCCGCCACCCCCGGCCCGCCCCCCTGGCTTCTGGGAGCCCCATCGCCGGGGGTGCAGGCACCCCCCGCGATCGGGCTCCCAGCCGCCACCCCCGGCCCGCCCCCCTGGCTTCTGGGAGCCCCATCGCCGGGGGTGCAGGCACCCCCCGCGATCGGGCTCCCAGCCGCCACCCCCGGCCCGCCCCCCTGGCTTCTGGGAGCCCCATCGCCGGGGGTGCAGGCACCCCCCGCGATCGGGCTCCCAGCCGCCACCCCCGGCCCGCCCCCCTGGCTTCTGGGAGCCCCATCGCCGGGGGTGCAGGCACCCCCCGCGATCGGGCTCCCAGCCGCCACCCCCGGCCCGCCCCCCTGGCTTCTGGGAGCCCCATCGCCGGGGGTGCAGGCACCCCCCGCGATCGGGCTCCCAGCCGCCACCCCCGGCCCGCCCCCCTGGCTTCTGGGAGCCCCATCGCCGGGGGTGCAGGCACCCCCCGCGATCGGGCTCCCAGCCGCCACCCCCCGGCCCGCCCCCCTGGCTTCTGGGAGCCCCATCGCCGGGGGTGCAGGCACCCCCCGCGATCGGGCTCCCAGCCGCCACCCCCGGCCCGCCCCCCTGGCTTCTGGGAGCCCCATCGCCGGGGGTGCAGGCACCCCCCGCGATCGGGCTCCCAGCCGCCACCCCCGGCCCGCCCCCCTGGCTTCTGGGAGCCCCATCGCCGGGGGTGCAGGCACCCCCCGCGATCGGGCTCCCAGCCGCCACCCCCGGCCCGCCCCCCTGCCTTCTGGGAGCCTTGTGGACTCACAGCCTCTTTTTGATATTGTCAGTAATATCATCTCCCCATCCGAATTTTTCAACTCCTTCTCACACGAGTGTACACCCCCAGTGTGCACACCCTCAGACGGAATAACCCCCTCTCTATTAGGAGTCACATCAGCCACTTCCTCCCTGAATATTCGGAACAATATCCCACCGTCGTTTCTACTGCCATTGACACTGATTGTCATATCCTCCTCTCCCAAGCAGAAGTTGGAAACTCTGTCATGGGGGGTGTACACCATCTGTCGTATAGAAATTAACATCGTCCTCTCCCGGGTGAACATCAGGAACAAGTCTATTAATCATTAATATTAATAATTATGTGAATATTAATAATAATTATTGATATTAATGATCACAATAAAGAGAGTAAAAATGAATACTGGTTTAAAAGGTTAACCATTTGTAATAATAATTATTAGTAATATCACTATTAATAATCATAAGATGATATTAGCAATTAATGAGACTTAAATCAATACCCAGTGATGCTGGGAATCAAATGATGATTACTATTAGGAACTAATATTATTTGATGACATTAATATTAATAATTAATTGAAAGCAGACATAATCATGTATTGAAAATCATTATCCATAATTAATAATGGTATCTTATGAATTTTTAGTATCATTGATAATTCTTAAAATCGATCATTGATGATTAATAATCATATTATTATTCCTAATTCCACAGGAAGTGTAAACCTACTTGTGATGCTGTTCTTAATATCCAGGGTCGGAAAGCAGGACTTTAGTTTTAATATCGCAGTAGGTGTACACTCACCACGTGACACTGATCCTAATATGAACGGGGGTAGAGTATCACATGACTCCAATTATAGCAATGGATGGATAGCTACGCGGTTCTATTGCTCCTAATATTCCCGGAAGAAGCCTTTGCTATTAGTCCGAATATGGCACTGAGGGGACAGCTTTTCTGAGATATAGTTCCTAGTATACGGAGTTGGAGAGGATGATAATAATTCGCAGGCTGTGTGCTCACGCCCAGTGATATTGTAATTACTATCCCGGGAGGGAGAGGATGATACTGCACTCTGTACAGCAGGAGGCGTACACCCAGTCTGGGATATTTTTCCTAATATCCATGGAGGGGACAGGCTGATATTACTCGCAATGTGGCACAGGCTGGACATTCACCCTATTTCATCCTTCTCAATATTCCAAAGCCGAGAGACAGATATTAATCTCAGTATCACAGACACTGGAAAACCCCTTGTGATACTCTTCCAAATATCCAGATCAGGTTGCAAGGAGCCACCCACGGAGGGCGCCCCTGGCTTCTGGGAGCCCCATCGCGGGGAGATCAGACACGCCCCCCGATCGGGCACACAGCCACCACCCCCGGCCCGCCCCCCTGGCTTCTGGGAGCCCCATCGCCGTGGGTGCAGGCACGCCCCCGCGATCGGGCTCCCAGCCGCCACCGCCGGCCCGCCCCCCTGGCTTCTGGGAGCCCCATCGCCGGGGGTGCAGGCACGCCCCCCGATCGGGCTCCCAGCCGCCACCCCCGGCCCGCCCCCCTGGCTTCTGGGAGCCCCATCGCCGGGGGTGCAGGCACGCCCCCCGATCGGGCTCCCAGCCGCCACCCCCGGCCCGCCGCCCTGGCTTCTGGGAGCCCCATCGCCGGGGGTGCAGGCACCCCCCGCGATCGGGCTCCCAGCCGCCACCCCCGGCCCGCCCCCCTGGCTTCTGGGAGCCCCATCGCCGGGGGTGCAGGCACCCCCCGCGATCGGGCTCCCAGCCGCCACCCCCGGCCCGCCCCCCTGGCTTCTGGGAGCCCCATCGCCGGGGGTGCAGGCACCCCCCGCGATCGGGCTCCCAGCCGCCACCCCCGGCCCGCCCCCCTGGCTTCTGGGAGCCCCATCGCCGGGGGTGCAGGCACCCCCCGCGATCGGGCTCCCAGCCGCCACCCCCGGCCCGCCCCCCTGGCTTCTGGGAGCCCCATCGCCGGGGGTGCAGGCACCCCCCGCGATCGGGCTCCCAGCCGCCACCCCCGGCCCGCCCCCCTGGCTTCTGGGAGCCCCATCGCCGGGGGTGCAGGCACCCCCCGCGATCGGGCTCCCAGCCGCCACCCCCGGCCCGCCCCCCTGGCTTCTGGGAGCCCCATCGCCGGGGGTGCAGGCACCCCCCGCGATCGGGCTCCCAGCCGCCACCCCCGGCCCGCCCCCCTGGCTTCTGGGAGCCCCATCGCCGGGGGTGCAGGCACCCCCCGCGATCGGGCTCCCAGCCGCCACCCCCGGCCCGCCCCCCTGGCTTCTGGGAGCCCCATCGCCGGGGGTGCAGGCACCCCCCGCGATCGGGCTCCCAGCCGCCACCCCCGGCCCGCCCCCCTGGCTTCTGGGAGCCCCATCGCCGGGGGTGCAGGCACCCCCCGCGATCGGGCTCCCAGCCGCCACCCCCGGCCCGCCCCCCTGGCTTCTGGGAGCCCCATCGCCGGGGGTGCAGGCACCCCCCGCGATCGGGCTCCCAGCCGCCACCCCCGGCCCGCCCCCCTGGCTTCTGGGAGCCCCATCGCCGGGGGTGCAGGCACCCCCCGCGATCGGGCTCCCAGCC
The DNA here is from genome assembly GCF_037993035.2 of Macaca fascicularis. Lineage (NCBI taxonomy): Eukaryota > Metazoa > Chordata > Mammalia > Primates > Cercopithecidae > Macaca > Macaca fascicularis. Next base: position 3,881,271 of record NC_088383.1, on the reverse strand, counting down.
GCCACCCCCCGGCCCGCCCCCCTGGCTTCTGGGAGCCCCATCGCCGGGGGTGCAGGCACCCCCCGCGATCGGGCTCCCAGCCGCCACCCCCGGCCCGCCCCCCTGGCTTCTGGGAGCCCCATCGCCGGGGGTGCAGGCACCCCCCGCGATCGGGCTCCCAGCCGCCACCCCCCGGCCCGCCCCCCTGGCTTCTGGGAGCCCCATCGCCGGGGGTGCAGGCACCCCCCGCGATCGGGCTCCCAGCCGCCACCCCCGGCCCGCCCCCCTGGCTTCTGGGAGCCCCATCGCCGGGGGTGCAGGCACCCCCCGCGATCGGGCTCCCAGCCGCCACCCCCGGCCCGCCCCCCTGGCTTCTGGGAGCCCCATCGCCGGGGGTGCAGGCACCCCCCGCGATCGGGCTCCCAGCCGCCACCCCCGGCCCGCCCCCCTGGCTTCTGGGAGCCCCATCGCCGGGGGTGCAGGCACCCCCCCGCGATCGGGCTCCCAGCCGCCACCCCCGGCCCGCCCCCCTGGCTTCTGGGAGCCCCATCGCCGGGGGTGCAGGCACCCCCCGCGATCGGGCTCCCAGCCGCCACCCCCGGCCCGCCCCCCTGGCTTCTGGGAGCCCCATCGCCGGGGGTGCAGGCACCCCCCGCGATCGGGCTCCCAGCCGCCACCCCCGGCCCGCCCCCCTGGCTTCTGGGAGCCCCATCGCCGGGGGTGCAGGCACCCCCCGCGATCGGGCTCCCAGCCGCCACCCCCGGCCCGCCCCCCTGGCTTCTGGGAGCCCCATCGCCGGGGGTGCAGGCACCCCCCGCGATCGGGCTCCCAGCCGCCACCCCCGGCCCGCCCCCCTGGCTTCTGGGAGCCCCATCGCCGGGGGTGCAGGCACCCCCCGCGATCGGGCTCCCAGCCGCCACCCCCGGCCCGCCCCCCTGGCTTCTGGGAGCCCCATCGCCGGGGGTGCAGGCACCCCCCGCGATCGGGCTCCCAGCCGCCACCCCCGGCCCGCCCCCCTGGCTTCTGGGAGCCCCATCGCCGGGGGTGCAGGCACCCCCCGCGATCGGGCTCCCAGCCGCCACCCCCGGCCCGCCCCCCTGGCTTCTGGGAGCCCCATCGCCGGGGGTGCAGGCACCCCCCGCGATCGGGCTCCCAGCCGCCACCCCCGGCCCGCCCCCCTGGCTTCTGGGAGCCCCATCGCCGGGGGTGCAGGCACCCCCCGCGATCGGGCTCCCAGCCGCCACCCCCGGCCCGCCCCCCTGGCTTCTGGGAGCCCCATCGCCGGGGGTGCAGGCACCCCCCCGCGATCGGGCTCCCAGCCGCCACCCCCGGCCCGCCCCCCTGGCTTCTGGGAGCCCCATCGCCGGGGGTGCAGGCACCCCCCGCGATCGGGCTCCCAGCCGCCACCCCCGGCCCGCCCCCCCTGGCTTCTGGGAGCCCCATCGCCGGGGGTGCAGGCACCCCCCGCGATCGGGCTCCCAGCCGCCACCCCCGGCCCGCCCCCCTGGCTTCTGGGAGCCCCATCGCCGGGGGTGCAGGCACCCCCCGCGATCGGGCTCCCAGCCGCCACCCCCGGCCCGCCCCCCTGGCTTCTGGGAGCCCCATCGCCGGGGGTGCAGGCACCCCCCGCGATCGGGCTCCCAGCCGCCACCCCCCGGCCCGCCCCCCTGGCTTCTGGGAGCCCCATCGCCGGGGGTGCAGGCACCCCCCGCGATCGGGCTCCCAGCCGCCACCCCCGGCCCGCCCCCCTGGCTTCTGGGAGCCCCATCGCCGGGGGTGCAGGCACCCCCCGCGATCGGGCTCCCAGCCGCCACCCCCGGCCCGCCCCCCTGGCTTCTGGGAGCCCCATCGCCGGGGGTGCAGGCACCCCCCGCGATCGGGCTCCCAGCCGCCACCCCCGGCCCGCCCCCCTGGCTTCTGGGAGCCCCATCGCCGGGGGTGCAGGCACCCCCCGCGATCGGGCTCCCAGCCGCCACCCCCCGGCCCGCCCCCCTGGCTTCTGGGAGCCCCATCGCCGGGGGTGCAGGCACCCCCCGCGATCGGGCTCCCAGCCGCCACCCCCCGGCCCGCCCCCCTGGCTTCTGGGAGCCCCATCGCCGGGGGTGCAGGCACCCCCCGCGATCGGGCTCCCAGCCGCCACCCCCCGGCCCGCCCCCCTGGCTTCTGGGAGCCCCATCGCCGGGGGTGCAGGCACCCCCCCGCGATCGGGCTCCCAGCCGCCACCCCCCGGCCCGCCCCCCTGGCTTCTGGGAGCCCCATCGCCGGGGGTGCAGGCACCCCCCGCGATCGGGCTCCCAGCCGCCACCCCCGGCCCGCCCCCCTGGCTTCTGGGAGCCCCATCGCCGGGGGTGCAGGCACCCCCCGCGATCGGGCTCCCAGCCGCCACCCCCGGCCCGCCCCCCTGGCTTCTGGGAGCCCCATCGCCGGGGGTGCAGGCACCCCCCGCGATCGGGCTCCCAGCCGCCACCCCCGGCCCGCCCCCCTGGCTTCTGGGAGCCCCATCGCCGGGGGTGCAGGCACCCCCCGCGATCGGGCTCCCAGCCGCCACCCCCCGGCCCGCCCCCCTGGCTTCTGGGAGCCCCATCGCCGGGGGTGCAGGCACCCCCCGCGATCGGGCTCCCAGCCGCCACCCCCGGCCCGCCCCCCTGGCTTCTGGGAGCCCCATCGCCGGGGGTGCAGGCACCCCCCGCGATCGGGCTCCCAGCCGCCACCCCCGGCCCGCCCCCCTGGCTTCTGGGAGCCCCATCGCCGGGGGTGCAGGCACCCCCCGCGATCGGGCTCCCAGCCGCCACCCCCGGCCCGCCCCCCTGGCTTCTGGGAGCCCCATCGCCGGGGGTGCAGGCACCCCCCGCGATCGGGCTCCCAGCCGCCACCCCCGGCCCGCCCCCCTGGCTTCTGGGAGCCCCATCGCCGGGGGTGCAGGCACCCCCCGCGATCGGGCTCCCAGCCGCCACCCCCGGCCCGCCCCCCTGGCTTCTGGGAGCCCCATCGCCGGGGGTGCAGGCACCCCCCGCGATCGGGCTCCCAGCCGCCACCCCCGGCCCGCCCCCCTGGCTTCTGGGAGCCCCATCGCCGGGGGTGCAGGCACCCCCCGCGATCGGGCTCCCAGCCGCCACCCCCGGCCCGCCCCCCTGGCTTCTGGGAGCCCCATCGCCGGGGGTGCAGGCACCCCCCGCGATCGGGCTCCCAGCCGCCACCCCCGGCCCGCCCCCCTGGCTTCTGGGAGCCCCATCGCCGGGGGTGCAGGCACCCCCCGCGATCGGGCTCCCAGCCGCCACCCCCGGCCCGCCCCCCTGGCTTCTGGGAGCCCCATCGCCGGGGGTGCAGGCACCCCCCGCGATCGGGCTCCCAGCCGCCACCCCCGGCCCGCCCCCCTGGCTTCTGGGAGCCCCATCGCCGGGGGTGCAGGCACCCCCCGCGATCGGGCTCCCAGCCGCCACCCCCGGCCCGCCCCCCTGGCTTCTGGGAGCCCCATCGCCGGGGGTGCAGGCACCCCCCGCGATCGGGCTCCCAGCCGCCACCCCCGGCCCGCCCCCCTGGCTTCTGGGAGCCCCATCGCCGGGGGTGCAGGCACCCCCCGCGATCGGGCTCCCAGCCGCCACCCCCCGGCCCGCCCCCCTGGCTTCTGGGAGCCCCATCGCCGGGGGTGCAGGCACCCCCCGCGATCGGGCTCCCAGCCGCCACCCCCGGCCCGCCCCCCTGGCTTCTGGGAGCCCCATCGCCGGGGGTGCAGGCACCCCCCGCGATCGGGCTCCCAGCCGCCACCCCCGGCCCGCCCCCCTGGCTTCTGGGAGCCCCATCGCCGGGGGTGCAGGCACCCCCCGCGATCGGGCTCCCAGCCGCCACCCCCGGCCCGCCCCCCTGGCTTCTGGGAGCCCCATCGCCGGGGGTGCAGGCACCCCCCGCGATCGGGCTCCCAGCCGCCACCCCCGGCCCGCCCCCCTGGCTTCTGGGAGCCCCATCGCCGGGGGTGCAGGCACCCCCCGCGATCGGGCTCCCAGCCGCCACCCCCGGCCCGCCCCCCTGGCTTCTGGGAGCCCCATCGCCGGGGGTGCAGGCACCCCCCGCGATCGGGCTCCCAGCCGCCACCCCCGGCCCGCCCCCCTGGCTTCTGGGAGCCCCATCGCCGGGGGTGCAGGCACCCCCCGCGATCGGGCTCCCAGCCGCCACCCCCGGCCCGCCCCCCTGGCTTCTGGGAGCCCCATCGCCGGGGGTGCAGGCACCCCCCGCGATCGGGCTCCCAGCCGCCACCCCCCGGCCCGCCCCCCTGGCTTCTGGGAGCCTTGTGGACTCACAGCCTCTTTTTGATATTGTCAGTAATATCATCTCCCCATCCGAATTTTTCAACTCCTTCTCACACGAGTGTACACCCCCAGTGTGCACACCCTCAGACGGAATAACCCCCTCTCTATTAGGAGTCACATCAGCCACTTCCTCCCTGAATATTCGGAACAATATCCCACCGTCGTTTCTACTGCCATTGACACTGATTGTCATATCCTCCTCTCCCAAGCAGAAGTTGGAAACTCTGTCATGGGGGGTGTACACCATCTGTCGTATAGAAATTAACATCGTCCTCTCCCGGGTGAACATCAGGAACAAGTCTATTAATCATTAATATTAATAATTATGTGAATATTAATAATAATTATTGATATTAATGATCACAATAAAGAGAGTAAAAATGAATACTGGTTTAAAAGGTTAACCATTTGTAATAATAATTATTAGTAATATCACTATTAATAATCATAAGATGATATTAGCAATTAATGAGACTTAAATCAATACCCAGTGATGCTGGGAATCAAATGATGATTACTATTAGGAACTAATATTATTTGATGACATTAATATTAATAATTAATTGAAAGCAGACATAATCATGTATTGAAAATCATTATCCATAATTAATAATGGTATCTTATGAATTTTTAGTATCATTGATAATTCTTAAAATCGATCATTGATGATTAATAATCATATTATTATTCCTAATTCCACAGGAAGTGTAAACCTACTTGTGATGCTGTTCTTAATATCCAGGGTCGGAAAGCAGGACTTTAGTTTTAATATCGCAGTAGGTGTACACTCACCACGTGACACTGATCCTAATATGAACGGGGGTAGAGTATCACATGACTCCAATTATAGCAATGGATGGATAGCTACGCGGTTCTATTGCTCCTAATATTCCCGGAAGAAGCCTTTGCTATTAGTCCGAATATGGCACTGAGGGGACAGCTTTTCTGAGATATAGTTCCTAGTATACGGAGTTGGAGAGGATGATAATAATTCGCAGGCTGTGTGCTCACGCCCAGTGATATTGTAATTACTATCCCGGGAGGGAGAGGATGATACTGCACTCTGTACAGCAGGAGGCGTACACCCAGTCTGGGATATTTTTCCTAATATCCATGGAGGGGACAGGCTGATATTACTCGCAATGTGGCACAGGCTGGACATTCACCCTATTTCATCCTTCTCAATATTCCAAAGCCGAGAGACAGATATTAATCTCAGTATCACAGACACTGGAAAACCCCTTGTGATACTCTTCCAAATATCCAGATCAGGTTGCAAGGAGCCACCCACGGAGGGCGCCCCTGGCTTCTGGGAGCCCCATCGCGGGGAGATCAGACACGCCCCCCGATCGGGCACACAGCCACCACCCCCGGCCCGCGCCCCTGGCTTCTGGGAGCCCCATCGCCGTGGGTGCAGGCACGCCCCCCGATCGGGCTCCCAGCCGTCACCGCCGGCCCGCCCCCCTGGCTTCTGGGAGCCCCATCGCCGGGGGTGCAGGCACGCCCCCCGATCGGGCTCCCAGCCGCCACCCCCGGCCCGCCCCCCTGGCTTCTGGGAGCCCCATCGCCGGGGGTGCAGGCACCCCCCGCGATCGGGCTCCCAGCCGCCACCCCCGGCCCGCCCCCCTGGCTTCTGGGAGCCTTGTGGACTCACAGCCTCTTTTTGATATTGTCAGTAATATCATCTCCCCATCCGAATTTTTCAACTCCTTCTCACACGAGTGTACACCCCCAGTGTGCACACCCTCAGACGGAATAACCCCCTCTCTATTAGGAGTCACATCAGCCACTTTCTCCCTGAATATTCGGAACAATATCCCACCGTCGTTTCTACTGCCATTGACACTGATTGTCATATCCTCCTCTCCCAAGCAGAAGTTGGAAACTCTGTCATGGGGGGTGTACACCATCTGTCGTATAGAAATTAACATCGTCCTCTCCCGGGTGAACATCAGGAACAAGTCTATTAATCATTAATATTAATAATTATGTGAATATTAATAATAATTATTGATATTAATGATCACAATAAAGAGAGTAAAAATGAATACTGGTTTAAAAGGTTAACCATTTGTAATAATAATTATTAGTAATATCACTATTAATAATCATAAGATGATATTAGCAATTAATGAGACTTAAATCAATACCCAGTGATGCTGGGAATCAAATGATGATTACTATTAGGAACTAATATTATTTGATGACATTAATATTAATAATTAATTGAAAGCAGACATAATCATGTATTGAAAATCATTATCCATAATTAATAATGGTATCTTATGAATTTTTAGTATCATTGATAATTCTTAAAATCGATCATTGATGATTAATAATCATATTATTATTCCTAATTCCACAGGAAGTGTAAACCTACTTGTGATGCTGTTCTTAATATCCAGGGTCGGAAAGCAGGACTTTAGTTTTAATATCGCAGTAGGTGTACACTCACCACGTGACACTGATCCTAATATGAACGGGGGTAGAGTATCACATGACTCCAATTATAGCAATGGATGGATAGCTACGCGGTTCTATTGCTCCTAATATTCCCGGAAGAAGCCTTTGCTATTAGTCCGAATATGGCACTGAGGGGACAGCTTTTCTGAGATATAGTTCCTAGTATACGGAGTTGGAGAGGATGATAATAATTCGCAGGCTGTGTGCTCACGCCCAGTGATATTGTAATTACTATCCCGGGAGGGAGAGGATGATACTGCACTCTGTACAGCAGGAGGCGTACACCCAGTCTGGGATATTTTTCCTAATATCCATGGAGGGGACAGGCTGATATTACTCGCAATGTGGCACAGGCTGGACATTCACCCTATTTCATCCTTCTCAATATTCCAAAGCCGAGAGACAGATATTAATCTCAGTATCACAGACACTGGAAAACCCCTTGTGATACTCTTCCAAATATCCAGATCAGGTTGCAAGGAGCCACCCACGGAGGGCGCCCCTGGCTTCTGGGAGCCCCATCGCGGGGAGATCAGACACGCCCCCCGATCGGGCACACAGCCACCACCCCCGGCCCGCCCCCCTGGCTTCTGGGAGCCCCATCGCCGTGGGTGCAGGCACGCCCCCCGATCGGGCTCCCAGCCGCCACCGCCGGCCCGCCCCCCTGGCTTCTGGGAGCCCCATCGCCGGGGGTGCAGGCACACCCCCGGTCGGGCTCCCAGCCGCCACCCCCGGCCCGCCCCCCTGGCTTCTGGGAGCCCCATCGCCGGGGGTGCAGGCACCCCCCGCGATCGGGCTCCCAGCCGCCACCCCCGGCCCGCCCCCCTGGCTTCTGGGAGCCCCATCGCCGGGGGTGCAGGCACCCCCCGCGATCGGGCTCCCAGCCGCCACCCCCGGCCCGCCCCCCTGGCTTCTGGGAGCCCCATCGCCGGGGGTGCAGGCACCCCCCGCGATCGGGCTCCCAGCCGCCACCCCCGGCCCGCCCCCCTGGCTTCTGGGAGCCCCATCGCCGGGGGTGCAGGCACCCCCCGCGATCGGGCTCCCAGCCGCCACCCCCGGCCCGCCCCCCTGGCTTCTGGGAGCCCCATCGCCGGGGGTGCAGGCACCCCCCGCGATCGGGCTCCCAGCCGCCACCCCCGGCCCGCCCCCCTGGCTTCTGGGAGCCCCATCGCCGGGGGTGCAGGCACCCCCCGCGATCGGGCTCCCAGCCGCCACCCCCGGCCCGCCCCCCTGGCTTCTGGGAGCCCCATCGCCGGGGGTGCAGGCACCCCCCGCGATCGGGCTCCCAGCCGCCACCCCCGGCCCGCCCCCCTGGCTTCTGGGAGCCCCATCGCCGGGGGTGCAGGCACCCCCCGCGATCGGGCTCCCAGCCGCCACCCCCGGCCCGCCCCCCTGGCTTCTGGGAGCCCCATCGCCGGGGGTGCAGGCACCCCCCGCGATCGGGCTCCCAGCCGCCACCCCCGGCCCGCCCCCCTGGCTTCTGGGAGCCCCATCGCCGGGGGTGCAGGCACCCCCCGCGATCGGGCTCCCAGCCGCCACCCCCGGCCCGCCCCCCTGGCTTCTGGGAGCCCCATCGCCGGGGGTGCAGGCACCCCCCGCGATCGGGCTCCCAGCCGCCACCCCCGGCCCGCCCCCCTGGCTTCTGGGAGCCCCATCGCCGGGGGTGCAGGCACCCCCCGCGATCGGGCTCCCAGCCGCCACCCCCGGCCCGCCCCCCTGGCTTCTGGGAGCCCCATCGCCGGGGGTGCAGGCACCCCCCGCGATCGGGCTCCCAGCCGCCACCCCCGGCCCGCCCCCCTGGCTTCTGGGAGCCCCATCGCCGGGGGTGCAGGCACCCCCCGCGATCGGGCTCCCAGCCGCCACCCCCGGCCCGCCCCCCTGGCTTCTGGGAGCCCCATCGCCGGGGGTGCAGGCACCCCCCGCGATCGGGCTCCCAGCCGCCACCCCCCCGGCCCGCCCCCCTGCCTTCTGGGAGCCTTGTGGACTCACAGCCTCTTTTTGATATTGTCAGTAATATCATCTCCCCATCCGAATTTTTCAACTCCTTCTCACACGAGTGTACACCCCCAGTGTGCACACCCTCAGACGGAATAACCCCCTCTCTATTAGGAGTCACATCAGCCACTTCCTCCCTGAATATTCGGAACAATATCCCACCGTCGTTTCTACTGCCATTGACACTGATTGTCATATCCTCCTCTCCCAAGCAGAAGTTGGAAACTCTGTCATGGGGGGTGTACACCATCTGTCGTATAGAAATTAACATCGTCCTCTCCCGGGTGAACATCAGGAACAAGTCTATTAATCATTAATATTAATAATTATGTGAATATTAATAATAATTATTGATATTAATGATCACAATAAAGAGAGTAAAAATGAATACTGGTTTAAAAGGTTAACCATTTGTAATAATAATTATTAGTAATATCACTATTAATAATCATAAGATGATATTAGCAATTAATGAGACTTAAATCAATACCCAGTGATGCTGGGAATCAAATGATGATTACTATTAGGAACTAATATTATTTGATGACATTAATATTAATAATTAATTGAAAGCAGACATAATCATGTATTGAAAATCATTATCCATAATTAATAATGGTATCTTATGAATTTTTAGTATCATTGATAATTCTTAAAATCGATCATTGATGATTAATAATCATATTATTATTCCTAATTCCACAGGAAGTGTAAACCTACTTGTGATGCTGTTCTTAATATCCAGGGTCGGAAAGCAGGACTTTAGTTTTAATATCGCAGTAGGTGTACACTCACCACGTGACACTGATCCTAATATGAACGGGGGTAGAGTATCACATGACTCCAATTATAGCAATGGATGGATAGCTACGCGGTTCTATTGCTCCTAATATTCCCGGAAGAAGCCTTTGCTATTAGTCCGAATATGGCACTGAGGGGACAGCTTTTCTGAGATATAGTTCCTAGTATACGGAGTTGGAGAGGATGATAATAATTCGCAGGCTGTGTGCTCACGCCCAGTGATATTGTAATTACTATCCCGGGAGGGAGAGGATGATACTGCACTCTGTACAGCAGGAGGCGTACACCCAGTCTGGGATATTTTTCCTAATATCCATGGAGGGGACAGGCTGATATTACTCGCAATGTGGCACAGGCTGGACATTCACCCTATTTCATCCTTCTCAATATTCCAAAGCCGAGAGACAGATATTAATCTCAGTATCACAGACACTGGAAAACCCCTTGTGATACTCTTCCAAATATCCAGATCAGGTTGCAAGGAGCCACCCACGGAGGGCGCCCCTGGCTTCTGGGAGCCCCATCGCGGGGAGATCAGACACGCCCCCCGATCGGGCACACAGCCACCACCCCCGGCCCGCCCCCCTGGCTTCTGGGAGCCCCATCGCCGTGGGTGCAGGCACGCCCCACGATCGGGCTCCCAGCCGCCACCGCCGGCCCGCCCCCCTGGCTACTGGGAGCCCCATCGCCGGGGGTGCAGGCACACCCCCGGTCGGGCTCCCAGCCGCGACCCCCGGCCCGCCCCCCTGGCTTCTGGGAGCCCCATCGCCGGGGGTGCAGGCACCCCCCGCGATCGGGCTCCCAGCCGCCACCCCCGGCCCGCCCCCCTGGCTTCTGGGAGCCCCATCGCCGGGGGTGCAGGCACCCCCCGCGATCGGGCTCCCAGCCGCCACCCCCGGCCCGCCCCCCTGGCTTCTGGGAGCCCCATCGCCGGGGGTGCAGGCACCCCCCGCGATCGGGCTCCCAGCCGCCACCCCCGGCCCGCCCCCCTGGCTTCTGGGAGCCCCATCGCCGGGGGTGCAGGCACCCCCCGCGATCGGGCTCCCAGCCGCCACCCCCGGCCCGCCCCCCTGGCTTCTGGGAGCCTTGTGGACTCACAGCCTCTTTTTGATATTGTCAGTAATATCATCTCCCATCCGAATTTTTCAACTCCTTCTCACACGAGTGTACACCCCCAGTGTGCACACCCTCAGACGGAATAACCCCCTCTCTATTAGGAGTCACATCAGCCACTTCCTCCCTGAATATTCGGAACAATATCCCACCGTCGTTTCTACTGCCATTGACACTGATTGTCATATCCTCCTCTCCCAAGCAGAAGTTGGAAACTCTGTCATGGGGGGTGTACACCATCTGTCGTATAGAAATTAACATCGTCCTCTCCCGGGTGAACATCAGGAACAAGTCTATTAATCATTAATATTAATAATTATGTGAATATTAATAATAATTATTGATATTAATGATCACAATAAAGAGAGTAAAAATGAATACTGGTTTAAAAGGTTAACCATTTGTAATAATAATTATTAGTAATATCACTATTAATAATCATAAGATGATATTAGCAATTAATGAGACTTAAATCAATACCCAGTGATGCTGGGAATCAAATGATGATTACTATTAGGAACTAATATTATTTGATGACATTAATATTAATAATTAATTGAAAGCAGACATAATCATGTATTGAAAATCATTATCCATAATTAATAATGGTATCTTATGAATTTTTAGTATCATTGATAATTCTTAAAATCGATCATTGATGATTAATAATCATATTATTATTCCTAATTCCACAGGAAGTGTAAACCTACTTGTGATGCTGTTCTTAATATCCAGGGTCGGAAAGCAGGACTTTAGTTTTAATATCGCAGTAGGTGTACACTCACCACGTGACACTGATCCTAATATGAACGGGGGTAGAGTATCACATGACTCCAATTATAGCAATGGATGGATAGCTACGCGGTTCTATTGCTCCTAATATTCCCGGAAGAAGCCTTTGCTATTAGTCCGAATATGGCACTGAGGGGACAGCTTTTCTGAGATATAGTTCCTAGTATACGGAGTTGGAGAGGATGATAATAATTCGCAGGCTGTGTGCTCACGCCCAGTGATATTGTAATTACTATCCCGGGAGGGAGAGGATGATACTGCACTCTGTACAGCAGGAGGCGTACACCCAGTCTGGGATATTTTTCCTAATATCCATGGAGGGGACAGGCTGATATTACTCGCAATGTGGCACAGGCTGGACATTCACCCTATTTCATCCTTCTCAATATTCCAAAGCCGAGAGACAGATATTAATCTCAGTATCACAGACACTGGAAAACCCCTTGTGATACTCTTCCAAATATCCAGATCAGGTTGCAAGGAGCCACCCACGGAGGGCGCCCCTGGCTTCTGGGAGCCCCATCGCGGGGAGATCAGACACGCCCCCCGATCGGGCACACAGCCACCACCCCCGGCCCGCGCCCCTGGCTTCTGGGAGCCCCATCGCCGTGGGTGCAGGCACGCCCCCCGATCGGGCTCCCAGCCGTCACCGCCGGCCCGCCCCCCTGGCTTCTGGGAGCCCCATCGCCGGGGGTGCAGGCACGCCCCCCGATCGGGCTCCCAGCCGCCACCCCCGGCCCGCCCCCCTGGCTTCTGGGAGCCCCATCGCCGGGGGTGCAGGCACCCCCCGCGATCGGGCTCCCAGCCGCCACCCCCGGCCCGCCCCCCTGGCTTCTGGGAGCCTTGTGGACTCACAGCCTCTTTTTGATATTGTCAGTAATATCATCTCCCCATCCGAATTTTTCAACTCCTTCTCACACGAGTGTACACCCCCAGTGTGCACACCCTCAGACGGAATAACCCCCTCTCTATTAGGAGTCACATCAGCCACTTCCTCCCTGAATATTCGGAACAATATCCCACCGTCGTTTCTACTGCCATTGACACTGATTGTCATATCCTCCTCTCCCAAGCAGAAGTTGGAAACTCTGTCATGGGGGGTGTACACCATCTGTCGTATAGAAATTAACATCGTCCTCTCCCGGGTGAACATCAGGAACAAGTCTATTAATCATTAATATTAATAATTATGTGAATATTAATAATAATTATTGATATTAATGATCACAATAAAGAGAGTAAAAATGAATACTGGTTTAAAAGGTTAACCATTTGTAATAATAATTATTAGTAATATCACTATTAATAATCATAAGATGATATTAGCAATTAATGAGACTTAAATCAATACCCAGTGATGCTGGGAATCAAATGATGATTACTATTAGGAACTAATATTATTTGATGACATTAATATTAATAATTAATTGAAAGCAGACATAATCATGTATTGAAAATCATTATCCATAATTAATAATGGTATCTTATGAATTTTTAGTATCATTGATAATTCTTAAAATCGATCATTGATGATTAATCATATTATTATTCCTAATTCCACAGGAAGTGTAAACCTACTTGTGATGCTGTTCTTAATATCCAGGGTCGGAAAGCAGGACTTTAGTTTTAATATCGCAGTAGGTGTACACTCACCACGTGACACTGATCCTAATATGAACGGGGGTAGAGTATCACATGACTCCAATTATAGCAATGGATGGATAGCTACGCGGTTCTATTGCTCCTAATATTCCCGGAAGAAGCCTTTGCTATTAGTCCGAATATGGCACTGAGGGGACAGCTTTTCTGAGATATAGTTCCTAGTATACGGAGTTGGAGAGGATGATAATAATTCGCAGGCTGTGTGCTCACGCCCAGTGATATTGTAATTACTATCCCGGGAGGGAGAGGATGATACTGCACTCTGTACAGCAGGAGGCGTACACCCAGTCTGGGATATTTTTCCTAATATCCATGGAGGGGACAGGCTGATATTACTCGCAATGTGGCACAGGCTGGACATTCACCCTATTTCATCCTTCTCAATATTCCAAAGCCGAGAGACAGATATTAATCTCAGTATCACAGACACTGGAAAACCCCTTGTGATACTCTTCCAAATATCCAGATCAGGTTGCAAGGAGCCACCCACGGAGGGCGCCCCTGGCTTCTGGGAGCCCCATCGTGGGGAGATCAGACACGCCCCCCGATCGGGCACACAGCCACCACCCCCGGCCCGCCCCCCTGGCTTCTGGGAGCCCCATCGCCGTGGGTGCAGGCACGCCCCCGCGATCGGGCTCCCAGCCGCCACCGCCGGCCCGCCCCCCTGGCTTCTGGGAGCCCCATCGCCGGGGGTGCAGGCACGCCCCCCGATCGGGCTCCCAGCCGCCACCCCCCGGCCCGCCCCCCTGGCTTCTGGGAGCCCCATCGCCGGGGGTGCAGGCACGCCCCCGCGATCGGGCTCCCAGCCGCCACCGCCGGCCCGCCCCCTGTCTTCTGGGAGCCCCATCGCCGGGGGTGCAGGCACGCCCCCCGATCGGGCTCCCAGCCGCCACCCCCGGCCCGCCCCCCTGGCTTCTGGGAGCCCCATCGCCGGGGGTGCAGGCACCCCCCGCGATCGGGCTCCCAGCCGCCACCCCCGGCCCGCCCCCCTGGCTTCTGGGAGCCCCATCGCCGGGGGTGCAGGCACCCCCCGCGATCGGGCTCCCAGCCGCCACCCCCGGCCCGCCCCCCTGGCTTCTGGGAGCCCCATCGCCGGGGGTGCAGGCACGCCCCCGCGATCGGGCTCCCAGCCGCCACCGCCGGCCCGCCCCCCTGGCTTCTGGGAGCCCCATCGCCGGGGGTGCAGGCACCCCCCGCGATCGGGCTCCCAGCCGCCACCCCCGGCCCGCCCCCCTGGCTTCTGGGAGCCCCATCGCCGGGGGTGCAGGCACCCCCCGCGATCGGGCTCCCAGCCGCCACCCCCCGGCCCGCCCCCCTGGCTTCTGGGAGCCCCATCGCCGGGGGTGCAGGCACCCCCCGCGATCGGGCTCCCAGCCGCCACCCCCGGCCCGCCCCCCTGGCTTCTGGGAGCCCCATCGCCGGGGGTGCAGGCACCCCCCGCGATCGGGCTCCCAGCCGCCACCCCCGGCCCGCCCCCCTGGCTTCTGGGAGCCCCATCGCCGGGGGTGCAGGCACCCCCCGCGATCGGGCTCCCAGCCGCCACCCCCCGGCCCGCCCCCCTGGCTTCTGGGAGCCCCATCGCCGGGGGTGCAGGCACCCCCCGCGATCGGGCTCCCAGCCGCCACCCCCGGCCCGCCCCCCCTGGCTTCTGGGAGCCCCATCGCCGGGGGTGCAGGCACCCCCCGCGATCGGGCTCCCAGCCGCCACCCCCGGCCCGCCCCCCTGGCTTCTGGGAGCCCCATCGCCGGGGGTGCAGGCACCCCCCGCGATCGGGCTCCCAGCCGCCACCCCCGGCCCGCCCCCCTGGCTTCTGGGAGCCCCATCGCCGGGGGTGCAGGCACCCCCCGCGATCGGGCTCCCAGCCGCCACCCCCGGCCCGCCCCCCTGGCTTCTGGGAGCCCCATCGCCGGGGGTGCAGGCACCCCCCGCGATCGGGCTCCCAGCCGCCACCCCCGGCCCGCCCCCCTGGCTTCTGGGAGCCCCATCGCCGGGGGTGCAGGCACCCCCCGCGATCGGGCTCCCAGCCGCCACCCCCCGGCCCGCCCCCCTGGCTTCTGGGAGCCCCATCGCCGGGGGTGCAGGCACCCCCCGCGATCGGGCTCCCAGCCGCCACCCCCGGCCCGCCCCCCTGGCTTCTGGGAGCCTTGTGGACTCACAGCCTCTTTTTGATATTGTCAGTAATATCATCTCCCCATTCGAATTTTTCAACTCCTTCTCACACGAGTGTACACCCCCAGTGTGCACACCCTCAGACGGAATAACCCCCTCTCTATTAGGAGTCACATCAGCCACTTCCTCCCTGAATATTCGGAACAATATCCCACCGTCGTTTCTACTGCCATTGACACTGATTGTCATATCCTCCTCTCCCAAGCAGAAGTTGGAAACTCTGTCATGGGGGGTGTACACCATCTGTCGTATAGAAATTAACATCGTCCTCTCCCGGGTGAACATCATTAACAAGTCTATTAATCATTAATATTAATAATTATGTGAATATTAATAATAATTATTGATATTAATGATCACAATAAAGAGAGTAAAAATGAATACTGGTTTAAAAGGTTAACCATTTGTAATAATAATTATTAGTAATATCACTATTAATAATCATAAGATGATATTAGCAATTAATGAGACTTAAATCAATACCCAGTGATGCTGGGAATCAAATGATGATTACTATTAGGAACTAATATTATTTGATGACATTAATATTAATAATTAATTGAAAGCAGACATAATCATGTATTGAAAATCATTATCCATAATTAATAATGGTATCTTATGAATTTTTAGTATCATTGATAATTCTTAAAATCGATCATTGATGATTAATAATCATATTATTATTCCTAATTCCACAGGAAGTGTAAACCTACTTGTGATGCTGTTCTTAATATCCAGGGTCGGAAAGCAGGACTTTAGTTTTAATATCGCAGTAGGTGTACACTCACCACGTGACACTGATCCTAATATGAACGGGGGTAGAGTATCACATGACTCCAATTATAGCAATGGATGGATAGCTACGCGGTTCTATTGCTCCTAATATTCCCGGAAGAAGCCTTTGCTATTAGTCCGAATATGGCACTGAGGGGACAGCTTTTCTGAGATATAGTTCCTAGTATACGCAGTTGGAGAGGATGATAATAATTCGCAGGCTGTGTGCTCACGCCCAGTGATATTGTAATTACTATCCCGGGAGGGAGAGGATGATACTGCACTCTGTACAGCAGGAGGCGTACACCCAGTCTGGGATATTTTTCCTAATATCCATGGAGGGGACAGGCTGATATTACTCGCAATGTGGCACAGGCTGGACATTCACCCTATTTCATCCTTCTCAATATTCCAAAGCCGAGAGACAGATATTAATCTCAGTATCACAGACACTGGAAAACCCCTTGTGATACTCTTCCAAATATCCAGATCAGGTTGCAAGGAGCCACCCACGGAGGGCGCCCCTGGCTTCTGGGAGCCCCATCGCGGGGAGATCAGACACGCCCCCCGATCGGGCACACAGCCACCACCCCCGGCCCGCCCCCCTGGCTTCTGGGAGCCCCATCGCCGTGGGTGCAGGCACGCCCCCGCGATCGGGCTCCCAGCCGCCACCGCCGGCCCGCCCCCCTGGCTTCTGGGAGCCCCATCGCCGGGGGTGCAGGCACGCCCCCCGATCGGGCTCCCAGCCGCCACCCCCCGGCCCGCCCCCCTGGCTTCTGGGAGCCCCATCGCCGGGGGTGCAGGCACGCCCCCCGCGATCGGGCTCCCAGCCGCCACCGCCGGCCCGCCCCCCTGGCTTCTGGGAGCCCCATCGCCGGGGGTGCAGGCACGCCCCCCGATCGGGCTCCCAGCCGCCACCCCCGGCCCGCCCCCCTGGCTTCTGGGAGCCCCATCGCCGGGGGTGCAGGCACGCCCCCCGATCGGGCTCCCAGCCGCCACCCCCGGCCCGCCGCCCTGGCTTCTGGGAGCCCCATCGCCGGGGGTGCAGGCACCCCCCGCGATCGGGCTCCCAGCCGCCACGCCCGGCCCGCCCCCCTGGCTTCTGGGAGCCCCATCGCCGGGGGTGCAGGCACCCCCCGCGATCGGGCTCCCAGCCGCCACGCCCGGCCCGCCCCCCTGGCTTCTGGGAGCCCCATCGCCGGGGGTGCAGGCACCCCCCGCGATCGGGCTCCCAGCCGCCACGCCCGGCCCGCCCCCCTGGCTTCTGGGAGCCCCATCGCCGGGGGTGCAGGCACCCCCCGCGATCGGGCTCCCAGCCGCCACGCCCGGCCCGCCCCCCTGGCTTCTGGGAGCCCCATCGCCGGGGGTGCAGGCACCCCCCGCGATCGGGCTCCCAGCCGCCACGCCCGGCCCGCCCCCCTGGCTTCTGGGAGCCCCATCGCCGGGGGTGCAGGCACCCCCCGCGATCGGGCTCCCAGCCGCCACGCCCGGCCCGCCCCCCTGGCTTCTGGGAGCCCCATCGCCGGGGGTGCAGGCACCCCCCGCGATCGGGCTCCCAGCCGCCACGCCCGGCCCGCCCCCCTGGCTTCTGGGAGCCCCATCGCCGGGGGTGCAGGCACCCCCCGCGATCGGGCTCCCAGCCGCCACGCCCGGCCCGCCCCCCTGGCTTCTGGGAGCCCCATCGCCGGGGGTGCAGGCACCCCCCGCGATCGGGCTCCCAGCCGCCACGCCCGGCCCGCCCCCCTGGCTTCTGGGAGCCCCATCGCCGGGGGTGCAGGCACCCCCCGCGATCGGGCTCCCAGCCGCCACGCCCGGCCCGCCCCCCTGGCTTCTGGGAGCCCCATCGCCGGGGGTGCAGGCACCCCCCGCGATCGGGCTCCCAGCCGCCACGCCCGGCCCGCCCCCCTGGCTTCTGGGAGCCCCATCGCCGGGGGTGCAGGCACCCCCCGCGATCGGGCTCCCAGCCGCCACGCCCGGCCCGCCCCCCTGGCTTCTGGGAGCCCCATCGCCGGGGGTGCAGGCACCCCCCGCGATCGGGCTCCCAGCCGCCACGCCCGGCCCGCCCCCCTGGCTTCTGGGAGCCCCATCGCCGGGGGTGCAGGCACCCCCCGCGATCGGGCTCCCAGCCGCCACGCCCGGCCCGCCCCCCTGGCTTCTGGGAGCCCCATCGCCGGGGGTGCAGGCACCCCCCGCGATCGGGCTCCCAGCCGCCACGCCCGGCCCGCCCCCCTGGCTTCTGGGAGCCCCATCGCCGGGGGTGCAGGCACCCCCCGCGATCGGGCTCCCAGCCGCCACGCCCGGCCCGCCCCCCTGGCTTCTGGGAGCCCCATCGCCGGGGGTGCAGGCACCCCCCGCGATCGGGCTCCCAGCCGCCACGCCCGGCCCGCCCCCCTGGCTTCTGGGAGCCCCATCGCCGGGGGTGCAGGCACCCCCCGCGATCGGGCTCCCAGCCGCCACGCCCGGCCCGCCCCCCTGGCTTCTGGGAGCCCCATCGCCGGGGGTGCAGGCACCCCCCCGCGATCGGGCTCCCAGCCGCCACGCCCGGCCCGCCCCCCTGGCTTCTGGGAGCCCCATCGCCGGGGGTGCAGGCACCCCCCGCGATCGGGCTCCCAGCCGCCACGCCCGGCCCGCCCCCCTGGCTTCTGGGAGCCCCATCGCCGGGGGTGCAGGCACCCCCCGCGATCGGGCTCCCAGCCGCCACGCCCGGCCCGCCCCCCTGGCTTCTGGGAGCCCCATCGCCGGGGGTGCAGGCACCCCCCGCGATCGGGCTCCCAGCCGCCACGCCCGGCCCGCCCCCCTGGCTTCTGGGAGCCCCATCGCCGGGGGTGCAGGCACCCCCCGCGATCGGGCTCCCAGCCGCCACGCCCGGCCCGCCCCCCTGGCTTCTGGGAGCCCCATCGCCGGGGGTGCAGGCACCCCCCGCGATCGGGCTCCCAGCCGCCACGCCCGGCCCGCCCCCCTGGCTTCTGGGAGCCCCATCGCCGGGGGTGCAGGCACCCCCCCGCGATCGGGCTCCCAGCCGCCACGCCCGGCCCGCCCCCCTGGCTTCTGGGAGCCCCATCGCCGGGGGTGCAGGCACCCCCCGCGATCGGGCTCCCAGCCGCCACGCCCGGCCCGCCCCCCTGGCTTCTGGGAGCCCCATCGCCGGGGGTGCAGGCACCCCCCGCGATCGGGCTCCCAGCCGCCACGCCCGGCCCGCCCCCCTGGCTTCTGGGAGCCCCATCGCCGGGGGTGCAGGCACCCCCCGCGATCGGGCTCCCAGCCGCCACGCCCGGCCCGCCCCCCTGGCTTCTGGGAGCCCCATCGCCGGGGGTGCAGGCACCCCCCGCGATCGGGCTCCCAGCCGCCACGCCCGGCCCGCCCCCCTGGCTTCTGGGAGCCCCATCGCCGGGGGTGCAGGCACCCCCCGCGATCGGGCTCCCAGCCGCCACGCCCGGCCCGCCCCCCTGGCTTCTGGGAGCCCCATCGCCGGGGGTGCAGGCACCCCCCGCGATCGGGCTCCCAGCCGCCACGCCCGGCCCGGCCCCCCTGGCTTCTGGGAGCCCCATCGCCGGGGGTGCAGGCACCCCCCGCGATCGGGCTCCCAGCCGCCACGCCCGGCCCGCCCCCCTGGCTTCTGGGAGCCCCATCGCCGGGGGTGCAGGCACCCCCCGCGATCGGGCTCCCAGCCGCCACGCCCGGCCCGCCCCCCTGGCTTCTGGGAGCCCCATCGCCGGGGGTGCAGGCACCCCCCGCGATCGGGCTCCCAGCCGCCACGCCCGGCCCGCCCCCCCTGGCTTCTGGGAGCCCCATCGCCGGGGGTGCAGGCACCCCCCGCGATCGGGCTCCCAGCCGCCACGCCCGGCCCGCCCCCCTGGCTTCTGGGAGCCCCATCGCCGGGGGTGCAGGCACCCCCCGCGATCGGGCTCCCAGCCGCCACGCCCGGCCCGCCCCCCTGGCTTCTGGGAGCCCCATCGCCGGGGGTGCAGGCACCCCCCCGCGATCGGGCTCCCAGCCGCCACGCCCGGCCCGCCCCCCTGGCTTCTGGGAGCCCCATCGCCGGGGGTGCAGGCACCCCCCGCGATCGGGCTCCCAGCCGCCACGCCCGGCCCGCCCCCCTGCTTCTGGGAGCCCCATCGCCGGGGGTGCAGGCACCCCCCGCGATCGGGCTCCCAGCCGCCACGCCCGGCCCGCCCCCCTGGCTTCTGGGAGCCCCATCGCCGGGGGTGCAGGCACCCCCCGCGATCGGGCTCCCAGCCGCCACGCCCGGCCCGCCCCCCTGGCTTCTGGGAGCCCCATCGCCGGGGGTGCAGGCACCCCCCGCGATCGGGCTCCCAGCCGCCACGCCCGGCCCGCCCCCCCTGGCTTCTGGGAGCCCCATCGCCGGGGGTGCAGGCACCCCCCGCGATCGGGCTCCCAGCCGCCACGCCCGGCCCGCCCCCCTGGCTTCTGGGAGCCCCATCGCCGGGGGTGCAGGCACCCCCCGCGATCGGGCTCCCAGCCGCCACGCCCGGCCCGCCCCCCTGGCTTCTGGGAGCCCCATCGCCGGGGGTGCAGGCACCCCCCCGCGATCGGGCTCCCAGCCGCCACGCCCGGCCCGCCCCCCTGGCTTCTGGGAGCCCCATCGCCGGGGGTGCAGGCACCCCCCGCGATCGGGCTCCCAGCCGCCACGCCCGGCCCGCCCCCCTGGCTTCTGGGAGCCCCATCGCCGGGGGTGCAGGCACCCCCCGCGATCGGGCTCCCAGCCGCCACGCCCGGCCCCGCCCCCCTGGCTTCTGGGAGCCCCATCGCCGGGGGTGCAGGCACCCCCCGCGATCGGGCTCCCAGCCGCCACGCCCGGCCCGCCCCCCTGGCTTCTGGGAGCCCCATCGCCGGGGGTGCAGGCACCCCCCGCGATCGGGCTCCCAGCCGCCACGCCCGGCCCGCCCCCCTGGCTTCTGGGAGCCCCATCGCCGGGGGTGCAGGCACCCCCCGCGATCGGGCTCCCAGCCGCCACGCCCGGCCCGCCCCCTGGCTTCTGGGAGCCCCATCGCCGGGGGTGCAGGCACCCCCCGCGATCGGGCTCCCAGCCGCCACGCCCGGCCCGCCCCCCTGGCTTCTGGGAGCCCCATCGCCGGGGGTGCAGGCACCCCCCGCGATCGGGCTCCCAGCCGCCACGCCCGGCCCGCCCCCCTGGCTTCTGGGAGCCCCATCGCCGGGGGTGCAGGCACCCCCCGCGATCGGGCTCCCAGCCGCCACGCCCGGCCCGCCCCCCTGGCTTCTGGGAGCCCCATCGCCGGGGGTGCAGGCACCCCCCGCGATCGGGCTCCCAGCCGCCACGCCCGGCCCGCCCCCCTGGCTTCTGGGAGCCCCATCGCCGGGGGTGCAGGCACCCCCCGCGATCGGGCTCCCAGCCGCCACGCCCGGCCCGCCCCCCTGGCTTCTGGGAGCCCCATCGCCGGGGGTGCAGGCACCCCCCGCGATCGGGCTCCCAGCCGCCACGCCCGGCCCGCCCCCCTGGCTTCTGGGAGCCCCATCGCCGGGGGGTGCAGGCACCCCCCGCGATCGGGCTCCCAGCCGCCACGCCCGGCCCGCCCCCCTGGCTTCTGGGAGCCCCATCGCCGGGGGTGCAGGCACCCCCCGCGATCGGGCTCCCAGCCGCCACGCCCGGCCCGCCCCCCTGGCTTCTGGGAGCCCCATCGCCGGGGGTGCAGGCACCCCCCGCGATCGGGCTCCCAGCCGCCACGCCCGGCCCGCCCCCCTGGCTTCTGGGAGCCCCATCGCCGGGGGTGCAGGCACCCCCCGCGATCGGGCTCCCAGCCGCCACGCCCGGCCCGCCCCCCTGGCTTCTGGGAGCCCCATCGCCGGGGGTGCAGGCACCCCCCGCGATCGGGCTCCCAGCCGCCACGCCCGGCCCGCCCCCCTGGCTTCTGGGAGCCCCATCGCCGGGGGTGCAGGCACCCCCCGCGATCGGGCTCCCAGCCGCCACGCCCGGCCCGCCCCCCTGGCTTCTGGGAGCCCCATCGCCGGGGGTGCAGGCACCCCCCGCGATCGGGCTCCCAGCCGCCACGCCCGGCCCGCCCCCCTGGCTTCTGGGAGCCCCATCGCCGGGGGTGCAGGCACCCCCCGCGATCGGGCTCCCAGCCGCCACGCCCGGCCCGCCCCCCTGGCTTCTGGGAGCCCCATCGCCGGGGGTGCAGGCACCCCCCGCGATCGGGCTCCCAGCCGCCACGCCCGGCCCGCCCCCCTGGCTTCTGGGAGCCCCATCGCCGGGGGTGCAGGCACCCCCCGCGATCGGGCTCCCAGCCGCCACGCCCGGCCCGCCCCCCTGGCTTCTGGGAGCCCCATCGCCGGGGGTGCAGGCACCCCCCGCGATCGGGCTCCCAGCCGCCACCCCCGGCCCGCCCCCCTGGCTTCTGGGAGCCCCATCGCCGGGGGTGCAGGCACCCCCCCGCGATCGGGCTCCCAGCCGCCACGCCCGGCCCGCCCCCCTGGCTTCTGGGAGCCCCATCGCCGGGGGTGCAGGCACCCCCCGCGATCGGGCTCCCAGCCGCCACCCCCGGCCCGCCCCCCTGGCTTCTGGGAGCCCCATCGCCGGGGGTGCAGGCACCCCCCGCGATCGGGCTCCCAGCCGCCACCCCCGGCCCGCCCCCCTGGCTTCTGGGAGCCTTGTGGACTCACAGCCTCTTTTTGATATTGTCAGTAATATCATCTCCCCATTCGAATTTTTCAACTCCTTCTCACATGAGTGTACACCCCCAGTGTGCACACCCTCAGACGGAATAACCCCCTCTCTATTAGGAGTCACATCAGCCACTTCCTCCCTGAATATTCGGAACAATATCCCACCGTCGTTTCTACTGCCATTGACACTGATTGTCCATATCCTCCTCTCCCAAGCAGAAGTTGGAAACTCTGTCATGGGGGGTGTACACCATCTGTCGTATAGAAATTAACATCGTCCTCTCCCGGGTGAACATCAGGAACAAGTCTATTAATCATTAATATTAATAATTATGTGAATATTAATAATAATTATTGATATTAATGATCACAATAAAGAGAGTAAAAATGAATACTGGTTTAAAAGGTTAACCATTTGTAATAATAATTATTAGTAATATCACTATTAATAATCATAAGATGATATTAGCAATTAATGAGACTTAAATCAATACCCAGTGATGCTGGGAATCAAATGATGATTACTATTAGGAACTAATATTATTTGATGACATTAATATTAATAATTAATTGAAAGCAGACATAATCATGTATTGAAAATCATTATCCATAATTAATAATGGTATCTTATGAATTTTTAGTATCATTGATAATTCTTAAAATCGATCATTGATGATTAATAATCATATTATTATTCCTAATTCCACAGGAAGTGTAAACCTACTTGTGATGCTGTTCTTAATATCCAGGGTCGGAAAGCAGGACTTTAGTTTTAATATCGCAGTAGGTGTACACTCACCACGTGACACTGATCCTAATATGAACGGGGGTAGAGTATCACATGACTCCAATTATAGCAATGGATGGATAGCTACGCGGTTCTATTGCTCCTAATATTCCCGGAAGAAGCCTTTGCTATTAGTCCGAATATGGCACTGAGGGGACAGCTTTTCTGAGATATAGTTCCTAGTATACGCAGTTGGAGAGGATGATAATAATTCGCAGGCTGTGTGCTCACGCCCAGTGATATTGTAATTACTATCCCGGGAGGGAGAGGATGATACTGCACTCTGTACAGCAGGAGGCGTACACCCAGTCTGGGATATTTTTCCTAATATCCATGGAGGGGACAGGCTGATATTACTCGCAATGTGGCACAGGCTGGACATTCACCCTATTTCATCCTTCTCAATATTCCAAAGCCGAGAGACAGATATTAATCTCAGTATCACAGACACTGGAAAACCCCTTGTGATACTCTTCCAAATATCCAGATCAGGTTGCAAGGAGCCACCCACGGAGGGCGCCCCTGGCTTCTGGGAGCCCCATCGCGGGGAGATCAGACACGCCCCCCGATCGGGCACACAGCCACCACCCCCGGCCCGCCCCCCTGGCTTCTGGGAGCCCCATCGCCGTGGGTGCAGGCACGCCCCCAGCGATCGGGCTCCCAGCCGCCACCGCCGGCCCGCCCCCCTGGCTTCTGGGAGCCCCATCGCCGCGGGTGCAGGCACGCCCCCCGATCGGGCTCCCAGCCGCCACCCCCGGCCCGCCCCCCTGGCTTCTGGGAGCCCCATCGCCGGGGGTGCAGGCACGCCCCCCGATCGGGCTCCCAGCCGCCACCCCCCGGCCCGCCGCCCTGGCTTCTGGGAGCCCCATCGCCGGGGGTGCAGGCACCCCCCGCGATCGGGCTCCCAGCCGCCACCCCCGGCCCGCCCCCCTGGCTACTGGGAGCCCCATCGCCGGGGGTGCAGGCACCCCCCGCGATCGGGCTCCCAGCCGCCACCCCCGGCCCGCCCCCCTGGCTTCTGGGAGCCCCATCGCCGGGGGTGCAGGCACCCCCCGCGATCGGGCTCCCAGCCGCCACCCCCGGCCCGCCCCCCTGGCTTCTGGGAGCCCCATCGCCGGGGGTGCAGGCACCCCCCGCGATCGGGCTCCCAGCCGCCACCCCCGGCCCGCCCCCCTGGCTTCTGGGAGCCCCATCGCCGGGGGTGCAGGCACCCCCCGCGATCGGGCTCCCAGCCGCCACCCCCGGCCCGCCCCCCTGGCTTCTGGGAGCCCCATCGCCGGGGGTGCAGGCACCCCCCGCGATCGGGCTCCCAGCCGCCACCCCCGGCCCGCCCCCCTGGCTTCTGGGAGCCCCATCGCCGGGGGTGCAGGCACCCCCCGCGATCGGGCTCCCAGCCGCCACCCCCGGCCCGCCCCCCTGGCTTCTGGGAGCCCCATCGCCGGGGGTGCAGGCACCCCCCGCGATCGGGCTCCCAGCCGCCACCCCCGGCCCGCCCCCCTGGCTTCTGGGAGCCCCATCGCCGGGGGTGCAGGCACCCCCCGCGATCGGGCTCCCAGCCGCCACCCCCGGCCCGCCCCCCTGGCTTCTGGGAGCCCCATCGCCGGGGGTGCAGGCACCCCCCGCGATCGGGCTCCCAGCCGCCACCCCCGGCCCGCCCCCCTGGCTTCTGGGAGCCCCATCGCCGGGGGTGCAGGCACCCCCCGCGATCGGGCTCCCAGCCGCCACCCCCGGCCCGCCCCCCTGGCTTCTGGGAGCCCCATCGCCGGGGGTGCAGGCACCCCCCGCGATCGGGCTCCCAGCCGCCACCCCCGGCCCGCCCCCCTGGCTTCTGGGAGCCCCATCGCCGGGGGTGCAGGCACCCCCCGCGATCGGGCTCCCAGCCGCCACCCCCGGCCCGCCCCCCTGGCTTCTGGGAGCCCCATCGCCGGGGGTGCAGGCACCCCCCGCGATCGGGCTCCCAGCCGCCACCCCCGGCCCGCCCCCCTGGCTTCTGGGAGCCCCATCGCCGGGGGTGCAGGCACCCCCCGCGATCGGGCTCCCAGCCGCCACCCCCCGGCCCGCCCCCCTGGCTTCTGGGAGCCCCATCGCCGGGGGTGCAGGCACCCCCCGCGATCGGGCTCCCAGCCGCCACCCCCGGCCCGCCCCCCTGGCTTCTGGGAGCCCCATCGCCGGGGGTGCAGGCACCCCCCGCGATCGGGCTCCCAGCCGCCACCCCCGGCCCGCCCCCCTGGCTTCTGGGAGCCCCATCGCCGGGGGTGCAGGCACCCCCCGCGATCGGGCTCCCAGCCGCCACCCCCGGCCCGCCCCCCTGGCTTCTGGGAGCCCCATCGCCGGGGGTGCAGGCACCCCCGGCGATCGGGCTCCCAGCCGCCACCCCCGGCCCGCCCCCCTGGCTTCTGGGAGCCCCATCGCCGGGGGTGCAGGCACCCCCCGCGATCGGGCTCCCAGCCGCCACCCCCGGCCCGCCCCCCTGGCTTCTGGGAGCCCCATCGCCGGGGGTGCAGGCACCCCCCGCGATCGGGCTCCCAGCCGCCACCCCCGGCCCGCCCCCCTGGCTTCTGGGAGCCCCATCGCCGGGGGTGCAGGCACCCCCCGCGATCGGGCTCCCAGCCGCCACCCCCGGCCCGCCCCCCTGGCTTCTGGGAGCCCCATCGCCGGGGGTGCAGGCACCCCCCGCGATCGGGCTCCCAGCCGCCACCCCCGGCCCGCCCCCCTGGCTTCTGGGAGCCCCATCGCCGGGGGTGCAGGCACCCCCCGCGATCGGGCTCCCAGCCGCCACCCCCGGCCCGCCCCCCTGGCTTCTGGGAGCCTTGTGGACTCACAGCCTCTTTTTGATATTGTCAGTAATATCATCTCCCCATTCGAATTTTTCAACTCCTTCTCACATGAGTGTACACCCCCAGTGTGCACACCCTCAGACGGAATAACCCCCTCTCTATTAGGAGTCACATCAGCCACTTCCTCCCTGAATATTCGGAACAATATCCCACCGTCGTTTCTACTGCCATTGACACTGATTGTCATATCCTCCTCTCCCAAGCAGAAGTTGGAAACTCTGTCATGGGGGGTGTACACCATCTGTCGTATAGAAATTAACATCGTCCTCTCCCGGGTGAACATCAGGAACAAGTCTATTAATCATTAATATTAATAATTATGTGAATATTAATAATAATTATTGATATTAATGATCACAATAAAGAGAGTAAAAATGAATACTGGTTTAAAAGGTTAACCATTTGTAATAATAATTATTAGTAATATCACTATTAATAATCATAAGATGATATTAGCAATTAATGAGACTTAAATCAATACCCAGTGATGCTGGGAATCAAATGATGATTACTATTAGGAACTAATATTATTTGATGACATTAATATTAATAATTAATTGAAAGCAGACATAATCATGTATTGAAAATCATTATCCATAATTAATAATGGTATCTTATGAATTTTTAGTATCATTGATAATTCTTAAAATCGATCATTGATGATTAATAATCATATTATTATTCCTAATTCCACAGGAAGTGTAAACCTACTTGTGATGCTGTTCTTAATATCCAGGGTCGGAAAGCAGGACTTTAGTTTTAATATCGCAGTAGGTGTACACTCACCACGTGACACTGATCCTAATATGAACGGGGGTAGAGTATCACATGACTCCAATTATAGCAATGGATGGATAGCTACGCGGTTCTATTGCTCCTAATATTCCGGAAGAAGCCTTTGCTATTAGTCCGAATATGGCACTGAGGGGACAGCTTTTCTGAGATATAGTTCCTAGTATACGCAGTTGGAGAGGATGATAATAATTCGCAGGCTGTGTGCTCACGCCCAGTGATATTGTAATTACTATCCCGGGAGGGAGAGGATGATACTGCACTCTGTACAGCAGGAGGCGTACACCCAGTCTGGGATATTTTTCCTAATATCCATGGAGGGGACAGGCTGATATTACTCGCAATGTGGCACAGGCTGGACATTCACCCTATTTCATCCTTCTCAATATTCCAAAGCCGAGAGACAGATATTAATCTCAGTATCACAGACACTGGAAAACCCCTTGTGATACTCTTCCAAATATCCAGATCAGGTTGCAAGGAGCCACCCACGGAGGGCGCCCCTGGCTTCTGGGAGCCCCATCGCGGGGAGATCAGACACGCCCCCCGATCGGGCACACAGCCACCACCCCCGGCCCGCCCCCCTGGCTTCTGGGAGCCCCATCGCCGTGGGTGCAGGCACGCCCCCGCGATCGGGCTCCCAGCCGCCACCGCCGGCCCGCCCCCCTGGCTTCTGGGAGCCCCATCGCCGGGGGTGCAGGCACGCCCCCCGATCGGGCTCCCAGCCCCATCGCCGGGGGTGCAGGCACCCCCCGCGATCGGGCTCCCAGCCGCCACCCCCGGCCCGCCCCCCTGGCTTCTGGGAGCCCCATCGCCGGGGGTGCAGGCACCCCCCGCGATCGGGCTCCCAGCCGCCACCCCCGGCCCGCCCCCCTGGCTTCTGGGAGCCCCATCGCCGGGGGTGCAGGCACCCCCCGCGATCGGGCTCCCAGCCGCCACCCCCGGCCCGCCCCCCTGGCTTCTGGGAGCCCCATCGCCGGGGGTGCAGGCACCCCCGCGATCGGGCTCCCAGCCGCCACCCCCGGCCCGCCCCCCTGGCTTCTGGGAGCCCCATCGCCGGGGGTGCAGGCACCCCCCCGCGATCGGGCTCCCAGCCGCCACCCCCGGCCCGCCCCCCTGGCTTCTGGGAGCCCCATCGCCGGGGGTGCAGGCACCCCCCGCGATCGGGCTCCCAGCCGCCACCCCCGGCCCGCCCCCTGGCTTCTGGGAGCCCCATCGCCGGGGGTGCAGGCACCCCCCGCGATCGGGCTCCCAGCCGCCACCCCCGGCCCGCCCCCCTGGCTTCTGGGAGCCCCATCGCCGGGGGTGCAGGCACCCCCCGCGATCGGGCTCCCAGCCGCCACCCCCGGCCCGCCCCCCTGGCTTCTGGGAGCCCCATCGCCGGGGGTGCAGGCACCCCCCGCGATCGGGCTCCCAGCCGCCACCCCCCGGCCCGCCCCCCTGGCTTCTGGGAGCCCCATCGCCGGGGGTGCAGGCACCCCCCGCGATCGGGCTCCCAGCCGCCACCCCCGGCCCGCCCCCCTGGCTTCTGGGAGCCCCATCGCCGGGGGTGCAGGCACCCCCCGCGATCGGGCTCCCAGCCGCCACCCCCGGCCCGCCCCCCTGGCTTCTGGGAGCCCCATCGCCGGGGGTGCAGGCACCCCCCGCGATCGGGCTCCCAGCCGCCACCCCCGGCCCGCCCCCCCTGGCTTCTGGGAGCCCCATCGCCGGGGGTGCAGGCACCCCCCGCGATCGGGCTCCCAGCCGCCACCCCCGGCCCGCCCCCCTGGCTTCTGGAGCCCCATCGCCGGGGGTGCAGGCACCCCCCGCGATCGGGCTCCCAGCCGCCACCCCCCGGCCCGCCCCCCTGGCTTCTGGGAGCCCCATCGCCGGGGGTGCAGGCACCCCCGCGATCGGGCTCCCAGCCGCCACCCCCGGCCCGCCCCCCTGGCTTCTGGGAGCCCCATCGCCGGGGGTGCAGGCACCCCCCGCGATCGGGCTCCCAGCCGCCACCCCCGGCCCGCCCCCCTGGCTTCTGGGAGCCCCATCGCCGGGGGTGCAGGCACCCCCGCGATCGGGCTCCCAGCCGCCACCCCCGGCCCGCCCCCCTGGCTTCTGGGAGCCCCATCGCCGGGGGTGCAGGCACCCCCCGCGATCGGGCTCCCAGCCGCCACCCGCGGCCCGCCCCCCTGGCTTCTGGGAGCCCCATCGCCGGGGGTGCAGGCACCCCCCGCGATCGGGCTCCCAGCCGCCACCCCCGGCCCGCCCCCCTGGCTTCTGGGAGCCCCATCGCCGGGGGTGCAGGCACCCGCCGCGATCGGGCTCCCAGCCGCCACCCCCGGCCCGCCCCCCTGGCTTCTGGGAGCCCCATCGCCGGGGGTGCAGGCACCCCCCCGCGATCGGGCTCCCAGCCGCCACCCCGGCCCGCCCCCCTGGCTTCTGGGAGCCCCATCGCCGGGGGTGCAGGCACCCCCCGCGATCGGGCTCCCAGCCGCCACCCCCGGCCCGCCCCCCTGGCTTCTGGGAGCCTTGTGGACTCACAGCCTCTTTTTGATATTGTCAGTAATATCATCTCCCCATTCGAATTTTTCAACTCCTTCTCACACGAGTGTACACCCCCAGTGTGCACACCCTCAGACGGAATAACCCCCTCTCTATTAGGAGTCACATCAGCCACTTCCTCCCTGAATATTCGGAACAATATCCCACCGTCGTTTCTACTGCCATTGACACTGATTGTCATATCCTCCTCTCCCAAGCAGAAGTTGGAAACTCTGTCATGGGGGGTGTACACCATCTGTCGTATAGAAATTAACATCGTCCTCTCCCGGGTGAACATCAGGAACAAGTCTATTAATCATTAATATTAATAATTATGTGAATATTAATAATAATTATTGATATTAATGATCACAATAAAGAGAGTAAAAATGAATACTGGTTTAAAAGGTTAAGCATTTGTAATAATAATTATTAGTAATATCACTATTAATAATCATAAGATGATATTAGCAATTAATGAGACTTAAATCAATACCCAGTGATGCTGGGAATCAAATGATGATTACTATTAGGAACTAATATTATTTGATGACATTAATATTAATAATTAATTGAAAGCAGACATAATCATGTATTGAAAATCATTATCCATAATTAATAATGGTATCTTATGAATTTTTAGTATCATTGATAATTCTTAAAATCGATCATTGATGATTAATAATCATATTATTATTCCTAATTCCACAGGAAGTGTAAACCTACTTGTGATGCTGTTCTTAATATCCAGGGTCGGAAAGCAGGACTTTAGTTTTAATATCGCAGTAGGTGTACACTCACCACGTGACACTGATCCTAATATGAACGGGGGTAGAGTATCACATGACTCCAATTATAGCAATGGATGGATAGCTACGCGGTTCTATTGCTCCTAATATTCCCGGAAGAAGCCTTTGCTATTAGTCCCGAATATGGCACTGAGGGGACAGCTTTTCTGAGATATAGTTCCTAGTATACGGAGTTGGAGAGGATGATAATAATTCGCAGGCTGTGTGCTCACGCCCAGTGATATTGTAATTACTATCCCGGGAGGGAGAGGATGATACTGCACTCTGTACAGCAGGAGGCGTACACCCAGTCTGGGATATTTTTCCTAATATCCATGGAGGGGACAGGCTGATATTACTCGCAATGTGGCACAGGCTGGACATTCACCCTATTTCATCCTTCTCAATATTCCAAAGCCGAGAGACAGATATTAATCTCAGTATCACAGACACTGGAAAACCCCTTGTGATACTCTTCCAAATATCCAGATCAGGTTGCAAGGAGCCACCCACGGAGGGCGCCCCTGGCTTCTGGGAGCCCCATCGCGGGGAGATCAGACACGCCCCCCGATCGGGCACACAGCCACCACCCCCGGCCCGCCCCCCTGGCTTCTGGGAGCCCCATCGCCGTGGGTGCAGGCACGCCCCCGCGATCGGGCTCCCAGCCGCCACCGCCGGCCCGCCCCCCTGGCTTCTGGGAGCCCCATCGCCGCGGGTGCAGGCACGCCCCCCGATCGGGCTCCCAGCCGCCACCCCCGGCCCGCCCCCCTGGCTTCTGGGAGCCCCATCGCCGGGGGTGCAGGCACGCCCCCCGATCGGGCTCCCAGCCGCCACCCCCGGCCCGCCGCCCTGGCTTCTGGGAGCCCCATCGCCGGGGTGCAGGCACCCCCGGCGATCCCCCTGGCTTCTGGGAGCCCCATCGCCGGGGTGCAGGCACCCCCCGCGATCGGGCTCCCAGCCGCCACCCCCGGCCCGCCCCCCTGGCTTCTGGGAGCCCCATCGCCGGGGGTGCAGGCACCCCCCGCGATCGGGCTCCCAGCCGCCACCCCCGGCCCGCCCCCCTGGCTTCTGGGAGCCCCATCGCCGGGGGTGCAGGCACCCCCCGCGATCGGGCTCCCAGCCGCCACCCCCGGCCCGCCCCCCTGGCTTCTGGGAGCCCCATCGCCGGGGGTGCAGGCACCCCCCGCGATCGGGCTCCCAGCCGCCACCCCCGGCCCGCCCCCCTGGCTTCTGGGAGCCCCATCGCCGGGGGTGCAGGCACCCCCCGCGATCGGGCTCCCAGCCGCCACCCCCGGCCCGCCCCCCTGGCTTCTGGGAGCCCCATCGCCGGGGGTGCAGGCACCCCCCGCGATCGGGCTCCCAGCCGCCACCCCCGGCCCGCCCCCCTGGCTTCTGGGAGCCCCATCGCCGGGGGTGCAGGCACCCCCCGCGATCGGGCTCCCAGCCGCCACCCCCGGCCCGCCCCCCTGGCTTCTGGGAGCCCCATCGCCGGGGGTGCAGGCACCCCCCGCGATCGGGCTCCCAGCCGCCACCCCCGGCCCGCCCCCCTGGCTTCTGGGAGCCCCATCGCCGGGGGTGCAGGCACCCCCCGCGATCGGGCTCCCAGCCGCCACCCCCGGCCCGCCCCCCTGGCTTCTGGGAGCCCCATCGCCGGGGGTGCAGGCACCCCCCGCGATCGGGCTCCCAGCCGCCACCCCCGGCCCGCCCCCCTGGCTTCTGGGAGCCCCATCGCCGGGGGTGCAGGCACCCCCCGCGATCGGGCTCCCAGCCGCCACCCCCCGGCCCGCCCCCCTGGCTTCTGGGAGCCCCATCGCCGGGGGTGCAGGCACCCCCCGCGATCGGGCTCCCAGCCGCCACCCCCGGCCCGCCCCCCTGGCTTCTGGGAGCCCCATCGCCGGGGGTGCAGGCACCCCCCGCGATCGGGCTCCCAGCCGCCACCCCCGGCCCGCCCCCCTGGCTTCTGGGAGCCCCATCGCCGGGGGTGCAGGCACCCCCCGCGATCGGGCTCCCAGCCGCCACCCCCGGCCCGCCCCCCTGGCTTCTGGGAGCCCCATCGCCGGGGGTGCAGGCACCCCCCCGCGATCGGGCTCCCAGCCGCCACCCCCGGCCCGCCCCCCTGGCTTCTGGGAGCCCCATCGCCGGGGGTGCAGGCACCCCCCGCGATCGGGCTCCCAGCCGCCACCCCCGGCCCGCCCCCCTGGCTTCTGGGAGCCCCATCGCCGGGGGTGCAGGCACCCCCCGCGATCGGGCTCCCAGCCGCCACCCCCGGCCCGCCCCCCTGGCTTCTGGGAGCCCCATCGCCGGGGGTGCAGGCACCCCCCGCGATCGGGCTCCCAGCCGCCACCCCCGGCCCGCCCCCCTGGCTTCTGGGAGCCCCATCGCCGGGGGTGCAGGCACCCCCCGCGATCGGGCTCCCAGCCGCCACCCCCGGCCCGCCCCCCTGGCTTCTGGGAGCCCCATCGCCGGGGGTGCAGGCACCCCCCGCGATCGGGCTCCCAGCCGCCACCCCCGGCCCGCCCCCCTGGCTTCTGGGAGCCCCATCGCCGGGGGTGCAGGCACCCCCCGCGATCGGGCTCCCAGCCGCCACCCCCGGCCCGCCCCCCTGGCTTCTGGGAGCCCCATCGCCGGGGGTGCAGGCACCCCCCCGCGATCGGGCTCCCAGCCGCCACCCCCGGCCCGCCCCCCTGGCTTCTGGGAGCCCCATCGCCGGGGGTGCAGGCACCCCCCGCGATCGGGCTCCCAGCCGCCACCCCCGGCCGCCCCCCTGGCTTCTGGGAGCCCCATCGCCGGGGGTGCAGGCACCCCCGCGATCGGGCTCCCAGCCGCCACCCCCGGCCCGCCCCCCTGGCTTCTGGGAGCCCCATCGCCGGGGGTGCAGGCACCCCCCGCGATCGGGCTCCCAGCCGCCACCCCCGGCCCGCCCCCCTGGCTTCTGGGAGCCCCATCGCCGGGGGTGCAGGCACCCCCCGCGATCGGGCTCCCAGCCGCCACCCCCGGCCCGCCCCCCTGGCTTCTGGGAGCCCCATCGCCGGGGGTGCAGGCACCCCCCGCGATCGGGCTCCCAGCCGCCACCCCCGGCCCGCCCCCCTGGCTTCTGGGAGGCCCCATCGCCGGGGGTGCAGGCACCCCCCGCGATCGGGCTCCCAGCCGCCACCCCCGGCCCGCCCCCCTGGCTTCTGGGAGCCCCATCGCCGGGGGTGCAGGCACCCCCCGCGATCGGGCTCCCAGCCGCCACCCCCGGCCCGCCCCCCTGGCTTCTGGGAGCCCCATCGCCGGGGGTGCAGGCACCCCCCGCGATCGGGCTCCCAGCCGCCACCCCCGGCCCGCCCCCCTGGCTTCTGGGAGCCCCATCGCCGGGGGTGCAGGCACCCCCCGCGATCGGGCTCCCAGCCGCCACCCCCGGCCCGCCCCCCTGGCTTCTGGGAGCCCCATCGCCGGGGGTGCAGGCACCCCCCGCGATCGGGCTCCCAGCCGCCACCCCCGGCCCGCCCCCCTGGCTTCTGGGAGCCCCATCGCCGGGGGTGCAGGCACCCCCCGCGATCGGGCTCCCAGCCGCCACCCCCGGCCCGCCCCCCTGGCTTCTGGGAGCCCCATCGCCGGGGGTGCAGGCACCCCCCGCGATCGGGCTCCCAGCCGCCACCCCCGGCCCGCCCCCCTGCCTTCTGGGAGCCTTGTGGACTCACAGCCTCTTTTTGATATTGTCAGTAATATCATCTCCCCATCCGAATTTTTCAACTCCTTCTCACACGAGTGTACACCCCCAGTGTGCACACCCTCAGACGGAATAACCCCCTCTCTATTAGGAGTCACATCAGCCACTTCCTCCCTGAATATTCGGAACAATATCCCACCGTCGTTTCTACTGCCATTGACACTGATTGTCATATCCTCCTCTCCCAAGCAGAAGTTGGAAACTCTGTCATGGGGGGTGTACACCATCTGTCGTATAGAAATTAACATCGTCCTCTCCCGGGTGAACATCAGGAACAAGTCTATTAATCATTAATATTAATAATTATGTGAATATTAATAATAATTATTGATATTAATGATCACAATAAAGAGAGTAAAAATGAATACTGGTTTAAAAGGTTAAGCATTTGTAATAATAATTATTAGTAATATCACTATTAATAATCATAAGATGATATTAGCAATTAATGAGACTTAAATCAATACCCAGTGATGCTGGGAATCAAATGATGATTACTATTAGGAACTAATATTATTTGATGACATTAATATTAATAATTAATTGAAAGCAGACATAATCATGTATTGAAAATCATTATCCATAATTAATAATGGTATCTTATGAATTTTTAGTATCATTGATAATTCTTAAAATCGATCATTGATGATTAATAATCATATTATTATTCCTAATTCCACAGGAAGTGTAAACCTACTTGTGATGCTGTTCTTAATATCCAGGGTCGGAAAGCAGGACTTTAGTTTTAATATCGCAGTAGGTGTACACTCACCACGTGACACTGATCCTAATATGAACGGGGGTAGAGTATCACATGACTCCAATTATAGCAATGGATGGATAGCTACGCGGTTCTATTGCTCCTAATATTCCCGGAAGAAGCCTTTGCTATTAGTCCGAATATGGCACTGAGGGGACAGCTTTTCTGAGATATAGTTCCTAGTATACGGAGTTGGAGAGGATGATAATAATTCGCAGGCTGTGTGCTCACGCCCAGTGATATTGTAATTACTATCCCGGGAGGGAGAGGATGATACTGCACTCTGTACAGCAGGAGGCGTACACCCAGTCTGGGATATTTTTCCTAATATCCATGGAGGGGACAGGCTGATATTACTCGCAATGTGGCACAGGCTGGACATTCACCCTATTTCATCCTTCTCAATATTCCAAAGCCGAGAGACAGATATTAATCTCAGTATCACAGACACTGGAAAACCCCTTGTGATACTCTTCCAAATATCCAGATCAGGTTGCAAGGAGCCACCCACGGAGGGCGCCCCTGGCTTCTGGGAGCCCCATCGCGGGGAGATCAGAAACGCCCCCCGATCGGGCACACAGCCACCACCCCCGGCCCGCCCCCCTGGCTTCTGGGAACCCCATCGCCGTGGGTGCAGGCACGCCCCCCGGTCGGGCTCCCAGCCGCCACCCCCGGCCCGCCCCCCTGGCTTCTGGGAGCCCCATCGCCGGGGGTGCAGGCACCCCCCGCGATCGGGCTCCCAGCCGCCACCCCCGGCCCGCCCCCCTGGCTTCTGGGAGCCCCATCGCCGGGGGTGCAGGCACCCCCCGCGATCGGGCTCCCAGCCGCCACCCCCGGCCCGCCCCCCCTGGCTTCTGGGAGCCCCATCGCCGGGGGTGCAGGCACCCCCCGCGATCGGGCTCCCAGCCGCCACCCCCGGCCCGCCCCCCTGGCTTCTGGGAGCCCCATCGCCGGGGGTGCAGGCACCCCCCGCGATCGGGCTCCCAGCCGCCACCCCCCGGCCCGCCCCCCTGGCTTCTGGGAGCCCCATCGCCGGGGGTGCAGGCACCCCCCGCGATCGGGCTCCCAGCCGCCACCCCCGGCCCGCCCCCCTGGCTTCTGGGAGCCCCATCGCCGGGGGTGCAGGCACCCCCCGCGATCGGGCTCCCAGCCGCCACCCCCGGCCCGCCCCCCTGGCTTCTGGGAGCCCCATCGCCGGGGGTGCAGGCACCCCCCGCGATCGGGCTCCCAGCCGCCACCCCCGGCCCGCCCCCCTGGCTTCTGGGAGCCCCATCGCCGGGGGTGCAGGCACCCCCCCGCGATCGGGCTCCCAGCCGCCACCCCCGGCCCGCCCCCCTGGCTTCTGGGAGCCCCATCGCCGGGGGTGCAGGCACCCCCCGCGATCGGGCTCCCAGCCGCCACCCCCGGCCCGCCCCCCTGGCTTCTGGGAGCCCCATCGCCGGGGGTGCAGGCACCCCCCCGCGATCGGGCTCCCAGCCGCCACCCCCGGCCCGCCCCCCTGGCTTCTGGGAGCCCCATCGCCGGGGGTGCAGGCACCCCCCGCGATCGGGCTCCCAGCCGCCACCCCCGGCCCGCCCCCCTGGCTTCTGGGAGCCCCATCGCCGGGGGTGCAGGCACCCCCCGCGATCGGGCTCCCAGCCGCCACCCCCGGCCCGCCCCCCTGCCTTCTGGGAGCCTTGTGGACTCACAGCCTCTTTTTGATATTGTCAGTAATATCATCTCCCCATCCGAATTTTTCAACTCCTTCTCACACGAGTGTACACCCCCAGTGTGCACACCCTCAGACGGAATAACCCCCTCTCTATTAGGAGTCACATCAGCCACTTCCTCCCTGAATATTCGGAACAATATCCCACCGTCGTTTCTACTGCCATTGACACTGATTGTCATATCCTCCTCTCCCAAGCAGAAGTTGGAAACTCTGTCATGGGGGGTGTACACCATCTGTCGTATAGAAATTAACATCGTCCTCTCCCGGGTGAACATCAGGAACAAGTCTATTAATCATTAATATTAATAATTATGTGAATATTAATAATAATTATTGATATTAATGATCACAATAAAGAGAGTAAAAATGAATACTGGTTTAAAAGGTTAACCATTTGTAATAATAATTATTAGTAATATCACTATTAATAATCATAAGATGATATTAGCAATTAATGAGACTTAAATCAATACCCAGTGATGCTGGGAATCAAATGATGATTACTATTAGGAACTAATATTATTTGATGACATTAATATTAATAATTAATTGAAAGCAGACATAATCATGTATTGAAAATCATTATCCATAATTAATAATGGTATCTTATGAATTTTTAGTATCATTGATAATTCTTAAAATCGATCATTGATGATTAATAATCATATTATTATTCCTAATTCCACAGGAAGTGTAAACCTACTTGTGATGCTGTTCTTAATATCCAGGGTCGGAAAGCAGGACTTTAGTTTTAATATCGCAGTAGGTGTACACTCACCACGTGACACTGATCCTAATATGAACGGGGGTAGAGTATCACATGACTCCAATTATAGCAATGGATGGATAGCTACGCGGTTCTATTGCTCCTAATATTCCCGGAAGAAGCCTTTGCTATTAGTCCGAATATGGCACTGAGGGGACAGCTTTTCTGAGATATAGTTCCTAGTATACGCAGTTGGAGAGGATGATAATAATTCGCAGGCTGTGTGCTCACGCCCAGTGATATTGTAATTACTATCCCGGGAGGGAGAGGATGATACTGCACTCTGTACAGCAGGAGGCGTACACCCAGTCTGGGATATTTTTCCTAATATCCATGGAGGGGACAGGCTGATATTACTCGCAATGTGGCACAGGCTGGACATTCACCCTATTTCATCCTTCTCAATATTCCAAAGCCGAGAGACAGATATTAATCTCAGTATCACAGACACTGGAAAACCCCTTGTGATACTCTTCCAAATATCCAGATCAGGTTGCAAGGAGCCACCCACGGAGGGCGCCCCTGGCTTCTGGGAGCCCCATCGCGGGGAGATCAGAAACGCCCCCCGATCGGGCACACAGCCACCACCCCCGGCCCGCCCCCCTGGCTTCTGGGAGCCCCATCGCCGTGGGTGCAGGCACGCCCCCCGGTCGGGCTCCCAGCCGCCACCCCCGGCCCGCCCCCCTGGCTTCTGGGAGCCCCATCGCCGGGGGTGCAGGCACCCCCCGCGATCGGGCTCCCAGCCGCCACCCCCGGCCCGCCCCCCTGGCTTCTGGGAGCCCCATCGCCGGGGGTGCAGGCACCCCCCGCGATCGGGCTCCCAGCCGCCACCCCCGGCCCGCCCCCCTGGCTTCTGGGAGCCCCATCGCCGGGGGTGCAGGCACCCCCCGCGATCGGGCTCCCAGCCGCCACCCCCGGCCCGCCCCCCTGGCTTCTGGGAGCCCCATCGCCGGGGGTGCAGGCACCCCCCGCGATCGGGCTCCCAGCCGCCACCCCCGGCCCGCCCCCCCTGGCTTCTGGGAGCCCCATCGCCGGGGGTGCAGGCACCCCCCGCGATCGGGCTCCCAGCCGCCACCCCCGGCCCGCCCCCCTGGCTTCTGGGAGCCCCATCGCCGGGGGTGCAGGCACCCCCCGCGATCGGGCTCCCAGCCGCCACCCCCGGCCCGCCCCCCTGGCTTCTGGGAGCCCCATCGCCGGGGGTGCAGGCACCCCCCGCGATCGGGCTCCCAGCCGCCACCCCCCGGCCCGCCCCCCTGGCTTCTGGGAGCCCCATCGCCGGGGGTGCAGGCACCCCCCGCGATCGGGCTCCCAGCCGCCACCCCCGGCCCGCCCCCCTGGCTTCTGGGAGCCCCATCGCCGGGGGTGCAGGCACCCCCCGCGATCGGGCTCCCAGCCGCCACCCCCCGGCCCGCCCCCCTGGCTTCTGGGAGCCCCATCGCCGGGGGTGCAGGCACCCCCCGCGATCGGGCTCCCAGCCGCCACCCCCGGCCCGCCCCCCTGGCTTCTGGGAGCCCCATCGCCGGGGGTGCAGGCAACCCCCGCGATCGGGCTCCCAGCCGCCACCCCCGGCCCGCCCCCCTGGCTTCTGGGAGCCCCATCGCCGGGGGTGCAGGCACCCCCCGCGATCGGGCTCCCAGCCGCCACCCCCGGCCCGCCCCCCTGGCTTCTGGGAGCCCCATCGCCGGGGGTGCAGGCACCCCCCGCGATCGGGCTCCCAGCCGCCACCCCCGGCCCGCCCCCCTGGCTTCTGGGAGCCCCATCGCCGGGGGTGCAGGCACCCCCCGCGATCGGGCTCCCAGCCGCCACCCCCGGCCCGCCCCCCTGGCTTCTGGGAGCCCCATCGCCGGGGGTGCAGGCACCCCCCGCGATCGGGCTCCCAGCCGCCACCCCCGGCCCGCCCCCCTGGCTTCTGGGAGCCCCATCGCCGGGGGTGCAGGCACCCCCCGCGATCGGGCTCCCAGCCGCCACCCCCGGCCCGCCCCCCTGGCTTCTGGGAGCCCCATCGCCGGGGGTGCAGGCACCCCCCGCGATCGGGCTCCCAGCCGCCACCCCCGGCCCGCCCCCCTGGCTTCTGGGAGCCCCATCGCCGGGGGTGCAGGCACCCCCCGCGATCGGGCTCCCAGCCGCCACCCCCGGCCCGCCCCCCTGCCTTCTGGGAGCCTTGTGGACTCACAGCCTCTTTTTGATATTGTCAGTAATATCATCTCCCCATCCGAATTTTTCAACTCCTTCTCACACGAGTGTACACCCCCAGTGTGCACACCCTCAGACGGAATAACCCCCTCTCTATTAGGAGTCACATCAGCCACTTCCTCCCTGAATATTCGGAACAATATCCCACCGTCGTTTCTACTGCCATTGACACTGATTGTCATATCCTCCTCTCCCAAGCAGAAGTTGGAAACTCTGTCATGGGGGGTGTACACCATCTGTCGTATAGAAATTAACATCGTCCTCTCCCGGGTGAACATCAGGAACAAGTCTATTAATCATTAATATTAATAATTATGTGAATATTAATAATAATTATTGATATTAATGATCACAATAAAGAGAGTAAAAATGAATACTGGTTTAAAAGGTTAACCATTTGTAATAATAATTATTAGTAATATCACTATTAATAATCATAAGATGATATTAGCAATTAATGAGACTTAAATCAATACCCAGTGATGCTGGGAATCAAATGATGATTACTATTAGGAACTAATATTATTTGATGACATTAATATTAATAATTAATTGAAAGCAGACATAATCATGTATTGAAAATCATTATCCATAATTAATAATGGTATCTTATGAATTTTTAGTATCATTGATAATTCTTAAAATCGATCATTGATGATTAATAATCATATTATTATTCCTAATTCCACAGGAAGTGTAAACCTACTTGTGATGCTGTTCTTAATATCCAGGGTCGGAAAGCAGGACTTTAGTTTTAATATCGCAGTAGGTGTACACTCACCACGTGACACTGATCCTAATATGAACGGGGGTAGAGTATCACATGACTCCAATTATAGCAATGGATGGATAGCTACGCGGTTCTATTGCTCCTAATATTCCCGGAAGAAGCCTTTGCTATTAGTCCGAATATGGCACTGAGGGGACAGCTTTTCTGAGATATAGTTCCTAGTATACGCAGTTGGAGAGGATGATAATAATTCGCAGGCTGTGTGCTCACGCCCAGTGATATTGTAATTACTATCCCGGGAGGGAGAGGATGATACTGCACTCTGTACAGCAGGAGGCGTACACCCAGTCTGGGATATTTTTCCTAATATCCATGGAGGGGACAGGCTGATATTACTCGCAATGTGGCACAGGCTGGACATTCACCCTATTTCATCCTTCTCAATATTCCAAAGCCGAGAGACAGATATTAATCTCAGTATCACAGACACTGGAAAACCCCTTGTGATACTCTTCCAAATATCCAGATCAGGTTGCAAGGAGCCACCCACGGAGGGCGCCCCTGGCTTCTGGGAGCCCCATCGCGGGGAGATCAGAAACGCCCCCCGATCGGGCACACAGCCACCACCCCCGGCCCGCCCCCCTGGCTTCTGGGAGCCCCATCGCCGGGGGTGCAGGCACGCCCCCCGGTCGGGCTCCCAGCCGCCACCCCCGGCCCGCCCCCCTGGCTTCTGGGAGCCCCATCGCCGGGGGTGCAGGCACGCCCCCCGGTCGGGCTCCCAGCCGCCACCCCGGCCCGCCCCCCTGGCTTCTGGGAGCCCCATCGCCGGGGGTGCAGGCACCCCCCGCGGTCGGGCTCCCAGCCGCCACCCCCGGCCCGCCCCCCTGGCTTCTGGGAGCCCCATCGCCGGGGGTGCAGGCACCCCCCGCGGTCGGGCTCCCAGCCGCCACCCCCGGCCCGCCCCCCTGGCTTCTGGGAGCCCCATCGCCGGGGTGCAGGCACCCCCGGCGGTCGGGCTCCCAGCCGCCACCCCCGGCCCGCCCCCCTGGCTTCTGGGAGCCCCATCGCCGGGGGTGCAGGCACCCCCCGCGGTCGGGCTCCCAGCCGCCACCCCCCGGCCCGCCCCCCTGGCTTCTGGGAGCCCCATCGCCGGGGGTGCAGGGCACCCCCCGCGGTCGGGCTCCCAGCCGCCACCCCCGGCCCGCCCCCCTGGCTTCTGGGAGCCCCATCGCCGGGGGTGCAGGCACGCCCCCCCGGTCGGGCTCCCAGCCGCCACCCCCGGCCCGCCCCCCTGGCTTCTGGGAGCCCCATCGCCGGGGGTGCAGGCACCCCCCGCGGTCGGGCTCCCAGCCCGCCACCCCCGGCCCGCCCCCCCTGGCTTATGGGAGCCCCATCGCCGGGGGTGCAGGCACCCCCCGCGGTCGGGCTCCCAGCCGCCACACCCGGCCCGCCCCCCTGGCTTCTGGGAGCCCCATCGCCGGGGGTGCAGGCACCCCCCGCGGTCGGGCTCCCAGCCGCCACCCCCGGCCCGCCCCCCTGGCTTCTGGGAGCCCCATCGCCGGGGGTGCAGGCACCCCCCGCGGTCGGGCTCCCAGCCGCCACCCCCGGCCCGCCCCCCTGGCTTCTGGGAGCCCCATCGCCGGGGGTGCAGGCACCCCCCGCGGTCGGGCTCCCAGCCGCCACCCCCCGGCCCGCCCCCCTGGCTTCTGGGAGCCCCATCGCCGGGGGTGCAGGCACCCCCCGCGGTCGGGCTCCCAGCCGCCACCCCCGGCCCGCCCCCCTGGCTTCTGGGAGCCCCATCGCCGGGGTGCAGGCACCCCCCGCGGTCGGGCTCCCAGCCGCCACCCCGGCCCGCCCCCCTGGCTTCTGGGAGCCCCATCGCCGGGGGTGCAGGCACCCCCCGCGGTCGGGCTCCCAGCCGCCACCCCCGGCCCGCCCCCCTGGCTTCTGGGAGCCCCATCGCCGGGGGTGCAGGCACCCCCCGCGGTCGGGCTCCCAGCCGCCACCCCCGGCCCGCCCCCCTGGCTTCTGGGAGCCCCATCGCCGGGGGTGCAGGCACCCCCCGCGATCGGGCTCCCAGCCGCCACCCCCGGCCCGCCCCCCTGGCTTCTGGGAGCCCCATCGCCGGGGGTGCAGGCACCCCCCCGCGGTCGGGCTCCCAGCCGCCACCCCCGGCCCGCCCCCCTGGCTTCTGGGAGCCCCATCGCCGGGGGTGCAGGCACCCCCCGCGGTCGGGCTCCCAGCCGCCACCCCCGGCCCGCCCCCCTGGCTTCTGGGAGCCCCATCGCCGGGGTGCAGGCACCCCCCGCGGTCGGGCTCCCAGCCGCCACCCCCCGGCCCGCCCCCCTGGCTTCTGGGAGCCCCATCGCCGGGGGTGCAGGCACCCCCCGCGGTCGGGCTCCCAGCCGCCACCCCCGGCCCGCCCCCCTGGCTTCTGGGAGCCCCATCGCCGGGGGTGCAGGCACCCCCGCGGTCGGGCTCCCAGCCGCCACCCCCCGGCCCGCCCCCCTGGCTTCTGGAGCCCCATCGCCGGGGGTGCAGGCACCCCCCGCGGTCGGGCTCCCAGCCGCCACCCCCCGGCCCGCCCCCCTGGCTTCTGGGAGCCCCATCGCCGGGGGTTGCAGGCACCCCCCCGCGGTCGGGCTCCCAGCCGCCACCCCCCGGCCCGCCCCCTGGCTTCTGGGAGCCCCATCGCCGGGGGTGCAGGCACCCCCCGCGGTCGGGCTCCCAGCCGCCACCCCCGGCCCGCCCCCCTGGCTTCTGGGAGCCCCATCGCCGGGGGTGCAGGCACCCCCCGCGGTCGGGCTCCCAGCCGCCACCCCCGGCCCGCCCCCCTGGCTTCTGGGAGCCCCATCGCCGGGGGTGCAGGCACCCCCCGCGGTCGGGCTCCCAGCCGCCACCCCCCGGCCCGCCCCCTGGCTTCTGGGAGCCCCATCGCCGGGGGTGCAGGCACCCCCCGCGGTCGGGCTCCCAGCCGCCACCCCCGGCCCGCCCCCCTGGCTTCTGGAGCCCCATCGCCGGGGGTGCAGGCACCCCCCGCGGTCGGGCTCCCAGCCGCCACCCCCGGCCCGCCCCCCTGGCTTCTGGGAGCCCCATCGCCGGGGGTGCAGGCACCCCCCGCGGTCGGGCTCCCAGCCGCCACCCCCGGCCCGCCCCCCCTGGCTTCTGGGAGCCCCATCGCCGGGGGTGCAGGCACCCCCCGCGGTCGGGCTCCCAGCCGCCACCCCCCGGCCCGCCCCCCTGGCTTCTGGGAGCCCCATCGCCGGGGGTGCAGGCACCCCCCGCGGTCGGGCTCCCAGCCGCCACCCCCGGCCCGCCCCCCTGGCTTCTGGGAGCCCCATCGCCGGGGGTGCAGGCACCCCCCGCGGTCGGGCTCCCAGCCGCCACCCCCGGCCCGCCCCCCTGGCTTCTGGAGCCCCATCGCCGGGGGTGCAGGCACCCCCCCGCGGTCGGGCTCCCAGCCGCCACCCCCGGCCGCCCCCCCTGGCTTCTGGGAGCCCCATCGCCGGGGGTGCAGGCACCCCCCGCGGTCGGGCTCCCAGCCGCCACCCCCGGCCCGCCCCCCTGGCTTCTGGGAGCCCCATCGCCGGGGGTGCAGGCACCCCCCGCGGTCGGGCTCCCAGCCGCCACCCCCGGCCCGCCCCCCTGGCTTCTGGGAGCCCCATCGCCGGGGGTGCAGGCACCCCCCGCGGTCGGGCTCCCAGCCGCCACCCCCGGCCCGCCCCCCTGGCTTCTGGAGCCCCATCGCCGGGGGTGCAGGCACCCCCCG
Source organism: Macaca fascicularis (assembly GCF_037993035.2). Classification (NCBI taxonomy): domain Eukaryota; kingdom Metazoa; phylum Chordata; class Mammalia; order Primates; family Cercopithecidae; genus Macaca; species Macaca fascicularis. The sequence goes on along the minus strand of NC_088383.1, from coordinate 3,837,212 downwards.
CGGTCGGGCTCCCAGCCGCCACCCCCGGCCCGCCCCCCTGGCTTCTGGGAGCCCCATCGCCGGGGGTGCAGGCACCCCCCGCGGTCGGGCTCCCAGCCGCCACCCCCGGCCCGCCCCCCTGGCTTCTGGGAGCCCCATCGCCGGGGGTGCAGGCACCCCCCGCGGTCGGGCTCCCAGCCGCCACCCCCGGCCCGCCCCCCTGGCTTCTGGGAGCCCCATCGCCGGGGGTGCAGGCACCCCCCGCGGTCGGGCTCCCAGCCGCCACCCCCGGCCCGCCCCCCTGGCTTCTGGGAGCCCCATCGCCGGGGGTGCAGGCACCCCCCGCGGTCGGGCTCCCAGCCGCCACCACCCCGGCCCGCCCCCCTGGCTTCTGGGAGCCCCATCGCCGGGGGTGCAGGCACCCCCCGCGGTCGGGCTCCCAGCCGCCACCCCCGGCCCGCCCCCCCTGGCTTCTGGGAGCCCCATCGCCGGGGTGCAGGCACCCCCCGCGGTCGGGCTCCCAGCCGCCACCCCCGGCCCGCCCCCCTGGCTTCTGGGAGCCCCATCGCCGGGGGTGCAGGCACCCCCCGCGGTCGGGCTCCCAGCCGCCACCCCCGGCCCGCCCCCCTGGCTTCTGGGAGCCCATCGCCGGGGGTGCAGGCACCCCCGCGGTCGGGCTCCCAGCCGCCACCCCCCGGCCCGCCCCCCTGGCTTCTGGGAGCCCCATCGCCGGGGGTGCAGGCACCCCCCGCGGTCGGGCTCCCAGCCGCCACCCCCCGGCCCGCCCCCCTGGCTTCTGGAGCCCCATCGCCGGGGGTGCAGGCACCCCCCGCGGTCGGGCTCCCAGCCGCCACCCCCGGCCCGCCCCCCTGGCTTCTGGGAGCCCCATCGCCGGGGGTGCAGGCACCCCCCGCGGTCGGGCTCCCAGCCGCCACCCCCGGCCCGCCCCCCTGGCTTCTGGGAGCCCCATCGCCGGGGGTGCAGGCACCCCCCGCGGTCGGGCTCCCAGCCGCCACCCCCGGCCCGCCCCCCTGGCTTCTGGGAGCCCCATCGCCGGGGGTGCAGGCACCCCCCGCGGTCGGGCTCCCAGCCGCCACCCCCGGCCCGCCCCCCTGGCTTCTGGGAGCCCCATCGCCGGGGGTGCAGGCACCCCCCGCGGTCGGGCTCCCAGCCGCCACCCCCGGCCCGCCCCCCTGGCTTCTGGGAGCCCCATCGCCGGGGGTGCAGGCACCCCCCGCGGTCGGGCTCCCAGCCGCCACCCCCGGCCCGCCCCCCTGGCTTCTGGGAGCCCCATCGCCGGGGGTGCAGGCACCCCCCGCGGTCGGGCTCCCAGCCGCCACCCCCGGCCCGCCCCCCTGGCTTCTGGGAGCCCCATCGCCGGGGGTGCAGGCACCCCCCGCGGTCGGGCTCCCAGCCGCCACCCCCGGCCCGCCCCCCTGGCTTCTGGGAGCCCCATCGCCGGGGGTGCAGGCACCCCCCCGCGGTCGGGCTCCCAGCCGCCACCCCCGCCCGCCCCCCTGGCTTCTGGGAGCCCCATCGCCGGGGGTGCAGGCACCCCCCGCGGTCGGGCTCCCCAGCCGCCACCCCCGGCCCGCCCCCCTGGCTTCTGGGAGCCCCATCGCCGGGGGTGCAGGCACCCCCCCGCGGTCGGGCTCCCAGCCGCCACCCCCGGCCCGCCCCCCTGGCTTCTGGGAGCCCCATCGCCGGGGGTGCAGGCACCCCCCGCGGTCGGGCTCCCAGCCGCCACCCCCGGCCCGCCCCCCTGGCTTCTGGGAGCCCCATCGCCGGGGGTGCAGGCACCCCCCGCGGTCGGGCTCCCAGCCGCCACCCCCGGCCCGCCCCCCTGCCTTCTGGGAGCCTTGTGGACTCACAGCCTCTTTTTGATATTGTCAGTAATATCATCTCCCCATCCGAATTTTTCAACTCCTTCTCACACGAGTGTACACCCCCAGTGTGCACACCCTCAGACGGAATAACCCCCTCTCTATTAGGAGTCACATCAGCCACTTCCTCCCTGAATATTCGGAACAATATCCCACCGTCGTTTCTACTGCCATTGACACTGATTGTCATATCCTCCTCTCCCAAGCAGAAGTTGGAAACTCTGTCATGGGGGGTGTACACCATCTGTCGTATAGAAATTAACATCGTCCTCTCCCGGGTGAACATCAGGAACAAGTCTATTAATCATTAATATTAATAATTATGTGAATATTAATAATAATTATTGATATTAATGATCACAATAAAGAGAGTAAAAATGAATACTGGTTTAAAAGGTTAACCATTTGTAATAATAATTATTAGTAATATCACTATTAATAATCATAAGATGATATTAGCAATTAATGAGACTTAAATCAATACCCAGTGATGCTGGGAATCAAATGATGATTACTATTAGGAACTAATATTATTTGATGACATTAATATTAATAATTAATTGAAAGCAGACATAATCATGTATTGAAAATCATTATCCATAATTAATAATGGTATCTTATGAATTTTTAGTATCATTGATAATTCTTAAAATCGATCATTGATGATTAATAATCATATTATTATTCCTAATTCCACAGGAAGTGTAAACCTACTTGTGATGCTGTTCTTAATATCCAGGGTCGGAAAGCAGGACTTTAGTTTTAATATCGCAGTAGGTGTACACTCACCACGTGACACTGATCCTAATATGAACGGGGGTAGAGTATCACATGACTCCAATTATAGCAATGGATGGATAGCTACGCGGTTCTATTGCTCCTAATATTCCCGGAAGAAGCCTTTGCTATTAGTCCGAATATGGCACTGAGGGGACAGCTTTTCTGAGATATAGTTCCTAGTATACGCAGTTGGAGAGGATGATAATAATTCGCAGGCTGTGTGCTCACGCCCAGTGATATTGTAATTACTATCCCGGGAGGGAGAGGATGATACTGCACTCTGTACAGCAGGAGGCGTACACCCAGTCTGGGATATTTTTCCTAATATCCATGGAGGGGACAGGCTGATATTACTCGCAATGTGGCACAGGCTGGACATTCACCCTATTTCATCCTTCTCAATATTCCAAAGCCGAGAGACAGATATTAATCTCAGTATCACAGACACTGGAAAACCCCTTGTGATACTCTTCCAAATATCCAGATCAGGTTGCAAGGAGCCACCCACGGAGGGCGCCCCTGGCTTCTGGGAGCCCCATCGCGGGGAGATCACAAACGCCCCCCGATCGGGCACACAGCCACCACCCCCGGCCCGCCACCCTGGCTTCTGGGAGCCCCATCGCCGGGGGTGCAGGCACGCCCCCCGGTCGGGCTCCCAGCCGCCACCCCCGGCCCGCCCCCCTGGCTTCTGGGAGCCCCATCGCCGGGGGTGCAGGCACGCCCCCCGGTCGGGCTCCCAGCCGCCACCCCCGGCCCGCCCCCTGGCTTCTGGGAGCCCCATCGCCGGGGGTGCAGGCACCCCCCGCGGTCGGGCTCCCAGCCGCCACCCCCGGCCCGCCCCCCTGGCTTCTGGGAGCCCCATCGCCGGGGGTGCAGGCACCCCCCGCGGTCGGGCTCCCAGCCGCCACCCCCCGGCCCGCCCCCCTGGCTTCTGGGAGCCCCATCGCCGGGGGTGCAGGCACCCCCCGCGGTCGGGCTCCCAGCCGCCACCCCCGGCCCGCCCCCCTGGCTTCTGGGAGCCCCATCGCCGGGGGTGCAGGCACCCCCCGCGGTCGGGCTCCCAGCCGCCACCCCCGGCCCGCCCCCCTGGCTTCTGGGAGCCCCATCGCCGGGGGTGCAGGCACCCCCCGCGGTCGGGCTCCCAGCCGCCACCCCGGCCCGCCCCCCTGGCTTCTGGGAGCCCCATCGCCGGGGGTGCAGGCACCCCCCCGCGGTCGGGCTCCCAGCCGCCACCCCCGGCCCGCCCCCCTGGCTTCTGGGAGCCCCATCGCCGGGGGTGCAGGCACCCCCGCGGTCGGGCTCCCAGCCGCCACCCCCGGCCGCCCCCCTGGCTTCTGGGGAGCCCCATCGCCGGGGGTGCAGGCACCCCCCGCGGTCGGGCTCCCAGCCGCCACCCCCGGCCCGCCCCCCTGGCTTCTGGGAGCCCCATCGCCGGGGGTGCAGGCACCCCCCGCGGTCGGGCTCCCAGCCGCCACCCCCGGCCCGCCCCCCTGGCTTCTGGGAGCCCCATCGCCGGGGGTGCAGGCACCCCCCGCGGTCGGGCTCCCAGCCGCCACCCCCGGCCCGCCCCCCTGGCTTCTGGGAGCCCCATCGCCGGGGGTGCAGGCACCCCCCGCGGTCGGGCTCCCAGCCGCCACCCCCGGCCCGCCCCCCTGGCTTCTGGGAGCCCCATCGCCGGGGGTGCAGGCACCCCCGCGGTCGGGCTCCCAGCCGCCACCCCCGGCCCGCCCCCCTGGCTTCTGGGAGCCCCATCGCCGGGGGTGCAGGCACCCCCCGCGGTCGGGCTCCCAGCCGCCACCCCCGGCCCGCCCCCCTGGCTTCTGGGAGCCCCATCGCCGGGGGTGCAGGCACCCCCCGCGGTCGGGCTCCCAGCCGCCACCCCCGGCCCGCCCCCCTGGCTTCTGGGAGCCCCATCGCCGGGGGTGCAGGCACCCCCCGCGGTCGGGCTCCCAGCCGCCACCCCCGGCCCGCCCCCCTGGCTTCTGGGAGCCCCATCGCCGGGGGTGCAGGCACCCCCCGCGGTCGGGCTCCCAGCCGCCACCCCCGGCCCGCCCCCCTGGCTTCTGGGAGCCCCATCGCCGGGGGTGCAGGCACCCCCCGCGGTCGGGCTCCCAGCCGCCACCCCCGGCCCGCCCCCCTGGCTTCTGGGAGCCCCATCGCCGGGGGTGCAGGCACCCCCCGCGGTCGGGCTCCCAGCCGCCACCCCCGGCCCGCCCCCCTGGCTTCTGGGAGCCCCATCGCCGGGGGTGCAGGCACCCCCCGCGGTCGGGCTCCCAGCCGCCACCCCCCGGCCCGCCCCCCTGGCTTCTGGGAGCCCCATCGCCGGGGGTGCAGGCACCCCCCGCGGTCGGGCTCCCAGCCGCCACCCCCGGCCCGCCCCCCTGGCTTCTGGGAGCCCCATCGCCGGGGGTGCAGGCACCCCCCGCGGTCGGGCTCCCAGCCGCCACCCCCCCGGCCCGCCCCCCTGGCTTCTGGGAGCCCCATCGCCGGGGGTGCAGGCACCCCCCGCGGTCGGGCTCCCAGCCGCCACCCCGGCCCGCCCCCCTGGCTTCTGGGAGCCCCATCGCCGGGGGTGCAGGCACCCCCCGCGGTCGGGCTCCCAGCCGCCACCCCCGGCCCGCCCCCCTGGCTTCTGGGAGCCCCATCGCCGGGGGTGCAGGCACCCCCCGCGATCGGGCTCCCAGCCGCCACCCCCGGCCCGCCCCCCTGGCTTCTGGGAGCCCCATCGCCGGGGGTGCAGGCACCCCCCGCGATCGGGCTCCCAGCCGCCACCCCCGGCCCGCCCCCCTGGCTTCTGGGAGCCCCATCGCCGGGGTGCAGGCACCCCCCGCGGTCGGGCTCCCAGCCGCCACCCCCGGCCCGCCCCCCTGGCTTCTGGGAGCCCCATCGCCGGGGGTGCAGGCACCCCCCCGCGGTCGGGCTCCCAGCCGCCACCCCCGGCCCGCCCCCCTGGCTTCTGGGAGCCCCATCGCCGGGGGTGCAGGCACCCCCCCGCGGTCGGGCTCCCAGCCGCCACCCCCCGGCCCGCCCCCCTGGCTTCTGGGAGCCCCATCGCCGGGGGTGCAGGCACCCCCCGCGGTCGGGCTCCCAGCCGCCACCCCCGGCCCGCCCCCCTGGCTTCTGGGAGCCCCATCGCCGGGGGTGCAGGCACCCCCCGCGGTCGGGCTCCCAGCCGCCACCCCCGGCCCGCCCCCCTGGCTTCTGGGAGCCCATCGCCGGGGTGCAGGCACCCCCCGCGGTCGGGCTCCCAGCCGCCACCCCCGGCCCGCCCCCCTGGCTTCTGGGAGCCCCATCGCCGGGGGTGCAGGCACCCCCCGCGGTCGGGCTCCCAGCCGCCACCCCCGGCCCGCCCCCCTGGCTTCTGGGAGCCCCATCGCCGGGGGTGCAGGCACCCCCCGCGGTCGGGCTCCCAGCCGCCACCCCCGGCCCGCCCCCTGGCTTCTGGGAGCCCCATCGCCGGGGGTGCAGGCACCCCCCGCGGTCGGGCTCCCAGCCGCCACCCCCGGCCCGCCCCCTGGCTTCTGGGAGCCCCATCGCCGGGGGTGCAGGCACCCCCCGCGGTCGGGCTCCCAGCCGCCACCCCCCGGCCCGCCCCCCTGGCTTCTGGGAGCCCCATCGCCGGGGGTGCAGGCACCCCCCGCGGTCGGGCTCCCAGCCGCCACCCCCCGGCCCGCCCCCCTGGCTTCTGGGAGCCCCATCGCCGGGGGTGCAGGCACCCCCCGCGATCGGGCTCCCAGCCGCCACCCCCGGCCCGCCCCCCTGGCTTCTGGGAGCCCCATCGCCGGGGGTGCAGGCACCCCCCGCGATCGGGCTCCCAGCCGCCACCCCCGGCCCGCCCCCCTGGCTTCTGGGAGCCCCATCGCCGGGGGTGCAGGCACCCCCCGCGATCGGGCTCCCAGCCGCCACCCCCGGCCCGCCCCCCTGGCTTCTGGGAGCCCCATCGCCGGGGGTGCAGGCACCCCCCGCGATCGGGCTCCCAGCCGCCACCCCCGGCCCGCCCCCCTGGCTTCTGGGAGCCCCATCGCCGGGGGTGCAGGCACCCCCCGCGATCGGGCTCCCAGCCGCCACCCCCGGCCCGCCCCCCTGGCTTCTGGGAGCCCCATCGCCGGGGGTGCAGGCACCCCCCGCGATCGGGCTCCCAGCCGCCACCCCCGGCCCGCCCCCCTGGCTTCTGGGAGCCCCATCGCCGGGGGTGCAGGCACCCCCCGCGATCGGGCTCCCAGCCGCCACCCCCCGGCCCGCCCCCCTGGCTTCTGGGAGCCCCATCGCCGGGGGTGCAGGCACCCCCCGCGATCGGGCTCCCAGCCGCCACCCCCGGCCCGCCCCCCTGGCTTCTGGGAGCCCCATCGCCGGGGGTGCAGGCACCCCCCGCGATCGGGCTCCCAGCCGCCACCCCCGGCCCGCCCCCCTGGCTTCTGGGAGCCCCATCGCCGGGGGTGCAGGCACCCCCCGCGATCGGGCTCCCAGCCGCCACCCCCGGCCCGCCCCCCTGGCTTCTGGGAGCCCCATCGCCGGGGGTGCAGGCACCCCCCGCGATCGGGCTCCCAGCCGCCACCCCCGGCCCGCCCCCCTGGCTTCTGGGAGCCCCATCGCCGGGGGTGCAGGCACCCCCCGCGGTCGGGCTCCCAGCCGCCACCCCCCGGCCCGCCCCCCTGGCTTCTGGGAGCCCCATCGCCGGGGGGGTGCAGGCACCCCCCGCGGTCGGGCTCCCAGCCGCCACCCCCGGCCCGCCCCCCTGGCTTCTGGGAGCCCCATCGCCGGGGGTGCAGGCACCCCCCGCGATCGGGCTCCCAGCCGCCACCCCCGGCCCGCCCCCCTGGCTTCTGGGAGCCCCATCGCCGGGGGTGCAGGCACCCCCCGCGATCGGGCTCCCAGCCGCCACCCCCGGCCCGCCCCCCTGGCTTCTGGGAGCCCCATCGCCGGGGGTGCAGGCACCCCCCGCGATCGGGCTCCCAGCCGCCACCCCCGGCCCGCCCCCCTGGCTTCTGGGAGCCCCATCGCCGGGGGTGCAGGCACCCCCCCGCGGTCGGGCTCCCAGCCGCCACCCCCGGCCCGCCCCCCTGGCTTCTGGGAGCCCCATCGCCGGGGGTGCAGGCACCCCCCGCGATCGGGCTCCCAGCCGCCACCCCCGGCCCGCCCCCCTGGCTTCTGGGAGCCCCATCGCCGGGGGTGCAGGCACCCCCCGCGATCGGGCTCCCAGCCGCCACCCCCGGCCCGCCCCCCTGGCTTCTGGGAGCCCCATCGCCGGGGGTGCAGGCACCCCCCGCGGTCGGGCTCCCAGCCGCCACCCCCGGCCCGCCCCCCTGGCTTCTGGGAGCCCCATCGCCGGGGGTGCAGGCACCCCCCGCGATCGGGCTCCCAGCCGCCACCCCCCGGCCCGCCCCCCTGGCTTCTGGGAGCCCCATCGCCGGGGGTGCAGGCACCCCCCGCGATCGGGCTCCCAGCCGCCACCCCCGGCCCGCCCCCCTGGCTTCTGGGAGCCCCATCGCCGGGGGTGCAGGCACCCCCCGCGATCGGGCTCCCAGCCGCCACCCCCGGCCCGCCCCCCTGGCTTCTGGGAGCCCCATCGCCGGGGGTGCAGGCACCCCCCGCGATCGGGCTCCCAGCCGCCACCCCCGGCCCGCCCCCCTGGCTTCTGGGAGCCCCATCGCCGGGGGTGCAGGCACCCCCCGCGATCGGGCTCCCAGCCGCCACCCCCGGCCCGCCCCCCTGGCTTCTGGGAGCCCCATCGCCGGGGGTGCAGGCACCCCCCGCGATCGGGCTCCCAGCCGCCACCCCCCGGCCCGCCCCCCTGGCTTCTGGGAGCCCCATCGCCGGGGGTGCAGGCACCCCCCGCGATCGGGCTCCCAGCCGCCACCCCCGGCCCGCCCCCCTGGCTTCTGGGAGCCCCATCGCCGGGGGTGCAGGCACCCCCGCGGTCGGGCTCCCAGCCGCCACCCCCGGCCCGCCCCCCGGCTTCTGGGAGCCCCATCGCCGGGGGTGCAGGCACCCCCCGCGATCGGGCTCCCAGCCGCCACCCCCGGCCCGCCCCCCTGGCTTCTGGGAGCCCCATCGCCGGGGGTGCAGGCACCCCCCGCGATCGGGCTCCCAGCCGCCACCCCCGGCCCGCCCCCCTGGCTTCTGGGAGCCCCATCGCCGGGGGTGCAGGCACCCCCCGCGATCGGGCTCCCAGCCGCCACCCCGGCCCGCCCCCCTGGCTTCTGGGAGCCCCATCGCCGGGGTGCAGGCACCCCCCGCGATCGGGCTCCCAGCCGCCACCCCCGGCCCGCCCCCCTGGCTTCTGGGAGCCCCATCGCCGGGGGTGCAGGCACGCCCCGCGATCGGGCTCCCAGCCGCCACCCCCGGCCCGCCCCCCTGGCTTCTGGGAGCCCCATCGCCGGGGGTGCAGGCACGCCCCCGCGGTCGGGCTCCCAGCCGCCACCCCCGGCCCGCCCCCCTGGCTTCTGGGAGCCCCATCGCCGGGGGTGCAGGCACGCCCCCGCGGTCGGGCTCCCAGCCGCCACCCCCGGCCCGCCCCCCTGGCTTCTGGGAGCCCCATCGCCGGGGGTGCAGGCACGCCCCCGCGGTCGGGCTCCCAGCCGCCACCCCCGGCCCGCCCCCCTGGCTTCTGGGAGCCCCATCGCCGGGGGTGCAGGCACGCCCCCGCGGTCGGGCTCCCAGCCGCCACCCCCGGCCCGCCCCCCTGGCTTCTGGGAGCCCCATCGCCGGGGGTGCAGGCACGCCCCCGCGGTCGGGCTCCCAGCCGCCACCCCCGGCCCGCCCCCCTGGCTTCTGGGAGCCCCATCGCCGGGGGTGCAGGCACGCCCCCGCGGTCGGGCTCCCAGCCGCCACCCCCGGCCCGCCCCCCTGGCTTCTGGGAGCCCCATCGCCGGGGGTGCAGGCACGCCCCCGCGGTCGGGCTCCCAGCCGCCACCCCCGGCCCGCCCCCCTGGCTTCTGGGAGCCCCATCGCCGGGGGTGCAGGCACGCCCCCGCGGTCGGGCTCCCAGCCGCCACCCCCGGCCCGCCCCCCTGGCTTCTGGGAGCCCCATCGCCGGGGGTGCAGGCACGCCCCCGCGGTCGGGCTCCCAGCCGCCACCCCCGGCCCGCCCCCCTGGCTTCTGGGAGCCCCATCGCCGGGGGTGCAGGCACGCCCCCGGCGAGTCGGGCTCCCAGCCGCCACCCCCGGCCCGCCCCCCTGGCTTCTGGGAGCCCCATCGCCGGGGGTGCAGGCACGCCCCCGCGGTCGGGCTCCCAGCCGCCACCCCCGGCCCGCCCCCCTGGCTTCTGGGAGCCCCATCGCCGGGGGTGCAGGCACGCCCCCGCGGTCGGGCTCCCAGCCGCCACCCCCGGCCCGCCCCCCTGGCTTCTGGGAGCCCCATCGCCGGGGGTGCAGGCACGCCCCCGCGGTCGGGCTCCCAGCCGCCACCCCCGGCCCGCCCCCCTGGCTTCTGGGAGCCCCATCGCCGGGGGTGCAGGCACGCCCCCGCGGTCGGGCTCCCAGCCGCCACCCCCGGCCCGCCCCCCTGGCTTCTGGGAGCCCCATCGCCGGGGGTGCAGGCACGCCCCCGCGGTCGGGCTCCCAGCCGCCACCCCCGGCCCGCCCCCCTGGCTTCTGGGAGCCCCATCGCCGGGGGTGCAGGCACGCCCCCGCGGTCGGGCTCCCAGCCGCCACCCCCGGCCCGCCCCCCTGGCTTCTGGGAGCCCCATCGCCGGGGGTGCAGGCACGCCCCCGCGGTCGGGCTCCCAGCCGCCACCCCCGGCCCGCCCCCCTGGCTTCTGGGAGCCCCATCGCCGGGGGTGCAGGCACGCCCCCGCGGTCGGGCTCCCAGCCGCCACCCCCGGCCCGCCCCCCTGGCTTCTGGGAGCCCCATCGCCGGGGGTGCAGGCACGCCCCCGCGGTCGGGCTCCCAGCCGCCACCCCCGGCCCGCCCCCCTGGCTTCTGGGAGCCCCATCGCCGGGGGTGCAGGCACGCCCCCGCGGTCGGGCTCCCAGCCGCCACCCCCCGGCCCGCCCCCCTGGCTTCTGGGAGCCCCATCGCCGGGGGTGCAGGCACGCCCCCGCGGTCGGGCTCCCAGCCGCCACCCCCGGCCCGCCCCCCTGGCTTCTGGGAGCCCCATCGCCGGGGGTGCAGGCACCCCCCGCGATCGGGCTCCCAGCCGCCACCCCCGGCCCGCCCCCCTGGCTTCTGGGAGCCCCATCGCCGGGGGTGCAGGCACCCCCCGCGATCGGGCTCCCAGCCGCCACCCCCGGCCCGCCCCCCTGGCTTCTGGGAGCCCCATCGCCGGGGGTGCAGGCACCCCCCGCGATCGGGCTCCCAGCCGCCACCCCCCGGCCCGCCCCCCTGGCTTCTGGGAGCCCCATCGCCGGGGGTGCAGGCACCCCCCGCGATCGGGCTCCCAGCCGCCACCCCCGGCCCGCCCCCCTGGCTTCTGGGAGCCCCATCGCCGGGGGTGCAGGCACCCCCCGCGATCGGGCTCCCAGCCGCCACCCCCGGCCCGCCCCCCTGGCTTCTGGGAGCCCCATCGCCGGGGGTGCAGGCACCCCCCGCGGTCGGGCTCCCAGCCGCCACCCCCGGCCCGCCCCCCTGGCTTCTGGGAGCCCCATCGCCGGGGGTGCAGGCACCCCCCGCGGTCGGGCTCCCAGCCGCCACCCCCGGCCCGCCCCCCTGGCTTCTGGGAGCCCCATCGCCGGGGGTGCAGGCACGCCCCCGCGGTCGGGCTCCCAGCCGCCACCCCCGGCCCGCCCCCCTGGCTTCTGGGAGCCCCATCGCCGGGGGTGCAGGCACGCCCCCGCGGTCGGGCTCCCAGCCGCCACCCCCGGCCCGCCCCCCTGGCTTCTGGGAGCCCCATCGCCGGGGGTGCAGGCACGCCCCCGCGGTCGGGCTCCCAGCCGCCACCCCCGGCCCGCCCCCCTGGCTTCTGGGAGCCCCATCGCCGGGGGTGCAGGCACGCCCCCGCGGTCGGGCTCCCAGCCGCCACCCCCGGCCCGCCCCCCTGGCTTCTGGGAGCCCCATCGCCGGGGGTGCAGGCACCCCCCGCGATCGGGCTCCCAGCCGCCACCCCCGGCCCGCCCCCCTGCCTTCTGGGAGCCTTGTGGACTCACAGCCTCTTTTTGATATTGTCAGTAATATCATCTCCCCATCCGAATTTTTCAACTCCTTCTCACACGAGTGTACACCCCCAGTGTGCACACCCTCAGACGGAATAACCCCCTCTCTATTAGGAGTCACATCAGCCACTTCCTCCCTGAATATTCGGAACAATATCCCACCGTCGTTTCTACTGCCATTGACACTGATTGTCATATCCTCCTCTCCCAAGCAGAAGTTGGAAACTCTGTCATGGGGGTGTACACCATCTGTCGTATAGAAATTAACATCGTCCTCTCCCGGGTGAACATCAGGAACAAGTCTATTAATCATTAATATTAATAATTATGTGAATATTAATAATAATTATTGATATTAATGATCACAATAAAGAGAGTAAAAATGAATACTGGTTTAAAAGGTTAACCATTTGTAATAATAATTATTAGTAATATCACTATTAATAATCATAAGATGATATTAGCAATTAATGAGACTTAAATCAATACCCAGTGATGCTGGGAATCAAATGATGATTACTATTAGGAACTAATATTATTTGATGACATTAATATTAATAATTAATTGAAAGCAGACATAATCATGTATTGAAAATCATTATCCATAATTAATAATGGTATCTTATGAATTTTTAGTATCATTGATAATTCTTAAAATCGATCATTGATGATTAATAATCATATTATTATTCCTAATTCCACAGGAAGTGTAAACCTACTTGTGATGCTGTTCTTAATATCCAGGGTCGGAAAGCAGGACTTTAGTTTTAATATCGCAGTAGGTGTACACTCACCACGTGACACTGATCCTAATATGAACGGGGGTAGAGTATCACATGACTCCAATTATAGCAATGGATGGATAGCTACGCGGTTCTATTGCTCCTAATATTCCCGGAAGAAGCCTTTGCTATTAGTCCGAATATGGCACTGAGGGGACAGCTTTTCTGAGATATAGTTCCTAGTATACGCAGTTGGAGAGGATGATAATAATTCGCAGGCTGTGTGCTCACGCCCAGTGATATTGTAATTACTATCCCGGGAGGGAGAGGATGATACTGCACTCTGTACAGCAGGAGGCGTACACCCAGTCTGGGATATTTTTCCTAATATCCATGGAGGGGACAGGCTGATATTACTCGCAATGTGGCACAGGCTGGACATTCACCCTATTTCATCCTTCTCAATATTCCAAAGCCGAGAGACAGATATTAATCTCAGTATCACAGACACTGGAAAACCCCTTGTGATACTCTTCCAAATATCCAGATCAGGTTGCAAGGAGCCACCCACGGAGGGCGCCCCTGGCTTCTGGGAGCCCCATCGCGGGGAGATCAGACACGCCCCCGATCGGGCACACAGCCACCACCCCCGGCCCGCCCCCCTGGCTTCTGGGAGCCCCATCGCCGTGGGTGCAGGCACGCCCCCCGATCGGGCTCCCAGCCGCCACCCGCCGGCCCGCCCCCCTGGCTTCTGGGAGCCCCATCGCCGGGGGTGCAGGCACACCCCCGGTCGGGCTCCCAGCCGCCACCCCCGGCCCGCCCCCCTGGCTTCTGGGAGCCCCATCGCCGGGGGTGCAGGCACCCCCCGCGATCGGGCTCCCAGCCGCCACCCCCGGCCCGCCCCCCTGGCTTCTGGGAGCCCCATCGCCGGGGGTGCAGGCACCCCCCGCGATCGGGCTCCCAGCCGCCACCCCCGGCCCGCCCCCCTGGCTTCTGGGAGCCCCATCGCCGGGGGTGCAGGCACCCCCCGCGATCGGGCTCCCAGCCGCCACCCCCGGCCCGCCCCCCTGGCTTCTGGGAGCCCCATCGCCGGGGGTGCAGGCACCCCCCGCGATCGGGCTCCCAGCCGCCACCCCCGGCCCGCCCCCCTGGCTTCTGGGAGCCCCATCGCCGGGGGTGCAGGCACCCCCCGCGATCGGGCTCCCAGCCGCCACCCCCGGCCCGCCCCCCTGGCTTCTGGGAGCCCCATCGCCGGGGGTGCAGGCACCCCCCGCGATCGGGCTCCCAGCCGCCACCCCCGGCCCGCCCCCCTGGCTTCTGGGAGCCCCATCGCCGGGGGTGCAGGCACCCCCCGCGATCGGGCTCCCAGCCGCCACCCCCGGCCCGCCCCCCTGGCTTCTGGGAGCCCCATCGCCGGGGGTGCAGGCACCCCCCGCGATCGGGCTCCCAGCCGCCACCCCCGGCCCGCCCCCCTGGCTTCTGGGAGCCCCATCGCCGGGGGTGCAGGCACCCCCCGCGATCGGGCTCCCAGCCGCCACCCCCCGGCCCGCCCCCCTGGCTTCTGGGAGCCCCATCGCCGGGGGTGCAGGCACCCCCCGCGATCGGGCTCCCAGCCGCCACCCCCGGCCCGCCCCCCTGGCTTCTGGGAGCCCCATCGCCGGGGGTGCAGGCACCCCCCGCGATCGGGCTCCCAGCCGCCACCCCCGGCCCGCCCCCCCTGGCTTCTGGGAGCCCCATCGCCGGGGGTGCAGGCACCCCCCGCGATCGGGCTCCCAGCCGCCACCCCCGGCCCGCCCCCCTGGCTTCTGGGAGCCCCATCGCCGGGGGTGCAGGCACCCCCCGCGATCGGGCTCCCAGCCGCCACCCCCCGGCCCGCCCCCCTGGCTTCTGGGAGCCCCATCGCCGGGGGTGCAGGCACCCCCCGCGATCGGGCTCCCAGCCGCCACCCCCGGCCCGCCCCCCTGGCTTCTGGGAGCCCCATCGCCGGGGGTGCAGGCACCCCCCGCGATCGGGCTCCCAGCCGCCACCCCCGGCCCGCCCCCCTGGCTTCTGGGAGCCCCATCGCCGGGGGTGCAGGCACCCCCCGCGATCGGGCTCCCAGCCGCCACCCCCCGGCCCGCCCCCCTGCCTTCTGGGAGCCTTGTGGACTCACAGCCTCTTTTTGATATTGTCAGTAATATCATCTCCCCATCCGAATTTTTCAACTCCTTCTGACACGAGTGTACACCCCCAGTGTGTACACCCTCAGACGGAATAACCCCCTCTCTATTAGGAGTCACATCAGCCACTTCCTCCCTGAATATTCGGAACAATATCCCACCGTCGTTTCTACTGCCATTGACACTGATTGTCATATCCTCCTCTCCCAAGCAGAAGTTGGAAACTCTGTCATGGGGGGTGTACACCATCTGTCGTATAGAAATTAACATCGTCCTCTCCCGGGTGAACATCAGGAACAAGTCTATTAATCATTAATATTAATAATTATGTGAATATTAATAATAATTATTGATATTAATGATCACAATAAAGAGAGTAAAAATGAATACTGGTTTAAAAGGTTAACCATTTGTAATAATAATTATTAGTAATATCACTATTAATAATCATAAGATGATATTAGCAATTAATGAGACTTAAATCAATACCCAGTGATGCTGGGAATCAAATGATGATTACTATTAGGAACTAATATTATTTGATGACATTAATATTAATAATTAATTGAAAGCAGACATAATCATGTATTGAAAATCATTATCCATAATTAATAATGGTATCTTATGAATTTTTAGTATCATTGATAATTCTTAAAATCGATCATTGATGATTAATAATCATATTATTATTCCTAATTCCACAGGAAGTGTAAACCTACTTGTGATGCTGTTCTTAATATCCAGGGTCGGAAAGCAGGACTTTAGTTTTAATATCGCAGTAGGTGTACACTCACCACGTGACACTGATCCTAATATGAACGGGGGTAGAGTATCACATGACTCCAATTATAGCAATGGATGGATAGCTACGCGGTTCTATTGCTCCTAATATTCCCGGAAGAAGCCTTTGCTATTAGTCCGAATATGGCACTGAGGGGACAGCTTTTCTGAGATATAGTTCCTAGTACACGGAGTTGGAGAGGATGATAATAATTCGCAGGCTGTGTGCTCACGCCCAGTGATATTGTAATTACTATCCCGGGAGGGAGAGGATGATACTGCACTCTGTACAGCAGGAGGCGTACACCCAGTCTGGGATATTTTTCCTAATATCCATGGAGGGGACAGGCTGATATTACTCGCAATGTGGCACAGGCTGGACATTCACCCTATTTCATCCTTCTCAATATTCCAAAGCCGAGAGACAGATATTAATCTCAGTATCACAGACACTGGAAAACCCCTTGTGATACTCTTCAAATATCCAGATCAGGTTGCAAGGAGCCACCCACGGAGGGCGCCCCTGGCTTCTGGGAGCCCCATCGCGGGGAGATCAGACACGCCCCCCGATCGGGCACACAGCCACCACCCCCGGCCCGCCCCCCTGGCTTCTGGGAGCCCCATCGCCGGGGGTGCAGGCACGCCCCCCGATCGGGCTCCCAGCCGCCACCCCCGGCCCGCCCCCCTGGCTTCTGGGAGCCCCATCGCCGGGGGTGCAGGCACCCCCCGCGATCGGGCTCCCAGCCGCCACCCCCCGGCCCGCCCCCCTGGCTTCTGGGAGCCCCATCGCCGGGGGTGCAGGCACCCCCCGCGATCGGGCTCCCAGCCGCCACCCCCGGCCCGCCCCCCTGGCTTCTGGGAGCCCCATCGCCGGGGGTGCAGGCACCCCCCGCGATCGGGCTCCCAGCCGCCACCCCCGGCCCGCCCCCCTGGCTTCTGGGAGCCCCATCGCCGGTGGTGCAGGCACCCCCCCGCGATCGGGCTCCCAGCCGCCACCCCCGGCCCGCCCCCCTGGCTTCTGGGAGCCCCATCGCCGGGGGTGCAGGCACCCCCCGCGATCGGGCTCCCAGCCGCCACCCCCGGCCCGCCCCCCTGGCTTCTGGGAGCCCCATCGCCGGGGGTGCAGGCACCCCCCGCGATCGGGCTCCCAGCCGCCACCCCCGGCCCGCCCCCCTGGCTTCTGGGAGCCCCATCGCCGGGGGTGCAGGCACCCCCCGCGATCGGGCTCCCAGCCGCCACCCCCGGCCCGCCCCCCTGGCTTCTGGGAGCCCCATCGCCGGGGGTGCAGGCACCCCCCGCGATCGGGCTCCCAGCCGCCACCCCCCGGCCCGCCCCCCTGGCTTCTGGGAGCCCCATCGCCGGGGGTGCAGGCACCCCCCGCGATCGGGCTCCCAGCCGCCACCCCCGGCCCGCCCCCCTGGCTTCTGGGAGCCCCATCGCCGGGGGTGCAGGCACCCCCCGCGATCGGGCTCCCAGCCGCCACCCCCGGCCCGCCCCCCTGGCTTCTGGGAGCCCCATCGCCGGGGGTGCAGGCACCCCCCGCGATCGGGCTCCCAGCCGCCACCCCCGGCCCGCCCCCCTGGCTTCTGGGAGCCCCATCGCCGGGGGTGCAGGCACCCCCCGCGATCGGGCTCCCAGCCGCCACCCCCGGCCCGCCCCCCTGGCTTCTGGGAGCCCCATCGCCGGGGGTGCAGGCACCCCCCGCGATCGGGCTCCCAGCCGCCACCCCCGGCCCGCCCCCCTGCCTTCTGGGAGCCTTGTGGACTCACAGCCTCTTTTTGATATTGTCAGTAATATCATCTCCCCATCCGAATTTTTCAACTCCTTCTGACACGAGTGTACACCCCCAGTGTGTACACCCTCAGACGGAATAACCCCCTCTCTATTAGGAGTCACATCAGCCACTTCCTCCCTGAATATTCGGAACAATATCCCACCGTCGTTTCTACTGCCATTGACACTGATTGTCATATCCTCCTCTCCCAAGCAGAAGTTGGAAACTCTGTCATGGGGGGTGTACACCATCTGTCGTATAGAAATTAACATCGTCCTCTCCCGGGTGAACATCAGGAACAAGTCTATTAATCATTAATATTAATAATTATGTGAATATTAATAATAATTATTGATATTAATGATCACAATAAAGAGAGTAAAAATGAATACTGGTTTAAAAGGTTAACCATTTGTAATAATAATTATTAGTAATATCACTATTAATAATCATAAGATGATATTAGCAATTAATGAGACTTAAATCAATACCCAGTGATGCTGGGAATCAAATGATGATTACTATTAGGAACTAATATTATTTGATGACATTAATATTAATAATTAATTGAAAGCAGACATAATCATGTATTGAAAATCATTATCCATAATTAATAATGGTATCTTATGAATTTTTAGTATCATTGATAATTCTTAAAATCGATCATTGATGATTAATAATCATATTATTATTCCTAATTCCACAGGAAGTGTAAACCTACTTGTGATGCTGTTCTTAATATCCAGGGTCGGAAAGCAGGACTTTAGTTTTAATATCGCAGTAGGTGTACACTCACCACGTGACACTGATCCTAATATGAACGGGGTAGAGTATCACATGACTCCAATTATAGCAATGGATGGATAGCTACGCGGTTCTATTGCTCCTAATATTCCCGGAAGAAGCCTTTGCTATTAGTCCGAATATGGCACTGAGGGGACAGCTTTTCTGAGATATAGTTCCTAGTATACGGAGTTGGAGAGGATGATAATAATTCGCAGGCTGTGTGCTCACGCCCAGTGATATTGTAATTACTATCCCGGGAGGGAGAGGATGATACTGCACTCTGTACAGCAGGAGGCGTACACCCAGTCTGGGATATTTTTCCTAATATCCATGGAGGGGACAGGCTGATATTACTCGCAATGTGGCACAGGCTGGACATTCACCCTATTTCATCCTTCTCAATATTCCAAAGCCGAGAGACAGATATTAATCTCAGTATCACAGACACTGGAAAACCCCTTGTGATACTCTTCCAAATATCCAGATCAGGTTGCAAGGAGCCACCCACGGAGGGCGCCCCTGGCTTCTGGGAGCCCCATCGCGGGGAGATCAGACACGCCCCCGGATCGGGCACACAGCCACCACCCCCGGCCCGCCCCCCTGGCTTCTGGGAGCCCCATCGCCGTGGGTGCAGGCACGCCCCCCGATCGGGCTCCCAGCCGCCACCCCCGGCCCGCCCCCCTGGCTTCTGGGAGCCCCATCGCCGGGGGTGCAGGCGCCCCCCGCGATCGGGCTCCCAGCCGCCACCCCCGGCCCGCCCCCCTGGCTTCTGGGAGCCCCATCGCCGGGGGTGCAGGCGCCCCCCGCGATCGGGCTCCCAGCCGCCACCCCCGGCCCGCCCCCCTGGCTTCTGGGAGCCCCATCGCCGGGGGTGCAGGCGCCCCCCGCGATCGGGCTCCCAGCCGCCACCCCCGGCCCGCCCCCCTGGCTTCTGGGAGCCCCATCGCCGGGGGTGCAGGCGCCCCCCGCGATCGGGCTCCCAGCCGCCACCCCCGGCCCGCCCCCCTGGCTTCTGGGAGCCCCATCGCCGGGGGTGCAGGCGCCCCCCGCGATCGGGCTCCCAGCCGCCACCCCCGGCCCGCCCCCCTGGCTTCTGGGAGCCCCATCGCCGGGGGTGCAGGCGCCCCCCGCGATCGGGCTCCCAGCCGCCACCCCCGGCCCGCCCCCCTGGCTTCTGGGAGCCCCATCGCCGGGGGTGCAGGCGCCCCCCGCGATCGGGCTCCCAGCCGCCACCCCCGGCCCGCCCCCCTGGCTTCTGGGAGCCCCATCGCCGGGGGTGCAGGCGCCCCCCGCGATCGGGCTCCCAGCCGCCACCCCCGGCCCGCCCCCCTGGCTTCTGGGAGCCCCATCGCCGGGGGTGCAGGCGCCCCCCGCGATCGGGCTCCCAGCCGCCACCCCCGGCCCGCCCCCCTGGCTTCTGGGAGCCCCATCGCCGGGGGTGCAGGCGCCCCCCGCGATCGGGCTCCCAGCCGCCACCCCCGGCCCGCCCCCCTGGCTTCTGGGAGCCCCATCGCCGGGGGTGCAGGCGCCCCCCGCGATCGGGCTCCCAGCCGCCACCCCCGGCCCGCCCCCCTGGCTTCTGGGAGCCCCATCGCCGGGGGTGCAGGCGCCCCCCGCGATCGGGCTCCCAGCCGCCACCCCCGGCCCGCCCCCCTGGCTTCTGGGAGCCCCATCGCCGGGGGTGCAGGCGCCCCCCGCGATCGGGCTCCCAGCCGCCACCCCCGGCCCGCCCCCCTGGCTTCTGGGAGCCCCATCGCCGGGGGTGCAGGCGCCCCCCGCGATCGGGCTCCCAGCCGCCACCCCCGGCCCGCCCCCCTGGCTTCTGGGAGCCCCATCGCCGGGGGTGCAGGCGCCCCCCGCGATCGGGCTCCCAGCCGCCACCCCCGGCCCGCCCCCCTGGCTTCTGGGAGCCCCATCGCCGGGGGTGCAGGCGCCCCCCGCGATCGGGCTCCCAGCCGCCACCCCCCGGCCCGCCCCCCTGGCTTCTGGGAGCCCCATCGCCGGGGGTGCAGGCGCCCCCCGCGATCGGGCTCCCAGCCGCCACCCCCGGCCCGCCCCCCTGGCTTCTGGGAGCCCCATCGCCGGGGGTGCAGGCGCCCCCCGCGATCGGGCTCCCAGCCGCCACCCCCCGGCCCGCCCCCCTGGCTTCTGGGAGCCCCATCGCCGGGGGTGCAGGCGCCCCCCGCGATCGGGCTCCCAGCCGCCACCCCCGGCCCGCCCCCCTGGCTTCTGGGAGCCCCATCGCCGGGGGTGCAGGCGCCCCCCGCGATCGGGCTCCCAGCCGCCACCCCCGGCCCGCCCCCCTGGCTTCTGGGAGCCCCATCGCCGGGGGTGCAGGCGCCCCCCGCGATCGGGCTCCCAGCCGCCACCCCCGGCCCGCCCCCCTGGCTTCTGGGAGCCCCATCGCCGGGGGTGCAGGCGCCCCCCGCGATCGGGCTCCCAGCCGCCACCCCCGGCCCGCCCCCCTGGCTTCTGGGAGCCCCATCGCCGGGGGTGCAGGCGCCCCCCGCGATCGGGCTCCCAGCCGCCACCCCCGGCCCGCCCCCCTGGCTTCTGGGAGCCCCATCGCCGGGGGTGCAGGCGCCCCCCGCGATCGGGCTCCCAGCCGCCACCCCCGGCCCGCCCCCCTGGCTTCTGGGAGCCCCATCGCCGGGGGTGCAGGCGCCCCCCGCGATCGGGCTCCCAGCCGCCACCCCCGGCCCGCCCCCCTGGCTTCTGGGAGCCCCATCGCCGGGGGTGCAGGCGCCCCCCGCG
Source organism: Macaca fascicularis (assembly GCF_037993035.2). Classification (NCBI taxonomy): domain Eukaryota; kingdom Metazoa; phylum Chordata; class Mammalia; order Primates; family Cercopithecidae; genus Macaca; species Macaca fascicularis. The sequence continues at coordinate 3,816,505 of NC_088383.1, read as the reverse complement.
ATCGGGCTCCCAGCCGCCACCCCCGGCCCGCCCCCCTGGCTTCTGGGAGCCCCATCGCCGGGGGTGCAGGCGCCCCCCGCGATCGGGCTCCCAGCCGCCACCCCCGGCCCGCCCCCCTGCCTTCTGGGAGCCTTGTGGACTCACAGCCTCTTTTTGATATTGTCAGTAATATCATCTCCCCATCCGAATTTTTCAACTCCTTCTCACACGAGTGTACACCCCCAGTGTGCACACCCTCAGACGGAATAACCCCCTCTCTATTAGGAGTCACATCAGCCACTTCCTCCCTGAATATTCGGAACAATATCCCACCGTCGTTTCTACTGCCATTGACACTGATTGTCATATCCTCCTCTCCCAAGCAGAAGTTGGAAACTCTGTCATGGGGGGTGTACACCATCTGTCGTATAGAAATTAACATCGTCCTCTCCCGGGTGAACATCAGGAACAAGTCTATTAATCATTAATATTAATAATTATGTGAATATTAATAATAATTATTGATATTAATGATCACAATAAAGAGAGTAAAAATGAATACTGGTTTAAAAGGTTAACCATTTGTAATAATAATTATTAGTAATATCACTATTAATAATCATAAGATGATATTAGCAATTAATGAGACTTAAATCAATACCCAGTGATGCTGGGAATCAAATGATGATTACTATTAGGAACTAATATTATTTGATGACATTAATATTAATAATTAATTGAAAGCAGACATAATCATGTATTGAAAATCATTATCCATAATTAATAATGGTATCTTATGAATTTTTAGTATCATTGATAATTCTTAAAATCGATCATTGATGATTAATAATCATATTATTATTCCTAATTCCACAGGAAGTGTAAACCTACTTGTGATGCTGTTCTTAATATCCAGGGTCGGAAAGCAGGACTTTAGTTTTAATATCGCAGTAGGTGTACACTCACCACGTGACACTGATCCTAATATGAACGGGGGTAGAGTATCACATGACTCCAATTATAGCAATGGATGGATAGCTACGCGGTTCTATTGCTCCTAATATTCCCGGAAGAAGCCTTTGCTATTAGTCCGAATATGGCACTGAGGGGACAGCTTTTCTGAGATATAGTTCCTAGTATACGGAGTTGGAGAGGATGATAATAATTCGCAGGCTGTGTGCTCACGCCCAGTGATATTGTAATTACTATCCCGGGAGGGAGAGGATGATACTGCACTCTGTACAGCAGGAGGCGTACACCCAGTCTGGGATATTTTTCCTAATATCCATGGAGGGGAAAGGCTGATATTACTCGCAATGTGGCACAGGCTGGACATTCACCCTATTTCATCCTTCTCAATATTCCAAAGCCGAGAGACAGATATTAATCTCAGTATCACAGACACTGGAAAACCCCTTGTGATACTCTTCCAAATATCCAGATCAGGTTGCAAGGAGCCACCCACGGAGGGCGCCCCTGGCTTCTGGGAGCCCCATCGCGGGGAGATCAGACACGCCCCCCGATCGGGCACACAGCCACCACCCCCGGCCCGCCCCCCTGGCTTCTGGGAGCCCCATCGCCGGGGGTGCAGGCACGCCCCCCGATCGGGCTCCCAGCCGCCACCCCCGGCCCGCCCCCCTGGCTTCTGGGAGCCCCATCGCCGGGGGTGCAGGCACCCCCCGCGATCGGGCTCCCAGCCGCCACCCCCGGCCCGCCCCCCTGGCTTCTGGGAGCCCCATCGCCGGGGGTGCAGGCACCCCCCGCGATCGGGCTCCCAGCCGCCAACCCCGGCCCGCCCCCCTGGCTTCTGGGAGCCCCATCGCCGGGGGTGCAGGCACCCCCCGCGATCGGGCTCCCAGCCGCCACCCCCGGCCCGCCCCCCTGGCTTCTGGGAGCCCCATCGCCGGGGGTGCAGGCACCCCCCGCGATCGGGCTCCCAGCCGCCACCCCCGGCCCGCCCCCCTGGCTTCTGGGAGCCCCATCGCCGGGGGTGCAGGCACCCCCCGCGATCGGGCTCCCAGCCGCCACCCCCGGCCCGCCCCCCTGGCTTCTGGGAGCCCCATCGCCGGGGGTGCAGGCACCCCCCGCGATCGGGCTCCCAGCCGCCACCCCCGGCCCGCCCCCCTGGCTTCTGGGAGCCCCATCGCCGGGGGTGCAGGCACCCCCCGCGATCGGGCTCCCAGCCGCCACCCCCGGCCCGCCCCCCTGGCTTCTGGGAGCCCCATCGCCGGGGGTGCAGGCACCCCCCGCGATCGGGCTCCCAGCCGCCACCCCCGGCCCGCCCCCCTGGCTTCTGGGAGCCCCATCGCCGGGGGTGCAGGCACCCCCCGCGATCGGGCTCCCAGCCGCCACCCCCGGCCCGCCCCCCTGGCTTCTGGGAGCCCCATCGCCGGGGGTGCAGGCACCCCCCGCGATCGGGCTCCCAGCCGCCACCCCCGGCCCGCCCCCCTGGCTTCTGGGAGCCCCATCGCCGGGGGTGCAGGCACCCCCCGCGATCGGGCTCCCAGCCGCCACCCCCGGCCCGCCCCCCTGGCTTCTGGGAGCCCCATCGCCGGGGGTGCAGGCACCCCCCGCGATCGGGCTCCCAGCCGCCACCCCCGGCCCGCCCCCCTGGCTTCTGGGAGCCCCATCGCCGGGGGTGCAGGCACCCCCCGCGATCGGGATCCCAGCCGCCACCCCCGGCCCGCCCCCCTGGCTTCTGGGAGCCCCATCGCCGGGGGTGCAGGCACCCCCCGCGATCGGGCTCCCAGCCGCCACCCCCGGCCCGCCCCCCTGGCTTCTGGGAGCCCCATCGCCGGGGGTGCAGGCACCCCCCGCGATCGGGCTCCCAGCCGCCACCCCCGGCCCGCCCCCCTGGCTTCTGGGAGCCCCATCGCCGGGGGTGCAGGCACCCCCCGCGATCGGGCTCCCAGCCGCCACCCCCGGCCCGCCCCCCTGGCTTCTGGGAGCCCCATCGCCGGGGGTGCAGGCACCCCCCGCGATCGGGCTCCCAGCCGCCACCCCCGGCCCGCCCCCCTGCCTTCTGGGAGCCTTGTGGACTCACAGCCTCTTTTTGATATTGTCAGTAATATCATCTCCCCATCCGAATTTTTCAACTCCTTCTCACACGAGTGTACACCCCCAGTGTGCACACCCTCAGACGGAATAACCCCCTCTCTATTAGGAGTCACATCAGCCACTTCCTCCCTGAATATTCGGAACAATATCCCACCGTCGTTTCTACTGCCATTGACACTGATTGTCATATCCTCCTCTCCCAAGCAGAAGTTGGAAACTCTGTCATGGGGGGTGTACACCATCTGTCGTATAGAAATTAACATCGTCCTCTCCCGGGTGAACATCAGGAACAAGTCTATTAATCATTAATATTAATAATTATGTGAATATTAATAATAATTATTGATATTAATGATCACAATAAAGAGAGTAAAAATGAATACTGGTTTAAAAAGGTTAACCATTTGTAATAATAATTATTAGTAATATCACTATTAATAATCATAAGATGATATTAGCAATTAATGAGACTTAAATCAATACCCAGTGATGCTGGGAATCAAATGATGATTACTATTAGGAACTAATATTATTTGATGACATTAATATTAATAATTAATTGAAAGCAGACATAATCATGTATTGAAAATCATTATCCATAATTAATAATGGTATCTTATGAATTTTTAGTATCATTGATAATTCTTAAAATCGATCATTGATGATTAATAATCATATTATTATTCCTAATTCCACAGGAAGTGTAAACCTACTTGTGATGCTGTTCTTAATATCCAGGGTCGGAAAGCAGGACTTTAGTTTTAATATCGCAGTAGGTGTACACTCACCACGTGACACTGATCCTAATATGAACGGGGGTAGAGTATCACATGACTCCAATTATAGCAATGGATGGATAGCTACGCGGTTCTATTGCTCCTAATATTCCCGGAAGAAGCCTTTGCTATTAGTCCGAATATGGCACTGAGGGGACAGCTTTTCTGAGATATAGTTCCTAGTATACGGAGTTGGAGAGGATGATAATAATTCGCAGGCTGTGTGCTCACGCCCAGTGATATTGTAATTACTATCCCGGGAGGGAGAGGATGATACTGCACTCTGTACAGCAGGAGGCGTACACCCAGTCTGGGATATTTTTCCTAATATCCATGGAGGGGACAGGCTGATATTACTCGCAATGTGGCACAGGCTGGACATTCACCCTATTTCATCCTTCTCAATATTCCAAAGCCGAGAGACAGATATTAATCTCAGTATCACAGACACTGGAAAACCCCTTGTGATACTCTTCCAAATATCCAGATCAGGTTGCAAGGAGCCACCCACGGAGGGCGCCCCTGGCTTCTGGGAGCCCCATCGCGGGGAGATCAGACACGCCCCCCGATCGGGCACACAGCCACCACCCCCGGCCCGCCCCCCTGGCTTCTGGGAGCCCCATCGCCGTGGGTGCAGGCACGCCCCCCGATCGGGCTCCCAGCCGCCACCGCCGGCCCGCCCCCCTGGCCTCTGGGAGCCCCATCGCCGGGGGTGCAGGCACCCCCCGCGATCGGGCTCCCAGCCGCCACCCCCGGCCCGCCCCCCTGGCCTCTGGGAGCCCCATCGCCGGGGGTGCAGGCACCCCCCGCGATCGGGCTCCCAGCCGCCACCCCCGGCCCGCCCCCCTGGCCTCTGGGAGCCCCATCGCCGGGGGTGCAGGCACCCCCCGCGATCGGGCTCCCAGCCGCCACCCCCGGCCCGCCCCCCTGGCCTCTGGGAGCCCCATCGCCGGGGGTGCAGGCACCCCCCGCGATCGGGCTCCCAGCCGCCACCCCCGGCCCGCCCCCCTGGCCTCTGGGAGCCCCATCGCCGGGGGTGCAGGCACCCCCCGCGATCGGGCTCCCAGCCGCCACCCCCGGCCCGCCCCCCTGGCCTCTGGGAGCCCCATCGCCGGGGGTGCAGGCACCCCCCGCGATCGGGCTCCCAGCCGCCACCCCCGGCCCGCCCCCCTGGCCTCTGGGAGCCCCATCGCCGGGGGTGCAGGCACCCCCCGCGATCGGGCTCCCAGCCGCCACCCCCGGCCCGCCCCCCTGGCCTCTGGGAGCCCCATCGCCGGGGGTGCAGGCACCCCCCGCGATCGGGCTCCCAGCCGCCACCCCCGGCCCGCCCCCCTGGCCTCTGGGAGCCCCATCGCCGGGGGTGCAGGCACCCCCCCGCGATCGGGCTCCCAGCCGCCACCCCCCGGCCCGCCCCCCCTGGCCTCTGGGAGCCCCATCGCCGGGGGTGCAGGCACCCCCCGCGATCGGGCTCCCAGCCGCCACCCCCGGCCCGCCCCCCTGGCCTCTGGGAGCCCCATCGCCGGGGGTGCAGGCACCCCCCGCGATCGGGCTCCCAGCCGCCACCCCCGGCCCGCCCCCCTGGCCTCTGGGAGCCCCATCGCCGGGGGTGCAGGCACCCCCCGCGATCGGGCTCCCAGCCGCCACCCCCCGGCCCGCCCCCCTGGCCTCTGGGAGCCCCATCGCCGGGGGTGCAGGCACCCCCCGCGATCGGGCTCCCAGCCGCCACCCCCGGCCCGCCCCCCTGGCCTCTGGGAGCCCCATCGCCGGGGGTGCAGGCACCCCCCGCGATCGGGCTCCCAGCCGCCACCCCCGGCCCGCCCCCCTGGCCTCTGGGAGCCCCATCGCCGGGGGTGCAGGCACCCCCCGCGATCGGGCTCCCAGCCGCCACCCCCGGCCCGCCCCCCTGGCCTCTGGGAGCCCCATCGCCGGGGGTGCACGCACCCCCCGCGATCGGGCTCCCAGCCGCCACCCCCGGCCCGCCCCCCTGGCCTCTGGGAGCCCCATCGCCGGGGGTGCACGCACCCCCCGCGATCGGGCTCCCAGCCGCCACCCCCGGCCCGCCCCCCTGGCCTCTGGGAGCCCCATCGCCGGGGGTGCACGCACCCCCCGCGATCGGGCTCCCAGCCGCCACCCCCGGCCCGCCCCCCTGGCCTCTGGGAGCCCCATCGCCGGGGGTGCACGCACCCCCCGCGATCGGGCTCCCAGCCGCCACCCCCGGCCCGCCCCCCTGGCCTCTGGGAGCCCCATCGCCGGGGGTGCACGCACCCCCCGCGATCGGGCTCCCAGCCGCCACCCCCGGCCCGCCCCCCTGGCCTCTGGGAGCCCCATCGCCGGGGGTGCACGCACCCCCCGCGATCGGGCTCCCAGCCGCCACCCCCGGCCCGCCCCCCTGGCCTCTGGGAGCCCCATCGCCGGGGGTGCAGGCACCCCCCGCGATCGGGCTCCCAGCCGCCACCCCCGGCCCGCCCCCCTGGCCTCTGGGAGCCCCATCGCCGGGGGTGCAGGCACCCCCCCGCGATCGGGCTCCCAGCCGCCACCCCCGGCCCGCCCCCCTGGCCTCTGGGAGCCCCATCGCCGGGGGTGCAGGCACCCCCCGCGATCGGGCTCCCAGCCGCCACCCCCCGGCCCGCCCCCCTGGCCTCTGGGAGCCCCATCGCCGGGGGTGCAGGCACCCCCCGCGATCGGGCTCCCAGCCGCCACCCCCGGCCCGCCCCCCTGGCTTCTGGGAGCCTTGTGGACTCACAGCCTCTTTTTGATATTGTCAGTAATATCATCTCCCCATCCGAATTTTTCAACTCCTTCTCACACGAGTGTACACCCCCAGTGTGCACACCCTCAGACGGAATAACCCCCTCTCTATTAGGAGTCACATCAGCCACTTCCTCCCTGAATATTCGGAACAATATCCCACCGTCGTTTCTACTGCCATTGACACTGATTGTCATATCCTCCTCTCCCAAGCAGAAGTTGGAAACTCTGTCATGGGGGGTGTACACCATCTGTCGTATAGAAATTAACATCGTCCTCTCCCGGGTGAACATCAGGAACAAGTCTATTAATCATTAATATTAATAATTATGTGAATATTAATAATAATTATTGATATTAATGATCACAATAAAGAGAGTAAAAATGAATACTGGTTTAAAAGGTTAACCATTTGTAATAATAATTATTAGTAATATCACTATTAATAATCATAAGATGATATTAGCAATTAATGAGACTTAAATCAATACCCAGTGATGCTGGGAATCAAATGATGATTACTATTAGGAACTAATATTATTTGATGACATTAATATTAATAATTAATTGAAAGCAGACATAATCATGTATTGAAAATCATTATCCATAATTAATAATGGTATCTTATGAATTTTTAGTATCATTGATAATTCTTAAAATCGATCATTGATGATTAATAATCATATTATTATTCCTAATTCCACAGGAAGTGTAAACCTACTTGTGATGCTGTTCTTAATATCCAGGGTCGGAAAGCAGGACTTTAGTTTTAATATCGCAGTAGGTGTACACTCACCACGTGACACTGATCCTAATATGAACGGGGGTAGAGTATCACATGACTCCAATTATAGCAATGGATGGATAGCTACGCGGTTCTATTGCTCCTAATATTCCCGGAAGAAGCCTTTGCTATTAGTCCGAATATGGCACTGAGGGGACAGCTTTTCTGAGATATAGTTCCTAGTATACGGAGTTGGAGAGGATGATAATAATTCGCAGGCTGTGTGCTCACGCCCAGTGATATTGTAATTACTATCCCGGGAGGGAGAGGATGATACTGCACTCTGTACAGCAGGAGGCGTACACCCAGTCTGGGATATTTTTCCTAATATCCATGGAGGGGACAGGCTGATATTACTCGCAATGTGGCACAGGCTGGACATTCACCCTATTTCATCCTTCTCAATATTCCAAAGCCGAGAGACAGATATTAATCTCAGTATCACAGACACTGGAAAACCCCTTGTGATACTCTTCCAAATATCCAGATCAGGTTGCAAGGAGCCACCCACGGAGGGCGCCCCTGGCTTCTGGGAGCCCCATCGCGGGAGATCAGACACGCCCCCCGATCGGGCACACAGCCACCACCCCCGGCCCGCCCCCCTGGCTTCTGGGAGCCCCATCGCCGTGGGTGCAGGCACGCCCCCCGATCGGGCTCCCAGCCGCCACCGCCGGCCCGCCCCCCTGGCTTCTGGGAGCCCCATCGCCGGGGGTGCAGGTACGCCCCCCGATCGGGCTCCCAGCCGCCACCCCCGGCCCGCCCCCCTGGCTTCTGGGAGCCCCATCGCCGGGGGTGCAGGCACCCCCCGCGATCGGGCTCCCAGCCGCCACCCCCGGCCCGCCCCCCTGGCTTCTGGGAGCCCCATCGCCGGGGGTGCAGGCACCCCCCGCGATCGGGCTCCCAGCCGCCACCCCCGGCCCGCCCCCCCTGGCTTCTGGGAGCCCCATCGCCGGGGGTGCAGGCACCCCCCGCGATCGGGCTCCCAGCCGCCACCCCCGGCCCGCCCCCTGGCTTCTGGGAGCCCCATCGCCGGGGGTGCAGGCACCCCCGGCGATCGGGCTCCCAGCCGCCACCCCCGGCCCGCCCCCCTGGCTTCTGGGAGCCCCATCGCCGGGGGTGCAGGCACCCCCCGCGATCGGGCTCCCAGCCGCCACCCCCGGCCCGCCCCCCTGGCTTCTGGGAGCCCCATCGCCGGGGGTGCAGGCACCCCCCGCGATCGGGCTCCCAGCCGCCACCCCCGGCCCGCCCCCCTGGCTTCTGGGAGCCCCATCGCCGGGGGTGCAGGCACCCCCCGCGATCGGGCTCCCAGCCGCCACCCCCGGCCCGCCCCCCTGGCTTCTGGGAGCCCCATCGCCGGGGGTGCAGGCACCCCCCCGCGATCGGGCTCCCAGCCGCCACCCCCGGCCCGCCCCCCTGGCTTCTGGGAGCCCCATCGCCGGGGGTGCAGGCACCCCCCGCGATCGGGCTCCCAGCCGCCACCCCCGGCCCGCCCCCCTGGCTTCTGGGAGCCCCATCGCCGGGGGTGCAGGCACCCCCCGCGATCGGGCTCCCAGCCGCCACCCCCGGCCCGCCCCCCTGGCTTCTGGGAGCCCCATCGCCGGGGGTGCAGGCACCCCCCGCGATCGGGCTCCCAGCCGCCACCCCCGGCCCGCCCCCCTGGCTTCTGGGAGCCCCATCGCCGGGGGTGCAGGCACCCCCCGCGATCGGGCTCCCAGCCGCCACCCCCGGCCCGCCCCCCTGGCTTCTGGGAGCCCCATCGCCGGGGGTGCAGGCACCCCCCGCGATCGGGCTCCCAGCCGCCACCCCCGGCCCGCCCCCCTGGCTTCTGGGAGCCCCATCGCCGGGGGTGCAGGCACCCCCCGCGATCGGGCTCCCAGCCGCCACCCCCGGCCCGCCCCCCTGGCTTCTGGGAGCCCCATCGCCGGGGGTGCAGGCACCCCCCGCGATCGGGCTCCCAGCCGCCACCCCCGGCCCGCCCCCCTGGCTTCTGGGAGCCCCATCGCCGGGGGTGCAGGCACCCCCCGCGATCGGGCTCCCAGCCGCCACCCCCCGGCCCGCCCCCCTGGCTTCTGGGAGCCCCATCGCCGGGGGTGCAGGCACCCCCCGCGATCGGGCTCCCAGCCGCCACCCCCGGCCCGCCCCCCTGGCTTCTGGGAGCCCCATCGCCGGGGGTGCAGGCACCCCCCGCGATCGGGCTCCCAGCCGCCACCCCCGGCCCGCCCCCCTGGCTTCTGGGAGCCCCATCGCCGGGGGTGCAGGCACCCCCCGCGATCGGGCTCCCAGCCGCCACCCCCGGCCCGCCCCCCTGGCTTCTGGGAGCCCCATCGCCGGGGGTGCAGGCACCCCCCGCGATCGGGCTCCCAGCCGCCACCCCCGGCCCGCCCCCCTGGCTTCTGGGAGCCCCATCGCCGGGGGTGCAGGCACCCCCCGCGATCGGGCTCCCAGCCGCCACCCCCGGCCCGCCCCCCTGCCTTCTGGGAGCCTTGTGGACTCACAGCCTCTTTTTGATATTGTCAGTAATATCATCTCCCCATCCGAATTTTTCAACTCCTTCTCACACGAGTGTACACCCCCAGTGTGTACACCCTCAGACGGAATAACCCCCTCTCTATTAGGAGTCACATCAGCCACTTCCTCCCTGAATATTCGGAACAATATCCCACCGTCGTTTCTACTGCCATTGACACTGATTGTCATATCCTCCTCTCCCAAGCAGAAGTTGGAAACTCTGTCATGGGGGGTGTACACCATCTGTCGTATAGAAATTAACATCGTCCTCTCCCGGGTGAACATCAGGAACAAGTCTATTAATCATTAATATTAATAATTATGTGAATATTAATAATAATTATTGATATTAATGATCACAATAAAGAGAGTAAAAATGAATACTGGTTTAAAAGGTTAACCATTTGTAATAATAATTATTAGTAATATCACTATTAATAATCATAAGATGATATTAGCAATTAATGAGACTTAAATCAATACCCAGTGATGCTGGGAATCAAATGATGATTACTATTAGGAACTAATATTATTTGATGACATTAATATTAATAATTAATTGAAAGCAGACATAATCATGTATTGAAAATCATTATCCATAATTAATAATGGTATCTTATGAATTTTTAGTATCATTGATAATTCTTAAAATCGATCATTGATGATTAATAATCATATTATTATTCCTAATTCCACAGGAAGTGTAAACCTACTTGTGATGCTGTTCTTAATATCCAGGGTCGGAAAGCAGGACTTTAGTTTTAATATCGCAGTAGGTGTACACTCACCACGTGACACTGATCCTAATATGAACGGGGTAGAGTATCACATGACTCCAATTATAGCAATGGATGGATAGCTACGCGGTTCTATTGCTCCTAATATTCCCGGAAGAAGCCTTTGCTATTAGTCCGAATATGGCACTGAGGGGACAGCTTTTCTGAGATATAGTTCCTAGTATACGGAGTTGGAGAGGATGATAATAATTCGCAGGCTGTGTGCTCACGCCCAGTGATATTGTAATTACTATCCCGGGAGGGAGAGGATGATACTGCACTCTGTACAGCAGGAGGCGTACACCCAGTCTGGGATATTTTTCCTAATATCCATGGAGGGGACAGGCTGATATTACTCGCAATGTGGCACAGGCTGGACATTCACCCTATTTCATCCTTCTCAATATTCCAAAGCCGAGAGACAGATATTAATCTCAGTATCACAGACACTGGAAAACCCCTTGTGATACTCTTCCAAATATCCAGATCAGGTTGCAAGGAGCCACCCACGGAGGGCGCCCCTGGCTTCTGGGAGCCCCATCGCGGGGAGATCAGACACGCCCCCCGATCGGGCACACAGCCACCACCCCCGGCCCGCCCCCCTGGCTTCTGGGAGCCCCATCGCCGGGGGTGCAGGCACGCCCCCCGATCGGGCTCCCAGCCGCCACCCCCGGCCCGCCCCCCTGGCTTCTGGGAGCCCCATCGCCGGGGGTGCAGGCACCCCCCGCGATCGGGCTCCCAGCCGCCACCCCCGGCCCGCCCCCCTGGCTTCTGGGAGCCCCATCGCCGGGGGTGCAGGCACCCCCCGCGATCGGGCTCCCAGCCGCCACCCCCGGCCCGCCCCCCCTGGCTTCTGGGAGCCCCATCGCCGGGGGTGCAGGCACCCCCCGCGATCGGGCTCCCAGCCGCCACCCCCGGCCCGCCCCCCTGGCTTCTGGGAGCCCCATCGCCGGGGGTGCAGGCACCCCCCGCGATCGGGCTCCCAGCCGCCACCCCCGGCCCGCCCCCCTGGCTTCTGGGAGCCCCATCGCCGGGGGTGCAGGCACCCCCCGCGATCGGGCTCCCAGCCGCCACCCCCGGCCCGCCCCCCTGGCTTCTGGGAGCCCCATCGCCGGGGGTGCAGGCACCCCCCGCGATCGGGCTCCCAGCCGCCACCCCCGGCCCGCCCCCCTGGCTTCTGGGAGCCCCATCGCCGGGGGTGCAGGCACCCCCCGCGATCGGGCTCCCAGCCGCCACCCCCGGCCCGCCCCCCTGGCTTCTGGGAGCCCCATCGCCGGGGGTGCAGGCACCCCCCGCGATCGGGCTCCCAGCCGCCACCCCCGGCCCGCCCCCCTGGCTTCTGGGAGCCCCATCGCCGGGGGTGCAGGCACCCCCCGCGATCGGGCTCCCAGCCGCCACCCCCGGCCCGCCCCCCTGGCTTCTGGGAGCCCCATCGCCGGGGGTGCAGGCACCCCCCGCGATCGGGCTCCCAGCCGCCACCCCCGGCCCGCCCCCCTGGCTTCTGGGAGCCCCATCGCCGGGGGTGCAGGCACCCCCCGCGATCGGGCTCCCAGCCGCCACCCCCGGCCCGCCCCCCTGGCTTCTGGGAGCCCCATCGCCGGGGGTGCAGGCACCCCCCGCGATCGGGCTCCCAGCCGCCACCCCCGGCCCGCCCCCCTGGCTTCTGGGAGCCCCATCGCCGGGGGTGCAGGCACCCCCCGCGATCGGGCTCCCAGCCGCCACCCCCGGCCCGCCCCCCTGGCTTCTGGGAGCCCCATCGCCGGGGGTGCAGGCACCCCCCGCGATCGGGCTCCCAGCCGCCACCCCCGGCCCGCCCCCCTGGCTTCTGGGAGCCCCATCGCCGGGGGTGCAGGCACCCCCCGCGATCGGGCTCCCAGCCGCCACCCCCGGCCCGCCCCCCTGGCTTCTGGGAGCCCCATCGCCGGGGGTGCAGGCACCCCCCGCGATCGGGCTCCCAGCCGCCACCCCCGGCCCGCCCCCCTGGCTTCTGGGAGCCCCATCGCCGGGGGTGCAGGCACCCCCCGCGATCGGGCTCCCAGCCGCCACCCCCGGCCCGCCCCCCTGCCTTCTGGGAGCCTTGTGGACTCACAGCCTCTTTTTGATATTGTCAGTAATATCATCTCCCCATCCGAATTTTTCAACTCCTTCTCACACGAGTGTACACCCCCAGTGTGCACACCCTCAGACGGAATAACCCCCTCTCTATTAGGAGTCACATCAGCCACTTCCTCCCTGAATATTCGGAACAATATCCCACCGTCGTTTCTACTGCCATTGACACTGATTGTCATATCCTCCTCTCCCAAGCAGAAGTTGGAAACTCTGTCATGGGGGGTGTACACCATCTGTCGTATAGAAATTAACATCGTCCTCTCCCGGGTGAACATCAGGAACAAGTCTATTAATCATTAATATTAATAATTATGTGAATATTAATAATAATTATTGATATTAATGATCACAATAAAGAGAGTAAAAATGAATACTGGTTTAAAAGGTTAACCATTTGTAATAATAATTATTAGTAATATCACTATTAATAATCATAAGATGATATTAGCAATTAATGAGACTTAAATCAATACCCAGTGATGCTGGGAATCAAATGATGATTACTATTAGGAACTAATATTATTTGATGACATTAATATTAATAATTAATTGAAAGCAGACATAATCATGTATTGAAAATCATTATCCATAATTAATAATGGTATCTTATGAATTTTTAGTATCATTGATAATTCTTAAAATCGATCATTGATGATTAATAATCATATTATTATTCCTAATTCCACAGGAAGTGTAAACCTACTTGTGATGCTGTTCTTAATATCCAGGGTCGGAAAGCAGGACTTTAGTTTTAATATCGCAGTAGGTGTACACTCACCACGTGACACTGATCCTAATATGAACGGGGGTAGAGTATCACATGACTCCAATTATAGCAATGGATGGATAGCTACGCGGTTCTATTGCTCCTAATATTCCCGGAAGAAGCCTTTGCTATTAGTCCGAATATGGCACTGAGGGGACAGCTTTTCTGAGATATAGTTCCTAGTATACGGAGTTGGAGAGGATGATAATAATTCGCAGGCTGTGTGCTCACGCCCAGTGATATTGTAATTACTATCCCGGGAGGGAGAGGATGATACTGCACTCTGTACAGCAGGAGGCGTACACCCAGTCTGGGATATTTTTCCTAATATCCATGGAGGGGACAGGCTGATATTACTCGCAATGTGGCACAGGCTGGACATTCACCCTATTTCATCCTTCTCAATATTCCAAAGCCGAGAGACAGATATTAATCTCAGTATCACAGACACTGGAAAACCCCTTGTGATACTCTTCCAAATATCCAGATCAGGTTGCAAGGAGCCACCCACGGAGGGCGCCCCTGGCTTCTGGGAGCCCCATCGCGGGGAGATCAGACACGCCCCCCGATCGGGCACACAGCCACCACCCCCGGCCCGCCCCCCTGGCTTCTGGGAGCCCCATCGCCGTGGGTGCAGGCACGCCCCCCGATCGGGCTCCCAGCCGCCACCGCCGGCCCGCCCCCCTGGCTTCTGGGAGCCCCATCGCCGGGGGTGCAGGCACACCCCCGGTCGGGCTCCCAGCCGCCACCCCCGGCCCGCCCCCCTGGCTTCTGGGAGCCCCATCGCCGGGGGTGCAGGCACCCCCCGCGATCGGGCTCCCAGCCGCCACCCCCGGCCCGCCCCCCTGGCTTCTGGGAGCCCCATCGCCGGGGGTGCAGGCACCCCCCGCGATCGGGCTCCCAGCCGCCACCCCCGGCCCGCCCCCCTGGCTTCTGGGAGCCCCATCGCCGGGGGTGCAGGCACCCCCCGCGATCGGGCTCCCAGCCGCCACCCCCGGCCCGCCCCCCTGGCTTCTGGGAGCCCCATCGCCGGGGGTGCAGGCACCCCCCGCGATCGGGCTCCCAGCCGCCACCCCCGGCCCGCCCCCCTGGCTTCTGGGAGCCCATCGCCGGGGGTGCAGGCACCCCCCGCGATCGGGCTCCCAGCCGCCACCCCCGGCCCGCCCCCCTGGCTTCTGGGAGCCCCATCGCCGGGGGTGCAGGCACCCCCCGCGATCGGGCTCCCAGCCGCCACCCCCGGCCCGCCCCCCTGGCTTCTGGGAGCCCCATCGCCGGGGGTGCAGGCACCCCCCGCGATCGGGCTCCCAGCCGCCACCCCCGGCCCGCCCCCCTGGCTTCTGGGAGCCCCATCGCCGGGGGTGCAGGCACCCCCCGCGATCGGGCTCCCAGCCGCCACCCCCGGCCCGCCCCCCTGGCTTCTGGGAGCCCCATCGCCGGGGGTGCAGGCACCCCCCGCGATCGGGCTCCCAGCCGCCACCCCCGGCCCGCCCCCCTGGCTTCTGGGAGCCCCATCGCCGGGGGTGCAGGCACCCCCCGCGATCGGGCTCCCAGCCGCCACCCCCGGCCCGCCCCCCTGGCTTCTGGGAGCCCCATCGCCGGGGGTGCAGGCACCCCCCGCGATCGGGCTCCCAGCCGCCACCCCCGGCCCGCCCCCCTGGCTTCTGGGAGCCCCATCGCCGGGGGTGCAGGCACCCCCCGCGATCGGGCTCCCAGCCGCCACCCCCGGCCCGCCCCCCTGGCTTCTGGGAGCCCCATCGCCGGGGGTGCAGGCACCCCCCGCGATCGGGCTCCCAGCCGCCACCCCCGGCCCGCCCCCCTGGCTTCTGGGAGCCCCATCGCCGGGGGTGCAGGCACCCCCCGCGATCGGGCTCCCAGCCGCCACCCCCGGCCCGCCCCCCTGGCTTCTGGGAGCCCCATCGCCGGGGGTGCAGGCACCCCCCGCGATCGGGCTCCCAGCCGCCACCCCCGGCCCGCCCCCCTGGCTTCTGGGAGCCCCATCGCCGGGGGTGCAGGCACCCCCCGCGATCGGGCTCCCAGCCGCCACCCCCGGCCCGCCCCCCTGGCTTCTGGGAGCCCCATCGCCGGGGGTGCAGGCACCCCCCGCGATCGGGCTCCCAGCCGCCACCCCCGGCCCGCCCCCCTGGCTTCTGGGAGCCCCATCGCCGGGGGTGCAGGCACCCCCCGCGATCGGGCTCCCAGCCGCCACCCCCGGCCCGCCCCCCTGCCTTCTGGGAGCCTTGTGGACTCACAGCCTCTTTTTGATATTGTCAGTAATATCATCTCCCCATCCGAATTTTTCAACTCCTTCTCACACGAGTGTACACCCCCAGTGTGTACACCCTCAGACGGAATAACCCCCTCTCTATTAGGAGTCACATCAGCCACTTCCTCCCTGAATATTCGGAACAATATCCCACCGTCGTTTCTACTGCCATTGACACTGATTGTCATATCCTCCTCTCCCAAGCAGAAGTTGGAAACTCTGTCATGGGGGGTGTACACCATCTGTCGTATAGAAATTAACATCGTCCTCTCCCGGGTGAACATCAGGAACAAGTCTATTAATCATTAATATTAATAATTATGTGAATATTAATAATAATTATTGATATTAATGATCACAATAAAGAGAGTAAAAATGAATACTGGTTTAAAAGGTTAACCATTTGTAATAATAATTATTAGTAATATCACTATTAATAATCATAAGATGATATTAGCAATTAATGAGACTTAAATCAATACCCAGTGATGCTGGGAATCAAATGATGATTACTATTAGGAACTAATATTATTTGATGACATTAATATTAATAATTAATTGAAAGCAGACATAATCATGTATTGAAATCATTATCCATAATTAATAATGGTATCTTATGAATTTTTAGTATCATTGATAATCTTAAAATCGATCATTGATGATTAATAATCATATTATTATTCCTAATTCCACAGGAAGTGTAAACCTACTTGTGATGCTGTTCTTAATATCCAGGGTCGGAAAGCAGGACTTTAGTTTTAATATCGCAGTAGGTGTACACTCACCACGTGACACTGATCCTAATATGAACGGGGGTAGAGTATCACATGACTCCAATTATAGCAATGGATGGATAGCTACGCGGTTCTATTGCTCCTAATATTCCCGGAAGAAGCCTTTGCTATTAGTCCGAATATGGCACTGAGGGACAGCTTTTCTGAGATATAGTTCCTAGTATACGGAGTTGGAGAGGATGATAATAATTCGCAGGCTGTGTGCTCACGCCCAGTGATATTGTAATTACTATCCCGGGAGGGAGAGGATGATACTGCACTCTGTACAGCAGGAGGCGTACACCCAGTCTGGGATATTTTTCCTAATATCCATGGAGGGGACAGGCTGATATTACTCGCAATGTGGCACAGGCTGGACATTCACCCTATTTCATCCTTCTCAATATTCCAAAGCCGAGAGACAGATATTAATCTCAGTATCACAGACACTGGAAAACCCCTTGTGATACTCTTCCAAATATCCAGATCAGGTTGCAAGGAGCCACCCACGGAGGGCGCCCCTGGCTTCTGGGAGCCCCATCGCGGGGAGATCAGACACGCCCCCCGATCGGGCACACAGCCACCACCCCCGGCCCGCCCCCCTGGCTTCTGGGAGCCCCATCGCCGGGGGTGCAGGCACGCCCCCCGATCGGGCTCCCAGCCGCCACCCCCGGCCCGCCCCCCTGGCTTCTGGGAGCCCCATCGCCGGGGGTGCAGGCACCCCCCGCGATCGGGCTCCCAGCCGCCACCCCCGGCCCGCCCCCCTGGCTTCTGGGAGCCCCATCGCCGGGGGTGCAGGCACCCCCCGCGATCGGGCTCCCAGCCGCCACCCCCGGCCCGCCCCCCTGGCTTCTGGGAGCCCCATCGCCGGGGGTGCAGGCACCCCCCGCGATCGGGCTCCCAGCCGCCACCCCCGGCCCGCCCCCTGGCTTCTGGGAGCCCCATCGCCGGGGGTGCAGGCACCCCCCGCGATCGGGCTCCCAGCCGCCACCCCCGGCCCGCCCCCCTGGCTTCTGGGAGCCCCATCGCCGGGGGTGCAGGCACCCCCCGCGATCGGGCTCCCAGCCGCCACCCCCGGCCCGCCCCCCTGGCTTCTGGGAGCCCCATCGCCGGGGGTGCAGGCACCCCCCGCGATCGGGCTCCCAGCCGCCACCCCCGGCCCGCCCCCCTGGCTTCTGGGAGCCCCATCGCCGGGGGTGCAGGCACCCCCCGCGATCGGGCTCCCAGCCGCCACCCCCGGCCCGCCCCCCTGGCTTCTGGGAGCCCCATCGCCGGGGGTGCAGGCACCCCCCGCGATCGGGCTCCCAGCCGCCACCCCCGGCCCGCCCCCCTGGCTTCTGGGAGCCCCATCGCCGGGGGTGCAGGCACCCCCCGCGATCGGGCTCCCAGCCGCCACCCCCGGCCCGCCCCCCTGGCTTCTGGGAGCCCCATCGCCGGGGGTGCAGGCACCCCCGCGATCGGGCTCCCAGCCGCCACCCCCGGCCCGCCCCCCTGGCTTCTGGGAGCCCCATCGCCGGGGGTGCAGGCACCCCCCCGCGATCGGGCTCCCAGCCGCCACCCCCCGGCCCGCCCCCCTGGCTTCTGGGAGCCCCATCGCCGGGGGTGCAGGCACCCCCCGCGATCGGGCTCCCAGCCGCCACCCCCGGCCCGCCCCCCTGGCTTCTGGGAGCCCCATCGCCGGGGGTGCAGGCACCCCCCGCGATCGGGCTCCCAGCCGCCACCCCCGGCCCGCCCCCCTGGCTTCTGGGAGCCCCATCGCCGGGGGTGCAGGCACCCCCCGCGATCGGGCTCCCAGCCGCCACCCCCGGCCCGCCCCCCTGCCTTCTGGGAGCCTTGTGGACTCACAGCCTCTTTTTGATATTGTCAGTAATATCATCTCCCCATCCGAATTTTTCAACTCCTTCTCACACGAGTGTACACCCCCAGTGTGCACACCCTCAGACGAATAACCCCCTCTCTATTAGGAGTCACATCAGCCACTTCCTCCCTGAATATTCGGAACAATATCCCACCGTCGTTTCTACTGCCATTGACACTGATTGTCATATCCTCCTCTCCAAGCAGAAGTTGGAAACTCTGTCATGGGGGGTGTACACCATCTGTCGTATAGAAATTAACATCGTCCTCTCCCGGGTGAACATCAGGAACAAGTCTATTAATCATTAATATTAATAATTATGTGAATATTAATAATAATTATTGATATTAATGATCACAATAAAGAGAGTAAAAATGAATACTGTTTAAAAGGTTAACCATTTGTAATAATAATTATTAGTAATATCACTATTAATAATCATAAGATGATATTAGCAATTAATGAGACTTAAATCAATACCCAGTGATGCTGGGAATCAAATGATGATTACTATTAGGAACTAATATTATTTGATGACATTAATATTAATAATTAATTGAAAGCAGACATAATCATGTATTGAAAATCATTATCCATAATTAATAATGGTATCTTATGAATTTTTAGTATCATTGATAATTCTTAAAATCGATCATTGATGATTAATAATCATATTATTATTCCTAATTCCACAGGAAGTGTAAACCTACTTGTGATGCTGTTCTTAATATCCAGGGTCGGAAAGCAGGACTTTAGTTTTAATATCGCAGTAGGTGTACACTCACCACGTGACACTGATCCTAATATGAACGGGGGTAGAGTATCACATGACTCCAATTATAGCAATGGATGGATAGCTACGCGGTTCTATTGCTCCTAATATTCCCGGAAGAAGCCTTTGCTATTAGTCCGAATATGGCACTGAGGGGACAGCTTTTCTGAGATATAGTTCCTAGTATACGGAGTTGGAGAGGATGATAATAATTCGCAGGCTGTGTGCTCACGCCCAGTGATATTGTAATTACTATCCCGGGAGGGAGAGGATGATACTGCACTCTGTACAGCAGGAGGCGTACACCCAGTCTGGGATATTTTTCCTAATATCCATGGAGGGGACAGGCTGATATTACTCGCAATGTGGCACAGGCTGGACATTCACCCTATTTCATCCTTCTCAATATTCCAAAGCCGAGAGACAGATATTAATCTCAGTATCACAGACACTGGAAAACCCCTTGTGATACTCTTCCAAATATCCAGATCAGGTTGCAAGGAGCCACCCACGGAGGGCGCCCCTGGCTTCTGGGAGCCCCATCGCGGGGAGATCAGACACGCCCCCGATCGGGCACACAGCCACCACCCCCGGCCCGCCCCCCTGGCTTCTGGGAGCCCCATCGCCGTGGGTGCAGGCACGCCCCCCGATCGGGCTCCCAGCCGCCACCGCCGGCCCGCCCCCCTGGCTTCTGGGAGCCCCATCGCCGGGGGTGCAGGCACACCCCCGGTCGGGCTCCCAGCCGCCACCCCCGGCCCGCCCCCCTGGCTTCTGGGAGCCCCATCGCCGGGGGTGCAGGCACCCCCCGCGATCGGGCTCCCAGCCGCCACCCCCGGCCCGCCCCCCTGGCTTCTGGGAGCCCCATCGCCGGGGGTGCAGGCACCCCCCGCGATCGGGCTCCCAGCCGCCACCCCCGGCCCGCCCCCCTGGCTTCTGGGAGCCCCATCGCCGGGGGTGCAGGCACCCCCCGCGATCGGGCTCCCAGCCGCCACCCCCGGCCCGCCCCCCTGGCTTCTGGGAGCCCCATCGCCGGGGGTGCAGGCACCCCCCGCGATCGGGCTCCCAGCCGCCACCCCCGGCCCGCCCCCCTGGCTTCTGGGAGCCCCATCGCCGGGGGTGCAGGCACCCCCCGCGATCGGGCTCCCAGCCGCCACCCCCGGCCCGCCCCCCTGGCTTCTGGGAGCCCCATCGCCGGGGGTGCAGGCACCCCCCGCGATCGGGCTCCCAGCCGCCACCCCCGGCCCGCCCCCCTGGCTTCTGGGAGCCCCATCGCCGGGGGTGCAGGCACCCCCCCGCGATCGGGCTCCCAGCCGCCACCCCCGGCCCGCCCCCCTGGCTTCTGGGAGCCCCATCGCCGGGGGTGCAGGCACCCCCCGCGATCGGGCTCCCAGCCGCCACCCCCGGCCCGCCCCCCTGGCTTCTGGGAGCCCCATCGCCGGGGGTGCAGGCACCCCCCGCGATCGGGCTCCCAGCCGCCACCCCCGGCCCGCCCCCCTGGCTTCTGGGAGCCCCATCGCCGGGGGTGCAGGCACCCCCCGCGATCGGGCTCCCAGCCGCCACCCCCGGCCCGCCCCCCTGGCTTCTGGGAGCCCCATCGCCGGGGTGCAGGCACCCCCCGCGATCGGGCTCCCAGCCGCCACCCCCGGCCCGCCCCCCTGGCTTCTGGGAGCCCCATCGCCGGGGGTGCAGGCACCCCCCGCGATCGGGCTCCCAGCCGCCACCCCCGGCCCGCCCCCCCTGGCTTCTGGGAGCCCCATCGCCGGGGGTGCAGGCACCCCCCGCGATCGGGCTCCCAGCCGCCACCCCCGGCCCGCCCCCCTGGCTTCTGGGAGCCCCATCGCCGGGGGTGCAGGCACCCCCCGCGATCGGGCTCCCAGCCGCCACCCCCGGCCCGCCCCCCTGCCTTCTGGGAGCCCCATCGCCGGGGGTGCAGGCACCCCCCGCGATCGGGCTCCCAGCCGCCACCCCCGGCCCGCCCCCCTGGCTTCTGGGAGCCCCATCGCCGGGGGTGCAGGCACCCCCCGCGATCGGGCTCCCAGCCGCCACCCCCGGCCCGCCCCCCTGGCTTCTGGGAGCCCCATCGCCGGGGGTGCAGGCACCCCCCGCGATCGGGCTCCCAGCCGCCACCCCCGGCCCGCCCCCCTGCCTTCTGGGAGCCTTGTGGACTCACAGCCTCTTTTTGATATTGTCAGTAATATCATCTCCCCATCCGAATTTTTCAACTCCTTCTCACACGAGTGTACACCCCCAGTGTGTACACCCTCAGACGGAATAACCCCCTCTCTATTAGGAGTCACATCAGCCACTTCCTCCCTGAATATTCGGAACAATATCCCACCGTCGTTTCTACTGCCATTGACACTGATTGTCATATCCTCCTCTCCCAAGCAGAAGTTGGAAACTCTGTCATGGGGGGTGTACACCATCTGTCGTATAGAAATTAACATCGTCCTCTCCCGGGTGAACATCAGGAACAAGTCTATTAATCATTAATATTAATAATTATGTGAATATTAATAATAATTATTGATATTAATGATCACAATAAAGAGAGTAAAAATGAATACTGGTTTAAAAGGTTAACCATTTGTAATAATAATTATTAGTAATATCACTATTAATAATCATAAGATGATATTAGCAATTAATGAGACTTAAATCAATACCCAGTGATGCTGGGAATCAAATGATGATTACTATTAGGAACTAATATTATTTGATGACATTAATATTAATAATTAATTGAAAGCAGACATAATCATGTATTGAAAATCATTATCCATAATTAATAATGGTATCTTATGAATTTTTAGTATCATTGATAATTCTTAAAATCGATCATTGATGATTAATAATCATATTATTATTCCTAATTCCACAGGAAGTGTAAACCTACTTGTGATGCTGTTCTTAATATCCAGGGTCGGAAAGCAGGACTTTAGTTTTAATATCGCAGTAGGTGTACACTCACCACGTGACACTGATCCTAATATGAACGGGGGTAGAGTATCACATGACTCCAATTATAGCAATGGATGGATAGCTACGCGGTTCTATTGCTCCTAATATTCCCGGAAGAAGCCTTTGCTATTAGTCCGAATATGGCACTGAGGGGACAGCTTTTCTGAGATATAGTTCCTAGTATACGGAGTTGGAGAGGATGATAATAATTCGCAGGCTGTGTGCTCACGCCCAGTGATATTGTAATTACTATCCCGGGAGGGAGAGGATGATACTGCACTCTGTACAGCAGGAGGCGTACACCCAGTCTGGGATATTTTTCCTAATATCCATGGAGGGGACAGGCTGATATTACTCGCAATGTGGCACAGGCTGGACATTCACCCTATTTCATCCTTCTCAATATTCCAAAGCCGAGAGACAGATATTAATCTCAGTATCACAGACACTGGAAAACCCCTTGTGATACTCTTCCAAATATCCAGATCAGGTTGCAAGGAGCCACCCACGGAGGGCGCCCCTGGCTTCTGGGAGCCCCATCGCGGGGAGATCAGACACGCCCCCCGATCGGGCACACAGCCACCACCCCCGGCCCGCCCCCCTGGCTTCTGGGAGCCCCATCGCCGGGGGTGCAGGCACGCCCCCCGATCGGGCTCCCAGCCGCCACCCCCGGCCCGCCCCCCTGGCTTCTGGGAGCCCCATCGCCGGGGGTGCAGGCACCCCCCGCGATCGGGCTCCCAGCCGCCACCCCCGGCCCGCCCCCCTGGCTTCTGGGAGCCCCATCGCCGGGGGTGCAGGCACCCCCCGCGATCGGGCTCCCAGCCGCCACCCCCGGCCCGCCCCCCTGGCTTCTGGGAGCCCCATCGCCGGGGGTGCAGGCACCCCCCGCGATCGGGCTCCCAGCCGCCACCCCCGGCCCGCCCCCCTGGCTTCTGGGAGCCCCATCGCCGGGGGTGCAGGCACCCCCCGCGATCGGGCTCCCAGCCGCCACCCCCGGCCCGCCCCCCTGGCTTCTGGGAGCCCCATCGCCGGGGGTGCAGGCACCCCCCGCGATCGGGCTCCCAGCCGCCACCCCCGGCCCGCCCCCCTGGCTTCTGGGAGCCCCATCGCCGGGGGTGCAGGCACCCCCCGCGATCGGGCTCCCAGCCGCCACCCCCGGCCCGCCCCCCTGGCTTCTGGGAGCCCCATCGCCGGGGGTGCAGGCACCCCCCGCGATCGGGCTCCCAGCCGCCACCCCCGGCCCGCCCCCCTGGCTTCTGGGAGCCCCATCGCCGGGGGTGCAGGCACCCCCCGCGATCGGGCTCCCAGCCGCCACCCCCGGCCCGCCCCCCTGGCTTCTGGGAGCCCCATCGCCGGGGGTGCAGGCACCCCCCGCGATCGGGCTCCCAGCCGCCACCCCCGGCCCGCCCCCCTGGCTTCTGGGAGCCCCATCGCCGGGGGTGCAGGCACCCCCCGCGATCGGGCTCCCAGCCGCCACCCCCGGCCCGCCCCCCTGGCTTCTGGGAGCCCCATCGCCGGGGGTGCAGGCACCCCCCGCGATCGGGCTCCCAGCCGCCACCCCCCGGCCCGCCCCCCTGGCTTCTGGGAGCCCCATCGCCGGGGGTGCAGGCACCCCCCGCGATCGGGCTCCCAGCCGCCACCCCCGGCCCGCCCCCCTGGCTTCTGGGAGCCCCATCGCCGGGGGTGCAGGCACCCCCCGCGATCGGGCTCCCAGCCGCCACCCCCGGCCCGCCCCCCTGGCTTCTGGGAGCCCCATCGCCGGGGGTGCAGGCACCCCCCGCGATCGGGCTCCCAGCCGCCACCCCCGGCCCGCCCCCCTGGCTTCTGGGAGCCCCATCGCCGGGGGTGCAGGCACCCCCCGCGATCGGGCTCCCAGCCGCCACCCCCCGGCCCGCCCCCCTGCCTTCTGGGAGCCTTGTGGACTCACAGCCTCTTTTTGATATTGTCAGTAATATCATCTCCCCATCCGAATTTTTCAACTCCTTCTCACACGAGTGTACACCCCCAGTGTGCACACCCTCAGACGGAATAACCCCCTCTCTATTAGGAGTCACATCAGCCACTTCCTCCCTGAATATTCGGAACAATATCCCACCGTCGTTTCTACTGCCATTGACACTGATTGTCATATCCTCCTCTCCCAAGCAGAAGTTGGAAACTCTGTCATGGGGGGTGTACACCATCTGTCGTATAGAAATTAACATCGTCCTCTCCCGGGTGAACATCAGGAACAAGTCTATTAATCATTAATATTAATAATTATGTGAATATTAATAATAATTATTGATATTAATGATCACAATAAAGAGAGTAAAAATGAATACTGGTTTAAAAGGTTAACCATTTGTAATAATAATTATTAGTAATATCACTATTAATAATCATAAGATGATATTAGCAATTAATGAGACTTAAATCAATACCCAGTGATGCTGGGAATCAAATGATGATTACTATTAGGAACTAATATTATTTGATGACATTAATATTAATAATTAATTGAAAGCAGACATAATCATGTATTGAAAATCATTATCCATAATTAATAATGGTATCTTATGAATTTTTAGTATCATTGATAATTCTTAAAATCGATCATTGATGATTAATAATCATATTATTATTCCTAATTCCACAGGAAGTGTAAACCTACTTGTGATGCTGTTCTTAATATCCAGGGTCGGAAAGCAGGACTTTAGTTTTAATATCGCAGTAGGTGTACACTCACCACGTGACACTGATCCTAATATGAACGGGGGTAGAGTATCACATGACTCCAATTATAGCAATGGATGGATAGCTACGCGGTTCTATTGCTCCTAATATTCCCGGAAGAAGCCTTTGCTATTAGTCCGAATATGGCACTGAGGGGACAGCTTTTCTGAGATATAGTTCCTAGTATACGGAGTTGGAGAGGATGATAATAATTCGCAGGCTGTGTGCTCACGCCCAGTGATATTGTAATTACTATCCCGGGAGGGAGAGGATGATACTGCACTCTGTACAGCAGGAGGCGTACACCCAGTCTGGGATATTTTTCCTAATATCCATGGAGGGGACAGGCTGATATTACTCGCAATGTGGCACAGGCTGGACATTCACCCTATTTCATCCTTCTCAATATTCCAAAGCCGAGAGACAGATATTAATCTCAGTATCACAGACACTGGAAAACCCCTTGTGATACTCTTCCAAATATCCAGATCAGGTTGCAAGGAGCCACCCACGGAGGGCGCCCCTGGCTTCTGGGAGCCCCATCGCGGGGAGATCAGACACGCCCCCCGATCGGGCACACAGCCACCACCCCCGGCCCGCCCCCCTGGCTTCTGGGAGCCCCATCGCCGGGGGTGCAGGCACGCCCCCCGATCGGGCTCCCAGCCGCCACCCCCGGCCCGCCCCCCTGGCTTCTGGGAGCCCCATCGCCGGGGGTGCAGGCACCCCCCGCGATCGGGCTCCCAGCCGCCACCCCCGGCCCGCCCCCCTGCCTTCTGGGAGCCTTGTGGACTCACAGCCTCTTTTTGATATTGTCAGTAATATCATCTCCCCATCCGAATTTTTCAACTCCTTCTCACACGAGTGTACACCCCCAGTGTGTACACCCTCAGACGGAATAACCCCCTCTCTATTAGGAGTCACATCAGCCACTTCCTCCCTGAATATTCGGAACAATATCCCACCGTCGTTTCTACTGCCATTGACACTGATTGTCATATCCTCCTCTCCCAAGCAGAAGTTGGAAACTCTGTCATGGGGGGTGTACACCATCTGTCGTATAGAAATTAACATCGTCCTCTCCCGGGTGAACATCAGGAACAAGTCTATTAATCATTAATATTAATAATTATGTGAATATTAATAATAATTATTGATATTAATGATCACAATAAAGAGAGTAAAAATGAATACTGGTTTAAAAGGTTAACCATTTGTAATAATAATTATTAGTAATATCACTATTAATAATCATAAGATGATATTAGCAATTAATGAGACTTAAATCAATACCCAGTGATGCTGGGAATCAAATGATGATTACTATTAGGAACTAATATTATTTGATGACATTAATATTAATAATTAATTGAAAGCAGACATAATCATGTATTGAAAATCATTATCCATAATTAATAATGGTATCTTATGAATTTTTAGTATCATTGATAATTCTTAAAATCGATCATTGATGATTAATAATCATATTATTATTCCTAATTCCACAGGAAGTGTAAACCTACTTGTGATGCTGTTCTTAATATCCAGGGTCGGAAAGCAGGACTTTAGTTTTAATATCGCAGTAGGTGTACACTCACCACGTGACACTGATCCTAATATGAACGGGGGTAGAGTATCACATGACTCCAATTATAGCAATGGATGGATAGCTACGCGGTTCTATTGCTCCTAATATTCCCGGAAGAAGCCTTTGCTATTAGTCCGAATATGGCACTGAGGGGACAGCTTTTCTGAGATATAGTTCCTAGTATACGGAGTTGGAGAGGATGATAATAATTCGCAGGCTGTGTGCTCACGCCCAGTGATATTGTAATTACTATCCCGGGAGGGAGAGGATGATACTGCACTCTGTACAGCAGGAGGCGTACACCCAGTCTGGGATATTTTTCCTAATATCCATGGAGGGGACAGGCTGATATTACTCGCAATGTGGCACAGGCTGGACATTCACCCTATTTCATCCTTCTCAATATTCCAAAGCCGAGAGACAGATATTAATCTCAGTATCACAGACACTGGAAAACCCCTTGTGATACTCTTCCAAATATCCAGATCAGGTTGCAAGGAGCCACCCACGGAGGGCGCCCCTGGCTTCTGGGAGCCCCATCGCGGGGAGATCAGACACGCCCCCCGATCGGGCACACAGCCACCACCCCCGGCCCGCCCCCCTGGCTTCTGGGAGCCCCATCGCCGGGGGTGCAGGCACGCCCCCCGATCGGGCTCCCAGCCGCCACCCCCGGCCCGCCCCCCTGGCTTCTGGGAGCCCCATCGCCGGGGGTGCAGGCACCCCCCGCGATCGGGCTCCCAGCCGCCACCCCCGGCCCGCCCCCCTGGCTTCTGGGAGCCCCATCGCCGGGGGTGCAGGCACCCCCCGCGATCGGGCTCCCAGCCGCCACCCCCGGCCCGCCCCCCTGGCTTCTGGGAGCCCCATCGCCGGGGGTGCAGGCACCCCCCGCGATCGGGCTCCCAGCCGCCACCCCCCGGCCCGCCCCCCTGGCTTCTGGGAGCCCCATCGCCGGGGGTGCAGGCACCCCCCGCGATCGGGCTCCCAGCCGCCACCCCCGGCCCGCCCCCCTGGCTTCTGGGAGCCCCATCGCCGGGGGTGCAGGCACCCCCCGCGATCGGGCTCCCAGCCGCCACCCCCGGCCCGCCCCCCTGGCTTCTGGGAGCCCCATCGCCGGGGGTGCAGGCACCCCCCGCGATCGGGCTCCCAGCCGCCACCCCCGGCCCGCCCCCCTGGCTTCTGGGAGCCCCATCGCCGGGGGTGCAGGCACCCCCCGCGATCGGGCTCCCAGCCGCCACCCCCGGCCCGCCCCCCTGGCTTCTGGGAGCCCCATCGCCGGGGGTGCAGGCACCCCCCGCGATCGGGCTCCCAGCCGCCACCCCCGGCCCGCCCCCCTGGCTTCTGGGAGCCCCATCGCCGGGGGTGCAGGCACCCCCCGCGATCGGGCTCCCAGCCGCCACCCCCGGCCCGCCCCCCTGGCTTCTGGGAGCCCCATCGCCGGGGGTGCAGGCACCCCCCGCGATCGGGCTCCCAGCCGCCACCCCCGGCCCGCCCCCCTGGCTTCTGGGAGCCCCATCGCCGGGGGTGCAGGCACCCCCCGCGATCGGGCTCCCAGCCGCCACCCCCGGCCCGCCCCCCTGGCTTCTGGGAGCCCCATCGCCGGGGGTGCAGGCACCCCCCGCGATCGGGCTCCCAGCCGCCACCCCCGGCCCGCCCCCCTGGCTTCTGGGAGCCCCATCGCCGGGGGTGCAGGCACCCCCCGCGATCGGGCTCCCAGCCGCCACCCCCGGCCCGCCCCCCTGGCTTCTGGGAGCCCCATCGCCGGGGGTGCAGGCACCCCCCGCGATCGGGCTCCCAGCCGCCACCCCCGGCCCGCCCCCCTGCCTTCTGGGAGCCTTGTGGACTCACAGCCTCTTTTTGATATTGTCAGTAATATCATCTCCCCATCCGAATTTTTCAACTCCTTCTCACACGAGTGTACACCCCCAGTGTGCACACCCTCAGACGGAATAACCCCCTCTCTATTAGGAGTCACATCAGCCACTTCCTCCCTGAATATTCGGAACAATATCCCACCGTCGTTTCTACTGCCATTGACACTGATTGTCATATCCTCCTCTCCCAAGCAGAAGTTGGAAACTCTGTCATGGGGGGTGTACACCATCTGTCGTATAGAAATTAACATCGTCCTCTCCCGGGTGAACATCAGGAACAAGTCTATTAATCATTAATATTAATAATTATGTGAATATTAATAATAATTATTGATATTAATGATCACAATAAAGAGAGTAAAAATGAATACTGGTTTAAAAGGTTAACCATTTGTAATAATAATTATTAGTAATATCACTATTAATAATCATAAGATGATATTAGCAATTAATGAGACTTAAATCAATACCCAGTGATGCTGGGAATCAAATGATGATTACTATTAGGAACTAATATTATTTGATGACATTAATATTAATAATTAATTGAAAGCAGACATAATCATGTATTGAAAATCATTATCCATAATTAATAATGGTATCTTATGAATTTTTAGTATCATTGATAATTCTTAAAATCGATCATTGATGATTAATAATCATATTATTATTCCTAATTCCACAGGAAGTGTAAACCTACTTGTGATGCTGTTCTTAATATCCAGGGTCGGAAAGCAGGACTTTAGTTTTAATATCGCAGTAGGTGTACACTCACCACGTGACACTGATCCTAATATGAACGGGGGTAGAGTATCACATGACTCCAATTATAGCAATGGATGGATAGCTACGCGGTTCTATTGCTCCTAATATTCCCGGAAGAAGCCTTTGCTATTAGTCCGAATATGGCACTGAGGGGACAGCTTTTCTGAGATATAGTTCCTAGTATACGGAGTTGGAGAGGATGATAATAATTCGCAGGCTGTGTGCTCACGCCCAGTGATATTGTAATTACTATCCCGGGAGGGAGAGGATGATACTGCACTCTGTACAGCAGGAGGCGTACACCCAGTCTGGGATATTTTTCCTAATATCCATGGAGGGGACAGGCTGATATTACTCGCAATGTGGCACAGGCTGGACATTCACCCTATTTCATCCTTCTCAATATTCCAAAGCCGAGAGACAGATATTAATCTCAGTATCACAGACACTGGAAAACCCCTTGTGATACTCTTCCAAATATCCAGATCAGGTTGCAAGGAGCCACCCACGGAGGGCGCCCCTGGCTTCTGGGAGCCCCATCGCGGGGAGATCAGACACGCCCCCCGATCGGGCACACAGCCACCACCCCCGGCCCGCCCCCCTGGCTTCTGGGAGCCCCATCGCCGTGGGTGCAGGCACGCCCCCCGATCGGGCTCCCAGCCGCCACCGCCGGCCCGCCCCCCTGGCTTCTGGGAGCCCCATCGCCGGGGGTGCAGGCACACCCCCGGTCGGGCTCCCAGCCGCCACCCCCCGGCCCGCCCCCCTGGCTTCTGGGAGCCCCATCGCCGGGGGTGCAGGCACCCCCCGCGATCGGGCTCCCAGCCGCCACCCCCGGCCCGCCCCCCTGGCTTCTGGGAGCCCCATCGCCGGGGGTGCAGGCACCCCCCGCGATCGGGCTCCCAGCCGCCACCCCCGGCCCGCCCCCCTGGCTTCTGGGAGCCCCATCGCCGGGGGTGCAGGCACCCCCCGCGATCGGGCTCCCAGCCGCCACCCCCGGCCCGCCCCCCTGGCTTCTGGGAGCCCCATCGCCGGGGGTGCAGGCACCCCCCGCGATCGGGCTCCCAGCCGCCACCCCCGGCCCGCCCCCCTGGCTTCTGGGAGCCCCATCGCCGGGGGTGCAGGCACCCCCCGCGATCGGGCTCCCAGCCGCCACCCCCGGCCCGCCCCCCTGGCTTCTGGGAGCCCCATCGCCGGGGGTGCAGGCACCCCCCGCGATCGGGCTCCCAGCCGCCACCCCCCGGCCCGCCCCCCTGGCTTCTGGGAGCCCCATCGCCGGGGGTGCAGGCACCCCCCGCGATCGGGCTCCCAGCCGCCACCCCCCGGCCCGCCCCCCTGGCTTCTGGGAGCCCCATCGCCGGGGGTGCAGGCACCCCCCGCGATCGGGCTCCCAGCCGCCACCCCCGGCCCGCCCCCCTGGCTTCTGGGAGCCCCATCGCCGGGGGTGCAGGCACCCCCCGCGATCGGGCTCCCAGCCGCCACCCCCGGCCCGCCCCCCTGGCTTCTGGGAGCCCCATCGCCGGGGGTGCAGGCACCCCCCGCGATCGGGCTCCCAGCCGCCACCCCCGGCCCGCCCCCCTGGCTTCTGGGAGCCCCATCGCCGGGGGTGCAGGCACCCCCCGCGATCGGGCTCCCAGCCGCCACCCCCGGCCCGCCCCCCTGGCTTCTGGGAGCCCCATCGCCGGGGGTGCAGGCACCCCCCGCGATCGGGCTCCCAGCCGCCACCCCCGGCCCGCCCCCCTGGCTTCTGGGAGCCCCATCGCCGGGGGTGCAGGCACCCCCCGCGATCGGGCTCCCAGCCGCCACCCCCGGCCCGCCCCCCTGGCTTCTGGGAGCCCCATCGCCGGGGGTGCAGGCACCCCCCGCGATCGGGCTCCCAGCCGCCACCCCCGGCCCGCCCCCCTGCCTTCTGGGAGCCCCATCGCCGGGGGTGCAGGCACCCCCCGCGATCGGGCTCCCAGCCGCCACCCCCGGCCCGCCCCCCTGGCTTCTGGGAGCCCCATCGCCGGGGGTGCAGGCACCCCCCGCGATCGGGCTCCCAGCCGCCACCCCCGGCCCGCCCCCCTGGCTTCTGGGAGCCCCATCGCCGGGGGTGCAGGCACCCCCCGCGATCGGGCTCCCAGCCGCCACCCCCGGCCCGCCCCCCTGCCTTCTGGGAGCCTTGTGGACTCACAGCCTCTTTTTGATATTGTCAGTAATATCATCTCCCCATCCGAATTTTTCAACTCCTTCTCACACGAGTGTACACCCCCAGTGTGTACACCCTCAGACGGAATAACCCCCTCTCTATTAGGAGTCACATCAGCCACTTCCTCCCTGAATATTCGGAACAATATCCCACCGTCGTTTCTACTGCCATTGACACTGATTGTCATATCCTCCTCTCCCAAGCAGAAGTTGGAAACTCTGTCATGGGGGGTGTACACCATCTGTCGTATAGAAATTAACATCGTCCTCTCCCGGGTGAACATCAGGAACAAGTCTATTAATCATTAATATTAATAATTATGTGAATATTAATAATAATTATTGATATTAATGATCACAATAAAGAGAGTAAAAATGAATACTGGTTTAAAAGGTTAACCATTTGTAATAATAATTATTAGTAATATCACTATTAATAATCATAAGATGATATTAGCAATTAATGAGACTTAAATCAATACCCAGTGATGCTGGGAATCAAATGATGATTACTATTAGGAACTAATATTATTTGATGACATTAATATTAATAATTAATTGAAAGCAGACATAATCATGTATTGAAAATCATTATCCATAATTAATAATGGTATCTTATGAATTTTTAGTATCATTGATAATTCTTAAAATCGATCATTGATGATTAATAATCATATTATTATTCCTAATTCCACAGGAAGTGTAAACCTACTTGTGATGCTGTTCTTAATATCCAGGGTCGGAAAGCAGGACTTTAGTTTTAATATCGCAGTAGGTGTACACTCACCACGTGACACTGATCCTAATATGAACGGGGGTAGAGTATCACATGACTCCAATTATAGCAATGGATGGATAGCTACGCGGTTCTATTGCTCCTAATATTCCCGGAAGAAGCCTTTGCTATTAGTCCGAATATGGCACTGAGGGGACAGCTTTTCTGAGATATAGTTCCTAGTATACGGAGTTGGAGAGGATGATAATAATTCGCAGGCTGTGTGCTCACGCCCAGTGATATTGTAATTACTATCCCGGGAGGGAGAGGATGATACTGCACTCTGTACAGCAGGAGGCGTACACCCAGTCTGGGATATTTTTCCTAATATCCATGGAGGGGACAGGCTGATATTACTCGCAATGTGGCACAGGCTGGACATTCACCCTATTTCATCCTTCTCAATATTCCAAAGCCGAGAGACAGATATTAATCTCAGTATCACAGACACTGGAAAACCCCTTGTGATACTCTTCCAAATATCCAGATCAGGTTGCAAGGAGCCACCCACGGAGGGCGCCCCTGGCTTCTGGGAGCCCCATCGCGGGGAGATCAGACACGCCCCCCGATCGGGCACACAGCCACCACCCCCGGCCCGCCCCCCTGGCTTCTGGGAGCCCCATCGCCGGGGGTGCAGGCACGCCCCCCGATCGGGCTCCCAGCCGCCACCCCCGGCCCGCCCCCCTGGCTTCTGGGAGCCCCATCGCCGGGGGTGCAGGCACCCCCCGCGATCGGGCTCCCAGCCGCCACCCCCGGCCCGCCCCCCTGGCTTCTGGGAGCCCCATCGCCGGGGGTGCAGGCACCCCCCGCGATCGGGCTCCCAGCCGCCACCCCCGGCCCGCCCCCCTGGCTTCTGGGAGCCCCATCGCCGGGGGTGCAGGCACCCCCCGCGATCGGGCTCCCAGCCGCCACCCCCCGGCCCGCCCCCCTGGCTTCTGGGAGCCCCATCGCCGGGGGTGCAGGCACCCCCCGCGATCGGGCTCCCAGCCGCCACCCCCGGCCCGCCCCCCTGGCTTCTGGGAGCCCCATCGCCGGGGGTGCAGGCACCCCCCGCGATCGGGCTCCCAGCCGCCACCCCCGGCCCGCCCCCCTGGCTTCTGGGAGCCCCATCGCCGGGGGTGCAGGCACCCCCCGCGATCGGGCTCCCAGCCGCCACCCCCGGCCCGCCCCCCTGGCTTCTGGGAGCCCCATCGCCGGGGGTGCAGGCACCCCCCGCGATCGGGCTCCCAGCCGCCACCCCCGGCCCGCCCCCCTGGCTTCTGGGAGCCCCATCGCCGGGGGTGCAGGCACCCCCCGCGATCGGGCTCCCAGCCGCCACCCCCGGCCCGCCCCCCTGGCTTCTGGGAGCCCCATCGCCGGGGGTGCAGGCACCCCCCGCGATCGGGCTCCCAGCCGCCACCCCCGGCCCGCCCCCCTGGCTTCTGGGAGCCCCATCGCCGGGGGTGCAGGCACCCCCCGCGATCGGGCTCCCAGCCGCCACCCCCGGCCCGCCCCCCTGGCTTCTGGGAGCCCCATCGCCGGGGGTGCAGGCACCCCCCGCGATCGGGCTCCCAGCCGCCACCCCCGGCCCGCCCCCCTGGCTTCTGGGAGCCCCATCGCCGGGGGTGCAGGCACCCCCCGCGATCGGGCTCCCAGCCGCCACCCCCGGCCCGCCCCCCTGGCTTCTGGGAGCCCCATCGCCGGGGGTGCAGGCACCCCCCGCGATCGGGCTCCCAGCCGCCACCCCCGGCCCGCCCCCCTGGCTTCTGGGAGCCCCATCGCCGGGGGTGCAGGCACCCCCCGCGATCGGGCTCCCAGCCGCCACCCCCGGCCCGCCCCCCTGGCTTCTGGGAGCCCCATCGCCGGGGGTGCAGGCACCCCCCGCGATCGGGCTCCCAGCCGCCACCCCCGGCCCGCCCCCCTGCCTTCTGGGAGCCTTGTGGACTCACAGCCTCTTTTTGATATTGTCAGTAATATCATCTCCCCATCCGAATTTTTCAACTCCTTCTCACACGAGTGTACACCCCCAGTGTGCACACCCTCAGACGGAATAACCCCCTCTCTATTAGGAGTCACATCAGCCACTTCCTCCCTGAATATTCGGAACAATATCCCACCGTCGTTTCTACTGCCATTGACACTGATTGTCATATCCTCCTCTCCCAAGCAGAAGTTGGAAACTCTGTCATGGGGGGTGTACACCATCTGTCGTATAGAAATTAACATCGTCCTCTCCCGGGTGAACATCAGGAACAAGTCTATTAATCATTAATATTAATAATTATGTGAATATTAATAATAATTATTGATATTAATGATCACAATAAAGAGAGTAAAAATGAATACTGGTTTAAAAGGTTAACCATTTGTAATAATAATTATTAGTAATATCACTATTAATAATCATAAGATGATATTAGCAATTAATGAGACTTAAATCAATACCCAGTGATGCTGGGAATCAAATGATGATTACTATTAGGAACTAATATTATTTGATGACATTAATATTAATAATTAATTGAAAGCAGACATAATCATGTATTGAAAATCATTATCCATAATTAATAATGGTATCTTATGAATTTTTAGTATCATTGATAATTCTTAAAATCGATCATTGATGATTAATAATCATATTATTATTCCTAATTCCACAGGAAGTGTAAACCTACTTGTGATGCTGTTCTTAATATCCAGGGTCGGAAAGCAGGACTTTAGTTTTAATATCGCAGTAGGTGTACACTCACCACGTGACACTGATCCTAATATGAACGGGGGTAGAGTATCACATGACTCCAATTATAGCAATGGATGGATAGCTACGCGGTTCTATTGCTCCTAATATTCCCGGAAGAAGCCTTTGCTATTAGTCCGAATATGGCACTGAGGGGACAGCTTTTCTGAGATATAGTTCCTAGTATACGGAGTTGGAGAGGATGATAATAATTCGCAGGCTGTGTGCTCACGCCCAGTGATATTGTAATTACTATCCCGGGAGGGAGAGGATGATACTGCACTCTGTACAGCAGGAGGCGTACACCCAGTCTGGGATATTTTTCCTAATATCCATGGAGGGGACAGGCTGATATTACTCGCAATGTGGCACAGGCTGGACATTCACCCTATTTCATCCTTCTCAATATTCCAAAGCCGAGAGACAGATATTAATCTCAGTATCACAGACACTGGAAAACCCCTTGTGATACTCTTCCAAATATCCAGATCAGGTTGCAAGGAGCCACCCACGGAGGGCGCCCCTGGCTTCTGGGAGCCCCATCGCGGGGAGATCAGACACGCCCCCCGATCGGGCACACAGCCACCACCCCCGGCCCGCCCCCCTGGCTTCTGGGAGCCCCATCGCCGTGGGTGCAGGCACGCCCCCCGATCGGGCTCCCAGCCGCCACCGCCGGCCCGCCCCCCTGGCTTCTGGGAGCCCCATCGCCGGGGGTGCAGGCACACCCCCGGTCGGGCTCCCAGCCGCCACCCCCGGCCCGCCCCCCTGGCTTCTGGGAGCCCCATCGCCGGGGGTGCAGGCACCCCCCGCGATCGGGCTCCCAGCCGCCACCCCCGGCCCGCCCCCCTGGCTTCTGGGAGCCCCATCGCCGGGGGTGCAGGCACCCCCCGCGATCGGGCTCCCAGCCGCCACCCCCGGCCCGCCCACCTGGCTTCTGGGAGCCCCATCGCCGGGGGTGCAGGCACCCCCCGCGATCGGGCTCCCAGCCGCCACCCCCGGCCCGCCCCCCTGGCTTCTGGGAGCCCCATCGCCGGGGGTGCAGGCACCCCCCGCGATCGGGCTCCCAGCCGCCACCCCCGGCCCGCCCCCCTGGCTTCTGGGAGCCCCATCGCCGGGGGTGCAGGCACCCCCCGCGATCGGGCTCCCAGCCGCCACCCCCGGCCCGCCCCCCTGGCTTCTGGGAGCCCCATCGCCGGGGGTGCAGGCACCCCCCGCGATCGGGCTCCCAGCCGCCACCCCCGGCCCGCCCCCCTGGCTTCTGGGAGCCCCATCGCCGGGGGTGCAGGCACCCCCCGCGATCGGGCTCCCAGCCGCCACCCCCGGCCCGCCCCCCTGGGTTCTGGGAGCCCCATCGCCGGGGGTGCAGGCACCCCCCGCGATCGGGCTCCCAGCCGCCACCCCCGGCCCGCCCCCCTGGCTTCTGGGAGCCCCATCGCCGGGGGTGCAGGCACCCCCCGCGATCGGGCTCCCAGCCGCCACCCCCGGCCCGCCCCCCTGGCTTCTGGGAGCCCCATCGCCGGGGGTGCAGGCACCCCCCGCGATCGGGCTCCCAGCCGCCACCCCCGGCCCGCCCCCCTGGCTTCTGGGAGCCCCATCGCCGGGGGTGCAGGCACCCCCCGCGATCGGGCTCCCAGCCGCCACCCCCGGCCCGCCCCCCTGCCTTCTGGGAGCCTTGTGGACTCACAGCCTCTTTTTGATATTGTCAGTAATATCATCTCCCCATCCGAATTTTTCAACTCCTTCTCACACGAGTGTACACCCCCAGTGTGCACACCCTCAGACGGAATAACCCCCTCTCTATTAGGAGTCACATCAGCCACTTCCTCCCTGAATATTCGGAACAATATCCCACCGTCGTTTCTACTGCCATTGACACTGATTGTCATATCCTCCTCTCCCAAGCAGAAGTTGGAAACTCTGTCATGGGGGGTGTACACCATCTGTCGTATAGAAATTAACATCGTCCTCTCCCGGGTGAACATCAGGAACAAGTCTATTAATCATTAATATTAATAATTATGTGAATATTAATAATAATTATTGATATTAATGATCACAATAAAGAGAGTAAAAATGAATACTGGTTTAAAAGGTTAACCATTTGTAATAATAATTATTAGTAATATCACTATTAATAATCATAAGATGATATTAGCAATTAATGAGACTTAAATCAATACCCAGTGATGCTGGGAATCAAATGATGATTACTATTAGGAACTAATATTATTTGATGACATTAATATTAATAATTAATTGAAAGCAGACATAATCATGTATTGAAAATCATTATCCATAATTAATAATGGTATCTTATGAATTTTTAGTATCATTGATAATTCTTAAAATCGATCATTGATGATTAATAATCATATTATTATTCCTAATTCCACAGGAAGTGTAAACCTACTTGTGATGCTGTTCTTAATATCCAGGGTCGGAAAGCAGGACTTTAGTTTTAATATCGCAGTAGGTGTACACTCACCACGTGACACTGATCCTAATATGAACGGGGGTAGAGTATCACATGACTCCAATTATAGCAATGGATGGATAGCTACGCGGTTCTATTGCTCCTAATATTCCCGGAAGAAGCCTTTGCTATTAGTCCGAATATGGCACTGAGGGGACAGCTTTTCTGAGATATAGTTCCTAGTATACGGAGTTGGAGAGGATGATAATAATTCGCAGGCTGTGTGCTCACGCCCAGTGATATTGTAATTACTATCCCGGGAGGGAGAGGATGATACTGCACTCTGTACAGCAGGAGGCGTACACCCAGTCTGGGATATTTTTCCTAATATCCATGGAGGGGACAGGCTGATATTACTCGCAATGTGGCACAGGCTGGACATTCACCCTATTTCATCCTTCTCAATATTCCAAAGCCGAGAGACAGATATTAATCTCAGTATCACAGACACTGGAAAACCCCTTGTGATACTCTTCCAAATATCCAGATCAGGTTGCAAGGAGCCACCCACGGAGGGCGCCCCTGGCTTCTGGGAGCCCCATCGCGGGGAGATCAGACACGCCCCCCGATCGGGCACACAGCCACCACCCCCGGCCCGCCCCCCTGGCTTCTGGGAGCCCCATCGCCGTGGGTGCAGGCACGCCCCCCGATCGGGCTCCCAGCCGCCACCGCCGGCCCGCCCCCCTGGCTTCTGGGAGCCCCATCGCCGGGGGTGCAGGCACACCCCCGGTCGGGCTCCCAGCCGCCACCCCCGGCCCGCCCCCCTGGCTTCTGGGAGCCCCATCGCCGGGGGTGCAGGCACCCCCCCGCGATCGGGCTCCCAGCCGCCACCCCCGGCCCGCCCCCCTGGCTTCTGGGAGCCCCATCGCGGGGAGATCAGACACGCCCCCCGATCGGGCACACAGCCACCACCCCCGGCCCGCCCCCCTGGCTTCTGGGAGCCCCATCGCCGTGGGTGCAGGCACGCCCCCCGATCGGGCTCCCAGCCGCCACCGCCGGCCCGCCCCCCTGGCTACTGGGAGCCCCATCGCCGGGGGTGCAGGCACACCCCCGGTCGGGCTCCCAGCCGCCACCCCCCGGCCCGCCCCCCTGGCTTCTGGGAGCCCCATCGCCGGGGGTGCAGGCGCCCCCCGCGATCGGGCTCCCAGCCGCCACCCCCGGCCCGCCCCCCTGGCTTCTGGGAGCCCCATCGCCGGGGGTGCAGGCGCCCCCCGCGATCGGGCTCCCAGCCGCCACCCCCGGCCCGCCCCCCTGGCTTCTGGGAGCCCCATCGCCGGGGGTGCAGGCGCCCCCCGCGATCGGGCTCCCAGCCGCCACCCCCCGGCCCGCCCCCCTGGCTTCTGGGAGCCCCATCGCCGGGGGTGCAGGCGCCCCCCGCGATCGGGCTCCCAGCCGCCACCCCCGGCCCGCCCCCCTGGCTTCTGGGAGCCCCATCGCCGGGGGTGCAGGCGCCCCCCGCGATCGGGCTCCCAGCCGCCACCCCCGGCCCGCCCCCCTGGCTTCTGGGAGCCCCATCGCCGGGGGTGCAGGCGCCCCCCGCGATCGGGCTCCCAGCCGCCACCCCCGGCCCGCCCCCCTGGCTTCTGGGAGCCCCATCGCCGGGGGTGCAGGCGCCCCCCGCGATCGGGCTCCCAGCCGCCACCCCCGGCCCGCCCCCCTGGCTTCTGGGAGCCCCATCGCCGGGGGTGCAGGCGCCCCCCGCGATCGGGCTCCCAGCCGCCACCCCCGGCCCGCCCCCCTGGCTTCTGGGAGCCCCATCGCCGGGGGTGCAGGCGCCCCCCGCGATCGGGCTCCCAGCCGCCACCCCCGGCCCGCCCCCCTGGCTTCTGGGAGCCCCATCGCCGGGGGTGCAGGCGCCCCCCGCGATCGGGCTCCCAGCCGCCACCCCCGGCCCGCCCCCCTGGCTTCTGGGAGCCCCATCGCCGGGGGTGCAGGCGCCCCCCGCGATCGGGCTCCCAGCCGCCACCCCCGGCCCGCCCCCCTGGCTTCTGGGAGCCCCATCGCCGGGGGTGCAGGCGCCCCCCGCGATCGGGCTCCCAGCCGCCACCCCCGGCCCGCCCCCCTGGCTTCTGGGAGCCCCATCGCCGGGGGTGCAGGCGCCCCCCGCGATCGGGCTCCCAGCCGCCACCCCCGGCCCGCCCCCCTGGCTTCTGGGAGCCCCATCGCCGGGGGTGCAGGCGCCCCCCGCGATCGGGCTCCCAGCCGCCACCCCCGGCCCGCCCCCCTGGCTTCTGGGAGCCCCATCGCCGGGGGTGCAGGCGCCCCCCGCGATCGGGCTCCCAGCCGCCACCCCCGGCCCGCCCCCCTGGCTTCTGGGAGCCCCATCGCCGGGGGTGCAGGCGCCCCCCGCGATCGGGCTCCCAGCCGCCACCCCCGGCCCGCCCCCCTGGCTTCTGGGAGCCCCATCGCCGGGGGTGCAGGCGCCCCCCGCGATCGGGCTCCCAGCCGCCACCCCCGGCCCGCCCCCCTGGCTTCTGGGAGCCCCATCGCCGGGGGTGCAGGCGCCCCCCGCGATCGGGCTCCCAGCCGCCACCCCCGGCCCGCCCCCCTGGCTTCTGGGAGCCCCATCGCCGGGGGTGCAGGCGCCCCCCGCGATCGGGCTCCCAGCCGCCACCCCCGGCCCGCCCCCCTGGCTTCTGGGAGCCCCATCGCCGGGGGTGCAGGCGCCCCCCGCGATCGGGCTCCCAGCCGCCACCCCCGGCCCGCCCCCCTGGCTTCTGGGAGCCCCATCGCCGGGGGTGCAGGCGCCCCCCGCGATCGGGCTCCCAGCCGCCACCCCCGGCCCGCCCCCCTGCCTTCTGGGAGCCTTGTGGACTCACAGCCTCTTTTTGATATTGTCAGTAATATCATCTCCCCATCCGAATTTTTCAACTCCTTCTCACACGAGTGTACACCCCCAGTGTGCACACCCTCAGACGGAATAACCCCCTCTCTATTAGGAGTCACATCAGCCACTTCCTCCCTGAATATTCGGAACAATATCCCACCGTCGTTTCTACTGCCATTGACACTGATTGTCATATCCTCCTCTCCCAAGCAGAAGTTGGAAACTCTGTCATGGGGGGTGTACACCATCTGTCGTATAGAAATTAACATCGTCCTCTCCCGGGTGAACATCAGGAACAAGTCTATTAATCATTAATATTAATAATTATGTGAATATTAATAATAATTATTGATATTAATGATCACAATAAAGAGAGTAAAAATGAATACTGGTTTAAAAGGTTAACCATTTGTAATAATAATTATTAGTAATATCACTATTAATAATCATAAGATGATATTAGCAATTAATGAGACTTAAATCAATACCCAGTGATGCTGGGAATCAAATGATGATTACTATTAGGAACTAATATTATTTGATGACATTAATATTAATAATTAATTGAAAGCAGACATAATCATGTATTGAAAATCATTATCCATAATTAATAATGGTATCTTATGAATTTTTAGTATCATTGATAATTCTTAAAATCGATCATTGATGATTAATAATCATATTATTATTCCTAATTCCACAGGAAGTGTAAACCTACTTGTGATGCTGTTCTTAATATCCAGGGTCGGAAAGCAGGACTTTAGTTTTAATATCGCAGTAGGTGTACACTCACCACGTGACACTGATCCTAATATGAACGGGGGTAGAGTATCACATGACTCCAATTATAGCAATGGATGGATAGCTACGCGGTTCTATTGCTCCTAATATTCCCGGAAGAAGCCTTTGCTATTAGTCCGAATATGGCACTGAGGGGACAGCTTTTCTGAGATATAGTTCCTAGTATACGGAGTTGGAGAGGATGATAATAATTCGCAGGCTGTGTGCTCACGCCCAGTGATATTGTAATTACTATCCCGGGAGGGAGAGGATGATACTGCACTCTGTACAGCAGGAGGCGTACACCCAGTCTGGGATATTTTTCCTAATATCCATGGAGGGGACAGGCTGATATTACTCGCAATGTGGCACAGGCTGGACATTCACCCTATTTCATCCTTCTCAATATTCCAAAGCCGAGAGACAGATATTAATCTCAGTATCACAGACACTGGAAAACCCCTTGTGATACTCTTCCAAATATCCAGATCAGGTTGCAAGGAGCCACCCACGGAGGGCGCCCCTGGCTTCTGGGAGCCCCATCGCGGGGAGATCAGACACGCCCCCCGATCGGGCACACAGCCACCACCCCCGGCCCGCCCCCCTGGCTTCTGGGAGCCCCATCGCCGGGGGTGCAGGCACGCCCCCCGATCGGGCTCCCAGCCGCCACCCCCGGCCCGCCCCCCTGGCTTCTGGGAGCCCCACCGCCGGGGGTGCAGGCACCCCCCGCGATCGGGCTCCCAGCCGCCACCCCCGGCCCGCCCCCCTGGCTTCTGGGAGCCCCACCGCCGGGGGTGCAGGCACCCCCCGCGATCGGGCTCCCAGCCGCCACCCCCGGCCCGCCCCCCTGGCTTCTGGGAGCCCCACCGCCGGGGGTGCAGGCACCCCCCGCGATCGGGCTCCCAGCCGCCACCCCCGGCCCGCCCCCCTGGCTTCTGGGAGCCCCATCGCCGGGGGTGCAGGCACCCCCCGCGATCGGGCTCCCAGCCGCCACCCCCGGCCCGCCCCCCTGGCTTCTGGGAGCCCCATCGCCGGGGGTGCAGGCACCCCCCGCGATCGGGCTCCCAGCCGCCACCCCCGGCCCGCCCCCCTGGCTTCTGGGAGCCCCATCGCCGGGGGTGCAGGCACCCCCCGCGATCGGGCTCCCAGCCGCCACCCCCGGCCCGCCCCCCTGGCTTCTGGGAGCCCCATCGCCGGGGGTGCAGGCACCCCCCGCGATCGGGCTCCCAGCCGCCACCCCCGGCCCGCCCCCCTGGCTTCTGGGAGCCCCACCGCCGGGGGTGCAGGCACCCCCCGCGATCGGGCTCCCAGCCGCCACCCCCGGCCCGCCCCCCTGGCTTCTGGGAGCCCCACCGCCGGGGGTGCAGGCACCCCCCGCGATCGGGCTCCCAGCCGCCACCCCCGGCCCGCCCCCCTGGCTTCTGGGAGCCCCACCGCCGGGGGTGCAGGCACCCCCCGCGATCGGGCTCCCAGCCGCCACCCCCGGCCCGCCCCCCTGGCTTCTGGGAGCCCCACCGCCGGGGGTGCAGGCACCCCCCGCGATCGGGCTCCCAGCCGCCACCCCCGGCCCGCCCCCCTGGCTTCTGGGAGCCCCATCGCCGGGGGTGCAGGCACCCCCCGCGATCGGGCTCCCAGCCGCCACCCCCGGCCCGCCCCCCTGGCTTCTGGGAGCCCCATCGCCGGGGGTGCAGGCACCCCCCGCGATCGGGCTCCCAGCCGCCACCCCCGGCCCGCCCCCCTGGCTTCTGGGAGCCCCATCGCCGGGGGTGCAGGCACCCCCCGCGATCGGGCTCCCAGCCGCCACCCCCGGCCCGCCCCCCTGGCTTCTGGGAGCCCCATCGCCGGGGGTGCAGGCACCCCCCGCGATCGGGCTCCCAGCCGCCACCCCCGGCCCGCCCCCCTGGCTTCTGGGAGCCCCATCGCCGGGGGTGCAGGCACCCCCCGCGATCGGGCTCCCAGCCGCCACCCCCGGCCCGCCCCCCTGGCTTCTGGGAGCCCCATCGCCGGGGGTGCAGGCACCCCCCGCGATCGGGCTCCCAGCCGCCACCCCCGGCCCGCCCCCCTGGCTTCTGGGAGCCCCATCGCCGGGGGTGCAGGCACCCCCCGCGATCGGGCTCCCAGCCGCCACCCCCGGCCCGCCCCCCTGCCTTCTGGGAGCCTTGTGGACTCACAGCCTCTTTTTGATATTGTCAGTAATATCATCTCCCCATCCGAATTTTTCA
Source organism: Macaca fascicularis (assembly GCF_037993035.2). Lineage (NCBI taxonomy): Eukaryota > Metazoa > Chordata > Mammalia > Primates > Cercopithecidae > Macaca > Macaca fascicularis. Next base: position 3,773,459 of record NC_088383.1, on the reverse strand, counting down.
ACTCCTTCTCACACGAGTGTACACCCCCAGTGTGCACACCCTCAGACGGAATAACCCCCTCTCTATTAGGAGTCACATCAGCCACTTCCTCCCTGAATATTCGGAACAATATCCCACCGTCGTTTCTACTGCCATTGACACTGATTGTCATATCCTCCTCTCCCAAGCAGAAGTTGGAAACTCTGTCATGGGGGGTGTACACCATCTGTCGTATAGAAATTAACATCGTCCTCTCCCGGGTGAACATCAGGAACAAGTCTATTAATCATTAATATTAATAATTATGTGAATATTAATAATAATTATTGATATTAATGATCACAATAAAGAGAGTAAAAATGAATACTGGTTTAAAAGGTTAACCATTTGTAATAATAATTATTAGTAATATCACTATTAATAATCATAAGATGATATTAGCAATTAATGAGACTTAAATCAATACCCAGTGATGCTGGGAATCAAATGATGATTACTATTAGGAACTAATATTATTTGATGACATTAATATTAATAATTAATTGAAAGCAGACATAATCATGTATTGAAAATCATTATCCATAATTAATAATGGTATCTTATGAATTTTTAGTATCATTGATAATTCTTAAAATCGATCATTGATGATTAATAATCATATTATTATTCCTAATTCCACAGGAAGTGTAAACCTACTTGTGATGCTGTTCTTAATATCCAGGGTCGGAAAGCAGGACTTTAGTTTTAATATCGCAGTAGGTGTACACTCACCACGTGACACTGATCCTAATATGAACGGGGGTAGAGTATCACATGACTCCAATTATAGCAATGGATGGATAGCTACGCGGTTCTATTGCTCCTACGCGGTTCTATTGCTCCTAATATTCCCGGAAGAAGCCTTTGCTATTAGTCCGAATATGGCACTGAGGGGACAGCTTTTCTGAGATATAGTTCCTAGTATACGGAGTTGGAGAGGATGATAATAATTCGCAGGCTGTGTGCTCACGCCCAGTGATATTGTAATTACTATCCCGGGAGGGAGAGGATGATACTGCACTCTGTACAGCAGGAGGCGTACACCCAGTCTGGGATATTTTTCCTAATATCCATGGAGGGGACAGGCTGATATTACTCGCAATGTGGCACAGGCTGGACATTCACCCTATTTCATCCTTCTCAATATTCCAAAGCCGAGAGACAGATATTAATCTCAGTATCACAGACACTGGAAAACCCCTTGTGATACTCTTCCAAATATCCAGATCAGGTTGCAAGGAGCCACCCACGGAGGGCGCCCCTGGCTTCTGGGAGCCCCATCGCGGGGAGATCAGACACGCCCCCCGATCGGGCACACAGCCACCACCCCCGGCCCGCCCCCCTGGCCTCTGGGAGCCCCATCGCCGGGGGTGCAGGCACGCCCCCCGATCGGGCTCCCAGCCGCCACCCCCGGCCCGCCCCCCTGGCCTCTGGGAGCCCCATCGCCGGGGGTGCAGGCACCCCCCGCGATCGGGCTCCCAGCCGCCACCCCCGGCCCGCCCCCCTGGCCTCTGGGAGCCCCATCGCCGGGGGTGCAGGCACCCCCCGCGATCGGGCTCCCAGCCGCCACCCCCGGCCCGCCCCCCTGGCTTCTGGGAGCCCCATCGCCGGGGGTGCAGGCACCCCCCGCGATCGGGCTCCCAGCCGCCACCCCCGGCCCGCCCCCCTGGCTTCTGGGAGCCCCATCGCCGGGGGTGCAGGCACCCCCCGCGATCGGGCTCCCAGCCGCCACCCCCCGGCCCGCCCCCCTGGCTTCTGGGAGCCCCATCGCCGGGGGTGCAGGCACCCCCCGCGATCGGGCTCCCAGCCGCCACCCCCGGCCCGCCCCCCTGGCTTCTGGGAGCCCCATCGCCGGGGGTGCAGGCACCCCCCGCGATCGGGCTCCCAGCCGCCACCCCCGGCCCGCCCCCCTGGCTTCTGGGAGCCCCATCGCCGGGGGTGCAGGCACCCCCCGCGATCGGGCTCCCAGCCGCCACCCCCGGCCCGCCCCCCTGGCTTCTGGGAGCCCCATCGCCGGGGGTGCAGGCACCCCCCGCGATCGGGCTCCCAGCCGCCACCCCCGGCCCGCCCCCCTGGCTTCTGGGAGCCCCATCGCCGGGGGTGCAGGCACCCCCCGCGATCGGGCTCCCAGCCGCCACCCCCGGCCCGCCCCCCTGGCTTCTGGGAGCCCCATCGCCGGGGGTGCAGGCACCCCCCGCGATCGGGCTCCCAGCCGCCACCCCCGGCCCGCCCCCCTGGCTTCTGGGAGCCCCATCGCCGGGGGTGCAGGCACCCCCCGCGATCGGGCTCCCAGCCGCCACCCCCGGCCCGCCCCCCTGGCTTCTGGGAGCCCCATCGCCGGGGGTGCAGGCACCCCCCGCGATCGGGCTCCCAGCCGCCACCCCCGGCCCGCCCCCCTGGCTTCTGGGAGCCCCATCGCCGGGGGTGCAGGCACCCCCCGCGATCGGGCTCCCAGCCGCCACCCCCGGCCCGCCCCCCTGGCTTCTGGGAGCCCCATCGCCGGGGGTGCAGGCACCCCCCGCGATCGGGCTCCCAGCCGCCACCCCCGGCCCGCCCCCCTGGCTTCTGGGAGCCCCATCGCCCGGGGTGCAGGCACCCCCCGCGATCGGGCTCCCAGCCGCCACCCCCGGCCCGCCCCCCTGCCTTCTGGGAGCCTTGTGGACTCACAGCCTCTTTTTGATATTGTCAGTAATATCATCTCCCCATCCGAATTTTTCAACTCCTTCTCACACGAGTGTACACCCCCAGTGTGCACACCCTCAGACGGAATAACCCCCTCTCTATTAGGAGTCACATCAGCCACTTCCTCCCTGAATATTCGGAACAATATCCCACCGTCGTTTCTACTGCCATTGACACTGATTGTCATATCCTCCTCTCCCAAGCAGAAGTTGGAAACTCTGTCATGGGGGGTGTACACCATCTGTCGTATAGAAATTAACATCGTCCTCTCCCGGGTGAACATCAGGAACAAGTCTATTAATCATTAATATTAATAATTATGTGAATATTAATAATAATTATTGATATTAATGATCACAATAAAGAGAGTAAAAATGAATACTGGTTTAAAAGGTTAACCATTTGTAATAATAATTATTAGTAATATCACTATTAATAATCATAAGATGATATTAGCAATTAATGAGACTTAAATCAATACCCAGTGATGCTGGGAATCAAATGATGATTACTATTAGGAACTAATATTATTTGATGACATTAATATTAATAATTAATTGAAAGCAGACATAATCATGTATTGAAAATCATTATCCATAATTAATAATGGTATCTTATGAATTTTTAGTATCATTGATAATTCTTAAAATCGATCATTGATGATTAATAATCATATTATTATTCCTAATTCCACAGGAAGTGTAAACCTACTTGTGATGCTGTTCTTAATATCCAGGGTCGGAAAGCAGGACTTTAGTTTTAATATCGCAGTAGGTGTACACTCACCACGTGACACTGATCCTAATATGAACGGGGGTAGAGTATCACATGACTCCAATTATAGCAATGGATGGATAGCTACGCGGTTCTATTGCTCCTAATATTCCCGGAAGAAGCCTTTGCTATTAGTCCGAATATGGCACTGAGGGGACAGCTTTTCTGAGATATAGTTCCTAGTATACGGAGTTGGAGAGGATGATAATAATTCGCAGGCTGTGTGCTCACGCCCAGTGATATTGTAATTACTATCCCGGGAGGGAGAGGATGATACTGCACTCTGTACAGCAGGAGGCGTACACCCAGTCTGGGATATTTTTCCTAATATCCATGGAGGGGACAGGCTGATATTACTCGCAATGTGGCACAGGCTGGACATTCACCCTATTTCATCCTTCTCAATATTCCAAAGCCGAGAGACAGATATTAATCTCAGTATCACAGACACTGGAAAACCCCTTGTGATACTCTTCCAAATATCCAGATCAGGTTGCAAGGAGCCACCCACGGAGGGCGCCCCTGGCTTCTGGGAGCCCCATCGCGGGGAGATCAGACACGCCCCCCGATCGGGCACACAGCCACCACCCCCGGCCCGCCCCCCTGGCTTCTGGGAGCCCCATCGCCGTGGGTGCAGGCACGCCCCCCGATCGGGCTCCCAGCCGCCACCGCCGGCCCGCCCCCCTGGCTTCTGGGAGCCCCATCGCCGGGGGTGCAGGCACGCCCCCCGATCGGGCTCCCAGCCGCCACCCCCGGCCCGCCCCCCTGGCTTCTGGGAGCCCCATCGCCGGGGGTGCAGGCACCCCCCGCGATCGGGCTCCCAGCCGCCACCCCCGGCCCGCCCCCCTGGCTTCTGGGAGCCCCATCGCCGGGGGTGCAGGCACCCCCCGCGATCGGGCTCCCAGCCGCCACCCCCGGCCCGCCCCCCTGGCTTCTGGGAGCCCCATCGCCGGGGGTGCAGGCACCCCCCGCGATCGGGCTCCCAGCCGCCACCCCCGGCCCGCCCCCCTGGCTTCTGGGAGCCCCATCGCCGGGGGTGCAGGCACCCCCCGCGATCGGGCTCCCAGCCGCCACCCCCGGCCCGCCCCCCTGGCTTCTGGGAGCCCCATCGCCGGGGGTGCAGGCACCCCCCGCGATCGGGCTCCCAGCCGCCACCCCCGGCCCGCCCCCCTGGCTTCTGGGAGCCCCATCGCCGGGGGTGCAGGCACCCCCCGCGATCGGGCTCCCAGCCGCCACCCCCGGCCCGCCCCCCTGGCTTCTGGGAGCCCCATCGCCGGGGGTGCAGGCACCCCCCGCGATCGGGCTCCCAGCCGCCACCCCCGGCCCGCCCCCCTGGCTTCTGGGAGCCCCATCGCCGGGGGTGCAGGCACCCCCCGCGATCGGGCTCCCAGCCGCCACCCCCGGCCCGCCCCCCTGGCTTCTGGGAGCCCCATCGCCGGGGGTGCAGGCACCCCCCGCGATCGGGCTCCCAGCCGCCACCCCCGGCCCGCCCCCCTGGCTTCTGGGAGCCCCATCGCCGGGGGTGCAGGCACCCCCCGCGATCGGGCTCCCAGCCGCCACCCCCGGCCCGCCCCCCCTGGCTTCTGGGAGCCCCATCGCCGGGGGTGCAGGCACCCCCCGCGATCGGGCTCCCAGCCGCCACCCCCGGCCCGCCCCCCTGGCTTCTGGGAGCCCCATCGCCGGGGGTGCAGGCACCCCCCGCGATCGGGCTCCCAGCCGCCACCCCCGGCCCGCCCCCCTGGCTTCTGGGAGCCCCATCGCCGGGGGTGCAGGCACCCCCCGCGATCGGGCTCCCAGCCGCCACCCCCGGCCCGCCCCCCTGGCTTCTGGGAGCCCCATCGCCGGGGGTGCAGGCACCCCCCGCGATCGGGCTCCCAGCCGCCACCCCCGGCCCGCCCCCCTGGCTTCTGGGAGCCCCATCGCCGGGGGTGCAGGCACCCCCCGCGATCGGGCTCCCAGCCGCCACCCCCGGCCCGCCCCCCTGGCTTCTGGGAGCCCCATCGCCGGGGGTGCAGGCACGCCCCCCGCGATCGGGCTCCCAGCCGCCACCCCCGGCCCGCCCCCCTGGCTTCTGGGAGCCCCATCGCCGGGGGTGCAGGCACGCCCCCGCGATCGGGCTCCCAGCCGCCACCCCCGGCCCGCCCCCCTGGCTTCTGGGAGCCCCATGGCCGGGGGTGCAGGCACGCCCCCGCGATCGGGCTCCCAGCCGCCACCCCCCGGCCCGCCCCCCTGGCTTCTGGGAGCCCCATGGCCGGGGGGGCAGGCACGCCCCCCCGCGATCGGGCTCCCAGCCGCCACCCCCGGCCCGCCCCAATGGCTTCTGGGAGCCCCATGGCCGGGGGGGCAGGCACGCCCCCCGCGATCGGGCTCCCAGCCGCCACCCCCGGCCCGCCCCCCTGGCTTCTGGGAGCCCCATGGCCGGGGGGGCAGGCACGCCCCCGCGATCGGGCTCCCAGCCGCCACCCCCGGCCCGCCCCCCTGGCTTCTGGGAGCCCCATGGCCGGGGGGGCAGGCACGCCCCCGCAATCGGGCTCCCAGCCGCCACCCCCGGCCCGCCCCCCTGGCTTCTGGGAGCCCCATGGCCGGGGGGGCAGGCACGCCCCCCGCGATCGGGCTCCCAGCCGCCACCCCCGGCCCGCCCCCCTGGCTTCTGGGAGCCCCATGGCCGGGGGTGCAGGCACGCCCCCGCGATCGGGCTCCCAGCCGCCACCCCCGGCCCGCCCCCCTGGCTTCTGGGAGCCCCATGGCCGGGGGTGCAGGCACGCCCCCCGCGATCGGGCTCCCAGCCGCCACCCCCGGCCCGCCCCCCTGGCTTCTGGGAGCCCCATGGCCGGGGGTGCAGGCACGCCCCCGCGATCGGGCTCCCAGCCGCCACCCCCGGCCCGCCCCCCTGGCTTCTGGGAGCCCCATGGCCGGGGGGGCACGCACGCCCCCGCGATCGGGCTCCCAGCCGCCACCCCCCGGCCCGCCCCCCTGGCTTCTGGGAGCCCCATGGCCGGGGGGGCAGGCACGCCCCCGCGATCGGGCTCCCAGCCGCCACCCCCGGCCCGCCCCCCTGGCTTCTGGGAGCCCCATGGCCGGGGGGGCAGGCACGCCCCCGCGATCGGGCTCCCAGCCGCCACCCCCGGCCCGCCCCCCTGGCTTCTGGGAGCCCCATGGCCGGGGGGGCAGGCACGCCCCCCGCGATCGGGCTCCCAGCCGCCACCCCCGGCCCGCCCCCCTGGCTTCTGGGAGCCCCATGGCCGGGGGGGCAGGCACGCCCCCGCGATCGGGCTCCCAGCCGCCACCCCCCGGCCCGCCCCCCTGGCTTCTGGGAGCCCCATGGCCGGGGGTGCAGGCACGCCCCCCGCGATCGGGCTCCCAGCCGCCACCCCCCGGCCCGCCCCCCTGGCTTCTGGGAGCCCCATGGCCGGGGGTGCAGGCACGCCCCCAGCGATCGGGCTCCCAGCCGCCACCCCCGGCCCGCCCCCCTGGCTTCTGGGAGCCCCATGGCCGGGGGTGCAGGCACGCCCCCGCGATCGGGCTCCCAGCCGCCACCCCCGGCCCGCCCCCCTGGCTTCTGGGAGCCCCATGGCCGGGGGTGCAGGCACGCCCCCGCGATCGGGCTCCCAGCCGCCACCCCCGGCCCGCCCCCCTGGCTTCTGGGAGCCCCATGGCCGGGGGTGCAGGCACGCCCCCCGCGATCGGGCTCCCAGCCGCCACCCCCGGCCCGCCCCCCTGGCTTCTGGGAGCCCCATGGCCGGGGGTGCAGGCACGCCCCCCGCGATCGGGCTCCCAGCCGCCACCCCCGGCCCGCCCCCCTGGCTTCTGGGAGCCCCATGGCCGGGGGTGCAGGCACGCCCCCGCGATCGGGCTCCCAGCCGCCACCCCCGGCCCGCCCCCCTGGCTTCTGGGAGCCCCATGGCCGGGGGTGCAGGCACGCCCCCGCGATCGGGCTCCCAGCCGCCACCCCCGGCCCGCCCCCCTGGCTTCTGGGAGCCCCATGGCCGGGGGTGCAGGCACGCCCCCGCGATCGGGCTCCCAGCCGCCACCCCCGGCCCGCCCCCCTGGCTTCTGGGAGCCCCATCGCCGGGGGTGCAGGCACGCCCCCGCGATCGGGCTCCCAGCCGCCACCCCCGGCCCGCCCCCCTGGCTTCTGGGAGCCCCATGGCCGGGGGTGCAGGCACGCCCCCCGCGATCGGGCTCCCAGCCGCCACCCCCGGCCCGCCCCCCTGGCTTCTGGGAGCCCCATGGCCGGGGGTGCAGGCACGCCCCCCGCGATCGGGCTCCCAGCCGCCACCCCCGGCCCGCCCCCCTGGCTTCTGGGAGCCCCATGGCCGGGGGTGCAGGCACGCCCCCGCGATCGGGCTCCCAGCCGCCACCCCCGGCCCGCCCCGCTGGCTTCTGGGAGCCCCATGGCCGGGGGTGCAGGCACGCCCCCGCGATCCGGCTCCCAGCCGCCACCCCCGGCCCGCCCCCCTGGCTTCTGGGAGCCCCATGGCCGGGGGTGCAGGCACGCCCCCGCGATCGGGCTCCCAGCCGCCACCCCCGGCCCGCCCCCCTGGCTTCTGGGAGCCCCATGGCCGGGGGTGCAGGCACGCCCCCGCGATCGGGCTCCCAGCCGCCACCCCCCGGCCCGCCCCCCTGGCTTCTGGGAGCCCCATGGCCGGGGGTGCAGGCACGCCCCCCGCGATCGGGCTCCCAGCCGCCACCCCCGGCCCGCCCCCCTGGCTTCTGGGAGCCCCATGGCCGGGGGTGCAGGCACGCCCCCGCGATCGGGCTCCCAGCCGCCACCCCCGGCCCGCCCCCCTGGCTTCTGGGAGCCCCATGGCCGGGGGTGCAGGCACGCCCCCGCGATCGGGCTCCCAGCCGCCACCCCCGGCCCGCCCCCCTGGCTTCTGGGAGCCCCATGGCCGGGGGTGCAGGCACGCCCCCCGCGATCGGGCTCCCAGCCGCCACCCCCGGCCCGCCCCCCTGGCTTCTGGGAGCCCCATGGCCGGGGGTGCAGGCACCCCCCGCGATCGGGCTCCCAGCCGCCACCCCCGGCCCGCCCCCCTGGCTTCTGGGAGCCCCATGGACGGGGGTGCAGGCACGCCCCCGCGATCGGGCTCCCAGCCGCCACCCCCGGCCCGCCCCCCTGGCTTCTGGGAGCCCCATGGCCGGGGGTGCAGGCACGCCCCCGCGATCGGGCTCCGAGCCGCCACCCCCGGCCCGCCCCCCTGGCTTCTGGGAGCCCCATCGCCGGGGGTGCAGGCACGCCCCCGCGATCGGGCTCCCAGCCGCCACCCCCGGCCCGCCCCCCTGGCTTCTGGGAGCCCCATCGCCGGGCGTGGCGATCGGGCTCCCAGCCGCCACCCCCGGCCCGCCCCCCTGGCTTCTGGAGCCCCATCGCCGGGGGTGCAGGCACCCCCCGCGATCGGGCTCCCAGCCGCCAACCCCCGGCCCGCCCCCCTGGCTTCTGGGAGCCCCATCGCCGGGGTGCAGGCACGCCCCCGCGATCGGGCTCCCAGCCGCCACCCCCCGGCCCGCCCCCCTGGCTTCTGGGAGCCCCATCGCCGGGGGTGCAGGCACGCCCCCGCGATCGGGCTCCCAGCCGCCACCCCCGGCCCGCCCCCCTGGCTTCTGGGAGCCCCATCGCCGGGGGTGCAGGCACGCCCCCGCGATCGGGCTCCCAGCCGCCACCCCCGGCCCGCCCCCCTGGCTTCTGGGAGCCCCATGGCCGGGGGTGCAGGCACGCCCCCCGCGATCGGGCTCCCAGCCGCCACCCCCCGGCCCGCCCCCCTGGCTTCTGGGAGCCCCATCGCCGGGGGTGCAGGCACGCCCCCCGCGATCGGGCTCCCAGCCGCCACCCCCGGGCCCGCCCCCCCTGGCTTCTGGGAGCCCCATCGCCGGGGGTGCAGGCACGCCCCCGCGATCGGGCTCCCAGCCGCCACCCCCGGCCCGCCCCCCTGGCTTCTGGGAGCCCCATCGCCGGGGGTGCAGGCACCCCCCGCGATCGGGCTCCCAGCCGCCACCCCCGGCCCGCCCCCCTGGCTTCTGGGAGCCCCATCGCCGGGGGTGCAGGCACGCCCCCGCGATCGGGCTCCCAGCCGCCACCCCCGGCCCGCCCCCCTGGCTTCTGGGAGCCCCATCGCCGGGGGTGCAGGCACGCCCCCGCGATCGGGCTCCCAGCCGCCACCCCCGCCCGCCCCCCTGGCTTCTGGGAGCCCCATCGCCGGGGGTGCAGGCACGCCCCCGCGATCGGGCTCCCAGCCGCCACCCCCGGCCCGCCCCCCTGGCTTCTGGGAGCCCCATCGCCGGGCGTGGCGATCGGGCTCCCAGCCGCCACCCCCGGCCCGCCCCCCTGGCTTCTGGGAGCCCCATCGCGGGGGTGCAGGCACGCCCCCGCGATCGGGCTCCCAGCCGCCACCCCCGACCCGCCCCCCTGGCTTCTGGGAGCCCCATCGCCGGGGGTGCAGGCACGCCCCCGCGATCGGGCTCCCAGCCGCCACCCCCGGCCCGCCCCCCTGGCTTCTGGGAGCCCCATCGCCGGGGGTGCAGGCACGCCCCCGCGATCGGGCTCCCAGCCGCCACCCCCGGCCCGCCCCCCTGGCTTCTGGGAGCCCCATCGCCGGGGGTGCAGGCACGCCCCCGCGATCGGGCTCCCAGCCGCCACCCCCGGCCCGCCCCCCTGGCTTCTGGGAGCCCCATGGCCGGGGGTGCAGGCACGCCCCCGCGATCGGGCTCCCAGCCGCCACCCCCGGCCCGCCCCCCTGGCTTCTGGGAGCCCCATGGCCGGGGGTGCAGGCACGCCCCCAGCGATCGGGCTCCCAGCCGCCACCCCCGGCCCGCCCCCCTGGCTTCTGGGAGCCCCATGGCCGGGGGTGCAGGCACGCCCCCGCGATCGGGCTCCCAGCCGCCACCCCCGGCCCGCCCCCCTGGCTTCTGGGAGCCCCATGGCCGGGGGTGCAGGCACGCCCCCCGCGATCGGGCTCCCAGCCGCCACCCCCGGCCCGCCCCCCTGGCTTCTGGGAGCCCCATGGCCGGGGGTGCAGGCACCCCCCGCGATCGGGCTCCCAGCCGCCACCCCCGGCCCGCCCCCCTGGCTTCTGGGAGCCCCATGGCCGGGGGTGCAGGCACGCCCCCGCGATCGGGCTCCCAGCCGCCACCCCCGGCCCCGCCCCCCTGGCTTCTGGGAGCCCCATGGCCGGGGGTGCAGGCACGCCCCCGCGATCGGGCTCCCAGCCGCCACCCCCGGCCCGCCCCCCTGGCTTCTGGGAGCCCCATGGCCGGGGGTGCAGGCACGCCCCCGCGATCGGGCTCCCAGCCGCCACCCCCGGCCCGCCCCCTGGCTTCTGGGAAGCCCCATGGCCGGGGGTGCAGGCACGCCCCCGCGATCGGGCTCCCAGCCGCCACCCCCGGCCCGCCCCCCTGGCTTCTGGGAGCCCCATGGCCGGGGGTGCAGGCACGCCCCCGCGATCGGGCTCCCAGCCGCCACCCCCGGCCCGCCCCCCTGGCTTCTGGGAGCCCCATGGCCGGGGGTGCAGGCACGCCCCCGCGATCGGGCTCCCAGCCGCCACCCCCGGCCCGCCCCCCTGGCTTCTGGGAGCCCCATGGCCGGGGGTGCAGGCACGCCCCCCCAGCGATCGGGCTCCCAGCCGCCACCCCCCGGCCCGCCCCCCTGGCTTCTGGGAGCCCCATGGCCGGGGGTGCAGGCACGCCCCCGCGATCGGGCTCCCAGCCGCCACCCCCGGCCCGCCCCCCTGGCTTCTGGGAGCCCCATGGCCGGGGGTGCAGGCACGCCCCCGCGATCGGGCTCCCAGCCGCCACCCCCGGCCCGCCCCCCTGGCTTCTGGGAGCCCCATGGCCGGGGGTGCAGGCACGCCCCCCGCGATCGGGCTCCCAGCCGCCACCCCCGGCCCGCCCCCCTGGCTTCTGGGAGCCCCATGGCCGGGGGTGCAGGCACGCCCCCGCGATCGGGCTCCCAGCCGCCACCCCCGGCCCGCCCCCCTGGCTTCTGGGAGCCCCATGGCCGGGGGGTGCAGGCACGCCCCCCGCGATCGGGCTCCCAGCCGCCACCCCCGGCCCGCCCCCCTGGCTTCTGGGAGCCCCATGGCCGGGGGTGCAGGCACGCCCCCGCGATCGGGCTCCCAGCCGCCACCCCCGGCCCGCCCCCCTGGCTTCTGGGAGCCCCATGGCCGGGGGTGCAGGCACGCCCCCGCGATCGGGCTCCCAGCCGCCACCCCCGGCCCGCCCCCCTGGCTTCTGGGAGCCCCATGGCCGGGGGTGCAGGCACGCCCCCGCGATCGGGCTCCCAGCCGCCACCCCCGGCCCGCCCCCCTGGCTTCTGGGAGCCCCATGGCCGGGGGTGCAGGCACGCCCCCGCGATCGGGCTCCCAGCCGCCACCCCCGGCCCGCCCCCCTGGCTTCTGGGAGCCCCATGGCCGGGGGTGCAGGCACGCCCCCGCGATCGGGCTCCCAGCCGCCACCCCCGGCCCGCCCCCCTGGCTTCTGGGAGCCCCATGGCCGGGGGTGCAGGCACGCCCCCGCGATCGGGCTCCCAGCCGCCACCCCCGGCCCGCCCCCCTGGCTTCTGGGAGCCCCATCGCCGGGGGTGCAGGCACGCCCCCGCGATCGGGCTCCCAGCCGCCACCCCCGGCCCGCCCCCCTGGCTTCTGGGAGCCCCATCGCCGGGGGTGCAGGCACGCCCCCGCGATCGGGCTCCCAGCCGCCACCCCCGGCCCGCCCCCCTGGCTTCTGGGAGCCCCATCGCCGGGGGTGCAGGCACGCCCCCGCGATCGGGCTCCCAGCCGCCACCCCCGGCCCGCCCCCCTGGCTTCTGGGAGCCCCATCGCCGGGGGTGCAGGCACGCCCCCGCGATCGGGCTCCCAGCCGCCACCCCCGGCCCGCCCCCCTGGCTTCTGGGAGCCCCATCGCCGGGGGTGCAGGCACGCCCCCGCGATCGGGCTCCCAGCCGCCACCCCCGGCCCGCCCCCCTGGCTTCTGGGAGCCCCATCGCCGGGGGTGCAGGCACGCCCCCGCGATCGGGCTCCCAGCCGCCACCCCCGGCCCGCCCCCCTGGCTTCTGGGAGCCCCATCGCCGGGGGTGCAGGCACGCCCCCCGCGATCGGGCTCCCAGCCGCCACCCCCGGCCCGCCCCCCTGGCTTCTGGGAGCCCCATCGCCGGGGGTGCAGGCACGCCCCCGCGATCGGGCTCCCAGCCGCCACCCCCGGCCCGCCCCCCTGGCTTCTGGGAGCCCCATCGCCGGGGGTGCAGGCACGCCCCCGCGATCGGGCTCCCAGCCGCCACCCCCGGCCCGCCCCCCTGGCTTCTGGGAGCCCCATCGCCGGGGGTGCAGGCACGCCCCCGCGATCGGGCTCCCAGCCGCCACCCCCGGCCCGCCCCCCTGGCTTCTGGGAGCCCCATCGCCGGGGGTGCAGGCACGCCCCCGCGATCGGGCTCCCAGCCGCCACCCCCGGCCCGCCCCCCTGGCTTCTGGGAGCCCCATGGCCGGGGGTGCAGGCACGCCCCCGCGATCGGGCTCCCAGCCGCCACCCCCGGCCCGCCCCCCTGGCTTCTGGGAGCCCCATGGCCGGGGGTGCAGGCACGCCCCCGCGATCGGGCTCCCAGCCGCCACCCCCGGCCCGCCCCCCTGGCTTCTGGGAGCCCCATGGCCGGGGGTGCAGGCACGCCCCCGCGATCGGGCTCCCAGCCGCCACCCCCGGCCCGCCCCCCTGGCTTCTGGGAGCCCCATGGCCGGGGGTGCAGGCACGCCCCCGCGATCGGGCTCCCAGCCGCCACCCCCGGCCCGCCCCCCTGGCTTCTGGGAGCCCCATCGCCGGGGGTGCAGGCACGCCCCCGCGATCGGGCTCCCAGCCGCCACCCCCGGCCCGCCCCCCTGGCTTCTGGGAGCCCCATCGCCGGGGGTGCAGGCACGCCCCCGCGATCGGGCTCCCAGCCGCCACCCCCGGCCCGCCCCCCTGGCTTCTGGGAGCCCCATCGCCGGGGGTGCAGGCACGCCCCCGCGATCGGGCTCCCAGCCGCCACCCCCGGCCCGCCCCCCTGGCTTCTGGGAGCCCCATCGCCGGGGGTGCAGGCACGCCCCCGCGATCGGGCTCCGAGCCGCCACCCCCGGCCCGCCCCCCTGGCTTCTGGGAGCCCCATCGCCGGGGGTGCAGGCACGCCCCCCGCGATCGGGCTCCCAGCCGCCACCCCCGGCCCGCCCCCCTGGCTTCTGGGAGCCCCATCGCCGGGGGTGCAGGCACGCCCCCGCGATCGGGATCCCAGCCGCCACCCCCGGCCCGCCCCCCTGGCTTCTGGGAGCCCCATCGCCGGGGGTGCAGGCACGCCCCCGCGATCGGGCTCCCAGCCGCCACCCCCGGCCCGCCCCCCTGGCTTCTGGGAGCCCCATCGCCGGGGGTGCAGGCACGCCCCCGCGATCGGGCTCCCAGCCGCCACCCCCGGCCCGCCCCCCTGGCTTCTGGGAGCCCCATCGCCGGGGGTGCAGGCACGCCCCCGCGATCGGGCTCCCAGCCGCCACCCCCGGCCCGCCCCCCTGGCTTCTGGGAGCCCCATCGCCGGTGGTGCAGCACCCCACGCGATCGGGCTCCCAGCCGCCACCCCCGGCCCGCCCCCCTGCCTTCTGGGAGCCTTGTGGACTCACAGCCTCTTTTTGATATTGTCAGTAATATCATCTCCCCATCCGAATTTTTCAACTCCTTCTCACAGGAGTGTACACCCCCAGTGTGCACACCCTCAGACGGAATAACCCCCTCTCTATTAGGAGTCACATCAGCCACTTCCTCCCTGAATATTCGGAACAATATCCCACCGTCGTTTCTACTGCCATTGACACTGATTGTCATATCCTCCTCTCCCAAGCAGAAGTTGGAAACTCTGTCATGGGGGGTGTACACCATCTGTCGTATAGAAATTAACATCGTCCTCTCCCGGGTGAACATCAGGAACAAGTCTATTAATCATTAATATTAATAATTATGTGAATATTAATAATAATTATTGATATTAATGATCACAATAAAGAGAGTAAAAATGAATACTGGTTTAAAAGGTTAACCATTTGTAATAATAATTATTAGTAATATCACTATTAATAATCATAAGATGATATTAGCAATTAATGAGACTTAAATCAATACCCAGTGATGCTGGGAATCAAATGATGATTACTATTAGGAACTAATATTATTTGATGACATTAATATTAATAATTAATTGAAAGCAGACATAATCATGTATTGAAAATCATTATCCATAATTAATAATGGTATCTTATGAATTTTTAGTATCATTGATAATTCTTAAAATCGATCATTGATGATTAATAATCATATTATTATTCCTAATTCCACAGGAAGTGTAAACCTACTTGTGATGCTGTTCTTAATATCCAGGGTCGGAAAGCAGGACTTTAGTTTTAATATCGCAGTAGGTGTACACTCACCACGTGACACTGATCCTAATATGAACGGGGGTAGAGTATCACATGACTCCAATTATAGCAATGGATGGATAGCTACGCGGTTCTATTGCTCCTAATATTCCCGGAAGAAGCCTTTGCTATTAGTCCGAATATGGCACTGAGGGGACAGCTTTTCTGAGATATAGTTCCTAGTATACGGAGTTGGAGAGGATGATAATAATTCGCAAGCTGTGTGCTCACGCCCAGTGATATTGTAATTACTATCCCGGGAGGGAGAGGATGATACTGCACTCTGTACAGCAGGAGGCGTACACCCAGTCTGGGATATTTTTCCTAATATCCATGGAGGGGACAGGCTGATATTACTCGCAATGTGGCACAGGCTGGACATTCACCCTATTTCATCCTTCTCAATATTCCAAAGCCGAGAGACAGATATTAATCTCAGTATCACAGACACTGGAAAACCCCTTGTGATACTCTTCCAAATATCCAGATCAGGTTGCAAGGAGCCACCCACGGAGGGCGCCCCTGGCTTCTGGGAGCCCCATCGCGGGGAGATCAGACACGTCCCCCGATCGGGCACACAGCCACCACCCCCGGCCCGCCCCCCTGGCTTCTGGGAGCCCCATCGCCGGGGGTGCAGGCACCCCCCGCCATCGGGCTCCCAGCCGCCACCCCCGGCCCGCCCCCCTGGCTTCTGGGAGCCCCATCGCCGGGGGTGCCTGCACCCCCCGCGATCGGGCTCCCAGCCGCCACCCCCGGCCCGCCCCCCTGGCTTCTGGGAGCCCCATCGCCGGGGGTGCAGGCACCCCCCGCGATCGGGCTCCCAGCCGCCACCCCCGGCCCGCCCCCCTGGCTTCTGGGAGCCCCATCGCCGGGGGTGCAGGCACCCCCCGCGATCGGGCTCCCAGCCGCCACCCCCGGCCCGCCCCCCTGGCTTCTGGGAGCCCCATCGCCGGGGGTGCAGGCACCCCCCGCGATCGGGCTCCCAGCCGCCACCCCCGGCCCGCCCCCCTGGCTTCTGGGAGCCCCATCGCCGGGGGTGCAGGCACCCCCCGCGATCGGGCTCCCAGCCGCCACCCCCGGCCCGCCCCCCTGGCTTCTGGGAGCCCCATCGCCGGGGGTGCAGGCACCCCCCGCGATCGGGCTCCCAGCCGCCACCCCCGGCCCGCCCCCCTGGCTTCTGGGAGCCCCATCGCCGGGGGTGCAGGCACCCCCCGCGATCGGGCTCCCAGCCGCCACCCCCGGCCCGCCCCCCTGGCTTCTGGGAGCCCCGTCGCCGGGGGTGCAGGCACCCCCGCGATCGATCGGGCTCCCAGCCGCCACGCCCGGCCCGCCCCCCTGGCTTCTGGGAGCCCCGTCGCCGGGGGTGCAGGCACCCCCCGCGATCGATCGGGCTCCCAGCCGCCACGCCCGGCCCGCCGCCCTGGCTTCTGGGAGCCCCGTCGCCGGGGGTGCAGGCACCCCCCGCGATCGATCGGGCTCCCAGCCGCCACGCCCGGCCCGCCCCCCTGGCTTCTGGGAGCCCCGTCGCCGGGGGTGCAGGCACCCCCCGCGATCGATCGGGCTCCCAGCCGCCACGCCCGGCCCGCCCCCCTGGCTTCTGGGAGCCCCGTCGCCGGGGGTGCAGGCACCCCCCGCGATCGATCGGGCTCCCAGCCGCCACGCCCGGCCCGCCCCCCTGGCTTCTGGGAGCCCCGTCGCCGGGGGTGCAGGCACGCCCCGCGATCGATCGGGCTCACAGCCGCCACGCCCGGCCCGCCCCCCTGGCTTCTGGGAGCCCCGTCGCCGGGGGTGCAGGCACCCCCCGCGATCGATCGGGCTCACAGCCGCCACGCCCGGCCCGCCCCCCTGGCTTCTGGGAGCTCCGTCGCCGGGGGTGCAGGCACCCCCCGCGATCGATCGGGCTCCCAGCCGCCACGCCCGGCCCGCCCCCCTGGCTTCTGGGAGCCCCGTCGCCGGGGGTGCAGGCACCCCCCGCGATCGATCGGGCTCCCAGCCGCCACGCCCGGCCCGCCCCCCTGGCTTCAGGGAGCCCCGTCGCCGGGGGTGCAGTGACCCCCCGCGATCGATCGGGCTCCCAGCCGCCACGCCCGGCCCGCCCCCCTGGCTTCTGGGAGCCCCGTCGCCGGGGGTGCAGGCACCCCCCGCGATCGATCGGGCTCCCAGCCGCCACGCCCGGCCCGCACCCCTGGCTTCTGGGAGCCCCGTCGCCGGGGGTGCAGGCACCCCCCGCGATCGATCGGGCTCCCAGCCGCCACGCCCGGCCCGCCCCCCTGGCTTCTGGGAGCCCCGTCGCCGGGGGTGCAGGCACCCCCCGCGATCGATCGGGCTCCCAGCCGCCACGCCCGGCCCGCCCCCCTGGCTTCTGGGAGCCCCGTCGCCGGGGGTGCAGGCACCCCCCGCGATCGATCGGGCTCCCAGCCGCCACGCCCGGCCCGCCCCCCTGGCTTCTGGGAGCCCCGTCGCCGGGGGTGCAGGCACCCCCCGCGATCGATCGGGCTCCCAGCCGCCACGCCCGGCCCGCCCCCCTGGCTTCTGGGAGCCCCGTCGCCGGGGGTGCAGGCACCCCCCGCGATCGATCGGGCTCCCAGCCGCCACGCCCGGCCCGCCCCCCTGGCTTCTGGGAGCCCCGTCGCCGGGGGTGCAGGCACCCCCCGCGATCGATCGGGCTCCCAGCCGCCACGCCCGGCCCGCCCCCCTGGCTTCTGGGAGCCTTGTGGACTCACAGCCTCTTTTTGATATTGTCAGTAATATCATCTCCCCATCCGAATTTTTCAACTCCTTCTCACACGAGTATACACCCCCAGTGTGCACACCCTCAGACGGAATAACCCCCCCTCTATTAGGAGTCACATCAGCCTCTTCCTCCCTGAATCTTCGGAACAATATCCCACCGTCGTTTCTACTGCCATTGACACTGATTGTCATATCCTCTCCCAAGCAGAAGTTGGAAACTCTGTCATGGGGGGTGTACACCATCTTTCGTATAGAAATTAACATCGTCCTCTCCCGGGTGAACATCACGAACAAGTCTATTAATCATTAATATTAATAATTATGTGAATATTAATAATAATTATTGATATTAATGATCACAATAAAGAGAGTAAAAATGAATACTGGTTTAAAAGGTTAACCATTTGTAATAATAATTATTAGTAATATCACTATTAATAATCATAAGATGATATTAGCAATTAATGAGACTTAAATCAATACCCAGTGATGCTGGGAATCAAATGATGATTACTATTAGGAACTAATATTATTTGATGACATTAATATTAATAATTAATTGATAGCAGACATAATCATGTATTGAAAATCATTATCCATAATTAATAATGGTATCTTATGAATTTTTAGTATCATTGATAATTCTTAAAATCGATCATTGATGATTAATAATCATATTATTATTCCTAATTCCACAGGAAGTGTAAACCTACTTGTGATGCTGTTCTTAATATCCAGGGTCGGAAAGCAGGACTTTAGTTTTAATATCGCAGTAGGTGTACACTCACCACGTGACACTGATCCTAATATGAACGGGGGTAGAGTATCACATGACTCCAATTATAGCAATGGATGGATAGCTACGCGGTTCTATTGCTCCTAATATTCCCGGAAGAAGCCTTTGCTATTAGTCCGAATATGGCACTGAGGGGACAGCTTTTCTGAGATATAGTTCCTAGTATACGGAGTTGGAGAGGATGATAATAATTCGCAAGCTGTGTGCTCACGCCCAGTGATATTGTAATTACTATCCCGGGAGGGAGAGGATGATACTGCACTCTGTACAGCAGGAGGCGTACACCCAGTCTGGGATATTTTTCCTAATATCCATGGAGGGGACAGGCTGATATTACTCGCAATGTGGCACAGGCTGGACATTCACCCTATTTCATCCTTCTCAATATTCCAAAGCCGAGAGACAGATATTAATCTCAGTATCACAGACACTGGAAAACCCCTTGTGATACTCTTCCAAATATCCAGATCAGGTTGCAAGGAGCCACCCACGGAGGGCGCCCCTGGCTTCTGGGAGCCCCATCGCGGGGAGATCAGACACGTCCCCCGATCGGGCACACAGCCACCACCCCCGGCCCGCCCCCCTGGCTTCTGGGAGCCCCATCGCCGGGGGTGCAGGCACCCCCCGCCATCGGGCTCCCAGCCGCCACCCCCGGCCCGCCCCCCTGGCTTCTGGGAGCCCCATCGCCGGGGGTGCCTGCACCCCCCGCGATCGGGCTCCCAGCCGC
Source organism: Macaca fascicularis (assembly GCF_037993035.2). Taxonomy (NCBI): domain Eukaryota; kingdom Metazoa; phylum Chordata; class Mammalia; order Primates; family Cercopithecidae; genus Macaca; species Macaca fascicularis. The sequence continues at coordinate 3,754,318 of NC_088383.1, read as the reverse complement.
CACCCCCGGCCCGCCCCCCTGGCTTCTGGGAGCCCCATCGCCGGGGGTGCAGGCACCCCCCGCGATCGGGCTCCCAGCCGCCACCCCCGGCCCGCCCCCCTGGCTTCTGGGAGCCCCATCGCCGGGGGTGCAGGCACCCCCCGCGATCGGGCTCCCAGCCGCCACCCCCGGCCCGCCCCCCTGGCTTCTGGGAGCCCCATCGCCGGGGGTGCAGGCACCCCCCGCGATCGGGCTCCCAGCCGCCACCCCCGGCCCGCCCCCCTGGCTTCTGGGAGCCCCATCGCCGGGGGTGCAGGCACCCCCCGCGATCGGGCTCCCAGCCGCCACCCCCGGCCCGCCCCCCTGGCTTCTGGGAGCCCCATCGCCGGGGGTGCAGGCACCCCCCGCGATCGGACTCCCAGCCGCCACCCCCGGCCCGCCCCCCTGGCTTCTGGGAGCCCCATCGCCGGGGGTGCAGGCACCCCCCGCGATCGGGCTCCCAGCCGCCACCCCCGGCCCGCCCCCCTGGCTTCTGGGAGCCCCATCGCCGGGGGTGCAGGCACCCCCCGCGATCGGGCTCCCAGCCGCCACCCCCGGCCCGCCTCCCTGGCTTCTGGGAGCCCCATCGCCGGGGGTGCAGGCACCCCCGCGATCGATCGGGCTCCCAGCCGCCACGCCCGGCCCGCCCCCCTGGCTTCTGGGAGCCCCGTCGCCGGGGGTGCAGGCACCCCCCGCGATCGATCGGGCTCCCAGCCGCCACGCCCGGCCCGCCGCCCTGGCTTCTGGGAGCCCCGTCGCCGGGGGTGCAGGCACCCCCCGCGATCGATCGGGCTCCCAGCCGCCACGCCCGGCCCGCCCCCCTGGCTTCTGGGAGCCCCGTCGCCGGGGGTGCAGGCACCCCCCGCGATCGATCGGGCTCCCAGCCGCCACGCCCGGCCCGCCCCCCTGGCTTCTGGGAGCCCCGTCGCCGGGGGTGCAGGCACCCCCCGCGATCGATCGGGCTCCCAGCCGCCACGCCCGGCCCGCCCCCCTGGCTTCTGGGAGCCCCGTCGCCGGGGGTGCAGGCACGCCCCGCGATCGATCGGGCTCACAGCCGCCACGCCCGGCCCGCCCCCCTGGCTTCTGGGAGCCCCGTCGCCGGGGGTGCAGGCACCCCCCGCGATCGATCGGGCTCACAGCCGCCACGCCCGGCCCGCCCCCCTGGCTTCTGGGAGCTCCGTCGCCGGGGGTGCAGGCACCCCCCGCGATCGATCGGGCTCCCAGCCGCCACGCCCGGCCCGCCCCCCTGGCTTCTGGGAGCCCCGTCGCCGGGGGTGCAGGCACCCCCCGCGATCGATCGGGCTCCCAGCCGCCACGCCCGGCCCGCCCCCCTGGCTTCAGGGAGCCCCGTCGCCGGGGGTGCAGTGACCCCCCGCGATCGATCGGGCTCCCAGCCGCCACGCCCGGCCCGCCCCCCTGGCTTCTGGGAGCCCCGTCGCCGGGGGTGCAGGCACCCCCCGCGATCGATCGGGCTCCCAGCCGCCACGCCCGGCCCGCACCCCTGGCTTCTGGGAGCCCCGTCGCCGGGGGTGCAGGCACCCCCCGCGATCGATCGGGCTCCCAGCCGCCACGCCCGGCCCGCCCCCCTGGCTTCTGGGAGCCCCGTCGCCGGGGGTGCAGGCACCCCCCGCGATCGATCGGGCTCCCAGCCGCCACGCCCGGCCCGCCCCCCTGGCTTCTGGGAGCCCCGTCGCCGGGGGTGCAGGCACCCCCCGCGATCGATCGGGCTCCCAGCCGCCACGCCCGGCCCGCCCCCCTGGCTTCTGGGAGCCCCGTCGCCGGGGGGGCAGGCACCCCCCGCGATCGATCGGGCTCCCAGCCGCCACGCCCGGCCCGCCCCCCTGGCTTCTGGGAGCCCCGTCGCCGGGGGTGCAGGCACCCCCCGCGATCGATCGGGCTCCCAGCCGCCACGCCCGGCCCGCCCCCCTGGCTTCTGGGAGCCCCGTCGCCGGGGGTGCAGGCACCCCCCGCGATCGATCGGGCTCCCAGCCGCCACGCCCGGCCCGCCCCCCTGGCTTCTGGGAGCCTTGTGGACTCACAGCCTCTTTTTGATATTGTCAGTAATATCATCTCCCCATCCGAATTTTTCAACTCCTTCTCACACGAGTATACACCCCCAGTGTGCACACCCTCAGACGGAATAACCCCCCCTCTATTAGGAGTCACATCAGCCTCTTCCTCCCTGAATCTTCGGAACAATATCCCACCGTCGTTTCTACTGCCATTGACACTGATTGTCATATCCTCTCCCAAGCAGAAGTTGGAAACTCTGTCATGGGGGGTGTACACCATCTTTCGTATAGAAATTAACATCGTCCTCTCCCGGGTGAACATCACGAACAAGTCTATTAATCATTAATATTAATAATTATGTGAATATTAATAATAATTATTGATATTAATGATCACAATAAAGAGAGTAAAAATGAATACTGGTTTAAAAGGTTAACCATTTGTAATAATAATTATTAGTAATATCACTATTAATAATCATAAGATGATATTAGCAATTAATGAGACTTAAATCAATACCCAGTGATGCTGGGAATCAAATGATGATTACTATTAGGAACTAATATTATTTGATGACATTAATATTAATAATTAATTGAAAGCAGACATAATCATGTATTGAAAATCATTATCCATAATTAATAATGGTATCTTATGAATTTTTAGTATCATTGATAATTCTTAAAATCGATCATTGATGATTAATAATCATATTATTATTCCTAATTCCACAGGAAGTGTAAACCTACTTGTGATGCTGTTCTTAATATCCAGGGTCGGAAAGCAGGACTTTAGTTTTAATATCGCAGTAGGTGTACACTCACCACGTGACACTGATCCTAATATGAACGGGGGTAGAGTATCACATGACTCCAATTATAGCAATGGATGGATAGCTACGCGGTTCTATTGCTCCTAATATTCCCGGAAGAAGCCTTTGCTATTAGTCCGAATATGGCACTGAGGGGACAGCTTTTCTGAGATATAGTTCCTAGTACACGGAGTTGGAGAGGATGATAATAATTCGCAGGCTGTGTGCTCACGCCCAGTGATATTGTAATTACTATCCCGGGAGGGAGAGGATGATACTGCACTCTGTACAGCAGGAGGCGTACACCCAGTCTGGGATATTTTTCCTAATATCCATGGAGGGGACAGGCTGATATTACTCGCAATGTGGCACAGGCTGGACATTCACCCTATTTCATCCTTCTCAATATTCCAAAGCCGAGAGACAGATATTAATCTCAGTATCACAGACACTGGAAAACCCCTTGTGATACTCTTCCAAATATCCAGATCAGGTTGCAAGGAGCCACCCACGGAGGGCGCCCCTGGCTTCTGGGAGCCCCATCGCGGGGAGATCAGACACGCCCCCCGATCGGGCACACAGCCACCACCCCCGGCCCGCGCCCCTGGCTTCTGGGAGCCCCATCGCCGTGGGTGCAGGCACGCCCCCCGATCAGGCTCCCAGCCGTCACCGCCGGCCCGCCCCCCTGGCTTCTGGGAGCCCCATCGCCGGGGGTGCAGGCACGCCCCCCGATCGGGCTCCCAGCCGCCACCCCCGGCCCGCCCCCCTGGCTTCTGGGAGCCCCATCGCCGGGGGTGCAGGCACCCCCCGCGATCGGGCTCCCAGCCGCCACACCCGGCCCGCCCCCCTGGCTTCTGGGAGCCCCATCGCCGGGGGTGCAGGCACCCCCCGCGATCGGGCTCCCAGCCGCCACCCCCGGCCCGCCCCCCTGGCTTCTGGGAGCCCCATCGCCGGGGGTGCAGGCACCCCCCGCGATCGGGCTCCCAGCCGCCACCCCCGGCCCGCACCCCTGGCTTCTGGGAGCCCCATCGCCGGGGGTGCAGGCACCCCCCGCGATCGGGTTCCCAGCCGCCACCCCCGGCCCGCCCCCCTGGCTTCTGGGAGCCCCATCGCCGGGGGTGCAGGCACCCCCCGCGATCGGGCTCCCAGCCGCCACCCCCGGCCCGCCCCCCTGGCTTCTGGGAGCCCCATCGCCGGGGGTGCAGGCACCCCCCGCGATCGGGCTCCCAGCCGCCACCCCCGGCCCGCCCCCCTGGCTTGTGGGAGCCTTGTGGACTCACAGCCTCTTTTTGATATTGTCAGTAATATCATCTCCCCATCCGAGTTTTTCAACTCCTTCTCACACGAGTGTACACCCCCAGTGTGCACACCCTCAGACGGAATAACCCCCTCTCTATTAGGAGTCACATCAGCCACTTCCTCCCTGAATATTCGGAACAATATCCCACCGTCGTTTCTACTGCCATTGACACTGATTGTCATATCCTCCTCTCCCAAGCAGAAGTTGGAAACTCTGTCATGGGGGGTGTACACCATCTGTCGTATAGAAATTAACATCGTCCTCTCCCGGGTGAACATCACGAACAAGTCTATTAATCATTAATATTAATAATTATGTGAATATTAATAATAATTATTGATATTAATGATCACAATAAAGAGAGTAAAAATGAATACTGGTTTAAAAGGTTAACCATTTGTAATAATAATTATTAGTAATATCACTATTAATAATCATAAGATGATATTAGCAATTAATGAGACTTAAATCAATACCCAGTGATGCTGGGAATCAAATGATGATTACTATTAGGAACTAATATTATTTGATGACATTAATATTAATAATTAATTGAAAGCAGACATAATCATGTATTGAAAATCATTATCCATAATTAATAATGGTATCTTATGAATTTTTAGTATCATTGATAATTCTTAAAATCGATCATTGATGATTAATAATCATATTATTATTCCTAATTCCACAGGAAGTGTAAACCTACTTGTGATGCTGTTCTTAATATCCAGGGTCGGAAAGCAGGACTTTAGTTTTAATATCGCAGTAGGTGTACACTCACCACGTGACACTGATCCTAATATGAACGGGGGTAGAGTATCACATGACTCCAATTATAGCAATGGATGGATAGCTACGCGGTTCTATTGCTCCTAATATTCCCGGAAGAAGCCTTTGCTATTAGTCCGAATATGGCACTGAGGGGACAGCTTTTCTGAGATATAGTTCCTAGTATACGGAGTTGGAGAGGATGATAATAATTCGCAGGCTGTGTGCTCACGCCCAGTGATATTGTAATTACTATCCCGGGAGGGAGAGGATGATACTGCACTCTGTACAGCAGGAGGCGTACACCCAGTCTGGGATATTTTTCCTAATATCCATGGAGGGGACAGGCTGATATTACTCGCAATGTGGCACAGGCTGGACATTCACCCTATTTCATCCTTCTCAATATTCCAAAGCCGAGAGACAGATATTAATCTCAGTATCACAGACACTGGAAAACCCCTTGTGATACTCTTCCAAATATCCAGATCAGGTTGCAAGGAGCCACCCACGGAGGGCGCCCCTGGCTTCTGGGAGCCCCATCGCGGGGAGATCAGACACGCCCCCCGATCGGGCACACAGCCACCACCCCCGGCCCGCGCCCCTGGCTTCTGGGAGCCCCATCGCCGTGGGTGCAGGCACGCCCCCCGATCGGGCTCCCAGCCGTCACCGCCGGCCCGCCCCCCTGGCTTCTGGGAGCCCCATCGCCGGGGGTGCAGGCACGCCCCCCGATCGGGCTCCCAGCCGCCACCCCCGGCCCGCCCCCCTGGCTTCTGGGAGCCCCATCGCCGGGGGTGCAGGCACCCCCCGCGATCGGGCTCCCAGCCGCCACCCCCGGCCCGCCCCCCTGGCTTCTGGGAGCCTTGTGGACTCACAGCCTCTTTTTGATATTGTCAGTAATATCATCTCCCCATCCGAATTTTTCAACTCCTTCTCACACGAGTGTACACCCCCAGTGTGCACACCCTCAGACGGAATAACCCCCTCTCTATTAGGAGTCACATCAGCCACTTTCTCCCTGAATATTCGGAACAATATCCCACCGTCGTTTCTACTGCCATTGACACTGATTGTCATATCCTCCTCTCCCAAGCAGAAGTTGGAAACTCTGTCATGGGGGGTGTACACCATCTGTCGTATAGAAATTAACATCGTCCTCTCCCGGGTGAACATCAGGAACAAGTCTATTAATCATTAATATTAATAATTATGTGAATATTAATAATAATTATTGATATTAATGATCACAATAAAGAGAGTAAAAATGAATACTGGTTTAAAAGGTTAACCATTTGTAATAATAATTATTAGTAATATCACTATTAATAATCATAAGATGATATTAGCAATTAATGAGACTTAAATCAATACCCAGTGATGCTGGGAATCAAATGATGATTACTATTAGGAACTAATATTATTTGATGACATTAATATTAATAATTAATTGAAAGCAGACATAATCATGTATTGAAAATCATTATCCATAATTAATAATGGTATCTTATGAATTTTTAGTATCATTGATAATTCTTAAAATCGATCATTGATGATTAATAATCATATTATTATTCCTAATTCCACAGGAAGTGTAAACCTACTTGTGATGCTGTTCTTAATATCCAGGGTCGGAAAGCAGGACTTTAGTTTTAATATCGCAGTAGGTGTACACTCACCACGTGACACTGATCCTAATATGAACGGGGGTAGAGTATCACATGACTCCAATTATAGCAATGGATGGATAGCTACGCGGTTCTATTGCTCCTAATATTCCCGGAAGAAGCCTTTGCTATTAGTCCGAATATGGCACTGAGGGGACAGCTTTTCTGAGATATAGTTCCTAGTATACGGAGTTGGAGAGGATGATAATAATTCGCAGGCTGTGTGCTCACGCCCAGTGATATTGTAATTACTATCCCGGGAGGGAGAGGATGATACTGCACTCTGTACGGCAGGAGGCGTACACCCAGTCTGGGATATTTTTCCTAATATCCATGGAGGGGACAGGCTGATATTACTCGCAATGTGGCACAGGCTGGACATTCACCCTATTTCATCCTTCTCAATATTCCAAAGCCGAGAGACAGATATTAATCTCAGTATCACAGACACTGGAAAACCCCTTGTGATACTCTTCCAAATATCCAGATCAGGTTGCAAGGAGCCACCCACGGAGGGCGCCCCTGGCTTCTGGGAGCCCCATCGTGGGGAGATCAGACACGCCCCCCGATCGGGCACACAGCCACCACCCCCGGCCCGCGCCCCTGGCTTCTGGGAGCCCCATCGCCGTGGGTGCAGGCACGCCCCCCGATCGGGCTCCCAGCCGCCACCGCCGGCCCGCCCCCCTGGCTTCTGGGAGCCCCATCGCCGGGGGTGCAGGCACGCCCCCCGATCGGGCTCCCAGCCGCCACCCCCGGCCCGCCCCCCTGGCTTCTGGGAGCCCCATCGCCGGGGGTGCCTGCACCCCCCGCGATCGGGCTCCCAGCCGCCACCCCCGGCCCGCCCCCCTGGCTTCTGGGAGCCCCATCGCCGGGGGTACAGGCACCCCCCGCGATCGGGCTCCCAGCCGCCACCCCCGGCCCGCCCCCCTGGCTTCTGGGAGCCCCATCGCCGGGGGTGCAGGCACCCCCCGCGATCGGGCTCCCAGCCGCCACCCCCGGCCCGCCCCCCTGGCTTCTGGGAGCCCCATCGCCGGGGGTGCAGGCACCCCCCGCGATCGGGCTCCCAGCCGCCACCCCCGGCCCGCCCCCCTGGCTTCTGGGAGCCCCATCGCCGGGGGTGCAGGCACCCCCCGCGATCGGGCTCCCAGCCGCCACCCCCGGCCCGCCCCCCTGGCTTCTGGGAGCCCCATCGCCGGGGGTGCAGGCACCCCCCGCGATCGGGCTCCCAGCCGCCACCCCCGGCCCGCCCCCCTGGCTTCTGGGAGCCCCATCGCCGGGGGTGCAGGCACGCCCCGCGATCGGGCTCCCAGCCGCCACCCCCGGCCCGCCCCCCTGGCTTCTGGGAGCCCCATCGCCGGGGGTGCAGGCACCCCCCGCGATCGGGCTCCCAGCCGCCACCCCCGGCCCGCCCCCCTGGCTTCTGGGAGCCCCATCGCCGGGGGTGCAGGCACCCCCCGCGATCGGGCTCCCAGCCGCCACCCCCGGCCCGCCCCCCTGGCTTCTGGGAGCCCCATCGCCGGGGGTGCAGGCACCCCCCGCGATCGGGCTCCCAGCCGCCACCCCCGGCCCGCCCCCCTGGCTTCTGGGAGCCTTGTGGACTCACAGCCTCTTTTTGATATTGTCAGTAATATCATCTCCCCATCCGAATTTTTCAACTCCTTCTCACACGAGTGTACACCCCCAGTGTGCACACCCTCAGACGGAATAACCCCCTCTCTATTAGGAGTCACATCAGCCTCTTCCTCCCTGAATATTCGGAACAATATCCCTCCGTCGTTTCTACTGCCATTGACACTGATTGTCATATCCTCCTCTCCCAAGCAGAAGTTGGAAACTCTGTCATGGGGGGTGTACACCATCTGTCGTATAGAAATTAACATCGTCCTCTCCCGGGTGAACATCAGGAACAAGTCTATTAATCATTAATATTAATAATTATGTGAATATTAATAATAATTATTGATATTAATGATCACAATAAAGAGAGTAAAAATGAATACTGGTTTAAAAGGTTAACCATTTGTAATAATAATTATTAGTAATATCACTATTAATAATCATAAGATGATATTAGCAATTAATGAGATTAAATCAATACCCAGTGATGCTGGGAATCAAATGATGATTACTATTAGGAACTAATATTATTTGATGACATTAATATTAATAATTAATTGAAAGCAGACATAATCATGTATTGGAAATCATTATCCATAATTAATAATGGTATCTTATGAATTTTTAGTATCATTGATAATTCTTAAAATCGATCATTGATGATTAATAATCATATTATTATTCCTAATTCCACAGGAAGTGTAAACCTACTTGTGATGCTGTTCTTAATATCCAGGGTCGGAAAGCAGGACTTTAGTTTTAATATCGCAGTAGGTGTACACTCACCACGTGACACTGATCCTAATATGAACGGGGGTAGAGTATCACATGACTCCAATTATAGCAATGGATGGATAGCTACGCGGTTCTATTGCTCCTAATATTCCCGGAAGAAGCCTTTGCTATTAGTCCGAATATGGCACTGAGGGGACAGCTTTTCTGAGATATAGTTCCTAGTATACGGAGTTGGAGAGGATGATAATAATTCGCAGGCTGTGTGCTCACGCCCAGTGATATTGTAATTACTATCCCGGGAGTGAGAGGACGATACTGCACTCTGTACAGCAGGAGGCGTACACCCAGTCTGGGATATTTTTCCTAATATCCATGGAGGGGACAGGCTGATATTACTCGCAATGTGGCACAGGCTGGACATTCACCCTATTTCATCCTTCTCAATATTCCAAAGCCGAGAGACAGATATTAATCTCAGTATCACAGACACTGGAAAACCCCTTGTGATACTCTTCCAAATATCCAGATCAGTTTGCAAGTGGCCACCCACGGACGGCGCCCCTGGCTTCTGGGAGCCCCATCCCGGGGAGATCAGACACGCCCCCCGATCGGGCACACAGCCGCCACCCCCGGCCCGCCCCCCTGGCTTCTGGGAGCCCCGTCGCCGGGGGTGCAGGCACCCCCCGCGATCGGGCTCCCAGCCGCCACCCCCGGCCCGCCCCCCTGGCTTCTGGGAGCCCCGTCGCCGGGGGTGCAGGCACCCCCCGCGATCGGGCCCCCAGCCGCCACCCACGGCCCGCCCCCCTGGCTTCTGGGAGCCCCGTCGCCGGGGGTGCAGGCACCCCCCGCGATCGGGCCCCCAGCCGCCACCCCCGGCCCGCCCCCCTGGCTTCTGGGAGCCCCGTCGCCGGGGGTGCAGGCACCCCCCGCGGTCGGGCCCCCAGCCGCCACCACCGGCCCGCCCCCCTGGCTTCTGGGAGCCCCGTCGCCGGGGGGGCAGGCACCCCCCGCGATCGGGCCCCCAGCCGCCACCCCCGGCCCGCCCCCCTGGCTTCTGGGAGCCCCGTCGCCGGGGGTGCAGGCACCCCCCGCGATCGGGCTCCCAGCCGCCACCCCCGGCCCGCCCCCCTGGCTTCAGGGAGCCCCGTCGCCGGGGGTGCAGGCACCCCCCGCGATCGGGCTCCCAGCCGCCACCCCCGGCCCGCCACCCTGGCTTCTGGGAGCCCCGTCGCCGGGGGTGCAGGCACCCCCCGCGATCGGGCTCCCAGCCGCCACCCCCGGCCCGCCCCCCTGGCTTCTGGGAGCCCCGTCGCCGGGGGTGCAGGCACCCCCCCGATCGGGCTCCCAGCCGCCACCCCCGGCCCGCCCCCCTGGCTTCTGGGAGCCCCGTCGCCGGGGGTGCAGATACCCCCCGCGATCGGGCTCCCAGCCGCCACCCCCGGCCCGCCCCCCTGGCTTCTGGGAGCCTTGTGGACTCACAGCCTCTTTTTGATATTGTCAGTAATATCATCTCCCCATCCGAATTTTTCAACTCCTTCTCACACGAGTGTACACCCCCAGTGTGCACACCCTCAGACGGAATAACCCCCTCTCTATTAGGAGTCACATCAGCCTCTTCCTCCCTGAATATTCGGAACAATATCCCACCGTCGTTTCTACTGCCATTGACACTGATTTTCATATCCTCCTCTCCCAAGCAGAAGTTGGAAACTCTGTCATGGGGGGTGTACACCATCTGTCGTATAGAAATTAACATCGTCCTCTCCCGGGTGAACATCAGGAACAAGTCTATTAATCATTAATATTAATAATTATGTGAATATTAATAATAATTATTGATATTAATGATCACAATAAAGAGAGTAAAAATGAATACTGGTTTAAAAGGTTAACCATTTGTAATAATAATTATTAGTAATATCACTATTAATAATCATAAGATGATATTAGCAATTAATGAGACTTAAATCAATACCCAGTGATGCTGGGAATCAAATGATGATTACTATTAGGAACTAATATTATTTGATGACATTAATATTAATAATTAATTGAAAGCAGACATAATCATGTATTGAAAATCATTATCCATAATTAATAATGGTATCTTATGAATTTTTAGTATCATTGATAATTCTTAAAATCGATCATTGATGATTAATAATCATATTATTATTCCTAATTCCACAGGAAGTGTAAACCTACTTGTGATGCTGTTCTTAATATCCAGGGTCGGAAAGCAGGACTTTAGTTTTAATATCGCAGTAGGTGTACACTCACCACGTGACACTGATCCTAATATGAACGGGGGTAGAGTATCACATGACTCCAATTATAGCAATGGATGGATAGCTACGCGGTTCTATTGCTCCTAATATTCCCGGAAGAAGCCTTTGCTATTAGTCCGAATATGGCACTGAGGGGACAGCTTTTCTGAGATATAGTTCCTAGTATACGGAGTTGGAGAGGATGATAATAATTCGCAGGCTGTGTGCTCACGCCCAGTGATATTGTAATTACTATCCCGGGAGGGAGAGGATGATACTGCACTCTGTACAGCAGGAGGCGTACACCCAGTCTGCGATATTTTTCCTAATATCCATGGAGGGGACAGGCTGATATTACTCGCAATGTGGCACAGGCTGGACATTCACCCTATTTCATCCTTCTCAATATTCCAAAGCCGAGAGACAGATATTAATCTCAGTATCACAGACACTGGAAAACCCCTTGTGATACTCTTCCAAATATCCAGATCAGGTTGCAAGGAGCCACCCACGGACGGCGCCCCTGGCTTCTGGGAGCCCCATCGCGGGGAGATCAGACACGCCCCCCGATCGGGCACACAGCCACCACCCCCGGCCCGCCCCCCTGGCTTCTGGGAGCCCCATCGCCGTGGGTGCAGGCACGCCCCCCGATCGGGCACCCAGCCGCCACCCCCGACCCGCCCCCCTGGCTTCTGGGAGCCCCATCGCCGTGGGTGCAGGCACGCCCCCCGATCGGGCTCCCAGCCGCCACCCCCGGCCCGCCCCCCTGGCTTCTGGGAGCCCCATCGCCGGGGGTGCCGGCACCCCCCGCGATCGGGCTCCCAGCCGCCACCCCCGGCCCGCCCCCCTGGCTTCTGGGAGCCTTGTGGACTCACAGCCTCTTTTTGATATTGTCAGTAATATCATCTCCCCATCCGAATTTTTCAACTCCTTCTCACACGAGTGTACACCCCCAGTGTGCACACCCTCAGACGGAATAACCCCCTCTCTATTAGGAGTCACATCAACCTCTTCCTCCCTGAATATTCGGAACAATATCCCACCGTCGTTTCTACTGCCATTGACACTGATTGTCATATCCTCCTCTCCCAAGCAGAAGTTGGAAACTCTGTCATGGGGGGTGTACACCATCTGTCTTATAGAAATTAACATAGTCCTCTCCCGGGTGAACGTCAGGAACAAGTCTATTAATCATTAATATTAATAATTATGTGAATATTAATAATAATTATTGATATTAATGATCACAATAAAGAGAGTAAAAATGAATACTGGTTTAAAAGGTTAACCATTTGTAATAATAATTATTAGTAATATCACTATTAATAATCATAAGATGATATTAGCAATTAATGAGACTTAAATCAATACCCAGTGATGCTGGGAATCAAATGATGATTACTATTAGGAACTAATATTATTTGATGACATTAATATTAATAATTAATTGAAAGCAGACATAATCATGTATTGAAAATCATTATCCATAATTAATAATGGTATCTTATGAATTTTTAGTATCATTGATAATTCTTAAAATCGATCATTGATGATTAATAATCATATTATTATTCCTAATTCCACAGGAAGTGTAAACCTACTTGTGATGCTGTTCTTAATATCCAGGGTCGGAAAGCAGGACTTTAGTTTTAATATCGCAGTAGGTGTACACTCACCACGTGACACTGATCCTAATATGAACGGGGGTAGAGTATCACATGACTCCAATTATAGCAATGGATGGATAGCTACGTGGTACTATTGCTCCTAATATTCCCGGAAGAAGCCTTTGCTATTAGTCCGAATATGGCACTGAGGGTACAGCTTTTCTGAGATATAGTTCCTAGTATACGGAGTTGGAGAGGATGATAATAATTCTCAGGCTGTGTGCTCACGCCCAGTGATATTGTAATTACTATCCCGGGAGGGAGAGGATGATACTGCACTCTGTACAGCAGGAGGCGTACACCCAGTCTGGGATATTTTTCCTAATATCCATGGAGGGGACAGGCTGATATTACTCGCAATGTGGCACAGGCTGGACATTCACCCTATTTCATCCTTCTCAATATTCCAAAGCCGAGAGACAGATATTAGTCTCAGTATCACAGACACTGGAAAACCCCTTGTGATACTCTTCCAAATATCCAGATCAGGTTGCAAGGAGCCACCCCCGGACGGCGCCCCTGGCTTCTGGGAGCCCCATCGCGGGGGGATCAGGCACGCCCCCCGATCGGGCACACAGCCGCCACTCCTGTCCCGCCCCCCTGGCTTCTGGGAGCCCCATCGCCGGGGGGTCAGTCACGCCCCCCGATCGGGCTCCCAGCCGCCACCCCCGGCCCGCCCCCCTGGTTTCAGGGAGCCCCATCGCCGGGGGTGCAGGCACCCCCCGCGATCGGGCTCCCAGCCGCCACCCCCGGCCCGCCCCCCTGGCTTCCGGGAGCCCCATCGCCGGGGTTGCAGGCACCGCCCGCGATCGGGCTCCCAGCCGCCACCCCAGGCCCGCCCCCCTGGCTTCCGGGAGCCCCATCGCCGGGGGTGCAGGCACCCCCCGCGATCGGGCTCCCAGCCGCCACCCCCGGCCCGCCCCCCTGGCTTCCGGGAGCCCCATCGCCGGGGGTGCAGGCCCCCCCGCGATCGGGCTCCCATCCCCCACCCCCGGCCCGCACCCCTGGCTTCCGGGAGCCCCATCGCTGGGGGTGCAGTCGTCCCCCGCGATCGGGCTCCCAGCCGCCACCCCCGGCCCGCCCCCCTGGCTTCTGGGAGCCCTGTGGACTCACAGCCTCTTTCTGATATTGTGAGTAATATCATCTCCCTAGCTGAAAATTTTCAACTGTTTCTCAGGCTATTGTACACCCCCGGTGTGCACACCCTCAGATGGAGTAACTCCCTCTGTATTAGGAGTCATATCAGCTTCCTCCTCCCTGAATATTCAGAACAGTGTTTCCGGGTTCTTTCTACTTCCAGTGTTACTGATTGTCATATCTTCCTCTCCCAAGCAGAAGTTCGAAACACTATCACGGGGGATGTTCACCATCTGTGATATACAAATTAACATCCTCCTGGGGGCGGAGCAAGATGGCCGAATAGGAACAGCTCCAGTCTCCAACTCCCAGCGCGAGAGACACAGAAGACCGGTGATTTCTGCATTTTCAACTGAGGTACTGGGTTCATCTCACTGGGGAGTGCCGGACGATCAGTGCTGGTCAGCTGCTGCAGCCCGACCAGCGAGAGCTGAAGCAGGGCGAGGCATTGCCTCACCTGGGAAGCACAAGGGGGAAGGGAATCCCTTTTCCTAGCCAGGGGAACTGAGACACACAACACCTGGAAAATCGGGTAACTCCCACCCCAATACTGCGCTTTAAGCAAACAGGCACTCCAGGAGATCACATCCCACTCCTGGCCGGGAGGGTCCCACACCCACGGAGCCTCCCTCATTGCTAGCACTGCAGTCTGTGATCTACCAGCAAGGCAGCAGCGAGGCTGGGGGAGGGGCGCCTGCCATTGCTGAGGCTTAAGTAGGTAAACAAAGCCGCTGGGAAGCTCGAACTGGGTGGAGCTCACAGCAGCTCAAGCAAACCTGCCTGTCTCTGTAGACTCCACCTCTGGGGACAGGGCACAGTAAACAATAACAAACTCAACCAAAACCTCTGCAGACGCAAACGACTCTGTCTGACAGCTTTGAAGAGAACAGTGGATCTCCCAACACAGAGGTTGAGATCTGAGAAGGGACAGACTCCCTGCTCAAGTGGGTCCCTGACCCCTGAGTAGCCTAACTGGCAGACATCCCCCACCAGGGGCAGTCTGACACCCTACACCTCACAGGGTGGAGTACACCCCAGAGAGGAAGCTTCCAAAGCAAGAATCAGACAGGTACACTCGCTGTTCAGAAATATTCTATCTTCTGCAGCCTCTGCTGCTGATACCCAGGCAAACAGGCTCTGGAGTGGACCTCAAGCAATCTCCAACAGACCAACAGCTGAGGGTCCTGACTGTTAGAAGGACATCTACAACAAAACCCCATCAGTACATCAACATCATCAAAGACCAGAGGCAGATAAAACCACAAAGATGGGGAAAAAGCAGGGCAGAAAAGCTGGAAATTCAAATAATAAGAGCGCATCTCCCCCGGCAAAGGAGCGCAGCTCATCGCCAGCAACGGATCAAAGCTGGACGGAGAATGACTTTGACGAGATGAGAGAAGAAGGCTTCAGCCCATCAAATTTCTCAGAACTAAAGGAGGAATTACATACCCAGCACAAAGAAACTAAAAATCTTGAAAAAAAAAGTGGAAGAATTGATGGCTAGAGTAATTAATGCAGAGAAGGTCATAAACGAAATGAAAGAGATGAAAACCATGACACGAGAAATACGTGACAAATGCACAAGCTTCAGTAACCGACTCGATCAACTGGAAGAAAGAGTATCAGCGATTGAGGATCAAATGAATGAAAGGAAGTGAGAAGAGAAACCAAAAGAAAAAAGAAGAAAAAGAAATGAACAAAGCCTGCAGGAAGTATGGGATTATGTAAAAAGACCAAATCTAAGTCTGATTGGGTTGCCTGAAAGTGAGGGGGAAAATGGAACCAAGTTGGAAAACACTCTTCAGGATATCATCCAGGAGAACTTCGCCAACCTAGTAGGGCAGGCCAACATTCAAATCCAGGAAATACAGAGAACGCCACAAAGATACTCCTCGAGAAGAGCAACTCCAAGACACATAATTGCCAGATTCACCAAAGTTGAAATGAAGGAAAAAATCTTAAGGGCAGCCAGAGAGAAAGGTCGAGTTACCCACAAAGGGAAGCCCATCAGACTAACAGCAGATCTCTCGGCAGAAACTCTACAAGCCAGAAGAGAGTGGGGGCCAATATTCAACATTCTTAAAGAAAAGAATTTTAAACCCAGAATTTCATATCCAGCCAAACTAAGTTTCATAAGTGAAGGAGAAATAAAATCCTTTACAGATAAGCAAATGCTTAGAGATTTTGTCACCACTAGGCCTGCCTTACAAGAGACCCTGAAGGAAGCACTAAACATGGAAAGGAACAACCGGTACCAGCCATTGCAAAAACATGCCAACATGTAAAGACCATCGAGGCTAGGAAGAAACTGCATCAACTAACGAGCAAAATAACCAGTTAATATCATAATGGAAGGAACAAGTTCACACATAACAATATTAACCTTAAATGTAAATGGACTAAATGCTCCAATTAAAAGACACAGACTGGCAAACTGGATAAAGAGTCAAGACCCATCAGTCTGCTGTATTCAGGAGACCCATCTCATACGCAGAGACATACATAGGCTCAAAATAAAGGGATGGAGGAAGGTTTACCAAGCAAATGGAGAACAAAAAAAAGCGGGGGTTGCAATACTAGTCTCTGATAAAACAGACTTTAAACCATCAAAGATCAAAAGAGACAAAGAAGGCCATTACATAATGGTAAAGGGATCAATTCAACAGGAAGAGCTAACTATCCTAAATATATATGCACCCAATACAGGAGCACCCAGATTCATAAAGCAAGTCTTTAGAGACTTACAAAGAGACTTAGACTCCCATACAATAATAATGGGAGACTTCAACACTCCACTGTCAACATTAGACAGATCAACGAGACAGAAAGTTAACAAGGATATCCAGGAATTGAACTCATCTCTGCAGCAAGCAGACCTAATAGACATCTATAGAACTCTCCACCCCAAATCAAGAGAATATTCATTCTTCTCAGCACCACATCGTACTTACTCCAAAATGGACCACGTAATTGGAAGTAAAGCACTCCTCAGCAAATGTACAAGAACAGAAATTATAACAAACTGTCTCTCAGACCACAGTGCAATCAAACTGGAACTCAGGACTACGAAACTCAATCAAAACCGCTCCACTACATGGAAACTGAACAACCTGCTCCTCAATGACTACTGGGTACATAACGTAATGAAGGCAGAAATAAAGATGTTCTTTGAAACCAATGAGAACAAAGATACAACATACCAGAATCTCTGGGACACATTTAAAGCAGTGTGTAGAGGGAAATTTATAGCACTAAATGCCCACAAGAGAAAGCAGGAAAGATCTAAAATTGACACTTTAACATTGCAATTAAAAGAACTAGAGAAGCTAGAGCAAACACATTCGAAAGCTAGCAGAAGGCAAGAAATAACTAAGATCAGAGCAGAACTGAAGGAGATAGAGACACAAAAAACCCTCCAAAAAATCAATGAATCCAGAAGTTGGTTTTTTGAAAAGATCAACAAAATTGACAGACCACTAGCAAGACTAATAAAGAAGAAAAGAGAGAAGAATCAAATTGACGCAATTAAAAATGATAAAGGGGATATCACCACCGACCCCACAGAAATACAAACTACCATCAGAGAATACTATAAACACCTCTACGCAAATAAACTGGAAAATCTAGAAGAAATGGATAATTTCCTGGACACTTACACTCTTCCAAGACTAAACCAGGAAGAAGTTGAATCCCTG
The DNA here is from genome assembly GCF_037993035.2 of Macaca fascicularis. Classification (NCBI taxonomy): domain Eukaryota; kingdom Metazoa; phylum Chordata; class Mammalia; order Primates; family Cercopithecidae; genus Macaca; species Macaca fascicularis. The sequence goes on along the minus strand of NC_088383.1, from coordinate 3,736,626 downwards.
AATAGACCAATAGCAGGCTCTGAAATTCAGGCAATAAGTAATAGCCTACCAACCAAAAAAAGTCCAGGACCAAATGGATTCACAGCTGAATTCTACCAGAGGTACAAGGAGGAGTTGGTACCATTCCTTCTGAAACTATTCCAATCAATAGAAAAAGAGGGAATCCTCCCTAACTCATTTTATGAGGCCAACATCATCCTGATACCAAAGCTTGGCAGAGACACAACAAAAAAAGAGAATTTTAGACCAATATCCCTGATGAACATCGATGCAAAAATCCTCAATAAAATACTGGCAAACTGGATTCAGCAACATATCAAAAAGCTTATCCACCATGATCAAGTGGGCTTCATCCCTGGGATGCAAGGCTGGTTCAACATTAGCAAATCAATAAACATAATACACCATATAAACAGAACCAAAGACAAGAACCACATGATTATCTCAATAGATGCAGAAAAGGCTTTTTACAAAATTCAACAGCCCTTCATGCTAAAAACGCTCAATAAATTCGGTATTGATGGAACGTACCTCAAAATAATAAGAGCTATTTATGACAAACCCACAGCCAATATCATACTGAATGGGCAAAAACTGGAAAAATTCCCTTTGAAAACTGGCACAAGACAGGGATGCCCTCTCTCACCACTCCTATTCAACATAGTGTTGGAAGTTCTGGCTAGGGCAATTAGGCAAGAGAAAGAAATCAAGGGTATTCAGTTAGGAAAAGAGGAAGTCAAATTGTCCCTGTTTGCAGATGACATGATTGTATATTTAGAAAACCCCATTTTCTCAGCCCAAAATCTCCTTAAGCTGATAAGCAACTTCAGCAAAGTCTCAGGATACAAAATGAATGTGCAAAAATCAAGGGATGTAAAGGACCTCTTCAAGGAGAACTACAAACCACTGCTCAGTGAAATAAAAGAGGACACAAACAAATGGAAGAACATACCATGCTCATGGATAGGAAGAATCAATATCGTGAAAATGGCCATACTGCCCAAGGTAATTTATAGATTCAATGCCACCCCATCAAGCTACCAATTACTTTCTTCACAGAATTGGAAAAAACTGCTTTAAAGTTCATATGGAACCAAAAAAGAGCCCGCATCTCCAAGACAATCCTAAGTCAAAGGAACAAAGCTGGAGGCATCACGCTACCTGACTTCAAACTATACTACAAGGCTACAGTAACCAAAACAGCATGGTACTGGTACCAAAACAGAGATATAGACCAATGGAACAGAACAGAGTCCTCAGAAATAATACCACACATCTGCAGCCATCTGATCTTTGACAAACCTGAGAGAAACAAGAAATGGGGAAAGGATTCCCTATTTAATAAATGGTGCTGGGAAAATTGGCTAGCCATAAGTAGAAAGCTGAAACTGGATCCTTTCCTTACTCCTTATACGAAAATTAATTCAAGATGGATTAGAGACTTAAATGTTAGACCTAATACCATAAAAATCCTAGAGGAAAACCTAGGTAGTACCATTCAGGACATAGGCATGGGCAAAGACTTCATGTCTAAAACACCAAAAGCAACAGCAGCAAAAGCCAAAATTGACAAATGGGATCTCATTAAACTAAAGAGCTTCTGCACAGCAAAAGAAACTACCATCAGAGTGAACAGGCAACCTACAGAATGGGAGAAAATGTTTGCAATCTACTCATCTGACAAAGGGCTAATATCCAGAACCTACAAAGAACTCAAACAAATTGACAAGAAAAAAACAAACAACCCCATTCAAAAAGTGGGCAAAGGATATGAACAGACATTTCTCAAAAGAAGACATTCATATAGCCAACAGACACATGAAAAAATGCTCATCATCACTGGCCATCAGAGAAATGCAAATCAAAACCACAATGAGATACCATCTCACACCAGTTAGAATGGCGATCATTAAAAAGTCAGGAAACAACAGGTGTTGGAGAGGATGTGGAGAAATAGGAACACTTTTACACTGTTGGTGGGATTGTAAACTAGTTCAATCATTATGGAAAACAGTATGGCGATTGCTCAAGGATCTAGAACTAGATGTACCATATGACCCAGCCATCCCATTACTGGGTATATACCCAAAGGATTATAAATTATGCTGCTATAAAGACACATGCACACGTATGTTTATTGCAGCACTATTCACAATAGCAAAGACTTGGAATCAACCCAAATGTCCATCAGTGACAGATTGGATTAAGAAAATGTGGCACATATACACCATGGAATACTATGCAGCCATCAAAAAGGATGAGTTTGTGTCCTTTGTAGGGACATGGATGCAGCTGGAAACCATCATTCTTAGCAAACTATCACAAGAACAGAAAACCAAACACCGCATGTTCTCACTCATAGGTGGGAACTGAACAATGAGATCACTCGTACTCAGGAAGGGGAACATCACACACCGGGGCCTCTCATGGGGAGGGGGGAGGGGGGAGGGATTGCATTGGGAGTTATACCTGATGTAAATGACGAGTTGATGGGTGCAGCACAGCAACATGGCACAAGTATACATACGTAACAAACCTGCACGTTATGCACATGTACCCTACAACTTAAAGTATAATAATAATAAATAAATTTTAAAAAAAAGAAATTAACATCGTCCTTTCCCTGGTGGATATCAGGAACAAGTCTATTAATCATTAATATTAATAATTTTTTTAATAATAATAATTATTATTGATATTAATGATCACAATAAAGAGAGGAAAAATTCATACTGGTTTAAAATGTTAATGATTTGTAATAATAATTATTAGTAATATCAGTATTAATAATCATAATATGATATTAGCAATTAATGTGACTTAAATCAATAGCCAGTGATGCTGGGAATCAAATAATAATTAGTATTAGGAACTAATAATATTATTTGATGACATTAATATTAATAATTAAATCAAAACATGCATAATCATGTATTTAAAATCATTATCCATAATGAATAATGGTATCCTATGAATTTTTAGTATCATTGATAATTATTAAAATCGATCATTGATGATTCATAATCATATTATTATTCCTAATTCCACAGGAAGTGTCAACCTACTTGTGATGCTGTTCTTACTATTCAGGGATGGAAAGCAGGATTTTAGTTTTAATATCGCAGTAGGTGTACACTCACCACGTGACACTGATCCTAATATAAAGGAGGGTAGAGTATCACATGACTCCAAACATAAAAATGAATGGATAGCTACCCGGTAATATTGCTCGTAATATTCCCGGAAGAAGCCTATGCTATTAATCCGAATATGGCACTGAGGGTACAGCTCTTCTGAGATATTGTTCCTAGTATACAGAGGGGGAGAGGATGATAATAATTCGCAGGCTGTGTGCTCCCACCCAGTGATATTGTAATTAGTATCCTGGGAGGGAGAGGATGATATTGCACTCTGTACAGCAGGAGGCGTACACCCAGTCTGGGATATTGTTCCTAATATCCATGGAGGGGACAGGCTGATATTACTCGCAATGTGGCACAGGGTGGACATTCACCCTGTTTCATCCTTCTCAATATACCAAGGCTGAGAGACTGATATTAATCTCAGTATCACAGACACTGTACACCCCCTTGTGATACTCTTCCCAATATCCACATCAGGTTCCCAGCAGCCAACCCCGGCCGGCCCCCCTGGCTTCTGGGAGCCCCATCGCTGGGGGGTCAGGCACTCCCCCCGATCGAGCTCCCAGCCGCCACCCCCGGCCCGCCCCCCTGGCTTCTGGGAGCCCCATCGCCGGAGGTGCAGGCACCCCCCGCGATCGGACTCCCTGCCGCGACACCCAGCCCGCCCCCCTGGCTTCTGGGAGCCCCATCGCAGGGAGTGCCAGCACCCCCCCCATCGGGCTCCCAGCCGCCACCCCCGGCCCGCCCCCCTGGCTTCTGTGAGCCCCATCGCCGGGTGTGCAGGCACCCTCCACAATCGGGCTCCCAGCAGCCGCTGGGACCACCCTCCGGCGGCTGGGGGCCCCATCGCCGGGAGGTGGGCCGCCCCCCGCGATCCGACCCCCAGTCACCGCCCCGGACCGCCCCCCGCGTTCCGGCCCCCAGCAGCCGCCCTGGCCCGCTCCCCGGCGGCTGGGGGCCCTGGTGGACTCACAGTCTGTTTCTGATATTGTGAGCCATATCATCTCCCCCTTTGGTAATGACGAAGTCTTTTACAGATGGGTTTACGCCCCCAGTGTGTACACCCTCACAGGGTGTACACCTGTCCGTATTGGGAGTCCTATCCTTCTCTTGCTCCCTGAAGATGAACAACAGTATCGCAGGAGTGTTTCTACTCCCTGTGATATTGGGTGTCCTATCCTGGTCTCCCAGGCGGAAATCGAAACCATATCACTTCAAGCATGTACACCTTTTGTGATATTTTAAGTACTATCATTCTCTCCCCGGTGGATATCAGGAACACGTCTATTAATTATTAATATTAATTAATATAATAAAAATTAATAATAATTATCAATATTAATTATCATAGGAAAGATAGTAAAACTTCATACTGGTTTAAATTGTCAATGATTTCTGCTAATCATTAATAGTAATATCACTATTAATAATAATATAAAGATATCAGCAACTATTGTTATTGACATCAATACAAAGTGATGTTGGTAATAAAATAAGAGTTAGTATTAGGGACTAATAATATTAGTAAATGATATTAATATTAATAATTAATATTAAGCATGCATAGTCATGTCTTTAAAATCATTATCCATAATTAATCATGGGATCCTATTCTTTATGAGTATAATTGACAATTATTAAAATCGATCATTGATGTTTAATGGTAATATTATTACTCCTAATACCACAGGGAGTGTACACCTGCCTGTGATGTAGTTCCTAATATCCAGGGATGGAGAGCATGATTTTAGCTTTAATATCGCAGTAGGTGTACACTCACCCCATGAGGCTGATCCTAATATCCAGCAGGCTAGAGTATGACATGAGTCCCAACAGAGCAATGAATGGACAGCCACCTGGTAATATTGCACCTAATATTCCCAGAAGAAGCCTACGCTATTGCTCCCAATATCGCAGGGTGGGTACAGCTCTTCTGTGATAGTCTTCCCAGTATCCGGAGCAGGAGAGGATGATAATAATTTGCAGGCTGTGTTCACCCTCCCTGTGATATTGTTATGAATATCCTGGAAGGGAGAGGGTGATATCACATACGATACAGCAGGAGGCGTAGACCCAGCCTGGGATATTCTTCCTAATATCCATGGAGGGGAGAAGCTGATATTACTGCCATTATGGCAGAGGGTGTACATCTACCCTGTGACATTCCTCTTAATATTCCAAGGCCAAGAGTTGGATATGACTCCCAGGATGACAGACACTGTACAACAACGTGTGATACTCTTCCTAATATCGGGAAGGGGAGAAGATGGCATTAATCCCCATATGGCAGAACGTGAAAATAAACTGTGATATCTGTGAGACACCCCCCACGCTGTGGGGACTAGTAGCCAATCCCTCTCCCCACCGGCCCCCCGCAATCTTTGGGGGGTGGACCACGCCCCCCGATCCGGCCCCCAGCAGCTGCCCCGTCCCGCCCCCCGCGATCCGGCCCCCAGCAGCTTCCCTGGCCTGCCCCCCGGCCGCTGTGGGCCCCATAGCGGGGGATTGGCCCACCCCCCGCGATCCGTCCCCCAGCAGCCGCCCCGGCCCGCCCCCCAGCGGCTGGGGGCCCCATCGCCGGGGTTGGCCCACCCCCTGCGATCCGGCCCCCAGTAGCCGCCCCTCCACAGAGGATGTACTCCCACCCTGGGATATTGTTCCTTATATTGAAAGAGGAAGAGGATGCTATTGCTCCCAATCACGCAAGGGCTGTGGCTGTAGACCCCTCCTCTGTTATTGTTCTCAGTATCCTAGCGAAGAAAGGATGATACTACACCCAGTAACACAGGGGCTATACACTCAGCCAGTGATATTGTTCTTAATGTACTCCACCTCTGACCACCAGAGATATGTTCCTAATATCAAGGGGAAGAGAGGATAACATGCACAATATTGCAGGGGAATGTACACACCCTCTGTGATGTTGTTACTAGTATCCAAAGATAGAGATGTTGATATTACAGTCCATATCGCAGGGGGTGTACACCCTTCTGTGATATTGTTTTTTACATTCAGTGGGGGAGAGGATAACATTAATCTCAATTATGCAGGGGAGTGTACACCCCCTCTGTGATGTTGTTCCTAGTACCAAATGTAGACACGATATTACTGGCCATATCGCAGGGGGTGTACACCCTTCTGTGATATTGTTTTTGACAGTCAGTGGGGAGAGGATAACATTAATCCCAATGTCGTAGAATGTGTACAGATTCCTGTGATGTAGTTCCTACTGTACAGAGAAAAGAGAAGAATATTGCTCTCAATATCACAGGGGGTGTAACCACCCTGCCCCCCGTATATTGTTCCTAATATGCAGCGGAGTGGAGGCTGACAGTACTCCCAATATTCCAGAAGGTACACGCACCTGTGATATAGTTCCAAATATCCAGCAGGAAAGAGGTTAATTTTACTTTTGATATCGCAGTGGGTGGACACCACCCCCAACCCTGTGGTGTTGTTCGTAATATCCAGGCGGGAAGAATATCACATGGCTGACAATATCGAAGGGGGTGGACACCTCTTCGGTGATATGGTTCCTTTTATCCAGGGGTGAGTGGATGATATTACTTGCAATAATGTAGGAACCGTACAGCCACTCTGGGATTTTGTCCTTAATAACCGCAGGGGACAGGTGATATTACTACCAGTATTGCAAGGGGTGTACACACCTCCTGTGACATTGTTTCTGATATCCAGGAAAGGAGAAGATGGTATTAATACCAATATTGAAGGGATGGACAGTCCCCATGGGATATTGTTCTAAAGATACAGGTTGAAAGAGGATGAGATTCTATCCAATATAACAAGGGGTGTACACCCCACTTGTGATATGAATCGTAAAACCTAGAAGAAGAGAGAATGACATTGCTTCCAAAACTACACAGGGTGTACACCCACCCTGTGATATTGCTCCTGTCATCTAGAGGAAGAGATGATGATGCTACTCCCACTACCGGAGAAGGTACACACCCCACTGTGAAATTGTTCCTCATAACTTGTTGGGGAGAGCATGATATTAGTTCCAATATGACAGTGGCTTGACACCCAGTCTGTGATATTACTCCTAATTTCCAGTAGGTAAAGTATGATGTACCTGCCAAGAGAGTAGTGGGTGTACAGCCACCCTGTGATATGTCTCTGAATATTCAGGGAAACACAGGACATTACCCCAAATCTCCCAAAAAGTGTACATCTATTGTGTGATATGGTTCCTAATATCCGGAGGTGCAGAGGATGGTATTCGTTCTCCTATCGCAGGCTGAGTACACACAACCTGTGAAATTGTTCCTAATATCCTGAACAAAAGAGACTGCTAATAATGGACACATATTGCAAGGGGGAGTAATTGGCTCTTACAATCCACATCGCAGGGGATTGAGGCACCCCCCGTGATATGGGGTGTAATAGCAACCCCCTCTGCCCCCCTGGCTATTATCCACATCGCACGACAGTTCAAGACACCAGCCCTGCCCCAACCTTGACCCAGACAGTGGGTGTCATGGGACCATCTCAGAGTGGGTGGCAGCTCAGCTCTAAGGTATCCCTGTTGCCAAAGACCAACTGTTCCTGCTAGTTTGAATCTGGTCACAGGGTCTCTGTTGGTGAGTCAGATGACCATGAGGCAGACACCCTGAAATCTAGCATGACAGAGCTCAATGCCCCCATGAGAGGCACCATAGCATGCAGACTTTGCAGACCTTAATATTTGTCCTTAATAACCATGGGGGAGAGGTGATATTACCACCAATATTGCAAGGGGTGTACACCCCTCCTGTGATATTGTTTCTTATATCCAGGAAACGAGAAGATGGTATTAGTACTAATATTGAAGGGATGGACAGCCCCCATGGGATATTGTTCTAAAGATACAGGTTGAAAGAGGATGAGATTCCATCTGATATAACAAGGAGTGTACATCCTGCCTGTGATATGAATCATAAAACCTAGAAGAGAGAATGACTCAGGGCCACAGCAGGCCCTGAGTGAGGAGCAATCTGATCAAGATCCTGGGGTCCTGCCACACAGCCCTTAAACCAAAGACTGGAAACTGTTTCCCTAAAGAGCCAGGAGTCAGTATTTTCAGCTTTGCCAATTGATCTTTGCCTCAAAGATGCAACTCTGCCATGGCTGCACAACAGCAGCCTTCTGCAGGTGGCCTGTGAAGAGATGGGCATGACTGCACCCCCATAAAACTTTACTTATGGACCTGGAAACTTCTCAGTGTCATGAAGTGCGAAGGGGTGGCCTGCCCCTCCACACTGGTGGATGTTTCTTGTTAGGTGGAACGAGAGACTTGAGAAAAGAAATGAGACACAGAGACAAAGTATAGAGAAAGAAAAAGTGGGCCCAGGGGACCGGCACTCAGCTTACAGAGGACCCATGCTGGCACCGGTCTCTGAGTTCCCTTAGTATTTATTGATAATTATCTTTACCATCTTAAAGATAAGGGAGTGGTAGGACAATAGGATAATTGTAAGGAGGAAATCAGCAGTAAGACATATGAACAAAAATCTCTGTGACATGAATAAGTTTAAAGGAAAATGCTGTGCCTTGAGATGCATATGCAAACATCTCCATAAACCTTTTAGCAGCATTGTTTCAGCCTATCACATGGGGAGAAACCTTGGACAATACCTAGCTTTTCTAGGCAGAGGTCCCTGCGACCTTTGGCCATGTACGTGTCCCTGGGCAGTTGAAATTAAGAGAATGGTGATGACTTTTAACCAGCAAGCTGCCTTCAGGCACTTGTTTAACAAAGACACATCCTGCACAGCCCAAAATCCATTAAACCTTGAGTCACCACAGCACATGTCTCTTGCAAGGACAAGGTTGGGGGTAGGGTCACAGATTAACAGCATCTCAAATACAGAACAAAATGGAGTCTCTTATGTCTACTTCTTTCTATATAGACACATTAACAGGCTGATCTCTCTTTCTTTTCCCCAACGTTTCCCCCTTTTCTTTTCAACAAAACCACCATTGTCATCATGACACCGAGATTACATACTTCACAAAGTAATAGAATATCACAAAGCAAGTGGAGGCAGGATGAGATTACAGGATGGTGTTAAAATTAAAATTAAAAATGAAATTTTGGGCACACATTGTCATTGATAACATCTTATTAGGAAACAGGGTTTGAGAACAGACAACCTGTCTGACCAAATTTATTAGGTGGGTATTTCCTCGTGCTAATAAGCCTGGGAGCGCTACAGGAGGCCAGGGTTTATTTCATCTCTTCTGCTTCAACCGTAAAAGGCAGAGCGCTTCCAAGGGGGTCATTTATAGGCCTACCCTCAGAGCACATTCTCTTTCTCAGGGATGTTCCTTGCTGAGAAAAAGAATTCAGCGATATTTCTCCTATTTGCATAAGAAAAGAGAAGAAATATGACTCTGTTCTGTCCAGCTCACTGGCGGCCAGTTCAAGGTTATCTCCCTTGTTCCCTGAACATTGCTGTTATCCTGTTCTTTTTTCAAGATGCCCAGATTTCATATTGTTCAAACACACATGCTCCACAAACAATTTGTGCAGTTAAGGCAATCATCACAGGGTCCTGAGGTGACATATATCCTCCTCGGCTTACAAAGAAGATGATGGAATTAAGAGATTAAAGTAAAGACAGACATAAGAAATTATAAAAGTATTAACTTGGGAGAACTAATAAATGTCCATGAAATCTTCATATTTTATGTTTTTCTGCCGTGGCTTCAGCCAGTCCCTGCATTCAAGGTCCCTGACTTCTCGCAACATTCTCTCTCCCTTTTCCTCTATATAAATGTGCCATGGCGATGAAGGCTTGTTCATTCTCTCGATTTGACACAGGATTCTTCAACTGGTCCGGCACACTAAAAACAAGCCAATTAAACAGAGACACATAATTCCAAAATTTACTACAGTAGAGCTCCCAATAGACTTAATCCAAGTCGTGGGGTTTAATCCATAAAGATTTTTTGCCACTTGATCTAACGCCTCAGCTCCAGGCACAATATTTAAGTGACTTTGAGAGGCTTCAAAAATTTGTTCTTTTAATTTAGAAATGTCTAAAGTGAGATTATCTTCTCTTCTTACCATGTGATAAGTAATCTACTGGTGGGACTGACTGTAGGTACTTCTACCAACCAATTTTGAATAGCAGGCATTAAACATCCTGGTGCTCTCCCTAGGCAAATAGGAGGATAACGATACCCAATGGAAATATTTATCATCATTCCTTCTTCCTCCAGTTTGGCAGGGCAACGATCATCTGTGGGACCAGGTACCCACACACTATTATTAACATATACTTCAACAGGATTATCCATCCATGTGACTGCCCCAATTAAGGGTGGGAAAGGCACATAGGCTCAGTAGGTATAATTAGCTGCAGCTGCTCCTGCAGGCATGGGGAGACTTACCACCGTTGATACAATCATTAGAGCTGCAAGCAGCATTTTTTTCTGGGGTTTGTGTCACCTTTGTGCTAGCTAGGCTTTTTCCAGCTAACGGTGTCAGCTTCTTTAACTGTGCCCAGGTCGGAAGCTCCGCCTTCTTGGTGCATGGTGACTTCATCTGTTCTTCTGATATCACCACTTGGTTCATCATGTGAGTCAATGGTGCTCGATTGGGTGTTTCCGTCTCCGTGGAGGTGCTTTTCTTTGCATCTCCGATGGGTTCATTGTAGAACTTCAAATGTCTAGTGGGTATCCAAACAGGAAACTGATTTTCTCCTGGTGAAACACAAGCAAAACCTCTTCCCCAGGTTATCACCTTCCCTATTTCCCATGTCTTATTTTTGTTGTCTTTCCACCAAATCAGTTTTCCTTCATGTGGATTGTTCTTTTTACCAGTAAGATGTTGTTTTGCGGAAGTAGTAGTCTGATTTCTACAAATGTTTAAAAAATTTAAAGTATAGAGTGCTAGATTAAGCTGCATCTGAGGAGTGGTACACTCCTTACTGTCTCCCCCTTCTTTTTGTTTAACTGAGTTTTGAGTGTTCTAATAGTTCTTTCAACTATGGCCTGTCCTTGGGAATTACAAGGAATTCCTGTTGTATGCGTAATATTCCACTGATTTAAGAATTTTTGGAAAGCTTTACTAAAATAACCTGGTCCATTGTCAGTTTTAATTATTTTTGGAACTCCCATTACAGCAAAACAAGATAATAAATGTTTAACATGGGAAGTACTTTCTCCTGTCTGGCTTGTTGCCCATATGAAATGTGAATAAGTATCAACTGTTACATGAACATATGATAATTTTCCAAATGCAGGTACATGTGTAACATCCATTTGCCATAATGCATTAGGACACAGACCTCTGGGATTAACTCCTGCCTCTTGAGTGGGCAGGTGTAGTTACTTGACACTGGGTGCAATGTTGTACAATATCTTTTGCCTGTTTCCATGTGACATCAAATTTGTTTTTTAATCCTACTGCAATTACATGAGTCAAAACATGAAGTTCTTGTGCTTTTATGAATGCAAAGGATACCAGTAAGTCAGCTTGTTCATTTGCTTTAGTTAAAGGTCCTGGTAAATTAGTGTGTGCTCGAATATGAATAATATAAAATGGGAAATTCCTTTTTCTTACAGTTTGTTGTAACAAATTGAACAACTGGTTTAACTGATCATCCATGCTATATTTAATTAGAGCTCTCTCAACATCCCTTGTAGCCTGTACTACATATGCAGAATCTGATATAATATTAACAGGTTGATTAAAATCTTGTAACACTGTAATGACTGCAACCAACTCTGCCCTTTGAGCCGATTGATATTGAGTTTTGATTACTCGCTCTTTTGGCCCTGTGTAAGCTGCTTTTCCATTGCTGGAACCATCAGTAAATACTGTCAGAGCATTTTCTAAAGGTTCATGTCTGGTAATTTTAGGTAAAATCCAAGTAGTCAATTTTAAAAACTGGAAGATTTTTGTTTTTGGGTAATGATTATCAATGATTCCCACAAAATTGGCAAGGCCAATCTGCCATGCACCAGAATTGATAAAGGCTTGTCTAACTTGTTCCTTGGTTAAAGGAACAACTATTTTGTCTGGGTCATTACCACACAATTTTATTATTTGTAATCTTGCCTGACCAATTAATGTAGCTATTTGATCCAAGTACAATGTAAAAGTCTTAATTGTACTGTGAGGAAGGAATGACCACTCCACAAGATCAGTATTTTGAATGATGATGCCTGTTGGAGAATGTGTAGTAGCAAAAATTAAAAGTTGGAGTGGGGCTAAGGGATCTATTCTACTTATTTGCACTGACTGAATTTTTTCTTCCACTAATTTAATTTCTTTTGTTGCCTCTGGGGTTAATATTCTTTTACTATTTAAGTCTGGCTCTCCTCTTAGGATAGAGAACAAATTTGACATGGCATAAGTAGGAATGCCTAGGCTTGGCCGAATCCAATTAATAGCGCCTAACAATTTTTGAAAGTCATTTAATGTTTTTAATGTATCTTTTCTTATTTCTATTTTTTGTGGCTTAATTTTTCTATTTTCTATCTGCATCCCTAAATAATGAAAAGGAGCAGAGGTTTGGATCTTATCAGATGCTATTGTTAGTCCTTCGTTGGAAACCTCTGCTTGCAGAAATGTGTAACAGTCAATTAATTTGTCTCTTGTTTCTGCAGCACATAAAATATCATCAATATAGTGAATGATACAACAATCGGAAAATTTGTCTCTAACTGGTTGAAGGACTTGACCTACAAAAGTTTGACAAATAGTTGGAATATTAAGCAATCCCTGAGGTAATACTTTCCACTGAAACCTGGTGGCTGGTTCTTTATTATTTATGGCTGGTATAGTAAAGGCAAATTTTTCACAATCTTGCTCTTCCAGAGGAATGGTAAAAAAGCAATCCTTAAGATCAATTATAATTAAAGGCCAGTCTTTTGGGATCATGGCTGGAGAGGGTAATCCGGGTTGAAGAGGCCCCATGGGTTGAATTACAGCATTTACTGCTCTTAAGTCCATTAACATATGCCATTTGCCTGATTTTTTCTGAATTACAAATACAGGAGAATTCCAGGGTGAGAATGAAGGCTCAATGTGTCCCTTTTCTAATTGTTCCTTTGCTAATAAATGTAAAGCCTCCAGTTTTTGCTTAGGTAGCGGCCTCTGATTTACCCATACCGGTTTTTCTGTTTTCCAAGTTAATGGAATGGGTTCAGGAGGCTCTACAGTGGCCGCCCTTAAAAAGGATACCCTATTCCTTTTCTTTCTTGATTTTTGTCAGTCTCAATTGGGACTTTAATGCCATTTTCATTTTTTCCTAATCCCTTTCCTGGTATATATCCCATCTTAATCATGATTTTTTGACTCGTGGAGCTGTATAATGGAGCGGGCATAATGATTTCTGCACCCCATTGTTGTAATAAATCTCGACCCCATAGATTAACAGGAACTGAAGTAATCATTGGCTGAACAGTACTTTCTTGATTATCTGGTCCTAAAGAATGTAAAATCATTGTACTTTCATACACTTCTGAAGCTGTGCCTATGCCGACAAGTCTTCTAACAGCCTTTTGTTTAGGCCAATTTTTTAGCCACTAATTTAAAGCAATGCCAGAGATATCTGCTCCAGTGTCTACTAACCCTTCAAACTGTTTTCCTTGAATAATGGCCTTACACACAGGTATGCTCTCAGAGACCAGACTTGCCCAATATGCAGCCTTTCCTGCCGGATCAGTGCTTCCGAACCCTCCTGTTCTTTTTATCTCACTCTTTCCAACTTTAATATAAGGTAGGAGTAATAATTGACCAATCTTGTCTCCTGGACTGGCACTCCAAGGAATTGAGGAACTAATAACCAATTGAATTTCACCTTTATAGTCTGAATCAACCACACCAGTATGAATTTGAACTCCCTTTAGATTTAAACTTGATCTTCCTAAGATTAGTCCTAACGCCCCCTCAGGCCATATACCCCAGTGGGGATTTTTTGTGGAGGCTCCCCTGGAAGCAGAGACTGCTTGTATGGTGCATACATCTACTGCTGCACTGCCGCTTGTGGAGGGGGGAGGATAATTGCCATATTGTGATAACTGGCTTATTCCCTGAGACACTTGTGACAGTGGGGGTTGTTGTTCCTGAAAACCCTGAGGAACAAAGGGTTGAATTTGGAATGCCCCAGTTTGGTGCGGGGCCTGAGGCCGGCCCCTTCTCGTTTCCCGACAGTGGTTGCCCATTTTTATCAAATTTAGAACGACATTGATTACCCCAATGTTTTCCCTTTTTACATCTTGGACATAGGCCAGGTGGCTCTTTATCTGTTGTTGTAGTAGCTTCAGTAGTTACATTTTGCTTATTTGAGACTAGGCAATTCTTTTTTAGATGACCAATTTGACCACAATTATAACATTTTCCCCCAAATGTTCTAACTTGTCGTTCTAAAGCAACTCCTGTGATTGCTTGAGCCATAAGCATAGCTTTATGCATAGCTCCTCCAATTCCATTGCAGGCTTTAACGTACTCTGAGATTACATCTGATCCTGCGGGAACCCTTCCTTTTAATGGCTTAAAGGCTGATTGACAATCAAGATTGGTGTTTTCATATGCCATCAACTCCACTATGACCTTACGGGCATTTTCATCGGTAATTGACTTTTGAGTAGCATCTTGAAGTCTTGCTACAAAATCAGGGTAGGGCTCTTTAGAGCCTTGTCTTATTGTATTAAAGGAGGGGCAGGTGGTTCCTGGGTCTTGGATTTTCTCCCAGGCCCTAAGGCAGATAGCCCTGATTTGCTCAATGGCCTCATTTGGCATTATTACTTGTTGGTCAACAGTGCTCCAATTTTGACCTATTCCTAATAGTTGATCTGCATCTATGTTAATTGGAGGATTGGCAGTCCTATTTCTTCGGACCTGTACTTGTGCCTCATCAATCCACCAAGTCTTAAATTGTAAAAACTGAGAGGGTGAGAGTGATGATTTTGCCAGAATCTCCCAATCATAAGGAATGAGTCTATGTCCATGAGCAATGGAATCTAATAATGTTCTCATGTAAGGAGAGTTGGGTCCATACTGTTTTACTCCCTCTTTCATTTCTTTTAGCATTTTTATAGAAAAAGACTGATATCTGGCTTCAGCTACGGGAGGCTCTCCCTCTTGGGCCCCTTCTCCAGGTGGTCTTGCTTCTAATATTACTGGGAATTGCCACGCCTCAATATCTCCTTGTTTTCTTGCCTCATCAATAATTTTATGTACTGCACTACCCTGTGTACTAGGCGGTGCTGTAGGATTAAGTCTCATGGTGGGCGGCTGAGGATATGGCGCCCTGCCCTGTGGTGCTGGAAATGTTCCTGGCTGTCCGTACGGATTTTCTGGGGACAGCTGATACTGTAGGTCGGCTGGCGGCCAGTATTGATAGACTACTGGCGGCTGGGTCTTATTTTCTACTGGCTGATATTGTGGACACTGTATTTGGATTGGCATTGCCATGCCAGAGACTCTTTTTCTATTTGATCTTCTTTTGGAGTTTGTACTTGTTTAACGTGCATTTCAGGTTGTAAAGTTACAGGCATCTGAGCTGCTGTAAAAGGAGTTGGCCATCGTGGTTTAGATTCTGATGGCTCTGCTAATTCTGGACTCTTTTCTTCTAATTTTAACATTTCAGGATATACTACCTCCTGTAATTGATTATCATAAACATTTTGCATTGACCGAGCCATTACCAGCTCTGCTACACATTTACAGTGTGAACTTTCCTTTCCTTTCCAGGATTCTATCCCTGCCTCTTTTTCACAATCTACTGCACAGCTTTTAGGGACATCAGAAATTGGAACGCTATCTTCTCTGTTTGCAATGGTTCTAAAGCTACTTTAATAATGACTCAATCAGTCCATACTGTAAGTGGGATGATTTTACCTTCCCTACTTGCTTGTTTTAATTCTTTGCCAATTTTTTCCCAGTCTTTTAGATCTAAAGTTCCCTGTTCTGGAAACCATGGACAAAACTGTTCTATTGTTTGAAATAGCATAATTAGATTTTTGGTAGAGACTTTAACTCCCCTTCTTTTTAAGAGAATTTTAATAAAGCTGTGATAAGAGG
Organism: Macaca fascicularis; assembly: GCF_037993035.2. Classification (NCBI taxonomy): domain Eukaryota; kingdom Metazoa; phylum Chordata; class Mammalia; order Primates; family Cercopithecidae; genus Macaca; species Macaca fascicularis. The sequence continues at coordinate 3,720,444 of NC_088383.1, read as the reverse complement.
CATATTTCCTTTTAGTTTGCCCCATTGTTACCCTAGGTTCTTCTGAGTGCACAAGCTTACCGCAAGGCTGACTGTAGACGTACTCGGGAGTCTCTCATCGACTTGTCCTCAATGACCATGCTCTAGTGTACCTTCACCTTAGAGAAAAGCTTCCTCGTTGGGCACCAGATGAAGGGGTGGCCTGCCCCTCCACACCTGTGGGTGTTTCTCGTTAGGTGGAATGAGAGACTTGAGAAAAGAAATGAGACACAGAGACAAAGTATAGAGAAAGAAAAAGTGGGCCCAGGGGACTGGCGCTCAGCTTACAGAGGACCCACGCCGGCACCGGTCTCTGAGTTCCCTTAGTATTTATTGATAATTATCTTTACCATCTTAAAGATAAGGGAGTGGCAGGACAATAGGATCATCGTAGGGAGGAAATCAGCAGTAAGACATATGAACAAAAATCTCTGTGACATGAATAAGTTTAAAGGAAAATGCTGTGCCTTGAGATGCATATGCAAACATCTCCATAAACCTTTTAGCAGCATTGTTTCAGCCTATCACATGGGGAGAAACCTTGGACAATACCTAGCTTTTCTAGGCAGAGGTCCCTGCGACCTTTGGCCATGTACGTGTCCCTGGGCAGTTGAAATTAAGAGAATGGTGATGACTTTTAACCAGCAAGCTGCCTTCAGGCACTTGTTTAACAAAGACACATCCTGCACAGCCCAAAATCCATTAAACCTTGAGTCACCACAGCACATGTCTCTTGCAAGGACAAGGTTGGGGGTAGGGTCACAGATTAACAGCATCTCAAATACAGAACAAAATGGAGTCTCTTATGTCTACTTCTTTCTATATAGACACAGTAACAGGCTGATCTCTCTTTCTTTTCCCCACAGAAGTGTTCGTTTTTTATTTGTTCAATCATTTGGAAATGTAAAATCCATTCTTGATTCATAGGCCACAAGAGCAGGCAGGGACAGGCTGCCCCTTACCGACCTCTGGAATGAGCTTAGAGAAGGAAATGACAGGCTGGGCCAGCCCAGCCTCCTCACAGCGAATTCGCTGCAGGAGGGTCCTTCTTAGCAACCATTTCTCATCCTTCATCTTGGCTTCAAGTGTAGTTCAGGTGGAGAAAGAGAGAACAGAACTGGCCTCAGCAACAAGAAGGAAGGAGACACAGGGTCAAGCAGCCGTGTGGATCGATCACACTCAACATTCACACCAAGCGGAGCACAGGCAGGACCAGCCCGGGGGACTGAAGTGGAGGTTCTCTGGGGTGGGGGACCTCAGGGTGGGCAAGATTCACTACCTAAAACTCATATAGAAGTTCTAGAGGCCAGGCGCGGTGGCTCAAGCCTGTAATCCCAGCACTTTGGGAGGCCGAGATGGGCGGATCACGAGGTCAGGAGATCAAGACCATCCTGGCTAACACAGTGAAACCCCGTCTCTACTAAAAAAATACAAAAAAATAGCCGGGTGAGGTGGCAGGCGCCTGTAGTCCCAGCTACTCGGGAGGCTGAGGCAGGAGAATGGCGTGAACCCAGGAGGCGGAGCTTGCAGTGAGCTGAGATCCGGCCACTGCACTCCAGCCTGGGCGACAGCGCGAGATTCCCTCTCAAAAAAAAAAAAAAAGAAGTTCTACACAGCAGTAGTTACAGAAAACACACACTAAGAAAAGGCCAAAATAAAAATAGGACAGCTGCCTTTGACCGCACCTTGTCCCTCAGGAACCCACCTTCAAGCCCTGGCAGATGAAGACTCACTTCCTGATGCCCTTCCTGGTGAATTATGTGGGCGAATGCATCCGAACTGTCCCCTACACGGACCCAGATCATGCCAGGTAGGAGGGTGGAGGTCGGGACCTCTCAGGCCTGAGCCTTATGGAAGCAGCTGGTCAAGCCTGTTCGAGTTCACAGGGTATGTTTTAGCACAGGAAGAGTCTGCACTGACTCTGAGTGTTGGACCTGGGGCTGTGTGAGTCTACGAGCGGCCTCTTTAAACAGCAGAGGCTTTATGAACAAAGGCCCAGCTTTAGAGCCTGTCATTTTTGTAAACAATTTCTATTATTGAGTCCTATAAAGAAACTAGATATTTATGACCCTAAACACAGACTCCTATCAAAATGCCCCATGTACTCATCTCATCTCTAGGTGAAAATTGAATGAATTTAGGCTGAGACCTCTGATAAACATGGTAGATTAAGCCTTCGTGAGGACAGATGCATGGAACGACAGCAAAGGTAGATCAAGACACAAAGCCACAAGGGAGAGTGGGAGGTGACACAGGCAGCCATGGGGGCTGCAGGAGAATCTCATGAGCCAGACTGTGGGTGGGTGGGTGGGTTGGGGGTGCCTGACCCAGGGCCACAGAGGGACAGGGTGGTGGGGAGAAACCAGGTGGTCCTGCAGAGCCCTGCAGATGGCAGGGCTGGAGGCCGCCTCACAGTCCCTCTGAGGAGTTTGCCTCCCCTGTCTCCCCACCAAGTCAGAAGCTCAGGGAAGGAGGCCCTGGGTTGAGCGGCTGAAGCCACAGCCGAGAGTGAGGGCCAGGCCTGTTCCCAAAGTGGCGTGGGGCAAGGGAGTTTGCAGCCTATGGACTGGCCCTCCAGCCCCTTCTTCCGAAGTGTGGCTGCCCCTCAGCTGTGTTCTTCCCATCTGCGGAAACTGGACAGACCAGGAGGACAGACTCACACAGATACACCTTTGGGGACCTGTCAGTTGGGTGTGGATGACACAGATCTGTGCAAACATGTTATATCCCGGAAATTCACTTCCTGTATCCTTGTCCCAGGCAGCTACCCCCATGAGGGACTAAACCAAGGAGGAGACCCCCAGGGTCTGGCTCCAACCTCCCTGGTCCCAACTGATGGCGCCCCAGCCACCCGAGTGGTAGAGAGGGGAAGGCAGGCCTGGGCAGTCTATCCTGATAGGAGAAGGTGCGGGCCTCCAGGGTGCACGTGTGTCATAGTAGGACCACAGATGGGGAGGTGTGTAGCCAGGCGGGAGGAAATGTGGGGCTACAGTGGGGACCCAGAAAGAGCTCCCCTGTAGAAAAGAGGTATGTGGTCAGCTGTTTTGTTCATTAATTTCCATATTTGTAGGAGATAAACAGATCTGTCTGCTGTGCCAGCAGAAGAGTGGTCTGTTTCCACCATCCAATAGGAAAATGCAGACAGAAAACGCTAAAAATGTGGAGGTTCCCCCTGGGCCAGAGGGATTCTAGATCTTTTTTTCCTTGTTTTTTTTGTATTTTATAATCTTTCAACAGTGAGCATGTGTTTTTAATATACAAGTAATAGAAATTTCTCAAGGAGGAGGATGCATGGATGGATGGAACGCCATCCCTGCTGGTGCTTATAAAGGCTCCGTCCGCCAGGGTCTGGCTCCAACATCGCTAGTACCAACTGATGGTGCCCCAGCCACCCGAGTGGCGCTGGGTTTCTCCTGGAGGGCCCACACGAGATGGTCGTGACTTCTCCCAGCACAGCCCCTGGGAACACGCCCACTCCTTCCTTGATTTCCCACCTGGCCTATTTGACTCCCTTCATCTGCTTTAGGTAATGGCACATCTGTGGAAGTGGCGACCCAGAGCTGATCTCACCACGGGCATCTTTAAGGAGCCTGTGTCTTTGCTGCAGACGTTACCATCATTGCCTGCCCTGTCTTCTGTTGGAGGTGGGTGTGTTCTGGAATCATCTAGAATGTGATGTCACCATTTGCAGTGGAAGGCAGAGGAAATCAGCCCCATTCCTGGAAATGTGATGTATCAGAGAGTGTGTTTTCTTAAGGGATTCCTATAAAACTCAAAGAGTTTGACTTCAGTTTCCTTTTTTTCCATATTCTGATGTGAGACATTTAAATAAATGTTCATTTGCACATTTGCCTTTACAATAGAAATAATCTCTACCTTCACCAGATTTTAAAAATGCCACATATGCATTAGAACAAGTTAAGCAGAGTGGTGCTGAAAGTTAGATTCCCTCCCCACCACCACTGCTTTCAACCCTGTAATCCAAGCCAACTGCTTGAAAATTGTGCTTCCTTGTGCTTTTTAGTTTTTGTTAATTAAAAAGAAAATCTCATGCCTGTAAGCCCAGCACTTTGAAGGCAGGAGGATCACTTGAAGCCAGGTGTTTAAGGCCAGCCTGGGCAACAAAACTAGACCCTGCCTCTACAAAAACTGTAAAAAGAGTCAGGCGTGGTGGCACACATTTGTAGGCCCAGCTACTCGGGAGACTGTGGTGGGAGGATCCCTTGAACCTAGGGAGGTTGAAGCTGCAGTCAGCAGATTGTGCCACGGCACGCCAGCCTGGGCGACAGAGTGAGAGCCTGGCTCGATGGATGCAGAGAGAGATTAGGTAGGTAGGCAGGCATGTAGCAAGAGAAGTCAGTAGCTGAGGCCACCCTGCTGAGTTCTCCCCCTTGCTGTGCTGGAAGCCACTCTTCTAGACAAGGATGGGGAAGCAGCTCACAGCCACTCTGCAGCTCTGAGTCAGGGTGGAGGGAGGGCTGGGCTCTTCCCATTAACACAAAGGGAAGTCTGGATCGGCCCCCTCAGGATGATTCCTGTACTACCCTGGGTGTGTCCTTAAGGGAGATTAAAGGAAAACTTTTGTTTGCTTGATTTTTCCATGTGAGTCTTCTGTAATTTCCTTGTAATCTTGACCTGCCCCCACCCTCCACATCTTTCCTCTCCTGATGAGGTCACAGAGAGGTGTATTTAAATAATCTGGGGAGGACGTTATGCAGACAGACCTTGTCTAAGAGGGAGAACGTGTTGAAAGTCTTATGTGATGGGATTTAAATTTCCACTGAGAGTAATTGAGCAATTTGTTGGGGGGGCTGTTTGGACTAGATCAGATGTAAAATAGAGCTGTTAACCCATAGAAGATGTTGAACTGTTAAGTCACAGGTTTGTCATAAAAATGTCCGTTGGTAAAATGCTTGCCTCTTTATTTCTCTGGGTTTCCTAGGGACCCAAATACAATAGAGACGCTCCAATCTTTTGGGAAGGCTGTTGACTGGGCAAAGTCTGGAAAATTCACGCAGCAAGACATCGACCAAGGCAAACTGTCTTCTCAACCGTAGATGCTCCTGTCGCTCCTTCAAAGGTATTGTAACAGTGAGAATCTCAGTCCACAGCCTCGCAGATGACGTTGCTGTTTTCCGAGTTCCCTCATGTACAGGCAGGAGCACCAGCTTCTGGCTCCTCTGTCCTTGCCTGTGATACGATTTCTGCATCTGACACCCTAAACATTGGCCTTGGAAACACGCTTCCCAACATCCGGGTGAGAAGAGTGCATCCTGTCATTTCAGTTTTACTGATCTGAGGCCCAGTGGGGCCAACCCATGGCAGTGACTGGGCTCATTAGTGTGGAAGGACAACGTGGGCATGGCCCAGGCCTGGCCACATTACACTGTAGAGCCACTTTTGCTCACAGCATTATCAGCCTCACGCAGCCCTGACTGCATCCACACTGCAGAAGCAGGCCTTGGTAAGAGTCAGCGTGGCTCGTGGGAGCTGGAGGTCAGGGTGTGATCTCTGGGCTGTTAGACATGACCCTGTGGTTGAAACACATACGTGAAGTGAGATGCACCTGTCCCCTCCGGGACACGAGGGCACAGCCCACTGTGCAAGCTCCTGGGCGGCAGCCCCACCATGCCTGTGGTTTGTCTTCTAGGAATGGACCACTTCTTGTACGGCCTCTCGGATGAGATGAAGCAGGCCCACAGGGAGCAGCTCTTCGCCGTCAGCCACAAGCTCCTGGCCGTGAGCGATAGGTGAGTGGGGGAGACAGCGTCTGGGATTGGAGGCCTTAACGGCACTGAAGCAGAAGCCAGTCCTCGCTGACCTCGCCTGCCTTCCTCTCAGGTACCTCGGCACTGGGAAGAGCATGCATGGCCTGGCCATACTCGGACCCGAGAACCCCCAAATCGCCAAGGACCCATCCTGGATCATCAGATGAGCGGCCCTGGCGCCCCCGACTGTGCAGGAGCCCCTGAGAAAATCGCCCTCTGAGCTGAGTATGGAAAGTCAGAAATGCTACTGCTTTTTCCAAGAATATGTTATTCTTAAAGTGTTGCCACTGACTGGCAACTCAATCTTAAGAGCGACCAGGAAGACGTTCATTGAAATAGTCATGCATGAAATGCCAAAGATGCACAACATAGAATTTTCACTTTCTACTGACAGAAAGGCTTGTTTTACCTCATTAGTTCTTAAAAATAAAGGGTACCTGACTTAACCTCTGCTTGAGTCATTATTTTAAGTAGCATTTAGGACCTTTACTAAAAAACAGAAGTAAAATGAAAAGGTACACAAAGGTGTCCCACCCTCTGCCTGTGCTGATTCATGAAACTCGATCACACTGAGGCCCTATGGGAGCGTCCTCCTAACAGACGGAAGTTCAGCGGGGCGGCCGGATGGAAGCAGTCCTGAGAAGCAGGTGGGCTGGGGTGAGTAAGCGCTCGCTTCGTCTTCACAGAGCCAGAAAGGAGAGCCTGCACGCCAGCTCTTCTTGGCCGTTGGACTCTGATTTCCCAAATCAGCTTGTTTTCGGCTTCTCCTCTCCAATACAGTTCTCCGCCACCGTTTCTGAGGCACAGCTGTGGTCTCCTGCAGACTAGGAGCTACGAGGCAGAAATGCTGTCCGGACAGGAGGTGGGTCCACGAGGGCGGCAGGGCCGTCACCCCAGCACCCATGTCTACTCTGGCAAAAGTCATCAGAGAATTCCAAATTAGGTCCCAGCAAGGACCGTGGCTTGGACTGGACGAGAAACTGGCTATCAGATTTTTCGAACCTCCACCTTGGTGGTTTTAACATGCAGCTAGGATTGCAATCAAGAGGCCGAGTAGGTAAGATTTATCTGTTCTCTTTTACTTTCTAAGGAGAGCAAGAGCCTGGGGTCGAGGCCCAGGGTCCTGGCCTGCTGCTGTGGATGGAAAATGACACATGGTAATAAACATGGTGTTCCCCTTGGCCTGTGTAAACTACTGGCTTTGTTCTCCTTTTATGACTTGTGTATAGTTCAGTGATCCCTACTAAAAATATTAAAATCTTTGCCCACAAAAGTGCTGAGAAAACCATTAGTAGCCACCCACAGATTGAGGTTTTAATCTCCTACTTAAAAAACTAAAACGGAGGACTGTTGGAGTTGCAGGCAAACGTTTAATACGCACATCTGAAAGCATGAGACACAGTCCACAGACAGCACGCACTGGAGCTGGTGGGGCACACAGGCGGTGACAGGTGCTTGCTGGTTAGGTATTAGTATCAATAATACTTGCATAAAGTGCTGATAAATAACTTAAGTGTTACAAAAACAGATGGTCCACGGTGAGTCCAGGTTGCAGGCACATGCAGGCAGGACTGGGTCAGATGCTCCAGGGCTGCATGTGCTCTAGCTGGCCTGAGTTCGACACTTCAAAGCTGGCCTTGTACTTGACCAGGATGTTCATGAGGGGCCGCAGCTTGAGCCACCACTGTTCTTTGGGAATCCTGTGCCTGTGGAGGGAAGGGCGGACAGCAGTGAGGCTGAGAGATGCCACAGTCAGCACAGTGAGTGGTCTTGCCAGAAACACAGGGTTTGTAGGGTTGGCTGAATCAACTAGATGATAAAGCCAATTTCAGGGTCAAATGAAACAACTGTTTTTATATTTCTAAAAATTCTTCCCAAAGACATAGTGGTGGTTTCTTATTGTTGTTCTTTTGAGACAGAGTCTTGCTCTGTCCCCAGGCTGGAGAGCAGTGGTGCAATCTCAGCTCACTGCAACCTCTGCCTCCCGGGTTCAAGCGATTTCTCCTGCCTCAGCCTCCTGAGTAGCTGGGACTACAGGTATACACCGCCACACCTGGCTAATTTTTGTATTTTTAGTAGAGACGGGGTTTCACCATGTGGGCCAGGCTGGTCTCCATCTCTTGATCTTGTGATCCACCCACCTAGGCCTCCCAAAGTGCTGGGATTATAGGTGTGAGCCACCATACCTGGCCAAGACCTAGTATTTTTTAACTGAGTTTCAGAAAATCTAGTTCCACAAACCCCTGAATGAGTTGTCGGAAAGCAACAGCAATGGCCATTCCCCTGTCCTGTACTCACATTGGCTAGGTTTGCTAAGGCTGTAAGACCCCGACTTATTCAATCTGTTTGCTTCTTCAGCTCTGCCACAGGTTGAAAAATAACGTTTCTTTTGCTTATTCCCAGCACACAAATGGAATCATCAGTGGCCAATTTTTTTCCTATAAAAGATTTTAAAAAAAGATTAACAACACCCTGTCACATGGGCAGGTGGGACAGCAGAATCATGGGGTGAAATGAGAAGTAAGATTCCTGGCAACCATGCTGAACCTGGCCTGGAAGCCTGGGGGAGGCTGAGAACAACAGCGCAGTGTCGCCAGCGCCCAGCCTGGGCTTGCGCAGCTCTGCTCTTGTGGGATCGCCCTGATGGCTTCCTGGAAAGCAGCTTTTGTTTTTCCTCTCAGTGGAGAGAATCTTTCACTAGTGGAATAGGGAAATTACTTTAAGAAATTGATGCTCATGAACACACACACTGAGGCGTGAGGGCGTGAGAAACATCCATAGCTAAATTAGCAAAAGAAAATCGATGTAGAAACAATCAGTCAGTTCTTCAAAAAGACAAACCAACTGGAACTATTCATATCACTGTTTTTTGTAGACTGTCATTCTACATCGGACATTGGCAGTGATAATGGTTTGCCCTAATAAAAGCACACATCTGGTATGACTGAAGAAATCTGAGGGGAGTGGGGGCGAGAAAGATGCTGGCAGAAATAGCCACTCAGGAATGAGTGGGGACCAGCCACGTTGGAACCATTAACGAGTATTATACAAAATGTCATGTTTTTTTTTAAAACTTTTCAGTTTATCTGAAGATTTGTTAGAATATGTAATTTACAAAACTGATTTAAGGAAAAACATGCATAGTTCTACAAACATGAACAATTCATTCAGCAGCCAAATCTTCCCCTAAGTCCCAAGGAGGTTGTCCTAACAAATATCCAAAAAATAGAAGGCCCCACTCAAACTGTGAAGGAAACTGCGGGCTGATGCTCAAGATCTCCAGAGCAAAAAGCCTGCACAAAAGAACTTCAGGTTGAATCTAGCAGTGATCATGAGAACATGTCACCCACGCCCAAGCTGACCTTATCCCAGGAATCCAAGGTTGGTTAAATAGCAACGCTCAGAGACCAGCAGGAGTTAGAACATCACACGCAGCTCAGTACTGGACTGAAGAAGGAACCAGCACACTCTACTTCTCCCCGATAGGACAGCATTTTCACCAAGGCAGACGGCCTCCCTCCCCCGACCCCTTACCTCTGCCCCGGGCCTCCTTGAGTTTCACAGTGATCCACTCCATAGCTCTGGCAGAGATTTTGGTTCCAAAGTTTCTATCAAATGGAGAGGGTGCCCCACTCTTTTGGTGGTTAGAGTCATATGAAATATCAGTTATACAGTAACACTTTGCTGTTAAATAGAAATGACGATTTCTATTTCACAGAATTCATGTTTTTATTTCTAGGTCTTTATGGATAGCTGGAACAGAACAAAACAAGATCTGTGATTCCTGTAGCCTGAACTCAGCCTGTTAAGCAAAAGTGTCAAGTGTTTCCCCTGCCCAGTAAGAGGAGAATTTTAATAAATGGAACGAGTCAACTAACAATCTCCAATATCTTAAAATCTTCAATCAGGATTTCATAAACTCATTTGGGGTGGGGAAGGGTCGCAGCTTTAAGAACCTGATAACCGTTGTGGATTCTTTAACAAAATCCTTCATATGCCTACTATTTCATCATCATTTCAGGGGATTCATCAGCTCTCTGGAATAAATTCACGGGCTCTGGTTTAAAAGTATAAAGAATAGGAGGTGGTGAGGAAGGAGTGTGTGCGAGTTAGGAATGCTGGACCCCTGTGTCCCAGGCTCAGCTCATGACATGCGTGTGCCTGCATGCAACTCATTCCAGGTCATTCTGATTTGGGGTGTCAAGTATATTACATGTCTGATAATCCATTTTAAATCTTAGGAAGCTCCAGTTTTTAACTTCATGAAGTGTTTAATTTGAATAAGCATTTCCAAGTAATGGGGATGTCACTGTTTTCATGAAAGCTGACAGTTCCCTTAAAATCCCCATTACTCAAACCTCACCAACAAAAGAATCCTAAAGCTGGTGATGTTTGGCATGACTTAAAAGTTTAGATGTTTTGGCTGGGCACGGTGGGGATCACGCCTGTAATCCCACCACTCTGGGAGGCTGAGGTGGGCGAATCACCTGAGGTCAGGAGTTTGAGACCAGCCTGGCCAATGCGGTGAAACTCCATCTGTACTGAAAATACAAAAATTAGTTGGGTATGGTGGTGGGTGCCTGTACTCCCATCTACTCCGAAGGTTTAGGGCAAGAGAATCTCTTAAACCTGGAAGAGGTGGAGGTTGCAGTGAGCCATGATTGTGCCACTGCACTCCAGCCTGGGCAAGAGAGCAAGACTCTGTCTGAAAAAAAAAAAAAAAGTCTCCCAGCTAACTGGGTGTATGCGTATACTCCAGATCATTTTGTTGTATAGTGACAACATATGCAACACATAATGCGACACAACAAACTGACACAGGATGTCGATGTCACCTAAGCCCAGGTAACAGGGAGTGATGAAGTCCCGTGCTGTGTTGCTCTGTGCCACCCAGAACGCGAATCATCCCTGTGCCCTAAAGTCTCCATGCTGTGGAGACTGCCCCTGAGTCACTCAGTAGCCGCCTTGGTTATCAGATGGTTATCAGTACCCACCCCCTCATGTATACAGGGGGCGGGTACTATCCCCAGGTTCAGGCACCCACTGGAGACTTGGGACACATTCCCTGAGGCTAAGAGGGATGACTATTTCCTTCTTCCTTCATAAACATCAGGTGCTAATTAGAGAAATGATTGTGAGATATCTAAAAGAGTAAGACTATAAAGCAAAAATTTTAGTTGTCTAAATGAGGGCAAGTTTTTAGAGCAATGCACCACCACTCTCTTCTGCATCTGCTCAGCGTGTAGTGCACTCCAGCGACAAAGAAATCACCACTCATCCAGCCCAAAGTTGCAGAGCAGAATCTAAGAACCGCAGTGTGACAGTGGCCGTAAGATCAGCCCTGGTGTCTCACTCACCTGAGCACAAGGCCCCTCTGGATGGTGGTCTTCATTTTCTTCGTCAGGTGCTCCACATTGGACTGGAAAATAGCATTTTGTTAATCAGACAATAAACTTCTGCTAACCACCTACTATGTGCCAGGCCCTGCAGGGCGGAAAGTGCCAACCAGGCGTGGCGGTTAGCGTGGCCAAGGAGGCTGCAAGCTCTCACAGCTTGGGTCTCGGGGAGCCTCCCCCAGGTGGCGAGAGCATGTCTGCAGCGATGAATGTCGAGCGCAGGGCACGGTGAGCAGCCCTCACGGGGGCCACTCGAAACGCCTTCCGGAATCAACAGGGTCCTTCTGAAGATGATAATTCCGTGACTGGCCTAGTGCTCATTCATGGCTCTATTGCTCCTTATTTATTTTCATGACGATGTTCTCTCGGCGCTCTCAGAGGAAAAGAGCAACCTGTGGCCTTTCTATGGAATCTCCTATGACAGCCTGATGAACAGTGTCTGACCAAAGAATTTTGTAGACTCTCATTCACACATAGATTTCTTAAGGCAAAGATTGTGTTAGAAAAGAGTAACAACATCTCAAGATGATCTGATATAGGAGGATTTCAAGAGGGAGGTAATTCTCTAATGACTCATCCTGAGAAAATGGAGATTTTTACATCTAATCAATCTGTCACTGGGCACAGTGGCAGAATTTCACAAAGTAGGAGCCTGGGCGCAGTCGCTCACGCCTGTAATCCCAGCTCTTTAGGAGGGCAAGGCGGGTAGATTGCCTGAGGTCAGGAGTTTGAGACCAGCCTGGCCAACATGGTGAAACCCCGTCTCTACTAAAAATACAAAAATTAGCCGGGTGTGGTGGTGGGTGCTGTAGTCCCACCTACTTGGGAGGCTGAGGCAGGAGAATCACTTGAAGCCAGGAGGCTGAAATTGCAGTGAGCTGAGATTGTGTCACTGCACTCCAGCCTGGGTGACAGAGCGAGACTCCATCTCAACAACAACAAATCATAATTTCTCTTCTTAAGCTCTTGCCAGGTTGAATGCTGGTGAGGCAGGATCTTTGGACAGATTTCTGAAATACGGTCATGAGTCACATAACAGGGGGATATGTTCTGAGAAATGCATTGCTAGGTGACTTCAGTCTTGTGCAAACATCCTACAGTGAACTCTCATAAACCCAGGAGGCAGGGCCTGCTGCGTATCTGTTGTTCCTGACTACAAACCTAAATATCTGGGACTGTTGAATACTGCAGGCAATTGTGTATCTAAACACGTCTAGATGTAGAAAAGCACAGTTAAAAAAAAATATATATGTATATAACATATGTTTTTTAATATATATAATCTTTCTATAAAAGATAAATAACAGTGCACCTGTTTGGGGCAGCTCCAATATCATCTTATGAGACCCACCGCTGACAAAAACATCATGATGCAGTGAATGACTCCACAAGTATTTAATTTGACATGGTGAAGAAATTCGTGGTTCACATGTCACATAATTAGTGACAACACCAAGGCCCTTTTTACTTGATCTATTTGGCTCAGAAACAATTAACATCCTAACCTTTTAAAAGATAGTGCCAGGCCTGGTGGCTCACGCCTGTAATCCCAGCACTTTGGAAGGCCAAGATGGGCAGATCATGAGGTCAGGAGTTCGAGACCAGCCTGACCAACATGGTGAAACCCCATCTCTATTAAAAATACAAAAATTATCTGGGCATGGTGGCATGCGCCTGTAATCCCAACTACTCGGGAGTCTGAGGCAGGAGAATTGCTTGAACCTGGGAATCGGAGGTTGCAGTGAGCCGGATTCATGCCACTGCACTCCAGCCTGGGTTGCAGAGCAATATATAATATATATTTATTTATATAACTAACTAAAGACAATTGTTCAAGTTGCATTTTATCTGCCAAGGCCTGCCATCCTGCATGGCGTTCAGCAACTTTGAACACTGCAGGGTCCAGGCCTGGATTCTGCTGGGCCATCCAAGCAGGGGCAGACCCCGGGCTCGGTGACACTCTTCCATAAAAGAGCCACAGATGCCAAAAAACCACGGCCGTGTGTGTCAGTTTAGAGGCAGACACAGCATCAGAGGCCTCAAGATTTAAAAGAAACTGCAGCAACTTTCAGAGCCAGTCACAGACGTGGGTGGTGACTCTCAGCGGAGGTGCTCAAATCGTTTGTGACAGAAGTGAGAAAACATTAACTACACAACAGACTACATCAAAAAAACAAGCTTGTGTTTCACACAAGAGACTAGAAGGTATCCTCAACCAGGCACGTCCGCCGTCACCTGATACACGGGAGAGGCACCTGGGCAATGCGAAAGGCATCAATCGTGGCGTGTTCTGTAGCACCTCCGTCTCCATGTCCCCTCAGAAAGCAAACCACCCTAGATGCGATGTTTCACTCCACAGCACCGAGTGGATCCAAAGGGGACGGTCCCCCAAGGCCAGCCCCCATCACATACCTGCAGATCCCTGATGTCGAATGGCTCTTCGAAAATGTATGCAGCATCGGCTCTGGCCGTGAGCCCCCCATGTTGGCGAGGTAGCCACAGTAGCCGCCCACGGTCTCGATGACAAACACACGCTGCTTAGTTCCACTGGCAGACTACTTGATGCAGTCGCAGGTCTGGTCACAGAGATCAGTCACTCCAGCCCAGGGCCAGGGTGCACCCACCATCCCAGAGCTCCCTGACGAGTGAGTGCACCAAGGCCTCCCACTGCACCTGAGCATGCGTCCCCAGCATCACACAGGGTTGAAGGATGTGCAGCAGCTGGGATGTGCCCTCAGAGTGGGTGTGAACATGCCCCCACTCCCCCCCTCCCGCCGCGGCAGCCACCTGGAGGTGACCTCAATGACCTGTGGTGGGGGCCTGGCCATCTGCCGCTCCCTTCTCCCAGGCCCCATAGGAGGAGAATGAAAAAATGACCCCACAAGCCAGCTCACTCCACGCTGCTCTCTGTCCCTGCTGAAGCAGCTTTCACCAGACACGGACACCGTTAGGTATGAGCTGAGAAGTTAGGGGGCTCTCACCTGCCAGTTTAGTCCATGGGAACAGCTGTGATCTTCTATTTTCTTCCATTAAAGCTCCCTGTGATTTTTAGAGCTGTGGCCATCTTCCATCCATTGGGGAATGTTACGTTTATAGAAACTACTCAAAGGCAGAGTGTGATTCTTAGACCCAGGTGCCTGGGGAGTCTTTTGGATGCATAGGCATCAGGTCCCCAAGAGAAATGTCTGCCATCCGCCCTCCACAAGGACCCAAGCTCAGCGAGGAGAAAAACAACAGAGAAATGCATCGGCCACCTTCCCACCCACACACCAGTCTGGGCTGAAGCGCCCTCTCCTGGGACTGCAAAACCTCTGCCTAGGCCTCAGCTCCCACCCTGGCACCCTGCAATCTGTTCACACAGACTGGAGACCCATCTATAAAAAACATAAATCTGATCCAGTCATTCAAAACCCTATGCTCACTTCAAGTACATATCAAGCCTTTCTCTGGAATCCCTGGCCCCACCTGCTTCTGATACCAGATCCCGCTCTAGATACAGCCACCCCAGGTCCTCCTGGGGCCTCTGGATATGCCGGCCGCTGTGTGCATTCAGGTACAGTGGTGGGCGGGAGAGCAGCCCCCAAAGGAATCCCGGTCCTAATGTCTGGAACCTGAGAATGTTCCCTCATGCGGTGATAAAGGTGAATCCTGAGGACTACCCAGGTGGGCCCTAAGTGCCACCACTTGCATCAGCAGATGAGGGGTGCAGAGGCTGAAGGCCATGGAGCAGGATGCTGCGCACCCACATGGGAGGAGGCGGCGCCAGGGAACAAGGCGGGCAAGGCCCGCAGCTCTGGGCACCTGAATAGGCCAACGAGGGACTCTCCTGGAGCAAACACTCTGGCCTCAGCCCATGGCTCCCGCCCTCCAGAGCTGTGGGAGAGTATTATTTTCCAGCCCCAGATGTGTGGTCAGGGTCACAGCAGCCACGGGACACACACAGGCACCTTCCTCAGCTCTGACCCAGAGGGAAATGCCATTTCCTCAGGAAAACGCCGCCTGGTTTCTAGGACCACAAAGTTCCCTCTGTCGGGGGCTCTCGGGGCACCCCATGTCCTCTCTTCATAGAAATCACCTCAGAGTCTCTCCCTGCAGTTACCTCGTGGTTATTTGACTTTTAGTCCTCACTAGGCTGCAAGTTCCATGAGGGCAGGAACTGTGGGCTGGGCTCACACCACTGCACCATCAGCAGGACGCGGCCGAGCCCCTACAGCAGGCACTCAAGAAATGCTTGTCTCTGAATGACATAAGCACAGTATTCCCCAGCCAGTCAGCCAGCCGGCCGTCCTGGTCAAGGGCTGATCCTGCAGGATTCCCTAACCGGCCTCCATGGGACTCAGCCAAGAGTAAAAGCATGAAGTGGGGTGTGGACTTGAGACTGGGGGCCACATGAGAGTCTGTGCACCAAAGTTTAACACCCACTGGGAAATTTTCACTTGAGTACTTCGGATATTTAAAAGCGCACTTTTTTGAATAAACACAGGCTTGATTAAACCATTCCGACCTATACTTCGTTTCTTTGGCAGATTCTTTTCCTCCCAAAATAATTGGGTGATGTATTCAAAAGTGAACATGGGCTCTAGTTAGTGGGCCACTTTGCATTGTGTAAAAGCTGAGATGGGGAGAGAAACAGGCAATGGGAAGAGTTCCCGTCTTTGTGCTTAGGAAGGACAGAGGACAGAAGCCCATCAAGAGTCCAAAGAGCCCACAACTGCCTTCTTGAAGGGCCAGTGCAGCATTCTGAGGGTTTCACTGTTCCACCTGTACTGGGTCTCTCTCTAATTGTGATCTAAGACTTAGGAGGCCGTAAGGCTTTAAGACTTGCCCTTTGTCTTAGAGAATCCCGGGCATGGGAAGGAAAATGTGGGTGGGGCATCAGGACCCCCAGAGGCACAAAGCCTCATGGGTTATTTTTCCAACTGAATCTCCCCCGCAGCCCACCCTGAGGTGGAGAATTACTGTCACTCATTCAAAGAATGACATCAGCCGCTTAAAGGCAAAAGAATTCTGCAGGCAAGCAGCTCTCCCAAGAGGCTGATTTGTGCCCCAGCATGTCTGAGTTCTGCTCCCGCCAGGCTGCTGCTGTGGGTGCGTGGAACAGCACAGCCCTGACACCTGAGCCACGCCCCCGACCGTGTGCTCCTCTCAGTGTAAACGCAGTGACAGCTGGGACGGAAGAGTCCGCCTCTGCTGGAGCTCAGATACAGCTTTCCTGAACTCTCTCATTACCTAGATGGCGTCTTAAGCCTGAATTAGCTTCTAAAAATAGCAAGTCCCTCTGGCGGTGCCTGAGGCAATTAGTCAAAGTAGCACTGACAAGAAGGCGGCCGATCCCAAGCGTGGCCCTGCCTGCCTGCAGTGTTTCACGTCTGGACACCTAGAAACTGCTAAAGCAGAGCGAAGCCAGCGATGGCCGGACCCTAACGACATTCAGTGAAGAGGAGTCAAGCGCAGGGCCCAAGGAAGTCAATGGAATGAGCCGCTGCCAACCTCTGTAAAGCCAGTAGAGCATCAGGGAACACGACAGGGAGAAGCCCAGGAGAGAGATGGTACTCAGCTCGAGTGGGAGGCACAGGAGGCTGCAGTCAACCTCACGGCCCCTCCGCTCCCTTCCCTGCACTGGAACTCAGTTCTGAAGGAAGAACCTGGAATAGAACTGCTGTTTTCCGAGGTTCTGTGCCAAGCTGAACTAAGGAGTCTCCAACAGGGCTGCGAGTTTTCACCGCAAACTCTGGAGCTGGTTTGGACGTGAACATCTAAGGTAAAGGCCAGCGGCTGCTCTCCAGGAGGCACCAGGCGGCCAATCCACTGACGTGACCCCACGTGCCAAGGTGGCCACCGTCCCGTCTGCAGCTGACGACCCTCTTGGGTCAGCTTATCAGGGACCAGAGGGGCCACCATGCGGGTGTCAGCACCACGCCCATGACCGGCAGAATCCACTCCTCCCAAAGCACATGTTGGTGAAACTGCCTGCTGAGGAGGGCATGATCTCGGCTCTCTAAAGAACCTCTCGTCTCACCAGGAAGGCTGTGGTTCCAGGCAGCGGCCCCCAGTGGGCACGCCTCTGTCCCAGAGCTCGTACGTACCAGGCACTCAAACACCTTCCTGCAGGCTCCCAAAGCTGACCCTGCAGCCTCGCTAGTCAACGCAGGCAGGAGAGGCAGGCTCCAGACAAATGTTGCTCACCACTACCCTAGTCTAGCGGGGATAGAAAAACGACCCCAAGGACTGGATATATCCTCTCACTTTTAATCAATAAAGACAGGTTCTTCCTAAGGCAGCGAAGCTAAAAAATTTACCCTGTTCTGGCCAGTGTGACCGACATAAAGCCAAGCTAGCAAAGGGTGAGGGGGAAATCTGGCTCATTCTTAGCACAGAAGAAACAGACTGCTAAAATAAATGAAAGAAAGCAATGGGAGGAAATGTTTCTTGCATTTGAAACATCAACTTGCTTTGTTCAAGAGGTTTAAGACACACGTAAGCCATGCTTAACACACACGGCCGGCTGTTTCTGAAGTCAGTGTTTCTGGAACAAAAGCCTTGGCCTGCCCCAGTGAACATTCACACTGAGCACACTGTCGCGAGGCTGCTTGGCCAGCCAGCAGGGGGCAGGAGAGCGCCACAGGTGCCATGTGGGGTCCCTGCAAACCGGCCTCACTCCCTGAGTCAAGGACCGTGCCTCCTGCCAATCCAGCGGCTTCCTCCAAGGGGAAGCGGCCTCTTCAGCTGCCACCGCACTGACTTCAGAAGGCTCAGCCAATGGAACAACAGATTCAACAGAGGTCCATGTTGTTAAAGGAAAACTTCTGTTACCAGGCAACCTTAGTATCAGATTCAACGTAAAATAGCCAACAAGATCGTTTCCAAACCAACATGCTAGTAGTGCCTTATCCTTCAATGCTGCTTAAACACGGAGAAGAATGAGGAAAAAAGAGCATGGCACTTCTTAAAAAATAACCTCTTCCAGGTTCCTTTCACCCATATCATAAAGACTTACAACTGTGGATTCCCTACAGGAACATGGAGTGGGGGTGGATCCCCACGCTGACCCAGCCTCCCCCTAGGTCAGTCACCCCCCCTCACCACGGGGTTCACACCTCTCCAGACACTGTCACCTCAACAAGGAAAGGTGGAGTCTCTGAGCTCTCTTCACAGGGAGCACCCGAACGGGAGCTAGAGAGACAGACACACCCACAACTGCTATAAAATCCAGAAACGCAATACATATTTAAGGACTTCATTATTAGTTATTTAAAACTTGAAGAACAAAGTGAGCCTGCTTTTAACCTCTCTGCCACAATAACACCGTGTACGTCTGTCTTCTACCGTTTGTTCCTTCTCCAGCAGCTGTCGCCTGGCTGGCCGCCTGCAGAAGAGGAGCCTCCGGTACTCCTGGGAGGCCCTCGGTAAAAGCGTGAGCACCACGATCATATCTCAGGACGCTGCACACTTTAGGGTCGACCACAGACCACCATTGCCAATGCGTGGAAGGCACTGAATGGGCCTCCTGCTCTTCGTAAAGCACCTCTCGTAAGCTATGTTGTGTTGAAAATTTTTAACTGCAGTCCAACACATACTTCTTTGTTTCTGTCTTGTTTTTATCCTAGAGGCATATTATTATGGAAAATTAAGTTTGCAAGTGTGAAGGGTTTTCTGAAAATCGACTTCTAATCCTGGAAGGACAAAAAAAAAAAAAAAAAAAACTGTGCCAGATGTGGTGCTTACGCCTGTAATGTCAGCAGTTTGGGAGGCCGAGGCGGGCAGATCGCTTGAGCCCAGGAGTTTGAGACCAGTCTGGAAAACATTGCAAAACCCTGTCTCTACTAAAAATACAAAAAAAAAAAAAAAAAAAAAAAAAATTAGCTGGGCGTAGTGACGTGTCTATTCCCAGCTACTCAGGAAGCTGAGATGGGAGGATCACCTGAGCCCAGGAGGTAAAGGCTGCAGTCAGCCAAGGTTTGCGTCACTGCACTCCAGTTTGGGCGACAGAGTGAGACCACCTCTCAAAAAAAAGCAAAAACTGTATAAATCAGTACAGAAGGGAACTGGCCAGGCACGGTGGCGCACGCCTGTAATCCCAGCATTTTGGGAGGTTGAGGTGGGCAGATCATCTGAGGTCAGGAGTTTGAGACCAACCTGGCCAATATGGCAAAACCCCATCTCTAATAAAAATACAAAAATTAGCCGGGCATGGTAGTGGGTGCCTGTAATCCCAGCTACTCAGGAGGCTGAGACAGGAGAATCACTTCAACCCGGGAAGCAGAAGTTGCAGTGGGCCGAGATTGCACCACTGCATGCCAGCCTGGGCAACAAGAGCAAGAGTCCACTTCCAAAAATAAAAAATAAAATAAAAAAATTTAAAAAAAGGGAGCTAATGCTTTCCATTTAAGAGAAGGGAGAAGAACATTCAGTATTTACACATCTCACGCACACATCTGCAGTGGTGCCCTGAAGTATTCAAAGATACACGTTCCTACAAACATAGCTCAAAACCACTCACCAAGTTACATGCTAAAAGCACATGCATTGGAAGAATGCTACATTATATTTTTTAAGCATCTGTATCCAATATTTTAGCATACTGGCAGTTTTACCTTCAGGTGCTGTATGCCTAAATTATTACATGTTTAGTCATTTATTTTAGAATTTATGACTTGCTTTAGACAAAAGAAATATATTTGAACATAAGCTACTAACTTAATGACTTAGGGGAAAAATTACTAAATTAACTTAGAAGTTAAACTTTGCAAACTGAATTTGTTGGACCTCATGTAAGCTAGATCATCAGTTTTTTAAATTGTTGTGTGTTTCCCTTGAGGATGGAAGTCTCTTTTCTCTCATGCACTGTGCACACCACTGCAGCCCACGTCTCTCGTCCACTGCACCACAGTGCGACCTGCAATTCACCCTGTACCACGCCTTCCACACCTTACCTGAAAGTCACTAAGTATAACCAAGAAGGAAATGAAAAGCAGATAAATGACCTGCACCCCCACATCTAGCATGCAAATGTTAAACGTTCATCCAAGTAAAACCAAAAACCCATGTAAGCTCACGATTGTAACTGGTAGAGTTATGTGCATGGCAATTGAAAGTCTCAAGAAAAACAAAGTTTATACAAAAAGACATCTGCAAACATCGACAGTGCAGAGAGGACTTCACTCTGCATCCAGCCTGTCCTGGAAGCCACGGCCAAATGCCAGGCTGTAGAGATCCGAAAAGCAGGAAAAAAAAAAAAAAAAAAAAAAAACACGTGTTGAAATGTGTACAGTCTTAGCAATGTACAAATTCGATGTAGGATGCTCAGAAACCTTGAATTTCCAATCAGAAAACAGGAACATGAGCAAGTTCCCCAGCAGCACCCACCTGCTGCCTGTGGCACGTGTAACAGGAACGCAGGCCACCTCTGGGGGGACAGAGGCTTCCTGGTCACATTCGCTCTGGCAGCCGCACAGCTGGCCCTGCCACAAACACCTAATACTGAAGAACCACCCGCTCCCTGGGCTTTGCTCACTCTAGCCGAGAGAGCATATTTACAGAGTATATTATCAACTGAGTCCTCGTTCAATGCGCCAAGCTTGTTGAAGGCAGGGCAACCTCATTCCTGGCCCAATTAAGTGAGCAGAGCAAATGCCCCCAGTTGGACGGCACTCAGTCATGACAGCAGCGGCCACTGTTCACAGGGCACTGGCTTCGTGCTTGGAACAGTTCCAAGCATCTTCTTTCTGTCGGAGGAATGTGCACTACAACCCTGTGGGGCCATTTGCAACGTCCACCAGAGTTCTGAGGCAGCCAAGTCCAGGCTGTCTATGGGCCTCCCCGTGTGGCCGTCCACGTCCCCTGCAGACCAGACCTCACTGCAGGGACCGCAGGGACCGTGGGTTCCAGGGCTGCCTTGAAGCACATGCTCCCTTCGTCACCTCTTCCTGGCCCGACATCAACCCTGACCACTGCTGCCAACACTTTATTTTCTCATGGCTCCTGAGGGGCCCTATTCTTTCTGCCCTTCCCTGCTCCTGGCTTGGAGGATGCCCACATCAACGCCAACGCTCACGTAATCACCACCCCTTCCATGGGACTTCATGCCTAGGAGTCTCAGTATCAGAAAGTCAGATTCCTGTGCTTGTTGGAGAATTTCTTCCCATCGTGGAAGTCGAGGAGATTCAATTCTAGGTGCCTGCAATAACCTCATTTCCACAGCTAAGCAACTTCAGTAGTAGCACAAAACAAAAAAGTTTTTTTTAAACTTATTTTATACAAGCTAAATACAATTTAATTTTTACATCCACGTTCTCATCAGCTCCCACCTGGTGAGCAGGCGAATAGTAATTTTCGAAGAAACAAATTGTTCCATTATTTTAACACCTAGCATTATCACTATTAAGCAAGAATTATCCCAAAAATACACGATCTTGTTCTCACATTCAAAAATTGATTGTCACATAGTGAAATAGCACTTACTGCAAAGGAATGTTTCTTTTCAGGTTTCTGTTCTGGGGGGAAAAAAGATTTCTGGCAAAGAGATAAATATTAATTATGTAACTATCCAAAATGTGTCAGAGAAAAATAATGTCATCCAATTAGTTCTTTGAAGTGTTACAAATGCAGCTCAGTTTTAATAGTAATTCGTCCATAATTATCAAAAGAATCTTTAAAAATCATAATACTGAAAGAATAACCATAAATGGATACAAAACACAAAGCAGAAGAGTTAACATTTGGGGTAGGTTTTGGCCCATATTTTTAACATATGCATAGTTACTTACTTAGCTGAAGTATATCCCTCTCCTCCTAGGCTCTTCAAGCCTGATTTTCAAACATAGACTGGCTTTTGGTTCATGAAGGCAGCTTTAGAAGATGTCAGGATCGGGCTGGGTGCAGTGGCTCAAGCCTGCATTCCCAGAATTTTAGGAGGCCAAGGTGGGCCGATCACTTGAGGTAAGGAGTTCGAGACCAGCCTGGCCAATATGGCAAAACCCTGCCTGTATTAAACATTTTTGTAATTAACCAAGCGTGGTGGCACACACCTATAATCCCAGCTACTCAGGAGGCTGAGGCAGAGAGAACTGCTTGAACCCAGGAAGCGGAGGTTGCAGTGAGCCAAGATGGCTCCACCGCACTGCAGCCTGGGCGACAAAGTGAGACTGTCTCAAACAAGAACTTAGCCCTCAGGAAAGGCTGTGAGCATCCCCGGCCCCAACCAACCCAAGCAATCACATGGTAATGGTTATCATCTGATTTTGACACAATAAAGTTCTATTCTCCTCTGTAAACACAATGGTAAACAGTTGCCATCAGCACACAGAAACTCCCAGGACCCAGTAACACCGGACTAGCAAGATTAATGGGCCACGTATGCAGGGTTCAGCTGCAGAAAGTCATGGCACCAAGAATGGTGTGTGCTCAAACCAGTCCCCACCTAGGCAAACCCTTCTCCTTTTCCCCACTGGATTCATCAAATCAAATCTCGCTGTCCTTGGCAAATGTACCATTAATTTATTTACTGCCCAGAACAAAAGCACACTTCCAATTAACATGACAGCCCCGCTATGATAGAACAGCCTTAATTCAGATATGACGTGGAGAAACAGAGGGAGGAGGGGTCGAGGGCCATTCTGGAATCCGCAGCTGTTTTCTGGGGAAAGCCTCCGTCCCACCCGAGCCTGACACTCATGCCACACTGTCCCCGTGGTGTCTGAAAGCTCCATGAAGACAGGGTCACTCTGACCCCTTCACACCCACAATGCCAAAGAGGAGCAGGTGCTCAGGAAAAGTCTCCTGCTAGTGCTGAAGACAGGAATAATTCCTCGTGGTGCCCAGAATGTCAGGAGAAAACAAGGTACCATGTGGATGCCTTCCAGGTGAATTTTGGAATGACTCTACCGAATGCCACTCATCCTTTTTCAGAACAAAATCAATACCGGAAAACATGTGTCACCAGCAGAGAGATGGTCCCTTTGACGGCTCACAAACACACCTATGTTACACTGAATTTGTCTCAAAAGTCACCCTCTCTGTGCTAATGTAAAAAGTCTCCTTTATTAACCAGTAGCCTTTCCCATCTGGTGCTTTTTAACAAGACGGTCCTGTAACACTCAGGTATTGTCTAAAACGTCAAAGGGAAGCCTAGAATCCTCTTCTGTGCAGCTTCACTGCAAAGTATTTTGACGTGAGCCAAATCATGCTATTCCTACACCTCGATAGGAAACTCAGTGCTTCCTATCAAGGAGATGCAGCATGATTTCTGCTAGGCACAGAAACTGGTGGGGTGGGGATGGGGTTGAGGGAACATTACATAGAAAGCACACCCCGATAATCACCTGCATGAGAGCCACACTGGCCAGCAAGCCCCGGTCGGCTCAGTCTCTGCACAGTCACAGGTGTGAGGCCTACACAGGGCAGACACCTGGTACTGCTGACCCCCCAAGGTTGTGGCCTCTGCCCCTTCTCTGCTGCCCATCAGTTCCAAGCTTCTGGCAACACCGCCTGCTGCCCCCACTGCCTCATCGACTCTTCGTGAAGAGCAAATGTTGCCAGGATAGCTTGTGAGTACATGTGCCAGGAAAGCAGCATCCGACTGACACTGAAACCCCGTTCTCGCACCCCTGGCAGCTCCCTTGCCCCCGATGTGTACATGCTTACAGGCTCTGTCTCGTGGAAAACTAATGCAGACTCAATGTTGAGTCAGAAATACACAAAGAGAGTGATGGTTAGGAACTGCCTGCCTGTCCCCCAAAACACAGGTTGAAATCCTCACCCTCAATCATCACCTTTGGGAGGTGATGAGTTCCCGAGGCTGGAGCCCCATGAATGGGGTTTGTGCCTCAGAAAGGAGCCCAGCAAATGCATCACCCTCCCACTGTGTCAGGGTCAGAGAGAAGGTGTGTGTGAACCAGGAAGGGGCCCACACCAGAACCCACCCGTGCGGCACCCTGATCCTGCCCTTCCAGCCTCTATAACTGTGAGAAATTCCTGTTGTTCATAAGCCACTCAGTCAATGGTGTTTCGTTACAGCAGCCTGAACTGCCTGAGATGACGATGCTTCACTGTCCTATAGAGACGGCTACTCCCCTCTCCCAGAAAGAGGGGTTTAATTAAAATCCCTGTCTCTCCTCGCCGCCACCACAGATCTCATTCCCCCACCCAGTAAGCCAGCAGTTGCTAGGATTAAAGGAAAAGGAGGATCATTTTAGATCAGCCCCTCCATGTCGGTCTGAAGCCTTTGACTTTGCCCACTTGCACAGTGGCTGTGTCACCGGGTTCCCCATGCCAGCTCTGCAACTGCACCGGGTCCCAGGCTCTGCGCAGACTTCTCCAGTTGCCCATCCAGCACACCCATTTCCCCTTCTCCTTTGCAGATTATCCTTCAATATCCAACCACCCTCTCTGCAACCCAAGGCCTTTTGATCCAGCCGTGCACTGGAGTCCTTGGCTCAGGTAACCCAGGCCCAAGCCGTTGGCACCAACGATCTACTGGTTGTGGGGTCTGCACAGCCACTACCTGCCCCAGCCACACCAGGGCCTGGGAGGGGAGGCAGAGGAAGCTCTGAAGCTGCCAATAGTCACGCGGGGACAGGGGTCCTTGGGATGAAGAGGATGTCATGGAAAGAAATTCAGAGAAAGAGCCCGAGGGCTGGACGGGTCATGCCCAAAGCCTGCACTGCTGAGTTTTCCAGGTTTCTGAACTCAATCGCTGACCCACATACCACATGTTTCCTGAGCGCTGACCCCACGTGGCATTGGATACGGCAATAAAGCAGGACCCCCACCTCCCCCTTGCCCCCCACATACACGGGCCTCCGTCCTGGCAGGAAGTCAGGCCTGGGCACCCAGCTGGCACAGCGAGCCTGAGAATGGGGCCATTTCAGATGGACAATGAGTGCAGCCTTGCCACAGCGCAGCAGTCACCTGAACTGCCACAGCCAGGCTGAGTCCGGATCAGCCTCACAGAAACCTGACCCTCTCAAGGGCACGGCTGAGCTCATTAGGGACAGACACCGTCTCCTGCTTATTTCCAACACTTTCTCTGCATGTCTAGTTACAAACGGACGACACAGTCTTGGAAACACAGATCCTAAGCCTCCCCCTGCTCCTCTCCTTGGTGCCATTGACGGGGAGGGGCCGGCATGGCCGTGAGGCCGCACACCCACAGCCACCCTGCCGCTGAGAGGTGGGCCTTTGACGGTTACTTCTGCCAAAGAACCCGCTCCATCTTGGAGCACGCCATGGCGGGTGGGAAGCTCCATCCGGAGAAACAGCGATGCTTCTCCCCAGGGCCAACGGAGGGCACCCCCACCCTGCATTCAGCAGCTTACTTACATTCTGGAAAACATCCGAATGAATGGGGAACATTAAAATGAAAAGAAAATTTAGAAGGCTGTGTGAAGTCTCAGCGAGTCCAAAGGTTTCTGAACCAAGACTGCTGGGGTCGACGAGCTTACAGGGAAAGTTTCCACACGGGCTTTCAACAAGCAACACTCAGCAGAGAGCACCACGCTCTGGGGAGAACCTGAGACACCACAAAGTCACATCAGAGCCAACAGTAACTGAAATACAGCGCTCTACTAAGATGTGCGTGTTACCTGCAGAAAGTTACCAGACACTAAGACGAGGGAAGAAAAGGATCAAGTTAGAAACAAATGTAAAGTAATTTCTGCATACAAAAAAATTCTATATCCACTGGCTTCCTTTACTGGGAGTAACAACTTTTATAGAAGATGCACATCCCAGTTGGAAGGAGTCTGGGTTTTCCGTGGGGAGACACAAGGGCTCTCCAGGAAATGTGAGCCCTTTTTCACTGGCTGAGCTGTGTGCCCTGAGGCCACCCTGGCCTGCCTGAGCACCTCCCTGCTCTGCCTCCAGCCAGCTCCTTCCGGCACTCACCCCACTGCTCCCAGAGCCTGCGCTGGCGCAGGGTCTCCTCTTCTGCTGCTGTCAATCTTCTGCCAAACTTTCACTTTACGGCAAATAAGTTGGAAACTGAAAAGTTATCAGACCCCTTGGCTTTTTAAAAATTTGTCTTCTCAGAAAACAAAGATGTTGCCCCCATCTGCATGTTCATGAATATGTGTTTTTATATATTTTTAAATCAATACTTATGAGAGCATGCACTGTTGGCTACATTCAGTTTAATTACATTTGATTTAAGAAGTTTTAAATTACGTGAATTCAGGTACTCAAAATTTAAGCCCTCTGACATCTATTAATCAAATGGAAATAGGACAGGTAGATATTAGAAAAATCAAGAAGTGTTTAATATAAATCCTGGACTTTTAGATATTTCCACAAATGTAATGTATATATCAGTACACAAACTTGAGCATTTTCACAAATCTTTGAGCTCAAATTCCATTCTTAACTTTTACAGGTAAATCAATATCCATATGTGATTTTAAGTAGCTCAAGCATCAGCTCTTAAAAACAACCAGAAATGCTGCGGGCCAATTCCACCGAGTAGCAAATAAGAGAACTGAACCCAACAACCCAGGTACCTCCCCTGAGGCATATGGAACATGAGGATTAGGAGCAGCCTTTGGTTTCTGAGGTGCCCAAGAGTGGGGACTCCTGACTCCCCAAGTCTATGAAGACCACAGTGATAAGGAAAACTGGTGTAAGAAAAAAAAAATCATCCCTGCCGGCTCCCTGCCATAGGCTTACAGATCTCACTTCCTCTCTGCACCCCAAAGCCTGACTCCTAGAGAAGCTGGTCAGTATACAGGATCCTGGCTATTCTGGCAGTGCTCAAGCTGATGCTGTAATTAACTTTGTAGTGAGTTACTTAATGCAAAGGTTTAACTTCTGAGTAATTTAGATATGTGTACTCTAACAGGGAAATCCTGAGCGTAGAACACAGGCCACACCTTCACACAGATGCTATCTGGCTAGCACTTTGTTTGCCTTTTCAAGAGATGTTTTTAAAAGCAGTTTTCAGTTCACAGTAAAATCAGGAGGGAAGTACAGAGTTCTCACATATCTCCTTCCCCAGCACAGGCAGAGCCTCCATCATTCTCCTGCCCCTACCGGACCATCACGTCTGTACGACCGACAGACCCGCATCAACACGGCACCACCACCGAGTCCACAGCTCACATGAGAGCTCAGCCTGCTGCTGCTCACTCTGTGGGTTTCACAGATGTGGAACGGCATGGATCCCCTATGAAAGCCCCACCCGGAGTGGCTTCCCCACCCTACACATCCCCCTGTGCTCCTCCCCATTCATCCCTCCCTTCACCAACCCCTGGCAGCTGCTGACCATTTTACTGTCTCCACAGCTTTGCCTTTTCCACACTGTCCTGTGGTTGGACTCAGACAGCAGGCAGCCTTTCCAGATTGGAGACTCACTTATCCCAGTTTCTGACATAACACAGTTTATCCATTCGCCTACTGAAGCGCATCTTGGTTCCTTTCTAGTTTTGGCAATTATAAATAAAGCTGCTGTCAACATCTGTGTGCACATTTCCACAAGGAAGTAAACTTTCAGCTCCTCTGAGTAAACGTCCAGGACCATGATTGCTCCTGCAGTTGGAGTGCTTAATTCCACGGAAAACTGCCACGCTGCCTCCCACCGCAGCTGCCCCACTTCCCCCAGCGATGAGTGAGGGTCCTGATGCCCACACACCCACCAGCACGACATGGTGTCTGAGTTCCAGTATTGACCAGGCTGCTGGGTGCGCAGTGGTGCCTCGCCCTACGACATAAGATGTGGGCCATTTTTCCACGTGTAGATTTGCCATGTGTGTATCTTCTTTGTTGGGGTATATCTGTCCAGGTCTTTGGCCAATTTTTAATCAGGTTGTTCATTTCCTTGTTGCATTTTGAGAGTTCCTTGCACGGTTTGGATAACAGCCTTTATCAGACGAGTCTTTTACAGATACGTTCTCCCCATCTGTGGCCTGCCCTCTCATGCTCCTGAGAGTTTTATTATAAAAAACACTTTAGACAGAAGATGGACCTCCCAGCCCACCACGGTTCTCATTTTGGCCGTGGTCACCACCTTCCCAGCCCTGGTTCACACCTTTCCACGATCTGTTCGTCCTATGGGGGTCGCTCCATACGAAGTCCCTAACACATCTCCAATGATGGCAACATAAAAGCAGGCAGTTTGCAGGTAGGAAGGAGCTGATGGAGGCTGGAGCAGCGTGTGAAGGCCAGCGGCTTCATCCCTCAGGGACAGGCAGGCCTCTCAGATGTCCCTCTGGGTCACCTCCCAAATGAAGTACCTGCCTTGGCCATGGTCAGGAAGCCGGACCTGGCCCAGATATCAGCATATTTGACCTAGCACGGCATTTACAGGTAAGCCTCCGTAACTGGAAACTACTCTGGTGAGAACACATTTTCATTATCAAGGCTTATTAATTAAGAAACCAAAGAGCAGTGCCTGGAGTGAGGATGCAGGGACTCTGCGTGACCCACACGCTCATTTCCACCTGGCACAAAGGACCCTGGAGTGAGGGTGCAGTGCCTGCTCTGAGTCACCAGCACACTCGTCGTTTCTACATAAATAACCCTGTGAGTCTGTCACAGCACTTTTTAGCCTAGACTTAAAAATTCACAGCCCAGGAAACTCTAACCATTTTAGGAACCTGAGGGGTGGGCCAAGGGGATCTCACAGAGTTTGGTGCTTACTGTGGGGTCACAAAAGGGCGGCTGGGGCTTCCTGCAAGCACTCCCGGGAGGCTGTGCACTGGCCCAAGGCTGGTTCCACCTCCTGTCCTCGGTTCTCATGCCCAGCAGTGACAGGAGCCCTCCTTCCGGAGCAGTCCTTGGCTCCAGGCCCTAACGTCCATGTCCAGGCCCCTGGCGGGGCAGCTTCTACCCCAGGGAGGCTGGGACTGGAGACAGCCTGGAGCTCTAGGCAATCCTGGCAACCACCCCTGCTTCCCGAAGTGGCTGCAGACAAACTCCTGCTTCCAAAACCTGGCACAGGCTGTGTGAGGCCTGGAACGTGGGAGGCGCACTTCGCAGGGTCTCTGCTCAGATGCAAAAGCAAGGCTAAGAGCAGGAAAATTATTTAATTACCCTCATGGTCACCAAATAAAGTCATAGTCACTTAGACCTATGTGTGACTAGAAGTATACACATTATAGAAGGGTATATAAATGTAAATACATATGTTTATTTTCCTTTTATATACCTTACATATATATGTATACGTGCATGTGTATACAACACTGATGATAAACCATAGTATTTCAAATCTCAGTCACAAAGATCTCAGAAACAAATTACTATCCTTAAATCCTAAACAAAGATGTAACATTTTACATTCTTGTGAACAAAACGTTCTCATTGACATTTTATCTTAAAAACTAAGAACGCATTGCGCTCTCTCAATTTCTTTTTTAAATAATCACTTTCACTGAGAGATTCTGTAACTTGCTACACCCACCCCTTGATTTCCAACAATAGCTCATTAGTTTAAGAAAAACTGCTCTACTGGACTTTCACTATTTTAAAGCGTAATGATGTCTATCACTCTATACCCAAGAATATAAAGATGCCCGTGCAGATGTTTCCAAAGCAATTCAGATGAGATGGTCTAGACACAGAGTTTAAGATAATAATATTTTCAAAAAAAAATCACATTTTCAAGGGCAGAAGATCCAGACCAAATCCAGGATGTTCTGAAGGGGTCACCTTATATTTAAATTATTTCATGTATTTGTAATTTGGGTGGAACACGACATCCTTAAAGATAACAAAATAATGCATCACAGCCCTTAAAACCCACAGCATAACATCTCTTTTCTTTTAAATACACTTAATTTTGTCACATTTTCATTTTATAATTTCAAAATTTCTAAAGCTCCTAAAGCCTCAAATCGAGATAGAATTTGACTTTACCAATTCCCAAAGTCACAAGCAGGTTCTATGTCCACAGCTATTTGGAATGTGGTTTCTGATGGAAGCTTCTATGAACACACATGAAATCCCTCTGGACTGCAAAGGCTGACTCAACATGTCTCAGAATGAAACATGTTGTGATGGACAGTTGTGATGGACAACAGAACAGATACTAATTACTAAACCAACGGGAAAGTCTACAGCACTTCCCATACAAAACAAATGCAAAGTGTTTGAGGAAAAGTCTTTCCAACTGAAAATATCAGAGCTGATTGGAACAAAGAAGATTCTGAAGATGCTCCTGGCTGCTTTACAAGACTTCAGAATTTTCCTCATCTGCAAGTGAAAATGAACCTCCTCTTTTCACCCACTGAGGATAGGGAGAGAACAGGGTAGGATAACAGACCTTCAAACACTTCATAGGGGGAGAAAGCAAGACCGGTCAGCCCGGTACACCCATCAGCACACCCACACGAACTGCGCAGATGACTAAGCTAACTCTGCGATGGCCGGGCATGTCAACGAGACAGCTGGGCACGGGTGACCTGCCAAGAGACAAGATGGCCAAGTTTGGGCGGAATCCCTGGAGGGTGGTCACTCCAGGGCCTCTCAGGTCTCTGCCCAGGAATCTGCATTTCGAAGTAGCCCAGATGAGCTGCTGCCCAGAGGCCCTTAGCAGTCATGGCTCACGCAGGCAGTGGAACCCTGCACGCCGCCTCCTCCTGCAACGCCTGGCGAGCGTGGATTTTTCTTAATTGATGGCACCGCGCTCTTCTACGCCTATTCTCACCATTGGTCGCAAGTTTACTGAACTTACAAACCTAACAAGAGAAGCGAAGTACAAGGGAAAGCATCCACCTGAAACAGAACTGACCAGGGCTCGCGTCAGCGGACACAGCAAACAGTGCATATCTGTGCACGGCTCACCACTCAAAGCCCACAGCAGCGCAGTTTCTACTCAGAACATCCGGGTGGCTGTGGGCAGGGAGAAGATGCTGCACAGCTGTTTCTATGCTAAATACTTAAAGGTGTGAATTTTACTACATGTAGAAAAATGTGTGTTTAGCATACAAATGTGTGTATTCATGTTAATTACATGAAAACACGAAATCCAGGTGTTTCGGTTCATACCACTGTGGAGAATTTTTGGTTTTCATACAACTGCCCAACTGGGGCCCAGAACCAACACCCACCAGCTGTGTCAGTGTATCTGTTTTACTGTCACACACCAGCCCTACACCCCCCCTACAAAAACATCATGGCACTTTAATAAATTAATTTTACAACATAATTACAGACGACTTGTGGTCCTCTTCAAAGAGATTGCAGCATGTGAAGGGTTTCAAATACAAGTCTGTTCTGGGTCTCCTGATCTCAGGACCCGTCCACACTGGTGGCTTTAACGGTGTTTCATGGAAACTTCTGGAAGGCGTGTGTGTTATGTCTAAGAGCAAACTGCCGTTCACACCTCAGCACGGTGTGCCTCTTCTTTCCTCCATCCCACAGGCACCGTTTTCTCCCAGGGAGCTGGTGCTGTGCCCTGAGGCTCTGTCCCACCAGTCCCTGGTGCCACTGTGGAGAACCAGCCTCCGTCTGTCCAGGTGTGTTGTGCAGAAAGCAACTCATCCAAATCTGTTTTAAGAACACACATTTGCGACGCCTATAGGCCTCAGAAGGTGGAGGCAGACAGGATAAGGGCAGCTGTCATAGGGGCTGAAGATCAAGCCCATCTGTCTGGAGACTGATAGGTGCTGTCTGCAGTGAGCCACCGCACATTTAGCGAGGCTGTCTGGCTCCTCACCTCCGCCAAGCCTCCACCCGTGGCGTCTGGCCTGGATTCTCCGGCGCCTGCAAGGCCTTCACCTGGTTCATAACTCAGCTCACAAAGGCCTCCATATAAATGCCCCCATACCGTGGCAAGGACGGGCGGTGGTCGCACCTGTGGTCATTTATCCTCTCTGCATCTAGCTCCTCTCCCTGAGGCAACAGCACCTCTGAAGTCACAGGCTGGCCTCCCATCTCTCCCCCATCCTGGGCTACTTGGTGTGTTGCTCTGCTTCACACTCCTCAGCAAATGCTGATTAGCCAGAATCACCCAGAAATCTCTTAACCTTGATTCTGGCTGCTTTTGTAATTTGTAGTATTTGTACTTCTGGTGTGATCTGAGGAACAACAAATTTTAAAATTAGAGATGTGGTGTTTAGTCTATCCTTTCTACTTGCAACCTTGAAAATTCCAGTAGCAGCAAGGGTTTGTTGAAAGTAACTTTCACCAAATAGAACCTATTACAAATGTACTACAGGGTATCAAATAACCACACAGATGTAAATGAGATGCAGACACAGATATAAAATCCAATGGTTAAACCAGATTGAGAAATGGTTGCCAGTTTGTAGGACTTCTAAAACTTGACATAAATGTTGGCTAAGGGGTACAAGATGTTAGAAGATGAGTGAGATGCTTGCCCTAGAACCACAGGCTCTCTCCTCTTTACAGCAGAAAATCCATAAGGAAGTCAAATCTGAAAGAACTAGGTACCGTTGAACGGCATACTCAGCCATCCGTCCCCATCCCTGGGCCAGCTGCGGTGAGTGCAGCCAGTCATTCACCAACATCCATCATCCATCCTCCAGGTCATGGCTACACTTTATTCCCAGCTCCTTGTCATTATGTAGATTAGGTAAATCATGGCCACTCTCACCCTAAACCTTCCCCCGCCCCCACTGCACCAGTGTGGCAATCGCCCAGTCCCAACCACAGCAAGGACAGCCGTGTCCATGGGAACGCAAAGCAGGGGTCTGGAAGGAACCTGGATCCCTGAATACCTCATGGAGTAGTCACCAGTCAGGAACTTCCTCCCTGAAGGGTTTGCAAGAGAGAAAACCTCCTTGGTTCCTCAAGCTACAATACTGCAGAATCTCTGGTCACAGCATCCTTACCTACCCTCATCAGGAGCTGTTCATGCTCATCAAGACATGAGAACAAAACTGCAGTAGCACAGTCACACACACCCAGAACGCAGACCACCTGCCGCTCACCTTCATCGTATTAACACCAAAAAGCCACCGTAGTGGATATCCTGGATGTGGACACTCGGCGGCTTTTTGCTGGAGATGCGCTTGGTGCATTTGTCGCACGACCATCTTGGCATCAGGA
Source organism: Macaca fascicularis (assembly GCF_037993035.2). Lineage (NCBI taxonomy): Eukaryota > Metazoa > Chordata > Mammalia > Primates > Cercopithecidae > Macaca > Macaca fascicularis. Next base: position 3,687,263 of record NC_088383.1, on the reverse strand, counting down.
TGGGCTGCGCAGATGGCAGCTGTGCACGTCACAGGGAGTCTTATGCGCTGGACTCTCGGCCAGCTTCCAGCATCAGTGCCCGCAGGGTCCTCTCCTCTGGGAGCACATGCTTGGACACCACAGTGTCCTGTGGATCCACACAACCGTGCTGTGTGCCACAGGAGCTTGGAAAGTACCACTGCATCAATGCATCCACAGGTGAGGCCGGGGGCAGAGGCCAACATCAAGCAGTTACGGTCCTCCATGGGGCTGGCGTCCAGGCAGGAAGGCGGCTCAGCAGCTCTCTCACTGTGGAATATCCTAGGTCCCCATATGAACAGAACCTAAGTAACACACAAGAAACAATAGGAACGAGAACACGACCGGCAGATTCTGAGATGAGCAAGCTGGGCTGATCATGAGACACCTGATGGGGACGGTGCCGGTGCCAGTGCCAGTGCCCCTCCTGTGAGGAGGACAGTGCTGCCAGCATCTCCCTAAAACCAGCCGAAGTCGAGTTAGACTCGAGGCTTCCCAGGAGTGGGCAGATCCATTCAATCCCAGTCTGAACCTTCTACGGCATCTCATGGCCCTCATCTCACAGATGGGAACCCGGACACTGCACAATAGACCCGGCCCCAAGCCTCCGTTCCTTCCTCTATACCACACCCCAGCACAGTGAGCACTTAGGGACTGGGCATTCATGTAAAATACTGCTTAAAACTTCTGATTTAGAAAGTGTTTAATTCCTACTCATAGAGTTCAAAGTGTTCTGTCCTAGGAGGCAGCAGCTGTAATTAAGCATGAGAAGGGATCAGAGTGGTGCCAAGTATTAAATATTCATCTAAATCTATTCACCACTTTGCCACTCTCCTGTCACCTGCTTCATTTTGTCCTTAAAAGACAATAGTTAGGTCTCAAAATAGACAACCTGTTTTACTGAATGCTTAGCTGTAAAGGAACAAGCTACATATCCAAAAGGGAGATATGGGAAAACAGAAAATGTCCACGAGCGATTGGGTGGGAGGGCAGCTGCAAGAAGCACCTGGCTCTGTTGCGTTTTGAGCCAGCCACGTGGGCTGGACAGCTCACTTAGCCACTGAAATTACATCATCTAAGATTTTTGTTGCTGTTACTTTGATAAATTCTCCCTCCTGCTATGGAGTAAGGTTTAGCTTGCTTTGTTTTATTTTTTTGAGTCAGAGTCTCACTATGTCACCCAGGCCGGAGTGCAGTATTACAATCATGGCTCATAGCGGCCTTGACCTTCTGGCTCAAGCAATCCTCCCGCCTCAGCCTTCCAAGTAGCTAGGACCCACAGGTGAGTTTCAGTTCTTTGCTAACAAATTCCTAATTCACCACCGTGTGGTAAGCCTATCAGGGCCATCTGCCTGGACGTCCACCTTGCTGACCGGCTGTGTGGTCTCTAAGGAGGATGCACCCCGGTTGCCCAGGCTCTGCACGTGATGCTGAGTCTCCACATCTGCTGCTGTCTAAGGGATTGACAGCCCGGAGCATCCCGACATGCCACCGTGAGCTGGGCTTTATTCCACAGGGCGACTCTGCTTCCCATGACGAGATGCAGCACGTGAGCACAGATCAAAAGGTGTGAGCAATAACACATTCCCCAGATACTAAGCAGAGGACCAAGGCTTTAGTTCTTTACTTATTTGCTATGGGCTTGATCCAAAACAGCTTTCAGCTTTCTGGGATCCTGGGGACAAACATCTCTAACTGGTGAGAATTCTGGCTTTAATAACGGAAGAATCACCTAATGCCTATTTTGTAACTGCTGTTCTCATCAGAACTTGAGGCCAAAGGAAGAGAAAAATAAAAGGGAAAAGGGGGACCAAGGTCCTGACACCCCAGTTTGTACAAAGCTAACCAGCCTGCTTGAGGGGGTGAAAGGAGTAGTGGTTTTAAACTGCCGAGTTTTAAAAACATGGCTGTAGGCTGGGCACAGTGGCTCATGACTGTAAACCCAGCACTTTGGGAGGCCGAGATGGGAGGATTGCTTGAGACCCAGACTAGCCTGGACAACACAGAAAGACCCTATCTCTTTAAAAAGAAAAAAAAGGCTTTTATTAAAATAGTAATAAAAAGGTTAATAGAATAAATTACTATGTCAACATGGCACCCCCTGCTGTCAGACGAGGTGGATTCTCTGTGGCTACAGTGAGACCCGGAGAGAAATGTAACCGGCATTACAGGGAGGAAGGTCGGCCCCGAAGCCCCACGACACCAACTCCTGTACAGTTTGTTAACCAGCCTGAAGTCTCCTCCGCCACCAGACAGAAGCCTGGTTTAGAGGAACGCTGCCCACGGGACCTGGGTGGACTTCCGACGCCAGCCGGCCAAACAGCCCCACCTGGAGAGAATGACTTTGTGAGTGTTCTTTCTGACCAGAAGCCGCAGACCCTGAGCCAGTCCTGGCTGTGACTGAGGCTGCGCATAAACATCTGTGCCCGACAGCTCACATTTGTACATGACACACTGAGTCTACCTCATTTCAAATGTTACGCTATCCCCAAGGCAAACATGGATGTTACAGGTTAACTCACTGTGCGTGTGCTAGACTTTCCCTGTAAGTGTTCAGACATTCCACGAACTGAATGAAGACACCCCACTATCCCTGTAAACCTTCCGGCGTTCCATGAGCCTGATGAACACACACAGCGAACAAAAGCTGGAACGTTTAACGCCGCGGCCTCTTCCCCTCCTGAGGGGCGCATGCTTACAGCTCCCGAGACCACATTTCCCAAAGCACACCCTCCTGAGGGGCTTGTGCTTACAGCTCACCCGAGACCACATTTCCCAAAGTGCAGACTTACTCTGAAAATAAAACCTTTCTTCCTTCCTCTGTACATCTCGTGGTCATGAAAACAACTATTGCTACAAATGCAAAGAAACGGGGTATCATCCATGCTGGTCACTTAAATTCCTACCACCAAAGCGTCAGGGTCCCCCAGTCTGACAGAAACTTCTATACACACAACTCTGGAGATGAAGGCCAAGCTGGGGAAAGGCTGTGTCACCCGCAGATCCACACCACGGGGCCCTCTGCAGTTGTGTGTAAGGAATTCTGGGCCTGTCCTGGGGTTTGAGGAAATCAGGATGCAAGCAGATACCGTACACTCTGCCACGGGACCGTGAAGTCTGCGGAACCTCAGAGGAACACGGACAAATGGCTCCACAGGCCGAGCCTCGATGGGTGCCCGTGTCAAGAACACGGACACGCTGGGAGGGGCAGCCGATGAGGCAACGTTTGCAACCCCAGCACGCGGCAGCGTCCGAGTGTGGGGGTGTCTGGCCAGGATCCACCATAACTGCCATATTGTGTGGCAAAATTTTAAAACCAGGTTTTAACTAGTTACAACTGTAATTTGTTTTACAGATAAACAGAACACAGGGTACCAACAGGCTCCAAAATACTTCACCTAGAACCAAGTCTAGAATGCTGATGGCTGCTGCTCCGAGTGTGACGAGTCCCCTGTAGTGCCATAAATCCTAGATCTAGGTGACTAAGTGCTCTTCCTAAACCAGACGGCACCATGAGGCTCTGAGGGCACCCGCTGTCCCCAGGACAATCCATCAGCACTGGCAGAAGCTTCTAGAGTAAGAGCCTGTGGATTTGTACTGGATGGATATAAACCAGACAAAGTCACAGGGGCTCGCCCTGGAGAGCCCTGCCCCCCAGCTCCACACCCACAGTCACGCTGAACCACAGGAACTGGCTTCTAGACCCATAAGCCATTCCCACTCTCCCCTGGACAGACCCTTCTCAAACCATGAGGCCCAGAGTAGCCTTAACAGGTGGTCCCAGCAGACCTGGCCACTGCATTTTCTTCCTGGCAAAGGAGTCAACAGTAAGTAGAGCAACCTAACAGGATTTTTCCACTTAAAAGGTATCATTTCTGTCCAATTTAGAAATGATATTTTGTGTGTGTGTGTGTGTGTGTGTGTGTGTGTGGTGGCAGGGGTTCTTGTTCTGTCTCTCAGGCACAGTGCACCTTAAGTACAGTGGTGCTATCACGATTCGGTGCAGCCTCAACCTCCCAGGCTTAGGTGATCCCCCAGCCTCAGCCTCCCGAGTAGCTGGGACCACAGGTGCACACCACCACTATTTAATTTTTTGTAGAGTCAGGGTCTTGCTATGTTGCCCAGGCTGGTCTCAAAACTCCTGGGCTCAAAACTGAATCTGCCCACCTCAGCCTCCCAAGGTGCTGGGATTACAGATGTGAGCCACTATGCCCAGCCTAGAACTGGTATTTCTTAAACTATTATGAGTTTAACACATGAATTCCACTTACATAGATATCGGCACTCTCACAGCTCAAGGGTTTTTCTGAATCTCGATTCTGTCAATTCAAGGTCAATATCTAAAGAAAGGGCCAGAACTGACCCTCCCTCAATGAAGCCTAAGGGCAAATGCAGCAGCATCTTGGGGTATGAGGAGACAAAGTAAGAAGGGTGGAAAATACACATTGAAATTCCGGTGTTAGAATCATAATCACCAACACTTTAAGAGACAATCTGCTTTCCAAAACATGTAGCTGCTGGATTCACTGCAGAGTCACCAGATTCTACAGGTTGGCGCTCAGAGAGGCACAGCTTCTTAAGGTCGCCCACGCTGGGGCAGCGTAACAGCCGCGGGGTAAATAAACATAGGCTTGTTTCTCTCAAGGACGAAGGTGCTCAAGTCCTATCCAAATAGTTTCTTCTTCTAAATCAGCTAGATGGCCTCCTACAACACTGTTTAGAGTGACAGTGTGTTCAGAAGTGTGAAGGGAAAATACATCTCAGGACCCCAAAATCACTAAGCTAAAGGGAAGTCAAGGTGGGAAATGGTTTAGGGCAAACCTGCCTCATATGCTCCTAACAGACTGAGGGGGGCGGGGGAAAAAAAAAAGAAAAAGCCACGTACCTCCCTCACAACCGTTGGTCCACAAGGAAATTCCCCCGGAACAGAGGACAGAACTCAAAGTCACCAACTGCACACGGAGATAAATGAGGCTCTGACTGCTTCCTCTGGAAAGGTACACCAGAAACGCATTTGTCTGATCTACCTGTGACCTGGAAACCCCTCCCCGCCTCGAGCCGTCCCTCTGTCCTGGACAGAACCAATGTACATCTCACATATATTGATGTCTCACATCTCCCTAAAACGTGTAAGACCAATTTGTGCCCTAAACACCTTGGGCACAAGTCCAGGTCCTGAGACTGTCATGGTGCGTCCTCAACCCCTCCTAAGGCTGTGTCCCGGGTGTGTCCTCAACCCCTCCTAAGGCTGTGTCCCGGGTGCATCCTCGACCCCTCCTAAGGCTGTGTCCCGGGTGTGTCCTCAACCCCTCCTGAGGCTGTGTCTTTAACCTTGGGAAAATGAACTTTCTGAATAGGTTGAGAACTATCTCAGAGATGCTTCTGGTTTACAGGAAGCATTCTCTCCTGCGGGTATAATGAAGTCATGTGGAATTACAAAATGCCACTTTAGTAAAGGCCGAAGGAATAAGGGTTTGATGTGCTTTAAAAAAAAAAAAAAAGAAAGAAAGAAAAGGAACGTTCTATTTATCAATGGACCATGAAAGCCCACACCCCCCTCTGCAGTGATGTCAACTGGGACGCGGCCCCCTCCTGGGGATGCAGCAAAGGCTACCCTCTGACCCCAATTCCCAGGGTCCAGGCTCCTGCTGCTCAGCGAACAGCAACCCCAGCTTCACGGGGCTCAGGCCACCAAACCCAACTCCCATCCAGGCTGGAGAATCACCCCAGGGACTAATGAAACGGCAGGTGGAACTCTCATCTCATCCCCTTAAAGGGGAAAAAGGCACCTTCTTTTCCCGCTCTTCTTCCTGCTGGTGGGAACAGGGGGAGGAGCTGCAGGATTAGGAGCTGGAGGATCAGGAGGGAAGCAGCCTGGGTCCCTGCTAGTCACAGACGACAAATGCCAACCAGTCCCGACCTTCACTTTGCAGAGAAGAAATCCTCTTTTCTCAGGTCCCTGTTAGAAGTTTGCACCCATTCCTTTTAAAAAAAACAACTCAGATACACAACATGGGTGTTTTGCTGACAATATTTCGATTATCTGGGGGCCTTGGGTCGAGCGATGCCAAAACAGGAAACTGAACCCTGTTCTTCAGGAAACCACCTTCCAGCCCCATCTACTCTCCCAGGCTGTCACCTTATTGTGTTTGTCTGCTAGATGATTTTTAAAAATAACTGCTCTTAAGAGCTAGGTGTACAGAACAGACAAGAAGTCAGCTCGGGTTGAGGGGAAGCAGGAACAGACCCCTCTCCCTGCAGGACGGTGGAGGAGGAACCTTCAGCACCTGGGCTTGCAGGATGCTGGATCTCTGAGAGCATCTCCTCTCACAGCTTAAGTACGGCTAGATCCTCCTCTGCCGCAGCCTGTTCACAAGGCCAGCACTTGTCCTAGAGACCCACAGCCCTGTGCGGGGTTCAGCTGGAGCTGAACTGTCCTCCCTTGGTAAGAGCCAGAGCCAGGGGTGAGGAGAGGAGAGAAGCAGCAGGCATGAGGAGCACCGTGGCAACTCTACACCATGCTAACTCTCATCTGACGTGCTCCGGCCAAAGCCACACTGCTTAGAGGACATTTCCCTTCACACATTCAGAAATCATCAACGTCTAGTCTCCCCACAGAACAGATCCTTCCCCCAGGAGGCAGACGCTTGGTTGTAACACGTGGTAATAACGGGCGCGCCTTCGTGCCCATTCCGTAGTGTTTCCTGTTACCTATTTTACCTTAAGCTAAAAATGGTTCCCATTTACACTCTGTAGTGACACAGCAAAACACGAGATTCAGTGTGATCCCACACCCGTCAACTGCTGACCTCAAGTTCTTTACTTTTTCATTTTGCTTCTGGAGTTTGTACTCTATCCCGGGGTTCTAGGCCTGTGGATTCAACTAACCACAGATCAAGAATACTTTAAGGTGTTTGTATTAAGCATTCAGATTATTCATTAAATAATATCGTTTAACAACTACTCACATGGCATGTCCATGGTATAGGTGTTACGAGCAACCCTGACATGACTGAAAGTCTGGAGGATGTGTGTATGTCATATGCAAACACGATGCCATTTTATACCAGGGACCTGAGCGCCCACAGACCTTGGTATCCATAGGCAGTCCTGCAGCCCACCCCTGTGGGCACTGTGGAATAGCTATAATAGAAAATATAGAGGTTTTAAACAGTTATGTACTAAACCTAATCTTTTGTTAAGAAATTACTGTGTATCACGTGTATTATTTGGAAGTCCTTCCTGGCCCAGAGACTTGACATGTTCTTATCTTTTCGTCCACTGATTTAACTAGTCATTCTACTAAGTTTATTGAACACAAATCAATTTTACAATTAAATTCTTACAGGAATCACTCATACTCTAAGCTGCTTTAGTTTTTAAAGTGAAATAACCAATAGTTTTGAAAACCAGCTGTATCATAGAATAACAGGATAAAGCAGCCCCATGACATGCAGAAACATGGGGTTTCAAAGCTAACCAGTATAAGACACATTACAACCCCCTAAATGCGAAAATGTTTTACACCACAACAGATATTACAGAAAAAAAAAAAGATGTTCAAAAAAAGCCTTATGCAGAAAACCACTTTTCCCCTTCATTTTTCACACGGTTTCCAGAAGCTTGTGCTCGGCCCTAACCATGAACCAGAAAGAGCGTCCGCTGCAACTACTGCTACTGCAACACAATATTAAAGCAAAACAAAAAAGGACACAGCATATTTCCTATTGATGAGAACAAGTAGAGTGTTATAAGAATGAGTATGTTCTCAAGTCAACAATGTTCAAACTCTAGGTCTCCCGCAGACACTAGACGGTAACCACCAAAGCTTATGTACTTGGCAAGATTCAAGGACACAAGTTCAGAGCTGTCACAATGCAGCACCATCCTCACGCGATTATCTCAGGTGGGTTTGAGGGCAAGTGCCCCTGTCACAGCCGGAAAGCTGCCCAGCCCAGCACTTCTTGAGATCACAGACCTTCACCTTCCCACATCTTCAATAGTTCCTTTACACTGGGAACCAGTGAGCAAAACCTAACACACTTCCTCAAGTCTCCTTGCCCCTTCTCTTACTGAAAAAGCCTACTTCGCAAGCAATCTGTAGTGCTTACCAGAGCTGGGGCAGGAGGAGAGCTAATGTCTCATAGACCGAGTTTCAAGGGTGGGGAGACCAGGAAGTTCTGGAGATGGATGGCAGTGATCACGGCGTAAGACCAGCACTCCTACGTCTCTGGGGAAAGGAGTGGCCCTGGGCAGGGATGCACCTGGCAGCCCCAGGGAGGGGCCAGGCATTGAGGACCAGTTCTCCACCAGCAGACACGTCAGCACAGCATCCTGGAGCAGGACCTTCAGCCCAGCTGAGCCTACAGATGGCCGCAGCCCTGGACAACATCTTCATGGTGAGCCAGGGGAACTGGACCAGAACCGCTCAGCAGGGCTGCCCTGAATTTGCAACCTGTAGGAGGTGTACAGTCATGTTCTGTATGTTGCCTTAAGACACTAGGTTTTGGGGTCGCTTGTCACACAGCAACAGACAGTGGATGTGCACGGGCTCCCAGGACACGATGGCCTCTGCCGGCCTCACCCGGGCTGTCTCATCTGTTCCCACGACATCACGTTTCTCAGAGCCAAAGGCTGTCAGGGCCCCCGCTTTTCTTCACAAAGCCATTACAAGCTCACAATACAAAGTGAAAAGCAATCTGTAAAATACAACGTATGACACAATACAGGGTGGTGAATGCACAGGCGTACACGTGCAGAACAGGCACATGCGCGAAACAGGTGCATGCACACACGAATAGGTGTACACGCATGAAGGTGTACACACACACGTGAAAGCACCAGACAGGAAGGGCTGTCTTTGGGAGCCTGGTTTTTAGGCATCTCCCTCACCCTTTTACATCTGGCACAATCACAAACACAGCACACCATAGTACTGAGGGGAGGCCCCAGCTTCTCAGGGGGGCACATGAGGCTTTTTATTTATGCCATAGGTTGCATCACTACATTCTAGAACTGCAAGGCCCCACACTGCCAGGGCTGGGTCGCCAGCCCACACGGACCTGCCCCTCAGATGGTGCGGCTGCTTCTAAAACAGAGGCTGAGCCCCACCCAAAGACCTGCAATACCTGTCATTAAATCAAGCCTTGGCCATGGATGAAAGTGAAGATTTTTATTAAATGTGACTCTGGAACATTCAAAGGACCGTAACTGAATGCTTTCTGCAGGCCAGGGGGTGGGAACCCACGGATCCCCGACAAGGGAGACTCGGAGCTGCATGGCGTAGTTAGTACCGATTTTGTTTTGACACTTGCCTTTTATATTCAGATTTTAAAAACAAGACCAAAAGTAGCTCACATTCTATTTCAATTCTCTATTTCTGTAGTAACTGGGCCCCTTTCCATCTGGTTTCCCTGCCAAGTGTTAAATAGGCACAGCTGGGATTTGTCAAAGTCTGGGCCTCTGTTGTAGAGTAAGTGAGGGGGACAGGGAGGGACAGAGGGAAGGAGAGAGAGAAATAATCCCCCGAGGGCTGGAGGCAGGAGGGATGCTCCCTGGTAGCCTCAGGCTCCCCCTTCCAAGGTAACAGAGCTGGCATCCACGCGGTGCCAACCTATGACTAGGCTGACACAAGCCAGAATTACGATAAAATGCTTAAGGAGAAGAGAAAGCACCAGCATCTTCAGATTAGGATAGTGTCCCAGTTTCACGCTTGCCTTGTATGACATTCTATAAATTGTAAAGATAACGCATTTTCTTACCAGCCATGCTGTTCACCAAACACTAACTATAATAAAGACCACACAACATCTGAGTACTGAGCGTGCGTCAAGCCCGGTGAGGTAGGAATCATTTACTTTGTTAGAGAGAGAAAGAAATAGGCTCCCAGAGAAACTTCCTGAGGCCAGGCAGCTGTCTCCAAACCCACCTCGCGCCTCCTGACCCTGAACGCGGAGAACCCAAGTCATTCACGTGAAAAATTTACCTGCATGCAGGTCCGATTGAGATTCAGTCCCCAAGACCTCATCATCTCTATGCAGAAATGTGTCAAGGAAGGTACAATCCTATGACCTCGAGCTGGGGGAACAAAGGCAGGCACCCTCGACACAGATGTGGGGTGGAGGTGGGGGCCCAGCAGCACGTCCAACCCTGCCCAGTCACACAGCCACCCTGCCATGCCAGTACAGGGGCCGCCACCGCGTCTCGGGGAAAAGCAGCTTCTCCTGCACAGGAATCTACCCCTGAAAGTGTGTTCCTGAGAAGGTGCGGACCAAATCTCAGAAATCAGACACTGTAACACGCTTATCTAAGCAGGCTGCCTATGTCAAGGAATCACCGATAATTCCCATCTCGCCATCAATTATTTCTGGTAAATATTAAGTTACCTGAGGCAATACAGGAACAAAATAATGGAAATGTCAGTGAATCTGCTCCACCTGCTGAAGAGCTGGGACTAACGATGAAACAGAAGGAATCCTGGAGAACGCAGCAGGACCCGGACCCCGCGGACCACCCCAGCCTCCTTCCACAGGAGAGTTAGTCGTGGGGCCAAGGAGTGGTTTCCAAGGAATCTCAGAGGTTCTCAAGGTCTTGAAAGTTTAACGGGAATTGAATATTTGCATCTGAGTCACACGAGCAAATTAAAAGTTAAATTTCTCCTTTCCAATGGAATTATGAGCTTGGGGCAGCAGCACTGGCTGTATCTCATGCTCACGAGATGTTTGGAGGCAGCCATGGGTCTCGGGGGAATCATTTTAATAATGAAAGTGCTTGGGCCCTTGACCTAGGACCACAGACCCCACCAACGAGAGTCTAACCAGGACAAGCCTTGGCCTGGAACGGGCTGGTGTCCGTGGGGGCTGGGAGGAGCACCAAGGAAACACAGGGGCAAGCCCCACGCAAGCTCAGCATGTCCTACCCCACGCAGTCGACATCAGCCGCAGGGATCTTTTGTCGTTTTTTGTTCAGAAAGGAACATATTAAAAAGCCCAGGGCCCAGGTCCTGGACTTCTCAAAGCTCCCCACAGAGCCGGGTTAATTGGCACCTTCCCTCACATTAAAATCAACGATATATGGCTGCTGAGGGCATCTCAGAGCAGGTGCAACACTGAGCTTTCTTGCTGTCTGGGAAAAGCAGGAATTCCAGGCCTCTGCCTTCCTAGCCCCCCACAGGCTCTGGCGCAGGTGAGCTCAGCTTCTCCCAGGTAAGGAGCACAGAGCAGCTTCCCACGTACCCCTCAGGTCACACAGGAGCGGTGCAGACCCTTGCACCTTGGCATGAGCCCTCGTAACCCACCCCAGAGGCAGAAGCCCAGCCCTGTGGCCCCGGCCTGGCAGGAGGCAGCTGCTGGGGCCCTGCTCACGGTTCAGCACAGCGAGGTCCAGCCACACCGGGTGAGACATCCACCACCCGGCCATTCGTCTTTAACCTAAAACAGACACAGGAATTCGGCAAGGGCTTCCTTCCCCTGACGAACCGTCCTTCCTGTTCTCATCTCTCCCTCCTGCCCCGTCATGGCCACCCAGCACTGCGCCCAAGGCCCGACTCCCAGTTTCACAGGGAATCCAAGACAATTAGGATTTTGAATGATTTTGAGAAACTGGGAGCTACATAGAAAATGTGTCGGTAAAGCCAGTGTCCACTGATCTTCCACTCCACACAGCGGAGAGCAGTCCTTAGGATAAAACCCACAGGGTGGGGAAGACATGATCAAGGCAGGCAGGATGGATGAGCCATAAAGCAGGTGGTTCAGAGAACAAGGCCACATGAACACAAAGCTAAAGTGCTCAGCGGCTGGAAGACAACACACGGGAGACAGATAAACACCGACCGTTTGGAAAGAAGAAAGCTTCACCATTAAGAGTCCACCAAGATTTAAGTTCTCGAGTCACTTAATGTATCAGCACAGACTGCTCATAATGTCTGAAACTTGAGGCAGTCAACACATGAATCAGTTCTTCCAAATCCATCGTTTTCTTTGATGAGCCTCTTGATTCTCAGGCTCGTTTCAAAGCAAGCCCTTCGCTGTTTGTTGATGATTCAATAATTAGCATACTTGAAACACATTGACTTCCAAATTAATCTAATAAAATATTAATTACCACACTGGCTGCCATCCACAGAAAGAGCACAATCACTTTTTCTGGTTGTAAAAACATTAGAATTTGAAGCCCCCTTGGCCATCTGAACAGTCCCTGCTTTTGGCAAGGGCATTCCAAAGCTCATTTGAAAAACTAGTCCAGGCCGTGACTAGTGGGGGTCGAACGTGCCTCATCACCCCACCTCCCCTTTTGGAACTAGACAGAACTTAGACTCTTAGTCTGATGGGAAACATTTACAATCTATTCTCTCCAAAGCTACCTGGAAGATTCTCTCCACATGACAAAGCCTTGTTCTCCACAGCCCCTTATCTTACAACTCTCTCAACCAACTGTCAATCAGGAAATTTTTTAGTCTACCTATGACCTGGACACCCCTGCTTCCAGTTGTCCCACCTTTCCAGATCAAACCAATGCACATCTTACATTTATTTGATTGATGTCTCATGTCTGCCTAAAAGCTACAAAACCAGGCTGTGTTCCGACCACCTTGGGAATACGTTTTAAGGATCTCCTGAGGGCTGCATCATGGGCCATGGGAACTCATTTGGCTCAGAATAAATCTCTAAATACTTCAGAGAGTTTGACTCTGCTGACACAGTAGCTTTCATGGAGTATTCATCTGGGGGACTCACACTCAACAGGAGGCAGCAGCTGCCCACAAAAGTCTCTGCAGGACTGAGCCTCTGGCACGGGGGCTCCAACCCCTGAAGCAGCAGCTCTTCTACATCCCATGGCATGATAGACCTGCACCTCTAGGGCTTCTCATTTCAGAGTCTCAGCAACAAAGCAACCAAATGTGATCATCACAGAATATTCATCGAGGATTTCGGCTATTGCTTCTCCCCAAGTTTACTCTAAAACCACAATGGGAACACTTGGAACAGGATGGTTCTCAGTCACTGACCCTCCTGGTAACACACTGCCTCCAAGGCCCTTTCCCGCCAGTCACAGCTTCCTTTGAGTCAGGCTCGAAGACCACCTCCCCAGGAAGGAAACCTCTTCAATCGAGCAACCACAGCTCCTGGTCCCATCTAGAGCTTGTCTGCCAGGAAGGGAAGACTCCTCATTCGAGAGCGAGCAGGTGCCACAAACTCAAGGTTTTAGCCATTGTGAAGGCAAACACTCATGAAATCAATACTTTTTTTCCTCCTTGGCTAACTGACGTTTCCTCTTCTGGAAGGTCAGTCAAGGCCATCTGCATGAGTCAGGAGCATGACGGCTCCAGCCCCTCTTTCAGTGTCAGCAGTGTGGCTCCGCTGAGACCCTCCTGCATCAGCCGGGCCATGTACCTGTTCCTATGACTGCTGTCAGCAGACTACAGCGATTCTAGAATAATCAGCAAGCTGACGTTCTGAAGGATGCATTTTAAAGAAAAATGTGAAATCAGCTACATCTTTTGCTACTCCAGTGGCTTTTTGTTTTGCTTTCTCAAGGTTCTCTACAATGATCCTGACAGTCAAGATTCCCAGTTACAGGCAGAGGGTTGGGCTGGCCGCATCTGATGTTTAAAACACAGAGGATCCACGTCAAAGGATTTTCCCTGTTCACCAACATCATCAGGACAAACTTTAAGCAGTAATAATCTCCCTGTCTGGAAAACTAAGCTCACTTGAGAACTAATGCAACAAATGTGTTTGACAAAGTTGCAGGTGGACATTTTAGTGAATGAATCACTATTTCAAGGAGGATAATGGCTCGCTATTTCAAAGGTATGCTTTTCTCAATTTTTGTAATTTCTGCTTCATGCATTTGAATCATGAAGTAAGACTTGTACCTGATATATTACAGAATCTCTACAAAATAGACAAAATTCCAATTCTGAAAATTCACTTTTTCATATGCATATGGATGGTCGCATGTTGGCATTCCAACAGGATTTCTAAATTAAAATGCCTTCTACTTTAAATACTACGTGTTAAACATTACACATTCCACTGTTAAACATTTATAACACGGTCTGTATGGCCGGTTTTAAAGATTTCTTCCTCACTGAAAACAAGTGTTTAACCAATAAATGGTCTACTCTAAAATATTCTCGAGATGGAGATACATTTGGAGAGTGGACACACTCAACACAGAAACCCAGAATATCAAAAAAGGCACAACCAGCAGTGAGGGTGGAAGGGGCGCCATGTGAGTGCCCCTAAAAACACACACAAGCCTGGCTGCTTAAAAGGAATGAATATAGCTCAATACTCCTATGTGACCATTGACGTGTCTACTGTCTTGCAGAATCCTCCTAGCTGAGCTGCAGGAATCTTCTTTGGAACCTTTTCTCACCTACACTGCCTACAGGTGCCCACTGGGCTCCCTGAGCAGTATCGTGTCTTTGTTTAGTATTTGGAGGCCTGTTTAATCCTAAGTCAGAGCCTTATCATAACTCAGACACCATCGCTCAGGGGGCTTGTGGGCCAACTTCGGCTAATGCAGGCTGCTCCACAGTGCCCTGCAGATGGGCTTGGTGCATCCACACGATTTTAAGATTTGCGGCTGCCGTTTTCTGCAGTCACAGACGCAGACTTACATATTCATCATGACTGAAGGCAGCACGTGTTTTTATGTTCCTTCTGTAATGGTAATAATCATGGCAACATTTTCCCGATCCTTAAAAAAGCCTCCTAACAGCAGTTGTATTCCACCCCCTTCCTTAAAATTAATAGAATTTACCAAACTAGGTGAAATCAGTCTTCATGAGAAAGTGACAAACCAGTGTTCACATAATGGCATAGTAGCTGGGCATACAGTGTACATCAACATCCCAAACTAAGCACCCATCACACTTATTCCCAACTCACAGGAAAGCTAGAAAAATCAGAAGGTTTAAAATATATTTATAAATGAAAATAACAAGAAACCAAAGTTTCTGAGGAGCATTTGTTAGCCAAGTAAGGAAAACCATTAACCAGTGCTGATTACATTGCATTTGATTCCAGCAGCCAAAGACGTGTCCAGAGGAAAAGAGACTTTTAAAGATTAGTCTTTTGGTAAGAATGGTTGCTTAACAAGTTCAGACTACTGGGCTACACCAATCGTCAATTAAGAAGCAAGGCAAATGAGTGTGAGTCATTTTCCTTAATTCTTAAAGTGTCGAAAATCCCAACACTGCTAAGGTCATTCAGGAAATCGAGCCTGAATTTGAAGAAACTGAAGAATTAAAGTCTATGAATAATATGAACGGACCAATTATCTAAGAGAAGATTTCAAAGCTGAGAACACACTGATTCCACACAACCTCAAGTAGAATCTGCTAAGATGTGTCATAACTACTAAAAAGACTTTGGGGAGCAAATTCTCAGACCCTGTGGGAATATGAAGTGTCTGAGTCCTTGGTGCTCCTTTCATTACTCACTGACAGGCCCTCAGGGGACAACATTCCCCCTCTTGCGTGCGGATGAGGCAGCAGCGTCCGGGTGAACGTCACTGGCTCTCTTGGACATAACCATTCTCATCTCCTTGGTCTCTTCGGCCCACAGCTCCATCTCCTTGGTCTCTCCGGCCCTCAGCTCTATCTCCTCAACCATGGATCACCCTCCCCACACCCACAGCCTGGACGCCACCTTGGGGCGACCTTACTCACTTCCCCTCTCACCCACAGGCCTTCGCTGCCTGACATTCAAAGTCTTAAGAACCATCATTCCACATATTTTCTCCAGGAACAGGGGCAAGTCTAGTACCTGTTATTCCATCTCAGCCAGTAGCCGAGGGCCAAATGCAGCAGAGCTAAGGGTGTCCACACAGAAGCTGAGCACTGTGTTCTGATCCCGGTTCTGCCGCTCGACTCTGCGGCATTTTGCCCGTCTCCTTTTGGCCTCTGTTTCCTCATCTCTAACATGAGGTAAAAGAAGTTCCCGCCTTAGCAGGTTTCTATGAGGACTCAATGAGCCAATGTGTCTGAAGCACTCAGCATGGCGTCCAGCAGACAGCAAGCACTGCACAGAACTCAGCCTACTCGGCCAAACACCAGCCACCTCCACCCAGTGCTCTTCCCATCTCAGAAATAAACGTATAACACATGAGCAGAAACTGCAAAACAACAAATATCTTCCCAACGTGACTTCCTAGAAGACTCACTCAAATGCACAACAGAAATCTTTCTTCTGTGTTTGACCATCACCTTTACGATACATCGAAGCAAAACCACATTACAAGTCAGTGATTTAACATCTACTGGAAACCTGGTGAAGATGAAGAGAACACACTTTTCTGGTCCCCGTTGCTACCAGTAATTTCCCTTCCTCTATTCAATGGCAAGCTGCCAGGTGTTGCAGAAGAGGGCAGTGCCGTCACTCCCCTATTCAGTTGGGAAGCCCTCCATGGAGCCCGGACCACCCCTAGGTCAGTATCAGGGCCTCAAGAGAGCACAGACAGGAGAACACGTCCATTCCATCAAAAGACCAGGTGCCAACATCCTCTCTGCATAAAGCATCATTCTGGCTTTTGTATGTATGCAGCATTTGAGTACCACCCTTCCACAAGTTTAAATTCAGCTGAGGAAACCACATGAGACTCCTAAAAATAGGAAACAGTATCTGAGTTCTTAAAAAAAAAAAAAAAAAAAAAAAAAAAGGCGTAGACAAACACGCATACCCCTGTAATGCAGAGTCAAACTTTCAAAACCACACATTCACATGCAGTGAAACTGTTGGCAACTATAGTAAGGCCAGAAGATCCCTTTTCCATTTAGCTCTTTTTAAACAAGGCATATGAGGAGCAATCAGCTTTTCCAATAGTAAGAGATGGCATTTTCCAGACTAACCCAACTTCACCTAGAATTTAAAACCACGGAATTCACATGTGGTAAAGGAATAAGGATATAAAATCGTGCTTTTTGCATTTGCTACAATGTAAGGTTTAAAAGGCATACCATCAAATGCACTTAAATTTCAAACTCCTGCACTTGCCCAAAACCCAAGCGTAAAAATGCATGCTTATGGTCACAAATCACAAAACGGAGTCAAGCACAGCAAGGAGACTAAAGCAAGAGTTATTCTCCCAGGCTGGCGCCCTGCTCCGAGGTATGTAACAGTCTAATAACCGAGTCCAAGGGTGGAAGGAAACCACTGACCAGCACTTCACATGCTGGGAAGCGGGCAGGGCCGTGTGGGCACCCAGCTTTGATTTGCTGTTTCAGATCCGCATCACCCGCTCTCCTGCTGGAGGCAGCACCTTGGACTCCTGCAAAGGCCGGCGTTCAGATGCTGTCGGACCCTGATGGAGAGGGGCGGATTCCAAACCCACCAATAAAAAAAAAAAAGAATAAAAATAGAAACCTCTAAAACCAATGCCTTATTTTAGGGCTTTCTAAGATCTTCAGTCCAAAAAAAGTAGTAGCTTAAATTTTAGAGTGTCTGAAGAAACATTTTTTGCCCATTTTTAAACTAATAGTAGTTACTATTTATTAAAAGCCTGGCCAGCAATCTGACCAACATGCTTTTTCACGTGACCCTCGCAGGGTAACAGTGCCAGGCTTCCTCAGAAGCGGTGTTGCTGTTACTGATTCACCTGGTGCATGTGCCACTGACCCACCAGAGGCTCCACCAAACCCTGGAGCATTACAGTTGCCTTTCCTCTCACATAGCACGTCACAAACAAACAGCACCGACATGCCGCACACTGATAGTTTTACAGTTCACTTAGACTTTGACGCTTACACATTCAGATAGCAAAACATGCCGGTGCTGAGGAGACATGTGTCAGCACCTTGTCCTGCCCTCTCCTGAGGCGAGGGCCCATGGACCCTGGCACACAGAAGCCCAGGCTTTCTTCATAGCAACCTGGCCGAGATTTCTTCAGTCTCTGGCATGGAGGCTGTGTTTTCAAAGACAACGGCAGCACCTCGGAGGGTCCCAGTGGGGTGCAGCTGTGGCCATGGGCACCACGCTGAGCAGCGTCTGTGGCTGCTGTGATGCCAGAGACATTTCATCCACGTACTGCCTCCGAACCAAGGCTTGGACAACAGAAATCCCATTCCATAAACCATCAATGGCTGAGGAAGCCATCTCAGAACTGATGTTCCGGTGGCTCAAACCTTTTGAGATGCACTCACTTATTCAGAAAGGGATAACAATTCTTTGTAATTGGAAAGAAGCTAAATGTGAAGACTCACTTGGTTGCACAGACCCCAGATCAGCATCATCTGAGAATCTGGAATTCCATATATCCAGGGCCCCATCTCAGAGCCGCCAAATCAAACCCAACTCTCGTGGAAGGAGGACAGGCACCATTTGGGGGGGGTTGTTTTGTTTTGTTTTTTGAGACAGAGTATCACTCTGTTGCCCAGATTGGAGTACAGTGGCACGATTTGAGCTCACTGCAACCTCTACCTCCCAGATTCAAGCAATTCTCCTGCCTCAGCCTCCTGAAGAGCTAGGATTACAGGTGCACGCCACCATACCCACCTAATTTTTATGTTTTTAGTAGAGATGGGGTTTCACCATGTTGGTTAGGCTGGTCTCGAACTCCTGGGTCTTGTGATCTACCCTCCTCGGCCTGCCAAAGACAGGCACCTGTTTTAACAGTCACTCCTGCTCCCAGCCACAACACGACTGAAAGTCGGCAGATAATGAACTAAGCTGTTGATTCTCTTAATCAGAAAAGACTTCCTGAATCTGAGTATTTCTACCAAACATTCTCTCCTTTGCTTACAAGCCGTGAGCATGATATAGAGAAGTTTTGTTTTGCTTTTCTGTGACAGTCTTGCTGTCATCCAGGCTGGAATGCAGTGGTATGATCTCTCCTCACTGCAGCCTCCACCTCTCAGGTTCAAGGGATTCCTCCTGCCTCAGCCTCCAGAGTAGCTGGGAGTATAGGTGGACACCAGCTCACCCCGCTAATTTTTAGTTGAGACAGGGTCTTACCACGTTGACCAAACTGGTCTCCAACTCCTGACCTCAGGTGATCCGTCCACCCCGGCCTCCCAAAGCGCTGGGGTTACAGGCATGAGTCACCACGCCTGGCTGAGAAGTGTTTGACAGAGACTGAGGGGAGGCTCATGTCTCATACTGTGACATCCACGTCCCACCCAGCTTCCCACACCGACTACCATACTCGAAGCTTCACAGTAAGGGTAGCTGCATCCCTGCAGTTCTCTGCACTAACGCCACAGCTGCGTGAGCTGCCACAGCCCTGGAGCTGCCACTCAGCCTTATGGTGCTGGCACAAGCACAGCAGAAACTACCGAGCCCCCAAGAGGGAGGAGTGTGGCCCAGGAGGGTGAACCAGGAGGGAGGAGTGGGGGCCCAGGGGAGTGAACCAGGGGTGAGGAGGGAGGAGTGCGGTCCAGGGGAGTGAACCGAAGGGAGGAGGGAGCAGTGCGGTCCAGGGAGTGAACAAGGAGGGAGGAATGTGGTCCGGGGAATGAAAAAGGAGGAAGGAGTGCAGTCCAGGGGAGGAGGGAGGAGTGCGGCCCAGGAGAGTGAACCAGTGAGGGAGGACTGTGATCCAGGGGAGTGAACAAGGAAGTTCTAGGGGTAGCAAGTTCACACACCTCAAATACCTCCCAAATCCATCCGCGCGCAGGGAGGTGATGGAAGCCACGCAGCACCTGCAACGCTTTCTCCTCGCAAATGAGGAGTGAGGATACCGACTCATGCATGAAATCAGAGCTAAAGTTCTACCGTGGTGGGGAGATGCTGTTCAACAAGTTTCCTAGACACAAATGGGAGCAAAAAGAAACCAATCATACAAGAGCAGTGGATGGAAAGGGATCAGAAATTTAAGCCTGTAACAAGCTTTCAGAAAGAAACTTCACTTGATCTGCAAGATGGTTGTGGCTCTGCCTGATCATTTCTGAAAATGTCTAACCCGCGATGTGCCATCTCAGAGCCGTTCAAGAGGAGTAATAAAATCAAAATGCCAAGGCACGCTCCATATTTTAGATGGCCTGCAACAATACGGCAATGAACAGCGGTGCCAGAGCTTTCAAGTTTGTTTGAAGTAAATTCCAGCATGAGGGCACCATCTTCCTAGCTGAAGCAATGAGGTGGGCTCCTCTCACCGCATGGGAGAACAGCTTTCAGGTAAGGTGCTGCCAAGGGTCTACAAACCATGATCCCCGAACCAGCCTTGGCCAGAGAACCAGAAGTGATTTTTACACTTTGAAGTTTTAACAAAAGAAAAATATGCAGAGACTTCTGTGGCCCACAAAGCATAACACGTTGCCTACCCTGCCCTTTACAGGAGCTTCTAAGCTGTGTTGTCAGTTACAAAGTGTTTCTATAAAATAATGTCACTGATGCTCAAGCATGCCAGGAAAAGTCACACTTGTGAACAACCCCCAATGGAGATGCACCATCCTGTGTTTCACAGATTTTAGTTTTGTAAAAGCCAAAATAAGGGAGATAATTCAGCTAAGTATTATAGTAACACAATTTGAGATACATAATGATGTGTGACAACAGAATAATTGGCATTCCCGTGAGACAATAAACTAGCTCAAAGTCAAACACAAAGTAACAAACCAAAGCATATTTTGGCCTCTCAAAGTGATCAGTGAAATTGGGAATAACATTCAGTTAAAATGATACTTCCAAAAAAAAAAAAAAAAGCAAAAATGAAATAAATACCACTACACCATCACTCCTTAAATTTATTTAACTACTGCTGCAAAATAAAGTGGAAAGACTACTTACTGCAGGGTAATAACCAGCCATCGTCACCATGACGTAGACCACTGTGCCAGCTCAGGTCCTCCTGCCCACAAAGGCAGGGGGAGGAGGAGAAACGATGGCCAGAAAGAAAGGGACAGGGCAACCATGGCCTACTCAGCAATTGTAACCTCCTGCCTTTCTTCTGCACTTACAATTTTGGAGCCATCTAGGTTTATCTTCCATGTCCATAAGTCAGCAAGTTCTCAAAGCCAGAAATCTAAAATGCTTCTGGCAGCCAACTCCTCTCAGCCTTCCCCAATGTTTTAGGGTCCCATCAGCTCAACCCTGGATAGTATCAATGGCCTCAGAGCTCCAGCCAACCTTGCACTCCACAGACTGATGTATGCCAAGAGCCACTCGAGGCTGCCACTGCCATGACCAAAGGTTTTCAGAGGCAGTCACAAGCACTGCACAAATCCATGTGGCTTCACCAGGCACAAAGCAGCTCCAGCATTCCATCCAGCCTGCCGCTCCACCATAGATGTGAGTCTATGATGTGTCAGGAAGGGAAGGAAGTCACCATGTAGATCATCTTATTTAAACTTCAGTGTCACAAGGTAGATTTTGTCGTGCCCATTTTATGTATCAGGAAACAGTTTTAAAGAGGTCAAGCACGGGGCCCTTCTGACACAGAACCAAGCCCCGCAGAGGCCTGGGCATGACCCCCACCCCACGCTCCCTGGCTCCTGAAGTCCACTCCTCCCCCATGGGAGCCTGATCCTGGGTCTGCCTGAATTGCTACCATTCCTATGATGCAACCCACGTCTGTCCAACCTCCTCTGTTTCCCACAGCCCCAGAGACGTGTGCTCTTCCATCCAGCCAGACATCCCACTTCAGCACCCGCACCTGACACCACTTCAGCCAAAAGCTTTTCTTAAACTTCCCCCCACACCTGCTGGTCACACAGGTCTGCACCTATCACCTTTCTCACACAAATTATCACGTATTCCTGTGTAGCATCATCCAAATGATCATAGTCTGTTGAGAGAAGGAAGCTCTGTAGATAAGTCCACATCCTACTTTGCTCTCAAGCACACAGTGTTCCATGAGCTAACCGATTAACAGCAAATTCATTTCAACACATTTCCATTTGAAGAAATGTAGAACATAGAACTCTGGTCATAATTAAAAGCGTGTTTCATTCGTCATTAAAATTCCATGTACTGCTGCAACAGCAACACCCCCTCCTTGCCAGGCTCTGCTCAACGGACGTCATTCTCACAGCGCACGGACTCCCATCAGAGCCCCGGCAGCAAGAGCCCCATAGGCTTCCCAGTGCCTCGGGCTGCGGCTTCCACGCTGGGCCGGCACTGGCCTAACGACACGACAGCCACACGACAGAAGTGGTCCCCCAACAACTACAGAATCGGAAGCTGGCCGACGGCTCTGTAGAATGGAGACATGTTAGTAATCCTTGACATTTGCATTGAAAGGCTGCTCAGCTAAACTGGAAAAAATCCACAAAATAGAAAGAACCCATGGGGAGGAGCACTTCTCTCTCCAACTTGACAGCAAACGGTGGCTGTGCACACGACCTCTTCGGGATAACAGTCGACTGCATCTCAGGTCAGCAACAGCTCTGCTAAGGGCCAAAAAGCAGCTCCCCCCGGCCCTCACTTCCTAAGGGTTAGCCCTCCCAGGCCTCCTTTCCTGGAATATCAGCTTTGACACACCCACGACAGTCAGGAACTGGCTCTGGGGCTCATTTCCCAGGCTCCTGCCCACTGCCCTCTCTCTTCCTCCTCCTCCATCTCCCCTTTCACTTCTCTTCTCTCCTTTCCTCCCCCCCTCCCTCATTTCCTTTCAGCCCTCACCATCCTCACTGCACTTCCCCATCCAATTCAGCTGACAACATTCTCAGGTCAGTAGAGGGTTTTCTTTCACTCTGTTTTTATTGTAATGATCCTTCTTAATGAACAGAAACCTGTTTTGGACCATGTGGATGCCACCTCATGATCAACCGCTGCCCCGCGGCTCCATGTCCACTCAGTGTCCTCACGGCACAGGTGCCCAGCAGTATGGCTGTGACCAGGGGTAGCAACATGGGACATGGGAGAGGTATCCCAGCCAAGAGGCCCTGCAAAGCCTCCCCAGAAAACCGGAGCAAGGCCCAGGGCGGTAGGGAGAGCGCCGTGCTCATGATGTAGGCAGTTCAGTTTCCACAAACTGTTCATCAACTGCAAATTACTTTGTTTCCATGGTTACAAAAGAACCATAAGCATTCTGAAATATGTTTTGTTTCATGTTTGCAAAATCTAAGCAACATAATAAAAATCACTGAATTCTGCCCGAGGCTCTAGGGGTGTTTTCCTCTCTGAAAGAAGCCCCATCTGGGACTTGGGATTGAGTGACAGCCTTCAATCACGGTTATCCTAGTGGTAACAGGGAAATCCTCAGCCTGCCAGGATCTGGGGCCCTCAACAGCCTCACGGCTCCACATGCCAGTGTTCTAAGGATCACACACGTGCAGATAGCAAAGCTTGCTACACACATGCCAGGTGCTAACAAGCCCCAAACGTCTCACTCATACTTGCTAACCACATCTCTTCTCTCAGCCTCCGTGGCGTTTCACACTCTGCCTTTACATAGAGATGAACCATGCATCCTGAGCGCCACAAAGATTCAACTCCTTCCAGGCAGAGTGCTGCATCTTTCCATCACGGGGTCCTCACTCCAGCCGGCACAGGATTTGCAGAGTGGGCGAGTCTAACGTCGATGACACTTTCTCAATATTCCCTTCACACCCCTCCAGAAACAAGAGTACCGCCAGCTTCTTACCGAGGTTATAATGAGGAAAATATTTTTCTCTTATTTGTCGCTTTTTAACGTAATACTTGTGAAGAATGTGACTCTGCATGTACACTGTAAGCACCCACACCATGAACATTCTGCTCTCCCATGACTGTATTCACAGGTCACAAGGGCAAAACTTCTCCGTAGTAGCCAAAAAAAAAAAATATTTAACATGACTTCCACTCATCTGAAAGTCACAGTTGTGGTTTTTCCTTCATAAAAATATCCAAATGATCCACAAGCCAAGTTTAATAAACACGTTGGTCCAGGTGGGAAAATGACCCCTCAGTCTCCCTCCACTCAAAGACCAGGGCAGCCAGGAAACTGCGCTCTCCAGTAAATGACAACCGGCAGGATTCCCTAAATAAGCAGCCGGAAGATTCCCATCTCACAAAGGGCACCTTTCAAGACTCAAGATGTCACCACTCCCTGAATGTCCTACAAAGAAGAGGGCTACCCAACTGAGGACTGAGGCAGTAAACAAGTTTTCGGCCAGGCGTGCTTGTAATCCCAGCACTTTGGGAGGATGAGGCAGCCGGATCACAAGGTCAGGCGATTGAGACCATCTTGGCTAACACGGTGAAACCCCCATCTCTACTAAAAATACAAAAAATTAGCCAGGCGTGGTGGCGGGCACCTGTAGTCCCAGCTACTTGGGAGGCTGAGGCAGGAGAATGGCATGAAGCTGGGAGGCATAGTTTGCAGTGAGCCAAGATCGCACCACTGCACTCCAGCCTGGGAGACAGAGCAAGACCTCATCTCAAAAAAAAAAAAAAAAAAAAAAAAAAAAAAAAAAAAAAAAAAAAAATTTAAAAGCTTTCAGCAAATAGCATCAACCCACAAAGGAGAGTTACCGTTTTCATTCTAGGAGGGAAACGCTACAAAGCACGTACATTTTAGGCCCGTAAGTGAATTCTTTGGGCGTTCCTGTGTCTGCTGTCAAATACAGGACATCACCTCAAGAAGGCAAAGTTCTGTAAGTCACATCCAAGGAAGGGAAAAATAATTCTAAGTTTCAGCAATCCAGTAAGAACCTGATCCAGAGAGAAGCCTACTTGTTCCAGACTCTAAGCAACAATATATTGCTACAACCTAATAAAAACAAAGGGATGATTAAGAAAATTTCAATGCTAATAAAAGACAAAAACATAATTGGATTTATTCTACTCTAGACAGAGCAGCCGGGCAGTTCACCCACGTTATGGTTGCTGTTTTTCAGACAGGGTCCCAACTCAGTCAACAAGGCTTGACAGCAGGGGCGTGGGCGTGATACCTACTCACTGCAAGGTCCGCCTCCCAGGCTCAAGCGATTCTCTTCACCCTCTGGAGTAGATGGGACTACAGGTGTGTAGCCATCACGCCCAGCTAATTTGTGTGTTTTCAATAGAGATGGGATTTCACCAGGTTGCCCAGGCTGGTCTCAAGCTCCCAGTCTCAAGCAATCCGCCCGCCTCGGCCTCCCAAAGTGCTGGGATTACAGGCATGAGCCATCATGCCCAGCCCTTTTTTTTCTTTTTTTAGTGATTAATGTGCTTCAGAGTCTTGTAGGCATTTAAAAAAAAAAAAAAAAAAAAACCAAGCAAATTCTGTAAGGGAAACAAACCATTAACACGTTTTACCCATCTCAAAACTCAAAACTGAAATGCTAAGAATAAATGTATTTTATTCACAGAAGCAGAATTCTTAAAGCTCTCTAAAAGTGATACCGTGGACACCACCACATCACAGACGAGCATGGCAGGACTGCTCAGATTCCGAACACATTCTGAACAGTCCTCCTGCCACTTTCCTCAAATGGGGACACTTTATTTTGTCTTTTATTCAAATTAAGTATTTTGCAAGGGAGTTGAAGAAAACTGCATAGCAGATTTTAAAACTTCAGCGCTTCTCTCAATTTTCTCCACATTCTGATACATTTTACTGACTACACAGCCAATAAGTTTAAAGCTTTTTGCATCGATAAAGACAATCCTCCTTTTAGCAATAGGCTTTCTTTTCTATACAAAGATCTATAACTTAATTCACAAAGATTTTGCACAATTCCTAGCACAGATTTTAGCAAAATAAAACCGTTATCTTTCCGCAATTAAATAACCAAGCATAGGAAACTGCATGGTTAAAATAACCGTTCCATTATTTTATATAAACACAAATGACAAAGTAGAGTATGCTTGGAAAACAGTATTTCCATATGTTAACAATGAAGCAGAAAACAGTTCCTCAGCCTCATATGACATTTGACTACCGAAGTACTCTGGCCCAAGCCCAGCCCGGGTAAACGGAAATGAGGTAAACGTGTGAGTGACCGTGGTGGGGCACTCTGATAGCCACAGTCCAGGAAAGAACAGCTAACATCTTTCTTTTTCATGGGAAAACCGAAACATACTCAAGAGACCTCGATTCTTTAAAACGCAGTCTGCCCCAGTACTAACCTTAAGCTCCCATTGATGAAGATTGCGATAACCACAGAGGTGTTTATCCAGGCCCTCGAACATCACGGACACGGTACATACACAATGTTTTCAAATACTCGGTGCTGCCAATATGTTAAATGCGCTGTGATAATGGAGGTCTTGTCGGCACAAGAAGCGTCGCAGCCTGGTTACCTGTCCTGGTGTTCAATGCTTTGTATGTGCAAAACCTGACGTTACAATTTACTGGGCTTAATGTGATTCAGTTCGTCACAGAAGAGAGCTATGACATTTACTTAATTCCACACAGAGATTTCTCTGGTTCACCTTCAACGAGTGACTGCTCTGTCCACGAGACAGCAGAGGGAAGGCCCAGGAAATGCCTGGGAGATGCCAGGTGCTCACAAACTGGTATCGGTCTGCTGGTTTTGGCTTAAAGGAAAACAGATATAGAATGAGCTAAAAGGGCTCACTACACCTAATACCACAACGTTCTCAACTTTACCTTAGCCAAAAATAAAAGCGGAAAAGCCAAACTACTCCAGAGCATGACTCCAGTGCTAATCTGAAACATGGAATATTTAGAAGACAAAGCTTATTGTGAGTGCAAGTAATATACACATAAAACACTGGTTTCACAAAACCCAGTCTTTGTGATTGCTTTTATAACAAGCAAAATTCTCGTGAGGATCGCATACATTAACTGATTTTCAAATGAAGGGACTGGTAAACTTCAGGGCATATGATTTCTGCCACACACGAGGGTAGCAGTGACAGAGAAGAGCTAGGATCAAGTGTGCTGAAGCTGTCCTAGGACTGAAATTCAGTTTCTGCCAAAACAAAAACACAAGAGTCTATTAACTTCGATAGCAAGCTCTGCTTGAGAGCGTTGAGATGTTACAGTTGCAAAGCGGCTTCTCCCTGCTATAGGCACGCGTGATCCTTGCAAAAACATAGCTCAGCATCAAAAACCAGAAAAGAACACAAGCCTTCCAGACATGAAATCCAAGAACAAAAGGAAACAGAGTCCAAGCTTGCTCGGCAGAACTGTTCCCAGAGGAGAACAGCACAGAGGACGTCACAGGGAGGGCAAGGCAAGCAACAGCAGCTTCCGTCTCGCCCCAAGCAGGGCCTGAGTCAGGGGTACAGTCCCCTCCAACCTGACAAGGAGGCACGAGGAGCCACAAAGAAGTCAATTCAGGGTCCTTTTCAGAAAGGGGCAACAATGAGAAAATCTGGTCTTACCTACCCCCCCACCCCCACCCCCTGGTAACAGCTGAGCCTCCCACGTGCATCTGTCACGTTCCCCACCTCCTCATGCAGATGCTCTTCCTGCACCCGGGTGCCCATCTCCGTGCTGCTCCTGAGGCCACACCTGTTGCCAACCAGTAGTGACCAGGAACTCACCTTTTACTGGGAGAAGCAAACGCAGAGTTCACACACTCCTGTACAGGTTTGCTGACCGAGAATCTAACTGCGCTGTCTGATTCCATATGTGCTCGTACCAAGCAGAACGTTCCATGTCCCGCATTTATAAAACGGTATCAGTGGGTTCACCTGGGACTCCCAGGCAGCCGCACCAGGGAGCTGTTGCCCTGTTACCCCGAGCCAAAGCAACGCTGTGAGGCAAACACCACAGGCCACATCACACTTGAGCACTGACTATTGACAATTGCTCGTTCATGTGTTAAGAAGAGTTTGGGGTACAGGCGTCAGACAGGCCCGATCTCAGCCATAGGACAACAGTGACTGCCCACAAGTCCCGTATGTAAGCCCCGACTTGCCCATCCGGACTTCCTTGAGGAACAATGCCAACCTCACAGCGCTGTCATGAACGCTAAGTCAGCACATACATACACAACCAGATTCATTTCAATTGTGCTTTCTAACCCAATTTAATACAACCAGGCGCTATTATTGAGACTGAATAACCAATATTAGAACAGAAGGTCAGGCCAGAGATGGTGGCTCAGACCTGTAATCCCAACACTTTGGGAAGCTGAGGCGGGTGGATCACTTGAGGTCAGGAGTTGGAGACCAGCCTGGCCAACATGGCAAAACCGCATCTCTACTAAAAATAAATTATCCGGGCATGATGGCATACAACCCTGTAACCCCAGCTACTAGGGAGGCAGAGGCATAAGAATCGTTCGAACCTGGGAGGTAGAAGTTGCAGTGAATGGACATCGTACTACTGTGCTCCACCCTTCCAGCCTGGGTGACAGAGTAAGATTCTAATAAAAAAAATAAAATGTCAAGATGAAAACTGATTGCCAAGGTCCATGTTCCATATACTTAAAACACAAAATTCATTAGCTGGTACTTGATCAAGTTGTTGTTTTCTTCATTACAATCTTGTATATCCTTCTAACATGGCTCAAAATGTTTACATTTGAACACACCTCGAACATAACAAAAAATAAAGCCCCTGTATTTCATAAATAAGCAAGTTCCAGTAAGGCTGCATCCTGCTGTAGTTAATACTTTGACAACATAAAACTGAGCCATCCTGACAGCACTGACACATGATACAAGAAGAATGACCTCCAATTAAGTTGCTAGATTTAGAGAACACATAAATATAGTTTATCACTAATTCACTAGCAATTAACAAGATATTAAAGGAAGAAAAACTATCAGGACTGTAACTACGAATAAAGGCAAAAATGAACATGAGAAATTAGTCACGTTTAAATACCCTTTCTGTGGGGCCGTCACAAAGTATACACAACAGGTGTGCAAACTGTCATGCTAACCTGTCACCAAGCTCTCTATTAAAGTGGTAAGAGCGTCCCAAGTCGCAGAGCCTCATATTCCTATTTAAACCCTAAACAGCCAACACCACACTCAGCACACAATGAGAACTCTGAAAGCTCTGAGGAACGCATGATGGGATGAAGTTCCCCAGCCCTTCCATCACTCTGCTGTGTATTAAAAATGTAAAACAAAGCCCTGCCTTCAAGGTGCTCAGATCTAACGAGTACAAGGTTTTGCTTTTAACAAGTGAACTACGAATGATGAAGACTCTCAACAGCTGTGCAAAATGTAAGGCAACCTCATAAGAGGAACTTGGCTGAGACTAAACCCAGAGATGGTTTTTAAACCACAGAAGAGGAAAGAACTGAAGAACCTTACAGAAAGTTGGCAGCAATTTCTATTTCTCTATGGTAGAACCTGGAATTTACCTTTGAGACAAACTGTCCTTCTGTTCCGAAAAATCAGATTATTCTTGCAATCCTCCATCAGGAGTGAAATTCCTAAAGACATGGAAAACCAAGAACTAATTTTAAAACCCCCCAAAAACTACCTACGATCTTAGATGTAAGATTATTCTCAAATTCTAAATTTGGAAATAGTTTGCAACAACTCCTTATTTTCCCTGTTTACTGGAAAACTCTCTATTCTTTTGTCCTAAATATCTTCTTTCTCATCCTTCCAAACAGTACCTGAAGATAAACTTACATATCGTTTTCAACGTTAACAAAGAAGATACTACATTTGTCATGAACTGTTTTTGTTCACAATTCTAGAAGGGATTCTGCTACACAGTGAGGAATAACACAAGACAGTAAATACACCACGCATAAAGAACAGTAGAAAACGGACACATTTCCTGATGAGTGGCAATTTCTCATTGAGCTGCTGACAAAATTATAATATGGAAAGCTAGACAGCTGCTATGTTAGTTCTACCTCACTTAAGTGACCGAGTCATTGTTTCAGTTCCCTCTCTCGTCTGGGGATGAGACACACCTCACAGAGCTCTTTGTGATTTCAGGAACACACACATCAATGAACCGATTGTTCCTAAATCATTGCAAAGGATATAGTAACCTACCAAATTTCAACTAGATTGCAACAAACAACTGTTTTCATCCTACACTCTCTGGTGCCAGCGAGATGGTGCTTTCCTGGATCCTTGTGGGAGCCCTATTCCTGATGCCATACAGCGCACACACATTTACTTCCACATAGTGTACGTATATGGTACACTAACACATATACATGCATAAAGCATA
The DNA here is from genome assembly GCF_037993035.2 of Macaca fascicularis. Lineage (NCBI taxonomy): Eukaryota > Metazoa > Chordata > Mammalia > Primates > Cercopithecidae > Macaca > Macaca fascicularis. The sequence continues at coordinate 3,657,272 of NC_088383.1, read as the reverse complement.
CACACAGCCAAATACATATGGTGTGCATAAGTGCACTACATGTGTACAGAGTGCACATACATCCAGATCCATGTAGTGTACATGCGTAGACGGTACACACACCCAAATATGTACTGTACAAACAAGTTCACTATGTGTGTACAAGCATAGAGCATACACACATCCACATTCATATAGCATATGTACTTAGGGATGCTAATATGTATGCACATGCATAACATGTACAGGCATCTATATGCATACAGTGTACACAAGTATACTACAACCTATATGTACGTGCATACAGCATACACGCATATCCGTATGTACACAGGTATGCTATTTGTTATATGTATACATATGTACATAGCATACATTCTTATCCAATGTACGTAGCACTACAGCATGCATACACATGTGCACTGTACACATATGCACATGAATACAATGTACACCAGTACACTAACGTATAAAGTGTAAAGTACACATATGCAAGTGTACATACATATGCAGCATATTAGTGTGGACATATCCAGAAGTTTATTCAGTGTTCATAGTGTACATGCATGCTTGTCTGCACATATGTATATATACATGTGCACAAATGTGCACATACCCACATGGTGTACATACACAGGAATGTAAATGGCATTAAACACATGCATGTATCTACACATGCAGAACAGATAAGTGTCCAAATAGTGTGCATATAACCAGTGCAGTTACACACACATACACGTGTACATGCATGCCTACAACATGCACATGTGTAAGACACAGTGTACATACCTATACATTGTAAATACATGCAGTGGAAATACATGTAGTATGCGTACACCACATACACACATGTACATTTACACAGTGCACATACACTGAGACCCAAAATGGATCTTGAGTATTAACACTGTGGAAAGGATTCCAGTTCTACCTAAGTAAATTTTTTTTCAAACTGTAATAGAACTCATAGAAAAAGGGTTTTAAGGAAATTAATGAATAAAGCTAGTGACAAAAACACTGGGAAGGGCACAACCACTTTCCCTCAGAGGTCTGGGCCTGACCGTGGAAGTTCAGAAGTTTCCTAATGCAGTACACGTCACGACTGACTCACGATGAAGTGCTCCTTAAACATTAGAAATGTACGCTCACGTTTTGGCCTTTGAGACAAAGCCTTCTATTTAACTGAGCTCTGACTGAATTTGATTCACAGAACTCTGACAGATTCTTCATTTTCTGGTGAAACAGACAAATGTCCCAGGGAAAGAGCACGGCCAGCCCCCTTCAGGGTCAGCTCTTTGAGGAGTGATGTCTGGCAGAATGCAATCCAAAACCATAGTAGGATACCTCACCCAACAACTTAGACACTTTGTGGTACTTACTCTAGTCTACTTGCTTCCCTTTCTTGCATTCAAGCTGGGCGGGGTTGGGGGGGGGGGGGAAACGAAAAAAATCAAAACCAAAAGCAAACAACCCATGTGTTAGTATGTTTGAAAAGTTAATACATTCACATCCAACTTTCTAAACGAGACACGGCAGGTATGGTCACCGAAGAGTGGCATGCCACTGTTGACAAAATACAAAGTCTTCTGTAAATATGAACGAGTTTCTAGGAAAACAAAAGTCAAGGGAATTTACTTCACATATTAAAGCTGACAAAGGTGCTCATCAAAAATGTACTTAGAGGTTTTATTTTAAAGTTATCTTTCAAGATTTTTAAGTTGCAATACTTAAAAGCCTCTGGAAAAAGAAAGGATACAGGTATATGGAAGATTTATACTAAATGATTTTAATGTCTCTTTGATAAAGTTAAATAAGGTCAGCCTTGAAGTAATGGATTCAACTACTCTGAGGTTGTAGATGGAATCCATCACACCACGAGAGAATTGAATAAACAGCAAGACTGCACATACAGGACCGCTGGTAGTGAGCCAGCCTGACTAGTCAGCTTCTGGGTCAGTTCTACCCAGTTCTGCCCAAGTCCCAGTGGAGATGAAAACCTGCCCTTTAGAAGCCTTCAATCCCCCAACTTTCAAAATCTAATCCTCTCCGACTGACGACTGAGTCCAAAAATCCACTCATATAGCACGCATTAGGCCAGCTGTCCCAGAAGCTATTTGGTACCAGTGATGGATATCGCGGAAGACAATTCTTCAGAGACGTGGTTTTGAAATAAAACTTCGACCTCAGGTCAGGCATTGGATTCTCATAAGGAGCACTTTCAGGATCCCCTCACAGGCAATTTACAATAGGGTCCCAGGGCCTAAGAAAACACGACGCTTACGAGAGGGTCCCAGCGCCTAGGAGAACACGCGGCTTACGAGAGGGTCCCAGCGCCTAGGAGAATCTAAATGCTGCCGCTGATCCAAGAGGAGGCAGAGCTCAGGCGGTCATGCCTACTTCGCCCGCCACTCCCCTCCGGCTATGACCCCGGTTCCTAACAGACCATGGACCAGTACCAGTCTGCAGTCCAGGACTAAGCCCTACTGGCCAGCACACACACCAGCCCAGGTGGAGACACCACTCGTGACCCTGCTGGGCAGGAAGGAAGCCTGAGGGCCGTTTCCTGACCAGGATGCCACACCCCCGACCCAAATACAGAGGTTCCCCCATAAAAACCCACTGTACACTCAACAGAAAACAGAGCCACACCTGGGCAACACAACAAGACCCCATCCCTGCAACAAAGAAAAGAAAATTAGCCAGGCATGCTGGTGCGCGCCCGAGGTCCCAGCTGCTCGGGTGACTGAGGTGGGAGGATCGCCTGAGCCAGGGATCACGCCACCGCATGCCAGCCTGGGTGACAGAGCAAGACCCTGTCTCGGAAAATACAAACCAACTAAAAACCAACAGAAACTGGGTGCATTTAGGGTGGAACAAACACCGCAGGGGACTAGCGAATGGCACCATGGGGTTTCTATCAGGAAGAACAGCACGTCTCCCAACCAAGTGCTCACGCCCCTTATGAGACCCTGTGCTTGGGAAGCACCAGCGAGGCCACGTGGCTGGCCTCTTCCTGCTTTAAATAAAGTGGAACCAGACGCTGTAATGACACAAAGGGACTATGACAAAACCTGGAGGTTCTAACTGAGAAAACAATTACATGTGTGAGTTCCTATGACGACGTCTCAAAACAATGGAAGGAGGGTACCATTTGCAAATAAGACAACTTCTGAAGTCTATTCAACTGTTACCTCTTGGGAAAAGAGGGAAGACTCATTTTCTCCATAGACAGCACACACACAGCACTTTGCCACACATCATACAAGGCGATTTATGGCAGTGGCCGCGTATTTTCACGTGTATCACCTTTTGGGCATCTTCTAGGTTTGCTAGAGCCGGCGACTACTTTTATTCCCCACAAAACACACAGAAATGCATGAGCATATCTCCTCTCATGGAGCATCTACACTAATAGGAAGAAGAATGTTGTACTCCAAGTGTACCTGCAAACACGGTTTTCTTCTGAAAACCCAAGTGCACGCAAAGCAAACACGGCATATCACTAAAGCGCACAGGAGAGCAGAGCACCTCTTAAGTAGAAAGAATGTAAAGGATAGCTAGTTGGGAACATTATTTTAAAAAGTGTCTATGGAATGAGTTATCCCAGGGAGCCTGTTTGGTACCTGCATTCAAAGGCAATTCATTACTCGACATGGAACCTTTAACAGAAGGCTCACAGTAAGATCCCTGGAAATGGCATTCCCCTGGTGACTTTTCAATGCTCAGATTTCAGTATCGATACAGCTTGGTAAGCAGTCAGGAGAGGGGCGGCTCAGAGGCTGAAAGCACACAGGTCGGGGCGCTCCTGTGTCCGACAGCCTCACCTGGGCCTCGCTTTCTGCACTGCCCAGGGCTGCTCATAGAGATTGTGCCGAAACGGATCTGTGCACGCCAAACAGCTCTCAGCAGGGGCTCAACAGCCAGAAGCCGTTCCACCACCGTCATCCCCCTTTCTAACCAGAGAACACCCGATACAGAAACAGGAGAAACACGTATTAAATGAGTTGGCAAAGCCAAAATCCATCCGGATCTACCACTCCAAAACAAACATACACCACACTGCCCAATATTGACGGGAGCCAAAAACATGGAAGTCCCGAGAACCCCCACTGACCACAGCCAGACACCACTTCTGCAAGAACCAAGCACGCGCCTAGAGATCACCCGTGATGACCCAGGAGAGCAGCTTGGAGCAGAGACAAACGTGAAGGAGAGGCACAGGGGCCAGGGTGCTGGGTGTGCCCGTCTGTGTCACCTCACTGAGATTGCTGACCTCTGGCCCTTGGTGTCCGCGTCCTGTGGAGGAGGTAGCCCCCAAATCCCTGCCTCCCTTCAGCGCTGACTGAGGCTGCCCTGAAGTCTCCCCAGGGCTGAGACTGCTTCGAAATCCTGTTAACTGCACACCCACATAAAAACACAAATAAACAAAGTATCAAGTACGCAGACGGGAAAAGAAAACTATGTGAATCCTCCCCTATTCAACAGGCATTTAAAAAGTACCAGGAAAATTGTGGTAGTCTTTAAACCACCACCAGCTATCACGTCCTGTTGAGATGTTTTAGCCAATCAGGAACATCTCTTTACCAAGCACCGGTGTGTTTAGGAAGTCCGTTGACAGATTCCAAATAACCTCGGAGCCTGCGACCTGACCCCCATTCACGCGCATCACCTCTCCGGCGGAACAAGCCCTGGACACCATGCAAATGGTGAGGAACAGGAACAAGGGTAGCTTTTTCCCTCAACACCACAAAACAAGCTCGACCCCGAGGAGCCCGGAGAACAGCGACGTTTGCTTAGACGCTTTCCCACTGACCTTGTCAGAGCGAACGTTCCCATCCCACGCCACCCAGTGTTTCCCTCTCCCTGGGATACCAGCAGCCGCCAACCCCCACAACTCGCAAGCTGGAAACAGAGGCCAAGCTGACAGGAGGGAGGCCTCTCTCCATTCCCTACTGAATTGGCTCAGGACACGGATGTTCCCAAACACACACGGCCCCGGGTATTCCACACCTGGAGAACATTCTAACAACAGACGCTGCAAAGACGTTCCCCTGAAGAGAAACTCACTTCCTAACTTCCCTTAGGGAAAAATATGAGGCCCAGAACTTTCCAGAAAATCAAGTCTGGGAGGAAGCCACTCACCTCTGGCACTTCCTAAACCTGCCTCTTCCCGCAGGTGCTCAGGGATGTCCCCGCGCCAGCCCCGTCCACCCAGGACGGCAGCAGGGCTCAGGCAGCCAGCACCTGGGCAGCAGGCGAAGCAACCCCAGGGTGAAAACGTCATCCCAGGCACCACTTCCCGGAGCCCCTCAGCAAGAAAAACAGAGGCGGGACCAGAACCGAGGGCTGACTCGAGGCTGGGGAGCCACAGACCCGCACAGCTCAATCATCGGACACGCTCTGCTGTGGACAGAGGGGCCCAGCCCAGCCCAGCCCAGGGAGAGGCCAGCCCAGAGATCCTCGTGCCGGCTCCACGGGCCAGCGTCCTCCGAGGGCTGCAAGTTTGCGATCACAGCTTCGGAGTCGGGTTCCAGAATCTTCCGGAATCAAAGACACACCAAACTGTAAAGCTGCCAGGACAGCAGGGCCCAGGGGCAGGCTCAGGGGAGGACCAGGCAGAAACCCCACACACAGCACACACGTGTGCATGCTTACTCCACACATGCCACCCCTTCACCCGATACTATACACGCAAACGCATCTATGCACTCCATACACGCCCTCAAATACACTCACCAAATGTGATGCGTGTACACACTCCACACACCCTCCAATATACACGACACACGCATGAACATGCTCACTCCACACACACCTGCTAAATACACTCACCACACACGCACAAACGTGACACACGTGCACACTCATTCCAGACCTCACACCCCTCACCAAGTACACAGGTGCACACATCCCCAAGTCCAGAACCTGCAGACTCCACAAGCTTTGGTTTCCCCCCCACTCTTTCTCTCATCACATGAGATCCACACACACAGGTGTCATTTACTGACATCTAACACCCGGGGAGGCCCTTAGACAGAACTGCAGTCACAAGTCGGCTTCATTCAGGCATTCATCACCAGCCTCCGGAAGCCACCTCCTGTCCCCACGGGGAGGGGGGCCGAGACCGCAGGCGTCGCTGGGCTTACAGATCCCCAGGCTGGCAACCCAGCGAAATCAGGAGGGCTCGGCCACGGCCCTCGAGGGAGACGGGTACTGGGGGCTCAGGTAAGCGGCACATGGGTCCTCATTTCCATACGGCGTCACCTACGACAGCGTCGGGTGAAAGCCAGTGGGGTTTGGCATTCCTGGGATAGACGGTCCTGGAATTACAAGGGAAGCTTTGTTACTACTTCTCCCCTCTGAACACATGAGGTCCAAGGTCCCCGCTCACATCTCACCCTGGGAATCGGAATCGGTGACTCCTTGTCCACCTGAGGACCACCCAAGAGGATGCACACACCTGCTGCAACAGCAGCACCGCACCTGGTCCGCAGGGGAGCAAAGCAAATCCCACCTTTTGACGAAAACTGGATTACCCCGACACTGGCAGCCTGCAGTGTGTATATATCGTCAGGCCCCCACATCTGCGGCGCCACCTGCAAGAGGAACACAAACCCTGAGTCCCGGGTTCTCACGATGGCCTGTGAGGTGGATGCTGGCACCTTCTCATCTCCCAGTGGAGAGGAGAGAAGGCCAGGGCCAGGGCCAGGGCCAGGGCCAGGGCTGGCGTGTCAGGAGGGTCAGGGTTCAAAAACCCCATCCGCCTCACAAAGCAGCCCTGACCGTTCAAGTGACTTCTATCATCAGCCTTAAAATGGTCCACAGTTACCAGTAATTCTGAGTGCTGTTCCTTCTGACGTCAGACATTTTGCTAGAAAGATTTTGCCAAATCTGCTTTCAAAATCCTATGTTATGAAATGTCTAATGAAAATCTGAGCTGTGAAATAAAGCACATATTTAAATGAATCCCAAAATGACTATCACGAAGGAAGTTGTAACTTGAAGTGAAAAATATCCTCTAAGTGACATCAGCCAGAATTACCTGCCATCATTACTGATCCCATATGATTAATGAATTCTACAGCATCATCTCAGATATGAACTTAAAACCATGCGCTGAATGCACATTTTAGCACAACCAAAGTTCTGCTTTCATAAGCAGCACAGGCGTCTCTGGAGAGGATTTTAATTGGGACTACAATGCGCACGGTGGTGGTAAGAGGTTTCATGCCGGCTGTTCTCCAAGGTGCAACACAGAACCACCACTAACCTCGAAGACACCTTTGTAACGAGATGATGAGACACGATGTGGACAGAATACTGTAAATATTTGAAAAGGAGAAACAAGGCAAGGAAAGAATCTTATAACAGTCACCCTTTACACGCTTAGAAAAAACCGATTTCTCTTTTGGGATGATTAAAGAAGAAAATAGCCTTAAGTGTTCTTCCCACCTCGGACCCCAGAGAAGCAGGGACCACAGGCACGCACCACCATACTCAGCTAATTTTTCTCTTGTTAGAGAGATGGGGTGTCTTGCTCTGTTGTCCAGGCTGGTCTTGAACTCCTTGGCCTCAAGTGATCCTCCTGCCTTGGCCTCACAAAGTGCTGCGATTACAGGCATAAGCCAGCGTGCCCAACCAACCTTTTCCTTAATTCTATAACAATGACGCCGCATTCAGAGAAAGGATAACTATTAGTGAGAAGAAACTTGGCGAAGCAATATGTTGATACGAAAACAAAATGGTCACAATTCCTCATTGTGAAATTTCAGTTTGAAACTGTTAACATACCAAGCAAAAATGATAGCTCACCTCAGGTTTTACAAAGAAGTCCAATAGATGATGATTCCAATTGTATGTTTATTTCTAGATTTGAGAAAGTAAGTCATAGCCAGCTTCTACAGTTTTGTTGCCATAGACCCAAGATTAAATCACAACGTGCGTGCGAACGTGCCTCAGGGTGCGGCAGGGAACCCCACGCCCACCGAGCACGCATATGCAGAAATATTTTGCCCAAATCTATTTTCCAACATGTAATTAAAGACGTCCCAGATATACTTTTCTCTCTCCCCACAAAGGATGTGAGGCCAAGTTTATCCTAGTGTTCGATAAAAAGGCTCATGTGAAAAAGGGAACAGCAACGCTCAGGCGACCCACGCAGGCCTCGGCAGACGCTCTATAGCAGGAGGGACGCGGCACAGGCAGGGCTGTGGGTGCACCTGCACCCTCGCTAACCTCATGGTGCAAGCACCCGAGGCTCTACAGATTCCACTCCCAGAGTTAGTGGGAAACTCCATCCTAGCACCGGGATGCTCTGCGTTGCTAGATGTACCTGCTTTAAGATATGCATGAACTGTCCTTACTCTACACACGAGACTCACTAGGAGATACTTGCAGATTTATCGGAAAATAGACATTCCAGCAAATGCATTTCTGTAAGATTTCTCTACCTCTTTTCACTGGGGGGGAGGGGGGAAAAGGTAACTTGCCTCTCCAAGGGTTGGAGACAAAGCCGTTACTGCAGACAAGAGTGCTGCGCACCCCGGGAACCGCTGCGCCACGAGGCACGGCCGTGCACCCCGGACGCAGGAGTCGCACACGAGGCTAGCACAGGCTGACGCCAGCTCTCTCCAGAAGCAGGCCTGTCCTTCCTCCTCCCTCAGCCCCCAGCTCCCAGGCTCCCTCCTCTCCAGGCCTCAGTGGCTGCTGACAGGGCAGAGGCCACCACTAGAGGAGGCTCTCAACTCCACCAGGGACAGGAGCCCCGGACGCTGGGGACTCCGCTGCTGCCCTCCGCGCCCACCTCCCTCTGCTCCGCCCTTCTCAGGAGCCAGGCGTGGCCACTTTGACCCTCCTTCCCTTCTGTGGCTCCTACAAAAACCAGTCCAGCGAGCCCAGACTGCCTCGGGTTGAGCATCCCCAGCCTGAAATCCAAAGTGCTCCGAAGAGCATTTCCTGCCAGTGTCATGAGGGAGAGCTCGGAATGTTTCACCTTTCAGAGCATTTTGGAGTAGGGACGCTCAGCCTGAATTTGAACGTCTTTCAAGGCGGCCACACACTGAAGCCCCCGAAGTCCGCCCCACACAATCCCAGCACACCCTCTGAAGTCCTCAGCAACAACAGATTTTCTTTCTTCAAAAATTTAAAAAAAAAAAAAAAAAAAAAAACCCAAGTCACATAAACTCACACGCAACCACTGAAGGGGGTTGTGGACACCTGCAGAGACTGGATGAAATTTAACTGTCACATTTTTACCAGGGTAACTTAAAGTCATTCCTCAAAACACACCTGTTTTACTGAGCTGCATTTTAAGGTGAACACACACACACACAAATCATTTCGGGGAAACAAATGTCACTTTGGGCTGTGTGTGGTTTCTTGACTCCTGTGAATAACTCAGCGTTCACCCTCACTTCTGGATAAGGGAGAAGATGCAAAGAAAGTTGTTAAAACAAAGACATGGAAACAAGTTTAAGAAGGGTTTGAAAGGTTCCTCCTGTCCCCCTGGAGGGGAGGAGGACGACGCCTGGAAGGCTTACGGGGGACAGGAGCACAGCCTCCTCGGTGTGCCATGGACGTCGCCTCGCTGAGGGGAGAGGACGATGCCTGGAAGGCTCACGGGGGTGGGAGCACAGCCTCCTCAGTGCTTTCTACACTCAGCAGCTTCAGAAATTCCCGTAGAAGCAGAACGCGTGAGAACCGAGACCGGAACACACCCCAAAGAAAGGGGATGAGGGGTCAACCAAAGCATTCGCTCATTACCAAGGAGCACGGGCAGGACGCCGCTTCAAAGAACGTGTGAAAAGTCACTCACGGGTGTTTCAGAAAGTACGGGTAGCGTGAGATTGCTCGATCAGTTCAAACAGGCTGCCATCCCCCAGGCCATGAAGCCCCCGACATGAGCCTCTCACGGTGAACAGAAGTCACTCGCACCTCTGCCAGAGAAAGTCCTACAAGCCGACACGTGACCTCACGAAACCTGGCCTTCAGCCCGTCGACCACAGTGAGTCTGACACGGTACATCCCTCCAGATGTAGGTGAAGGACCCCAGCCTTCTTGGCACCAGGGATGGGTATCGTGGAAGACCATTTTTCTGAGGGGTGGTTTTGAAATGCAACTGTTCCACCTCAGGTCAGGCATTGGATCCTCATAAGGAGCACCTCCGAGATCCCTCACATGCCGTTTACAATAGGGTCCCAGCGCCTAGGAGAACACGCGGCTTACGAGAGGGTCCCAGCGCCTAGGAGAATCTAAATGCTGCCGCTGATCCAAGAGGAGGCAGAGCTCAGGCGGTCATGCCTACTTCGCCCGCCACTCCCCTCCGGCTATGACCCCGGTTCCTAACAGACCATGGACCAGTACACCAGTCTGCAGTCCAGGACTAAGCCCTACTGGCCAGCACACACACCAGCCCAGGTGGAGACACCACTCGTGACCCTGCTGGGCAGGAAGGAAGCCTGAGGGCCATTTCCTGACCAGGATGCCACACCCCCGACCCAAATACAGAGGTTCCCCATAAAAACCCACTGTACACTCAACAGAAAACAGAGCCACACCTGGGCAACACAACAAGACCCCATCCCTGCAACAAAGAAAAGAAAATTAGCCAGGCATGCTGGTGCGCGCCCGAGGTCCCAGCTGCTCGGGTGACTGAGGTGGGAGGATCGCCTGAGCCAGGGATCACGCCACCGCATGCCAGCCTGGGTGACAGAGCAAGACCCTGTCTCGGAAAATACAAACCAACTAAAAACCAACAGAAACTGGGTGCATTTAGGGTGGAACAAACACCGCAGGGGACTAGCGAATGGCACCATGGGGTTTCTATCAGGAAGAACAGCACGTCTCCCAACCAAGTGCTCACGCCCCTTATGAGACCCTGTGCTTGGGAAGCACCAGCGAGGCCACGTGGCTGGCCTCTTCCTGCTTTAAATAAAGTGGAACCAGACGCTGTAATGACACAAAGGGACTATGACAAAACCTGGAGGTTCTAACTGAGAAAACAATTACATGTGTGAGTTCCTATGACGACGTCTCAAAACAATGGAAGGAGGGTACCATTTGCAAATAAGACAACTTCTGAAGTCTATTCAACTGTTACCTCTTGGGAAAAGAGGGAAGACTCATTTTCTCCATAGACAGCACACACACAGCACTTTGCCACACATCATACAAGGCGATTTATGGCAGTGGCCGCGTATTTTCACGTGTATCACCTTTTGGGCATCTTCTAGGTTTGCTAGAGCCGGCGACTACTTTTATTCCCCACAAAACACACAGAAATGCATGAGCATATCTCCTCTCATGGAGCATCTACACTAATAGGAAGAAGAATGTTGTACTCCAAGTGTACCTGCAAACACGGTTTTCTTCTGAAAACCCAAGTGCACGCAAAGCAAACACGGCATATCACTAAAGCGCACAGGAGAGCAGAGCACCTCTTAAGTAGAAAGAATGTAAAGGATAGCTAGTTGGGAACATTATTTTAAAAAGTGTCTATGGAATGAGTTATCCCAGGGAGCCTGTTTGGTACCTGCATTCAAAGGCAATTCATTACTCGACATGGAACCTTTAACAGAAGGCTCACAGTAAGATCCCTGGAAATGGCATTCCCCTGGTGACTTTTCAATGCTCAGATTTCAGTATCGATACAGCTTGGTAAGCAGTCAGGAGAGGGGCGGCTCAGAGGCTGAAAGCACACAGGTCGGGGCGCTCCTGTGTCCGACAGCCTCACCTGGGCCTCGCTTTCTGCACTGCCCAGGGCTGCTCATAGAGATTGTGCCGAAACGGATCTGTGCACGCCAAACAGCTCTCAGCAGGGGCTCAACAGCCAGAAGCCGTTCCACCACCGTCATCCCCCTTTCTAACCAGAGAACACCCGATACAGAAACAGGAGAAACACGTATTAAATGAGTTGGCAAAGCCAAAATCCATCCGGATCTACCACTCCAAAACAAACATACACCACACTGCCCAATATTGACGGGAGCCAAAAACATGGAAGTCCCGAGAACCCCCACTGACCACAGCCAGACACCACTTCTGCAAGAACCAAGCACGCGCCTAGAGATCACCCGTGATGACCCAGGAGAGCAGCTTGGAGCAGAGACAAACGTGAAGGAGAGGCACAGGGGCCAGGGTGCTGGGTGTGCCCGTCTGTGTCACCTCACTGAGATTGCTGACCTCTGGCCCTTGGTGTCCGCGTCCTGTGGAGGAGGTAGCCCCCAAATCCCTGCCTCCCTTCAGCGCTGACTGAGGCTGCCCTGAAGTCTCCCCAGGGCTGAGACTGCTTCGAAATCCTGTTAACTGCACACCCACATAAAAACACAAATAAACAAAGTATCAAGTACGCAGACGGGAAAAGAAAACTATGTGAATCCTCCCCTATTCAACAGGCATTTAAAAAGTACCAGGAAAATTGTGGTAGTCTTTAAACCACCACCAGCTATCACGTCCTGTTGAGATGTTTTAGCCAATCAGGAACATCTCTTTACCAAGCACCGGTGTGTTTAGGAAGTCCGTTGACAGATTCCAAATAACCTCGGAGCCTGCGACCTGACCCCCATTCACGCGCATCACCTCTCCGGCGGAACAAGCCCTGGACACCATGCAAATGGTGAGGAACAGGAACAAGGGTAGCTTTTTCCCTCAACACCACAAAACAAGCTCGACCCCGAGGAGCCCGGAGAACAGCGACGTTTGCTTAGACGCTTTCCCACTGACCTTGTCAGAGCGAACGTTCCCATCCCACGCCACCCAGTGTTTCCCTCTCCCTGGGATACCAGCAGCCGCCAACCCCCACAACTCGCAAGCTGGAAACAGAGGCCAAGCTGACAGGAGGGAGGCCTCTCTCCATTCCCTACTGAATTGGCTCAGGACACGGATGTTCCCAAACACACACGGCCCCGGGTATTCCACACCTGGAGAACATTCTAACAACAGACGCTGCAAAGACGTTCCCCTGAAGAGAAACTCACTTCCTAACTTCCCTTAGGGAAAAATATGAGGCCCAGAACTTTCCAGAAAATCAAGTCTGGGAGGAAGCCACTCACCTCTGGCACTTCCTAAACCTGCCTCTTCCCGCAGGTGCTCAGGGATGTCCCCGCGCCAGCCCCGTCCACCCAGGACGGCAGCAGGGCTCAGGCAGCCAGCACCTGGGCAGCAGGCGAAGCAACCCCAGGGTGAAAACGTCATCCCAGGCACCACTTCCCGGAGCCCCTCAGCAAGAAAAACAGAGGCGGGACCAGAACCGAGGGCTGACTCGAGGCTGGGGAGCCACAGACCCGCACAGCTCAATCATCGGACACGCTCTGCTGTGGACAGAGGGGCCCAGCCCAGCCCAGCCCAGCCCAGGGAGAGGCCAGCCCAGAGATCCTCGTGCCGGCTCCACGGGCCAGCGTCCTCCGAGGGCTGCAAGTTTGCGATCACAGCTTCGGAGTCGGGTTCCAGAATCTTCCGGAATCAAAGACACACCAAACTGTAAAGCTGCCAGGACAGCAGGGCCCAGGGGCAGGCTCAGGGGAGGACCAGGCAGAAACCCCACACACAGCACACACGTGTGCATGCTTACTCCACACATGCCACCCCTTCACCCGATACTATACACGCAAACGCATCTATGCACTCCATACACGCCCTCAAATACACTCACCAAATGTGATGCGTGTACACACTCCACACACCCTCCAATATACACGACACACGCATGAACATGCTCACTCCACACACACCTGCTAAATACACTCACCACACACGCACAAACGTGACACACGTGCACACTCATTCCAGACCTCACACCCCTCACCAAGTACACAGGTGCACACATCCCCAAGTCCAGAACCTGCAGACTCCACAAGCTTTGGTTTCCCCCCCACTCTTTCTCTCATCACATGAGATCCACACACACAGGTGTCATTTACTGACATCTAACACCCGGGGAGGCCCTTAGACAGAACTGCAGTCACAAGTCGGCTTCATTCAGGCATTCATCACCAGCCTCCGGAAGCCACCTCCTGTCCCCACGGGGAGGGGGGCCGAGACCGCAGGCGTCGCTGGGCTTACAGATCCCCAGGCTGGCAACCCAGCGAAATCAGGAGGGCTCGGCCACGGCCCTCGAGGGAGACGGGTACTGGGGGCTCAGGTAAGCGGCACATGGGTCCTCATTTCCATACGGCGTCACCTACGACAGCGTCGGGTGAAAGCCAGTGGGGTTTGGCATTCCTGGGATAGACGGTCCTGGAATTACAAGGGAAGCTTTGTTACTACTTCTCCCCTCTGAACACATGAGGTCCAAGGTCCCCGCTCACATCTCACCCTGGGAATCGGAATCGGTGACTCCTTGTCCACCTGAGGACCACCCAAGAGGATGCACACACCTGCTGCAACAGCAGCACCGCACCTGGTCCGCAGGGGAGCAAAGCAAATCCCACCTTTTGACGAAAACTGGATTACCCCGACACTGGCAGCCTGCAGTGTGTATATATCGTCAGGCCCCCACATCTGCGGCGCCACCTGCAAGAGGAACACAAACCCTGAGTCCCGGGTTCTCACGATGGCCTGTGAGGTGGATGCTGGCACCTTCTCATCTCCCAGTGGAGAGGAGAGAAGGCCAGGGCCAGGGCCAGGGCCAGGGCCAGGGCTGGCGTGTCAGGAGGGTCAGGGTTCAAAAACCCCATCCGCCTCACAAAGCAGCCCTGACCGTTCAAGTGACTTCTATCATCAGCCTTAAAATGGTCCACAGTTACCAGTAATTCTGAGTGCTGTTCCTTCTGACGTCAGACATTTTGCTAGAAAGATTTTGCCAAATCTGCTTTCAAAATCCTATGTTATGAAATGTCTAATGAAAATCTGAGCTGTGAAATAAAGCACATATTTAAATGAATCCCAAAATGACTATCACGAAGGAAGTTGTAACTTGAAGTGAAAAATATCCTCTAAGTGACATCAGCCAGAATTACCTGCCATCATTACTGATCCCATATGATTAATGAATTCTACAGCATCATCTCAGATATGAACTTAAAACCATGCGCTGAATGCACATTTTAGCACAACCAAAGTTCTGCTTTCATAAGCAGCACAGGCGTCTCTGGAGAGGATTTTAATTGGGACTACAATGCGCACGGTGGTGGTAAGAGGTTTCATGCCGGCTGTTCTCCAAGGTGCAACACAGAACCACCACTAACCTCGAAGACACCTTTGTAACGAGATGATGAGACACGATGTGGACAGAATACTGTAAATATTTGAAAAGGAGAAACAAGGCAAGGAAAGAATCTTATAACAGTCACCCTTTACACGCTTAGAAAAAACCGATTTCTCTTTTGGGATGATTAAAGAAGAAAATAGCCTTAAGTGTTCTTCCCACCTCGGACCCCAGAGAAGCAGGGACCACAGGCACGCACCACCATACTCAGCTAATTTTTCTCTTGTTAGAGAGATGGGGTGTCTTGCTCTGTTGTCCAGGCTGGTCTTGAACTCCTTGGCCTCAAGTGATCCTCCTGCCTTGGCCTCACAAAGTGCTGCGATTACAGGCATAAGCCAGCGTGCCCAACCAACCTTTTCCTTAATTCTATAACAATGACGCCGCATTCAGAGAAAGGATAACTATTAGTGAGAAGAAACTTGGCGAAGCAATATGTTGATACGAAAACAAAATGGTCACAATTCCTCATTGTGAAATTTCAGTTTGAAACTGTTAACATACCAAGCAAAAATGATAGCTCACCTCAGGTTTTACAAAGAAGTCCAATAGATGATGATTCCAATTGTATGTTTATTTCTAGATTTGAGAAAGTAAGTCATAGCCAGCTTCTACAGTTTTGTTGCCATAGACCCAAGATTAAATCACAACGTGCGTGCGAACGTGCCTCAGGGTGCGGCAGGGAACCCCACGCCCACCGAGCACGCATATGCAGAAATATTTTGCCCAAATCTATTTTCCAACATGTAATTAAAGACGTCCCAGATATACTTTTCTCTCTCCCCACAAAGGATGTGAGGCCAAGTTTATCCTAGTGTTCGATAAAAAGGCTCATGTGAAAAAGGGAACAGCAACGCTCAGGCGACCCACGCAGGCCTCGGCAGACGCTCTATAGCAGGAGGGACGCGGCACAGGCAGGGCTGTGGGTGCACCTGCACCCTCGCTAACCTCATGGTGCAAGCACCCGAGGCTCTACAGATTCCACTCCCAGAGTTAGTGGGAAACTCCATCCTAGCACCGGGATGCTCTGCGTTGCTAGATGTACCTGCTTTAAGATATGCATGAACTGTCCTTACTCTACACACGAGACTCACTAGGAGATACTTGCAGATTTATCGGAAAATAGACATTCCAGCAAATGCATTTCTGTAAGATTTCTCTACCTCTTTTCACTGGGGGGGAGGGGGGAAAAGGTAACTTGCCTCTCCAAGGGTTGGAGACAAAGCCGTTACTGCAGACAAGAGTGCTGCGCACCCCGGGAACCGCTGCGCCACGAGGCACGGCCGTGCACCCCGGACGCAGGAGTCGCACACGAGGCTAGCACAGGCTGACGCCAGCTCTCTCCAGAAGCAGGCCTGTCCTTCCTCCTCCCTCAGCCCCCAGCTCCCAGGCTCCCTCCTCTCCAGGCCTCAGTGGCTGCTGACAGGGCAGAGGCCACCACTAGAGGAGGCTCTCAACTCCACCAGGGACAGGAGCCCCGGACGCTGGGGACTCCGCTGCTGCCCTCCGCGCCCACCTCCCTCTGCTCCGCCCTTCTCAGGAGCCAGGCGTGGCCACTTTGACCCTCCTTCCCTTCTGTGGCTCCTACAAAAACCAGTCCAGCGAGCCCAGACTGCCTCGGGTTGAGCATCCCCAGCCTGAAATCCAAAGTGCTCCGAAGAGCATTTCCTGCCAGTGTCATGAGGGAGAGCTCGGAATGTTTCACCTTTCAGAGCATTTTGGAGTAGGGACGCTCAGCCTGAATTTGAACGTCTTTCAAGGCGGCCACACACTGAAGCCCCCGAAGTCCGCCCCACACAATCCCAGCACACCCTCTGAAGTCCTCAGCAACAACAGATTTTCTTTCTTCAAAAATTTAAAAAAAAAAAAAAAAAAAAAAAACCCAAGTCACATAAACTCACACGCAACCACTGAAGGGGGTTGTGGACACCTGCAGAGACTGGATGAAATTTAACTGTCACATTTTTACCAGGGTAACTTAAAGTCATTCCTCAAAACACACCTGTTTTACTGAGCTGCATTTTAAGGTGAACACACACACACACAAATCATTTCGGGGAAACAAATGTCACTTTGGGCTGTGTGTGGTTTCTTGACTCCTGTGAATAACTCAGCGTTCACCCTCACTTCTGGATAAGGGAGAAGATGCAAAGAAAGTTGTTAAAACAAAGACATGGAAACAAGTTTAAGAAGGGTTTGAAAGGTTCCTCCTGTCCCCCTGGAGGGGAGGAGGACGACGCCTGGAAGGCTTACGGGGGACAGGAGCACAGCCTCCTCGGTGTGCCATGGACGTCGCCTCGCTGAGGGGAGAGGACGATGCCTGGAAGGCTCACGGGGGTGGGAGCACAGCCTCCTCAGTGCTTTCTACACTCAGCAGCTTCAGAAATTCCCGTAGAAGCAGAACGCGTGAGAACCGAGACCGGAACACACCCCAAAGAAAGGGGATGAGGGGTCAACCAAAGCATTCGCTCATTACCAAGGAGCACGGGCAGGACGCCGCTTCAAAGAACGTGTGAAAAGTCACTCACGGGTGTTTCAGAAAGTACGGGTAGCGTGAGATTGCTCGATCAGTTCAAACAGGCTGCCATCCCCCAGGCCATGAAGCCCCCGACATGAGCCTCTCACGGTGAACAGAAGTCACTCGCACCTCTGCCAGAGAAAGTCCTACAAGCCGACACGTGACCTCACGAAACCTGGCCTTCAGCCCGTCGACCACAGTGAGTCTGACACGGTACATCCCTCCAGATGTAGGTGAAGGACCCCAGCCTTCTTGGCACCAGGGATGGGTATCGTGGAAGACCATTTTTCTGAGGGGTGGTTTTGAAATGCAACTGTTCCACCTCAGGTCAGGCATTGGATCCTCATAAGGAGCACCTCCGAGATCCCTCACATGCCGTTTACAATAGGGTCCCAGCGCCTAGGAGAACACGCGGCTTACGAGAGGGTCCCAGCGCCTAGGAGAATCTAAATGCTGCCGCTGATCCAAGAGGAGGCAGAGCTCAGGCGGTCATGCCTACTTCGCCCGCCACTCCCCTCCGGCTATGACCCCGGTTCCTAACAGACCATGGACCAGTACACCAGTCTGCAGTCCAGGACTAAGCCCTACTGGCCAGCACACACACCAGCCCAGGTGGAGACACCACTCGTGACCCTGCTGGGCAGGAAGGAAGCCTGAGGGCCATTTCCTGACCAGGATGCCACACCCCCGACCCAAATACAGAGGTTCCCCATAAAAACCCACTGTACACTCAACAGAAAACAGAGCCACACCTGGGCAACACAACAAGACCCCATCCCTGCAACAAAGAAAAGAAAATTAGCCAGGCATGCTGGTGCGCGCCCGAGGTCCCAGCTGCTCGGGTGACTGAGGTGGGAGGATCGCCTGAGCCAGGGATCACGCCACCGCATGCCAGCCTGGGTGACAGAGCAAGACCCTGTCTCGGAAAATACAAACCAACTAAAAACCAACAGAAACTGGGTGCATTTAGGGTGGAACAAACACCGCAGGGGACTAGCGAATGGCACCATGGGGTTTCTATCAGGAAGAACAGCACGTCTCCCAACCAAGTGCTCACGCCCCTTATGAGACCCTGTGCTTGGGAAGCACCAGCGAGGCCACGTGGCTGGCCTCTTCCTGCTTTAAATAAAGTGGAACCAGACGCTGTAATGACACAAAGGGACTATGACAAAACCTGGAGGTTCTAACTGAGAAAACAATTACATGTGTGAGTTCCTATGACGACGTCTCAAAACAATGGAAGGAGGGTACCATTTGCAAATAAGACAACTTCTGAAGTCTATTCAACTGTTACCTCTTGGGAAAAGAGGGAAGACTCATTTTCTCCATAGACAGCACACACACAGCACTTTGCCACACATCATACAAGGCGATTTATGGCAGTGGCCGCGTATTTTCACGTGTATCACCTTTTGGGCATCTTCTAGGTTTGCTAGAGCCGGCGACTACTTTTATTCCCCACAAAACACACAGAAATGCATGAGCATATCTCCTCTCATGGAGCATCTACACTAATAGGAAGAAGAATGTTGTACTCCAAGTGTACCTGCAAACACGGTTTTCTTCTGAAAACCCAAGTGCACGCAAAGCAAACACGGCATATCACTAAAGCGCACAGGAGAGCAGAGCACCTCTTAAGTAGAAAGAATGTAAAGGATAGCTAGTTGGGAACATTATTTTAAAAAGTGTCTATGGAATGAGTTATCCCAGGGAGCCTGTTTGGTACCTGCATTCAAAGGCAATTCATTACTCGACATGGAACCTTTAACAGAAGGCTCACAGTAAGATCCCTGGAAATGGCATTCCCCTGGTGACTTTTCAATGCTCAGATTTCAGTATCGATACAGCTTGGTAAGCAGTCAGGAGAGGGGCGGCTCAGAGGCTGAAAGCACACAGGTCGGGGCGCTCCTGTGTCCGACAGCCTCACCTGGGCCTCGCTTTCTGCACTGCCCAGGGCTGCTCATAGAGATTGTGCCGAAACGGATCTGTGCACGCCAAACAGCTCTCAGCAGGGGCTCAACAGCCAGAAGCCGTTCCACCACCGTCATCCCCCTTTCTAACCAGAGAACACCCGATACAGAAACAGGAGAAACACGTATTAAATGAGTTGGCAAAGCCAAAATCCACCCGGATCTACCACTCCAAAACAAACATACACCACACTGCCCAATATTGACGGGAGCCAAAAACATGGAAGTCCCGAGAGCCCCCACTGACCACAGCCAGACACCACTTCTGCAAGAACCAAGCACGCGCCTAGAGATCACCCGTGATGACCCAGGAGAGCAGCTTGGAGCAGAGACAAACGTGAAGGAGAGGCACAGGGGCCAGGGTGCTGGGTGTGCCCGTCTGTGTCACCTCACTGAGATTGCTGACCTCTGGCCCTTGGTGTCCGCGTCCTGTGGAGGAGGTAGCCCCCAAATCCCTGCCTCCCTTCAGCGCTGACTGAGGCTGCCCTGAAGTCTCCCCAGGGCTGAGACTGCTTCGAAATCCTGTTAACTGCACACCCACATAAAAACACAAATAAACAAAGTATCAAGTACGCAGACGGGAAAAGAAAACTATGTGAATCCTCCCCTATTCAACAGGCATTTAAAAAGTACCAGGAAAATTGTGGTAGTCTTTAAACCACCACCAGCTATCACGTCCTGTTGAGATGTTTTAGCCAATCAGGAACATCTCTTTACCAAGCACCGGTGTGTTTAGGAAGTCCGTTGACAGATTCCAAATAACCTCGGAGCCTGCGACCTGACCCCCATTCACGCGCATCACCTCTCCGGCGGAACAAGCCCTGGACACCATGCAAATGGTGAGGAACAGGAACAAGGGTAGCTTTTTCCCTCAACACCACAAAACAAGCTCGACCCCGAGGAGCCCGGAGAACAGCGACGTTTGCTTAGACGCTTTCCCACTGACCTTGTCAGAGCGAACGTTCCCATCCCACGCCACCCAGTGTTTCCCTCTCCCTGGGATACCAGCAGCCGCCAACCCCCACAACTCGCAAGCCGGAAACAGAGGCCAAGCTGACAGGAGGGAGGCCTCTCTCCATTCCCTACTGAATTGGCTCAGGACACGGATGTTCCCAAACACACACGGCCCCGGGTATTCCACACCTGGAGAACATTCTAACAACAGACGCTGCAAAGACGTTCCCCTGAAGAGAAACTCACTTCCTAACTTCCCTTAGGGAAAAATATGAGGCCCAGAACTTTCCAGAAAATCAAGTCTGGGAGGAAGCCACTCACCTCTGGCACTTCCTAAACCTGCCTCTTCCCGCAGGTGCTCAGGGATGTCCCCGCGCCAGCCCCGTCCACCCAGGACGGCAGCAGGGCTCAGGCAGCCAGCACCTGGGCAGCAGGCGAAGCAACCCCAGGGTGAAAACGTCATCCCAGGCACCACTTCCCGGAGCCCCTCAGCAAGAAAAACAGAGGCGGGACCAGAACCGAGGGCTGACTCGAGGCTGGGGAGCCACAGACCCGCACAGCTCAATCATCGGACACGCTCTGCTGTGGACAGAGGGGCCCAGCCCAGCCCAGCCCAGCCCAGGGAGAGGCCAGCCCAGAGATCCTCGTGCCGGCTCCACGGGCCAGCGTCCTCCGAGGGCTGCAAGTTTGCGATCACAGCTTCGGAGTCGGGTTCCAGAATCTTCCGGAATCAAAGACACACCAAACTGTAAAGCTGCCAGGACAGCAGGGCCCAGGGGCAGGCTCAGGGGAGGACCAGGCAGAAACCCCACACACAGCACACACGTGTGCATGCTTACTCCACACATGCCACCCCTTCACCCGATACTATACACGCAAACGCATCTATGCACTCCATACACGCCCTCAAATACACTCACCAAATGTGATGCGTGTACACACTCCACACACCCTCCAATATACACGACACACGCATGAACATGCTCACTCCACACACACCTGCTAAATACACTCACCACACACGCACAAACGTGACACACGTGCACACTCATTCCAGACCTCACACCCCTCACCAAGTACACAGGTGCACACATCCCCAAGTCCAGAACCTGCAGACTCCACAAGCTTTGGTTTCCCCCCCACTCTTTCTCTCATCACATGAGATCCACACACACAGGTGTCATTTACTGACATCTAACACCCGGGGAGGCCCTTAGACAGAACTGCAGTCACAAGTCGGCTTCATTCAGGCATTCATCACCAGCCTCCGGAAGCCACCTCCTGTCCCCACGGGGAGGGGGGCCGAGACCGCAGGCGTCGCTGGGCTTACAGATCCCCAGGCTGGCAACCCAGCGAAATCAGGAGGGCTCGGCCACGGCCCTCGAGGGAGACGGGTACTGGGGGCTCAGGTAAGCGGCACATGGGTCCTCATTTCCATACGGCGTCACCTACGACAGCGTCGGGTGAAAGCCAGTGGGGTTTGGCATTCCTGGGATAGACGGTCCTGGAATTACAAGGGAAGCTTTGTTACTACTTCTCCCCTCTGAACACATGAGGTCCATGGTCCCCGCTCACATCTCACCCTGGGAATCGGAATCGGTGACTCCTTGTCCACCTGAGGACCACCCAAGAGGATGCACACACCTGCTGCAACAGCAGCACCGCACCTGGTCCGCAGGGGAGCAAAGCAAATCCCACCTTTTGACGAAAACTGGATTACCCCGACACTGGCAGCCTGCAGTGTGTATATATCGTCAGGCCCCCACATCTGCGGCGCCACCTGCAAGAGGAACACAAACCCTGAGTCCCGGGTTCTCACGATGGCCTGTGAGGTGGATGCTGGCACCTTCTCATCTCCCAGTGGAGAGGAGAGAAGGCCAGGGCCAGGGCCAGGGCCAGGGCCAGGGCTGGCGTGTCAGGAGGGTCAGGGTTCAAAAACCCCATCCGCCTCACAAAGCAGCCCTGACCGTTCAAGTGACTTCTATCATCAGCCTTAAAATGGTCCACAGTTACCAGTAATTCTGAGTGCTGTTCCTTCTGACGTCAGACATTTTGCTAGAAAGATTTTGCCAAATCTGCTTTCAAAATCCTATGTTATGAAATGTCTAATGAAAATCTGAGCTGTGAAATAAAGCACATATTTAAATGAATCCCAAAATGACTATCACGAAGGAAGTTGTAACTTGAAGTGAAAAATATCCTCTAAGTGACATCAGCCAGAATTACCTGCCATCATTACTGATCCCATATGATTAATGAATTCTACAGCATCATCTCAGATATGAACTTAAAACCATGCGCTGAATGCACATTTTAGCACAACCAAAGTTCTGCTTTCATAAGCAGCACAGGCGTCTCTGGAGAGGATTTTAATTGGGACTACAATGCGCACGGTGGTGGTAAGAGGTTTCATGCCGGCTGTTCTCCAAGGTGCAACACAGAACCACCACTAACCTCGAAGACACCTTTGTAACGAGATGATGAGACACGATGTGGACAGAATACTGTAAATATTTGAAAAGGAGAAACAAGGCAAGGAAAGAATCTTATAACAGTCACCCTTTACACGCTTAGAAAAAACCGATTTCTCTTTTGGGATGATTAAAGAAGAAAATAGCCTTAAGTGTTCTTCCCACCTCGGACCCCAGAGAAGCAGGGACCACAGGCACGCACCACCATACTCAGCTAATTTTTCTCTTGTTAGAGAGATGGGGTGTCTTGCTCTGTTGTCCAGGCTGGTCTTGAACTCCTTGGCCTCAAGTGATCCTCCTGCCTTGGCCTCACAAAGTGCTGCGATTACAGGCATAAGCCAGCGTGCCCAACCAACCTTTTCCTTAATTCTATAACAATGACGCCGCATTCAGAGAAAGGATAACTATTAGTGAGAAGAAACTTGGCGAAGCAATATGTTGATACGAAAACAAAATGGTCACAATTCCTCATTGTGAAATTTCAGTTTGAAACTGTTAACATACCAAGCAAAAATGATAGCTCACCTCAGGTTTTACAAAGAAGTCCAATAGATGATGATTCCAATTGTATGTTTATTTCTAGATTTGAGAAAGTAAGTCATAGCCAGCTTCTACAGTTTTGTTGCCATAGACCCAAGATTAAATCACAACGTGCGTGCGAACGTGCCTCAGGGTGCGGCAGGGAACCCCACGCCCACCGAGCACGCATATGCAGAAATATTTTGCCCAAATCTATTTTCCAACATGTAATTAAAGACGTCCCAGATATACTTTTCTCTCTCCCCACAAAGGATGTGAGGCCAAGTTTATCCTAGTGTTCGATAAAAAGGCTCATGTGAAAAAGGGAACAGCAACGCTCAGGCGACCCACGCAGGCCTCGGCAGACGCTCTATAGCAGGAGGGACGCGGCACAGGCAGGGCTGTGGGTGCACCTGCACCCTCGCTAACCTCATGGTGCAAGCACCCGAGGCTCTACAGATTCCACTCCCAGAGTTAGTGGGAAACTCCATCCTAGCACCGGGATGCTCTGCGTTGCTAGATGTACCTGCTTTAAGATATGCATGAACTGTCCTTACTCTACACACGAGACTCACTAGGAGATACTTGCAGATTTATCGGAAAATAGACATTCCAGCAAATGCATTTCTGTAAGATTTCTCTACCTCTTTTCACTGGGGGGGAGGGGGGAAAAGGTAACTTGCCTCTCCAAGGGTTGGAGACAAAGCCGTTACTGCAGACAAGAGTGCTGCGCACCCCGGGAACCGCTGCGCCACGAGGCACGGCCGTGCACCCCGGACGCAGGAGTCGCACACGAGGCTAGCACAGGCTGACGCCAGCTCTCTCCAGAAGCAGGCCTGTCCTTCCTCCTCCCTCAGCCCCCAGCTCCCAGGCTCCCTCCTCTCCAGGCCTCAGTGGCTGCTGACAGGGCAGAGGCCACCACTAGAGGAGGCTCTCAACTCCACCAGGGACAGGAGCCCCGGACGCTGGGGACTCCGCTGCTGCCCTCCGCGCCCACCTCCCTCTGCTCCGCCCTTCTCAGGAGCCAGGCGTGGCCACTTTGACCCTCCTTCCCTTCTGTGGCTCCTACAAAAACCAGTCCAGCGAGCCCAGACTGCCTCGGGTTGAGCATCCCCAGCCTGAAATCCAAAGTGCTCCGAAGAGCATTTCCTGCCAGTGTCATGAGGGAGAGCTCGGAATGTTTCACCTTTCAGAGCATTTTGGAGTAGGGACGCTCAGCCTGAATTTGAACGTCTTTCAAGGCGGCCACACACTGAAGCCCCCGAAGTCCGCCCCACACAATCCCAGCACACCCTCTGAAGTCCTCAGCAACAACAGATTTTCTTTCTTCAAAAATTTAAAAAAAAAAAAAAAAAAAAAAAAACCCAAGTCACATAAACTCACACGCAACCACTGAAGGGGGTTGTGGACACCTGCAGAGACTGGATGAAATTTAACTGTCACATTTTTACCAGGGTAACTTAAAGTCATTCCTCAAAACACACCTGTTTTACTGAGCTGCATTTTAAGGTGAACACACACACACACAAATCATTTCGGGGAAACAAATGTCACTTTGGGCTGTGTGTGGTTTCTTGACTCCTGTGAATAACTCAGCGTTCACCCTCACTTCTGGATAAGGGAGAAGATGCAAAGAAAGTTGTTAAAACAAAGACATGGAAACAAGTTTAAGAAGGGTTTGAAAGGTTCCTCCTGTCCCCCTGGAGGGGAGGAGGACGACGCCTGGAAGGCTTACGGGGGACAGGAGCACAGCCTCCTCGGTGTGCCATGGACGTCGCCTCGCTGAGGGGAGAGGACGATGCCTGGAAGGCTCACGGGGGTGGGAGCACAGCCTCCTCAGTGCTTTCTACACTCAGCAGCTTCAGAAATTCCCGTAGAAGCAGAACGCGTGAGAACCGAGACCGGAACACACCCCAAAGAAAGGGGATGAGGGGTCAACCAAAGCATTCGCTCATTACCAAGGAGCACGGGCAGGACGCCGCTTCAAAGAACGTGTGAAAAGTCACTCACGGGTGTTTCAGAAAGTACGGGTAGCGTGAGATTGCTCGATCAGTTCAAACAGGCTGCCATCCCCCAGGCCATGAAGCCCCCGACATGAGCCTCTCACGGTGAACAGAAGTCACTCGCACCTCTGCCAGAGAAAGTCCTACAAGCCGACACGTGACCTCACGAAACCTGGCCTTCAGCCCGTCGACCACAGTGAGTCTGACACGGTACATCCCTCCAGATGTAGGTGAAGGACCCCAGCCTTCTTGGCACCAGGGATGGGTATCGTGGAAGACCATTTTTCTGAGGGGTGGTTTTGAAATGCAACTGTTCCACCTCAGGTCAGGCATTGGATCCTCATAAGGAGCACCTCCGAGATCCCTCACATGCCGTTTACAATAGGGTCCCAGCGCCTAGGAGAACACGCGGCTTACGAGAGGGTCCCAGCGCCTAGGAGAATCTAAATGCTGCCGCTGATCCAAGAGGAGGCAGAGCTCAGGCGGTCATGCCTACTTCGCCCGCCACTCCCCTCCGGCTATGACCCCGGTTCCTAACAGACCATGGACCAGTACACCAGTCTGCAGTCCAGGACTAAGCCCTACTGGCCAGCACACACACCAGCCCAGGTGGAGACACCACTCGTGACCCTGCTGGGCAGGAAGGAAGCCTGAGGGCCATTTCCTGACCAGGATGCCACACCCCCGACCCAAATACAGAGGTTCCCCATAAAAACCCACTGTACACTCAACAGAAAACAGAGCCACACCTGGGCAACACAACAAGACCCCATCCCTGCAACAAAGAGAAGAAAATTAGCCAGGCATGCTGGTGCGCGCCCGAGGTCCCAGCTGCTCGGGTGACTGAGGTGGGAGGATCGCCTGAGCCAGGGATCACGCCACCGCATGCCAGCCTGGGTGACAGAGCAAGACCCTGTCTCGGAAAATACAAACCAACTAAAAACCAACAGAAACTGGGTGCATTTAGGGTGGAACAAACACCGCAGGGGACTAGCGAATGGCACCATGGGGTTTCTATCAGGAAGAACAGCACGTCTCCCAACCAAGTGCTCACGCCCCTTATGAGACCCTGTGCTTGGGAAGCACCAGCGAGGCCACGTGGCTGGCCTCTTCCTGCTTTAAATAAAGTGGAACCAGACGCTGTAATGACACAAAGGGACTATGACAAAACCTGGAGGTTCTAACTGAGAAAACAATTACATGTGTGAGTTCCTATGACGACGTCTCAAAACAATGGAAGGAGGGTACCATTTGCAAATAAGACAACTTCTGAAGTCTATTCAACTGTTACCTCTTGGGAAAAGAGGGAAGACTCATTTTCTCCATAGACAGCACACACACAGCACTTTGCCACACATCATACAAGGCGATTTATGGCAGTGGCCGCGTATTTTCACGTGTATCACCTTTTGGGCATCTTCTAGGTTTGCTAGAGCCGGCGACTACTTTTATTCCCCACAAAACACACAGAAATGCATGAGCATATCTCCTCTCATGGAGCATCTACACTAATAGGAAGAAGAATGTTGTACTCCAAGTGTACCTGCAAACACGGTTTTCTTCTGAAAACCCAAGTGCACGCAAAGCAAACACGGCATATCACTAAAGCGCACAGGAGAGCAGAGCACCTCTTAAGTAGAAAGAATGTAAAGGATAGCTAGTTGGGAACATTATTTTAAAAAGTGTCTATGGAATGAGTTATCCCAGGGAGCCTGTTTGGTACCTGCATTCAAAGGCAATTCATTACTCGACATGGAACCTTTAACAGAAGGCTCACAGTAAGATCCCTGGAAATGGCATTCCCCTGGTGACTTTTCAATGCTCAGATTTCAGTATCGATACAGCTTGGTAAGCAGTCAGGAGAGGGGCGGCTCAGAGGCTGAAAGCACACAGGTCGGGGCGCTCCTGTGTCCGACAGCCTCACCTGGGCCTCGCTTTCTGCACTGCCCAGGGCTGCTCATAGAGATTGTGCCGAAACGGATCTGTGCACGCCAAACAGCTCTCAGCAGGGGCTCAACAGCCAGAAGCCGTTCCACCACCGTCATCCCCCTTTCTAACCAGAGAACACCCGATACAGAAACAGGAGAAACACGTATTAAATGAGTTGGCAAAGCCAAAATCCACCCGGATCTACCACTCCAAAACAAACATACACCACACTGCCCAATATTGACGGGAGCCAAAAACATGGAAGTCCCGAGAGCCCCCACTGACCACAGCCAGACACCACTTCTGCAAGAACCAAGCACGCGCCTAGAGATCACCCGTGATGACCCAGGAGAGCAGCTTGGAGCAGAGACAAACGTGAAGGAGAGGCACAGGGGCCAGGGTGCTGGGTGTGCCCGTCTGTGTCACCTCACTGAGATTGCTGACCTCTGGCCCTTGGTGTCCTCGTCCTGTGGAGGAGGTAGCCCCCAAATCCCTGCCTCCCTTCAGCGCTGACTGAGGCTGCCCTGAAGTCTCCCCAGGGCTGAGACTGCTTCGAAATCCTGTTAACTGCACACCCACATAAAAACACAAATAAACAAAGTATCAAGTACGCAGACGGGAAAAGAAAACTATGTGAATCCTCCCCTATTCAACAGGCATTTAAAAAGCACCAGGAAAATTGTGGTAGTCTTTAAACCACCACCAGCTATCACGTCCTGTTGAGATGTTTTAGCCAATCAGGAACATCTCTTTACCAAGCACCGGTGTGTTTAGGAAGTCCGTTGACAGATTCCAAATAACCTCGGAGCCTGCGACCTGACCCCCATTCACGCGCATCACCTCTCCGGCGGAACAAGCCCTGGACACCATGCAAATGGTGAGGAACAGGAACAAGGGTAGCTTTTTCCCTCAACACCACAAAACAAGCTCGACCCCGAGGAGCCCGGAGAACAGCGACGTTTGCTTAGACGCTTTCCCACTGACCTTGTCAGAGCGAACGTTCCCATCCCACGCCACCCAGTGTTTCCCTCTCCCTGGGATACCAGCAGCCGCCAACCCCCACAACTCGCAAGCCGGAAACAGAGGCCAAGCTGACAGGAGGGAGGCCTCTCTCCATTCCCACTGAATTGGCTCAGGACACAGATGTTCATAAACACACACGGCCCCGGGTATTCCACACCTGGAGAACATTCTAACAACAGACGCTGCAAAGACGTTCCCCTGAAGAGAAACTCAGTTCCTAACTTCCCTTAGGGAAAAATATGAGGCCCAGAACTTTCCAGAAAATCAAGTCTGGGAGGAAGCCACTCACCTCTGGCACTTCCTAAACCTGCCTCTTCCCGCAGGTGCTCAGGGATGTCCCCGCGCCAGCCCCGTCCACCCAGGACGGCAGCAGGGCTCAGGCAGCCAGCACCTGGGCAGCAGGCGAAGCAACCCCAGGGTGAAAACGTCATCCCAGGCACCACTTCCCGGAGCCCCTCAGCAAGAAAAACAGAGGCGGGACCAGAACCGAGGGCTGACTCGAGGCTGGGGAGCCACAGACCCGCACAGCTCAATCATCGGACACGCTCTGCTGTGGACAGAGGGGCCCAGCCCAGCCCAGCCCAGGGAGAGGCCAGCCCAGAGATCCTCGTGCCGGCTCCACGGGCCAGCGTCCTCCGAGGGCTGCAAGTTTGCGATCACAGCTTCGGAGTCGGGTTCCAGAATCTTCCGGAATCAAAGACACACCAAACTGTAAAGCTGCCAGGACAGCAGGGCCCAGGGGCAGGCTCAGGGGAGGACCAGGCAGAAACCCCACACACAGCACACACGTGTGCATGCTTACTCCACACATGCCACCCCTTCACCCGATACTATACACGCAAACGCATCTATGCACTCCATACACGCCCTCAAATACACTCACCAAATGTGATGCGTGTACACACTCCACACACCCTCCAATATACACGACACACGCATGAACATGCTCACTCCACACACACCTGCTAAATACACTCACCACACACGCACAAACGTGACACACGTGCACACTCATTCCAGACCTCACACCCCTCACCAAGTACACAGGTGCACACATCCCCAAGTCCAGAACCTGCAGACTCCACAAGCTTTGGTTTCCCCCCCACTCTTTCTCTCATCACATGAGATCCACACACACAGGTGTCATTTACTGACATCTAACACCCGGGGAGGCCCTTAGACAGAACTGCAGTCACAAGTCGGCTTCATTCAGGCATTCATCACCAGCCTCCGGAAGCCACCTCCTGTCCCCACGGGGAGGGGGGCCGAGACCGCAGGCGTCGCTGGGCTTACAGATCCCCAGGCCGGCAACCCAGCGAAATCAGGAGGGCTCGGCCACGGCCCTCGAGGGAGACGGGTACTGGGGGCTCAGGTAAGCGGCACATGGGTCCTCATTTCCATACGGCGTCACCTACGACAGCGTCGGGTGAAAGCCAGTGGGGTTTGGCATTCCTGGGATAGACGGTCCTGGAATTACAAGGGAAGCTTTGTTACTACTTCTCCCCTCTGAACACATGAGGTCCATGGTCCCCGCTCACATCTCACCCTGGGAATCGGAATCGGTGACTCCTTGTCCACCTGAGGACCACCCAAGAGGATGCACACACCTGCTGCAACAGCAGCACCGCACCTGGTCCGCAGGGGAGCAAAGCAAATCCCACCTTTTGACGAAAACTGGATTACCCCGACACCGGCAGCCTGCAGTGTGTATATATCGTCAGGCCCCCACATCTGCGGCGCCACCTGCAAGAGGAACACAAACCCTGAGTCCCGGGTTCTCACGATGGCCTGTGAGGTGGATGCTGGCACCTTCTCATCTCCCAGTGGAGAGGAGAGAAGGCCAGGGCCAGGGCCAGGGCCAGGGCTGGCGTGTCAGGAGGGTCAGGGTTCAAAAACCCCATCCGCCTCACAAAGCAGCCCTGACCGTTCAAGTGACTTCTATCATCAGCCTTAAAATGGTCCACAGTTACCAGTAATTCTGAGTGCTGTTCCTTCTGACGTCAGACATTTTGCTAGAAAGATTTTGCCAAATCTGCTTTCAAAATCCTATGTTATGAAATGTCTAATGAAAATCTGAGCTGTGAAATAAAGCACATATTTAAATGAATCCCAAAATGACTATCACGAAGGAAGTTGTAACTTGAAGTGAAAAATATCCTCTAAGTGACATCAGCCAGAATTACCTGCCATCATTACTGATCCCATATGATTAATGAATTCTACAGCATCATCTCAGATATGAACTTAAAACCATGCGCTGAATGCACATTTTAGCACAACCAAAGTTCTGCTTTCATAAGCAGCACAGGCGTCTCTGGAGAGGATTTTAATTGGGACTACAATGCGCACGGTGGTGGTAAGAGGTTTCATGCCGGCTGTTCTCCAAGGTGCAACACAGAACCACCACTAACCTCGAAGACACCTTTGTAACGAGATGATGAGACACGATGTGGACAGAATACTGTAAATATTTGAAAAGGAGAAACAAGGCAAGGAAAGAATCTTATAACAGTCACCCTTTACACGCTTAGAAAAAACCGATTTCTCTTTTGGGATGATTAAAGAAGAAAATAGCCTTAAGTGTTCTTCCCACCTCGGACCCCAGAGAAGCAGGGACCACAGGCACGCACCACCATACTCAGCTAATTTTTCTCTTGTTAGAGAGATGGGGTGTCTTGCTCTGTTGTCCAGGCTGGTCTTGAACTCCTTGGCCTCAAGTGATCCTCCTGCCTTGGCCTCACAAAGTGCTGCGATTACAGGCATAAGCCAGCGTGCCCAACCAACCTTTTCCTTAATTCTATAACAATGACGCCGCATTCAGAGAAAGGATAACTATTAGTGAGAAGAAACTTGGCGAAGCAATATGTTGATACGAAAACAAAATGGTCACAATTCCTCATTGTGAAATTTCAGTTTGAAACTGTTAACATACCAAGCAAAAATGATAGCTCACCTCAGGTTTTACAAAGAAGTCCAATAGAGGATGATTCCAATTGTATGTTTATTTCTAGATTTGAGAAAGTAAGTCATAGCCAACTTCTACAGTTTTGTTGCCATAGACCCAAGATTAAATCACAACGTGCGTGCGAACGTGCCTCAGGGTGCGGCAGGGAACCCCACGCCCACCGAGCACGCATATGCAGAAATATTTTGCCCAAATCTATTTTCCAACATGTAATTAAAGACGTCCCAGATATACTTTTCTCTCTCCCCACAAAGGATGTGAGGCCAAGTTTATCCTAGTGTTCGATAAAAAGGCTCATGTGAAAAAGGGAACAGCAACGCTCAGGCGACCCACGCAGGCCTCGGCAGACGCTCTATAGCAGGAGGGACGCGGCACAGGCAGGGCTGTGGGTGCACCTGCACCCTCGCTAACCTCATGGTGCAAGCACCCGAGGCTCTACAGATTCCACTCCCAGAGTTAGTGGGAAACTCCATCCTAGCACCGGGATGCTCTGCGTTGCTAGATGTACCTGCTTTAAGATATGCATGAACTGTCCTTACTCTACACACGAGACTCACTAGGAGATACTTGCAGATTTATCGGAAAATAGACATTCCAGCAAATGCATTTCTGTAAGATTTCTCTACCTCTTTTCACTGGGGGGGAGGGGGGAAAAGGTAACTTGCCTCTCCAAGGGTTGGAGACAAAGCCGTTACTGCAGACAAGAGTGCTGCGCACCCCGGGAACCGCTGCGCCACGAGGCACGGCCGTGCACCCCGGACGCAGGAGTCGCACACGAGGCTAGCACAGGCTGACGCCAGCTCTCTCCAGAAGCAGGCCTGTCCTTCCTCCTCCCTCAGCCCCCAGCTCCCAGGCTCCCTCCTCTCCAGGCCTCAGTGGCTGCTGACAGGGCAGAGGCCACCACTAGAGGAGGCTCTCAACTCCACCAGGGACAGGAGCCCCGGACGCTGGGGACTCCGCTGCTGCCCTCCGCGCCCACCTCCCTCTGCTCCGCCCTTCTCAGGAGCCAGGCGTGGCCACTTTGACCCTCCTTCCCTTCTGTGGCTCCTACAAAAACCAGTCCAGCGAGCCCAGACTGCCTCGGGTTGAGCATCCCCAGCCTGAAATCCAAAGTGCTCCGAAGAGCATTTCCTGCCAGTGTCATGAGGGAGAGCTCGGAATGTTTCACCTTTCAGAGCATTTTGGAGTAGGGACGCTCAGCCTGAATTTGAACGTCTTTCAAGGCGGCCACACACTGAAGCCCCCGATGTCCGCCCCACACAATCCCAGCACACCCTCTGAAGTCCTCAGCAACAACAGATTTTCTTTCTTCAAAAATTTAAAAAAAAAAAAAAAAAAAAAAAAAAAACCCAAGTCACATAAACTCACACGCAACCACTGAAGGGGGTTGTGGACACCTGCAGAGACTGGATGAAATTTAACTGTCACATTTTTACCAGGGTAACTTAAAGTCATTCCTCAAAACACACCTGTTTTACTGAGCTGCATTTTAAGGTGAACACACACACACACAAATCATTTCGGGGAAACAAATGTCACTTTGGGCTGTGTGTGGTTTCTTGACTCCTGTGAATAACTCAGCGTTCACCCTCACTTCTGGATAAGGGAGAAGATGCAAAGAAAGTTGTTAAAACAAAGACATGGAAACAAGTTTAAGAAGGGTTTGAAAGGTTCCTCCTGTCCCCCTGGAGGGGAGGACGACGACGCCTGGAAGGCTTACGGGGGACAGGAGCACAGCCTCCTCGGTGTGCCATGGACGTCGCCTCGCTGAGGGGAGAGGACGATGCCTGGAAGGCTCACGGGGGTGGGAGCACAGCCTCCTCAGTGCTTTCTACACTCAGCAGCTTCAGAAATTCCCGTAGAAGCAGAACGCGTGAGAACCGAGACCGGAACACACCCCAAAGAAAGGGGATGAGGGGTCAACCAAAGCATTCGCTCATTACCAAGGAGCACGGGCAGGACGCCGCTTCAAAGAACGTGTGAAAAGTCACTCACGGGTGTTTCAGAAAGTACGGGTAGCGTGAGATTGCTCGATCAGTTCAAACAGGCTGCCATCCCCCAGGCCATGAAGCCCCCGACATGAGCCTCTCACGGTGAACAGAAGTCACTCGCACCTCTGCCAGAGAAAGTCCTACAAGCCGACACGTGACCTCACGAAACCTGGCCTTCAGCCCGTCGACCACAGTGAGTCTGACACGGTACATCCCTCCAGATGTAGGTGAAGGACCCCAGCCTTCTTGGCACCAGGGATGGGTATCGTGGAAGACCATTTTTCTGAGGGGTGGTTTTGAAATGCAACTGTTCCACCTCAGGTCAGGCATTGGATCCTCATAAGGAGCACCTCCGAGATCCCTCACATGCCGTTTACAATAGGGTCCCAGCGCCTAGGAGAACACGCGGCTTACGAGAGGGTCCCAGCGCCTAGGAGAATCTAAATGCTGCCGCTGATCCAAGAGGAGGCAGAGCTCAGGCGGTCATGCCTACTTCGCCCGCCACTCCCCTCCGGCTATGACCCCGGTTCCTAACAGACCATGGACCAGTACACCAGTCTGCAGTCCAGGACTAAGCCCTACTGGCCAGCACACACACCAGCCCAGGTGGAGACACCACTCGTGACCCTGCTGGGCAGGAAGGAAGCCTGAGGGCCATTTCCTGACCAGGATGCCACACCCCCGACCCAAATACAGAGGTTCCCCATAAAAACCCACTGTACACTCAACAGAAAACAGAGCCACACCTGGGCAACACAACAAGACCCCATCCCTGCAACAAAGAAAAGAAAATTAGCCAGGCATGCTGGTGCGCGCCCGAGGTCCCAGCTGCTCGGGTGACTGAGGTGGGAGGATCGCCTGAGCCAGGGATCACGCCACCGCATGCCAGCCTGGGTGACAGAGCAAGACCCTGTCTCGGAAAATACAAACCAACTAAAAACCAACAGAAACTGGGTGCATTTAGGGTGGAACAAACACCGCAGGGGACTAGCGAATGGCACCATGGGGTTTCTATCAGGAAGAACAGCACGTCTCCCAACCAAGTGCTCACGCCCCTTATGAGACCCTGTGCTTGGGAAGCACCAGCGAGGCCACGTGGCTGGCCTCTTCCTGCTTTAAATAAAGTGGAACCAGACGCTGTAATGACACAAAGGGACTATGACAAAACCTGGAGGTTCTAACTGAGAAAACAATTACATGTGTGAGTTCCTATGACGACGTCTCAAAACAATGGAAGGAGGGTACCATTTGCAAATAAGACAACTTCTGAAGTCTATTCAACTGTTACCTCTTGGGAAAAGAGGGAAGACTCATTTTCTCCATAGACAGCACACACACAGCACTTTGCCACACATCATACAAGGCGATTTATGGCAGTGGCCGCGTATTTTCACGTGTATCACCTTTTGGGCATCTTCTAGGTTTGCTAGAGCCGGCGACTACTTTTATTCCCCACAAAACACACAGAAATGCATGAGCATATCTCCTCTCATGGAGCATCTACACTAATAGGAAGAAGAATGTTGTACTCCAAGTGTACCTGCAAACACGGTTTTCTTCTGAAAACCCAAGTGCACGCAAAGCAAACACGGCATATCACTAAAGCGCACAGGAGAGCAGAGCACCTCTTAAGTAGAAAGAATGTAAAGGATAGCTAGTTGGGAACATTATTTTAAAAAGTGTCTATGGAATGAGTTATCCCAGGGAGCCTGTTTGGTACCTGCATTCAAAGGCAATTCATTACTCGACATGGAACCTTTAACAGAAGGCTCACAGTAAGATCCCTGGAAATGGCATTCCCCTGGTGACTTTTCAATGCTCAGATTTCAGTATCGATACAGCTTGGTAAGCAGTCAGGAGAGGGGCGGCTCAGAGGCTGAAAGCACACAGGTCGGGGCGCTCCTGTGTCCGACAGCCTCACCTGGGCCTCGCTTTCTGCACTGCCCAGGGCTGCTCATAGAGATTGTGCCGAAACGGATCTGTGCACGCCAAACAGCTCTCAGCAGGGGCTCAACAGCCAGAAGCCGTTCCACCACCGTCATCCCCCTTTCTAACCAGAGAACACCCGATACAGAAACAGGAGAAACACGTATTAAATGAGTTGGCAAAGCCAAAATCCACCCGGATCTACCACTCCAAAACAAACATACACCACACTGCCCAATATTGACGGGAGCCAAAAACATGGAAGTCCCGAGAGCCCCCACTGACCACAGCCAGACACCACTTCTGCAAGAACCAAGCACGCGCCTAGAGATCACCCGTGATGACCCAGGAGAGCAGCTTGGAGCAGAGACAAACGTGAAGGAGAGGCACAGGGGCCAGGGTGCTGGGTGTGCCCGTCTGTGTCACCTCACTGAGATTGCTGACCTCTGGCCCTTGGTGTCCGCGTCCTGTGGAGGAGGTAGCCCCCAAATCCCTGCCTCCCTTCAGCGCTGACTGAGGCTGCCCTGAAGTCTCCCCAGGGCTGAGACTGCTTCGAAATCCTGTTAACTGCACACCCACATAAAAACACAAATAAACAAAGTATCAAGTACGCAGACGGGAAAAGAAAACTATGTGAATCCTCCCCTATTCAACAGGCATTTAAAAAGTACCAGGAAAATTGTGGTAGTCTTTAAACCACCACCAGCTATCACGTCCTGTTGAGATGTTTTAGCCAATCAGGAACATCTCTTTACCAAGCACCGGTGTGTTTAGGAAGTCCGTTGACAGATTCCAAATAACCTCGGAGCCTGCGACCTGACCCCCATTCACGCGCATCACCTCTCCGGCGGAACAAGCCCTGGACACCATGCAAATGGTGAGGAACAGGAACAAGGGTAGCTTTTTCCCTCAACACCACAAAACAAGCTCGACCCCGAGGAGCCCGGAGAACAGCGACGTTTGCTTAGACGCTTTCCCACTGACCTTGTCAGAGCGAATGTTCCCATCCCACGCCACCCAGTGTTTCCCTCTCCCTGGGATACCAGCAGCCGCCAACCCCCACAACTCGCAAGCCGGAAACAGAGGCCAAGCTGACAGGAGGGAGGCCTCTCTCCATTCCCTACTGAATTGGCTCAGGACACGGATGTTCCCAAACACACACGGCCCCGGGTATTCCACACCTGGAGAACATTCTAACAACAGACGCTGCAAAGACGTTCCCCTGAAGAGAAACTCAGTTCCTAACTTCCCTTAGGGAAAAATATGAGGCCCAGAACTTTCCAGAAAATCAAGTCTGGGAGGAAGCCACTCACCTCTGGCACTTCCTAAACCTGCCTCTTCCCGCAGGTGCTCAGGGATGTCCCCGCGCCAGCCCCGTCCACCCAGGACGGCAGCAGGGCTCAGGCAGCCAGCACCTGGGCAGCAGGCGAAGCAACCCCAGGGTGAAAACGTCATCCCAGGCACCACTTCCCGGAGCCCCTCAGCAAGAAAAACAGAGGCGGGACCAGAACCGAGGGCTGACTCGAGGCTGGGGAGCCACAGACCCGCACAGCTCAATCATCGGACACGCTCTGCTGTGGACAGAGGGGCCCAGCCCAGCCCAGCCCAGCCCAGGGAGAGGCCAGCCCAGAGATCCTCGTGCCGGCTCCACGGGCCAGCGTCCTCCGAGGGCTGCAAGTTTGCGATCACAGCTTCGGAGTCGGGTTCCAGAATCTTCCGGAATCAAAGACACACCAAACTGTAAAGCTGCCAGGACAGCAGGGCCCAGGGGCAGGCTCAGGGGAGGACCAGGCAGAAACCCCACACACAGCACACACGTGTGCATGCTTACTCCACACATGCCACCCCTTCACCCGATACTATACACGCAAACGCATCTATGCACTCCATACACGCCCTCAAATACACTCACCAAATGTGATGCGTGTACACACTCCACACACCCTCCAATATACACGACACACGCATGAACATGCTCACTCCACACACACCTGCTAAATACACTCACCACACACGCACAAACGTGACACACGTGCACACTCATTCCAGACCTCACACCCCTCACCAAGTACACAGGTGCACACATCCCCAAGTCCAGAACCTGCAGACTCCACAAGCTTTGGTTTCCCCCCCACTCTTTCTCTCATCACATGAGATCCACACACACAGGTGTCATTTACTGACATCTAACACCCGGGGAGGCCCTTAGACAGAACTGCAGTCACAAGTCGGCTTCATTCAGGCATTCATCACCAGCCTCCGGAAGCCACCTCCTGTCCCCACGGGGAGGGGGGCCGAGACCGCAGGCGTCGCTGGGCTTACAGATCCCCAGGCCGGCAACCCAGCGAAATCAGGAGGGCTCGGCCACGGCCCTCGAGGGAGACGGGTACTGGGGGCTCAGGTAAGCGGCACATGGGTCCTCATTTCCATACGGCGTCACCTACGACAGCGTCGGGTGAAAGCCAGTGGGGTTTGGCATTCCTGGGATAGACGGTCCTGGAATTACAAGGGAAGCTTTGTTACTACTTCTCCCCTCTGAACACATGAGGTCCATGGTCCCCGCTCACATCTCACCCTGGGAATCGGAATCGGTGACTCCTTGTCCACCTGAGGACCACCCAAGAGGATGCACACACCTGCTGCAACAGCAGCACCGCACCTGGTCCGCAGGGGAGCAAAGCAAATCCCACCTTTTGACGAAAACTGGATTACCCCGACACTGGCAGCCTGCAGTGTGTATATATCGTCAGGCCCCCACATCTGCGGCGCCACCTGCAAGAGGAACACAAACCCTGAGTCCCGGGTTCTCACGATGGCCTGTGAGGTGGATGCTGGCACCTTCTCATCTCCCAGTGGAGAGGAGAGAAGGCCAGGGCCAGGGCCAGGGCTGGCGTGTCAGGAGGGTCAGGGTTCAAAAACCCCATCCGCCTCACAAAGCAGCCCTGACCGTTCAAGTGACTTCTATCATCAGCCTTAAAATGGTCCACAGTTACCAGTAATTCTGAGTGCTGTTCCTTCTGACGTCAGACATTTTGCTAGAAAGATTTTGCCAAATCTGCTTTCAAAATCCTATGTTATGAAATGTCTAATGAAAATCTGAGCTGTGAAATAAAGCACATATTTAAATGAATCCCAAAATGACTATCACGAAGGAAGTTGTAACTTGAAGTGAAAAATATCCTCTAAGTGACATCAGCCAGAATTACCTGCCATCATTACTGACCCCATATGATTAATGAATTCTACAGCATCATCTCAGATATGAACTTAAAACCATGCGCTGAATGCACATTTTAGCACAACCAAAGTTCTGCTTTCATAAGCAGCACAGGCGTCTCTGGAGAGGATTTTAATTGGGACTACAATGCGCACGGTGGTGGTAAGAGGTTTCATGCCGGCTGTTCTCCAAGGTGCAACACAGAACCACCACTAACCTCGAAGACACCTTTGTAACGAGATGATGAGACACGATGTGGACAGAATACTGTAAATATTTGAAAAGAAGAAACAAGGCAAGGAAAGAATCTTATAACAGTCACCCTTTACACGCTTAGAAAAAACCGATTTCTCTTTTGGGATGATTAAAGAAGAAAATAGCCTTAAGTGTTCTTCCCACCTCGGACCCCAGAGAAGCAGGGACCACAGGCACGCACCACCATACTCAGCTAATTTTTCTCTTGTTAGAGAGATGGGGTGTCTTGCTCTGTTGTCCAGGCTGGTCTTGAACTCCTTGGCCTCAAGTGATCCTCCTGCCTTGGCCTCACAAAGTGCTGCGATTACAGGCATAAGCCAGCGTGCCCAACCAACCTTTTCCTTAATTCTATAACAATGACGCCGCATTCAGAGAAAGGATAACTATTAGTGAGAAGAAACTTGGCGAAGCAATATGTTGATACGAAAACAAAATGGTCACAATTCCTCATTGTGAAATTTCAGTTTGAAACTGTTAACATACCAAGCAAAAATGATAGCTCACCTCAGGTTTTACAAAGAAGTCCAATAGATGATGATTCCAATTGTATGTTTATTTCTAGATTTGAGAAAGTAAGTCATAGCCAACTTCTACAGTTTTGTTGCCATAGACCCAAGATTAAATCACAACGTGCGTGCGAACGTGCCTCAGGGTGCGGCAGGGAACCCCACGCCCACCGAGCACGCATATGCAGAAATATTTTGCCCAAATCTATTTTCCAACATGTAATTAAAGACGTCCCAGATATACTTTTCTCTCTCCCCACAAAGGATGTGAGGCCAAGTTTATCCTAGTGTTCGATAAAAAGGCTCATGTGAAAAAGGGAACAGCAACGCTCAGGCGACCCACGCAGGCCTCGGCAGACGCTCTATAGCAGGAGGGACGCGGCACAGGCAGGGCTGTGGGTGCACCTGCACCCTCGCTAACCTCATGGTGCAAGCACCCGAGGCTCTACAGATTCCACTCCCAGAGTTAGTGGGAAACTCCATCCTAGCACCGGGATGCTCTGCGTTGCTAGATGTACCTGCTTTAAGATATGCATGAACTGTCCTTACTCTACACACGAGACTCACTAGGAGATACTTGCAGATTTATCGGAAAATAGACATTCCAGCAAATGCATTTCTGTAAGATTTCTCTACCTCTTTTCACTGGGGGGGAGGGGGGAAAAGGTAACTTGCCTCTCCAAGGGTTGGAGACAAAGCCGTTACTGCAGACAAGAGTGCTGCGCACCCCGGGAACCGCTGCGCCACGAGGCACGGCCGTGCACCCCGGACGCAGGAGTCGCACACGAGGCTAGCACAGGCTGACGCCAGCTCTCTCCAGAAGCAGGCCTGTCCTTCCTCCTCCCTCAGCCCCCAGCTCCCAGGCTCCCTCCTCTCCAGGCCTCAGTGGCTGCTGACAGGGCAGAGGCCACCACTAGAGGAGGCTCTCAACTCCACCAGGGACAGGAGCCCCGGACGCTGGGGACTCCGCTGCTGCCCTCCGCGCCCACCTCCCTCTGCTCCGCCCTTCTCAGGAGCCAGGCGTGGCCACTTTGACCCTCCTTCCCTTCTGTGGCTCCTACAAAAACCAGTCCAGCGAGCCCAGACTGCCTCGGGTTGAGCATCCCCAGCCTGAAATCCAAAGTGCTCCGAAGAGCATTTCCTGCCAGTGTCATGAGGGAGAGCTCGGAATGTTTCACCTTTCAGAGCATTTTGGAGTAGGGACGCTCAGCCTGAATTTGAACGTCTTTCAAGGCGGCCACACACTGAAGCCCCCGAAGTCCGCCCCACACAATCCCAGCACACCCTCTGAAGTCCTCAGCAACAACAGATTTTCTTTCTTCAAAAATTTAAAAAAAAAAAAAAAAAAAAAAAACCCAAGTCACATAAACTCACACGCAACCACTGAAGGGGGTTGTGGACACCTGCAGAGACTGGATGAAATTTAACTGTCACATTTTTACCAGGGTAACTTAAAGTCATTCCTCAAAACACACCTGTTTTACTGAGCTGCATTTTAAGGTGAACACACACACACACAAATCATTTCGGGGAAACAAATGTCACTTTGGGCTGTGTGTGGTTTCTTGACTCCTGTGAATAACTCAGCGTTCACCCTCACTTCTGGATAAGGGAGAAGATGCAAAGAAAGTTGTTAAAACAAAGACATGGAAACAAGTTTAAGAAGGGTTTGAAAGGTTCCTCCTGTCCCCCTGGAGGGGAGGACGACGACGCCTGGAAGGCTTACGGGGGACAGGAGCACAGCCTCCTCGGTGTGCCATGGACGTCGCCTCGCTGAGGGGAGAGGACGATGCCTGGAAGGCTCACGGGGGTGGGAGCACAGCCTCCTCAGTGCTTTCTACACTCAGCAGCTTCAGAAATTCCCGTAGAAGCAGAACGCGTGAGAACCGAGACCGGAACACACCCCAAAGAAAGGGGATGAGGGGTCAACCAAAGCATTCGCTCATTACCAAGGAGCACGGGCAGGACGCCGCTTCAAAGAACGTGTGAAAAGTCACTCACGGGTGTTTCAGAAAGTACGGGTAGCGTGAGATTGCTCGATCAGTTCAAACAGGCTGCCATCCCCCAGGCCATGAAGCCCCCGACATGAGCCTCTCACGGTGAACAGAAGTCACTCGCACCTCTGCCAGAGAAAGTCCTACAAGCCGACACGTGACCTCACGAAACCTGGCCTTCAGCCCGTCGACCACAGTGAGTCTGACACGGTACATCCCTCCAGATGTAGGTGAAGGACCCCAGCCTTCTTGGCACCAGGGATGGGTATCGTGGAAGACCATTTTTCTGAGGGGTGGTTTTGAAATGCAACTGTTCCACCTCAGGTCAGGCATTGGATCCTCATAAGGAGCACCTCCGAGATCCCTCACATGCCGTTTACAATAGGGTCCCAGCGCCTAGGAGAACACGCGGCTTACGAGAGGGTCCCAGCGCCTAGGAGAATCTAAATGCTGCCGCTGATCCAAGAGGAGGCAGAGCTCAGGCGGTCATGCCTACTTCGCCCGCCACTCCCCTCCGGCTATGACCCCGGTTCCTAACAGACCATGGACCAGTACACCAGTCTGCAGTCCAGGACTAAGCCCTACTGGCCAGCACACACACCAGCCCAGGTGGAGACACCACTCGTGACCCTGCTGGGCAGGAAGGAAGCCTGAGGGCCATTTCCTGACCAGGATGCCACACCCCCGACCCAAATACAGAGGTTCCCCATAAAAACCCACTGTACACTCAACAGAAAACAGAGCCACACCTGGGCAACACAACAAGACCCCATCCCTGCAACAAAGAAAAGAAAATTAGCCAGGCATGCTGGTGCGCGCCCGAGGTCCCAGCTGCTCGGGTGACTGAGGTGGGAGGATCGCCTGAGCCAGGGATCACGCCACCGCATGCCAGCCTGGGTGACAGAGCAAGACCCTGTCTCGGAAAATACAAACCAACTAAAAACCAACAGAAACTGGGTGCATTTAGGGTGGAACAAACACCGCAGGGGACTAGCGAATGGCACCATGGGGTTTCTATCAGGAAGAACAGCACGTCTCCCAACCAAGTGCTCACGCCCCTTATGAGACCCTGTGCTTGGGAAGCACCAGCGAGGCCACGTGGCTGGCCTCTTCCTGCTTTAAATAAAGTGGAACCAGACGCTGTAATGACACAAAGGGACTATGACAAAACCTGGAGGTTCTAACTGAGAAAACAATTACATGTGTGAGTTCCTATGACGACGTCTCAAAACAATGGAAGGAGGGTACCATTTGCAAATAAGACAACTTCTGAAGTCTATTCAACTGTTACCTCTTGGGAAAAGAGGGAAGACTCATTTTCTCCATAGACAGCACACACACAGCACTTTGCCACACATCATACAAGGCGATTTATGGCAGTGGCCGCGTATTTTCACGTGTATCACCTTTTGGGCATCTTCTAGGTTTGCTAGAGCCGGCGACTACTTTTATTCCCCACAAAACACACAGAAATGCATGAGCATATCTCCTCTCATGGAGCATCTACACTAATAGGAAGAAGAATGTTGTACTCCAAGTGTACCTGCAAACACGGTTTTCTTCTGAAAACCCAAGTGCACGCAAAGCAAACACGGCATATCACTAAAGCGCACAGGAGAGCAGAGCACCTCTTAAGTAGAAAGAATGTAAAGGATAGCTAGTTGGGAACATTATTTTAAAAAGTGTCTATGGAATGAGTTATCCCAGGGAGCCTGTTTGGTACCTGCATTCAAAGGCAATTCATTACTCGACATGGAACCTTTAACAGAAGGCTCACAGTAAGATCCCTGGAAATGGCATTCCCCTGGTGACTTTTCAATGCTCAGATTTCAGTATCGATACAGCTTGGTAAGCAGTCAGGAGAGGGGCGGCTCAGAGGCTGAAAGCACACAGGTCGGGGCGCTCCTGTGTCCGACAGCCTCACCTGGGCCTCGCTTTCTGCACTGCCCAGGGCTGCTCATAGAGATTGTGCCGAAACGGATCTGTGCACGCCAAACAGCTCTCAGCAGGGGCTCAACAGCCAGAAGCCGTTCCACCACCGTCATCCCCCTTTCTAACCAGAGAACACCCGATACAGAAACAGGAGAAACACGTATTAAATGAGTTGGCAAAGCCAAAATCCACCCGGATCTACCACTCCAAAACAAACATACACCACACTGCCCAATATTGACGGGAGCCAAAAACATGGAAGTCCCGAGAGCCCCCACTGACCACAGCCAGACACCACTTCTGCAAGAACCAAGCACGCGCCTAGAGATCACCCGTGATGACCCAGGAGAGCAGCTTGGAGCAGAGACAAACGTGAAGGAGAGGCACAGGGGCCAGGG
The DNA here is from genome assembly GCF_037993035.2 of Macaca fascicularis. NCBI lineage: Eukaryota > Metazoa > Chordata > Mammalia > Primates > Cercopithecidae > Macaca > Macaca fascicularis. The sequence goes on along the minus strand of NC_088383.1, from coordinate 3,613,523 downwards.
TGCTGGGTGTGCCCGTCTGTGTCACCTCACTGAGATTGCTGACCTCTGGCCCTTGGTGTCCGCGTCCTGTGGAGGAGGTAGCCCCCAAATCCCTGCCTCCCTTCAGCGCTGACTGAGGCTGCCCTGAAGTCTCCCCAGGGCTGAGACTGCTTCGAAATCCTGTTAACTGCACACCCACATAAAAACACAAATAAACAAAGTATCAAGTACGCAGACGGGAAAAGAAAACTATGTGAATCCTCCCCTATTCAACAGGCATTTAAAAAGTACCAGGAAAATTGTGGTAGTCTTTAAACCACCACCAGCTATCACGTCCTGTTGAGATGTTTTAGCCAATCAGGAACATCTCTTTACCAAGCACCGGTGTGTTTAGGAAGTCCGTTGACAGATTCCAAATAACCTCGGAGCCTGCGACCTGACCCCCATTCACGCGCATCACCTCTCCGGCGGAACAAGCCCTGGACACCATGCAAATGGTGAGGAACAGGAACAAGGGTAGCTTTTTCCCTCAACACCACAAAACAAGCTCGACCCCGAGGAGCCCGGAGAACAGCGACGTTTGCTTAGACGCTTTCCCACTGACCTTGTCAGAGCGAACGTTCCCATCCCACGCCACCCAGTGTTTCCCTCTCCCTGGGATACCAGCAGCCGCCAACCCCCACAACTCGCAAGCTGGAAACAGAGGCCAAGCTGACAGGAGGGAGGCCTCTCTCCATTCCCTACTGAATTGGCTCAGGACACGGATGTTCCCAAACACACACGGCCCCGGGTATTCCACACCTGGAGAACATTCTAACAACAGACGCTGCAAAGACGTTCCCCTGAAGAGAAACTCACTTCCTAACTTCCCTTAGGGAAAAATATGAGGCCCAGAACTTTCCAGAAAATCAAGTCTGGGAGGAAGCCACTCACCTCTGGCACTTCCTAAACCTGCCTCTTCCCGCAGGTGCTCAGGGATGTCCCCGCGCCAGCCCCGTCCACCCAGGACGGCAGCAGGGCTCAGGCAGCCAGCACCTGGGCAGCAGGCGAAGCAACCCCAGGGTGAAAACGTCATCCCAGGCACCACTTCCCGGAGCCCCTCAGCAAGAAAAACAGAGGCGGGACCAGAACCGAGGGCTGACTCGAGGCTGGGGAGCCACAGACCCGCACAGCTCAATCATCGGACACGCTCTGCTGTGGACAGAGGGGCCCAGCCCAGCCCAGCCCAGGGAGAGGCCAGCCCAGAGATCCTCGTGCCGGCTCCACGGGCCAGCGTCCTCCGAGGGCTGCAAGTTTGCGATCACAGCTTCGGAGTCGGGTTCCAGAATCTTCCGGAATCAAAGACACACCAAACTGTAAAGCTGCCAGGACAGCAGGGCCCAGGGGCAGGCTCAGGGGAGGACCAGGCAGAAACCCCACACACAGCACACACGTGTGCATGCTTACTCCACACATGCCACCCCTTCACCCGATACTATACACGCAAACGCATCTATGCACTCCATACACGCCCTCAAATACACTCACCAAATGTGATGCGTGTACACACTCCACACACCCTCCAATATACACGACACACGCATGAACATGCTCACTCCACACACACCTGCTAAATACACTCACCACACACGCACAAACGTGACACACGTGCACACTCATTCCAGACCTCACACCCCTCACCAAGTACACAGGTGCACACATCCCCAAGTCCAGAACCTGCAGACTCCACAAGCTTTGGTTTCCCCCCCACTCTTTCTCTCATCACATGAGATCCACACACACAGGTGTCATTTACTGACATCTAACACCCGGGGAGGCCCTTAGACAGAACTGCAGTCACAAGTCGGCTTCATTCAGGCATTCATCACCAGCCTCCGGAAGCCACCTCCTGTCCCCACGGGGAGGGGGGCCGAGACCGCAGGCGTCGCTGGGCTTACAGATCCCCAGGCTGGCAACCCAGCGAAATCAGGAGGGCTCGGCCACGGCCCTCGAGGGAGACGGGTACTGGGGGCTCAGGTAAGCGGCACATGGGTCCTCATTTCCATACGGCGTCACCTACGACAGCGTCGGGTGAAAGCCAGTGGGGTTTGGCATTCCTGGGATAGACGGTCCTGGAATTACAAGGGAAGCTTTGTTACTACTTCTCCCCTCTGAACACATGAGGTCCATGGTCCCCGCTCACATCTCACCCTGGGAATCGGAATCGGTGACTCCTTGTCCACCTGAGGACCACCCAAGAGGATGCACACACCTGCTGCAACAGCAGCACCGCACCTGGTCCGCAGGGGAGCAAAGCAAATCCCACCTTTTGACGAAAACTGGATTACCCCGACACTGGCAGCCTGCAGTGTGTATATATCGTCAGGCCCCCACATCTGCGGCGCCACCTGCAAGAGGAACACAAACCCTGAGTCCCGGGTTCTCACGATGGCCTGTGAGGTGGATGCTGGCACCTTCTCATCTCCCAGTGGAGAGGAGAGGAGAGAAGGCCAGGGCCAGGGCCAGGGCCAGGGCCAGGGCTGGCGTGTCAGGAGGGTCAGGGTTCAAAAACCCCATCCGCCTCACAAAGCAGCCCTGACCGTTCAAGTGACTTCTATCATCAGCCTTAAAATGGTCCACAGTTACCAGTAATTCTGAGTGCTGTTCCTTCTGACGTCAGACATTTTGCTAGAAAGATTTTGCCAAATCTGCTTTCAAAATCCTATGTTATGAAATGTCTAATGAAAATCTGAGCTGTGAAATAAAGCACATATTTAAATGAATCCCAAAATGACTATCACGAAGGAAGTTGTAACTTGAAGTGAAAAATATCCTCTAAGTGACATCAGCCAGAATTACCTGCCATCATTACTGATCCCATATGATTAATGAATTCTACAGCATCATCTCAGATATGAACTTAAAACCATGCGCTGAATGCACATTTTAGCACAACCAAAGTTCTGCTTTCATAAGCAGCACAGGCGTCTCTGGAGAGGATTTTAATTGGGACTACAATGCGCACGGTGGTGGTAAGAGGTTTCATGCCGGCTGTTCTCCAAGGTGCAACACAGAACCACCACTAACCTCGAAGACACCTTTGTAACGAGATGATGAGACACGATGTGGACAGAATACTGTAAATATTTGAAAAGGAGAAACAAGGCAAGGAAAGAATCTTATAACAGTCACCCTTTACACGCTTAGAAAAAACCGATTTCTCTTTTGGGATGATTAAAGAAGAAAATAGCCTTAAGTGTTCTTCCCACCTCGGACCCCAGAGAAGCAGGGACCACAGGCACGCACCACCATACTCAGCTAATTTTTCTCTTGTTAGAGAGATGGGGTGTCTTGCTCTGTTGTCCAGGCTGGTCTTGAACTCCTTGGCCTCAAGTGATCCTCCTGCCTTGGCCTCACAAAGTGCTGCGATTACAGGCATAAGCCAGCGTGCCCAACCAACCTTTTCCTTAATTCTATAACAATGACGCCGCATTCAGAGAAAGGATAACTATTAGTGAGAAGAAACTTGGCGAAGCAATATGTTGATACGAAAACAAAATGGTCACAATTCCTCATTGTGAAATTTCAGTTTGAAACTGTTAACATACCAAGCAAAAATGATAGCTCACCTCAGGTTTTACAAAGAAGTCCAATAGATGATGATTCCAATTGTATGTTTATTTCTAGATTTGAGAAAGTAAGTCATAGCCAGCTTCTACAGTTTTGTTGCCATAGACCCAAGATTAAATCACAACGTGCGTGCGAACGTGCCTCAGGGTGCGGCAGGGAACCCCACGCCCACCGAGCACGCATATGCAGAAATATTTTGCCCAAATCTATTTTCCAACATGTAATTAAAGACGTCCCAGATATACTTTTCTCTCTCCCCACAAAGGATGTGAGGCCAAGTTTATCCTAGTGTTCGATAAAAAGGCTCATGTGAAAAAGGGAACAGCAACGCTCAGGCGACCCACGCAGGCCTCGGCAGACGCTCTATAGCAGGAGGGACGCGGCACAGGCAGGGCTGTGGGTGCACCTGCACCCTCGCTAACCTCATGGTGCAAGCACCCGAGGCTCTACAGATTCCACTCCCAGAGTTAGTGGGAAACTCCATCCTAGCACCGGGATGCTCTGCGTTGCTAGATGTACCTGCTTTAAGATATGCATGAACTGTCCTTACTCTACACACGAGACTCACTAGGAGATACTTGCAGATTTATCGGAAAATAGACATTCCAGCAAATGCATTTCTGTAAGATTTCTCTACCTCTTTTCACTGGGGGGGAGGGGGGAAAAGGTAACTTGCCTCTCCAAGGGTTGGAGACAAAGCCGTTACTGCAGACAAGAGTGCTGCGCACCCCGGGAACCGCTGCGCCACGAGGCACGGCCGTGCACCCCGGACGCAGGAGTCGCACACGAGGCTAGCACAGGCTGACGCCAGCTCTCTCCAGAAGCAGGCCTGTCCTTCCTCCTCCCTCAGCCCCCAGCTCCCAGGCTCCCTCCTCTCCAGGCCTCAGTGGCTGCTGACAGGGCAGAGGCCACCACTAGAGGAGGCTCTCAACTCCACCAGGGACAGGAGCCCCGGACGCTGGGGACTCCGCTGCTGCCCTCCGCGCCCACCTCCCTCTGCTCCGCCCTTCTCAGGAGCCAGGCGTGGCCACTTTGACCCTCCTTCCCTTCTGTGGCTCCTACAAAAACCAGTCCAGCGAGCCCAGACTGCCTCGGGTTGAGCATCCCCAGCCTGAAATCCAAAGTGCTCCGAAGAGCATTTCCTGCCAGTGTCATGAGGGAGAGCTCGGAATGTTTCACCTTTCAGAGCATTTTGGAGTAGGGACGCTCAGCCTGAATTTGAACGTCTTTCAAGGCGGCCACACACTGAAGCCCCCGATGTCCGCCCCACACAATCCCAGCACACCCTCTGAAGTCCTCAGCTACAACAGATTTTCTTTCTTCAAAAATTAAAAAAAAAAAAAAAAAAAAAAAAAAAAAAAAAAAAAAAAACCCAAGTCACATAAACTCACACGCAACCACTGAAGGGGGTTGTGGACACCTGCAGAGACTGGATGAAATTTAACTGTCACATTTTTACCAGGGTAACTTAAAGTCATTCCTCAAAACACACCTGTTTTACTGAGCTGCATTTTAAGGTGAACACACACACACACAAATCATTTCGGGGAAACAAATGTCACTTTGGGCTGTGTGTGGTTTCTTGACTCCTGTGAATAACTCAGCGTTCACCCTCACTTCTGGATAAGGGAGAAGATGCAAAGAAAGTTGTTAAAACAAAGACATGGAAACAAGTTTAAGAAGGGTTTGAAAGGTTCCTCCTGTCCCCCTGGAGGGGAGGAGGACGACGCCTGGAAGGCTTACGGGGGACAGGAGCACAGCCTCCTCGGTGTGCCATGGACGTCGCCTCGCTGAGGGGAGAGGACGATGCCTGGAAGGCTCACGGGGGTGGGAGCACAGCCTCCTCAGTGCTTTCTACACTCAGCAGCTTCAGAAATTCCCGTAGAAGCAGAACGCGTGAGAACCGAGACCGGAACACACCCCAAAGAAAGGGGATGAGGGGTCAACCAAAGCATTCGCTCATTACCAAGGAGCACGGGCAGGACGCCGCTTCAAAGAACGTGTGAAAAGTCACTCACGGGTGTTTCAGAAAGTACGGGTAGCGTGAGATTGCTCGATCAGTTCAAACAGGCTGCCATCCCCCAGGCCATGAAGCCCCCGACATGAGCCTCTCACGGTGAACAGAAGTCACTCGCACCTCTGCCAGAGAAAGTCCTACAAGCCGACACGTGACCTCACGAAACCTGGCCTTCAGCCCGTCGACCACAGTGAGTCTGACACGGTACATCCCTCCAGATGTAGGTGAAGGACCCCAGCCTTCTTGGCACCAGGGATGGGTATCGTGGAAGACCATTTTTCTGAGGGGTGGTTTTGAAATGCAACTGTTCCACCTCAGGTCAGGCATTGGATCCTCATAAGGAGCACCTCCGAGATCCCTCACATGCCGTTTACAATAGGGTCCCAGCGCCTAGGAGAACACGCGGCTTACGAGAGGGTCCCAGCGCCTAGGAGAATCTAAATGCTGCCGCTGATCCAAGAGGAGGCAGAGCTCAGGCGGTCATGCCTACTTCGCCCGCCACTCCCCTCCGGCTATGACCCCGGTTCCTAACAGACCATGGACCAGTACACCAGTCTGCAGTCCAGGACTAAGCCCTACTGGCCAGCACACACACCAGCCCAGGTGGAGACACCACTCGTGACCCTGCTGGGCAGGAAGGAAGCCTGAGGGCCATTTCCTGACCAGGATGCCACACCCCCGACCCAAATACAGAGGTTCCCCATAAAAACCCACTGTACACTCAACAGAAAACAGAGCCACACCTGGGCAACACAACAAGACCCCATCCCTGCAACAAAGAAAAGAAAATTAGCCAGGCATGCTGGTGCGCGCCCGAGGTCCCAGCTGCTCGGGTGACTGAGGTGGGAGGATCGCCTGAGCCAGGGATCACGCCACCGCATGCCAGCCTGGGTGACAGAGCAAGACCCTGTCTCGGAAAATACAAACCAACTAAAAACCAACAGAAACTGGGTGCATTTAGGGTGGAACAAACACCGCAGGGGACTAGCGAATGGCACCATGGGGTTTCTATCAGGAAGAACAGCACGTCTCCCAACCAAGTGCTCACGCCCCTTATGAGACCCTGTGCTTGGGAAGCACCAGCGAGGCCACGTGGCTGGCCTCTTCCTGCTTTAAATAAAGTGGAACCAGACGCTGTAATGACACAAAGGGACTATGACAAAACCTGGAGGTTCTAACTGAGAAAACAATTACATGTGTGAGTTCCTATGACGACGTCTCAAAACAATGGAAGGAGGGTACCATTTGCAAATAAGACAACTTCTGAAGTCTATTCAACTGTTACCTCTTGGGAAAAGAGGGAAGACTCATTTTCTCCATAGACAGCACACACACAGCACTTTGCCACACATCATACAAGGCGATTTATGGCAGTGGCCGCGTATTTTCACGTGTATCACCTTTTGGGCATCTTCTAGGTTTGCTAGAGCCGGCGACTACTTTTATTCCCCACAAAACACACAGAAATGCATGAGCATATCTCCTCTCATGGAGCATCTACACTAATAGGAAGAAGAATGTTGTACTCCAAGTGTACCTGCAAACACGGTTTTCTTCTGAAAACCCAAGTGCACGCAAAGCAAACACGGCATATCACTAAAGCGCACAGGAGAGCAGAGCACCTCTTAAGTAGAAAGAATGTAAAGGATAGCTAGTTGGGAACATTATTTTAAAAAGTGTCTATGGAATGAGTTATCCCAGGGAGCCTGTTTGGTACCTGCATTCAAAGGCAATTCATTACTCGACATGGAACCTTTAACAGAAGGCTCACAGTAAGATCCCTGGAAATGGCATTCCCCTGGTGACTTTTCAATGCTCAGATTTCAGTATCGATACAGCTTGGTAAGCAGTCAGGAGAGGGGCGGCTCAGAGGCTGAAAGCACACAGGTCGGGGCGCTCCTGTGTCCGACAGCCTCACCTGGGCCTCGCTTTCTGCACTGCCCAGGGCTGCTCATAGAGATTGTGCCGAAACGGATCTGTGCACGCCAAACAGCTCTCAGCAGGGGCTCAACAGCCAGAAGCCGTTCCACCACCGTCATCCCCCTTTCTAACCAGAGAACACCCGATACAGAAACAGGAGAAACACGTATTAAATGAGTTGGCAAAGCCAAAATCCACCCGGATCTACCACTCCAAAACAAACATACACCACACTGCCCAATATTGACGGGAGCCAAAAACATGGAAGTCCCGAGAGCCCCCACTGACCACAGCCAGACACCACTTCTGCAAGAACCAAGCACGCGCCTAGAGATCACCCGTGATGACCCAGGAGAGCAGCTTGGAGCAGAGACAAACGTGAAGGAGAGGCACAGGGGCCAGGGTGCTGGGTGTGCCCGTCTGTGTCACCTCACTGAGATTGCTGACCTCTGGCCCTTGGTGTCCGCGTCCTGTGGAGGAGGTAGCCCCCAAATCCCTGCCTCCCTTCAGCGCTGACTGAGGCTGCCCTGAAGTCTCCCCAGGGCTGAGACTGCTTCGAAATCCTGTTAACTGCACACCCACATAAAAACACAAATAAACAAAGTATCAAGTACGCAGACGGGAAAAGAAAACTATGTGAATCCTCCCCTATTCAACAGGCATTTAAAAAGTACCAGGAAAATTGTGGTAGTCTTTAAACCACCACCAGCTATCACGTCCTGTTGAGATGTTTTAGCCAATCAGGAACATCTCTTTACCAAGCACCGGTGTGTTTAGGAAGTCCGTTGACAGATTCCAAATAACCTCGGAGCCTGCGACCTGACCCCCATTCACGCGCATCACCTCTCCGGCGGAACAAGCCCTGGACACCATGCAAATGGTGAGGAACAGGAACAAGGGTAGCTTTTTCCCTCAACACCACAAAACAAGCTCGACCCCGAGGAGCCCGGAGAACAGCGACGTTTGCTTAGACGCTTTCCCACTGACCTTGTCAGAGCGAACGTTCCCATCCCACGCCACCCAGTGTTTCCCTCTCCCTGGGATACCAGCAGCCGCCAACCCCCACAACTCGCAAGCCGGAAACAGAGGCCAAGCTGACAGGAGGGAGGCCTCTCTCCATTCCCTACTGAATTGGCTCAGGACACGGATGTTCCCAAACACACACGGCCCCGGGTATTCCACACCTGGAGAACATTCTAACAACAGACGCTGCAAAGACGTTCCCCTGAAGAGAAACTCACTTCCTAACTTCCCTTAGGGAAAAATATGAGGCCCAGAACTTTCCAGAAAATCAAGTCTGGGAGGAAGCCACTCACCTCTGGCACTTCCTAAACCTGCCTCTTCCCGCAGGTGCTCAGGGATGTCCCCGCGCCAGCCCCGTCCACCCAGGACGGCAGCAGGGCTCAGGCAGCCAGCACCTGGGCAGCAGGCGAAGCAACCCCAGGGTGAAAACGTCATCCCAGGCACCACTTCCCGGAGCCCCTCAGCAAGAAAAACAGAGGCGGGACCAGAACCGAGGGCTGACTCGAGGCTGGGGAGCCACAGACCCGCACAGCTCAATCATCGGACACGCTCTGCTGTGGACAGAGGGGCCCAGCCCAGCCCAGCCCAGCCCAGGGAGAGGCCAGCCCAGAGATCCTCGTGCCGGCTCCACGGGCCAGCGTCCTCCGAGGGCTGCAAGTTTGCGATCACAGCTTCGGAGTCGGGTTCCAGAATCTTCCGGAATCAAAGACACACCAAACTGTAAAGCTGCCAGGACAGCAGGGCCCAGGGGCAGGCTCAGGGGAGGACCAGGCAGAAACCCCACACACAGCACACACGTGTGCATGCTTACTCCACACATGCCACCCCTTCACCCGATACTATACACGCAAACGCATCTATGCACTCCATACACGCCCTCAAATACACTCACCAAATGTGATGCGTGTACACACTCCACACACCCTCCAATATACACGACACACGCATGAACATGCTCACTCCACACACACCTGCTAAATACACTCACCACACACGCACAAACGTGACACACGTGCACACTCATTCCAGACCTCACACCCCTCACCAAGTACACAGGTGCACACATCCCCAAGTCCAGAACCTGCAGACTCCACAAGCTTTGGTTTCCCCCCCACTCTTTCTCTCATCACATGAGATCCACACACACAGGTGTCATTTACTGACATCTAACACCCGGGGAGGCCCTTAGACAGAACTGCAGTCACAAGTCGGCTTCATTCAGGCATTCATCACCAGCCTCCGGAAGCCACCTCCTGTCCCCACGGGGAGGGGGGCCGAGACCGCAGGCGTCGCTGGGCTTACAGATCCCCAGGCCGGCAACCCAGCGAAATCAGGAGGGCTCGGCCACGGCCCTCGAGGGAGACGGGTACTGGGGGCTCAGGTAAGCGGCACATGGGTCCTCATTTCCATACGGCGTCACCTACGACAGCGTCGGGTGAAAGCCAGTGGGGTTTGGCATTCCTGGGATAGACGGTCCTGGAATTACAAGGGAAGCTTTGTTACTACTTCTCCCCTCTGAACACATGAGGTCCATGGTCCCCGCTCACATCTCACCCTGGGAATCGGAATCGGTGACTCCTTGTCCACCTGAGGACCACCCAAGAGGATGCACACACCTGCTGCAACAGCAGCACCGCACCTGGTCCGCAGGGGAGCAAAGCAAATCCCACCTTTTGACGAAAACTGGATTACCCCGACACCGGCAGCCTGCAGTGTGTATATATCGTCAGGCCCCCACATCTGCGGCGCCACCTGCAAGAGGAACACAAACCCTGAGTCCCGGGTTCTCACGATGGCCTGTGAGGTGGATGCTGGCACCTTCTCATCTCCCAGTGGAGAGGAGAGAAGGCCAGGGCCAGGGCCAGGGCCAGGGCTGGCGTGTCAGGAGGGTCAGGGTTCAAAAACCCCATCCGCCTCACAAAGCAGCCCTGACCGTTCAAGTGACTTCTATCATCAGCCTTAAAATGGTCCACAGTTACCAGTAATTCTGAGTGCTGTTCCTTCTGACGTCAGACATTTTGCTAGAAAGATTTTGCCAAATCTGCTTTCAAAATCCTATGTTATGAAATGTCTAATGAAAATCTGAGCTGTGAAATAAAGCACATATTTAAATGAATCCCAAAATGACTATCACGAAGGAAGTTGTAACTTGAAGTGAAAAATATCCTCTAAGTGACATCAGCCAGAATTACCTGCCATCATTACTGATCCCATATGATTAATGAATTCTACAGCATCATCTCAGATATGAACTTAAAACCATGCGCTGAATGCACATTTTAGCACAACCAAAGTTCTGCTTTCATAAGCAGCACAGGCGTCTCTGGAGAGGATTTTAATTGGGACTACAATGCGCACGGTGGTGGTAAGAGGTTTCATGCCGGCTGTTCTCCAAGGTGCAACACAGAACCACCACTAACCTCGAAGACACCTTTGTAACGAGATGATGAGACACGATGTGGACAGAATACTGTAAATATTTGAAAAGGAGAAACAAGGCAAGGAAAGAATCTTATAACAGTCACCCTTTACACGCTTAGAAAAAACCGATTTCTCTTTTGGGATGATTAAAGAAGAAAATAGCCTTAAGTGTTCTTCCCACCTCGGACCCCAGAGAAGCAGGGACCACAGGCACGCACCACCATACTCAGCTAATTTTTCTCTTGTTAGAGAGATGGGGTGTCTTGCTCTGTTGTCCAGGCTGGTCTTGAACTCCTTGGCCTCAAGTGATCCTCCTGCCTTGGCCTCACAAAGTGCTGCGATTACAGGCATAAGCCAGCGTGCCCAACCAACCTTTTCCTTAATTCTATAACAATGACGCCGCATTCAGAGAAAGGATAACTATTAGTGAGAAGAAACTTGGCGAAGCAATATGTTGATACGAAAACAAAATGGTCACAATTCCTCATTGTGAAATTTCAGTTTGAAACTGTTAACATACCAAGCAAAAATGATAGCTCACCTCAGGTTTTACAAAGAAGTCCAATAGAGGATGATTCCAATTGTATGTTTATTTCTAGATTTGAGAAAGTAAGTCATAGCCAACTTCTACAGTTTTGTTGCCATAGACCCAAGATTAAATCACAACGTGCGTGCGAACGTGCCTCAGGGTGCGGCAGGGAACCCCACGCCCACCGAGCACGCATATGCAGAAATATTTTGCCCAAATCTATTTTCCAACATGTAATTAAAGACGTCCCAGATATACTTTTCTCTCTCCCCACAAAGGATGTGAGGCCAAGTTTATCCTAGTGTTCGATAAAAAGGCTCATGTGAAAAAGGGAACAGCAACGCTCAGGCGACCCACGCAGGCCTCGGCAGACGCTCTATAGCAGGAGGGACGCGGCACAGGCAGGGCTGTGGGTGCACCTGCACCCTCGCTAACCTCATGGTGCAAGCACCCGAGGCTCTACAGATTCCACTCCCAGAGTTAGTGGGAAACTCCATCCTAGCACCGGGATGCTCTGCGTTGCTAGATGTACCTGCTTTAAGATATGCATGAACTGTCCTTACTCTACACACGAGACTCACTAGGAGATACTTGCAGATTTATCGGAAAATAGACATTCCAGCAAATGCATTTCTGTAAGATTTCTCTACCTCTTTTCACTGGGGGGGAGGGGGGAAAAGGTAACTTGCCTCTCCAAGGGTTGGAGACAAAGCCGTTACTGCAGACAAGAGTGCTGCGCACCCCGGGAACCGCTGCGCCACGAGGCACGGCCGTGCACCCCGGACGCAGGAGTCGCACACGAGGCTAGCACAGGCTGACGCCAGCTCTCTCCAGAAGCAGGCCTGTCCTTCCTCCTCCCTCAGCCCCCAGCTCCCAGGCTCCCTCCTCTCCAGGCCTCAGTGGCTGCTGACAGGGCAGAGGCCACCACTAGAGGAGGCTCTCAACTCCACCAGGGACAGGAGCCCCGGACGCTGGGGACTCCGCTGCTGCCCTCCGCGCCCACCTCCCTCTGCTCCGCCCTTCTCAGGAGCCAGGCGTGGCCACTTTGACCCTCCTTCCCTTCTGTGGCTCCTACAAAAACCAGTCCAGCGAGCCCAGACTGCCTCGGGTTGAGCATCCCCAGCCTGAAATCCAAAGTGCTCCGAAGAGCATTTCCTGCCAGTGTCATGAGGGAGAGCTCGGAATGTTTCACCTTTCAGAGCATTTTGGAGTAGGGACGCTCAGCCTGAATTTGAACGTCTTTCAAGGCGGCCACACACTGAAGCCCCCGATGTCCGCCCCACACAATCCCAGCACACCCTCTGAAGTCCTCAGCAACAACAGATTTTCTTTCTTCAAAAATTTAAAAAAAAAAAAAAAAAAAAAAAAAAAAACCCAAGTCACATAAACTCACACGCAACCACTGAAGGGGGTTGTGGACACCTGCAGAGACTGGATGAAATTTAACTGTCACATTTTTACCAGGGTAACTTAAAGTCATTCCTCAAAACACACCTGTTTTACTGAGCTGCATTTTAAGGTGAACACACACACACACAAATCATTTCGGGGAAACAAATGTCACTTTGGGCTGTGTGTGGTTTCTTGACTCCTGTGAATAACTCAGCGTTCACCCTCACTTCTGGATAAGGGAGAAGATGCAAAGAAAGTTGTTAAAACAAAGACATGGAAACAAGTTTAAGAAGGGTTTGAAAGGTTCCTCCTGTCCCCCTGGAGGGGAGGAGGACGACGCCTGGAAGGCTTACGGGGGACAGGAGCACAGCCTCCTCGGTGTGCCATGGACGTCGCCTCGCTGAGGGGAGAGGACGATGCCTGGAAGGCTCACGGGGGTGGGAGCACAGCCTCCTCAGTGCTTTCTACACTCAGCAGCTTCAGAAATTCCCGTAGAAGCAGAACGCGTGAGAACCGAGACCGGAACACACCCCAAAGAAAGGGGATGAGGGGTCAACCAAAGCATTCGCTCATTACCAAGGAGCACGGGCAGGACGCCGCTTCAAAGAACGTGTGAAAAGTCACTCACGGGTGTTTCAGAAAGTACGGGTAGCGTGAGATTGCTCGATCAGTTCAAACAGGCTGCCATCCCCCAGGCCATGAAGCCCCCGACATGAGCCTCTCACGGTGAACAGAAGTCACTCGCACCTCTGCCAGAGAAAGTCCTACAAGCCGACACGTGACCTCACGAAACCTGGCCTTCAGCCCGTCGACCACAGTGAGTCTGACACGGTACATCCCTCCAGATGTAGGTGAAGGACCCCAGCCTTCTTGGCACCAGGGATGGGTATCGTGGAAGACCATTTTTCTGAGGGGTGGTTTTGAAATGCAACTGTTCCACCTCAGGTCAGGCATTGGATCCTCATAAGGAGCACCTCCGAGATCCCTCACATGCCGTTTACAATAGGGTCCCAGCGCCTAGGAGAACACGCGGCTTACGAGAGGGTCCCAGCGCCTAGGAGAATCTAAATGCTGCCGCTGATCCAAGAGGAGGCAGAGCTCAGGCGGTCATGCCTACTTCGCCCGCCACTCCCCTCCGGCTATGACCCCGGTTCCTAACAGACCATGGACCAGTACACCAGTCTGCAGTCCAGGACTAAGCCCTACTGGCCAGCACACACACCAGCCCAGGTGGAGACACCACTCGTGACCCTGCTGGGCAGGAAGGAAGCCTGAGGGCCATTTCCTGACCAGGATGCCACACCCCCGACCCAAATACAGAGGTTCCCCATAAAAACCCACTGTACACTCAACAGAAAACAGAGCCACACCTGGGCAACACAACAAGACCCCATCCCTGCAACAAAGAGAAGAAAATTAGCCAGGCATGCTGGTGCGCGCCCGAGGTCCCAGCTGCTCGGGTGACTGAGGTGGGAGGATCGCCTGAGCCAGGGATCACGCCACCGCATGCCAGCCTGGGTGACAGAGCAAGACCCTGTCTCGGAAAATACAAACCAACTAAAAACCAACAGAAACTGGGTGCATTTAGGGTGGAACAAACACCGCAGGGGACTAGCGAATGGCACCATGGGGTTTCTATCAGGAAGAACAGCACGTCTCCCAACCAAGTGCTCACGCCCCTTATGAGACCCTGTGCTTGGGAAGCACCAGCGAGGCCACGTGGCTGGCCTCTTCCTGCTTTAAATAAAGTGGAACCAGACGCTGTAATGACACAAAGGGACTATGACAAAACCTGGAGGTTCTAACTGAGAAAACAATTACATGTGTGAGTTCCTATGACGACGTCTCAAAACAATGGAAGGAGGGTACCATTTGCAAATAAGACAACTTCTGAAGTCTATTCAACTGTTACCTCTTGGGAAAAGAGGGAAGACTCATTTTCTCCATAGACAGCACACACACAGCACTTTGCCACACATCATACAAGGCGATTTATGGCAGTGGCCGCGTATTTTCACGTGTATCACCTTTTGGGCATCTTCTAGGTTTGCTAGAGCCGGCGACTACTTTTATTCCCCACAAAACACACAGAAATGCATGAGCATATCTCCTCTCATGGAGCATCTACACTAATAGGAAGAAGAATGTTGTACTCCAAGTGTACCTGCAAACACGGTTTTCTTCTGAAAACCCAAGTGCACGCAAAGCAAACACGGCATATCACTAAAGCGCACAGGAGAGCAGAGCACCTCTTAAGTAGAAAGAATGTAAAGGATAGCTAGTTGGGAACATTATTTTAAAAAGTGTCTATGGAATGAGTTATCCCAGGGAGCCTGTTTGGTACCTGCATTCAAAGGCAATTCATTACTCGACATGGAACCTTTAACAGAAGGCTCACAGTAAGATCCCTGGAAATGGCATTCCCCTGGTGACTTTTCAATGCTCAGATTTCAGTATCGATACAGCTTGGTAAGCAGTCAGGAGAGGGGCGGCTCAGAGGCTGAAAGCACACAGGTCGGGGCGCTCCTGTGTCCGACAGCCTCACCTGGGCCTCGCTTTCTGCACTGCCCAGGGCTGCTCATAGAGATTGTGCCGAAACGGATCTGTGCACGCCAAACAGCTCTCAGCAGGGGCTCAACAGCCAGAAGCCGTTCCACCACCGTCATCCCCCTTTCTAACCAGAGAACACCCGATACAGAAACAGGAGAAACACGTATTAAATGAGTTGGCAAAGCCAAAATCCACCCGGATCTACCACTCCAAAACAAACATACACCACACTGCCCAATATTGACGGGAGCCAAAAACATGGAAGTCCCGAGAGCCCCCACTGACCACAGCCAGACACCACTTCTGCAAGAACCAAGCACGCGCCTAGAGATCACCCGTGATGACCCAGGAGAGCAGCTTGGAGCAGAGACAAACGTGAAGGAGAGGCACAGGGGCCAGGGTGCTGGGTGTGCCCGTCTGTGTCACCTCACTGAGATTGCTGACCTCTGGCCCTTGGTGTCCTCGTCCTGTGGAGGAGGTAGCCCCCAAATCCCTGCCTCCCTTCAGCGCTGACTGAGGCTGCCCTGAAGTCTCCCCAGGGCTGAGACTGCTTCGAAATCCTGTTAACTGCACACCCACATAAAAACACAAATAAACAAAGTATCAAGTACGCAGACGGGAAAAGAAAACTATGTGAATCCTCCCCTATTCAACAGGCATTTAAAAAGCACCAGGAAAATTGTGGTAGTCTTTAAACCACCACCAGCTATCACGTCCTGTTGAGATGTTTTAGCCAATCAGGAACATCTCTTTACCAAGCACCGGTGTGTTTAGGAAGTCCGTTGACAGATTCCAAATAACCTCGGAGCCTGCGACCTGACCCCCATTCACGCGCATCACCTCTCCGGCGGAACAAGCCCTGGACACCATGCAAATGGTGAGGAACAGGAACAAGGGTAGCTTTTTCCCTCAACACCACAAAACAAGCTCGACCCCGAGGAGCCCGGAGAACAGCGACGTTTGCTTAGACGCTTTCCCACTGACCTTGTCAGAGCGAACGTTCCCATCCCACGCCACCCAGTGTTTCCCTCTCCCTGGGATACCAGCAGCCGCCAACCCCCACAACTCGCAAGCCGGAAACAGAGGCCAAGCTGACAGGAGGGAGGCCTCTCTCCATTCCCACTGAATTGGCTCAGGACACAGATGTTCATAAACACACACGGCCCCGGGTATTCCACACCTGGAGAACATTCTAACAACAGACGCTGCAAAGACGTTCCCCTGAAGAGAAACTCAGTTCCTAACTTCCCTTAGGGAAAAATATGAGGCCCAGAACTTTCCAGAAAATCAAGTCTGGGAGGAAGCCACTCACCTCTGGCACTTCCTAAACCTGCCTCTTCCCGCAGGTGCTCAGGGATGTCCCCGCGCCAGCCCCGTCCACCCAGGACGGCAGCAGGGCTCAGGCAGCCAGCACCTGGGCAGCAGGCGAAGCAACCCCAGGGTGAAAACGTCATCCCAGGCACCACTTCCCGGAGCCCCTCAGCAAGAAAAACAGAGGCGGGACCAGAACCGAGGGCTGACTCGAGGCTGGGGAGCCACAGACCCGCACAGCTCAATCATCGGACACGCTCTGCTGTGGACAGAGGGGCCCAGCCCAGCCCAGCCCAGCCCAGGGAGAGGCCAGCCCAGAGATCCTCGTGCCGGCTCCACGGGCCAGCGTCCTCCGAGGGCTGCAAGTTTGCGATCACAGCTTCGGAGTCGGGTTCCAGAATCTTCCGGAATCAAAGACACACCAAACTGTAAAGCTGCCAGGACAGCAGGGCCCAGGGGCAGGCTCAGGGGAGGACCAGGCAGAAACCCCACACACAGCACACACGTGTGCATGCTTACTCCACACATGCCACCCCTTCACCCGATACTATACACGCAAACGCATCTATGCACTCCATACACGCCCTCAAATACACTCACCAAATGTGATGCGTGTACACACTCCACACACCCTCCAATATACACGACACACGCATGAACATGCTCACTCCACACACACCTGCTAAATACACTCACCACACACGCACAAACGTGACACACGTGCACACTCATTCCAGACCTCACACCCCTCACCAAGTACACAGGTGCACACATCCCCAAGTCCAGAACCTGCAGACTCCACAAGCTTTGGTTTCCCCCCCACTCTTTCTCTCATCACATGAGATCCACACACACAGGTGTCATTTACTGACATCTAACACCCGGGGAGGCCCTTAGACAGAACTGCAGTCACAAGTCGGCTTCATTCAGGCATTCATCACCAGCCTCCGGAAGCCACCTCCTGTCCCCACGGGGAGGGGGGCCGAGACCGCAGGCGTCGCTGGGCTTACAGATCCCCAGGCCGGCAACCCAGCGAAATCAGGAGGGCTCGGCCACGGCCCTCGAGGGAGACGGGTACTGGGGGCTCAGGTAAGCGGCACATGGGTCCTCATTTCCATACGGCGTCACCTACGACAGCGTCGGGTGAAAGCCAGTGGGGTTTGGCATTCCTGGGATAGACGGTCCTGGAATTACAAGGGAAGCTTTGTTACTACTTCTCCCCTCTGAACACATGAGGTCCATGGTCCCCGCTCACATCTCACCCTGGGAATCGGAATCGGTGACTCCTTGTCCACCTGAGGACCACCCAAGAGGATGCACACACCTGCTGCAACAGCAGCACCGCACCTGGTCCGCAGGGGAGCAAAGCAAATCCCACCTTTTGACGAAAACTGGATTACCCCGACACCGGCAGCCTGCAGTGTGTATATATCGTCAGGCCCCCACATCTGCGGCGCCACCTGCAAGAGGAACACAAACCCTGAGTCCCGGGTTCTCACGATGGCCTGTGAGGTGGATGCTGGCACCTTCTCATCTCCCAGTGGAGAGGAGAGAAGGCCAGGGCCAGGGCCAGGGCCAGGGCTGGCGTGTCAGGAGGGTCAGGGTTCAAAAACCCCATCCGCCTCACAAAGCAGCCCTGACCGTTCAAGTGACTTCTATCATCAGCCTTAAAATGGTCCACAGTTACCAGTAATTCTGAGTGCTGTTCCTTCTGACGTCAGACATTTTGCTAGAAAGATTTTGCCAAATCTGCTTTCAAAATCCTATGTTATGAAATGTCTAATGAAAATCTGAGCTGTGAAATAAAGCACATATTTAAATGAATCCCAAAATGACTATCACGAAGGAAGTTGTAACTTGAAGTGAAAAATATCCTCTAAGTGACATCAGCCAGAATTACCTGCCATCATTACTGATCCCATATGATTAATGAATTCTACAGCATCATCTCAGATATGAACTTAAAACCATGCGCTGAATGCACATTTTAGCACAACCAAAGTTCTGCTTTCATAAGCAGCACAGGCGTCTCTGGAGAGGATTTTAATTGGGACTACAATGCGCACGGTGGTGGTAAGAGGTTTCATGCCGGCTGTTCTCCAAGGTGCAACACAGAACCACCACTAACCTCGAAGACACCTTTGTAACGAGATGATGAGACACGATGTGGACAGAATACTGTAAATATTTGAAAAGGAGAAACAAGGCAAGGAAAGAATCTTATAACAGTCACCCTTTACACGCTTAGAAAAAACCGATTTCTCTTTTGGGATGATTAAAGAAGAAAATAGCCTTAAGTGTTCTTCCCACCTCGGACCCCAGAGAAGCAGGGACCACAGGCACGCACCACCATACTCAGCTAATTTTTCTCTTGTTAGAGAGATGGGGTGTCTTGCTCTGTTGTCCAGGCTGGTCTTGAACTCCTTGGCCTCAAGTGATCCTCCTGCCTTGGCCTCACAAAGTGCTGCGATTACAGGCATAAGCCAGCGTGCCCAACCAACCTTTTCCTTAATTCTATAACAATGACGCCGCATTCAGAGAAAGGATAACTATTAGTGAGAAGAAACTTGGCGAAGCAATATGTTGATACGAAAACAAAATGGTCACAATTCCTCATTGTGAAATTTCAGTTTGAAACTGTTAACATACCAAGCAAAAATGATAGCTCACCTCAGGTTTTACAAAGAAGTCCAATAGAGGATGATTCCAATTGTATGTTTATTTCTAGATTTGAGAAAGTAAGTCATAGCCAACTTCTACAGTTTTGTTGCCATAGACCCAAGATTAAATCACAACGTGCGTGCGAACGTGCCTCAGGGTGCGGCAGGGAACCCCACGCCCACCGAGCACGCATATGCAGAAATATTTTGCCCAAATCTATTTTCCAACATGTAATTAAAGACGTCCCAGATATACTTTTCTCTCTCCCCACAAAGGATGTGAGGCCAAGTTTATCCTAGTGTTCGATAAAAAGGCTCATGTGAAAAAGGGAACAGCAACGCTCAGGCGACCCACGCAGGCCTCGGCAGACGCTCTATAGCAGGAGGGACGCGGCACAGGCAGGGCTGTGGGTGCACCTGCACCCTCGCTAACCTCATGGTGCAAGCACCCGAGGCTCTACAGATTCCACTCCCAGAGTTAGTGGGAAACTCCATCCTAGCACCGGGATGCTCTGCGTTGCTAGATGTACCTGCTTTAAGATATGCATGAACTGTCCTTACTCTACACACGAGACTCACTAGGAGATACTTGCAGATTTATCGGAAAATAGACATTCCAGCAAATGCATTTCTGTAAGATTTCTCTACCTCTTTTCACTGGGGGGGAGGGGGGAAAAGGTAACTTGCCTCTCCAAGGGTTGGAGACAAAGCCGTTACTGCAGACAAGAGTGCTGCGCACCCCGGGAACCGCTGCGCCACGAGGCACGGCCGTGCACCCCGGACGCAGGAGTCGCACACGAGGCTAGCACAGGCTGACGCCAGCTCTCTCCAGAAGCAGGCCTGTCCTTCCTCCTCCCTCAGCCCCCAGCTCCCAGGCTCCCTCCTCTCCAGGCCTCAGTGGCTGCTGACAGGGCAGAGGCCACCACTAGAGGAGGCTCTCAACTCCACCAGGGACAGGAGCCCCGGACGCTGGGGACTCCGCTGCTGCCCTCCGCGCCCACCTCCCTCTGCTCCGCCCTTCTCAGGAGCCAGGCGTGGCCACTTTGACCCTCCTTCCCTTCTGTGGCTCCTACAAAAACCAGTCCAGCGAGCCCAGACTGCCTCGGGTTGAGCATCCCCAGCCTGAAATCCAAAGTGCTCCGAAGAGCATTTCCTGCCAGTGTCATGAGGGAGAGCTCGGAATGTTTCACCTTTCAGAGCATTTTGGAGTAGGGACGCTCAGCCTGAATTTGAACGTCTTTCAAGGCGGCCACACACTGAAGCCCCCGATGTCCGCCCCACACAATCCCAGCACACCCTCTGAAGTCCTCAGCAACAACAGATTTTCTTTCTTCAAAAATTTAAAAAAAAAAAAAAAAAAAAAAAAAACCCAAGTCACATAAACTCACACGCAACCACTGAAGGGGGTTGTGGACACCTGCAGAGACTGGATGAAATTTAACTGTCACATTTTTACCAGGGTAACTTAAAGTCATTCCTCAAAACACACCTGTTTTACTGAGCTGCATTTTAAGGTGAACACACACACACACAAATCATTTCGGGGAAACAAATGTCACTTTGGGCTGTGTGTGGTTTCTTGACTCCTGTGAATAACTCAGCGTTCACCCTCACTTCTGGATAAGGGAGAAGATGCAAAGAAAGTTGTTAAAACAAAGACATGGAAACAAGTTTAAGAAGGGTTTGAAAGGTTCCTCCTGTCCCCCTGGAGGGGAGGAGGACGACGCCTGGAAGGCTTACGGGGGACAGGAGCACAGCCTCCTCGGTGTGCCATGGACGTCGCCTCGCTGAGGGGAGAGGACGATGCCTGGAAGGCTCACGGGGGTGGGAGCACAGCCTCCTCAGTGCTTTCTACACTCAGCAGCTTCAGAAATTCCCGTAGAAGCAGAACGCGTGAGAACCGAGACCGGAACACACCCCAAAGAAAGGGGATGAGGGGTCAACCAAAGCATTCGCTCATTACCAAGGAGCACGGGCAGGACGCCGCTTCAAAGAACGTGTGAAAAGTCACTCACGGGTGTTTCAGAAAGTACGGGTAGCGTGAGATTGCTCGATCAGTTCAAACAGGCTGCCATCCCCCAGGCCATGAAGCCCCCGACATGAGCCTCTCACGGTGAACAGAAGTCACTCGCACCTCTGCCAGAGAAAGTCCTACAAGCCGACACGTGACCTCACGAAACCTGGCCTTCAGCCCGTCGACCACAGTGAGTCTGACACGGTACATCCCTCCAGATGTAGGTGAAGGACCCCAGCCTTCTTGGCACCAGGGATGGGTATCGTGGAAGACCATTTTTCTGAGGGGTGGTTTTGAAATGCAACTGTTCCACCTCAGGTCAGGCATTGGATCCTCATAAGGAGCACCTCCGAGATCCCTCACATGCCGTTTACAATAGGGTCCCAGCGCCTAGGAGAACACGCGGCTTACGAGAGGGTCCCAGCGCCTAGGAGAATCTAAATGCTGCCGCTGATCCAAGAGGAGGCAGAGCTCAGGCGGTCATGCCTACTTCGCCCGCCACTCCCCTCCGGCTATGACCCCGGTTCCTAACAGACCATGGACCAGTACACCAGTCTGCAGTCCAGGACTAAGCCCTACTGGCCAGCACACACACCAGCCCAGGTGGAGACACCACTCGTGACCCTGCTGGGCAGGAAGGAAGCCTGAGGGCCATTTCCTGACCAGGATGCCACACCCCCGACCCAAATACAGAGGTTCCCCATAAAAACCCACTGTACACTCAACAGAAAACAGAGCCACACCTGGGCAACACAACAAGACCCCATCCCTGCAACAAAGAAAAGAAAATTAGCCAGGCATGCTGGTGCGCGCCCGAGGTCCCAGCTGCTCGGGTGACTGAGGTGGGAGGATCGCCTGAGCCAGGGATCACGCCACCGCATGCCAGCCTGGGTGACAGAGCAAGACCCTGTCTCGGAAAATACAAACCAACTAAAAACCAACAGAAACTGGGTGCATTTAGGGTGGAACAAACACCGCAGGGGACTAGCGAATGGCACCATGGGGTTTCTATCAGGAAGAACAGCACGTCTCCCAACCAAGTGCTCACGCCCCTTATGAGACCCTGTGCTTGGGAAGCACCAGCGAGGCCACGTGGCTGGCCTCTTCCTGCTTTAAATAAAGTGGAACCAGACGCTGTAATGACACAAAGGGACTATGACAAAACCTGGAGGTTCTAACTGAGAAAACAATTACATGTGTGAGTTCCTATGACGACGTCTCAAAACAATGGAAGGAGGGTACCATTTGCAAATAAGACAACTTCTGAAGTCTATTCAACTGTTACCTCTTGGGAAAAGAGGGAAGACTCATTTTCTCCATAGACAGCACACACACAGCACTTTGCCACACATCATACAAGGCGATTTATGGCAGTGGCCGCGTATTTTCACGTGTATCACCTTTTGGGCATCTTCTAGGTTTGCTAGAGCCGGCGACTACTTTTATTCCCCACAAAACACACAGAAATGCATGAGCATATCTCCTCTCATGGAGCATCTACACTAATAGGAAGAAGAATGTTGTACTCCAAGTGTACCTGCAAACACGGTTTTCTTCTGAAAACCCAAGTGCACGCAAAGCAAACACGGCATATCACTAAAGCGCACAGGAGAGCAGAGCACCTCTTAAGTAGAAAGAATGTAAAGGATAGCTAGTTGGGAACATTATTTTAAAAAGTGTCTATGGAATGAGTTATCCCAGGGAGCCTGTTTGGTACCTGCATTCAAAGGCAATTCATTACTCGACATGGAACCTTTAACAGAAGGCTCACAGTAAGATCCCTGGAAATGGCATTCCCCTGGTGACTTTTCAATGCTCAGATTTCAGTATCGATACAGCTTGGTAAGCAGTCAGGAGAGGGGCGGCTCAGAGGCTGAAAGCACACAGGTCGGGGCGCTCCTGTGTCCGACAGCCTCACCTGGGCCTCGCTTTCTGCACTGCCCAGGGCTGCTCATAGAGATTGTGCCGAAACGGATCTGTGCACGCCAAACAGCTCTCAGCAGGGGCTCAACAGCCAGAAGCCGTTCCACCACCGTCATCCCCCTTTCTAACCAGAGAACACCCGATACAGAAACAGGAGAAACACGTATTAAATGAGTTGGCAAAGCCAAAATCCACCCGGATCTACCACTCCAAAACAAACATACACCACACTGCCCAATATTGACGGGAGCCAAAAACATGGAAGTCCCGAGAGCCCCCACTGACCACAGCCAGACACCACTTCTGCAAGAACCAAGCACGCGCCTAGAGATCACCCGTGATGACCCAGGAGAGCAGCTTGGAGCAGAGACAAACGTGAAGGAGAGGCACAGGGGCCAGGGTGCTGGGTGTGCCCGTCTGTGTCACCTCACTGAGATTGCTGACCTCTGGCCCTTGGTGTCCGCGTCCTGTGGAGGAGGTAGCCCCCAAATCCCTGCCTCCCTTCAGCGCTGACTGAGGCTGCCCTGAAGTCTCCCCAGGGCTGAGACTGCTTCGAAATCCTGTTAACTGCACACCCACATAAAAACACAAATAAACAAAGTATCAAGTACGCAGACGGGAAAAGAAAACTATGTGAATCCTCCCCTATTCAACAGGCATTTAAAAAGTACCAGGAAAATTGTGGTAGTCTTTAAACCACCACCAGCTATCACGTCCTGTTGAGATGTTTTAGCCAATCAGGAACATCTCTTTACCAAGCACCGGTGTGTTTAGGAAGTCCGTTGACAGATTCCAAATAACCTCGGAGCCTGCGACCTGACCCCCATTCACGCGCATCACCTCTCCGGCGGAACAAGCCCTGGACACCATGCAAATGGTGAGGAACAGGAACAAGGGTAGCTTTTTCCCTCAACACCACAAAACAAGCTCGACCCCGAGGAGCCCGGAGAACAGCGACGTTTGCTTAGACGCTTTCCCACTGACCTTGTCAGAGCGAATGTTCCCATCCCACGCCACCCAGTGTTTCCCTCTCCCTGGGATACCAGCAGCCGCCAACCCCCACAACTCGCAAGCCGGAAACAGAGGCCAAGCTGACAGGAGGGAGGCCTCTCTCCATTCCCTACTGAATTGGCTCAGGACACGGATGTTCCCAAACACACACGGCCCCGGGTATTCCACACCTGGAGAACATTCTAACAACAGACGCTGCAAAGACGTTCCCCTGAAGAGAAACTCAGTTCCTAACTTCCCTTAGGGAAAAATATGAGGCCCAGAACTTTCCAGAAAATCAAGTCTGGGAGGAAGCCACTCACCTCTGGCACTTCCTAAACCTGCCTCTTCCCGCAGGTGCTCAGGGATGTCCCCGCGCCAGCCCCGTCCACCCAGGACGGCAGCAGGGCTCAGGCAGCCAGCACCTGGGCAGCAGGCGAAGCAACCCCAGGGTGAAAACGTCATCCCAGGCACCACTTCCCGGAGCCCCTCAGCAAGAAAAACAGAGGCGGGACCAGAACCGAGGGCTGACTCGAGGCTGGGGAGCCACAGACCCGCACAGCTCAATCATCGGACACGCTCTGCTGTGGACAGAGGGGCCCAGCCCAGCCCAGCCCAGCCCAGGGAGAGGCCAGCCCAGAGATCCTCGTGCCGGCTCCACGGGCCAGCGTCCTCCGAGGGCTGCAAGTTTGCGATCACAGCTTCGGAGTCGGGTTCCAGAATCTTCCGGAATCAAAGACACACCAAACTGTAAAGCTGCCAGGACAGCAGGGCCCAGGGGCAGGCTCAGGGGAGGACCAGGCAGAAACCCCACACACAGCACACACGTGTGCATGCTTACTCCACACATGCCACCCCTTCACCCGATACTATACACGCAAACGCATCTATGCACTCCATACACGCCCTCAAATACACTCACCAAATGTGATGCGTGTACACACTCCACACACCCTCCAATATACACGACACACGCATGAACATGCTCACTCCACACACACCTGCTAAATACACTCACCACACACGCACAAACGTGACACACGTGCACACTCATTCCAGACCTCACACCCCTCACCAAGTACACAGGTGCACACATCCCCAAGTCCAGAACCTGCAGACTCCACAAGCTTTGGTTTCCCCCCCACTCTTTCTCTCATCACATGAGATCCACACACACAGGTGTCATTTACTGACATCTAACACCCGGGGAGGCCCTTAGACAGAACTGCAGTCACAAGTCGGCTTCATTCAGGCATTCATCACCAGCCTCCGGAAGCCACCTCCTGTCCCCACGGGGAGGGGGGCCGAGACCGCAGGCGTCGCTGGGCTTACAGATCCCCAGGCCGGCAACCCAGCGAAATCAGGAGGGCTCGGCCACGGCCCTCGAGGGAGACGGGTACTGGGGGCTCAGGTAAGCGGCACATGGGTCCTCATTTCCATACGGCGTCACCTACGACAGCGTCGGGTGAAAGCCAGTGGGGTTTGGCATTCCTGGGATAGACGGTCCTGGAATTACAAGGGAAGCTTTGTTACTACTTCTCCCCTCTGAACACATGAGGTCCATGGTCCCCGCTCACATCTCACCCTGGGAATCGGAATCGGTGACTCCTTGTCCACCTGAGGACCACCCAAGAGGATGCACACACCTGCTGCAACAGCAGCACCGCACCTGGTCCGCAGGGGAGCAAAGCAAATCCCACCTTTTGACGAAAACTGGATTACCCCGACACTGGCAGCCTGCAGTGTGTATATATCGTCAGGCCCCCACATCTGCGGCGCCACCTGCAAGAGGAACACAAACCCTGAGTCCCGGGTTCTCACGATGGCCTGTGAGGTGGATGCTGGCACCTTCTCATCTCCCAGTGGAGAGGAGAGAAGGCCAGGGCCAGGGCCAGGGCCAGGGCCAGGGCTGGCGTGTCAGGAGGGTCAGGGTTCAAAAACCCCATCCGCCTCACAAAGCAGCCCTGACCGTTCAAGTGACTTCTATCATCAGCCTTAAAATGGTCCACAGTTACCAGTAATTCTGAGTGCTGTTCCTTCTGACGTCAGACATTTTGCTAGAAAGATTTTGCCAAATCTGCTTTCAAAATCCTATGTTATGAAATGTCTAATGAAAATCTGAGCTGTGAAATAAAGCACATATTTAAATGAATCCCAAAATGACTATCACGAAGGAAGTTGTAACTTGAAGTGAAAAATATCCTCTAAGTGACATCAGCCAGAATTACCTGCCATCATTACTGATCCCATATGATTAATGAATTCTACAGCATCATCTCAGATATGAACTTAAAACCATGCGCTGAATGCACATTTTAGCACAACCAAAGTTCTGCTTTCATAAGCAGCACAGGCGTCTCTGGAGAGGATTTTAATTGGGACTACAATGCGCACGGTGGTGGTAAGAGGTTTCATGCCGGCTGTTCTCCAAGGTGCAACACAGAACCACCACTAACCTCGAAGACACCTTTGTAACGAGATGATGAGACACGATGTGGACAGAATACTGTAAATATTTGAAAAGGAGAAACAAGGCAAGGAAAGAATCTTATAACAGTCACCCTTTACACGCTTAGAAAAAACCGATTTCTCTTTTGGGATGATTAAAGAAGAAAATAGCCTTAAGTGTTCTTCCCACCTCGGACCCCAGAGAAGCAGGGACCACAGGCACGCACCACCATACTCAGCTAATTTTTCTCTTGTTAGAGAGATGGGGTGTCTTGCTCTGTTGTCCAGGCTGGTCTTGAACTCCTTGGCCTCAAGTGATCCTCCTGCCTTGGCCTCACAAAGTGCTGCGATTACAGGCATAAGCCAGCGTGCCCAACCAACCTTTTCCTTAATTCTATAACAATGACGCCGCATTCAGAGAAAGGATAACTATTAGTGAGAAGAAACTTGGCGAAGCAATATGTTGATACGAAAACAAAATGGTCACAATTCCTCATTGTGAAATTTCAGTTTGAAACTGTTAACATACCAAGCAAAAATGATAGCTCACCTCAGGTTTTACAAAGAAGTCCAATAGATGATGATTCCAATTGTATGTTTATTTCTAGATTTGAGAAAGTAAGTCATAGCCAGCTTCTACAGTTTTGTTGCCATAGACCCAAGATTAAATCACAACGTGCGTGCGAACGTGCCTCAGGGTGCGGCAGGGAACCCCACGCCCACCGAGCACGCATATGCAGAAATATTTTGCCCAAATCTATTTTCCAACATGTAATTAAAGACGTCCCAGATATACTTTTCTCTCTCCCCACAAAGGATGTGAGGCCAAGTTTATCCTAGTGTTCGATAAAAAGGCTCATGTGAAAAAGGGAACAGCAACGCTCAGGCGACCCACGCAGGCCTCGGCAGACGCTCTATAGCAGGAGGGACGCGGCACAGGCAGGGCTGTGGGTGCACCTGCACCCTCGCTAACCTCATGGTGCAAGCACCCGAGGCTCTACAGATTCCACTCCCAGAGTTAGTGGGAAACTCCATCCTAGCACCGGGATGCTCTGCGTTGCTAGATGTACCTGCTTTAAGATATGCATGAACTGTCCTTACTCTACACACGAGACTCACTAGGAGATACTTGCAGATTTATCGGAAAATAGACATTCCAGCAAATGCATTTCTGTAAGATTTCTCTACCTCTTTTCACTGGGGGGGAGGGGGGAAAAGGTAACTTGCCTCTCCAAGGGTTGGAGACAAAGCCGTTACTGCAGACAAGAGTGCTGCGCACCCCGGGAACCGCTGCGCCACGAGGCACGGCCGTGCACCCCGGACGCAGGAGTCGCACACGAGGCTAGCACAGGCTGACGCCAGCTCTCTCCAGAAGCAGGCCTGTCCTTCCTCCTCCCTCAGCCCCCAGCTCCCAGGCTCCCTCCTCTCCAGGCCTCAGTGGCTGCTGACAGGGCAGAGGCCACCACTAGAGGAGGCTCTCAACTCCACCAGGGACAGGAGCCCCGGACGCTGGGGACTCCGCTGCTGCCCTCCGCGCCCACCTCCCTCTGCTCCGCCCTTCTCAGGAGCCAGGCGTGGCCACTTTGACCCTCCTTCCCTTCTGTGGCTCCTACAAAAACCAGTCCAGCGAGCCCAGACTGCCTCGGGTTGAGCATCCCCAGCCTGAAATCCAAAGTGCTCCGAAGAGCATTTCCTGCCAGTGTCATGAGGGAGAGCTCGGAATGTTTCACCTTTCAGAGCATTTTGGAGTAGGGACGCTCAGCCTGAATTTGAACGTCTTTCAAGGCGGCCACACACTGAAGCCCCCGAAGTCCGCCCCACACAATCCCAGCACACCCTCTGAAGTCCTCAGCAACAACAGATTTTCTTTCTTCAAAAATTTAAAAAAAAAAAAAAAAAAAAACCCAAGTCACATAAACTCACACGCAACCACTGAAGGGGGTTGTGGACACCTGCAGAGACTGGATGAAATTTAACTGTCACATTTTTACCAGGGTAACTTAAAGTCATTCCTCAAAACACACCTGTTTTACTGAGCTGCATTTTAAGGTGAACACACACACACACAAATCATTTCGGGGAAACAAATGTCACTTTGGGCTGTGTGTGGTTTCTTGACTCCTGTGAATAACTCAGCGTTCACCCTCACTTCTGGATAAGGGAGAAGATGCAAAGAAAGTTGTTAAAACAAAGACATGGAAACAAGTTTAAGAAGGGTTTGAAAGGTTCCTCCTGTCCCCCTGGAGGGGAGGACGACGACGCCTGGAAGGCTTACGGGGGACAGGAGCACAGCCTCCTCGGTGTGCCATGGACGTCGCCTCGCTGAGGGGAGAGGACGATGCCTGGAAGGCTCACGGGGGTGGGAGCACAGCCTCCTCAGTGCTTTCTACACTCAGCAGCTTCAGAAATTCCCGTAGAAGCAGAACGCGTGAGAACCGAGACCGGAACACACCCCAAAGAAAGGGGATGAGGGGTCAACCAAAGCATTCGCTCATTACCAAGGAGCACGGGCAGGACGCCGCTTCAAAGAACGTGTGAAAAGTCACTCACGGGTGTTTCAGAAAGTACGGGTAGCGTGAGATTGCTCGATCAGTTCAAACAGGCTGCCATCCCCCAGGCCATGAAGCCCCCGACATGAGCCTCTCACGGTGAACAGAAGTCACTCGCACCTCTGCCAGAGAAAGTCCTACAAGCCGACACGTGACCTCACGAAACCTGGCCTTCAGCCCGTCGACCACAGTGAGTCTGACACGGTACATCCCTCCAGATGTAGGTGAAGGACCCCAGCCTTCTTGGCACCAGGGATGGGTATCGTGGAAGACCATTTTTCTGAGGGGTGGTTTTGAAATGCAACTGTTCCACCTCAGGTCAGGCATTGGATCCTCATAAGGAGCACCTCCGAGATCCCTCACATGCCGTTTACAATAGGGTCCCAGCGCCTAGGAGAACACGCGGCTTACGAGAGGGTCCCAGCGCCTAGGAGAATCTAAATGCTGCCGCTGATCCAAGAGGAGGCAGAGCTCAGGCGGTCATGCCTACTTCGCCCGCCACTCCCCTCCGGCTATGACCCCGGTTCCTAACAGACCATGGACCAGTACACCAGTCTGCAGTCCAGGACTAAGCCCTACTGGCCAGCACACACACCAGCCCAGGTGGAGACACCACTCGTGACCCTGCTGGGCAGGAAGGAAGCCTGAGGGCCATTTCCTGACCAGGATGCCACACCCCCGACCCAAATACAGAGGTTCCCCATAAAAACCCACTGTACACTCAACAGAAAACAGAGCCACACCTGGGCAACACAACAAGACCCCATCCCTGCAACAAAGAAAAGAAAATTAGCCAGGCATGCTGGTGCGCGCCCGAGGTCCCAGCTGCTCGGGTGACTGAGGTGGGAGGATCGCCTGAGCCAGGGATCACGCCACCGCATGCCAGCCTGGGTGACAGAGCAAGACCCTGTCTCGGAAAATACAAACCAACTAAAAACCAACAGAAACTGGGTGCATTTAGGGTGGAACAAACACCGCAGGGGACTAGCGAATGGCACCATGGGGTTTCTATCAGGAAGAACAGCACGTCTCCCAACCAAGTGCTCACGCCCCTTATGAGACCCTGTGCTTGGGAAGCACCAGCGAGGCCACGTGGCTGGCCTCTTCCTGCTTTAAATAAAGTGGAACCAGACGCTGTAATGACACAAAGGGACTATGACAAAACCTGGAGGTTCTAACTGAGAAAACAATTACATGTGTGAGTTCCTATGACGACGTCTCAAAACAATGGAAGGAGGGTACCATTTGCAAATAAGACAACTTCTGAAGTCTATTCAACTGTTACCTCTTGGGAAAAGAGGGAAGACTCATTTTCTCCATAGACAGCACACACACAGCACTTTGCCACACATCATACAAGGCGATTTATGGCAGTGGCCGCGTATTTTCACGTGTATCACCTTTTGGGCATCTTCTAGGTTTGCTAGAGCCGGCGACTACTTTTATTCCCCACAAAACACACAGAAATGCATGAGCATATCTCCTCTCATGGAGCATCTACACTAATAGGAAGAAGAATGTTGTACTCCAAGTGTACCTGCAAACACGGTTTTCTTCTGAAAACCCAAGTGCACGCAAAGCAAACACGGCATATCACTAAAGCGCACAGGAGAGCAGAGCACCTCTTAAGTAGAAAGAATGTAAAGGATAGCTAGTTGGGAACATTATTTTAAAAAGTGTCTATGGAATGAGTTATCCCAGGGAGCCTGTTTGGTACCTGCATTCAAAGGCAATTCATTACTCGACATGGAACCTTTAACAGAAGGCTCACAGTAAGATCCCTGGAAATGGCATTCCCCTGGTGACTTTTCAATGCTCAGATTTCAGTATCGATACAGCTTGGTAAGCAGTCAGGAGAGGGGCGGCTCAGAGGCTGAAAGCACACAGGTCGGGGCGCTCCTGTGTCCGACAGCCTCACCTGGGCCTCGCTTTCTGCACTGCCCAGGGCTGCTCATAGAGATTGTGCCGAAACGGATCTGTGCACGCCAAACAGCTCTCAGCAGGGGCTCAACAGCCAGAAGCCGTTCCACCACCGTCATCCCCCTTTCTAACCAGAGAACACCCGATACAGAAACAGGAGAAACACGTATTAAATGAGTTGGCAAAGCCAAAATCCACCCGGATCTACCACTCCAAAACAAACATACACCACACTGCCCAATATTGACGGGAGCCAAAAACATGGAAGTCCCGAGAGCCCCCACTGACCACAGCCAGACACCACTTCTGCAAGAACCAAGCACGCGCCTAGAGATCACCCGTGATGACCCAGGAGAGCAGCTTGGAGCAGAGACAAACGTGAAGGAGAGGCACAGGGGCCAGGGTGCTGGGTGTGCCCGTCTGTGTCACCTCACTGAGATTGCTGACCTCTGGCCCTTGGTGTCCGCGTCCTGTGGAGGAGGTAGCCCCCAAATCCCTGCCTCCCTTCAGCGCTGACTGAGGCTGCCCTGAAGTCTCCCCAGGGCTGAGACTGCTTCGAAATCCTGTTAACTGCACACCCACATAAAAACACAAATAAACAAAGTATCAAGTACGCAGACGGGAAAAGAAAACTATGTGAATCCTCCCCTATTCAACAGGCATTTAAAAAGTACCAGGAAAATTGTGGTAGTCTTTAAACCACCACCAGCTATCACGTCCTGTTGAGATGTTTTAGCCAATCAGGAACATCTCTTTACCAAGCACCGGTGTGTTTAGGAAGTCCGTTGACAGATTCCAAATAACCTCGGAGCCTGCGACCTGACCCCCATTCACGCGCATCACCTCTCCGGCGGAACAAGCCCTGGACACCATGCAAATGGTGAGGAACAGGAACAAGGGTAGCTTTTTCCCTCAACACCACAAAACAAGCTCGACCCCGAGGAGCCCGGAGAACAGCGACGTTTGCTTAGACGCTTTCCCACTGACCTTGTCAGAGCGAACGTTCCCATCCCACGCCACCCAGTGTTTCCCTCTCCCTGGGATACCAGCAGCCGCCAACCCCCACAACTCGCAAGCTGGAAACAGAGGCCAAGCTGACAGGAGGGAGGCCTCTCTCCATTCCCTACTGAATTGGCTCAGGACACGGATGTTCCCAAACACACACGGCCCCGGGTATTCCACACCTGGAGAACATTCTAACAACAGACGCTGCAAAGACGTTCCCCTGAAGAGAAACTCACTTCCTAACTTCCCTTAGGGAAAAATATGAGGCCCAGAACTTTCCAGAAAATCAAGTCTGGGAGGAAGCCACTCACCTCTGGCACTTCCTAAACCTGCCTCTTCCCGCAGGTGCTCAGGGATGTCCCCGCGCCAGCCCCGTCCACCCAGGACGGCAGCAGGGCTCAGGCAGCCAGCACCTGGGCAGCAGGCGAAGCAACCCCAGGGTGAAAACGTCATCCCAGGCACCACTTCCCGGAGCCCCTCAGCAAGAAAAACAGAGGCGGGACCAGAACCGAGGGCTGACTCGAGGCTGGGGAGCCACAGACCCGCACAGCTCAATCATCGGACACGCTCTGCTGTGGACAGAGGGGCCCAGCCCAGCCCAGCCCAGGGAGAGGCCAGCCCAGAGATCCTCGTGCCGGCTCCACGGGCCAGCGTCCTCCGAGGGCTGCAAGTTTGCGATCACAGCTTCGGAGTCGGGTTCCAGAATCTTCCGGAATCAAAGACACACCAAACTGTAAAGCTGCCAGGACAGCAGGGCCCAGGGGCAGGCTCAGGGGAGGACCAGGCAGAAACCCCACACACAGCACACACGTGTGCATGCTTACTCCACACATGCCACCCCTTCACCCGATACTATACACGCAAACGCATCTATGCACTCCATACACGCCCTCAAATACACTCACCAAATGTGATGCGTGTACACACTCCACACACCCTCCAATATACACGACACACGCATGAACATGCTCACTCCACACACACCTGCTAAATACACTCACCACACACGCACAAACGTGACACACGTGCACACTCATTCCAGACCTCACACCCCTCACCAAGTACACAGGTGCACACATCCCCAAGTCCAGAACCTGCAGACTCCACAAGCTTTGGTTTCCCCCCCACTCTTTCTCTCATCACATGAGATCCACACACACAGGTGTCATTTACTGACATCTAACACCCGGGGAGGCCCTTAGACAGAACTGCAGTCACAAGTCGGCTTCATTCAGGCATTCATCACCAGCCTCCGGAAGCCACCTCCTGTCCCCACGGGGAGGGGGGCCGAGACCGCAGGCGTCGCTGGGCTTACAGATCCCCAGGCTGGCAACCCAGCGAAATCAGGAGGGCTCGGCCACGGCCCTCGAGGGAGACGGGTACTGGGGGCTCAGGTAAGCGGCACATGGGTCCTCATTTCCATACGGCGTCACCTACGACAGCGTCGGGTGAAAGCCAGTGGGGTTTGGCATTCCTGGGATAGACGGTCCTGGAATTACAAGGGAAGCTTTGTTACTACTTCTCCCCTCTGAACACATGAGGTCCATGGTCCCCGCTCACATCTCACCCTGGGAATCGGAATCGGTGACTCCTTGTCCACCTGAGGACCACCCAAGAGGATGCACACACCTGCTGCAACAGCAGCACCGCACCTGGTCCGCAGGGGAGCAAAGCAAATCCCACCTTTTGACGAAAACTGGATTACCCCGACACTGGCAGCCTGCAGTGTGTATATATCGTCAGGCCCCCACATCTGCGGCGCCACCTGCAAGAGGAACACAAACCCTGAGTCCCGGGTTCTCACGATGGCCTGTGAGGTGGATGCTGGCACCTTCTCATCTCCCAGTGGAGAGGAGAGGAGAGAAGGCCAGGGCCAGGGCCAGGGCCAGGGCCAGGGCTGGCGTGTCAGGAGGGTCAGGGTTCAAAAACCCCATCCGCCTCACAAAGCAGCCCTGACCGTTCAAGTGACTTCTATCATCAGCCTTAAAATGGTCCACAGTTACCAGTAATTCTGAGTGCTGTTCCTTCTGACGTCAGACATTTTGCTAGAAAGATTTTGCCAAATCTGCTTTCAAAATCCTATGTTATGAAATGTCTAATGAAAATCTGAGCTGTGAAATAAAGCACATATTTAAATGAATCCCAAAATGACTATCACGAAGGAAGTTGTAACTTGAAGTGAAAAATATCCTCTAAGTGACATCAGCCAGAATTACCTGCCATCATTACTGATCCCATATGATTAATGAATTCTACAGCATCATCTCAGATATGAACTTAAAACCATGCGCTGAATGCACATTTTAGCACAACCAAAGTTCTGCTTTCATAAGCAGCACAGGCGTCTCTGGAGAGGATTTTAATTGGGACTACAATGCGCACGGTGGTGGTAAGAGGTTTCATGCCGGCTGTTCTCCAAGGTGCAACACAGAACCACCACTAACCTCGAAGACACCTTTGTAACGAGATGATGAGACACGATGTGGACAGAATACTGTAAATATTTGAAAAGGAGAAACAAGGCAAGGAAAGAATCTTATAACAGTCACCCTTTACACGCTTAGAAAAAACCGATTTCTCTTTTGGGATGATTAAAGAAGAAAATAGCCTTAAGTGTTCTTCCCACCTCGGACCCCAGAGAAGCAGGGACCACAGGCACGCACCACCATACTCAGCTAATTTTTCTCTTGTTAGAGAGATGGGGTGTCTTGCTCTGTTGTCCAGGCTGGTCTTGAACTCCTTGGCCTCAAGTGATCCTCCTGCCTTGGCCTCACAAAGTGCTGCGATTACAGGCATAAGCCAGCGTGCCCAACCAACCTTTTCCTTAATTCTATAACAATGACGCCGCATTCAGAGAAAGGATAACTATTAGTGAGAAGAAACTTGGCGAAGCAATATGTTGATACGAAAACAAAATGGTCACAATTCCTCATTGTGAAATTTCAGTTTGAAACTGTTAACATACCAAGCAAAAATGATAGCTCACCTCAGGTTTTACAAAGAAGTCCAATAGATGATGATTCCAATTGTATGTTTATTTCTAGATTTGAGAAAGTAAGTCATAGCCAGCTTCTACAGTTTTGTTGCCATAGACCCAAGATTAAATCACAACGTGCGTGCGAACGTGCCTCAGGGTGCGGCAGGGAACCCCACGCCCACCGAGCACGCATATGCAGAAATATTTTGCCCAAATCTATTTTCCAACATGTAATTAAAGACGTCCCAGATATACTTTTCTCTCTCCCCACAAAGGATGTGAGGCCAAGTTTATCCTAGTGTTCGATAAAAAGGCTCATGTGAAAAAGGGAACAGCAACGCTCAGGCGACCCACGCAGGCCT
Organism: Macaca fascicularis; assembly: GCF_037993035.2. NCBI lineage: Eukaryota > Metazoa > Chordata > Mammalia > Primates > Cercopithecidae > Macaca > Macaca fascicularis. The sequence goes on along the minus strand of NC_088383.1, from coordinate 3,577,924 downwards.
CGGCAGACGCTCTATAGCAGGAGGGACGCGGCACAGGCAGGGCTGTGGGTGCACCTGCACCCTCGCTAACCTCATGGTGCAAGCACCCGAGGCTCTACAGATTCCACTCCCAGAGTTAGTGGGAAACTCCATCCTAGCACCGGGATGCTCTGCGTTGCTAGATGTACCTGCTTTAAGATATGCATGAACTGTCCTTACTCTACACACGAGACTCACTAGGAGATACTTGCAGATTTATCGGAAAATAGACATTCCAGCAAATGCATTTCTGTAAGATTTCTCTACCTCTTTTCACTGGGGGGGAGGGGGGAAAAGGTAACTTGCCTCTCCAAGGGTTGGAGACAAAGCCGTTACTGCAGACAAGAGTGCTGCGCACCCCGGGAACCGCTGCGCCACGAGGCACGGCCGTGCACCCCGGACGCAGGAGTCGCACACGAGGCTAGCACAGGCTGACGCCAGCTCTCTCCAGAAGCAGGCCTGTCCTTCCTCCTCCCTCAGCCCCCAGCTCCCAGGCTCCCTCCTCTCCAGGCCTCAGTGGCTGCTGACAGGGCAGAGGCCACCACTAGAGGAGGCTCTCAACTCCACCAGGGACAGGAGCCCCGGACGCTGGGGACTCCGCTGCTGCCCTCCGCGCCCACCTCCCTCTGCTCCGCCCTTCTCAGGAGCCAGGCGTGGCCACTTTGACCCTCCTTCCCTTCTGTGGCTCCTACAAAAACCAGTCCAGCGAGCCCAGACTGCCTCGGGTTGAGCATCCCCAGCCTGAAATCCAAAGTGCTCCGAAGAGCATTTCCTGCCAGTGTCATGAGGGAGAGCTCGGAATGTTTCACCTTTCAGAGCATTTTGGAGTAGGGACGCTCAGCCTGAATTTGAACGTCTTTCAAGGCGGCCACACACTGAAGCCCCCGATGTCCGCCCCACACAATCCCAGCACACCCTCTGAAGTCCTCAGCTACAACAGATTTTCTTTCTTCAAAAATTAAAAAGAAAAAAAAAAAAAAAAAAAAAAAAAAAAAACCCAAGTCACATAAACTCACACGCAACCACTGAAGGGGGTTGTGGACACCTGCAGAGACTGGATGAAATTTAACTGTCACATTTTTACCAGGGTAACTTAAAGTCATTCCTCAAAACACACCTGTTTTACTGAGCTGCATTTTAAGGTGAACACACACACACACAAATCATTTCGGGGAAACAAATGTCACTTTGGGCTGTGTGTGGTTTCTTGACTCCTGTGAATAACTCAGCGTTCACCCTCACTTCTGGATAAGGGAGAAGATGCAAAGAAAGTTGTTAAAACAAAGACATGGAAACAAGTTTAAGAAGGGTTTGAAAGGTTCCTCCTGTCCCCCTGGAGGGGAGGACGACGACGCCTGGAAGGCTTACGGGGGACAGGAGCACAGCCTCCTCGGTGTGCCATGGACGTCGCCTCGCTGAGGGGAGAGGACGATGCCTGGAAGGCTCACGGGGGTGGGAGCACAGCCTCCTCAGTGCTTTCTACACTCAGCAGCTTCAGAAATTCCCGTAGAAGCAGAACGCGTGAGAACCGAGACCGGAACACACCCCAAAGAAAGGGGATGAGGGGTCAACCAAAGCATTCGCTCATTACCAAGGAGCACGGGCAGGACGCCGCTTCAAAGAACGTGTGAAAAGTCACTCACGGGTGTTTCAGAAAGTACGGGTAGCGTGAGATTGCTCGATCAGTTCAAACAGGCTGCCATCCCCCAGGCCATGAAGCCCCCGACATGAGCCTCTCACGGTGAACAGAAGTCACTCGCACCTCTGCCAGAGAAAGTCCTACAAGCCGACACGTGACCTCACGAAACCTGGCCTTCAGCCCGTCGACCACAGTGAGTCTGACACGGTACATCCCTCCAGATGTAGGTGAAGGACCCCAGCCTTCTTGGCACCAGGGATGGGTATCGTGGAAGACCATTTTTCTGAGGGGTGGTTTTGAAATGCAACTGTTCCACCTCAGGTCAGGCATTGGATCCTCATAAGGAGCACCTCCGAGATCCCTCACATGCCGTTTACAATAGGGTCCCAGCGCCTAGGAGAACACGCGGCTTACGAGAGGGTCCCAGCGCCTAGGAGAATCTAAATGCTGCCGCTGATCCAAGAGGAGGCAGAGCTCAGGCGGTCATGCCTACTTCGCCCGCCACTCCCCTCCGGCTATGACCCCGGTTCCTAACAGACCATGGACCAGTACACCAGTCTGCAGTCCAGGACTAAGCCCTACTGGCCAGCACACACACCAGCCCAGGTGGAGACACCACTCGTGACCCTGCTGGGCAGGAAGGAAGCCTGAGGGCCATTTCCTGACCAGGATGCCACACCCCCGACCCAAATACAGAGGTTCCCCATAAAAACCCACTGTACACTCAACAGAAAACAGAGCCACACCTGGGCAACACAACAAGACCCCATCCCTGCAACAAAGAAAAGAAAATTAGCCAGGCATGCTGGTGCGCGCCCGAGGTCCCAGCTGCTCGGGTGACTGAGGTGGGAGGATCGCCTGAGCCAGGGATCACGCCACCGCATGCCAGCCTGGGTGACAGAGCAAGACCCTGTCTCGGAAAATACAAACCAACTAAAAACCAACAGAAACTGGGTGCATTTAGGGTGGAACAAACACCGCAGGGGACTAGCGAATGGCACCATGGGGTTTCTATCAGGAAGAACAGCACGTCTCCCAACCAAGTGCTCACGCCCCTTATGAGACCCTGTGCTTGGGAAGCACCAGCGAGGCCACGTGGCTGGCCTCTTCCTGCTTTAAATAAAGTGGAACCAGACGCTGTAATGACACAAAGGGACTATGACAAAACCTGGAGGTTCTAACTGAGAAAACAATTACATGTGTGAGTTCCTATGACGACGTCTCAAAACAATGGAAGGAGGGTACCATTTGCAAATAAGACAACTTCTGAAGTCTATTCAACTGTTACCTCTTGGGAAAAGAGGGAAGACTCATTTTCTCCATAGACAGCACACACACAGCACTTTGCCACACATCATACAAGGCGATTTATGGCAGTGGCCGCGTATTTTCACGTGTATCACCTTTTGGGCATCTTCTAGGTTTGCTAGAGCCGGCGACTACTTTTATTCCCCACAAAACACACAGAAATGCATGAGCATATCTCCTCTCATGGAGCATCTACACTAATAGGAAGAAGAATGTTGTACTCCAAGTGTACCTGCAAACACGGTTTTCTTCTGAAAACCCAAGTGCACGCAAAGCAAACACGGCATATCACTAAAGCGCACAGGAGAGCAGAGCACCTCTTAAGTAGAAAGAATGTAAAGGATAGCTAGTTGGGAACATTATTTTAAAAAGTGTCTATGGAATGAGTTATCCCAGGGAGCCTGTTTGGTACCTGCATTCAAAGGCAATTCATTACTCGACATGGAACCTTTAACAGAAGGCTCACAGTAAGATCCCTGGAAATGGCATTCCCCTGGTGACTTTTCAATGCTCAGATTTCAGTATCGATACAGCTTGGTAAGCAGTCAGGAGAGGGGCGGCTCAGAGGCTGAAAGCACACAGGTCGGGGCGCTCCTGTGTCCGACAGCCTCACCTGGGCCTCGCTTTCTGCACTGCCCAGGGCTGCTCATAGAGATTGTGCCGAAACGGATCTGTGCACGCCAAACAGCTCTCAGCAGGGGCTCAACAGCCAGAAGCCGTTCCACCACCGTCATCCCCCTTTCTAACCAGAGAACACCCGATACAGAAACAGGAGAAACACGTATTAAATGAGTTGGCAAAGCCAAAATCCACCCGGATCTACCACTCCAAAACAAACATACACCACACTGCCCAATATTGACGGGAGCCAAAAACATGGAAGTCCCGAGAGCCCCCACTGACCACAGCCAGACACCACTTCTGCAAGAACCAAGCACGCGCCTAGAGATCACCCGTGATGACCCAGGAGAGCAGCTTGGAGCAGAGACAAACGTGAAGGAGAGGCACAGGGGCCAGGGTGCTGGGTGTGCCCGTCTGTGTCACCTCACTGAGATTGCTGACCTCTGGCCCTTGGTGTCCGCGTCCTGTGGAGGAGGTAGCCCCCAAATCCCTGCCTCCCTTCAGCGCTGACTGAGGCTGCCCTGAAGTCTCCCCAGGGCTGAGACTGCTTCGAAATCCTGTTAACTGCACACCCACATAAAAACACAAATAAACAAAGTATCAAGTACGCAGACGGGAAAAGAAAACTATGTGAATCCTCCCCTATTCAACAGGCATTTAAAAAGTACCAGGAAAATTGTGGTAGTCTTTAAACCACCACCAGCTATCACGTCCTGTTGAGATGTTTTAGCCAATCAGGAACATCTCTTTACCAAGCACCGGTGTGTTTAGGAAGTCCGTTGACAGATTCCAAATAACCTCGGAGCCTGCGACCTGACCCCCATTCACGCGCATCACCTCTCCGGCGGAACAAGCCCTGGACACCATGCAAATGGTGAGGAACAGGAACAAGGGTAGCTTTTTCCCTCAACACCACAAAACAAGCTCGACCCCGAGGAGCCCGGAGAACAGCGACGTTTGCTTAGACGCTTTCCCACTGACCTTGTCAGAGCGAACGTTCCCATCCCACGCCACCCAGTGTTTCCCTCTCCCTGGGATACCAGCAGCCGCCAACCCCCACAACTCGCAAGCTGGAAACAGAGGCCAAGCTGACAGGAGGGAGGCCTCTCTCCATTCCCTACTGAATTGGCTCAGGACACGGATGTTCCCAAACACACACGGCCCCGGGTATTCCACACCTGGAGAACATTCTAACAACAGACGCTGCAAAGACGTTCCCCTGAAGAGAAACTCACTTCCTAACTTCCCTTAGGGAAAAATATGAGGCCCAGAACTTTCCAGAAAATCAAGTCTGGGAGGAAGCCACTCACCTCTGGCACTTCCTAAACCTGCCTCTTCCCGCAGGTGCTCAGGGATGTCCCCGCGCCAGCCCCGTCCACCCAGGACGGCAGCAGGGCTCAGGCAGCCAGCACCTGGGCAGCAGGCGAAGCAACCCCAGGGTGAAAACGTCATCCCAGGCACCACTTCCCGGAGCCCCTCAGCAAGAAAAACAGAGGCGGGACCAGAACCGAGGGCTGACTCGAGGCTGGGGAGCCACAGACCCGCACAGCTCAATCATCGGACACGCTCTGCTGTGGACAGAGGGGCCCAGCCCAGCCCAGCCCAGGGAGAGGCCAGCCCAGAGATCCTCGTGCCGGCTCCACGGGCCAGCGTCCTCCGAGGGCTGCAAGTTTGCGATCACAGCTTCGGAGTCGGGTTCCAGAATCTTCCGGAATCAAAGACACACCAAACTGTAAAGCTGCCAGGACAGCAGGGCCCAGGGGCAGGCTCAGGGGAGGACCAGGCAGAAACCCCACACACAGCACACACGTGTGCATGCTTACTCCACACATGCCACCCCTTCACCCGATACTATACACGCAAACGCATCTATGCACTCCATACACGCCCTCAAATACACTCACCAAATGTGATGCGTGTACACACTCCACACACCCTCCAATATACACGACACACGCATGAACATGCTCACTCCACACACACCTGCTAAATACACTCACCACACACGCACAAACGTGACACACGTGCACACTCATTCCAGACCTCACACCCCTCACCAAGTACACAGGTGCACACATCCCCAAGTCCAGAACCTGCAGACTCCACAAGCTTTGGTTTCCCCCCCACTCTTTCTCTCATCACATGAGATCCACACACACAGGTGTCATTTACTGACATCTAACACCCGGGGAGGCCCTTAGACAGAACTGCAGTCACAAGTCGGCTTCATTCAGGCATTCATCACCAGCCTCCGGAAGCCACCTCCTGTCCCCACGGGGAGGGGGGCCGAGACCGCAGGCGTCGCTGGGCTTACAGATCCCCAGGCTGGCAACCCAGCGAAATCAGGAGGGCTCGGCCACGGCCCTCGAGGGAGACGGGTACTGGGGGCTCAGGTAAGCGGCACATGGGTCCTCATTTCCATACGGCGTCACCTACGACAGCGTCGGGTGAAAGCCAGTGGGGTTTGGCATTCCTGGGATAGACGGTCCTGGAATTACAAGGGAAGCTTTGTTACTACTTCTCCCCTCTGAACACATGAGGTCCATGGTCCCCGCTCACATCTCACCCTGGGAATCGGAATCGGTGACTCCTTGTCCACCTGAGGACCACCCAAGAGGATGCACACACCTGCTGCAACAGCAGCACCGCACCTGGTCCGCAGGGGAGCAAAGCAAATCCCACCTTTTGACGAAAACTGGATTACCCCGACACTGGCAGCCTGCAGTGTGTATATATCGTCAGGCCCCCACATCTGCGGCGCCACCTGCAAGAGGAACACAAACCCTGAGTCCCGGGTTCTCACGATGGCCTGTGAGGTGGATGCTGGCACCTTCTCATCTCCCAGTGGAGAGGAGAGAAGGCCAGGGCCAGGGCCAGGGCCAGGGCCAGGGCTGGCGTGTCAGGAGGGTCAGGGTTCAAAAACCCCATCCGCCTCACAAAGCAGCCCTGACCGTTCAAGTGACTTCTATCATCAGCCTTAAAATGGTCCACAGTTACCAGTAATTCTGAGTGCTGTTCCTTCTGACGTCAGACATTTTGCTAGAAAGATTTTGCCAAATCTGCTTTCAAAATCCTATGTTATGAAATGTCTAATGAAAATCTGAGCTGTGAAATAAAGCACATATTTAAATGAATCCCAAAATGACTATCACGAAGGAAGTTGTAACTTGAAGTGAAAAATATCCTCTAAGTGACATCAGCCAGAATTACCTGCCATCATTACTGATCCCATATGATTAATGAATTCTACAGCATCATCTCAGATATGAACTTAAAACCATGCGCTGAATGCACATTTTAGCACAACCAAAGTTCTGCTTTCATAAGCAGCACAGGCGTCTCTGGAGAGGATTTTAATTGGGACTACAATGCGCACGGTGGTGGTAAGAGGTTTCATGCCGGCTGTTCTCCAAGGTGCAACACAGAACCACCACTAACCTCGAAGACACCTTTGTAACGAGATGATGAGACACGATGTGGACAGAATACTGTAAATATTTGAAAAGGAGAAACAAGGCAAGGAAAGAATCTTATAACAGTCACCCTTTACACGCTTAGAAAAAACCGATTTCTCTTTTGGGATGATTAAAGAAGAAAATAGCCTTAAGTGTTCTTCCCACCTCGGACCCCAGAGAAGCAGGGACCACAGGCACGCACCACCATACTCAGCTAATTTTTCTCTTGTTAGAGAGATGGGGTGTCTTGCTCTGTTGTCCAGGCTGGTCTTGAACTCCTTGGCCTCAAGTGATCCTCCTGCCTTGGCCTCACAAAGTGCTGCGATTACAGGCATAAGCCAGCGTGCCCAACCAACCTTTTCCTTAATTCTATAACAATGACGCCGCATTCAGAGAAAGGATAACTATTAGTGAGAAGAAACTTGGCGAAGCAATATGTTGATACGAAAACAAAATGGTCACAATTCCTCATTGTGAAATTTCAGTTTGAAACTGTTAACATACCAAGCAAAAATGATAGCTCACCTCAGGTTTTACAAAGAAGTCCAATAGATGATGATTCCAATTGTATGTTTATTTCTAGATTTGAGAAAGTAAGTCATAGCCAGCTTCTACAGTTTTGTTGCCATAGACCCAAGATTAAATCACAACGTGCGTGCGAACGTGCCTCAGGGTGCGGCAGGGAACCCCACGCCCACCGAGCACGCATATGCAGAAATATTTTGCCCAAATCTATTTTCCAACATGTAATTAAAGACGTCCCAGATATACTTTTCTCTCTCCCCACAAAGGATGTGAGGCCAAGTTTATCCTAGTGTTCGATAAAAAGGCTCATGTGAAAAAGGGAACAGCAACGCTCAGGCGACCCACGCAGGCCTCGGCAGACGCTCTATAGCAGGAGGGACGCGGCACAGGCAGGGCTGTGGGTGCACCTGCACCCTCGCTAACCTCATGGTGCAAGCACCCGAGGCTCTACAGATTCCACTCCCAGAGTTAGTGGGAAACTCCATCCTAGCACCGGGATGCTCTGCGTTGCTAGATGTACCTGCTTTAAGATATGCATGAACTGTCCTTACTCTACACACGAGACTCACTAGGAGATACTTGCAGATTTATCGGAAAATAGACATTCCAGCAAATGCATTTCTGTAAGATTTCTCTACCTCTTTTCACTGGGGGGGAGGGGGGAAAAGGTAACTTGCCTCTCCAAGGGTTGGAGACAAAGCCGTTACTGCAGACAAGAGTGCTGCGCACCCCGGGAACCGCTGCGCCACGAGGCACGGCCGTGCACCCCGGACGCAGGAGTCGCACACGAGGCTAGCACAGGCTGACGCCAGCTCTCTCCAGAAGCAGGCCTGTCCTTCCTCCTCCCTCAGCCCCCAGCTCCCAGGCTCCCTCCTCTCCAGGCCTCAGTGGCTGCTGACAGGGCAGAGGCCACCACTAGAGGAGGCTCTCAACTCCACCAGGGACAGGAGCCCCGGACGCTGGGGACTCCGCTGCTGCCCTCCGCGCCCACCTCCCTCTGCTCCGCCCTTCTCAGGAGCCAGGCGTGGCCACTTTGACCCTCCTTCCCTTCTGTGGCTCCTACAAAAACCAGTCCAGCGAGCCCAGACTGCCTCGGGTTGAGCATCCCCAGCCTGAAATCCAAAGTGCTCCGAAGAGCATTTCCTGCCAGTGTCATGAGGGAGAGCTCGGAATGTTTCACCTTTCAGAGCATTTTGGAGTAGGGACGCTCAGCCTGAATTTGAACGTCTTTCAAGGCGGCCACACACTGAAGCCCCCGATGTCCGCCCCACACAATCCCAGCACACCCTCTGAAGTCCTCAGCAACAACAGATTTTCTTTCTTCAAAAATTTAAAAAAAAAAAAAAAAAAAAAAAAAAACCCAAGTCACATAAACTCACACGCAACCACTGAAGGGGGTTGTGGACACCTGCAGAGACTGGATGAAATTTAACTGTCACATTTTTACCAGGGTAACTTAAAGTCATTCCTCAAAACACACCTGTTTTACTGAGCTGCATTTTAAGGTGAACACACACACACACAAATCATTTCGGGGAAACAAATGTCACTTTGGGCTGTGTGTGGTTTCTTGACTCCTGTGAATAACTCAGCGTTCACCCTCACTTCTGGATAAGGGAGAAGATGCAAAGAAAGTTGTTAAAACAAAGACATGGAAACAAGTTTAAGAAGGGTTTGAAAGGTTCCTCCTGTCCCCCTGGAGGGGAGGACGACGACGCCTGGAAGGCTTACGGGGGACAGGAGCACAGCCTCCTCGGTGTGCCATGGACGTCGCCTCGCTGAGGGGAGAGGACGATGCCTGGAAGGCTCACGGGGGTGGGAGCACAGCCTCCTCAGTGCTTTCTACACTCAGCAGCTTCAGAAATTCCCGTAGAAGCAGAACGCGTGAGAACCGAGACCGGAACACACCCCAAAGAAAGGGGATGAGGGGTCAACCAAAGCATTCGCTCATTACCAAGGAGCACGGGCAGGACGCCGCTTCAAAGAACGTGTGAAAAGTCACTCACGGGTGTTTCAGAAAGTACGGGTAGCGTGAGATTGCTCGATCAGTTCAAACAGGCTGCCATCCCCCAGGCCATGAAGCCCCCGACATGAGCCTCTCACGGTGAACAGAAGTCACTCGCACCTCTGCCAGAGAAAGTCCTACAAGCCGACACGTGACCTCACGAAACCTGGCCTTCAGCCCGTCGACCACAGTGAGTCTGACACGGTACATCCCTCCAGATGTAGGTGAAGGACCCCAGCCTTCTTGGCACCAGGGATGGGTATCGTGGAAGACCATTTTTCTGAGGGGTGGTTTTGAAATGCAACTGTTCCACCTCAGGTCAGGCATTGGATCCTCATAAGGAGCACCTCCGAGATCCCTCACATGCCGTTTACAATAGGGTCCCAGCGCCTAGGAGAACACGCGGCTTACGAGAGGGTCCCAGCGCCTAGGAGAATCTAAATGCTGCCGCTGATCCAAGAGGAGGCAGAGCTCAGGCGGTCATGCCTACTTCGCCCGCCACTCCCCTCCGGCTATGACCCCGGTTCCTAACAGACCATGGACCAGTACACCAGTCTGCAGCCCAGGACTAAGCCCTACTGGCCAGCACACACACCAGCCCAGGTGGAGACACCACTCGTGACCCTGCTGGGCAGGAAGGAAGCCTGAGGGCCATTTCCTGACCAGGATGCCACACCCCCGACCCAAATACAGAGGTTCCCCATAAAAACCCACTGTACACTCAACAGAAAACAGAGCCACACCTGGGCAACACAACAAGACCCCATCCCTGCAACAAAGAAAAGAAAATTAGCCAGGCATGCTGGTGCGCGCCCGAGGTCCCAGCTGCTCGGGTGACTGAGGTGGGAGGATCGCCTGAGCCAGGGATCACGCCACCGCATGCCAGCCTGGGTGACAGAGCAAGACCCTGTCTCGGAAAATACAAACCAACTAAAAACCAACAGAAACTGGGTGCATTTAGGGTGGAACAAACACCGCAGGGGACTAGCGAATGGCACCATGGGGTTTCTATCAGGAAGAACAGCACGTCTCCCAACCAAGTGCTCACGCCCCTTATGAGACCCTGTGCTTGGGAAGCACCAGCGAGGCCACGTGGCTGGCCTCTTCCTGCTTTAAATAAAGTGGAACCAGACGCTGTAATGACACAAAGGGACTATGACAAAACCTGGAGGTTCTAACTGAGAAAACAATTACATGTGTGAGTTCCTATGACGACGTCTCAAAACAATGGAAGGAGGGTACCATTTGCAAATAAGACAACTTCTGAAGTCTATTCAACTGTTACCTCTTGGGAAAAGAGGGAAGACTCATTTTCTCCATAGACAGCACACACACAGCACTTTGCCACACATCATACAAGGCGATTTATGGCAGTGGCCGCGTATTTTCACGTGTATCACCTTTTGGGCATCTTCTAGGTTTGCTAGAGCCGGCGACTACTTTTATTCCCCACAAAACACACAGAAATGCATGAGCATATCTCCTCTCATGGAGCATCTACACTAATAGGAAGAAGAATGTTGTACTCCAAGTGTACCTGCAAACACGGTTTTCTTCTGAAAACCCAAGTGCACGCAAAGCAAACACGGCATATCACTAAAGCGCACAGGAGAGCAGAGCACCTCTTAAGTAGAAAGAATGTAAAGGATAGCTAGTTGGGAACATTATTTTAAAAAGTGTCTATGGAATGAGTTATCCCAGGGAGCCTGTTTGGTACCTGCATTCAAAGGCAATTCATTACTCGACATGGAACCTTTAACAGAAGGCTCACAGTAAGATCCCTGGAAATGGCATTCCCCTGGTGACTTTTCAATGCTCAGATTTCAGTATCGATACAGCTTGGTAAGCAGTCAGGAGAGGGGCGGCTCAGAGGCTGAAAGCACACAGGTCGGGGCGCTCCTGTGTCCGACAGCCTCACCTGGGCCTCGCTTTCTGCACTGCCCAGGGCTGCTCATAGAGATTGTGCCGAAACGGATCTGTGCACGCCAAACAGCTCTCAGCAGGGGCTCAACAGCCAGAAGCCGTTCCACCACCGTCATCCCCCTTTCTAACCAGAGAACACCCGATACAGAAACGGGAGAAACACGTATTAAATGAGTTGGCAAAGCCAAAATCCACCCGGATCTACCACTCCAAAACAAACATACACCACACTGCCCAATATTGACGGGAGCCAAAAACATGGAAGTCCCGAGAGCCCCCACTGACCACAGCCAGACACCACTTCTGCAAGAACCAAGCACGCGCCTAGAGATCACCCGTGATGACCCAGGAGAGCAGCTTGGAGCAGAGACAAACGTGAAGGAGAGGCACAGGGGCCAGGGTGCTGGGTGTGCCCGTCTGTGTCACCTCACTGAGATTGCTGACCTCTGGCCCTTGGTGTCCGCGTCCTGTGGAGGAGGTAGCCCCCAAATCCCTGCCTCCCTTCAGCGCTGACTGAGGCTGCCCTGAAGTCTCCCCAGGGCTGAGACTGCTTCGAAATCCTGTTAACTGCACACCCACATAAAAACACAAATAAACAAAGTATCAAGTACGCAGACGGGAAAAGAAAACTATGTGAATCCTCCCCTATTCAACAGGCATTTAAAAAGTACCAGGAAAATTGTGGTAGTCTTTAAACCACCACCAGCTATCACGTCCTGTTGAGATGTTTTAGCCAATCAGGAACATCTCTTTACCAAGCACCGGTGTGTTTAGGAAGTCCGTTGACAGATTCCAAATAACCTCGGAGCCTGCGACCTGACCCCCATTCACGCGCATCACCTCTCCGGCGGAACAAGCCCTGGACACCATGCAAATGGTGAGGAACAGGAACAAGGGTAGCTTTTTCCCTCAACACCACAAAACAAGCTCGACCCCGAGGAGCCCGGAGAACAGCGACGTTTGCTTAGACGCTTTCCCACTGACCTTGTCAGAGCGAACGTTCCCATCCCACGCCACCCAGTGTTTCCCTCTCCCTGGGATACCAGCAGCCGCCAACCCCCACAACTCGCAAGCCGGAAACAGAGGCCAAGCTGACAGGAGGGAGGCCTCTCTCCATTCCCTACTGAATTGGCTCAGGACACGGATGTTCCCAAACACACACGGCCCCGGGTATTCCACACCTGGAGAACATTCTAACAACAGACGCTGCAAAGACGTTCCCCTGAAGAGAAACTCAGTTCCTAACTTCCCTTAGGGAAAAATATGAGGCCCAGAACTTTCCAGAAAATCAAGTCTGGGAGGAAGCCACTCACCTCTGGCACTTCCTAAACCTGCCTCTTCCCGCAGGTGCTCAGGGATGTCCCCGCGCCAGCCCCGTCCACCCAGGACGGCAGCAGGGCTCAGGCAGCCAGCACCTGGGCAGCAGGCGAAGCAACCCCAGGGTGAAAACGTCATCCCAGGCACCACTTCCCGGAGCCCCTCAGCAAGAAAAACAGAGGCGGGACCAGAACCGAGGGCTGACTCGAGGCTGGGGAGCCACAGACCCGCACAGCTCAATCATCGGACACGCTCTGCTGTGGACAGAGGGGCCCAGCCCAGCCCAGCCCAGCCCAGGGAGAGGCCAGCCCAGAGATCCTCGTGCCGGCTCCACGGGCCAGCGTCCTCCGAGGGCTGCAAGTTTGCGATCACAGCTTCGGAGTCGGGTTCCAGAATCTTCCGGAATCAAAGACACACCAAACTGTAAAGCTGCCAGGACAGCAGGGCCCAGGGGCAGGCCCAGGGGAGGGGCAGGCCCAGGGGAGGGGCAGGCCCAGGGGAGGGGCAGGCCCAGGGGAGGGGCAGGCCCAGGGGAGGGGCAGGCCCAGGGGAGGGGCAGGCCCAGGGGAGGGGCAGGCCCAGGGGAGGGGCAGGCCCAGGGGAGGGGCAGCCCCAGGGGAGGGGCAGCCCCAGGGGAGGGGCAGCCCCAGGGGAGGGGCAGCCCCAGGGGAGGGGCAGGCCCAGGGGAGGGGCAGGCCCAGGGGAGGGGCAGGCCCAGGGGAGGGGCAGGCCCAGGGGAGGGGCAGGCCCAGGGGAGGGGCAGGCCCAGGGGAGGGGCAGGCCCAGGGGAGGGGCAGGCCCAGGGGAAGAGCAGGCTCAGGGGAGGGGCAGGCTCAGGGGAGGACCAGGCAGAAACCCCACACACAGCACACACGTGTGCATGCTTACTCCACACATGCCACCCCTTCACCCGATACTATACACGCAAACGCATCTATGCACTCCATACACGCCCTCAAATACACTCACCAAATGTGATGCGTGTACACACTCCACACACCCTCCAATATACACGACACACGCATGAACATGCTCACTCCACACACACCTGCTAAATACACTCACCACACACGCACAAACGTGACACACGTGCACACTCATTCCAGACCTCACACCCCTCACCAAGTACACAGGTGCACACATCCCCAAGTCCAGAACCTGCAGACTCCACAAGCTTTGGTTTCCCCCCCACTCTTTCTCTCATCACATGAGATCCACACACACAGGTGTCATTTACTGACATCTAACACCCGGGGAGGCCCTTAGACAGAACTGCAGTCACAAGTCGGCTTCATTCAGGCATTCATCACCAGCCTCCGGAAGCCACCTCCTGTCCCCACGGGGAGGGGGGCCGAGACCGCAGGCGTCGCTGGGCTTACAGATCCCCAGGCTGGCAACCCAGCGAAATCAGGAGGGCTCGGCCACGGCCCTCGAGGGAGACGGGTACTGGGGGCTCAGGTAAGCGGCACATGGGTCCTCATTTCCATACGGCGTCACCTACGACAGCGTCGGGTGAAAGCCAGTGGGGTTTGGCATTCCTGGGATAGACGGTCCTGGAATTACAAGGGAAGCTTTGTTACTACTTCTCCCCTCTGAACACATGAGGTCCATGGTCCCCGCTCACATCTCACCCTGGGAATCGGAATCGGTGACTCCTTGTCCACCTGAGGACCACCCAAGAGGATGCACACACCTGCTGCAACAGCAGCACCGCACCTGGTCCGCAGGGGAGCAAAGCAAATCCCACCTTTTGACGAAAACTGGATTACCCCGACACTGGCAGCCTGCAGTGTGTATATATCGTCAGGCCCCCACATCTGCGGCGCCACCTGCAAGAGGAACACAAACCCTGAGTCCCGGGTTCTCACGATGGCCTGTGAGGTGGATGCTGGCACCTTCTCATCTCCCAGTGGAGAGGACAGAAGGCCAGGGCCAGGGCCAGGGCCAGGGCCAGGGCTGGCGTGTCAGGAGGGTCAGGGTTCAAAAACCCCATCCGCCTCACAAAGCAGCCCTGACCGTTCAAGTGACTTCTATCATCAGCCTTAAAATGGTCCACAGTTACCAGTAATTCTGAGTGCTGTTCCTTCTGACGTCAGACATTTTGCTAGAAAGATTTTGCCAAATCTGCTTTCAAAATCCTATGTTATGAAATGTCTAATGAAAATCTGAGCTGTGAAATAAAGCACATATTTAAATGAATCCCAAAATGACTATCACGAAGGAAGTTGTAACTTGAAGTGAAAAATATCCTCTAAGTGACATCAGCCAGAATTACCTGCCATCATTACTGATCCCATATGATTAATGAATTCTACAGCATCATCTCAGATATGAACTTAAAACCATGCGCTGAATGCACATTTTAGCACAACCAAAGTTCTGCTTTCATAAGCAGCACAGGCGTCTCTGGAGAGGATTTTAATTGGGACTACAATGCGCACGGTGGTGGTAAGAGGTTTCATGCCGGCTGTTCTCCAAGGTGCAACACAGAACCACCACTAACCTCGAAGACACCTTTGTAACGAGATGATGAGACACGATGTGGACAGAATACTGTAAATATTTGAAAAGGAGAAACAAGGCAAGGAAAGAATCTTATAACAGTCACCCTTTACACGCTTAGAAAAAACCGATTTCTCTTTTGGGATGATTAAAGAAGAAAATAGCCTTAAGTGTTCTTCCCACCTCGGACCCCAGAGAAGCAGGGACCACAGGCACGCACCACCATACTCAGCTAATTTTTCTCTTGTTAGAGAGATGGGGTGTCTTGCTCTGTTGTCCAGGCTGGTCTTGAACTCCTTGGCCTCAAGTGATCCTCCTGCCTTGGCCTCACAAAGTGCTGCGATTACAGGCATAAGCCAGCGTGCCCAACCAACCTTTTCCTTAATTCTATAACAATGACGCCGCATTCAGAGAAAGGATAACTATTAGTGAGAAGAAACTTGGCGAAGCAATATGTTGATACGAAAACAAAATGGTCACAATTCCTCATTGTGAAATTTCAGTTTGAAACTGTTAACATACCAAGCAAAAATGATAGCTCACCTCAGGTTTTACAAAGAAGTCCAATAGATGATGATTCCAATTGTATGTTTATTTCTAGATTTGAGAAAGTAAGTCATAGCCAGCTTCTACAGTTTTGTTGCCATAGACCCAAGATTAAATCACAACGTGCGTGCGAACGTGCCTCAGGGTGCGGCAGGGAACCCCACGCCCACCGAGCACGCATATGCAGAAATATTTTGCCCAAATCTATTTTCCAACATGTAATTAAAGACGTCCCAGATATACTTTTCTCTCTCCCCACAAAGGATGTGAGGCCAAGTTTATCCTAGTGTTCGATAAAAAGGCTCATGTGAAAAAGGGAACAGCAACGCTCAGGCGACCCACGCAGGCCTCGGCAGACGCTCTATAGCAGGAGGGACGCGGCACAGGCAGGGCTGTGGGTGCACCTGCACCCTCGCTAACCTCATGGTGCAAGCACCCGAGGCTCTACAGATTCCACTCCCAGAGTTAGTGGGAAACTCCATCCTAGCACCGGGATGCTCTGCGTTGCTAGATGTACCTGCTTTAAGATATGCATGAACTGTCCTTACTCTACACACGAGACTCACTAGGAGATACTTGCAGATTTATCGGAAAATAGACATTCCAGCAAATGCATTTCTGTAAGATTTCTCTACCTCTTTTCACTGGGGGGGAGGGGGGAAAAGGTAACTTGCCTCTCCAAGGGTTGGAGACAAAGCCGTTACTGCAGACAAGAGTGCTGCGCACCCCGGGAACCGCTGCGCCACGAGGCACGGCCGTGCACCCCGGACGCAGGAGTCGCACACGAGGCTAGCACAGGCTGACGCCAGCTCTCTCCAGAAGCAGGCCTGTCCTTCCTCCTCCCTCAGCCCCCAGCTCCCAGGCTCCCTCCTCTCCAGGCCTCAGTGGCTGCTGACAGGGCAGAGGCCACCACTAGAGGAGGCTCTCAACTCCACCAGGGACAGGAGCCCCGGACGCTGGGGACTCCGCTGCTGCCCTCCGCGCCCACCTCCCTCTGCTCCGCCCTTCTCAGGAGCCAGGCGTGGCCACTTTGACCCTCCTTCCCTTCTGTGGCTCCTACAAAAACCAGTCCAGCGAGCCCAGACTGCCTCGGGTTGAGCATCCCCAGCCTGAAATCCAAAGTGCTCCGAAGAGCATTTCCTGCCAGTGTCATGAGGGAGAGCTCGGAATGTTTCACCTTTCAGAGCATTTTGGAGTAGGGACGCTCAGCCTGAATTTGAACGTCTTTCAAGGCGGCCACACACTGAAGCCCCCGATGTCCGCCCCACACAATCCCAGCACACCCTCTGAAGTCCTCAGCAACAACAGATTTTCTTTCTTCAAAAATTTAAAAAAAAAAAAAAAAAAAAAAAAAAAAAAAAACCCAAGTCACATAAACTCACACGCAACCACTGAAGGGGGTTGTGGACACCTGCAGAGACTGGATGAAATTTAACTGTCACATTTTTACCAGGGTAACTTAAAGTCATTCCTCAAAACACACCTGTTTTACTGAGCTGCATTTTAAGGTGAACACACACACACACAAATCATTTCGGGGAAACAAATGTCACTTTGGGCTGTGTGTGGTTTCTTGACTCCTGTGAATAACTCAGCGTTCACCCTCACTTCTGGATAAGGGAGAAGATGCAAAGAAAGTTGTTAAAACAAAGACATGGAAACAAGTTTAAGAAGGGTTTGAAAGGTTCCTCCTGTCCCCCTGGAGGGGAGGACGACGACGCCTGGAAGGCTTACGGGGGACAGGAGCACAGCCTCCTCGGTGTGCCATGGACGTCGCCTCGCTGAGGGGAGAGGACGATGCCTGGAAGGCTCACGGGGGTGGGAGCACAGCCTCCTCAGTGCTTTCTACACTCAGCAGCTTCAGAAATTCCCGTAGAAGCAGAACGCGTGAGAACCGAGACCGGAACACACCCCAAAGAAAGGGGATGAGGGGTCAACCAAAGCATTCGCTCATTACCAAGGAGCACGGGCAGGACGCCGCTTCAAAGAACGTGTGAAAAGTCACTCACGGGTGTTTCAGAAAGTACGGGTAGCGTGAGATTGCTCGATCAGTTCAAACAGGCTGCCATCCCCCAGGCCATGAAGCCCCCGACATGAGCCTCTCACGGTGAACAGAAGTCACTCGCACCTCTGCCAGAGAAAGTCCTACAAGCCGACACGTGACCTCACGAAACCTGGCCTTCAGCCCGTCGACCACAGTGAGTCTGACACGGTACATCCCTCCAGATGTAGGTGAAGGACCCCAGCCTTCTTGGCACCAGGGATGGGTATCGTGGAAGACCATTTTTCTGAGGGGTGGTTTTGAAATGCAACTGTTCCACCTCAGGTCAGGCATTGGATCCTCATAAGGAGCACCTCCGAGATCCCTCACATGCCGTTTACAATAGGGTCCCAGCGCCTAGGAGAACACGCGGCTTACGAGAGGGTCCCAGCGCCTAGGAGAATCTAAATGCTGCCGCTGATCCAAGAGGAGGCAGAGCTCAGGCGGTCATGCCTACTTCGCCCGCCACTCCCCTCCGGCTATGACCCCGGTTCCTAACAGACCATGGACCAGTACACCAGTCTGCAGTCCAGGACTAAGCCCTACTGGCCAGCACACACACCAGCCCAGGTGGAGACACCACTCGTGACCCTGCTGGGCAGGAAGGAAGCCTGAGGGCCATTTCCTGACCAGGATGCCACACCCCCGACCCAAATACAGAGGTTCCCCATAAAAACCCACTGTACACTCAACAGAAAACAGAGCCACACCTGGGCAACACAACAAGACCCCATCCCTGCAACAAAGAAAAGAAAATTAGCCAGGCATGCTGGTGCGCGCCCGAGGTCCCAGCTGCTCGGGTGACTGAGGTGGGAGGATCGCCTGAGCCAGGGATCACGCCACCGCATGCCAGCCTGGGTGACAGAGCAAGACCCTGTCTCGGAAAATACAAACCAACTAAAAACCAACAGAAACTGGGTGCATTTAGGGTGGAACAAACACCGCAGGGGACTAGCGAATGGCACCATGGGGTTTCTATCAGGAAGAACAGCACGTCTCCCAACCAAGTGCTCACGCCCCTTATGAGACCCTGTGCTTGGGAAGCACCAGCGAGGCCACGTGGCTGGCCTCTTCCTGCTTTAAATAAAGTGGAACCAGACGCTGTAATGACACAAAGGGACTATGACAAAACCTGGAGGTTCTAACTGAGAAAACAATTACATGTGTGAGTTCCTATGAC
Source organism: Macaca fascicularis (assembly GCF_037993035.2). Lineage (NCBI taxonomy): Eukaryota > Metazoa > Chordata > Mammalia > Primates > Cercopithecidae > Macaca > Macaca fascicularis. The sequence continues at coordinate 3,558,844 of NC_088383.1, read as the reverse complement.
GACGTCTCAAAACAATGGAAGGAGGGTACCATTTGCAAATAAGACAACTTCTGAAGTCTATTCAACTGTTACCTCTTGGGAAAAGAGGGAAGACTCATTTTCTCCATAGACAGCACACACACAGCACTTTGCCACACATCATACAAGGCGATTTATGGCAGTGGCCGCGTATTTTCACGTGTATCACCTTTTGGGCATCTTCTAGGTTTGCTAGAGCCGGCGACTACTTTTATTCCCCACAAAACACACAGAAATGCATGAGCATATCTCCTCTCATGGAGCATCTACACTAATAGGAAGAAGAATGTTGTACTCCAAGTGTACCTGCAAACACGGTTTTCTTCTGAAAACCCAAGTGCACGCAAAGCAAACACGGCATATCACTAAAGCGCACAGGAGAGCAGAGCACCTCTTAAGTAGAAAGAATGTAAAGGATAGCTAGTTGGGAACATTATTTTAAAAAGTGTCTATGGAATGAGTTATCCCAGGGAGCCTGTTTGGTACCTGCATTCAAAGGCAATTCATTACTCGACATGGAACCTTTAACAGAAGGCTCACAGTAAGATCCCTGGAAATGGCATTCCCCTGGTGACTTTTCAATGCTCAGATTTCAGTATCGATACAGCTTGGTAAGCAGTCAGGAGAGGGGCGGCTCAGAGGCTGAAAGCACACAGGTCGGGGCGCTCCTGTGTCCGACAGCCTCACCTGGGCCTCGCTTTCTGCACTGCCCAGGGCTGCTCATAGAGATTGTGCCGAAACGGATCTGTGCACGCCAAACAGCTCTCAGCAGGGGCTCAACAGCCAGAAGCCGTTCCACCACCGTCATCCCCCTTTCTAACCAGAGAACACCCGATACAGAAACGGGAGAAACACGTATTAAATGAGTTGGCAAAGCCAAAATCCACCCGGATCTACCACTCCAAAACAAACATACACCACACTGCCCAATATTGACGGGAGCCAAAAACATGGAAGTCCCGAGAGCCCCCACTGACCACAGCCAGACACCACTTCTGCAAGAACCAAGCACGCGCCTAGAGATCACCCGTGATGACCCAGGAGAGCAGCTTGGAGCAGAGACAAACGTGAAGGAGAGGCACAGGGGCCAGGGTGCTGGGTGTGCCCGTCTGTGTCACCTCACTGAGATTGCTGACCTCTGGCCCTTGGTGTCCGCGTCCTGTGGAGGAGGTAGCCCCCAAATCCCTGCCTCCCTTCAGCGCTGACTGAGGCTGCCCTGAAGTCTCCCCAGGGCTGAGACTGCTTCGAAATCCTGTTAACTGCACACCCACATAAAAACACAAATAAACAAAGTATCAAGTACGCAGACGGGAAAAGAAAACTATGTGAATCCTCCCCTATTCAACAGGCATTTAAAAAGTACCAGGAAAATTGTGGTAGTCTTTAAACCACCACCAGCTATCACGTCCTGTTGAGATGTTTTAGCCAATCAGGAACATCTCTTTACCAAGCACCGGTGTGTTTAGGAAGTCCGTTGACAGATTCCAAATAACCTCGGAGCCTGCGACCTGACCCCCATTCACGCGCATCACCTCTCCGGCGGAACAAGCCCTGGACACCATGCAAATGGTGAGGAACAGGAACAAGGGTAGCTTTTTCCCTCAACACCACAAAACAAGCTCGACCCCGAGGAGCCCGGAGAACAGCGACGTTTGCTTAGACGCTTTCCCACTGACCTTGTCAGAGCGAACGTTCCCATCCCACGCCACCCAGTGTTTCCCTCTCCCTGGGATACCAGCAGCCGCCAACCCCCACAACTCGCAAGCCGGAAACAGAGGCCAAGCTGACAGGAGGGAGGCCTCTCTCCATTCCCTACTGAATTGGCTCAGGACACGGATGTTCCCAAACACACACGGCCCCGGGTATTCCACACCTGGAGAACATTCTAACAACAGACGCTGCAAAGACGTTCCCCTGAAGAGAAACTCAGTTCCTAACTTCCCTTAGGGAAAAATATGAGGCCCAGAACTTTCCAGAAAATCAAGTCTGGGAGGAAGCCACTCACCTCTGGCACTTCCTAAACCTGCCTCTTCCCGCAGGTGCTCAGGGATGTCCCCGCGCCAGCCCCGTCCACCCAGGACGGCAGCAGGGCTCAGGCAGCCAGCACCTGGGCAGCAGGCGAAGCAACCCCAGGGTGAAAACGTCATCCCAGGCACCACTTCCCGGAGCCCCTCAGCAAGAAAAACAGAGGCGGGACCAGAACCGAGGGCTGACTCGAGGCTGGGGAGCCACAGACCCGCACAGCTCAATCATCGGACACGCTCTGCTGTGGACAGAGGGGCCCAGCCCAGCCCAGCCCAGGGAGAGGCCAGCCCAGAGATCCTCGTGCCGGCTCCACGGGCCAGCGTCCTCCGAGGGCTGCAAGTTTGCGATCACAGCTTCGGAGTCGGGTTCCAGAATCTTCCGGAATCAAAGACACACCAAACTGTAAAGCTGCCAGGACAGCAGGGCCCAGGGGCAGGCTCAGGGGAGGACCAGGCAGAAACCCCACACACAGCACACACGTGTGCATGCTTACTCCACACATGCCACCCCTTCACCCGATACTATACACGCAAACGCATCTATGCACTCCATACACGCCCTCAAATACACTCACCAAATGTGATGCGTGTACACACTCCACACACCCTCCAATATACACGACACACGCATGAACATGCTCACTCCACACACACCTGCTAAATACACTCACCACACACGCACAAACGTGACACACGTGCACACTCATTCCAGACCTCACACCCCTCACCAAGTACACAGGTGCACACATCCCCAAGTCCAGAACCTGCAGACTCCACAAGCTTTGGTTTCCCCCCCACTCTTTCTCTCATCACATGAGATCCACACACACAGGTGTCATTTACTGACATCTAACACCCGGGGAGGCCCTTAGACAGAACTGCAGTCACAAGTCGGCTTCATTCAGGCATTCATCACCAGCCTCCGGAAGCCACCTCCTGTCCCCACGGGGAGGGGGGCCGAGACCGCAGGCGTCGCTGGGCTTACAGATCCCCAGGCTGGCAACCCAGCGAAATCAGGAGGGCTCGGCCACGGCCCTCGAGGGAGACGGGTACTGGGGGCTCAGGTAAGCGGCACATGGGTCCTCATTTCCATACGGCGTCACCTACGACAGCGTCGGGTGAAAGCCAGTGGGGTTTGGCATTCCTGGGATAGACGGTCCTGGAATTACAAGGGAAGCTTTGTTACTACTTCTCCCCTCTGAACACATGAGGTCCATGGTCCCCGCTCACATCTCACCCTGGGAATCGGAATCGGTGACTCCTTGTCCACCTGAGGACCACCCAAGAGGATGCACACACCTGCTGCAACAGCAGCACCGCACCTGGTCCGCAGGGGAGCAAAGCAAATCCCACCTTTTGACGAAAACTGGATTACCCCGACACTGGCAGCCTGCAGTGTGTATATATCGTCAGGCCCCCACATCTGCGGCGCCACCTGCAAGAGGAACACAAACCCTGAGTCCCGGGTTCTCACGATGGCCTGTGAGGTGGATGCTGGCACCTTCTCATCTCCCAGTGGAGAGGAGAGAAGGCCAGGGCCAGGGCTGGCGTGTCAGGAGGGTCAGGGTTCAAAAACCCCATCCGCCTCACAAAGCAGCCCTGACCGTTCAAGTGACTTCTATCATCAGCCTTAAAATGGTCCACAGTTACCAGTAATTCTGAGTGCTGTTCCTTCTGACGTCAGACATTTTGCTAGAAAGATTTTGCCAAATCTGCTTTCAAAATCCTATGTTATGAAATGTCTAATGAAAATCTGAGCTGTGAAATAAAGCACATATTTAAATGAATCCCAAAATGACTATCACGAAGGAAGTTGTAACTTGAAGTGAAAAATATCCTCTAAGTGACATCAGCCAGAATTACCTGCCATCATTACTGATCCCATATGATTAATGAATTCTACAGCATCATCTCAGATATGAACTTAAAACCATGCGCTGAATGCACATTTTAGCACAACCAAAGTTCTGCTTTCATAAGCAGCACAGGCGTCTCTGGAGAGGATTTTAATTGGGACTACAATGCGCACGGTGGTGGTAAGAGGTTTCATGCCGGCTGTTCTCCAAGGTGCAACACAGAACCACCACTAACCTCGAAGACACCTTTGTAACGAGATGATGAGACACGATGTGGACAGAATACTGTAAATATTTGAAAAGGAGAAACAAGGCAAGGAAAGAATCTTATAACAGTCACCCTTTACACGCTTAGAAAAAACCGATTTCTCTTTTGGGATGATTAAAGAAGAAAATGACATTTCTGGATTTTTTTTTTTTTTTAACATTTTTCTTTCTGAGACAGGGTCTTGGCTCTGTCACCAAGACTGGAGTACAGTGGAGCAATCACAGCTCACCGTAGCCTTAAGTGTTCTTCCCACCTCGGACCCCAGAGTAGCAGGGACCACAGGCACGCACACCACCATACTCAGCTAATTTTTCTCTTGTTAGAGAGATGGGGTGTCTTGCTCTGTTGTCCAGGCTGGTCTTGAACTCCTTGGCCTCAAGTGATCCTCCTGCCTTGGCCTCACAAAGTGCTGCGATTACAGGCATAAGCCAGCGTGCCCAACCAACCTTTTCCTTAATTCTATAACAATGACGCCGCATTCAGAGAAAGGATAACTATTAGTGAGAAGAAACTTGGCGAAGCAATATGTTGATACGAAAACAAAATGGTCACAATTCCTCATTGTGAAATTTCAGTTTGAAACTGTTAACATACCAAGCAAAAATGATAGCTCACCTCAGGTTTTACAAAGAAGTCCAATAGATGATGATTCCAATTGTATGTTTATTTCTAGATTTGAGAAAGTAAGTCATAGCCAGCTTCTACAGTTTTGTTGCCATAGACCCAAGATTAAATCACAACGTGCGTGCGAACGTGCCTCAGGGTGCGGCAGGGAACCCCACGCCCACCGAGCACGCATATGCAGAAATATTTTGCCCAAATCTATTTTCCAACATGTAATTAAAGACGTCCCAGATATACTTTTCTCTCTCCCCACAAAGGATGTGAGGCCAAGTTTATCCTAGTGTTCGATAAAAAGGCTCATGTGAAAAAGGGAACAGCAACGCTCAGGCGACCCACGCAGGCCCCGGCAGACGCTCTATAGCAGGAGGGACGCGGCACAGGCAGGGCTGTGGGTGCACCTGCACCCTCGCTAACCTCATGGTGCAAGCACCCGAGGCTCTACAGATTCCACTCCCAGAGTTAGTGGGAAACTCCATCCTAGCACCGGGATGCTCTGCGTTGCTAGATGTACCTGCTTTAAGATATGCATGAACTGTCCTTACTCTACACACGAGACTCACTAGGAGATACTTGCAGATTTATCGGAAAATAGACATTCCAGCAAATGCATTTCTGTAAGATTTCTCTACCTCTTTTCACTGGGGGGGAGGGGGGAAAAGGTAACTTGCCTCTCCAAGGGTTGGAGACAAAGCCGTTACTGCAGACAAGAGTGCTGCGCACCCCGGGAACCGCTGCGCCACGAGGCACGGCCGTGCACCCCGGACGCAGGAGTCGCACACGAGGCTAGCACAGGCTGACGCCAGCTCTCTCCAGAAGCAGGCCTGTCCTTCCTCCTCCCTCAGCCCCCAGCTCCCAGGCTCCCTCCTCTCCAGGCCTCAGTGGCTGCTGACAGGGCAGAGGCCACCACTAGAGGAGGCTCTCAACTCCACCAGGGACAGGAGCCCCGGACGCTGGGGACTCCGCTGCTGCCCTCCGCGCCCACCTCCCTCTGCTCCGCCCTTCTCAGGAGCCAGGCGTGGCCACTTTGACCCTCCTTCCCTTCTGTGGCTCCTACAAAAACCAGTCCAGCGAGCCCAGACTGCCTCGGGTTGAGCATCCCCAGCCTGAAATCCAAAGTGCTCCGAAGAGCATTTCCTGCCAGTGTCATGAGGGAGAGCTCGGAATGTTTCACCTTTCAGAGCATTTTGGAGTAGGGACGCTCAGCCTGAATTTGAACGTCTTTCAAGGCGGCCACACACTGAAGCCCCCGATGTCCGCCCCACACAATCCCAGCACACCCTCTGAAGTCCTCAGCAACAACAGATTTTCTTTCTTCAAAAATTTAAAAAAAAAAAAAAAAAAAAAAAAAAAAAAAAAAACCCAAGTCACATAAACTCACACGCAACCACTGAAGGGGGTTGTGGACACCTGCAGAGACTGGATGAAATTTAACTGTCACATTTTTACCAGGGTAACTTAAAGTCATTCCTCAAAACACACCTGTTTTACTGAGCTGCATTTTAAGGTGAACACACACACACACAAATCATTTCGGGGAAACAAATGTCACTTTGGGCTGTGTGTGGTTTCTTGACTCCTGTGAATAACTCAGCGTTCACCCTCACTTCTGGATAAGGGAGAAGATGCAAAGAAAGTTGTTAAAACAAAGACATGGAAACAAGTTTAAGAAGGGTTTGAAAGGTTCCTCCTGTCCCCCTGGAGGGGAGGACGACGACGCCTGGAAGGCTTACGGGGGACAGGAGCACAGCCTCCTCGGTGTGCCATGGACGTCGCCTCGCTGAGGGGAGAGGACGATGCCTGGAAGGCTCACGGGGGTGGGAGCACAGCCTCCTCAGTGCTTTCTACACTCAGCAGCTTCAGAAATTCCCGTAGAAGCAGAACGCGTGAGAACCGAGACCGGAACACACCCCAAAGAAAGGGGATGAGGGGTCAACCAAAGCATTCGCTCATTACCAAGGAGCACGGGCAGGACGCCGCTTCAAAGAACGTGTGAAAAGTCACTCACGGGTGTTTCAGAAAGTACGGGTAGCGTGAGATTGCTCGATCAGTTCAAACAGGCTGCCATCCCCCAGGCCATGAAGCCCCCGACATGAGCCTCTCACGGTGAACAGAAGTCACTCGCACCTCTGCCAGAGAAAGTCCTACAAGCCGACACGTGACCTCACGAAACCTGGCCTTCAGCCCGTCGACCACAGTGAGTCTGACACGGTACATCCCTCCAGATGTAGGTGAAGGACCCCAGCCTTCTTGGCACCAGGGATGGGTATCGTGGAAGACCATTTTTCTGAGGGGTGGTTTTGAAATGCAACTGTTCCACCTCAGGTCAGGCATTGGATCCTCATAAGGAGCACCTCCGAGATCCCTCACATGCCGTTTACAATAGGGTCCCAGCGCCTAGGAGAACACGCGGCTTACGAGAGGGTCCCAGCGCCTAGGAGAATCTAAATGCTGCCGCTGATCCAAGAGGAGGCAGAGCTCAGGCGGTCATGCCTACTTCGCCCGCCACTCCCCTCCGGCTATGACCCCGGTTCCTAACAGACCATGGACCAGTACACCAGTCTGCAGTCCAGGACTAAGCCCTACTGGCCAGCACACACACCAGCCCAGGTGGAGACACCACTCGTGACCCTGCTGGGCAGGAAGGAAGCCTGAGGGCCATTTCCTGACCAGGATGCCACACCCCCGACCCAAATACAGAGGTTCCCCATAAAAACCCACTGTACACTCAACAGAAAACAGAGCCACACCTGGGCAACACAACAAGACCCCATCCCTGCAACAAAGAAAAGAAAATTAGCCAGGCATGCTGGTGCGCGCCCGAGGTCCCAGCTGCTCGGGTGACTGAGGTGGGAGGATCGCCTGAGCCAGGGATCACGCCACCGCATGCCAGCCTGGGTGACAGAGCAAGACCCTGTCTCGGAAAATACAAACCAACTAAAAACCAACAGAAACTGGGTGCATTTAGGGTGGAACAAACACCGCAGGGGACTAGCGAATGGCACCATGGGGTTTCTATCAGGAAGAACAGCACGTCTCCCAACCAAGTGCTCACGCCCCTTATGAGACCCTGTGCTTGGGAAGCACCAGCGAGGCCACGTGGCTGGCCTCTTCCTGCTTTAAATAAAGTGGAACCAGACGCTGTAATGACACAAAGGGACTATGACAAAACCTGGAGGTTCTAACTGAGAAAACAATTACATGTGTGAGTTCCTATGACGACGTCTCAAAACAATGGAAGGAGGGTACCATTTGCAAATAAGACAACTTCTGAAGTCTATTCAACTGTTACCTCTTGGGAAAAGAGGGAAGACTCATTTTCTCCATAGACAGCACACACACAGCACTTTGCCACACATCATACAAGGCGATTTATGGCAGTGGCCGCGTATTTTCACGTGTATCACCTTTTGGGCATCTTCTAGGTTTGCTAGAGCCGGCGACTACTTTTATTCCCCACAAAACACACAGAAATGCATGAGCATATCTCCTCTCATGGAGCATCTACACTAATAGGAAGAAGAATGTTGTACTCCAAGTGTACCTGCAAACACGGTTTTCTTCTGAAAACCCAAGTGCACGCAAAGCAAACACGGCATATCACTAAAGCGCACAGGAGAGCAGAGCACCTCTTAAGTAGAAAGAATGTAAAGGATAGCTAGTTGGGAACATTATTTTAAAAAGTGTCTATGGAATGAGTTATCCCAGGGAGCCTGTTTGGTACCTGCATTCAAAGGCAATTCATTACTCGACATGGAACCTTTAACAGAAGGCTCACAGTAAGATCCCTGGAAATGGCATTCCCCTGGTGACTTTTCAATGCTCAGATTTCAGTATCGATACAGCTTGGTAAGCAGTCAGGAGAGGGGCGGCTCAGAGGCTGAAAGCACACAGGTCGGGGCGCTCCTGTGTCCGACAGCCTCACCTGGGCCTCGCTTTCTGCACTGCCCAGGGCTGCTCATAGAGATTGTGCCGAAACGGATCTGTGCACGCCAAACAGCTCTCAGCAGGGGCTCAACAGCCAGAAGCCGTTCCACCACCGTCATCCCCCTTTCTAACCAGAGAACACCCGATACAGAAACAGGAGAAACACGTATTAAATGAGTTGGCAAAGCCAAAATCCACCCGGATCTACCACTCCAAAACAAACATACACCACACTGCCCAATATTGACGGGAGCCAAAAACATGGAAGTCCCGAGAGCCCCCACTGACCACAGCCAGACACCACTTCTGCAAGAACCAAGCACGCGCCTAGAGATCACCCGTGATGACCCAGGAGAGCAGCTTGGAGCAGAGACAAACGTGAAGGAGAGGCACAGGGGCCAGGGTGCTGGGTGTGCCCGTCTGTGTCACCTCACTGAGATTGCTGACCTCTGGCCCTTGGTGTCCGCGTCCTGTGGAGGAGGTAGCCCCCAAATCCCTGCCTCCCTTCAGCGCTGACTGAGGCTGCCCTGAAGTCTCCCCAGGGCTGAGACTGCTTCGAAATCCTGTTAACTGCACACCCACATAAAAACACAAATAAACAAAGTATCAAGTACGCAGACGGGAAAAGAAAACTATGTGAATCCTCCCCTATTCAACAGGCATTTAAAAAGTACCAGGAAAATTGTGGTAGTCTTTAAACCACCACCAGCTATCACGTCCTGTTGAGATGTTTTAGCCAATCAGGAACATCTCTTTACCAAGCACCGGTGTGTTTAGGAAGTCCGTTGACAGATTCCAAATAACCTCGGAGCCTGCGACCTGACCCCCATTCACGCGCATCACCTCTCCGGCGGAACAAGCCCTGGACACCATGCAAATGGTGAGGAACAGGAACAAGGGTAGCTTTTTCCCTCAACACCACAAAACAAGCTCGACCCCGAGGAGCCCGGAGAACAGCGACGTTTGCTTAGACGCTTTCCCACTGACCTTGTCAGAGCGAACGTTCCCATCCCACGCCACCCAGTGTTTCCCTCTCCCTGGGATACCAGCAGCCGCCAACCCCCACAACTCGCAAGCCGGAAACAGAGGCCAAGCTGACAGGAGGGAGGCCTCTCTCCATTCCCTACTGAATTGGCTCAGGACACGGATGTTCCCAAACACACACGGCCCCGGGTATTCCACACCTGGAGAACATTCTAACAACAGACGCTGCAAAGACGTTCCCCTGAAGAGAAACTCAGTTCCTAACTTCCCTTAGGGAAAAATATGAGGCCCAGAACTTTCCAGAAAATCAAGTCTGGGAGGAAGCCACTCACCTCTGGCACTTCCTAAACCTGCCTCTTCCCGCAGGTGCTCAGGGATGTCCCCGCGCCAGCCCCGTCCACCCAGGACGGCAGCAGGGCTCAGGCAGCCAGCACCTGGGCAGCAGGCGAAGCAACCCCAGGGTGAAAACGTCATCCCAGGCACCACTTCCCGGAGCCCCTCAGCAAGAAAAACAGAGGCGGGACCAGAACCGAGGGCTGACTCGAGGCTGGGGAGCCACAGACCCGCACAGCTCAATCATCGGACACGCTCTGCTGTGGACAGAGGGGCCCAGCCCAGCCCAGCCCAGGGAGAGGCCAGCCCAGAGATCCTCGTGCCGGCTCCACGGGCCAGCGTCCTCCGAGGGCTGCAAGTTTGCGATCACAGCTTCGGAGTCGGGTTCCAGAATCTTCCGGAATCAAAGACACACCAAACTGTAAAGCTGCCAGGACAGCAGGGCCCAGGGGCAGGCTCAGGGGAGGACCAGGCAGAAACCCCACACACAGCACACACGTGTGCATGCTTACTCCACACATGCCACCCCTTCACCCGATACTATACACGCAAACGCATCTATGCACTCCATACACGCCCTCAAATACACTCACCAAATGTGATGCGTGTACACACTCCACACACCCTCCAATATACACGACACACGCATGAACATGCTCACTCCACACACACCTGCTAAATACACTCACCACACACGCACAAACGTGACACACGTGCACACTCATTCCAGACCTCACACCCCTCACCAAGTACACAGGTGCACACATCCCCAAGTCCAGAACCTGCAGACTCCACAAGCTTTGGTTTCCCCCCCACTCTTTCTCTCATCACATGAGATCCACACACACAGGTGTCATTTACTGACATCTAACACCCGGGGAGGCCCTTAGACAGAACTGCAGTCACAAGTCGGCTTCATTCAGGCATTCATCACCAGCCTCCGGAAGCCACCTCCTGTCCCCACGGGGAGGGGGGCCGAGACCGCAGGCGTCGCTGGGCTTACAGATCCCCAGGCTGGCAACCCAGCGAAATCAGGAGGGCTCGGCCACGGCCCTCGAGGGAGACGGGTACTGGGGGCTCAGGTAAGCGGCACATGGGTCCTCATTTCCATACGGCGTCACCTACGACAGCGTCGGGTGAAAGCCAGTGGGGTTTGGCATTCCTGGGATAGACGGTCCTGGAATTACAAGGGAAGCTTTGTTACTACTTCTCCCCTCTGAACACATGAGGTCCATGGTCCCCGCTCACATCTCACCCTGGGAATCGGAATCGGTGACTCCTTGTCCACCTGAGGACCACCCAAGAGGATGCACACACCTGCTGCAACAGCAGCACCGCACCTGGTCCGCAGGGGAGCAAAGCAAATCCCACCTTTTGATGAAAACTGGATTACCCCGACACTGGCAGCCTGCAGTGTGTATATATCGTCAGGCCCCCACATCTGCGGCGCCACCTGCAAGAGGAACACAAACCCTGAGTCCCGGGTTCTCACGATGGCCTGTGAGGTGGATGCTGGCACCTTCTCATCTCCCAGTGGAGAGGAGAGAAGGCCAGGGCCAGGGCTGGCGTGTCAGGAGGGTCAGGGTTCAAAAACCCCATCCGCCTCACAAAGCAGCCCTGACCGTTCAAGTGACTTCTATCATCAGCCTTAAAATGGTCCACAGTTACCAGTAATTCTGAGTGCTGTTCCTTCTGACGTCAGACATTTTGCTAGAAAGATTTTGCCAAATCTGCTTTCAAAATCCTATGTTATGAAATGTCTAATGAAAATCTGAGCTGTGAAATAAAGCACATATTTAAATGAATCCCAAAATGACTATCACGAAGGAAGTTGTAACTTGAAGTGAAAAATATCCTCTAAGTGACATCAGCCAGAATTACCTGCCATCATTACTGATCCCATATGATTAATGAATTCTACAGCATCATCTCAGATATGAACTTAAAACCATGCGCTGAATGCACATTTTAGCACAACCAAAGTTCTGCTTTCATAAGCAGCACAGGCGTCTCTGGAGAGGATTTTAATTGGGACTACAATGCGCACGGTGGTGGTAAGAGGTTTCATGCCGGCTGTTCTCCAAGGTGCAACACAGAACCACCACTAACCTCGAAGACACCTTTGTAACGAGATGATGAGACACGATGTGGACAGAATACTGTAAATATTTGAAAAGGAGAAACAAGGCAAGGAAAGAATCTTATAACAGTCACCCTTTACACGCTTAGAAAAAACCGATTTCTCTTTTGGGATGATTAAAGAAGAAAATGACATTTCTGGATTTTTTTTTTTTTTTAACATTTTTCTTTCTGAGACAGGGTCTTGGCTCTGTCACCAAGACTGGAGTACAGTGGAGCAATCACAGCTCACCGTAGCCTTAAGTGTTCTTCCCACCTCGGACCCCAGAGTAGCAGGGACCACAGGCACGCACACCACCATACTCAGCTAATTTTTCTCTTGTTAGAGAGATGGGGTGTCTTGCTCTGTTGTCCAGGCTGGTCTTGAACTCCTTGGCCTCAAGTGATCCTCCTGCCTTGGCCTCACAAAGTGCTGCGATTACAGGCATAAGCCAGCGTGCCCAACCAACCTTTTCCTTAATTCTATAACAATGACGCCGCATTCAGAGAAAGGATAACTATTAGTGAGAAGAAACTTGGCGAAGCAATATGTTGATACGAAAACAAAATGGTCACAATTCCTCATTGTGAAATTTCAGTTTGAAACTGTTAACATACCAAGCAAAAATGATAGCTCACCTCAGGTTTTACAAAGAAGTCCAATAGATGATGATTCCAATTGTATGTTTATTTCTAGATTTGAGAAAGTAAGTCATAGCCAGCTTCTACAGTTTTGTTGCCATAGACCCAAGATTAAATCACAACGTGCGTGCGAACGTGCCTCAGGGTGCGGCAGGGAACCCCACGCCCACCGAGCACGCATATGCAGAAATATTTTGCCCAAATCTATTTTCCAACATGTAATTAAAGACGTCCCAGATATACTTTTCTCTCTCCCCACAAAGGATGTGAGGCCAAGTTTATCCTAGTGTTCGATAAAAAGGCTCATGTGAAAAAGGGAACAGCAACGCTCAGGCGACCCACGCAGGCCCCGGCAGACGCTCTATAGCAGGAGGGACGCGGCACAGGCAGGGCTGTGGGTGCACCTGCACCCTCGCTAACCTCATGGTGCAAGCACCCGAGGCTCTACAGATTCCACTCCCAGAGTTAGTGGGAAACTCCATCCTAGCACCGGGATGCTCTGCGTTGCTAGATGTACCTGCTTTAAGATATGCATGAACTGTCCTTACTCTACACACGAGACTCACTAGGAGATACTTGCAGATTTATCGGAAAATAGACATTCCAGCAAATGCATTTCTGTAAGATTTCTCTACCTCTTTTCACTGGGGGGGAGGGGGGAAAAGGTAACTTGCCTCTCCAAGGGTTGGAGACAAAGCCGTTACTGCAGACAAGAGTGCTGCGCACCCCGGGAACCGCTGCGCCACGAGGCACGGCCGTGCACCCCGGACGCAGGAGTCGCACACGAGGCTAGCACAGGCTGACGCCAGCTCTCTCCAGAAGCAGGCCTGTCCTTCCTCCTCCCTCAGCCCCCAGCTCCCAGGCTCCCTCCTCTCCAGGCCTCAGTGGCTGCTGACAGGGCAGAGGCCACCACTAGAGGAGGCTCTCAACTCCACCAGGGACAGGAGCCCCGGACGCTGGGGACTCCGCTGCTGCCCTCCGCGCCCACCTCCCTCTGCTCCGCCCTTCTCAGGAGCCAGGCGTGGCCACTTTGACCCTCCTTCCCTTCTGTGGCTCCTACAAAAACCAGTCCAGCGAGCCCAGACTGCCTCGGGTTGAGCATCCCCAGCCTGAAATCCAAAGTGCTCCGAAGAGCATTTCCTGCCAGTGTCATGAGGGAGAGCTCGGAATGTTTCACCTTTCAGAGCATTTTGGAGTAGGGACGCTCAGCCTGAATTTGAACGTCTTTCAAGGCGGCCACACACTGAAGCCCCCGATGTCCGCCCCACACAATCCCAGCACACCCTCTGAAGTCCTCAGCAACAACAGATTTTCTTTCTTCAAAAATTTAAAAAAAAAAAAAAAAAAAAAAAACCCAAGTCACATAAACTCACACGCAACCACTGAAGGGGGTTGTGGACACCTGCAGAGACTGGATGAAATTTAACTGTCACATTTTTACCAGGGTAACTTAAAGTCATTCCTCAAAACACACCTGTTTTACTGAGCTGCATTTTAAGGTGAACACACACACACACAAATCATTTCGGGGAAACAAATGTCACTTTGGGCTGTGTGTGGTTTCTTGACTCCTGTGAATAACTCAGCGTTCACCCTCACTTCTGGATAAGGGAGAAGATGCAAAGAAAGTTGTTAAAACAAAGACATGGAAACAAGTTTAAGAAGGGTTTGAAAGGTTCCTCCTGTCCCCCTGGAGGGGAGGACGACGACGCCTGGAAGGCTTACGGGGGACAGGAGCACAGCCTCCTCGGTGTGCCATGGACGTCGCCTCGCTGAGGGGAGAGGACGATGCCTGGAAGGCTCACGGGGGTGGGAGCACAGCCTCCTCAGTGCTTTCTACACTCAGCAGCTTCAGAAATTCCCGTAGAAGCAGAACGCGTGAGAACCGAGACCGGAACACACCCCAAAGAAAGGGGATGAGGGGTCAACCAAAGCATTCGCTCATTACCAAGGAGCACGGGCAGGACGCCGCTTCAAAGAACGTGTGAAAAGTCACTCACGGGTGTTTCAGAAAGTACGGGTAGCGTGAGATTGCTCGATCAGTTCAAACAGGCTGCCATCCCCCAGTCCATGAAGCCCCCGACATGAGCCTCTCACGGTGAACAGAAGTCACTCGCACCTCTGCCAGAGAAAGTCCTACAAGCCGACACGTGACCTCACGAAACCTGGCCTTCAGCCCGTCGACCACAGTGAGTCTGACACGGTACATCCCTCCAGATGTAGGTGAAGGACCCCAGCCTTCTTGGCACCAGGGATGGGTATCGTGGAAGACCATTTTTCTGAGGGGTGGTTTTGAAATGCAACTGTTCCACCTCAGGTCAGGCATTGGATCCTCATAAGGAGCACCTCCGAGATCCCTCACATGCCGTTTACAATAGGGTCCCAGCGCCTAGGAGAACACGCGGCTTACGAGAGGGTCCCAGCGCCTAGGAGAATCTAAATGCTGCCGCTGATCCAAGAGGAGGCAGAGCTCAGGCGGTCATGCCTACTTCGCCCGCCACTCCCCTCCGGCTATGACCCCGGTTCCTAACAGACCATGGACCAGTACACCAGTCTGCAGTCCAGGACTAAGCCCTACTGGCCAGCACACACACCAGCCCAGGTGGAGACACCACTCGTGACCCTGCTGGGCAGGAAGGAAGCCTGAGGGCCATTTCCTGACCAGGATGCCACACCCCCGACCCAAATACAGAGGTTCCCCATAAAAACCCACTGTACACTCAACAGAAAACAGAGCCACACCTGGGCAACACAACAAGACCCCATCCCTGCAACAAAGAAAAGAAAATTAGCCAGGCATGCTGGTGCGCGCCCGAGGTCCCAGCTGCTCGGGTGACTGAGGTGGGAGGATCGCCTGAGCCAGGGATCACGCCACCGCATGCCAGCCTGGGTGACAGAGCAAGACCCTGTCTCGGAAAATACAAACCAACTAAAAACCAACAGAAACTGGGTGCATTTAGGGTGGAACAAACACCGCAGGGGACTAGCGAATGGCACCATGGGGTTTCTATCAGGAAGAACAGCACGTCTCCCAACCAAGTGCTCACGCCCCTTATGAGACCCTGTGCTTGGGAAGCACCAGCGAGGCCACGTGGCTGGCCTCTTCCTGCTTTAAATAAAGTGGAACCAGACGCTGTAATGACACAAAGGGACTATGACAAAACCTGGAGGTTCTAACTGAGAAAACAATTACATGTGTGAGTTCCTATGACGACGTCTCAAAACAATGGAAGGAGGGTACCATTTGCAAATAAGACAACTTCTGAAGTCTATTCAACTGTTACCTCTTGGGAAAAGAGGGAAGACTCATTTTCTCCATAGACAGCACACACACAGCACTTTGCCACACATCATACAAGGCGATTTATGGCAGTGGCCGCGTATTTTCACGTGTATCACCTTTTGGGCATCTTCTAGGTTTGCTAGAGCCGGCGACTACTTTTATTCCCCACAAAACACACAGAAATGCATGAGCATATCTCCTCTCATGGAGCATCTACACTAATAGGAAGAAGAATGTTGTACTCCAAGTGTACCTGCAAACACGGTTTTCTTCTGAAAACCCAAGTGCACGCAAAGCAAACACGGCATATCACTAAAGCGCACAGGAGAGCAGAGCACCTCTTAAGTAGAAAGAATGTAAAGGATAGCTAGTTGGGAACATTATTTTAAAAAGTGTCTATGGAATGAGTTATCCCAGGGAGCCTGTTTGGTACCTGCATTCAAAGGCAATTCATTACTCGACATGGAACCTTTAACAGAAGGCTCACAGTAAGATCCCTGGAAATGGCATTCCCCTGGTGACTTTTCAATGCTCAGATTTCAGTATCGATACAGCTTGGTAAGCAGTCAGGAGAGGGGCGGCTCAGAGGCTGAAAGCACACAGGTCGGGGCGCTCCTGTGTCCGACAGCCTCACCTGGGCCTCGCTTTCTGCACTGCCCAGGGCTGCTCATAGAGATTGTGCCGAAACGGATCTGTGCACGCCAAACAGCTCTCAGCAGGGGCTCAACAGCCAGAAGCCGTTCCACCACCGTCATCCCCCTTTCTAACCAGAGAACACCCGATACAGAAACAGGAGAAACACGTATTAAATGAGTTGGCAAAGCCAAAATCCACCCGGATCTACCACTCCAAAACAAACATACACCACACTGCCCAATATTGACGGGAGCCAAAAACATGGAAGTCCCGAGAGCCCCCACTGACCATAGCCAGACACCACTTCTGCAAGAACCAAGCACGCGCCTAGAGATCACCCGTGATGACCCAGGAGAGCAGCTTGGAGCAGAGACAAACGTGAAGGAGAGGCACAGGGGCCAGGGTGCTGGGTGTGCCCGTCTGTGTCACCTCACTGAGATTGCTGACCTCTGGCCCTTGGTGTCCGCGTCCTGTGGAGGAGGTAGCCCCCAAATCCCTGCCTCCCTTCAGCGCTGACTGAGGCTGCCCTGAAGTCTCCCCAGGGCTGAGACTGCTTCGAAATCCTGTTAACTGCACACCCACATAAAAACACAAATAAACAAAGTATCAAGTACGCAGACGGGAAAAGAAAACTATGTGAATCCTCCCCTATTCAACAGGCATTTAAAAAGTACCAGGAAAATTGTGGTAGTCTTTAAACCACCACCAGCTATCACGTCCTGTTGAGATGTTTTAGCCAATCAGGAACATCTCTTTACCAAGCACCGGTGTGTTTAGGAAGTCCGTTGACAGATTCCAAATAACCTCGGAGCCTGCGACCTGACCCCCATTCACGCGCATCACCTCTCCGGCAGAACAAGCCCTGGACACCATGCAAATGGTGAGGAACAGGAACAAGGGTAGCTTTTTCCCTCAACACCACAAAATAAGCTCGACCCCGAGGAGCCCGGAGAACAGCGACGTTTGCTTAGACGCTTTCCCACTGACCTTGTCAGAGCGAACGTTCCCATCCCACGCCACCCAGTGTTTCCCTCTCCCTGGGATACCAGCAGCCGCCAACCCCCACAACTCGCAAGCCGGAAACAGAGGCCAAGCTGACAGGAGGGAGGCCTCTCTCCATTCCCTACTGAATTGGCTCAGGACACGGATGTTCCCAAACACACACGGCCCCGGGTATTCCACACCTGGAGAACATTCTAACAACAGACGCTGCAAAGACGTTCCCCTGAAGAGAAACTCAGTTCCTAACTTCCCTTAGGGAAAAATATGAGGCCCAGAACTTTCCAGAAAATCAAGTCTGGGAGGAAGCCACTCACCTCTGGCACTTCCTAAACCTGCCTCTTCCCGCAGGTGCTCAGGGATGTCCCCGCGCCAGCCCCGTCCACCCAGGACGGCAGCAGGGCTCAGGCAGCCAGCACCTGGGCAGCAGGCGAAGCAACCCCAGGGTGAAAACGTCATCCCAGGCACCACTTCCCGGAGCCCCTCAGCAAGAAAAACAGAGGCGGGACCAGAACCGAGGGCTGACTCGAGGCTGGGGAGCCACAGACCCGCACAGCTCAATCATCGGACACGCTCTGCTGTGGACAGAGGGGCCCAGCCCAGCCCAGCCCAGGGAGAGGCCAGCCCAGAGATCCTCGTGCCGGCTCCACGGGCCAGCGTCCTCCGAGGGCTGCAAGTTTGCGATCACAGCTTCGGAGTCGGGTTCCAGAATCTTCCGGAATCAAAGACACACCAAACTGTAAAGCTGCCAGGACAGCAGGGCCCAGGGGCAGGCTCAGGGGAGGACCAGGCAGAAACCCCACACACAGCACACACGTGTGCATGCTTACTCCACACATGCCACCCCTTCACCCGATACTATACACGCAAACGCATCTATGCACTCCATACACGCCCTCAAATACACTCACCAAATGTGATGCGTGTACACACTCCACACACCCTCCAATATACACGACACACGCATGAACATGCTCACTCCACACACACCTGCTAAATACACTCACCACACACGCACAAACGTGACACACGTGCACACTCATTCCAGACCTCACACCCCTCACCAAGTACACAGGTGCACACATCCCCAAGTCCAGAACCTGCAGACTCCACAAGCTTTGGTTTCCCCCCCACTCTTTCTCTCATCACATGAGATCCACACACACAGGTGTCATTTACTGACATCTAACACCCGGGGAGGCCCTTAGACAGAACTGCAGTCACAAGTCGGCTTCATTCAGGCATTCATCACCAGCCTCCGGAAGCCACCTCCTGTCCCCACGGGGAGGGGGGCCGAGACCGCAGGCGTCGCTGGGCTTACAGATCCCCAGGCTGGCAACCCAGCGAAATCAGGAGGGCTCGGCCACGGCCCTCGAGGGAGACGGGTACTGGGGGCTCAGGTAAGCGGCACATGGGTCCTCATTTCCATACGGCGTCACCTACGACAGCGTCGGGTGAAAGCCAGTGGGGTTTGGCATTCCTGGGATAGACGGTCCTGGAATTACAAGGGAAGCTTTGTTACTACTTCTCCCCTCTGAACACATGAGGTCCATGGTCCCCGCTCACATCTCACCCTGGGAATCGGAATCGGTGACTCCTTGTCCACCTGAGGACCACCCAAGAGGATGCACACACCTGCTGCAACAGCAGCACCGCACCTGGTCCGCAGGGGAGCAAAGCAAATCCCACCTTTTGATGAAAACTGGATTACCCCGACACTGGCAGCCTGCAGTGTGTATATATCGTCAGGCCCCCACATCTGCGGCGCCACCTGCAAGAGGAACACAAACCCTGAGTCCCGGGTTCTCACGATGGCCTGTGAGGTGGATGCTGGCACCTTCTCATCTCCCAGTGGAGAGGAGAGAAGGCCAGGGCCAGGGCTGGCGTGTCAGGAGGGTCAGGGTTCAAAAACCCCATCCGCCTCACAAAGCAGCCCTGACCGTTCAAGTGACTTCTATCATCAGCCTTAAAATGGTCCACAGTTACCAGTAATTCTGAGTGCTGTTCCTTCTGACGTCAGACATTTTGCTAGAAAGATTTTGCCAAATCTGCTTTCAAAATCCTATGTTATGAAATGTCTAATGAAAATCTGAGCTGTGAAATAAAGCACATATTTAAATGAATCCCAAAATGACTATCACGAAGGAAGTTGTAACTTGAAGTGAAAAATATCCTCTAAGTGACATCAGCCAGAATTACCTGCCATCATTACTGATCCCATATGATTAATGAATTCTACAGCATCATCTCAGATATGAACTTAAAACCATGCGCTGAATGCACATTTTAGCACAACCAAAGTTCTGCTTTCATAAGCAGCACAGGCGTCTCTGGAGAGGATTTTAATTGGGACTACAATGCGCACGGTGGTGGTAAGAGGTTTCATGCCGGCTGTTCTCCAAGGTGCAACACAGAACCACCACTAACCTCGAAGACACCTTTGTAACGAGATGATGAGACACGATGTGGACAGAATACTGTAAATATTTGAAAAGGAGAAACAAGGCAAGGAAAGAATCTTATAACAGTCACCCTTTACACGCTTAGAAAAAACCGATTTCTCTTTTGGGATGATTAAAGAAGAAAATGACATTTCTGGATTTTTTTTTTTTTTTTTTAACATTTTTCTTTCTGAGACAGGGTCTTGGCTCTGTCACCAAGACTGGAGTACAGTGGAGCAATCACAGCTCACCGTAGCCTTAAGTGTTCTTCCCACCTCGGACCCCAGAGTAGCAGGGACCACAGGCACGCACACCACCATACTCAGCTAATTTTTCTCTTGTTAGAGAGATGGGGTGTCTTGCTCTGTTGTCCAGGCTGGTCTTGAACTCCTTGGCCTCAAGTGATCCTCCTGCCTTGGCCTCACAAAGTGCTGCGATTACAGGCATAAGCCAGCGTGCCCAACCAACCTTTTCCTTAATTCTATAACAATGACGCCGCATTCAGAGAAAGGATAACTATTAGTGAGAAGAAACTTGGCGAAGCAATATGTTGATACGAAAACAAAATGGTCACAATTCCTCATTGTGAAATTTCAGTTTGAAACTGTTAACATACCAAGCAAAAATGATAGCTCACCTCAGGTTTTACAAAGAAGTCCAATAGATGATGATTCCAATTGTATGTTTATTTCTAGATTTGAGAAAGTAAGTCATAGCCAGCTTCTACAGTTTTGTTGCCATAGACCCAAGATTAAATCACAACGTGCGTGCGAACGTGCCTCAGGGTGCGGCAGGGAACCCCACGCCCACCGAGCACGCATATGCAGAAATATTTTGCCCAAATCTATTTTCCAACATGTAATTAAAGACGTCCCAGATATACTTTTCTCTCTCCCCACAAAGGATGTGAGGCCAAGTTTATCCTAGTGTTCGATAAAAAGGCTCATGTGAAAAAGGGAACAGCAACGCTCAGGCGACCCACGCAGGCCCCGGCAGACGCTCTATAGCAGGAGGGACGCGGCACAGGCAGGGCTGTGGGTGCACCTGCACCCTCGCTAACCTCATGGTGCAAGCACCCGAGGCTCTACAGATTCCACTCCCAGAGTTAGTGGGAAACTCCATCCTAGCACCGGGATGCTCTGCGTTGCTAGATGTACCTGCTTTAAGATATGCATGAACTGTCCTTACTCTACACACGAGACTCACTAGGAGATACTTGCAGATTTATCGGAAAATAGACATTCCAGCAAATGCATTTCTGTAAGATTTCTCTACCTCTTTTCACTGGGGGGGAGGGGGGAAAAGGTAACTTGCCTCTCCAAGGGTTGGAGACAAAGCCGTTACTGCAGACAAGAGTGCTGCGCACCCCGGGAACCGCTGCGCCACGAGGCACGGCCGTGCACCCCGGACGCAGGAGTCGCACACGAGGCTAGCACAGGCTGACGCCAGCTCTCTCCAGAAGCAGGCCTGTCCTTCCTCCTCCCTCAGCCCCCAGCTCCCAGGCTCCCTCCTCTCCAGGCCTCAGTGGCTGCTGACAGGGCAGAGGCCACCACTAGAGGAGGCTCTCAACTCCACCAGGGACAGGAGCCCCGGACGCTGGGGACTCCGCTGCTGCCCTCCGCGCCCACCTCCCTCTGCTCCGCCCTTCTCAGGAGCCAGGCGTGGCCACTTTGACCCTCCTTCCCTTCTGTGGCTCCTACAAAAACCAGTCCAGCGAGCCCAGACTGCCTCGGGTTGAGCATCCCCAGCCTGAAATCCAAAGTGCTCCGAAGAGCATTTCCTGCCAGTGTCATGAGGGAGAGCTCGGAATGTTTCACCTTTCAGAGCATTTTGGAGTAGGGACGCTCAGCCTGAATTTGAACGTCTTTCAAGGCGGCCACACACTGAAGCCCCCGATGTCCGCCCCACACAATCCCAGCACACCCTCTGAAGTCCTCAGCAACAACAGATTTTCTTTCTTCAAAAATTTAAAAAAAAAAAAAAAAACCCAAGTCACATAAACTCACACGCAACCACTGAAGGGGGTTGTGGACACCTGCAGAGACTGGATGAAATTTAACTGTCACATTTTTACCAGGGTAACTTAAAGTCATTCCTCAAAACACACCTGTTTTACTGAGCTGCATTTTAAGGTGAACACACACACACACACAAATCATTTCGGGGAAACAAATGTCACTTTGGGCTGTGTGTGGTTTCTTGACTCCTGTGAATAACTCAGCGTTCACCCTCACTTCTGGATAAGGGAGAAGATGCAAAGAAAGTTGTTAAAACAAAGACATGGAAACAAGTTTAAGAAGGGTTTGAAAGGTTCCTCCTGTCCCCCTGGAGGGGAGGAGGACGACGCCTGGAAGGCTTACGGGGGACAGGAGCACAGCCTCCTCGGTGTGCCATGGACGTCGCCTCGCTGAGGGGAGAGGACGATGCCTGGAAGGCTCACGGGGGTGGGAGCACAGCCTCCTCAGTGCTTTCTACACTCAGCAGCTTCAGAAATTCCCGTAGAAGCAGAACGCGTGAGAACCGAGACCGGAACACACCCCAAAGAAAGGGGATGAGGGGTCAACCAAAGCGTTCGCTCATTACCAAAGAGCACGGGCAGGACGCCGCTTCAAAGAACGTGTGAAAAGTCACTCACGGGTGTTTCAGAAAGTACGGGTAGCGTGAGATTGCTCGATCAGTTCAAACAGGCTGCCATCCCCCAGGCCATGAAGCCCCCGACATGAGCCTCTCACGGTGAACAGAAGTCACTCGCACCTCTGCCAGAGAAAGTCCTACAAGCCGACACGTGACCTCACGAAACCTGGCCTTCAGCCCGTCGACCACAGTGAGTCTGACACGGTACATCCCTCCCGATGTAGGTGAAGGACCCCAGCCTTCTTGGCACCAGGGATGGGTATCGTGGAAGACCATTTTTCTGAGGGGTGGTTTTGAAATGCAACTGTTCCACCTCAGGTCAGGCATTGGATCCTCATAAGGAGCACCTCCGAGATCCCTCACATGCCGTTTACAATAGGGTCCCAGCGCCTAGGAGAACACGCGGCTTACGAGAGGGTCCCAGCGCCTAGGAGAATCTAAATGCTGCCGCTGATCCAAGAGGAGGCAGAGCTCAGGCGGTCATGCCTACTTCGCCCGCCACTCCCCTCCGGCTATGACCCCGGTTCCTAACAGACCATGGACCAGTACCAGTCTGCAGTCCAGGACTAAGCCCCTACTGGCCAGCACACACACCAGCCCAGGTGGAGACACCACTCGTGACCCTGCTGGGCA
Source organism: Macaca fascicularis (assembly GCF_037993035.2). Classification (NCBI taxonomy): domain Eukaryota; kingdom Metazoa; phylum Chordata; class Mammalia; order Primates; family Cercopithecidae; genus Macaca; species Macaca fascicularis. Next base: position 3,535,427 of record NC_088383.1, on the reverse strand, counting down.
GGAAGGAAGCCTGAGGGCCATTTCCTGACCAGGATGCCACACCCCCGACCCAAATACAGAGGTTCCCCATAAAAACCCACTGTACACTCAACAGAAAACAGAGCCACACCTGGGCAACACAACAAGACCCCATCCCTGCAACAAAGAAAAGAAAATTAGCCAGGCATGCTGGTGCGCGCCCGAGGCATGCTGGTGCAGCTGCTCGGGTGACTGAGGTGGGAGGATCGCCTGAGCCAGGGATCACGCCACCGCATGCCAGCCTGGGTGACAGAGCAAGACCCTGTCTCGGAAAATACAAACCAACTAAAAACCAACAGAAACTGGGTGCATTTAGGGTGGAACAAACACCGCAGGGGACTAGCGAATGGCACCATGGGGTTTCTATCAGGAAGAACAGCACGTCTCCCAACCAAGTGCTCACGCCCCTTATGAGACCCTGTGCTTGGGAAGCACCAGCGAGGCCACGTGGCTGGCCTCTTCCTGCTTTAAATAAAGTGGAACCAGACGCTGTAATGACACAAAGGGACTATGACAAAACCTGGAGGTTCTAACTGAGAAAACAATTACATGTGTGAGTTCCTATGACGACGTCTCAAAACAATGGAAGGAGGGTACCATTTGCAAATAAGACAACTTCTGAAGTCTATTCAACTGTTACCTCTTGGGAAAAGAGGGAAGACTCATTTTCTCCATAGACAGCACACACACAGCACTTTGCCACACATCATACAAGGCGATTTATGGCAGTGGCCGCGTATTTTCACGTGTATCACCTTTTGGGCATCTTCTAGGTTTGCTAGAGCCGGCGACTACTTTTATTCCCCACAAAACACACAGAAATGCATGAGCATATCTCCTCTCATGGAGCATCTACACTAATAGGAAGAAGAATGTTGTACTCCAAGTGTACCTGCAAACACGGTTTTCTTCTGAAAACCCAAGTGCACGCAAAGCAAACACGGCATATCACTAAAGCGCACAGGAGAGCAGAGCACCTCTTAAGTAGAAAGAATGTAAAGGATAGCTAGTTGGGAACATTATTTTAAAAAGTGTCTATGGAATGAGTTATCCCAGGGAGCCTGTTTGGTACCTGCATTCAAAGGCAATTCATTACTCGACATGGAACCTTTAACAGAAGGCTCACAGTAAGATCCCTGGAAATGGCATTCCCCTGGTGACTTTTCAATGCTCAGATTTCAGTATCGATACAGCTTGGTAAGCAGTCAGGAGAGGGGCGGCTCAGAGGCTGAAAGCACACAGGTCGGGGCGCTCCTGTGTCCGACAGCCTCACCTGGGCCTCGCTTTCTGCACTGCCCAGGGCTGCTCATAGAGATTGTGCCGAAACGGATCTGTGCACGCCAAACAGCTCTCAGCAGGGGCTCAACAGCCAGAAGCCGTTCCACCACCGTCATCCCCCTTTCTAACCAGAGAACACCCGATACAGAAACAGGAGAAACACGTATTAAATGAGTTGGCAAAGCCAAAATCCACCCGGATCTACCACTCCAAAACAAACATACACCACACTGCCCAATATTGACGGGAGCCAAAAACATGGAAGTCCCGAGAGCCCCCACTGACCACAGCCAGACACCACTTCTGCAAGAACCAAGCACGCGCCTAGAGATCACCCGTGATGACCCAGGAGAGCAGCTTGGAGCAGAGACAAACGTGAAGGAGAGGCACAGGGGCCAGGGTGCTGGGTGTGCCCGTCTGTGTCACCTCACTGAGATTGCTGACCTCTGGCCCTTGGTGTCCGCGTCCTGTGGAGGAGGTAGCCCCCAAATCCCTGCCTCCCTTCAGCGCTGACTGAGGCTGCCCTGAAGTCTCCCCAGGGCTGAGACTGCTTCGAAATCCTGTTAACTGCACACCCACATAAAAACACAAATAAACAAAGTATCAAGTACGCAGACGGGAAAAGAAAACTATGTGAATCCTCCCCTATTCAACAGGCATTTAAAAAGTACCAGGAAAATTGTGGTAGTCTTTAAACCACCACCAGCTATCACGTCCTGTTGAGATGTTTTAGCCAATCAGGAACATCTCTTTACCAAGCACCGGTGTGTTTAGGAAGTCCGTTGACAGATTCCAAATAACCTCGGAGCCTGCGACCTGACCCCCATTCACGCGCATCACCTCTCCGGCGGAACAAGCCCTGGACACCATGCAAATGGTGAGGAACAGGAACAAGGGTAGCTTTTTCCCTCAACACCACAAAACAAGCTCGACCCCGAGGAGCCCGGAGAACAGCGACGTTTGCTTAGACGCTTTCCCACTGACCTTGTCAGAGCGAACGTTCCCATCCCACGCCACCCAGTGTTTCCCTCTCCCTGGGATACCAGCAGCCGCCAACCCCCACAACTCGCAAGCCGGAAACAGAGGCCAAGCTGACAGGAGGGAGGCCTCTCTCCATTCCCTACTGAATTGGCTCAGGACACGGATGTTCCCAAACACACACGGCCCCGGGTATTCCACACCTGGAGAACATTCTAACAACAGACGCTGCAAAGACGTTCCCCTGAAGAGAAACTCACTTCCTAACTTCCCTTAGGGAAAAATATGAGGCCCAGAACTTTCCAGAAAATCAAGTCTGGGAGGAAGCCACTCACCTCTGGCACTTCCTAAACCTGCCTCTTCCCGCAGGTGCTCAGGGATGTCCCCGCGCCAGCCCCGTCCACCCAGGACGGCAGCAGGGCTCAGGCAGCCAGCACCTGGGCAGCAGGCGAAGCAACCCCAGGGTGAAAACGTCATCCCAGGCACCACTTCCCGGAGCCCCTCAGCAAGAAAAACAGAGGCGGGACCAGAACCGAGGGCTGACTCGAGGCTGGGGAGCCACAGACCCGCACAGCTCAATCATCGGACACGCTCTGCTGTGGACAGAGGGGCCCAGCCCAGCCCAGCCCGGGGAGAGGCCAGCCCAGAGATCCTCGTGCCGGCTCCACGGGCCAGCGTCCTCCGAGGGCTGCAAGTTTGCGATCACAGCTTCGGAGTCGGGTTCCAGAATCTTCCGGAATCAAAGACACACCAAACTGTAAAGCTGCCAGGACAGCAGGGCCCAGGGGCAGGCTCAGGGGAGGACCAGGCAGAAACCCCACACACAGCACACACGTGTGCATGCTTACTCCACACATGCCACCCCTTCACCCGATACTATACACGCAAACGCATCTATGCACTCCATACACGCCCTCAAATACACTCACCAAATGTGATGCGTGTACACACTCCACACACCCTCCAATATACACGACACACGCATGAACATGCTCACTCCACACACACCTGCTAAATACACTCACCACACACGCACAAACGTGACACACGTGCACACTCATTCCAGACCTCACACCCCTCACCAAGTACACAGGTGCACACATCCCCAAGTCCAGAACCTGCAGACTCCACAAGCTTTGGTTTCCCCCCCACTCTTTCTCTCATCACATGAGATCCACACACACAGGTGTCATTTACTGACATCTAACACCCGGGGAGGCCCTTAGACAGAACTGCAGTCACAAGTCGGCTTCATTCAGGCATTCATCACCAGCCTCCGGAAGCCACCTCCTGTCCCCACGGGGAGGGGGGCCGAGACCGCAGGCGTCGCTGGGCTTACAGATCCCCAGGCTGGCAACCCAGCGAAATCAGGAGGGCTCGGCCACGGCCCTCGAGGGAGACGGGTACTGGGGGCTCAGGTAAGCGGCACATGGGTCCTCATTTCCATACGGCGTCACCTACGACAGCGTCGGGTGAAAGCCAGTGGGGTTTGGCATTCCTGGGATAGACGGTCCTGGAATTACAAGGGAAGCTTTGTTACTACTTCTCCCCTCTGAACACATGAGGTCCATGGTCCCCGCTCACATCTCACCCTGGGAATCGGAATCGGTGACTCCTTGTCCACCTGAGGACCACCCAAGAGGATGCACACACCTGCTGCAACAGCAGCACCGCACCTGGTCCGCAGGGGAGCAAAGCAAATCCCACCTTTTGACGAAAACTGGATTACCCCGACACTGGCAGCCTGCAGTGTGTATATATCGTCAGGCCCCCACATCTGCGGCGCCACCTGCAAGAGGAACACAAACCCTGAGTCCCGGGTTCTCACGATGGCCTGTGAGGTGGATGCTGGCACCTTCTCATCTCCCAGTGGAGAGGAGAGGAGAGAAGGCCAGGGCCAGGGCCAGGGCTGGCGTGTCAGGAGGGTCAGGGTTCAAAAACCCCATCCGCCTCACAAAGCAGCCCTGACCGTTCAAGTGACTTCTATCATCAGCCTTAAAATGGTCCACAGTTACCAGTAATTCTGAGTGCTGTTCCTTCTGACGTCAGACATTTTGCTAGAAAGATTTTGCCAAATCTGCTTTCAAAATCCTATGTTATGAAATGTCTAATGAAAATCTGAGCTGTGAAATAAAGCACATATTTAAATGAATCCCAAAATGACTATCACGAAGGAAGTTGTAACTTGAAGTGAAAAATATCCTCTAAGTGACATCAGCCAGAATTACCTGCCATCATTACTGATCCCATATGATTAATGAATTCTACAGCATCATCTCAGATATGAACTTAAAACCATGCGCTGAATGCACATTTTAGCACAACCAAAGTTCTGCTTTCATAAGCAGCACAGGCGTCTCTGGAGAGGATTTTAATTGGGACTACAATGCGCACGGTGGTGGTAAGAGGTTTCATGCCGGCTGTTCTCCAAGGTGCAACACAGAACCACCACTAACCTCGAAGACACCTTTGTAACGAGATGATGAGACACGATGTGGACAGAATACTGTAAATATTTGAAAAGGAGAAACAAGGCAAGGAAAGAATCTTATAACAGTCACCCTTTACACGCTTAGAAAAAACCGATTTCTCTTTTGGGATGATTAAAGAAGAAAATAGCCTTAAGTGTTCTTCCCACCTCGGACCCCAGAGTAGCAGGGACCACAGGCACGCACACCACCATACTCAGCTAATTTTTCTCTTGTTAGAGAGATGGGGTGTCTTGCTCTGTTGTCCAGGCTGGTCTTGAACTCCTTGGCCTCAAGTGATCCTCCTGCCTTGGCCTCACAAAGTGCTGCGATTACAGGCATAAGCCAGCGTGCCCAACCAACCTTTTCCTTAATTCTATAACAATGACGCCGCATTCAGAGAAAGGATAACTATTAGTGAGAAGAAACTTGGCGAAGCAATATGTTGATACGAAAACAAAATGGTCACAATTCCTCATTGTGAAATTTCAGTTTGAAACTGTTAACATACCAAGCAAAAATGATAGCTCACCTCAGGTTTTACAAAGAAGTCCAATAGATGATGATTCCAATTGTATGTTTATTTCTAGATTTGAGAAAGTAAGTCATAGCCAGCTTCTACAGTTTTGTTGCCATAGACCCAAGATTAAATCACAACGTGCGTGCGAACGTGCCTCAGGGTGCGGCAGGGAACCCCACGCCCACCGAGCACGCATATGCAGAAATATTTTGCCCAAATCTATTTTCCAACATGTAATTAAAGACGTCCCAGATATACTTTTCTCTCTCCCCACAAAGGATGTGAGGCCAAGTTTATCCTAGTGTTCGATAAAAAGGCTCATGTGAAAAAGGGAACAGCAACGCTCAGGCGACCCACGCAGGCCTCGGCAGACGCTCTATAGCAGGAGGGACGCGGCACAGGCAGGGCTGTGGGTGCACCTGCACCCTCGCTAACCTCATGGTGCAAGCACCCGAGGCTCTACAGATTCCACTCCCAGAGTTAGTGGGAAACTCCATCCTAGCACCGGGATGCTCTGCGTTGCTAGATGTACCTGCTTTAAGATATGCATGAACTGTCCTTACTCTACACACGAGACTCACTAGGAGATACTTGCAGATTTATCGGAAAATAGACATTCCAGCAAATGCATTTCTGTAAGATTTCTCTACCTCTTTTCACTGGGGGGGAGGGGGGAAAAGGTAACTTGCCTCTCCAAGGGTTGGAGACAAAGCCGTTACTGCAGACAAGAGTGCTGCGCACCCCGGGAACCGCTGCGCCACGAGGCACGGCCGTGCACCCCGGACGCAGGAGTCGCACACGAGGCTAGCACAGGCTGACGCCAGCTCTCTCCAGAAGCAGGCCTGTCCTTCCTCCTCCCTCAGCCCCCAGCTCCCAGGCTCCCTCCTCTCCAGGCCTCAGTGGCTGCTGACAGGGCAGAGGCCACCACTAGAGGAGGCTCTCAACTCCACCAGGGACAGGAGCCCCGGACGCTGGGGACTCCGCTGCTGCCCTCCGCGCCCACCTCCCTCTGCTCCGCCCTTCTCAGGAGCCAGGCGTGGCCACTTTGACCCTCCTTCCCTTCTGTGGCTCCTACAAAAACCAGTCCAGCGAGCCCAGACTGCCTCGGGTTGAGCATCCCCAGCCTGAAATCCAAAGTGCTCCGAAGAGCATTTCCTGCCAGTGTCATGAGGGAGAGCTCGGAATGTTTCACCTTTCAGAGCATTTTGGAGTAGGGACGCTCAGCCTGAATTTGAACGTCTTTCAAGGCGGCCACACACTGAAGCCCCCGATGTCCGCCCCACACAATCCCAGCACACCCTCTGAAGTCCTCAGCTACAACAGATTTTCTTTCTTCAAAAATTAAAAAAAAAAAAAAAAAAAAAAAAAAAAAAAAAAAACCCAAGTCACATAAACTCACACGCAACCACTGAAGGGGGTTGTGGACACCTGCAGAGACTGGATGAAATTTAACTGTCACATTTTTACCAGGGTAACTTAAAGTCATTCCTCAAAACACACCTGTTTTACTGAGCTGCATTTTAAGGTGAACACACACACACACAAATCATTTCGGGGAAACAAATGTCACTTTGGGCTGTGTGTGGTTTCTTGACTCCTGTGAATAACTCAGCGTTCACCCTCACTTCTGGATAAGGGAGAAGATGCAAAGAAAGTTGTTAAAACAAAGACATGGAAACAAGTTTAAGAAGGGTTTGAAAGGTTCCTCCTGTCCCCCTGGAGGGGAGGAGGACGACGCCTGGAAGGCTTACGGGGGACAGGAGCACAGCCTCCTCGGTGTGCCATGGACGTCGCCTCGCTGAGGGGAGAGGACGATGCCTGGAAGGCTCACGGGGGTGGGAGCACAGCCTCCTCAGTGCTTTCTACACTCAGCAGCTTCAGAAATTCCCGTAGAAGCAGAACGCGTGAGAACCGAGACCGGAACACACCCCAAAGAAAGGGGATGAGGGGTCAACCAAAGCATTCGCTCATTACCAAGGAGCACGGGCAGGACGCCGCTTCAAAGAACGTGTGAAAAGTCACTCACGGGTGTTTCAGAAAGTACGGGTAGCGTGAGATTGCTCGATCAGTTCAAACAGGCTGCCATCCCCCAGGCCATGAAGCCCCCGACATGAGCCTCTCACGGTGAACAGAAGTCACTCGCACCTCTGCCAGAGAAAGTCCTACAAGCCGACACGTGACCTCACGAAACCTGGCCTTCAGCCCGTCGACCACAGTGAGTCTGACACGGTACATCCCTCCAGATGTAGGTGAAGGACCCCAGCCTTCTTGGCACCAGGGATGGGTATCGTGGAAGACCATTTTTCTGAGGGGTGGTTTTGAAATGCAACTGTTCCACCTCAGGTCAGGCATTGGATCCTCATAAGGAGCACCTCCGAGATCCCTCACATGCCGTTTACAATAGGGTCCCAGCGCCTAGGAGAACACGCGGCTTACGAGAGGGTCCCAGCGCCTAGGAGAATCTAAATGCTGCCGCTGATCCAAGAGGAGGCAGAGCTCAGGCGGTCATGCCTACTTCGCCCGCCACTCCCCTCCGGCTATGACCCCGGTTCCTAACAGACCATGGACCAGTACACCAGTCTGCAGTCCAGGACTAAGCCCTACTGGCCAGCACACACACCAGCCCAGGTGGAGACACCACTCGTGACCCTGCTGGGCAGGAAGGAAGCCTGAGGGCCATTTCCTGACCAGGATGCCACACCCCCGACCCAAATACAGAGGTTCCCCATAAAAACCCACTGTACACTCAACAGAAAACAGAGCCACACCTGGGCAACACAACAAGACCCCATCCCTGCAACAAAGAAAAGAAAATTAGCCAGGCATGCTGGTGCGCGCCCGAGGTCCCAGCTGCTCGGGTGACTGAGGTGGGAGGATCGCCTGAGCCAGGGATCACGCCACCGCATGCCAGCCTGGGTGACAGAGCAAGACCCTGTCTCGGAAAATACAAACCAACTAAAAACCAACAGAAACTGGGTGCATTTAGGGTGGAACAAACACCGCAGGGGACTAGCGAATGGCACCATGGGGTTTCTATCAGGAAGAACAGCACGTCTCCCAACCAAGTGCTCACGCCCCTTATGAGACCCTGTGCTTGGGAAGCACCAGCGAGGCCACGTGGCTGGCCTCTTCCTGCTTTAAATAAAGTGGAACCAGACGCTGTAATGACACAAAGGGACTATGACAAAACCTGGAGGTTCTAACTGAGAAAACAATTACATGTGTGAGTTCCTATGACGACGTCTCAAAACAATGGAAGGAGGGTACCATTTGCAAATAAGACAACTTCTGAAGTCTATTCAACTGTTACCTCTTGGGAAAAGAGGGAAGACTCATTTTCTCCATAGACAGCACACACACAGCACTTTGCCACACATCATACAAGGCGATTTATGGCAGTGGCCGCGTATTTTCACGTGTATCACCTTTTGGGCATCTTCTAGGTTTGCTAGAGCCGGCGACTACTTTTATTCCCCACAAAACACACAGAAATGCATGAGCATATCTCCTCTCATGGAGCATCTACACTAATAGGAAGAAGAATGTTGTACTCCAAGTGTACCTGCAAACACGGTTTTCTTCTGAAAACCCAAGTGCACGCAAAGCAAACACGGCATATCACTAAAGCGCACAGGAGAGCAGAGCACCTCTTAAGTAGAAAGAATGTAAAGGATAGCTAGTTGGGAACATTATTTTAAAAAGTGTCTATGGAATGAGTTATCCCAGGGAGCCTGTTTGGTACCTGCATTCAAAGGCAATTCATTACTCGACATGGAACCTTTAACAGAAGGCTCACAGTAAGATCCCTGGAAATGGCATTCCCCTGGTGACTTTTCAATGCTCAGATTTCAGTATCGATACAGCTTGGTAAGCAGTCAGGAGAGGGGCGGCTCAGAGGCTGAAAGCACACAGGTCGGGGCGCTCCTGTGTCCGACAGCCTCACCTGGGCCTCGCTTTCTGCACTGCCCAGGGCTGCTCATAGAGATTGTGCCGAAACGGATCTGTGCACGCCAAACAGCTCTCAGCAGGGGCTCAACAGCCAGAAGCCGTTCCACCACCGTCATCCCCCTTTCTAACCAGAGAACACCCGATACAGAAACGGGAGAAACACGTATTAAATGAGTTGGCAAAGCCAAAATCCACCCGGATCTACCACTCCAAAACAAACATACACCACACTGCCCAATATTGACGGGAGCCAAAAACATGGAAGTCCCGAGAGCCCCCACTGACCACAGCCAGACACCACTTCTGCAAGAACCAAGCACGCGCCTAGAGATCACCCGTGATGACCCAGGAGAGCAGCTTGGAGCAGAGACAAACGTGAAGGAGAGGCACAGGGGCCAGGGTGCTGGGTGTGCCCGTCTGTGTCACCTCACTGAGATTGCTGACCTCTGGCCCTTGGTGTCCGCGTCCTGTGGAGGAGGTAGCCCCCAAATCCCTGCCTCCCTTCAGCGCTGACTGAGGCTGCCCTGAAGTCTCCCCAGGGCTGAGACTGCTTCGAAATCCTGTTAACTGCACACCCACATAAAAACACAAATAAACAAAGTATCAAGTACGCAGACGGGAAAAGAAAACTATGTGAATCCTCCCCTATTCAACAGGCATTTAAAAAGTACCAGGAAAATTGTGGTAGTCTTTAAACCACCACCAGCTATCACGTCCTGTTGAGATGTTTTAGCCAATCAGGAACATCTCTTTACCAAGCACCGGTGTGTTTAGGAAGTCCGTTGACAGATTCCAAATAACCTCGGAGCCTGCGACCTGACCCCCATTCACGCGCATCACCTCTCCGGCGGAACAAGCCCTGGACACCATGCAAATGGTGAGGAACAGGAACAAGGGTAGCTTTTTCCCTCAACACCACAAAACAAGCTCGACCCCGAGGAGCCCGGAGAACAGCGACGTTTGCTTAGACGCTTTCCCACTGACCTTGTCAGAGCGAACGTTCCCATCCCACGCCACCCAGTGTTTCCCTCTCCCTGGGATACCAGCAGCCGCCAACCCCCACAACTCGCAAGCTGGAAACAGAGGCCAAGCTGACAGGAGGGAGGCCTCTCTCCATTCCCTACTGAATTGGCTCAGGACACGGATGTTCCCAAACACACACGGCCCCGGGTATTCCACACCTGGAGAACATTCTAACAACAGACGCTGCAAAGACGTTCCCCTGAAGAGAAACTCACTTCCTAACTTCCCTTAGGGAAAAATATGAGGCCCAGAACTTTCCAGAAAATCAAGTCTGGGAGGAAGCCACTCACCTCTGGCACTTCCTAAACCTGCCTCTTCCCGCAGGTGCTCAGGGATGTCCCCGCGCCAGCCCCGTCCACCCAGGACGGCAGCAGGGCTCAGGCAGCCAGCACCTGGGCAGCAGGCGAAGCAACCCCAGGGTGAAAACGTCATCCCAGGCACCACTTCCCGGAGCCCCTCAGCAAGAAAAACAGAGGCGGGACCAGAACCGAGGGCTGACTCGAGGCTGGGGAGCCACAGACCCGCACAGCTCAATCATCGGACACGCTCTGCTGTGGACAGAGGGGCCCAGCCCAGCCCAGCCCAGGGAGAGGCCAGCCCAGAGATCCTCGTGCCGGCTCCACGGGCCAGCGTCCTCCGAGGGCTGCAAGTTTGCGATCACAGCTTCGGAGTCGGGTTCCAGAATCTTCCGGAATCAAAGACACACCAAACTGTAAAGCTGCCAGGACAGCAGGGCCCAGGGGCAGGCTCAGGGGAGGACCAGGCAGAAACCCCACACACAGCACACACGTGTGCATGCTTACTCCACACATGCCACCCCTTCACCCGATACTATACACGCAAACGCATCTATGCACTCCATACACGCCCTCAAATACACTCACCAAATGTGATGCGTGTACACACTCCACACACCCTCCAATATACACGACACACGCATGAACATGCTCACTCCACACACACCTGCTAAATACACTCACCACACACGCACAAACGTGACACACGTGCACACTCATTCCAGACCTCACACCCCTCACCAAGTACACAGGTGCACACATCCCCAAGTCCAGAACCTGCAGACTCCACAAGCTTTGGTTTCCCCCCCACTCTTTCTCTCATCACATGAGATCCACACACACAGGTGTCATTTACTGACATCTAACACCCGGGGAGGCCCTTAGACAGAACTGCAGTCACAAGTCGGCTTCATTCAGGCATTCATCACCAGCCTCCGGAAGCCACCTCCTGTCCCCACGGGGAGGGGGGCCGAGACCGCAGGCGTCGCTGGGCTTACAGATCCCCAGGCTGGCAACCCAGCGAAATCAGGAGGGCTCGGCCACGGCCCTCGAGGGAGACGGGTACTGGGGGCTCAGGTAAGCGGCACATGGGTCCTCATTTCCATACGGCGTCACCTACGACAGCGTCGGGTGAAAGCCAGTGGGGTTTGGCATTCCTGGGATAGACGGTCCTGGAATTACAAGGGAAGCTTTGTTACTACTTCTCCCCTCTGAACACATGAGGTCCATGGTCCCCGCTCACATCTCACCCTGGGAATCGGAATCGGTGACTCCTTGTCCACCTGAGGACCACCCAAGAGGATGCACACACCTGCTGCAACAGCAGCACCGCACCTGGTCCGCAGGGGAGCAAAGCAAATCCCACCTTTTGACGAAAACTGGATTACCCCGACACTGGCAGCCTGCAGTGTGTATATATCGTCAGGCCCCCACATCTGCGGCGCCACCTGCAAGAGGAACACAAACCCTGAGTCCCGGGTTCTCACGATGGCCTGTGAGGTGGATGCTGGCACCTTCTCATCTCCCAGTGGAGAGGAGAGGAGAGAAGGCCAGGGCCAGGGCCAGGGCCAGGGCTGGCGTGTCAGGAGGGTCAGGGTTCAAAAACCCCATCCGCCTCACAAAGCAGCCCTGACCGTTCAAGTGACTTCTATCATCAGCCTTAAAATGGTCCACAGTTACCAGTAATTCTGAGTGCTGTTCCTTCTGACGTCAGACATTTTGCTAGAAAGATTTTGCCAAATCTGCTTTCAAAATCCTATGTTATGAAATGTCTAATGAAAATCTGAGCTGTGAAATAAAGCACATATTTAAATGAATCCCAAAATGACTATCACGAAGGAAGTTGTAACTTGAAGTGAAAAATATCCTCTAAGTGACATCAGCCAGAATTACCTGCCATCATTACTGATCCCATATGATTAATGAATTCTACAGCATCATCTCAGATATGAACTTAAAACCATGCGCTGAATGCACATTTTAGCACAACCAAAGTTCTGCTTTCATAAGCAGCACAGGCGTCTCTGGAGAGGATTTTAATTGGGACTACAATGCGCACGGTGGTGGTAAGAGGTTTCATGCCGGCTGTTCTCCAAGGTGCAACACAGAACCACCACTAACCTCGAAGACACCTTTGTAACGAGATGATGAGACACGATGTGGACAGAATACTGTAAATATTTGAAAAGGAGAAACAAGGCAAGGAAAGAATCTTATAACAGTCACCCTTTACACGCTTAGAAAAAACCGATTTCTCTTTTGGGATGATTAAAAGAAGAAAATGACATTTCTGGATTTTTTTTTTTAACATTTTTCTTTCTGAGACAGGGTCTTGGCTCTGTCACCAAGACTGGAGTACAGTGGAGCAATCACAGCTCACCGTAGCCTTAAGTGTTCTTCCCACCTCGGACCCCAGAGTAGCAGGGACCACAGGCACGCACACCACCATACTCAGCTAATTTTTCTCTTGTTAGAGAGATGGGGTGTCTTGCTCTGTTGTCCAGGCTGGTCTTGAACTCCTTGGCCTCAAGTGATCCTCCTGCCTTGGCCTCACAAAGTGCTGCGATTACAGGCATAAGCCAGCGTGCCCAACCAACCTTTTCCTTAATTCTATAACAATGACGCCGCATTCAGAGAAAGGATAACTATTAGTGAGAAGAAACTTGGCGAAGCAATATGTTGATACGAAAACAAAATGGTCACAATTCCTCATTGTGAAATTTCAGTTTGAAACTGTTAACATACCAAGCAAAAATGATAGCTCACCTCAGGTTTTACAAAGAAGTCCAATAGATGATGATTCCAATTGTATGTTTATTTCTAGATTTGAGAAAGTAAGTCATAGCCAGCTTCTACAGTTTTGTTGCCATAGACCCAAGATTAAATCACAACGTGCGTGCGAACGTGCCTCAGGGTGCGGCAGGGAACCCCACGCCCACCGAGCACGCATATGCAGAAATATTTTGCCCAAATCTATTTTCCAACATGTAATTAAAGACGTCCCAGATATACTTTTCTCTCTCCCCACAAAGGATGTGAGGCCAAGTTTATCCTAGTGTTCGATAAAAAGGCTCATGTGAAAAAGGGAACAGCAACGCTCAGGCGACCCACGCAGGCCTCGGCAGACGCTCTATAGCAGGAGGGACGCGGCACAGGCAGGGCTGTGGGTGCACCTGCACCCTCGCTAACCTCATGGTGCAAGCACCCGAGGCTCTACAGATTCCACTCCCAGAGTTAGTGGGAAACTCCATCCTAGCACCGGGATGCTCTGCGTTGCTAGATGTACCTGCTTTAAGATATGCATGAACTGTCCTTACTCTACACACGAGACTCACTAGGAGATACTTGCAGATTTATCGGAAAATAGACATTCCAGCAAATGCATTTCTGTAAGATTTCTCTACCTCTTTTCACTGGGGGGGAGGGGGGAAAAGGTAACTTGCCTCTCCAAGGGTTGGAGACAAAGCCGTTACTGCAGACAAGAGTGCTGCGCACCCCGGGAACCGCTGCGCCACGAGGCACGGCCGTGCACCCCGGACGCAGGAGTCGCACACGAGGCTAGCACAGGCTGACGCCAGCTCTCTCCAGAAGCAGGCCTGTCCTTCCTCCTCCCTCAGCCCCCAGCTCCCAGGCTCCCTCCTCTCCAGGCCTCAGTGGCTGCTGACAGGGCAGAGGCCACCACTAGAGGAGGCTCTCAACTCCACCAGGGACAGGAGCCCCGGACGCTGGGGACTCCGCTGCTGCCCTCCGCGCCCACCTCCCTCTGCTCCGCCCTTCTCAGGAGCCAGGCGTGGCCACTTTGACCCTCCTTCCCTTCTGTGGCTCCTACAAAAACCAGTCCAGCGAGCCCAGACTGCCTCGGGTTGAGCATCCCCAGCCTGAAATCCAAAGTGCTCCGAAGAGCATTTCCTGCCAGTGTCATGAGGGAGAGCTCGGAATGTTTCACCTTTCAGAGCATTTTGGAGTAGGGACGCTCAGCCTGAATTTGAACGTCTTTCAAGGCGGCCACACACTGAAGCCCCCGATGTCCGCCCCACACAATCCCAGCACACCCTCTGAAGTCCTCAGCAACAACAGATTTTCTTTCTTCAAGAATTTAAAAAAAAAAAAAAAAACCAAGTCACATAAACTCACACGCAACCACTGAAGGGGGTTGTGGACACCTGCAGAGACTGGATGAAATTTAACTGTCACATTTTTACCAGGGTAACTTAAAGTCATTCCTCAAAACACACCTGTTTTACTGAGCTGCATTTTAAGGTGAACACACACACACACACAAATCATTTCGGGGAAACAAATGTCACTTTGGGCTGTGTGTGGTTTCTTGACTCCTGTGAATAACTCAGCGTTCACCCTCACTTCTGGATAAGGGAGAAGATGCAAAGAAAGTTGTTAAAACAAAGACATGGAAACAAGTTTAAGAAGGGTTTGAAAGGTTCCTCCTGTCCCCCTGGAGGGGAGGAGGACGACGCCTGGAAGGCTTACGGGGGACAGGAGCACAGCCTCCTCGGTGTGCCATGGACGTCGCCTCGCTGAGGGGAGAGGACGATGCCTGGAAGGCTCACGGGGGTGGGAGCACAGCCTCCTCAGTGCTTTCTACACTCAGCAGCTTCAGAAATTCCCGTAGAAGCAGAACGCGTGAGAACCGAGACCGGAACACACCCCAAAGAAAGGGGATGAGGGGTCAACCAAAGCGTTCGCTCATTACCAAGGAGCACGGGCAGGACGCCGCTTCAAAGAACGTGTGAAAAGTCACTCACGGGTGTTTCAGAAAGTACGGGTAGCGTGAGATTGCTCGATCAGTTCAAACAGGCTGCCATCCCCCAGGCCATGAAGCCCCCGACATGAGCCTCTCACGGTGAACAGAAGTCACTCGCACCTCTGCCAGAGAAAGTCCTACAAGCCGACACGTGACCTCACGAAACCTGGCCTTCAGCCCGTCGACCACAGTGAGTCTGACACGGTACATCCCTCCCGATGTAGGTGAAGGACCCCAGCCTTCTTGGCACCAGGGATGGGTATCGTGGAAGACCATTTTTCTGAGGGGTGGTTTTGAAATGCAACTGTTCCACCTCAGGTCAGGCATTGGATCCTCATAAGGAGCACCTCCGAGATCCCTCACATGCCGTTTACAATAGGGTCCCAGCGCCTAGGAGAACACGCGGCTTACGAGAGGGTCCCAGCGCCTAGGAGAATCTAAATGCTGCCGCTGATCCAAGAGGAGGCAGAGCTCAGGCGGTCATGCCTACTTCGCCCGCCACTCCCCTCCGGCTATGACCCCGGTTCCTAACAGACCATGGACCAGTACCAGTCTGCAGTCCAGGACTAAGCCCCTACTGGCCAGCACACACACCAGCCCAGGTGGAGACACCACTCGTGACCCTGCTGGGCAGGAAGGAAGCCTGAGGGCCATTTCCTGACCAGGATGCCACACCCCCGACCCAAATACAGAGGTTCCCCATAAAAACCCACTGTACACTCAACAGAAAACAGAGCCACACCTGGGCAACACAACAAGACCCCATCCCTGCAACAAAGAAAAGAAAATTAGCCAGGCATGCTGGTGCGCGCCCGAGGCATGCTGGTGCAGCTGCTCGGGTGACTGAGGTGGGAGGATCGCCTGAGCCAGGGATCACGCCACCGCATGCCAGCCTGGGTGACAGAGCAAGACCCTGTCTCGGAAAATACAAACCAACTAAAAACCAACAGAAACTGGGTGCATTTAGGGTGGAACAAACACCGCAGGGGACTAGCGAATGGCACCATGGGGTTTCTATCAGGAAGAACAGCACGTCTCCCAACCAAGTGCTCACGCCCCTTATGAGACCCTGTGCTTGGGAAGCACCAGCGAGGCCACGTGGCTGGCCTCTTCCTGCTTTAAATAAAGTGGAACCAGACGCTGTAATGACACAAAGGGACTATGACAAAACCTGGAGGTTCTAACTGAGAAAACAATTACATGTGTGAGTTCCTATGACGACGTCTCAAAACAATGGAAGGAGGGTACCATTTGCAAATAAGACAACTTCTGAAGTCTATTCAACTGTTACCTCTTGGGAAAAGAGGGAAGACTCATTTTCTCCATAGACAGCACACACACAGCACTTTGCCACACATCATACAAGGCGATTTATGGCAGTGGCCGCGTATTTTCACGTGTATCACCTTTTGGGCATCTTCTAGGTTTGCTAGAGCCGGCGACTACTTTTATTCCCCACAAAACACACAGAAATGCATGAGCATATCTCCTCTCATGGAGCATCTACACTAATAGGAAGAAGAATGTTGTACTCCAAGTGTAGCTGCAAACACGGTTTTCTTCTGAAAACCCAAGTGCACGCAAAGCAAACACGGCATATCACTAAAGCGCACAGGAGAGCAGAGCACCTCTTAAGTAGAAAGAATGTAAAGGATAGCTAGTTGGGAACATTATTTTAAAAAGTGTCTATGGAATGAGTTATCCCAGGGAGCCTGTTTGGTACCTGCATTCAAAGGCAATTCATTACTCGACATGGAACCTTTAACAGAAGGCTCACAGTAAGATCCCTGGAAATGGCATTCCCCTGGTGACTTTTCAATGCTCAGATTTCAGTATCGATACAGCTTGGTAAGCAGTCAGGAGAGGGGCGGCTCAGAGGCTGAAAGCACACAGGTCGGGGCGCTCCTGTGTCCGACAGCCTCACCTGGGCCTCGCTTTCTGCACTGCCCAGGGCTGCTCATAGAGATTGTGCCGAAACGGATCTGTGCACGCCAAACAGCTCTCAGCAGGGGCTCAACAGCCAGAAGCCGTTCCACCACCGTCATCCCCCTTTCTAACCAGAGAACACCCGATACAGAAACAGGAGAAACACGTATTAAATGAGTTGGCAAAGCCAAAATCCACCCGGATCTACCACTCCAAAACAAACATACACCACACTGCCCAATATTGACGGGAGCCAAAAACATGGAAGTCCCGAGAGCCCCCACTGACCACAGCCAGACACCACTTCTGCAAGAACCAAGCACGCGCCTAGAGATCACCCGTGATGACCCAGGAGAGCAGCTTGGAGCAGAGACAAACGTGAAGGAGAGGCACAGGGGCCAGGGTGCTGGGTGTGCCCGTCTGTGTCACCTCACTGAGATTGCTGACCTCTGGCCCTTGGTGTCCGCGTCCTGTGGAGGAGGTAGCCCCCAAATCCCTGCCTCCCTTCAGCGCTGACTGAGGCTGCCCTGAAGTCTCCCCAGGGCTGAGACTGCTTCGAAATCCTGTTAACTGCACACCCACATAAAAACACAAATAAAGTATCAAGTACGCAGACGGGAAAAGAAAACTGTGAATCCTCCCCTATTCAACAGGCATTTAAAAAGCACCAGGAAAATTGTGGTAGTCTTTAAACCACCACCAGCTATCACGTCCTGTTGAGATGTTTTAGCCAATCAGGAACATCTCTTTACCAAGCACCGGTGTGTTTAGGAAGTCCGTTGACAGATTCCAAATAACCTCGGAGCCTGAGACCTGACCCCCATTCACGCGCATCACCTCTCCGGCGGAACAAGCCCTGGACACCATGCAAATGGTGAGGAACAGGAACAAGGGTAGCTTTTTCCCTCAACACCACAAAACAAGCTCGACCCCGAGGAGCCCGGAGAACAGCGACGTTTGCTTAGACGCTTTCCCACTGACCTTGTCAGAGCGAACGTTCCCATCCCACGCCACCCAGTGTTTCCCTCTCCCTGGGATACCAGCAGCCGCCAACCCCCACAACTCGCAAGCTGGAAACAGAGGCCAAGCTGACAGGAGGGAGGCCTCTCTCCATTCCCTACTGAATTGGCTCAGGACACGGATGTTCCCAAACACACACGGCCCCGGGTATTCCACACCTGGAGAACATTCTAACAACAGACGCTGCAAAGACGTTCCCCTGAAGAGAAACTCAGTTCCTAACTTCCCTTAGGGAAAAATATGAGGCCCAGAACTTTCCAGAAAATCAAGTCTGGGAGGAAGCCACTCACCTCTGGCACTTCCTAAACCTGCCTCTTCCCGCAGGTGCTCAGGGATGTCCCCGCGCCAGCCCCGTCCACCCAGGACGGCAGCAGGGCTCAGGCAGCCAGCACCTGGGCAGCAGGCGAAGCAACCCCAGGGTGAAAACGTCATCCCAGGCACCACTTCCCGGAGCCCCTCAGCAAGAAAAACAGAGGCGGGACCAGAACCGAGGGCTGACTCGAGGCTGGGGAGCCACAGACCCGCACAGCTCAATCATCGGACACGCTCTGCTGTGGACAGAGGGGCCCAGCCCAGCCCAGCCCAGGGAGAGGCCAGCCCAGAGATCCTCGTGCCGGCTCCACGGGCCAGCGTCCTCCGAGGGCTGCAAGTTTGCGATCACAGCTTCGGAGTCGGGTTCCAGAATCTTCCGGAATCAAAGACACACCAAACTGTAAAGCTGCCAGGACAGCAGGGCCCAGGGGCAGGCTCAGGGGAGGACCAGGCAGAAACCCCACACACAGCACACACGTGTGCATGCTTACTCCACACATGCCACCCCTTCACCCGATACTATACACGCAAACGCATCTATGCACTCCATACACGCCCTCAAATACACTCACCAAATGTGATGCGTGTACACACTCCACACACCCTCCAATATACACGACACACGCATGAACATGCTCACTCCACACACACCTGCTAAATACACTCACCACACACGCACAAACGTGACACACGTGCACACTCATTCCAGACCTCACACCCCTCACCAAGTACACAGGTGCACACATCCCCAAGTCCAGAACCTGCAGACTCCACAAGCTTTGGTTTCCCCCCCCTCTTTCTCTCATCACATGAGATCCACACACACAGGTGTCATTTACTGACATCTAACACCCGGGGAGGCCCTTAGACAGAACTGCAGTCACAAGTCGGCTTCATTCAGGCATTCATCACCAGCCTCCGGAAGCCACCTCCTGTCCCCACGGGGAGGGGGGCCGAGACCGCAGGCGTCGCTGGGCTTACAGATCCCCAGGCTGGCAACCCAGCGAAATCAGGAGGGCTCGGCCACGGCCCTCGAGGGAGACGGGTACTGGGGGCTCAGGTATGCGGCACATGGGTCCTTCATTTCCATACGGCGTCACCTACGACAGCGTCGGGTGAAAGCCAGTGGGGTTTGGCATTCCTGGGATAGACGGTCCTGGAATTACAAAGGAAGCTTTTTACTTCTCCTTTCTGAACACACGAGTAAGATCAACTTACGCCCGCCCTTCTCACCAGATGTATAAACTTATTCACCCAAGACTGTGCTGGACGCAGCTCGCAGCTGAAGCCTAATTCGTGGACTTCATTATCCCCATTTTGGATCGATTGTGAAGACTCTCGGCAAGCCAGGGACCCAGTGTGAAGCAGAGAACAGATCCTCTGACTCCTGGCTTGAGTATTTCATTCCCACCTGTCTTCGATATTGAACACCCTCAGAGCTACTGAGTTACCGACATTTGCAGGTGATTTATCCAGCCACCAGTATAACAATTATGCAATAGAATTCTTTCTCAGGGCTTTGTCATACTCAACGAGGAACCTCAGAAGGCCAGGTAAGCCCAAGAAAGGGGGAGCATCCTCCAAAGAGACAAAAACCGAGAAAACCTGTGCAGACTCTCTCAAGAGAGCAGAAAGAGCCCTCTGTAGCCTTTCATTCCCTGCTGGCCGCAGCCCTGCGTTAGGCAGCACCATTTCCATAGACGCATCCTGGTGGGCCCATTTGAAAGGTCCCGCTTGCAAGACACTCACCCCCCTACACTTCCAGCTCCTACAAGACCCGCTGCAGCCCCACTCCACCCCGGAGCCGACTGTGCAAAGTCTTCCTGGCGAGACCCCTCAGAGCCTGCGCAGCGTCTGAGACTGGGAAGAACCAAGGATCCAGAAATGCACAAACCCATGCTCCTCGTGCTGCTTTCTGGGTTCCAAGTTGTCTAACGAGTCCTGCATTAACCCCGGGCTGGGGAGCCAGCCACGGCCTAGCAGCACCCAGCTCATGCGCTCCCACCCACCCCACAGAGGACCACGGAGGCCCCAGCACGCTCTGTCCGCGGGGCGAGACACCAGAAACAGCCACAGTTCAGGGTTCTGCCACCCGCCCCGCTACCGTAATTACCTGCTGTGATATGAAGTCTCATTAGTTGGGAAGGGGATCTCACTGCTCAAACACTCCCTGCAGACAGAAAATCCAAAACCCCTCTTAAAGAATATTTACTATAACCTCAAAACAAGACCCATCCCGAGACCAGGGAAGATATACATACACATCTGACATCTGGTGGGCGTCAGTGACCGACACCACAGCTTCCGTGTGGCGTGTGAAGCCAGAGGCCTGTCACAGTGACTCAGTCTGGAGTCTGAATAGGGGTCTTCCAAGCAACTAGGCAACCAGGACGCACAATCCAAAACCCAAGTCCCCGCACTTATGTACCTGGCAGAAATGCTGCGTGGCCATCGACCCCAGTTGTGAACCAAGACCGATCTGTGTCCTGTGGCCCTCACAACGTCTGTACACACCTGGGCCCAGCACAGGTCCACACGGCACCCTGCTAACCTCCAGTGGAGCTCTCTCCTGCCAAGGGGGATGGCCCTGAAGTCCGTTGAGATTTCCAAAGTTCTACAAAGTCGTCCTTCCTCCTGCTTGTTCAGAAGGCCTAAAAGCCCTGAAGACACCAGAGAGAATTGAGCTAGCCTCTTAAGGCAGCTCAAACACCTACACACAGGAACGCTGGACCTCTCTGCCCTGAAGAACAGCTGATAACCCACTGGGCTAAGTAGAAGGCACAGACGTCACATCCAGAAGCCAGTAGCGCTCACATTTCCATTCCAGGAGCTGCCCATGTGAGTCCCTACAAGGCTTCCAAGTCCCACTTGATTGTTTTCATCGTATCTCTGTAACATCAGAGAGATATCTCGTGGTATCTATCAGATCGCCTCTACTTTTATGAGCACATATGCTCCCTACGTTACCATGGGATGAAACTGTTCCAAATAAACCCAGCGTAAGCTGAAAATATCCTAAATAGAAGGTGCATTTGACATAATAGTTTCAACTTACAACGGGTTCATCCAGAGGCAGCCCATCTCGGGCCGAACAATGCACTGAGTGTGACTAGTTCACACCATCACAAGGTTGAAAAACAATCACAAATGTAACCATTGTGAGCCAGGGACCATCTGTATTGTGGCTCCTGTCTTCAGAGACAACAGAAACCTCAGAGAAGAATCACAATTTATAATCCTTAAAATGTTAAACTAAAATGAGTTTAACAATCTACAGGTTCAAACAAAGCCAAAGTAGGCCCACAGGGCCGTTTGTGCCATTCGCTAAGACACACGACTCTAATAACCCTCACCACAGACCCTCAGGGTGGGTTCCCAGAGGTGGCTGAGGCTTGTGGCTATGGACACTAATGAAACCAAAATCAGAGTATGCAGGTGCAGTGAAGTCATATGACTTCTTCACTAGAATATGCACAAATATTCCTCAGCAAATCTGAACTTTGCTTTGCCTCCCTCCCATGACCTAAAAAGGAGTCCACCACACACACACACCCCCCACTTGAAAAACATAATTGGTCCTTGCATTCAATTCTGGGCATTTGGAATAGACCTAATGGGGGATTAAACCTCTCCTCCAACCCATTGCTTAGTCGTCTTAGAGAATGAAGGATTTTGTGTAACACAAGTCAGCATATAAAAGATCTTGTATAGAAACACACTTTCAAGTGGTCATTATAGTGACTCAATATACAAAGGACCCAACACACAGCACAATGTCTATTAGAAGAATTTGTTCCCCTAAAAATTCTAATATCTACACAGAAAAAATACCCAATACACATTTTATCATTCTTTACCAGTATAGTCATACAAAGGAGTATCACAAAAGCAAAAGAACACATTTGGTTTGACTCACAGTTCTAAATTTAATATAAAATTGCTAAAACCACCCAGACAAACATGACTATGAAATATTTAACGATCTTCACCTAAATTCAAGTCACCATTCAACCACCAATACCTCTGCTCTCCTTACAGAAACTTTCCAAAAGTAAATTCTGGAATTAACCGGACAAATTTTTCTGGTGATAGAAATTAGGAAGAAATTGGTTGAAGGCTGTTCCTTGGCTGTCAAACTTTCTCAATATTTTGTAAAATAAAAGCATCAAACAGATCTTTAACTTACAATCTATCAAGCAATACTGGAGGAAGCTTTAAATAGCCATATTCTGTCAGGGCTGACTAACGTTAAGTCAGCATCAGTCTCATGTCTTGCAGCATCCAGTTTGTCTTCTCAAAACCACTTAAGACTTCATAATTAACTCACTTAAACAATGTAAGCCATCTCCTTGATCTTTGACATGAAGGGGTAATTTTCCCCCAAAATAGTACCTCTTTCCTTGACATGATTTCATCTGTGGTTAGAGTATTTAACAAGATTTTTTTCTTTCTTAGAAAATATACACCTTTCCAATATGAAAAACACTAACTGATAACACTTTTGACCTGGTTAAGCTATAGCATTTTTTTTCTTAAAGTTTAAAAAAAGAACCTAACTACATCTTTGGACTTTATATGAGGCAGTGTCCAGGGTCACTGGGACCCCCGCTTGGTCAGTGCAGCCAGGTACCAATTAAAGACAAACCCAAGAGTTCACTCAAAGCCCCTTCCCAGTGGTTCATCCTAGTGGAATCCATGGGCACAAAGGAATATGGCATTCCACGGAGGGCTTTGGGGATAGGCTGCTTGAGAACAAAAATGGCCCATGTCCCCTGAGTATAAAGTCAGTGACTGCTCCCAGCTTCAACGCAGCATCATCCACAGCAGCCAAGGTCTGGAATCACCCGAGCGCCCGTCAACAGGGGATGAAGGGAAGGTGGCCCAAACATACACAAGAATAATATTCCACCACACAGCAGAGAGCCCTGTCATCTGTGGCAGCATGGAGCTGGAGGACATTACGTTAAGCAAACGAGCCAAGCAAAGAAACAGCGCATGTTCTCACTCATAAGCAGGAGCTGAGAGCAGATCTCATGGAGGCCAAGGGTAGGTGGTGAACAGGGCCCAGCAGAGCCCACTCATAAGCAGGATGGGCAGAGGCTGGTAACGGGCACAAACACACAGCCTAATGGGAGCACAAGACCTACTATTGACAAATCAGCAGGGGGATGGCAGTGGGTCATCTGTGTATTTCAAAACAGCTAGGAGAGAATTTGAACATTACCAGCACAAGGAAAAGAAAATGTTTAAAGTGAAAGACATCCCAAGTACCCAGATTTAATCAATATATGAATCAAAAATATCACATGCACTCCGAAAATATGTATATATATTATGTATCAACAAAAACTAATGACAGAACCATTTGCGAAGCACGTGCAGGAGAAGAATGGGAAGCCTGACACGGTGTGGCTATGTGTCCCCACCCAAATCTCATGCTGAACTGTAACCCTGTGTTGGAGGTGAGCCCTGGTGGGAGGTGATTGACTCATGGCGGTGGTTTCTAGTGGTTTTTGACTCATGGCGGTGGTTTCTAGTGGTTTAGCACACTCCCCCCTAAGTGCTGTCCTCGCGACAGTTCTGAGATCTGGTTGTTTGGAGGTGCATGGCACCTTCGCCTTCCAGCTATGTGAAGGCATGCCTGCCTCCCCTTCACCTTCCACCCTGATTGTAAGTTTCCCCAGATGTAGAAGCCTGTACAGCCCACAGAACTGTATGCCGACTAAACCTTTTTCCTTATTACCCAGCCTCAGGTAGTTCTTTATAGCAGTGGAAGAACAGTACAGTCCTCAGGACCAGCAATGTTTTCCTTCTACCCAGCGGCCAACAAGGTCCCACATCCTAGCTGGTTTTCTGAAGCCTTTGCCAGAACGCTGAGGCTGTTTTGGGGATACTAACTTTCTCCATCTCTGGCAAAGCAGACGGGGCATCCTATTTCCCTTTTACCACCTTTCTCAGAGAGACCCCACCTCTGAAACAACCTCCGCCAGGGGCCTCCTTCAGCAGCAGCAAAGCTGAGTATTCCTTGCACTTCTCTTCTGAAGTAAACATCTTAAGCTTGTTTTTCCATCTTCCCAGCTCATTGAAAAAAATCTTATGCTTTGTATTTTCCTCACACACACACACACACACACGAGAAGTGCCATGAGGGCAGGGGCTCTTGTTTTCCTGGATCTGAGCCTGGCTCTCAAACACTAGCTGAATTCATACTAACACGATATCCAGAGGCAGAAATGCAAATATCCCCACGACTTCAAATACCCTAAGGATCTAACAGGCTTAGTGGCCCATGTAACTATGGTTTGTGCTGGGCCATTCAACTGGTGTCCAAATCCCTGTCCAAGTGAGCTCTTTAATTTTGGGACTTTTCAGACAGCTTTTTTTGGTGGTTCTGTTTTGTTTTTGTTAAAGGGATCTATTACAGTTACAATCAAGAATATCCCAGGCTGAGTGTGGTGGCTCATGCCTGTAATCCCAGCACTTTGGGGAGGCCAAGGTGAGTGAATCACCTGAGGTCAGGAGTTCAAGACCAGCCTGGACAACATGTTGAAACCTCATCTCTACTAATACAAAAATGAACCAGCCATGGTGGCAGGCACTTATAATCCCAGCTACTCAGGAGGCTGAGGCAGGAGAATGGCGTGAACCAGGTGGTGAGGCTGCAGTGAGCCAAGATCGTGCCACTGCATTCCAGCCTGGGCAACACAGTAAGACTGTCTCAAAAAAATAAAAACCAATACGCCCACTTAGTTCTTCACCAATGTCAGATACATCAGTTAAAAGAAAAATATGAAGCATGTTTTTAAATTTCAGTGTTGAATTTAACCATATCTTTTGATACACGGAGATAGAAGTTCCCCAAGGATCAGGGGAGAAAAAAGCAGTTAAGAAAATTTTAAAACCTCAGGAGAAAAACAAGTATGGGGTAAGACCTCAAGGCCAAACTTTTTCTTCGCACTTTGATTTCAAAAGAACAAAGATGCCAAAAATATGAACTCTCCCATCTGCATTTTGTATTCCTCTACGTCCTTTGAAAGGATGGAGATGGGATCGCAGGTTCCAAAGTGCCTGGCCACAGCTCACATCAGGCGGCATCTTTCACAGCCGTTTACTCCCCTGTGTCTAGAGAGCTCTGCGGCTCAATTTACACAAAAAGGTCCTAATTTACACACGTTCATCACTTGGAACAAAGTCTCAAGAAATGAGACAAATATTGACACTCCACAGAAGTATTCTCTTCCGAAAAGTCAAGTATCAGGCTTCCATAAGCCAGGCAGCTTGGTTACAGAAAGCACCGGCTGACTTGCTGGTTTAATGTTAAATGCATTTAAAATGCTAAGTGCTCCGGCCCCCCTCCCCGTGGGTGTGTGCGTTGAGTTGGCTGCAGTAATGATGCACACTGACCACATTGTTTCCTTTGGTTTGGCTTCAAGCAGAGCACCCCACACCCAGGAAGAGGCCATAGGACGGCATCGAGGACAGTTCTAAGGAGAGCTGCAGGCTGACTGCCTCATCCGCAAATAGTCTCTCATTTCAGAGGAAATCACTGAACAGAGCTCATAACATGTGAATGTTAAAAATTCATATTTCTAATTTCATCCCATTAGAACTTTTGAAGAACAGATGTGCACCTGCTCCAAGTCAATGAGGACGCTCACACAGTCCCTCACAGGTCCTCGGCCTCTGCCTCTCACCTACAAAATGTCAGCTCAAGCCGATCACAGCACAGTGCGATTTTCTATAAATAATGTGCACGCCTGCATCTGAGCAGAGATGTGAATGTCTAGAATGTGCCTGCCAGGCCCGGGAGGAACTGCAGCAGCTGTGGGGACACAAGCCGCTAAGGAATCCGATTTGGAGGGAACTCAAGGCAACTAAAACTAGTTCCACTGTTTCTCGGCAAGGCTTGACCAGGGAAACTTATCACTGTTGCTAATTCATGGTAATTGGGATGGGGACTTAACAGTAATTACAGCAATTACAGAATTTGCTAGTCAATTACAATGGCACAGGTTCCTGAGAATAGAAGAAATGTTGCCCAGGAATAGAGTTCAACAGGTCCTCCCCCACCCCGGGAAACATGGCATTTCCACGCACCCCTGCTTTGGTGCCCCGGCCACCACCCTCCTGATCTCAGCCATCTGATGGCATCTCTCCACAGCTGGAAACACCTGACCTCTTGTCACCCTCCCATCTGCCCTGCCTTCGTCCAGCCCGGCATACTCAGGGATGCCCACATACAGGACCAGGAAACCAGGGTTATCCTAAACCAGTGCCTGCACATTCAAAGTCCTCCATGGCAGGACAATCACCGATGGCCAATACTCCCAGAACCTTCCACCTCAAAACACTGCATTCTCTTTACTATGTACACACGGAGGCATGTCAGGTTCCACCTAAAGGTATCATCAGGTTCCATGCTGGTCAGAAGCCCAAGCCTAGTCACTCTGCATGATCTCAATTCACCATCCACAGAGAAGCCTGCAGTTTTCCTCTGGTGCACGGTGTGGATGGTGGATGCATCTCCCCTGAAAACTCAGAGACGGGAGCCTGACCAAGGAGACCCATCACCCCAGCCCCTGCAAGGCCCGGACGTGCCCCTCTGCTGTCTGCACACAGTACCCAAGTCTAGCAGTGCTGGCTCTGTGGTGGGATCCATCTGGGCCTGCAGAGGACCAGGGGCACAGGAACCGTGCAGCCTGGCTGCAGCCAGAGGCCTAAGGGATCCCCACGAGGCTCTCCAGCCTAGGTGCCCTCACCACAGGCAGAGCCATGCAAGAGAACTGCCTGCTGAACTGGAAATGTCCCAATCTGCTCAGCCAACACAGAAAGACAACAGCCACCTACAGCTGCTGAGCCCCGAAACGTGGCCACTGGGCCTGAAGGGCTGAATCTGGAATTTAATCTGTGAAGTTGTTTTCAAATTACTTAGCTATGTTATCAAATCTTTATTCTAATTAAATTTAAAGGAGCCTCTGGCTATGGGCTCCCTTGTCGGGCATCACAGCTCCAGGGAGTAAGAATGAGGAGGCCCAGAGCCTCTCTGCATTCTCCACGCTAATTCAACACATCATCTTAAGGAAAGGCACTCCAGGAGAGGTGTGCACAGGAAGAACTGGGTTGGCCCTGACACAAGCATGACCCACATGGCATCACAGCTGCCTTGGCCAACAGGCGAAAGACAGTGATGCCCACCTGGACAGGCCACCGGATGTGATGACGCACCCCAAGCCCTGGTCCCACAGCAGCCAGAGACCACCCGCTGCTCATCCGGGTGAAACAGGCAGAGCTGCCCGAGCCCTCAAAAGCAGGAAGAATTAAGAAGTCAATTCCCGCGATTCCCAGGACACACGACACGCCTCGGAGACAGACACAGGCTTCGCTGTGAAAGTGCAGAGGACGGTGCAGTCCCTAGGCGGGCTGCTTCTTCCAACGATCAGGAAGAAACCAGATCCGTTTCCTTGCAGAATCATTTGTACCATGATTAGACAGAAGACAGA
This sequence comes from Macaca fascicularis, assembly GCF_037993035.2. Taxonomy (NCBI): domain Eukaryota; kingdom Metazoa; phylum Chordata; class Mammalia; order Primates; family Cercopithecidae; genus Macaca; species Macaca fascicularis. The sequence goes on along the minus strand of NC_088383.1, from coordinate 3,507,378 downwards.
AGGTGGCTGATGTTATCAAATCACCAAGCACCACACGGCTGCTTCTCCAAGGAGGGCCTGGAAACTTGCAGCCACCCGCGTAGGGGCCGCAGTGTTCACAATGGAGATACGGGTGACTGAGGTCTGGCTTCCTCAGGGAAGCTAAATTTGAACTTTCACCACTGAGGAATCATTTACAGTCACTCTCCCTCATTGCAGAAGAGGGCTCAAGACACTGCACCAGACTTCAACACTCAGGGTTAGGATCCAATTCACAAGTTTTACAAAATGTCTATTTACTTGGGATGCCAGAAGAGAGGTAGCTTCACACACGCCCGGGTTTGCTTAGCCCCTTCACCAGTGGATCTCACCAACGGATGACACATCCACGCCTTGTCCATGGCAGCACAGAAAACCACTTGGAAGACAGCCACTCCCACCAATCTTCCTGGTTTTGGTGTTTAAAACCTGCAACTCATGCGTGAGATTACACTTCCCCAAACAGACATTGCGACTGTCATTTCACCCAAAAGGGCTTTAGGAAATGACACGTGGCCCAGACGCCACAGGTCGCCGGCCACCGTACTCTAGCCAAATTCCTTTGTGCCTGTATGGAAGCTTCACAGATACAGCCCCGTCACATTAATGACCGTATGAGAAGCTCAGGGCAGAGACGAACTCAGCGCTGAATTTTTACACATGTATCGCCTTTTATCCAGAAGACAAAAGAGAAAGGCTGGGGCAGATCACCTCATTGAGTGTAATGACTCCAGCCACTTCTCTTCACCCCGGGTCACTCCTCAGTCACATGCTTTTGAGAAACCAAAGCCATTCTGTTTTCTTCAATATGGGTTCCAAGTACTAAATTCCTCCATTTTATCAATTAGATTATCAAGCAGCCATTTGTAATCTGGACTGCAATCTGATACAAAATTTAAAGCTAATTTAGGTTGTGGTAATAGCTCCTATTTACGTTATAGAAAAGGCATGAATGAAAACTTTAATCTGTTCATAGGACCAATTTTGTAAACAAACCAATTATTCAAGCAATGATTGTCTTCAGTCAGATGCAAATTAATTTGCTCATAAAAGATTTTCCAATAGGAATTTTTAAATCCATGGTATTTCCGGAGCCTGTCTCTGCACCTTCCCCCGAGTGCACAGGACTTCCCAGGGCATCCCATCAGCAGGCCCACTGAAGAGAACAAGCCCACAGCCCCCAGCCCAGGAATCAAGTCCGAGCCCCAGCAGCCCCTCATTCAACCGGGGCTTCCTCACCAGCACAGCACCCAGGTCTTCCAGGTTTAATGTCACGTGTGCGTGGAAAGTAGAGTGCTGCAAGGACCACAGTGGACATTCTACAAATGCAAATTCCCTCCTGGAACAGCCCAGCAACCCTCTGTACCTTCTTCAAAGTACCCATGCCAGGCAGGTGTAGAGAGTCTAATGGGGTGCCTAGGAATCAGCATTTAATACGATTCTGATGAATAAAAAAGTTTGAGAGGCCCGTCAGCGAGAGGCTGCCATGGCCTCCACCGATTTGCAGGCTCTGAAGAGACATCCATGTAACAGGTCAGACAGGACAAGCATGGGGAGGTGGAGGGCAAATTCCATAGGCCACCAACCACCCCCACCATACCTACTGAGACTGATTTAAGGAGAGGCAAAGCCAGGGAGAAAAGATGCCTGCACCACTCTAGGGACTGAGATTTCACCTAAAGTGTGCAGCATGTGGCTGAGAGTCAAAGTTGGGCAAGCCGGGAGTACAGAACAGGGTTCACAGGCCCAGAGGTGCCCCCTACACCCAGATCCTGCACAGACCTCCCAAGCACTGCCTGTGTCTCCTGCCTGGTTTATTTCCTGCCCCCCTCCTACTGTGTTGGTTTCTCAGCTGCCCCCCCCCCCCACCACCTCACACCTCTCTACAAGCTTGGTGAACTGAAAATAGCACGGGGGCCTAAGAGCTGGGCTCTGGGGCCAACATCCTGCCTGAGACATCAGTTCCACCCAAACCCGCTGTGATGTGAGCCCGAGATTTCTCAAATGTGAGATGGGAAGGTAACTGAACCCACTTCCCAGGGCACCTGTGGACACTGAGATCACATATAGCCACATCTCGGCGTCCAGCACACGTGGGACCCCAGCAGCGTTGACCCTGATGGGAATCCCTCTATGCCCCCTCTGCTACCAGAGCCAACTCCCAGCAGTAACTGGAGGGTGCATTCTCTATTCCCACTCCACTCACCTCCCATTGCTCCACAGTGACCTGCCGCGCAGCGGCCACCAGCAAACCCAGCCCCACTATCCAGGCTCCGGTGGAAAACTGAACCCTCACCTTGGGGCGTCTTCCACTTGCGGTTCCAAAGGGGGCCGAGAAACCACCCTCAAGGGCACTCACCTGTTCCTTATTGCAAGTAATGACTTGCCACGCAGGGCCACCAGCAAACCCGGCTCCACCATCCAGGCTCCTGTGGATAACCAAACCCCCACTTTGGGGCGTCTTCCACTTGCGGTTCTGAAGGGGGGCCAAGAAACCGCCCTCAAGGGCACTCACCTGTTCCTTATTACACGTAATGACCTGCCACGCAGGGCCACCAGCAAACCCGGCTCCACCATCCACGTTCTGGTGGGCAACTTCCCCCACCCCGGCTTCCTCCTGGGTGTCTGGGAGGCTCAGAAACTGCCCTCCAAGGGCACTCATCTGTTCCTTATTGCACTAATACCTCATTTACAGAAATTCACTTTGACTTCCAGCACTGCAGGTGTGACAAGTTAGGAATCCTGCTTGCTTGCCAGTTCCAAGAGCTTGAGGTCACGTCCACCTCACCAGCATCCCAGAGACCCAGCACTGTTCCACTGTTTAAAATTCAAAAATACTCTTTCAAAATGCTAGTGGCATTTGGTTTGCGCATAAAATGCTAAACACCTTCAAGTGAAACATCTTCAACAGTTTGATTCAATCATAACATGTGAGTTACACATCTGCCAGGTTGTAAAGCCTCATGCATTTATAACATTTTATGCATGGTCAAATGATTAATATAAATTAGAATCTCTAACAGGTTTTTTTTTCCTGGCATTAGATGACCAAATGAAAACTGGGTTCTGGCTGGCTTGCGGGCCTGTAGAAGCAGACATCGGCTGACACAACCAAGCTCCTTCCCACTAACGTGGCCTCATCCCAGGCCCCTCACCCAGACACCCGCAGGCCCCTGGAGGAGCAAGCTGACCTGCCCACATTTCTCAACTGCACAGCTGTTGCTCACACTGCCGATGGAGCTCGAGGCACGAGCAGGCCGCCACGCTAAAAATACCACGCAGCGTCCACGCCAGGTGACGGTGGTTTTCACTCCATCCCAAAGCCCCATATTTGAGTTTACAGCCATGACTACTAAATGGATTTTTAGACCCTCAAGACATACTTTGTTTGCTTTTATGCAACAAAGTTAAAAGATTATCCCTCAGATATAGGCTCTGAAACTGTGGATTATTTGGGAACAGAGCCTCTGCCAGATCAGGATAAACACTTGGGACAACACCCCGTGACCTCAGTCCACACAAACCCATCCAGACCAGAAGCCTCCCGCACTGCTCTGTAATTTCTGTAAGTGAGGTATTAGTGCAATAAGGAACAGACGAGTGCCCTTGGAGGGCAGTTTCTGAGCCTCCCAGCCACACGGCCATGTTCAGGCTGAAGCTGCACCACCTCCACAAACACTGTCCCTTACCGAGGTGTGCCTGGCTTCTCCCTTTTCCAGAACGTAACAAAACCTGAAAGGACAGGTCTGTGTAGAAAAACTACTTGCGATTCCTCTTCCCAGTTCAGGCTGTAAGAAGCTCGTTTCAGCCCTCACCATGTTCTGTGGTTTGGTTCCCATAAAAAAATAAAGTCAGAGGCCGGGCACAGTGGCTTAAGCCTGTAATCCCTAGCACTCTGGGAGGCCGAGACCATCCTGGCTAACACGGTGAAACCCCGTCTCCACTAAAAAAAAATACAAAATATTAGCTGGGCGTGGTGGTGGGCGTCTGTAGTCCCAGCTACTTGAGAGGCTGAAGCAGGAGAATGGTGTAAACCCGAGATCTGGCCACTGCACTCCAACCTGGCAACAGAGCAAGACTCTGTCTCAAAAAAAAAAAAAAAGTCAGAATTCTAGTCCCCGTATCCTGGGCAGTGTGGCAGGCATACATACCTTCAGTTACATGAGGAAAGGCGTGGCAAGCCCCCTTCCTTCTGTAAAACTGCAGTTCCCAGAGCCCTGACGCCATCCCCCTCACACCACTATGAACACCTGGACAGAGCACATTTCAATGCGTGCACATTTGTGGGCTAGTTTTCTATTTATCCACTAGATCACCCCAAATTTAGCGCCCTAAACACTGACTTATTTTCTCACATTTCTGGAAGCTGGAGTCCAAAACAGGTCCCACCACCTAACGTCCAGGTGTCAGCAGGGCTGGCTCTGGGAAAGCGACCATCTCCTTCCCTCCTGTGGCCTCTAGAGGCTTCACGCATCCCCTGGTGCATAGAGCACCCACCAGTCTCCAGAACCACACAGCGGCCCTGACGGCCCAACAGGAAGACGCAGAACGTCAGGAACCCGGGCTTTGAGTGCTATGGCCAAGCCTCCCCAACCTCCCAGCTCCTCACGCACTCCCGTGCGAGCTAATATAGATTCCCCTTTAACTAGTGTCACCTGTGTAAGGGGTACGTGCCCAGCTGTGAACTGATTAACCTCGCCCACGCAGACCCCGGGAATAAACTCACAGGCCATAGGACCACTGCACAAGCAATGAGCGACCACCTGCTCGGGGACCTCCATGGCCCAGCAGAGCCCTCCAGTGCCTCCCCGTGGGCTCAGGGACCGGCGGTCAGGGTCTGCAGAGCCAGAGGTCCCTGGATAAAAAAAAAAAAAAAAGACAGCTCCCATGTTGGGAGGCGCCCGCCCGTGGTTGAGTTCCCGGTACTTTAAGTAGCCCAGGTGGACAAGCCGCACCGCGTGCAACTCCATCACCAGAATAACCGCTGCACGTGGCAAGTGCACGGGTGCCCAGCTGGCCGCGCTAAGCACATCACCGCCATGACGCCCAATCAGACTCAGCTGCTGGCACAGCCCAGGCATCAGACCCCAAGAACATTCTGGATCACAATTCATAGTAGTGATTGCGATCAGGGCCACATGTGGCTGAATGTATTTACAGGAGGACGCCACAGCCAATCTGGCTGGACTGAGAGCATTTCCCACTGTACATTCTTACACCACCATTTTATTTGCACTTTATTAAACTTTTATGGCTTTTTCTGCCTATCTACTTTATGGGAGTGTTTCTTGTTCTTATGACTGCAGTGATACTTCAAGCTACAACTATCAATGTGTAAAATTAGCTTGGAAGGCGCCTTATCATTAAACAATTCACAAGCAAGCAGTCAGGGGCACCTAACCTGGAGGCCTCTTTTCTTCTCTGAGCCAAACCTACATTGGACTCAAAGAAAACTGCACACGGAGAGGGGCTGGATCTCCAGCACCCATTTCTAGGGGGCGTCCTGGGGAGCAGATATGGAGGGAGAAGCCCTGGGCTACGGCACCGTCGTACTAAAGAAAACTCCATTTGGGTAAATGCAAGCACCAGACTTAAGAGATTAAGCAAACCATGAAAAGAAACCACTAACCACAGCTTCTCGAAAACAGAACTAAACTCCCTTTAGTTTGAATTGGAAAAGCAGAAGTGATGATCAGGATACAAAAGAAATGACAAAGTGTCTGAACACAGGAGAATAAACAAGGGCCACTGTCTCTTCCTGTGTCAGTGGGAGCCTCACATCTAAGCTGGATTTAGAAGGTTGCTACTTTGGACTGAAAGTTATCCCCCTAGTTTGTAAGCAAGTGGAGCAGAATGCTTCAATTATTTCAAAGTTTAGCAGTAAAGCTCTGCAACTCTCACAACCATTTTAAATGGTGTGATTGTAAAGTGATTCAATCTGTTGGCTGGAGTATCTAACGGCTTAACCACAGGGTCAAGTTGGAAAATTATTCCAGTTGCTTTTGTTTTTCCTACTGAAGATGCATTTGAATGTTCTTGTAGTTTGCAGTTGGCTGGTTCTGTTTGGTCCTGAGGAGGCCCAAGTACCCGGAGAGGAAGAATCTGAAACCTCAAGACACTTGAGTGCTATCTGGGGAGATGGAGACCCCAACCCAAGGGCCACTGACAGATTCAGCATGGGCGCATCGCCACCTGACGCAATGGGCCACATATTTTCCGCTTACAAAACAACATAAGCACACACCCCCAGGTGTGCACACACGCTCTGTACATGCTCACGTCTGTCCATGCCAACTCCAGTACACACCCCCAGGTGTGCACACACGCTCTGTACACATCTGTCCCCGCCAACACCAGCACACACCCCCAGGGTGCACATACACTCTGTACACGCTCACGTCTGTCCATGACAACAGCACACACCCCCGAGGTGTGCACACATGCTCTGTACACATCTGTCCCTGCCAATGCCAGCACACATCCCCAAGGTGTGCACACACGCTCTGTACATGCTCACACCCCTTCCTGCCAATATAAGCACACACCCCCAGGGGTGCACACACGCTCTGCACATACTCACATCTGTCCCTGCAGTCTGAGTTAAACAGTCATGGAGAGGCAGATGAGGAGGAGGAAGGACGTGATGGGCACTGAGGTTCTGGGCTGGCTCCCCTCCCTACCTCGGGAGAGACCCCTCATGTGATCCTGCTGTCACTCACCCTTCTGCCTCCATCCTCCATCCTCCCATATGGATCAGGAGGATGCCCACTGCACAGAGCTGTGATGAGCATGAACAGAAGATGGCAGGAGCCCGTGCTGAGCACGGGGCCTATGGAGTGCTTCTTTCTGCTGTGGCTGATATCATTAAACAAGAGGCTGACACAGCTTCCGGAGAGAATGTCACTCACTGAGAAACTGAAACTTGTGACCTAGGAGCCTGTGAAGGTCTAAAAACAAACCAACAAACCAAATGGTTTTGTTTGTTTTTCAAACACTGTAGCCTGTTTTTTCTTTTTTTAATGCTCTACCTTGGGTATCATTTAGTTTAATTTCAAAGTAAGTCCAATAAATACACAAAATCACAGGACTGAGCATGGAGCACTGTTTCACTTCTTGTCCTCCAGCCTTTAGGACACATTAAGGAAAGATATGATTCCAGGATTCCCATTAGAAAGGCTGCCCTGGGGCACCTGCTGGGGCAGCCAAATTGCAGTTGTTGATGCTGTCCCCAAGCTGCTTGGATGAAGCAGAAGATACCTGAGGTCTCTTCTCTTCTGCGCCTCACCCAGGAGAGAAGGTGGGGGGAGAAACGTGAGAGAAGACAGGAAGAAGGAGGGGGGAGGGAGGGAGAGAGGAGAGGGGAGAGAGGGAGAGAGGAGGGGGAGGGAGAGAGAGGGGAGGGAGAGAGGAGGGGAAGGGAGGGAGAGAGGAGGGGGGAGGGAGGGAGAGAGGACGGGGAGGGAGAGAGAGAGGAGGGGAAGGGAGGGAGAGAGGAGGGGGAGGGAGGGAGAGAGGAGGGGGGAGGGAGGGAGAGAGGAGGGGAAGGGAGGGAGAGAGGAGGGGGGAGGGAGAGAGGAGGGGGGAGGGAGGGAGAGAGAGAGGAGGGGGAGGGAGGGAGAGAGGATGGGGGAGGGCGGGAGAGAGAGGGGGGAGGGAGGGAGGGAGGAGGGGAAGGGAGGGAGAGAGGATGGGGGAGGGCGGGAGAGAGGAGGGGGAGGGAGGGAGGGAGGAGGGGCATGTTCCATTCACCAAGGCAGCCTTGCTGCAGAGAGAATGGAGGGTGTGTTGCCTCTCAGGACAGCAAGTTCAAGCTGTTTATAATTGTTAGTGTAAACAGTGACCAGCTGAGGACAGGGCTGTAATTGGAGTTGACAACATTTTATTTTCATAGTTGATATTGGGGACCTGGACCTAAAGCACCGTGCCTTGCCCTTTCGCCAGATGGACCAATGCCTCTCTATACTTGAGTCTATTTGACTAAATACCCGATATTGACTAGGAATTATGACGTGTAGGACACCCCTTACCACAGTAACGTCAAACTCACGTTCTCAATGCAATTTGCTCAGGGACTGGCTTCTAACTCTGGGTGGGAATGTTAAGCTCAGTACAGTTCAATTCAATAAGCATTTATCAAGAAACTCCTAGACCAAGAGCTGTGTTAGACACTGGGTATGGGGTGATGGGGATACGAAGATGTGGAATTAGAACTCGAGAAGCTCAAATGCTCTCATTTAATTCCCTAATGCAATTACCTAGCTTCAACCTGATGGCTGTAATGTCTAAATTCACTTTTTCTTCATTCCAGTTCTACATAACAAAGCATAAATAATCACAGAGGAATGATTCCGTGTTGGACTATTCAGTGGACAGAGAAGAGCATTCTGACCGGCGTGAGACACTGTCTCCGTTCCCAGGGAGCCCGTGAAGTGGCTGCACGGAGCACACGCGTGAAGATTCAGGAGCAGGAGCGTCAGGTGACGGGAGGAGCACGGAGGCAGCACCAGACAGATGCCTGCCGAGGGGCCGCTGCAGCCGGGCTGGCCGGGAAGGTCACGGGAGCGGGTGCAGGCATCTCCCTCCAGCCGCACTTGGTTTTCATGAGGACGCGTGCAGGGAAGGGGATGACACCGAAATGCTGTGGCGCTGAGGGGAGGAGGGGAGGGACGCAGGGTTGAGGGCCCCAATGGGGAGAAGTGAGGTGGGTGAAAGAGGTGGACAGACTTGTCTTCCATGGAATTCACAGATTCCAGTCATTAAAATTCCCTTCTGAGTTTTCATTTGGAAAACTTTGCAAATGTACTTAGGGACAAAAGGCAGAAGATGAAGCCAACACAGTTGGGCTCAAACCGCCGCCCTTCTCCTCTCTGCATCCAACACCCGCCCTGAGCCCCTGAGTTCGAGGACCCGGAGCTGCCCAGCCCAAGGGCGCGGCCCCTGACCAGAGGAGGGAGCCGCACAGCGGGGGCCCCAGCACGTGGATGGCAGGATCTGTGCTATCTCAGTCCCAGGGCCCCAAGCTGAGAAGGCCTGGGGCTCCCAGCTGAAGCTTTGCTGTCTCCTCTGTCACCAAAGTCGAGAAGGACTGAGTGGGACCAACGCCGGACCTGCCAGCTCCTCGGTGGCTGCCAATGTGGCCCTCAGGCTGCGGGTAAGACCCTCTAGGGGAGCCCAGACAGCGGTGAGAATCACAGCCACGAGTGCTCCAAGGGCCCCAAAGCCTGAGGAAGGCAGCACCGGCTCAGATCCCCGTCCAGGCTTGTGTGCCACACTCGAGAGACGCAGGGCACCAGAACATGGTGCTTTAAGTGGCTTTGTGGGGTGTAGGAACACAAAGTGGGGCCTCGAGTGGCTCAGAAGTCACTCCCACCAGCCCGTGGGGACCCGGGCAGCCCTTCTGGACGTGGCTGGAGTCTCTCCAGGGCAGGCTTCAAAGTCCCACGGAGGAGGTGAGCGTAGATCTTGCGCTGACATGAGAAAGGCCCCTGACAGGTATCCTGAACATGCAGGCACACAGCTGGCTGACTCATCTGAAGGGACCTGCTGTGCCACAAGCCAGGGATGGCTGGAGAGAACTCGACTAACACACGAACCCTGCCCAGGCGCCCACCTGGGGCGCCCACGAGAAAACTATGGAAGCTGTGAAGACGGAGGTGTGCACGCAGCTGGGAGAACCCAGGGAGGAGCCGCACTGGGGACCAGGTGGGACGGAGGGCTGGGCCCCACAAGCAAAGGAGGGAGGCGCTCAGTGCCATGAAGACCCCGCTGCACCCACAGCTGCAGGCGTGGCTGGCAGCACGAGCTTGGTTGCAAGGGCCCAGGAGCACGTGTGTTTGGCAGGAGCTGCCCTCCTGGAGCCGCACTAGGGCTACCCTCATTTTAGAGACAGGCACCTGATATCAACGATGACAATCAACCATGCCACCCTGAATTACAGCCGCGTCCTCAGCGGGTCACTATTTACGCTGACAATTACAAAGAGCTTGAACTCGCTGTCCCAAGAGGCAACAAGCCCTTCATTATCACCACCACAAGCCTCTGTGCGGCCCTCCCCCGCCGCTTCCCGTCGGGGCAAGGTGAAGTCCCATGACAGTGACTCAGAGCCAGCCCAGTAGCTTCAGTGCAGGAAAAATCACAAAAACTCAAACACATCCTAAACATGGGCAGTTGGTAGGAGCCGATTCCTCAATTAAACCTGTTCCGAGGCTTTCTGGGCTAGCACAGCTCTGATCACAGGCTTGCGCTTTTTGCTCCCCCTAAAGGGCGGCGACCAGGCCGGACTCTGCCATTCTGCAGGTTCTGATATGTGGAGTCTGCCCTGTGGCCTCGGTGGCCCGTGCCAGACAGTGTGACCGTCGCCCGCAGTGAACACTCGGCACAGCAGAGCAGGCTTGGGGAAGAACAGAAAGTGATCTCTAAGCCTGCAGAAGACGCTAAGCCACGCACGGCCTCACGTGCACTGCAGGTCAATCACGCTGAAGCAGGAACGAGCTCTTAATAGTTCCAGTAAATGCAAAGGCCGCCCTGGAAAACTGTGTGAACCTTTCTGACAACTCACAGGTGGGTAGCCACTGCCTGAGACACGAAGGTAAAGAATTAACCTGAAACTGCATATTATAAAACTTATTTTTAAATGACGGCACTTAATTTAAAAGACTCCCAAAGAATACTGCATTAGAAAATGACAGAGTGAAACCGTGAGGCTGACCACAGTCCCTGGAAATTTCACCAAATGTTGTGTCAGAACTGGGAAACAGAAGAACCGCACCTGATGAAACATTCAATTAATCACTCGAGTCCTCCCCACATACGAAGCTATGTTAAAAAGTGTTCCCAGAAGCTAAAATGAGCAGGAGGGCTGTGAACACACAAAGAAAGAGCCACTTCGTCCACGGACCATGACAAAAGAAACGCTAATGAGTGCCTACGACACCCTGGAGTCCAGGGCTCTGGGCGCAGCTGTGATGGGGACACTCAGGGTCCCACTGTCCAGAGGGGAAACCAGGGCAGAAACACCAGGGAGCCTGTCCCAGGGTGCAGAGCCAGTGAACGGTGGTTCATACTGGGCCAATCCCAGCTGCCAGGCTCTGGGGCTCCTGGGGACAGAATCCTGTTGACTTCACTGTGGGGTGTGAGAGGTGGCAGCATCCCCCAAAGGCACCTGGAGAAGTGGTGTTACCCTCCGTCCCCTGTCCCCAGTGTTGCTCACCATCCTCCTCACCTCCAGGCCCCTCTCCCTGTCCTCCCTCATTTTCCTATTCACCCAGAGCACCTCACATGACTCTTCCCTTTTCAAGAGGCTCAGCTGCACCCAGAGGCATTCCAGCCTATTCAGGACGGGACACACACCCTGGGGAAATGCCAGCACAGGGCCGGAAGGGTCTGAGACCCTCTCACTGTCACCCAGGAAGGATGGAACAGCCCACGGTCATGCTGCTTGTGAGGCAGGATGAAAACATCTGTGTCCAAAATGTTCTTTTCACTAGAACTGTTCAGACCATTCGTGAACGAATCAGTTAAATACCAGCAAGGGCCATTCCCACTTATTCTCTGGCTACAGTTTTCCACCCACCCGCAACCACACTCCTAGGAATTATCCCTAACGCAGAATCAGCGCCTTGTGCCTTTTAGGAAAACCTCTTTCTCTCCAGCTTTGTCCTCCTTCCACAAAAGGTGCCTCTGACTGCCTCACTCGCTGTACCAGGATTTCACTCGGCTACGGAGGAAAATCTGCGTGGGGCTCAGAGGTGGGTGGTCCCTGCATGGGCAGCAGCTCTGTGACATCCTCCGAGGAGCCTGGCCCAGGCCTGCCCCACACGCCAGGACTCTGCCTTCTGGCCCTCGGGCTCCCGAAGCTGCTTTCCCTCCAGGGGTCATGCCTGGGGCAAGAAGGCCGGACAAGGGCCCAGGGCTGCTGTGGGTCGGGAAAGCCTCCCGACACCTCCCTCTCCAGGACCCACCATCAGCATCCCAGCATCTGGACCTGTGTCACCAGCCGCTCCGCCGTGCAAGAGAATTGGATTTTCAGCTGGGTGCGCTGCTTCCCTAAACAAAGTAGGGTGTTGTTACTGAGGAAAAAGGAAAAAGCTGGCATCTTCTTGGCAACCCCACGACATCCAGCCACTGGTTATCACCACCCCAGAGACGTCCATCCAGGGCAGACAGTGTCTTCAATCAAGTGCCACTGACCCAGAAGTGCAGTAATTAGTACACTTTCACCAGAATCACCCACTCCTTCACCTTTACACCCAAGAAAAACATGCTTGCCAGGCAAATTAGATGGCCAGGAGGTGTCAGGAAATCCCAAACCTGCTTTAAGCCTCAGACTTTTGAGACCGTTGAGGGCCGTGCACACAAGAGCAAGGCTGCACCTGAAAGCTCTGCTCCTGCCGAACATCACAGACAGACCGCACAGCTCAGCCACATGGACCCTTCCAGGACTTCACGAGAGGGACCTCCGTGGTACACGCAATGACATGCACTTCGTTCAGCCTCGAACAGACCACGCCCTCGTTACAGGGTCGGTGATCCACCTCCTGCCATCAGCCCCCACCTCACTGAGGGTCTCCATCTGCATCTGTAATAACTTTGCTGTTTTACCCGGGTACTAAAATGCAGCATCGGAATGTTTAAAGGTCTTTAAATATCAATCCTCTGGGTGCAGTTCTTGGCACTTTAATGCGGTCACTCAATGCAGACCTCACTCACAGCTCTGAGGTAGCTCATACCTTTCCTACCTAACCAAGGAAGAAACGGAGGCATGGAAGGTGCAGCTCCTAAGGAGCAGATTAGGATTCAAACCAGTGATCTTCGTCACATGCTGAGCTGCCTCTCAGGCTGAGATAACGTTGAAAATTAACCAGGTAGAACAGCGTTCCATAAATCAGCTGGAAATGGTCCTTGTGGACGGGCCTGTGGTTACTCCCTGAAGAACAAGACCATTCGCCCAAACATCCACCTGTGTCACACTCAAATGCTTACATATACAACTATTTTTAAAATAACCCAATCAAGCATGTTCACAGCCATTTAGAGCCATAAAGATTGTCTGCTTTGCTGACAATCAACCCAAGACCTCTGTCGGCAAAGGGCACGGTGCCAGGTCCAGAGAAGGTGGGACAGAGACACAGGAACCGCTCCATCCCTGGGAGCCTCGCTCTGATGGGCCCGCGAGGACATGTCACAGACGGCGGGGCACAGGCAGACGGCAGGCCAGGAGAAGGGGCTGCGCTGCCGGGAGGCAGTGCTTTGAGCTCTAATGGATGGAACACTGCTAACCAGCGAAGGTGGAGAGAGGACACCCATCTGAGAGGACGAAGAGGCAGCAAAGCACAGTTGGCCTCGGGGAACCGGAAGCCACAGGGACATCAGGCTGGGTGCTGCTGTCTGCTGGCCACCGGCTGGGGGACTGTACTGGGCCTGGAGGGACATCCCTGACACTCCCCACCAGATGCCAGGGGCACCCCCAGCCCCAGGTGAGAACCACGGATCCCATGGCGAATGAGGACAGCCTGTGGGAAGTGGGGCTGGGACAGCTCTGCACAGCTTAATAGGAAAGTTGGGTTCTATTTTGTGGGGTTTTGGTCACGACAATGGCCGGTCAGGGCTGTCCGTCAGGAAGTGATTTGAGGACAGATTAGAGAAGGGGCTGCCAAGGCCAACGGGGCATTCGCTGCCTGGGTCCAAGGAAAAGGAAATAAAGGCTGGCGATGTGACAGTGTGGGGGAGCACAGAGGGAAGGAACTGGTGGAGACACAGGACTGGCTCTGCACAGGGCCACGAGCAGCTACCCGGGGATCGTCCTATTAATTCTCCTCAGGGCCCCAAGAGGCGGCTGTGAGGATCCCCCTCCTGAGGACAGAACTGCTCCAGAGCCACACAGCGAGGATCCACAGAACCAAGATCCAGGCCAGCTCCAAAGCGGGCGATTTTTACCCCTCACCCGTGGTTCTGAGGCAGGGATCAGAGCCCCTGGACACACAGACCCTCCCAGGAACTGCAGGAAGGGGAAGCAGACGCCCCGGACCAGCGGCAGGACCCAGGGTTTCTGCCCTCCAGGGCACCTTTGGACCAGCCACTGCACAGGTGGACACACGGTGCTTTAACCCGCGCTGGGGAAAGGAGCCCTCGCTCTCAGGGTGGAAGGGTGGAGACCCCACCCTCGATGGGGCCCGACCTCCCTGCTTTAACCCACGCTGGGGGAAGGAGCCCTCACTCTCAGGGTGGAGACGGCAGATCGATCGGGCTGGCCTCCCTGCTGGGCACAGCCTGAGCCACATGACCAAGGCCAGAGAGGATTACCAATGGACACCTGGCCCAGCTTCCGGCAGCCCCCGACCAGGCCACTACCCTCACTCCAACAGCCCGGTCCATCACCAAGCCCCACCCTCTTCTGCCAGCCCGGCCCCCACAAGGCCCCGCCTCTCGCATGCAAGTCCCGCCCCCAAGGCGCAGCTTGCCTGCAGCCCCGCCCCACTGGCTCCACCCCATCGCCTGCAAGCCCCATCCCCAAGGCCCAGCTCACCTGCATCCCCGCCTACTAGGCGCCACTCCTCACCTGCAAAAAGCCACCCCTCACTAAGCTCCTCCCCTCACTTGCCCAGCCCCGCCCAATATAGCACGCCCTCCAGGAGCCCCTCTTTTCACCTGCGCAGCCCCGCCCTTCACCCGGCCCCACTCATCTGCATAGACACGCCTCTCGCCACGCCCCACTTCTCCCCTGCCCACTTCCCCCTCCCATCAACTGTCCACATCCTGCTGCTGGCCGCACCCCGCCCCTTTCGGCAAGCCTGCCGCTCCCCTTTTACCCGTGAGCACGCGTCTCGCCTTGCCCGCCTCCTTCGGCATGTCGGCCCAGCTCCTCCCGCCCATCTCCCTCTGCACCGCCCTCCCGCCCGTCCCAGAGCAGTGGAGGCCCGCCCTTTTCATCTACAGCCTATCGCAGAGGACGTTGCCGTTCGCGCTGACCAATAGGAGTGGTGGCCGTCACGGCAAGCCCCGCCCCACGCCCTACGTCGGGTTAAGTGGGGGGGGGGGTCCCTCGCCAGCCCCGCGCTGATCATGCGCCGTGTGGCGCTGGGCGCGCTGCAGGGGCTGAGTTCGCGGAGGCGGCTGAGACGCTGCATTGGGCGGCTAGAAGTGCTCGGCGTGCTGGCTCCCGGGAGAGGAAGGTCCAGGGCGGGCCGGAGGTCCGCGTCCCTGCGCCCAGGCCTGGCAGCTCCCCGCACTGTGGGCGCCCCGCACCCCGAGCCTCTGCCGGGGCCTTCCTTGGGCTCCCGCATCCGAGGCTCTGAGGCCGGAGGACCCCGGAGCTCCTGCGCCTCCCAGGGCTGGGGGCCGGGCCTGCCCGTGGCGCTCCGGGCAGGGCCCTCCATTGGCGTGGGCTTTAATGGGGGTAGTAAATGGGGCCGGCAGTTGCGGTTCTCGCTGATGGCTTTGCTCCTAGTTCATTTTTGTTGGAGGCCGAGTCCTTAAGAGACCCGAGGCGCCCACAGCCCACTAAACCCGGCTGTGTTCAGAGAACTGAAGCCTCCCGGAATTTAACTTTTTTGGTTTTTTAATGACTCAGTTTATGGGGGAAAAAAATGACGAAGCGGTTTAGTGTTCATGGTAATCCACGTGCCCGTATTTAATGTAACAGTTCAGCGCTGCCGGCCCAGGCCTGGGGGAGACACGGGGCGTCCGTGGCGTGAGTTTGGCAGCAGGTTACTGGAAAGTTCGGGGGAGACCCTGGCCTTACCGCTCAGGGGTTTCCTATCACGTCCTTGCTGATAAGTAACTTCTTAAAATGCTTCTCTGTCCCATAATTCTGAAATTTGCTAAATCAGTAAGCAAATGTTGACTATAGCATATCTTCCTAATATTGCCAGTGACTGAATAGGTGTTTTTTTTCCCTGTATATATCTTTAAAATATTTTGGTGGGATATATTAATGTAGAAAAGCCTGTAAGACATATAGTACAATTTGAGAGAATAATAGTTGTTTTTTTTGTTTGTTTTTTTGGGTTTTTTTTTAAGAGACGGGATCTTGCTCTGTTGCTCAGGCTGGTTTTGAACTCCTGGGCTCAAGTGATCCCCCTCCTCAGCCTCTCAAATTGCTGGGCTTACAGGTGTAACCCATCTCATCCAGGTGAGAATAATTAGAAAATAAGTAGATTGGGCGCAGTGGCTCACACCGGTAACCGCAGCATGTTGAGAGGCCAAGGCGGGCGGACCACTTGAGGTCAGGAGTTTAAGACCAGCCTGGCCAACATGGTGAAACCCCGTCCCTACTAAAAATACAAAAATTAGCTGGGCGTGGTGGT
Organism: Macaca fascicularis; assembly: GCF_037993035.2. Classification (NCBI taxonomy): domain Eukaryota; kingdom Metazoa; phylum Chordata; class Mammalia; order Primates; family Cercopithecidae; genus Macaca; species Macaca fascicularis. The sequence continues at coordinate 3,491,056 of NC_088383.1, read as the reverse complement.
GAGCACTTGTCCCAGCCACTCAGGAGGCTGAGGCAGGAGAATTGCTTGAACCCAGGAGATGGAGGTTGCAGTGAGCCGAGATTGCACCACTGCACTCTAGCCTGGGCAACAGAGCGAGACTCTTGTCTCAAAAAAAAAAAAAAAAAAAAGTGTCCCCATGACCAAGCTGAAGATTTCCCCTAACTGCTCATAACCCTCTCTCCCTCTTAGATTAGCACTGTCATGACATAGAGAAATGTCCTTGCTTTTAAAAAATATTTTACCATCTCTATGCATTCTGACAGTATCTTGTTACCTGTTTGAATAATACCTGTTTAGGATAATACTGTATCGTGTGTATCTTTTGTTTAACATCATGTGACCTGCATCTTTGTTACATGCAGTTGTAGGCCCTTTTATTGGTTAGTTTTTTTTTTCTTTTGATTGAATGATTAGTCCGCAGTTTATCCATTTGCTGTCGTTACACCTCCAGGTGAGTTGAGTTTGGGACTGTCAGAGTTCGTGCTGACAATCTTGTCCGTGAGTGCTGGGGCAGCAGTGTAAGGTGTGGAGGATATAGACCAAGAGGTGAATGGATTTCCAGTATTCAGATTTCTTTTTTTTTTGGACGCCCAGGCTGGAGTGTAGTGGCGTCATCTCGGCCCACTGCAACCTCCGCTTCCCGGGTTCAACGATTCTCCTGCCTCAGCCTCCCAAGTATCTGGGACTACAGGCACCCGCCACCACGCCTGTCTAATTTTTGTATTTTTAGTAGAGACTGGGTTTCACCATATTGGCCAGGCTGGTCTCTAACTCTTCGGCTTCCCAAAGTGCTGGGATTACAGGTGTGAGCCACCACGCCCTGCCCGTTCAGCTTTCTAAAGAATGCCAAGTGTTTTTCCAAAGTTGTTCCACTTTGTACTCCTGTGGGACAGGTAGCAGTGTATGTAGCAGTATAAGAGCAGTATGAGTAGCAGTGTGTGAGAGTTCCTGGTAATATTAGGCTTTTAAAGTTTTCACCAATTCGGTAGGCATGTAATGGGATTTAACTGTAGTGTGAATTTCTTCCAATATTTTGAAGGCTTGTGAGGAAAAGAAGCCCTTTTGTTTAAGAGTTTCTTAAGGGGAATTTAAACCATAATTGTATTATAGTCATTTTTGAACATGTATAAAGAAAATGTTTCCAACACTGAAGCTTTAGTTAAGATAAAAGGTCATTAAAATGGGAAGGACCTTACCAGAAATTAGTTTTCTGGAATGTGCAAGATTTTGGAAGATGCAGTATTTTAATTTTTTTCTAATTAATAATCTTTATCACATGAGAGTATTTTCACTATGTGGCTGAATAATGTTAGCCAGATAATTTTCCTGCAGCTCATCTAACTTAGATGACTTTTAATCTAGACATGCACACCACAGAGCGTGGCGATGGAACAGTAACCGGGCTTGTGAGAGGGCTCTACGGTATCAACTAGGAGACAAGATCCACGGATTCACCGTAAACCAGGTATGGGTCCTCGGCACCTCCTTATAAATCCACATACATTGCAGGTGTGGCTTCTGGCATAGGTACGGGCCCTTCAGGTGGAGACTAGCCTTGTCCTTGTGTCCCAAGGCCCTGGCCCAGCTCCTGTTGCATGATGGCTACTCGGCTGAACAGAGCTTGTGAGAGAAATGACCCCCGGTCCCTTCCTGGAATCCTGCGAAGCCTGATTCTTGTCAGATTTGAGAGAGTAACACTTCCAGCTGGGTCTCTGCCATCAGACACACTAGGGTTTCCGCAGCCAAACCTGGTGATTCGCTGAGTGTGAGCACGAAGACTCAGTGCCCTGATCTGTTCAGTCAGGTTTTGCCATCAAATAGTTTGCTCTAAACTTCTGCAGAATCTTTCAGTTTTCTGAGCCTTTTGGGTTTCAAAATTATAAAGAAGAAATTGTGGACCTATACTTACTTGGGTTTATATTAAAATGGATTCATTTTTGTTTTGTTTTTTGCTTAAATCTTTTCCTTTTTTTTTTTTTTTTTTTTTTTTTTTTTTTAGCATAGTAACTAAAAATGACAACACTTCACATATTTGGCCAGCTGTTGGCTCTGTGCTATGCTTGATGTTGTAGCAAATTTAAAAAACAACTTACCGTCTAGAAAGACTGATGCGGCTGTGACTGGAGGCACATGGTAGACGCCATGCGGAGGGCCAAGGACAAGGGCGGGAGCTGCTGCTGCTGCTGCTGCTGCTGCTGCTGCTGCTGCTGCTGCTGGGGGGAGAGGGAAGAGCTCCTGGAGAGGGTGGTGTGAGAAAGCAGCTGCCTCTGGGCAGGGCTCCAGCAAGGGAACCAGGGCAGTGACTAGGGGGTCCCAGGCAAGGTCCAGGCATGGGAGTCCTGACAACAGACTCAGAGCATTTGTGAAATCCTGCAAAGTGAGGACAAAGACACCTCACTCTGGGTGAGGCCCTTATTAATAGTAACCAGTACTATAAACTCACTCTCCTTTATTTTTCAAATTTTATAGAAATGTACTTATTTTTGAGACTGGGACTCACGCTGTCGCCCAGGCTGGAGTGCAGTGGGATGATCTGGGCTCACTGCAGCCTCAAACCTCTGGGCTCAAGCGATCCTCTCACCTCAGTCTCCCAAGTAACTGGGACAAGGTGCCCCCACGCCTGGCTCATTGTGTGTGTGTGTGTAGATGGAAACTTGCTTTGTTGTCTAGGCTGGTCCCAAACTCCTGGGTTCAAGCAATCCTCTTGTCTTGTGTATTAGTCTAATCTCACACTGCTATGAAGAAATACCCAAGACTGGGTAATTTATAAAGAATGAACTAAAAAGTAAAGAGGTTTAATTGACTCCCAGTTCTGCATGGCTGGGGAGGCCTCAGGAAACTTACAATCGTGGTGGAAGGCACCTCTTCACAGGGTGGCAGGGAAGAGAATGACAAGTGAAGGGGGAAGCCCCTTATAAAACCGTCAAATCTCATGAGAGCGTACTCACTGTCATGAGAATAACATGGGGGGAACCGCTCTCATGATTCAATCACCTCCTACCAGGTCCCTCCCATAACATGTGGGGATTATGGGAACTACAATTCAAGATGAGATTTGGGTGGGGACGCAGCCAAACCATATCACCTTGGCCTTCCAAAGTGCTGGGATTAAAGGTGTGAGCCACTGTGTCCAGCCATAGAAACTTAGGATAAGTCATGTTTCTTGTTTGAGAAATAGCTACCATGAGCGCTATTATTATTAAAGCTATATATTGTTAGAAAGCAGACATCTCACTGTATCTGCTGATTTTAAATGCATTGATCGCCTGTTACAAAGTACGGTAAGCTTGGAAACAAGTGATTTAACAGCGGTAGATGATGCAGGTCGTAGTGGCCGCTCATGCACGACTGTTGGATGGCAGGCTCCCTAGATTGGGCTGAGGAGACCCGAGGTCTCACCTCTGCCAGCGACTTGCTGTATGCGCTTGGCCAGGTGACTCATGGCCCCTGGACGGAGGGGGTGGCAAGTGGCGTGGTGATCACAGGGACGTGGTATGTGATTGCGGGAGAGGGCCGGCTGGCGTGACTGAAAGAGAAGACAGTTTCTTTCATACCGAGAAGTATGGACACTTACCAGGAGGATTACCTAAAGTAAGGTCGGGGGCCAGAGCATGGAGCCACTGCCCCATCTCAAGAATAGCTACAACTTACTGTCCTAGGACAAAGGGGAAATGAGGCTTGAGATTCAATAATTTTAGTAGAAATCTGTTATATTTTACAATTTCACTTTTCATTTGTACCCAGCTAGTGATTATACTCTGTATCCATTTTCCACACAAAATCCCAAGGACCTTCAGAATGTCCTCTCGGTGTATTTGGACGCCACCTTTTTCCCATGTTTACGCGAGCTGGATTTCTGGTATGTCATGAGTGATTAACTAGTTGATACAGACTTTAGTATTTGAGTCACTGTCAGCTTATAATTATTTGTGCTCAGGCAGGAAGGATGGTGGCTGGAACACGAGAATCCTAGCGACCCCCAGACGCCCTTGGTCTTTAAAGGAGTCATCTTTAGTGAGATGAAGGGAGGGTTTGTAAGTTTTCTTTCTTTTTAATGTTGTGTTCAGCTTACCTTACCCATGTGCAGTACCATGATACAGACACATCTGGAAGGTGGTTGATTTTTATTTAATATTCTCATTATAGGTGACATGTTCTTGAATTAGCTGGGTCAGTGCTGTGAGCAGAAGCCAGGGGGTAGCGGGGCCAGGCTGCTGTCTCAGACCATGTCTCAGACCATGTCTGGCGACCCCCGTATATGATCTGCAGCGAGAGAAAAGCTATTTTCATACCACTATCAACACATTGTCTTTTTCACTCATTCTTGCCCAAGTACATGGTGTACTTTCTAGAGGCTGTGTGGCGAGGTGTGTGACACGCAGCAAGCTGGATACAGAGCAAATGGGGGAGTCCAGCTTCACCTCTGAGCCAGACACTACAGAGGTTTGCAAAAAAGGCAACACAGCATCACTCTTAGTAGTCAGTTTTTTACTTTGTTATGAGAAATATTTTTCAAACATATTTATATTAACATGTAATGATGGCTTACCTTAATGCATAAGTATTTTTTAAATGTCTCAGCTTTAATTTAGAATATAGAAAAATTATATAAACACAAGCACCTACACAGGCAAAAAAGCCCACATAATCAAAAGCTCTTTGGGTCCTCATTAAAACCCATTTATGCCTAGTGTTCCATTATTGGAATCCTAAGCTTGTGGGAGTTATTTATATCCTACAGCTCAAGGTCATTGCCAAGGTCTGAATTTTTACAAAAAAAATTGCAACCTCAGGCATAAATGGGTTAATTTTTCAGAGTGTAAAGGAGCCTTGAGACCATTTTGGATTAAAAGCTGCTGTCCTGGGCACGTGTCTTCATGTCCCCTTGTGACTTTGACAACCTGCCTGTGCTGGTGTCCCTGAGGCTCGTGGGTGGCCTGCTCTCTGATTCCCGTAGCCCCCCTCAGCTGGTGAACTATTTCTTACCTTTCATTCTCAATTTGGTGGTCTTTTCTTCCAAGGAGTCTTCTTAAAACTCAAGTTAGGGTGAGAGCTTCTCCCCACTTCCCTCCTGGCTAGTGGGCAGACCTGGTGATCCTTCCGATTTACAGCCCTCGGCTGTGCGTTTGTTGCAACACACATCAAAAAGGCCATTGTTCTCAATCCTTGGGTCCTGGGCATGGGTGATGAGTGAATACGGTGTTAGACAATGCCTGCAGGGGTGTCTTTTTTTTTTTTTTTTTTAAACCATTAGAACAGTTTTATTTGCAAAGTATTACAGGCATATGCACCAGAATGTGATTAATTGGCTATATTGTAAGTAATGTAGCATGTGTGTATTATTTTACATGTATATATTCTTATTTATTTCACGTTTCAAGACAGACAATGAGAGGATATTCCCCCAGCACCTTCAAAACAGACTTCTTCCCGACCACACATACTCAGTGGTCTCCGGGGGTGACCCACTGTGCATCCCGGAGCTTACATGGGAGCAGCTTAAGCAATTTCATGCCACTCACTATCACCCAAGCAATGCTAGGTAATATTTTGTTGGAAAAGTTTGATGGTGGATTGTGGAAAGTTAACTTGTTTGTGTTCTTACAATTTCATGACATGGCGTCTCTCACATTTAGCAATGCTTAGCTTCGAGCCTGTCCTTGGCATGGAGAAGTGCTCTTCCCGTAGTGGATGCAGTCACAGAACCTTCATCACATCCGCACTTTCTGATACATCGCTTGTTTCTTATGTCACTCATATAGGTCATTATAGTAATAATATAGTTATATGTATTATATAAAACACTAATAATTTACATATAAATGCTAATGTAAAGACATATTTGCAAGATTAGTTTATGTAAAAAGAATTATGAAAACTTTCAAGCATACAGAAAAGTAGACTAGGATAATGAGCCCCTAAACACTTATCACGTTATCACGTAAAAGATATCCTTTTCCTTGTGAAGTTTTTGGAAGTAAATTATAAATATCATCATTCACTCCTAAATATTTGAATTTGTGACCCTAAAACATGAGGATTTTTTCTTACATGAGCTAATGCCATTTACAGTTTTAATAGAATAAAACATACTTTCATAAAACTGCCTATTTCTTATTCCATATTCACATTTTCTAGTTGGCCCCAAAGTGTTTGTTGCACAGGGTCCCACAGATCACACCTGGTCGGCCCAGGTCTCTCCTGGGCACCCTCTCGGACGGCAGAGGAGTGTACAGGCCGGGTTTCCTCCGGGCGCTCTCACTTTCCAGGTGTCCTGCTGCTCCTGTGTGGTGTTGGGTACCATGTTCCTGTGTTTCCTGAGAACTGGAACTTAGATCCAAAGCCTTAGTTTGAGTCAGGCTGCGCCTTTTTAAGCAGAGTCCCTCGTGGGGAGCTCTGCATAGGTGGCCACATCCTACCTTCCTGTGAGGCCTGCTTGCCTCCACTGGGGGTCTCACGCCAGCGGGGTGCATGCTGAGAGTCGGCCACTGTCTTGTGAAGATCTGCTTTTTCCCTTCAGCCACAGACCATCTGGTGCACTTGAGTTTCTGGTGTCCTGTGATAATTCCTCATCAACCTATTAATGGTTTTCATATTCATTGAGGATTATTGCCTGAATCATTTATTAGAGTTTAAGTTTTCAAATTCTGTAATTCTTCATTCGTTTGCTGGACTTCTTCAAAGAAGAGCTCCACATCAGCTGGGGCTCTCGGGTTATCTTGAAATATCATTCTGTGGAAAAGGCAGGGGTGGCTGCTCTCCCTGGGAAGTCCAGTTTGAGGAGGAGGGGTGGTGCAGGAACTACCTCTAATGTTGACAGAAGAGGCTGGCTGTTTTTTTTTTTTAAAGACAGGGTCTGGTTCTGTCCCCCAGGCTGGACTACAATGGCATGGTCTTAGCTTACTGCAGCCTCAGCCTCCTGGGCCACCTCAGCCTCCTGAGTAGCTGGGACTACAGGTGCGCACCACCATGCCCAGCTAGTGCTTATATTTTTTTGTAGAGACAGAGTCTCGCCGTGGTGCCCAGGCTGGTCTCGATCTCCTGAGTTCAAACAGTCTGCCCACCTTGACCTCCCAAAGTGCTGGGATTACAGGCGTGAGCCACTGCGCCCAACATGGAGAAGAGAGTTCTTTCTTTTCTTCTTTTTTCCCCCCAGTCGTCTTTGTTTTGTTTTTTAGTACCACTGTGACCTCACAAATATTTCTGTATATGTATATATTTGAGACCATGTGATCAGATGGAATTTATTTATTTTTATGCCCACGTTTGCTACAGCTGTTGGCCCATTTTGGTCTCACTTCTTTGGTTTCTATGCCCCCACCCCCACCTCCCTAATGCAGGCACAGCCAGGCCCTCCTGCTCCAGAGGCTCAACTCTCTGTTTCCCAGGGAGCTCTGATTTCTGTGGCTAGTGGGGAAGGGCCTTTGGAGAGTAGTATCTGGACACTAGGGGTGGTGATTGCTCCTGGATTCTCTCAACCCTGAGAGTGTAACATTTGTTTCTAAATTCTAGAATGAGAAATTTCTGAAGGTTCTTTAAAATACTAGTTCCCCAAACCTTAACCATAGCTCAGGCAACATAGTAAAGAAAAAGATAAATTCTGTCATTGTAACCTTTTTCCTCTGGTTGAATAAATGTGTTATCTTTATTAACATGTATAACCTTGAACTTGTTGCCAAAAATTGAGTTTTGTGAAATTGTCAGTTGGATTACTCTATTACTGTACCTAGGGTTATAAAGTATTTTAACAAATACCTCATTTGGTTTTTGTCACATCTCTAGATGAAGTTTAAAATGAAAGATCAATTTCTGGCTAGGTGTAGTGGCTCATGCCTGCAAATTCAAGCACTTTGGGAGGCTAAGATGGGAGAATTGCTTGAGGCCAGGAGTTTGAGACCAGCAAGAGTAACAGCGAGAACCCATCTCTTAAAACTTAAAAATTAGCCCACTGGGTATGGTAGCTCAAGCCTGTAATTCTAGCACTTTGGGAGGCCGAGGCGGGGAGATCACCTGAGGTCAGGAGTTCAAGACCAGCCTAACCAACGTGGTGAAACCCTATCTCTACTAAAAGGACAAAAATTAGCTGGGTGTGGTGGCGGGCGCCTGTAGTCCCAGCGACTCAGGAGGCTGAGGCAGGAGAATGCCGTGAACCCGGGAGGAGGAGCTTGCAGTGAGTGGAGATTGCGCCACCACACTCCAGCCTGGGTGACAGAGCGAGACACTGTCTCAAAAAAAAAAAAAAAAAGCTGGACATGATACACAAGGTGACCCCAGGAGACTCCTGTGCAGAGTAGAAACACACCCCAGCACTAAACTCAGTCCCTGAAGTCCCTGCGGGATTCTCCCCACCCCCCACCCCTGGGTCCATCTGTACCCACCTGGAAAGAACGGTGACACCACCCCACAGCAGGAGCTCACCATCGGCGGCCGCGGCACCCCCGGTAGCTGGGCCACCCCCAGAGTTTCACAGGTGGAGAGGGAGCCTGGGGACGTGCGTTTCTAGCAATTTCCAGGTGACGGGGCACCACACTTTTAAAAATACACAACACTAGGTCCTGAAAGGACTTCTGTTCACTCGCACGTTGGTGGGATGGAGCCCTACATTGCAAAGGGCTTTTCTTCACGTGTCCTCCTTGAGCTCAGGGGCTGGCAGCACTTGGTGGGACCTAGTAGGGAGTCCCTTGCTGACCGCACACCCACAGCCAGAGCCCTGGCCCGGATGATTCTCACGGGAAGCCCGCAGAGCTCCTGACACCTAGCTGGAGGGATGAGAAAGCTGAGGCTCTGAGGGGGATAAACTGATTACTGGAAGGTAACGACCTTAGTGAAGTGGTGAAGCTACAGGGTAAACCCTAGTTTTATTTCCTTTGGGCCCTGCAGGGTGAAACCTGAGGAAGCCCCAGGAACATTCAGTGAGGGGTTAGGAGGGAGGAGAACACGGTGGATGAAAAACAAAAAGGAAATGCACCAGCATTCACTGGCGGGCTCTGTCACCCACAGGACAAGGATGAAGACGTGCACACCTGCCGTGCGGGCTTTCAGCCTCACAGGTAAATGTCACCTGTTTCACCACCTCCTTAGGGCTGTTCTAGGGCCCCGCACACAGCCATTTGGGACAAAGGGCAGTTTCAGTGTCTTTCACTCCACACTCAAGCTACAGATTGTCCTTATAGCTCAGGTATCCTGGGGATAATCCATCTCGTTTTGTTTTGGTTTTGGGAGCCCAACCCAAGAATCAAGTAACTTTCCTAAGGATTTCCAGGAGAAAACATCTTCCCACCAAAGAACCTTACCATTTGGAAAAACACCTCCTCGTCATTTGCAAAAACCCCAGTTTTCTGGGAAGTGATAATCTTGTCATGAGAACCAAAGATAAAGTTGGAGATAATGAGGGAGTGGTTACATAGGAAATACGTGGTCATTACTCTGACCAATTAGTAAATCACTTTCTTCATATGATATACTTTTTAACAGCTTCTTCCTAAACCACAGTGCAGGTAAGAGAGTCACAAGATGGCTTCTTCCTTGAGTCAGTCATCCCCGGCCCACACCAGGGCCTAGCAAGAATGATTTAGGTCACCCTGATTTCCTGGCGACTTGGAGGAGCTGGATTTCCCAGTTTACAAATCTCAGCTTCCTAGGATTCTGCTCTGATAAAATCTAAATTGTATTTAAAAAAAAAAAAAAAATAGGCTGGACACGATGGCTCATGCCTGTAATCCCAGCGCTTTAGGAGGCCAAGGCAGGCAGATCACGAGGTCAGGAGATTGAGACCATCCTGGCTAACAGGGTGAAACTCGTCTCTACTAAAAATACAAAGAAAACTGAGCCGGCCGTGGTGGCATGCGCCTGTAGTCCTAGCTACTTGGGAGGCTGAGGCAAGAGAATCGCTTGAACCCGAGAGGTGGAGGTTGCAGTGAGCCGAGATTGCGCTACTGCACTCCAGCCTGGGTAACCGAGCGAGATTCCGTCTCAAAAAAAAAAATAGATGAACTCAAATGAAATAATCTATGTCTATCCTTTTACCTCCTCTGTTGTCTGGAGTAATCAAGCTCCCTGCCTCGCCCTCTCTCACAGCACTGAACTACTTTTCCTGAATTTTCCCACACTGCTGATCACTCGTTAATTTCGATGCATACATTCTTTTTGAGAAAGTCAGTTTGCCGACTCCCACTGGTTTGTCAGAAAATGAGCTTACACTGCGCTGATCTCACTCCTGCCAAAACACCTTCTAGGGGTCTCTCCTTTGATAATGTAGGGATTATGTAGGCATGGGGAGGTGGGATACCAAGGGGGGATTCTGTCAACGGTGCTGTTCCTCCCTCCCCACCCCCACCGGTTCAAAGTCATCGAGCCGGGGGCCTCTCTGACTATCTGGACTGTGCAGACCACCGTGTCTTCCGGTAGGGTCAGGGGAGGGCTTGAGATAAATCTGTAGGGCTCAACCACTGGCCACTGTCCACCTCAGGTGCCCCAAGAGCCATCTCTACCGGGCACTATGTGGATGCATCGGTGACAAAATGGAAAGCCTCTGGTCCTGGCGGAGCTTGTTCCGATCAAGAGAGACCCGAAAGCAAGAAACACGGTGAACAAATGCATGATGCCCAGGGGTGGATGGCTGTAAGCACTGAGGAGAAAAATAGCAAGTGGGGTGGGGGGTGTTAAGAGGGTGGAGGATGGGGAAGGGCTGCCATTGACAATCGGAGAGCCTGCAGACCTGCCTGAGAGTGACGTTTGGGGAAAGAAGGAAAGGGAAGAAGGTGAGGGAGGTTAGCTAAGTGGACATCTGGGAAAGAGCTCAGGCAGCAGAGGGGCTGGGGCGGGGGCGCGCTGGCAGCGTGCTGCATTCCAGGGTCCTCTGCATGGCTGGGACGGTGTCAGCCCTCCCCTGCACATCCCTCAGGGCCTTCGCAGAAACACATGGGGACCTATGTACAGGCAGCACACGCCACCCATCGCCATGACCACACTGTCCCTCAGAGGAGCCGCTGGCCACATGTGTCCCGTCCACATGGAGATGTACTTGAAGATTCTTTACACACTGGGTTTCAAAGACTTAGTATGGAAAACAGTGTAAAATATTAATAACACAATAACTGATTGTTATCAAAATAGTGGGCTGAATAGAAAATATAGTTTTTTTTTTAATTTTTTTTTTTTTTTTTTTTTTTTTAAGATAGGGTCTCACTCTGTTGCCCAGGCTGGAGTGAACCAGTGCAGTCACAGCTCACTGAAGCCTCCAACTCCTGGGCTCAGGCAATCCTCCCACCTCAATCTCCCACGGGACTGGGACTGTAGGTGTGCACCACCACATCCGACTAATTGTTTTGTATTTTTTGTAGAGACTGGGTCTCGCCATGCTGACCAGGCTGGCCTCAAACTCCTGGGCTCAAGTGATCCACCTACTTTGGGCTCCCGAAGTGCTGGGATTACAGGCGTGAGTCATGGCACCCAGTGTCACCCCCTCTCAGCCCGCCTTTCTTTAATGTGGTAACTAGATCATTTAAAATTGCATATATAACACAGGCCACCCATGCAAGCCTCAATCCTGGGAGATGCTCCCGTTGGAGAAACCTCCAAGAAGCGGATCTGCTTGGATTTGCAAACGGCCCCTCTGGCCCCAGGGGGATCTGCTGTGCAGAGCTGCTCTGGATTCGGCTCTTCAATACTAGGTCTCTCAAAACACCGAGACCCTATCTCAGCACTGGAGACAGCAGGGCCAGGGTGGGATTTATAGAAAATAAGTCTCTGCCTCTCAGTGCTCTGGTCTGCCATGTGTCTGGCTGCCTCTTCCATCCTGACAAGCACGATGACCGTAATTCCAAACAAAGGAATTCCAAAAAAATACACACAAGCCCTTGAGTGTACTGTGCACCTCTTGACTTTTGACCAGCACAAAGCTCCTTATTAAACGCTGACAAAAATTCCTTCCATTCCAGGTGCCCTAATGGATTCATTAATCTCCTATTGATAGGTTTTTGCTGGTTTTCCTACTTTTTGCTATTCTAAGCACTGCTGCGAAGACTCTCCTTTTACCCCCACCTGCCCGTGTCTGCCGCAGCTCACATGCTCCGCCTTCCAGCTGTAATAGCTGAGTCCCTGGGTCTCCTCGGTGGGGCGTATCTGTGGGCACAGGGCTGCCCTGCCACATGCCCCACCCCATAACCTTCCATCTGTGGCCGCTCCTTGTGAGACCCTAAACTCACGACCTCCCCTCCTGTCCTCTCCTCTCCACAAAGCCACCCTTATTGGAGACAGTCAGTCTGCTTCCCAGTTCCCCCAAGGCAAATTCAAAGTCCTCCACTGGCCCACCCTCCTCTACCGACTCCTCCCTCATCTTCCGATCAGGTCAAAGGGCCCCAACCAGAGGCTTCCCTGGGCCCTTACATAAGACAGGAGCTTTTCTTCTCAGGTCGGGCCATAGGTACAGTGTACCCGCGACTTGCCGCAGGAGTGAGAGCCGCAGGGGCCGGCAGAGAGGGCTTGGTTCTTTTGCCTAAAGCCTGCCCTGACTCACCAAAGGCGGTCCGTTAATGTGCACAATGATTACAGAAACACAGAAATAAGGCTGGGTGTGGTGGCTCAAGCCTGTAATCCCAGCACTTTGGGAGGCCGAGGTGGGTGGATCACTTGAGGTCAGGAGTTCGAGACCAGCCTGACCAACACGGTGAAACCCCATCTCTACTAAAGATACAAAAAAAAAAAAAAAAAATCAGGTGGGTATGGTGGCGCATGTCTATAATCCCTGCTTGGGAGGTTGGAACAGGAAAATCGCTTGAACCCAGGAGGCAGAGGTTGCAGTGAGCCCAGATCAAGCCACTGCACTCCAGGCTGGGCAACAGAGCGAGACTCCATCTCAAAAAAACCCCCCACACACACAAACAAAATCTTAATCATAGTAAGACACAGCTGAAAAGATAGGAAGGAATGACTCCCCGAGGCTACTGCATGCCACCCCTTCAATCATTTTCCATTCAGAAAACTTCAGATCAGATCATTTACATATGTACGTTAAGACAAGGGGTCCTATATTAATGAATCTTCCCCGTCAAAATCCTGGTCAAAGTCAGAAAACAATCCCACCGGACTCCTGGGAGCATCTCACGTTGGAGAAACCTGGAGAAGTGGAGGAGCTGATCTGCACGATTTGCAAACCTCAGCACTGGCCCCAGAGGGACCCACAGCACTGTCGCCCTCCCCCTCTCCGTAAGAGTCGGAGCCTCACTCAGACCCACACAGTCAGGATCTGCACCTCCGAAGGCTCCCCCAGGCGGCTCTGGGCACACGGAAGCTGGGAAGACAGCAGATGGGCCCTGGGGTTGGGGGGTCCAGCACAGTCCAGCCTTTTCTCTTTTGCCTCCTGAAGACTTTCACCGTGGATGTGTGTTAGGGAAGAGGGGAGTGAAGAAAGAGACAGGGAGAGAAGACAGAGACTGAGTGATGCCTCCATTCCGCAGAGGAAAACACCGACACCCTATCTCAGCACTCGAGACAGCGGGGCCAGGGCGGGACTTATAGAAAATAAGTCTCTGCCTCTCAGCGCTCTGGTCTGCCATGTGTCTGGCTGCCTCTTCCATCCTGACAAGCACAATGACTGTAATTCCAAACAAAGGACTGGGAGTTGGGGGTGAAGATGCAGAGAAGGGAGGAGTGGGGAGGGAAATGGCAGCCTCTGGGCAGCTACTCTCTAATAAACACAAACACAACACCAGAAAGGGCTTGTAGAAAAGAAACATAAAACGCAACCCAACTACTGACACATGGCCCTCTGTTCCATATTCACCCGCACGTTCTTAACAGAAACGCAACTGTGAACATGCAATCTGGTATCCTGACGTTTGCCCTGACCAGGTTGTTACCGCATCTTCATCTTTCTAATTTTAATTGCTTCTGATGGCCCATCCGATTGGTAGAGCTTATTTAAAGAGCCCTGATTTTCCCTGATAAAAGGTTGGAGTCCCGTATCAAAAGCTTTTAGTTTTCTGTAACCAAGGGGGAAAACATGCTTCTTTTGAAAGATGACAAAATGTCTGGCTTCGAAGGGTCATCCGAGTACGGCACACAAGGCGGTCTGCATTCATAGAAAATGATGCCATCACACAAATCTCCCACTGTGCGACGGGGTGACACCATCACTCATCGTCTGCCTCCCAGACCCAGTAAGTTTTGCAAAATTAATTACTGCAAAAGATCCCATCAAAGAATGTGTGTGCACAGGATGGTGAGGGGTGCCAGAGCTGTGTGAGGCGAAATGGCACTGTTCTCAGTTTCCCCTTCCATCCTACTGGGCTCCGAAGCATTGCTTCAGAGATTTTCAATTTTATCTTTTTTTTTTAATTATTTAAGACCTTTATTAACAGGTGCTTGCAGTTTGTTGACTTTTTTGAAAAAATCAAGTTGTAAACTTTTATTACAAATTAAAAATGAAGTTCTTAAAAATCTCAACTTGACCAGATACGAAACAATTTAAAAACCTTTAAAGGCGTATTGAGATTTCCAGGCTTTTTTAAAAAACACGTTTGTTATTACCAAAAAGAGACGTCTTTAGGTAAAAATAATAAAAACCCCATGCTGCATAGATAATGCAGATAGTTCTATTTATCTGGTCAACGGGCAAAAAGCAAGCACTTAAGGTCTTCAGCGCCAATCTTTTGTTCATTTCTTATTGCTGGAATTTCATATTTCTTCTTGTTGATGACTAAACCGGATGATGGTAGAGATGGTAAGCCGGCATTTACTCAGCCCCGCCCTGCTCAGCCTCCGGAGCGGACTAATTCTCAGCTGGTGGATCGGCTGCTTTTGTCTCTTTGCCATCTTGTGGTTTAGGGTTTTCTGGGCGTCTGCGTGGGTAATTGAAGTTGCGGCGGTACCGACCTTGAGGTGGCTGCTGACCTTGGGTCTCATCTCCTTGATTTTCTTTATCTTCTTCATTGCCGTCCTCTCTAGGCTGTCTTTGGCCAGGAGGGCCCCTGCGGAATCGTGGTCTATATCCCCATACATATTGTGCCTCACTGGTCTCCCTTGTTCTCCTGCACCCTGGTTGTCAGCACCCTCCATCACTTCTCCCTGCACAGGAGGGTTGGAATACTGTGGTTGACGCCCACAGGGTCTCCGCATGTAGTAAGGTGGGAACCTTCGCCTGCGGTAGGGCCAGCGTTGTTGGGCCTGGCCTTCGGGAGCACTCTCCGATCCCTCGTTCTTTTCCCCACTCTCACTATTCTGGTAATTTTGCTGGTAATTGCGTGGAGGACCCCTAGGACGTGGATAGCGTCTATAATGGTTACGTCTGCTGCATATTTACTGCCTTGAACTGGAACACCACCAGGACCTGTAACATTTGCTGCCTCCGCACCCTTTTCTCCTTCAACAACATCAAACTCCACAGTCTCTCCATCTACACTGCGAAGGTACTTCCTGGGGTTATTCTTCTTTATGGCAGTCTGGTGTACAAATACATCTTCCTTGGTGTCATTCCTGTTGATGAAACCATATCCGTTCCTTACATTGAACCATTTTACTGTTCCCAAAACCTTCATTGCGATGACCTTCTTGTCCCCGCCGGCAGGCGCCGCCGATGTGAGGCCGCCCGGGCCACCGCTCCCTACCCCGCCGCCCCTAGTGCCGGGCTTGGTGTCGGCGGCGCTGAGGGCGGGGGCGGCGGGCGGCTGCTGGGTCTCGGCCTCACTGCTCATGGTTGCGGTGATGGTGACTGGGGCCAGCTGCGGCAGCTGCGGCTCCTCCCGGGGTGTGACGGTAACTAGGCCGGCCGCGGCGGTGGGGCTGCTCAGGGCTCTCTGGGGTCCGCTCTCCGCTCCCGCTACCGATCGAACTCTCAATTTCATCTTATAATTAAATAATATGAACTCTACTGGGGGAAGAAAAGCAGCCCATCACACTGGTATTAAGCCTTAATATCATTTTTGCCATCTTGACTCCTATCGCTACAAAAAGTCATTTTCTGTTCCCCTCACAAAACCACCCAAGGAATATTGCTTCAGACACCAAAGGTGCCCATGTGGGGCTCAAGCCTGGTGTCCAATAAATATGTGTGTCATTGACCTAATGCATGTCCAGTCAATTGAAACCTCACACTTCTGACTTCGGTTTTGAGGTTGTAATCTTGAAGTCTTAACAGTTTATACACATTGACCTGAGGATATTGGAAACTTTTGATTAGAGAGGGTTGAATTCCTCTAAAGGACTTCATGAATGAAGAAGACAGCTAGAACCCCTGGTTTCCTGCTCCTCAGTGGAGATTCCAGGCGGGAGGCAGGCAGCAAATGCTTGCGTTCCTGTCAAGCGCCAGGTGTGGTGCTGGGCACGAGAAGGACACCAGTGAAGACACAGCTACACGCAGCCCTGAACATCCCTGCTGCAGCCACAGGGCCTGGCCACACCAGGGAGCTCTGTGAACTCAGGGAAGCTGGTACACCTCGGGCATCCCTTGCTCATGTGTAAAGTGGGGATAAGTCAGTGCCCAGCATCACTGAGGGCCTGCCACATAACAGAGAGTCACTAAACGCTAGCTATTCTCACTAGGATTGGAAAGGTATACTTACTCCATTTATATGAACTTTCTATAAATACTGTATTGATGTTCACGTCACCACAGGCAAAAAGGACGCCGCTTTCACATCCAGCCCACCCTAAGGATGCACCTGGACTTCCCAGTACACTCAGCTCCACCAGGCACCAGGCCCTGCAGAAGCCACAACCTGTGACGAAGACAATGAGTCACTCTTGGTGTGTGGCACAGCATGATGTGGCGGTGGGCACTTAGTCATGGTCAGTCCGCGATCCAGAGCTGTGGAGCTTATTTTAGGTTGAGTGAAAATCAATTTAAGTTTCCAGACATGTCTTGGGACAACAGAAGATACCCAAAGAAGCAGAGAAAAAAAAAAAAAAAAACAAAACAAAAACCCACAGCCTGAGACAGAAGATACCCAAAGAAGTAGGGAAAAAAACAAAACAAAACAAAACAAAAAACCCAGCCTGAGAAATACTTTCTTCATTCAAGGCCTGGGGAGTCAGGAACATAGGAAAGAGATTTTCAATTTTATATTATAATTAAATAATATGAAACTCTACTCGGGGAAGAAAAGCAGCCCATCGCGTTGGTATTAAGCCTTAATATCATTTTTGCCACCTTGACTCCTATCGCTATAAAAAGTTATTTTCTGTTCCCCTTACAAAACCACCCAAAGAATATCTGTGTAATTTTGAGCAAGTTGGTTTTGCTCACTTTTGAGCATTAACTAGAATAAGGAGCTTCACCAAGAAAGGCCCCTGAAAAGCATGGTGGAGGCCTGACAAGATGGCTCATGTCTGTAATCCCAGCTCTTTGGGAGGCCAAGGCAGGAGGCTCACTAGAGGAGGCCAGGAGTTCAAGACCAGTCTCAGCAGCATAGTGAGATCCTGTCTCTACAAATAATAATAATAATAATAATAATAACAACAACAATTAGCTGGTCATGATGCTGCATTCCTGTCTTCCCTGCTACTCAGAAGGCTGAGGCAAGAGGATCACGTGAGCCCAGGAGTTTGAGGCTGCAGTGAGCTATGACGGCACCACTACACTCCAGCGTGGGTGACAGAGCCAGACATAAGTACTCTTCCTGGTCTAAGGGAGAGTACAATATTTGGAATTAGGATCTGTTTTGCTCCTACCACAATCGCGTATGCACCTCACTCCCTTACCTAAGCTATTTTTCTTTGTGAGTCTTTCTCCCCACTTCCAAAATGAGGGCATGCCTCTCTTGGGACCATCTATCTAGGCTTGGAGATAAGAACTGTAAAGCTCCTAGTACACAAAATATTTTCAACAAATGGTAGCTATGGTCATTTTAATATATGGAATTTTACCATAATTTCACATCTGACAGATAATTCCCCTGAAATTGATACTTGAATGTGAATGTGTTCTCTCATCTCCAGCTACAGGCAATAGTCTTCTATGTCAGGGAAAATCAAGTACTAATATAGAATCAGAATGAAATGGCAAAAAGAATGGGGGCACAACAGATAAATTCTCGAGGAATAACCTACTTACTGTAAGGATTTGTAAATCTGTGGCAGCTAAGACCAGGCTCTCTAAGCACATCTGGAGGTGAACTTCCTTAAAAGAAATGCGTCCAAATGCTCCAACAGGTTCGAGATCGTATCTCGGAAGGGTAAAGCTCTCTACAGAGTCTGCAAAAAAATTGTGACTTCGGCTCTGCCAGGGAAAGAATGCCCAGGCGACCCGCCGTGGCGGGCTTCCCCAGGGACAGCCTAGGTGTGACCCATGTGGGCTCAAGGCCACCGTATTTGATGCTACCTGCAGAGCTGAGGGCAGCTGTCTCCCATTAACCCGAGGCTGTACCAACCAAGCCGCGTTCCCACATAATACTGGTTTCCAAAGTACCTTTTTCCCCAGAAGAGGCGTGGACTTACTAACCTTCAATACGTGTGACTCCTCCCAGGTGGCAAAACCAGGGCAACAGAGAACACGGCGATTCTGCCAATGTATCCTAATCTCACATGCCTGTACACAAACTCCCAAGCATTTTAGCACGCTTTTGGACATGGAGCTCAAAAGAATGACCCATAAATATTTTCCAATACATACAGCATCTTAATGTTTTTTTCTTTCTTTTTTATTTTTTTGTAGACACTGAGTCTCACTATGTTGTCCAGGCTGCTCTGGAACTCCTGGGCTCAAGCGATCCTCCTGCCTCGGCCTTCCAATGCACTGGGATGACAAGCATGAGCTACCGTGCAGGACCCACAGCACTTAAATTCCATAATCACCTTGAAACCCTGACCTTCCACCCGCCCTGGTGGCTTCCAGAGGTCAGTTCCTCTTCCCGTGCCAAAGGTTTCTTGTCTTTCGCGGCCCGGGTAAGGTCACTCAAGATGCTCCCTCTGCTTCTGAAGGCCTTTGACTGAGAAGCCACTCTGGGTCCTATCCCGACCCCAAGGCGGCTCCATTCGTACTCGCACATCTCCCGGGCGGTTTAAGTCACGCCGGCCAGACTATTTCCACTTCACTCTCCTAATTTCTCCAATCCCAGCCTCTGCTGCATCACCTTTTCTTTCTCTGAGAACCCAGCCCTGCAGGAGGAACGCTGATGCTGGGATCCTTTAACTAGAACGCTAACGCAGAGCACTTCCCAGGGGCGCTGGGGGGCGGGCTGCGGGGCGGGGCCTGGCGCTGCCACCAGGGTCTCCCGCCGAGGGCGCTGGGCCTGGGGAGGCTGCGCTGCTGGCTGAGTGCGCGCGGCATACGGATGTCGGTGCCTGGGCGCAGGGAGACTATGGTCCGGGTATCACGTAGGCGCTCGCGGCGGGCGGGGCGGCGCCCACAGCGCCCCAACCTGCAGCACCCGCGCCGCCCCGCGCGCTCAAAGGCGAAGGTAAGGTCACCGGGGCCGTGGGCGGGGGCCCATTCCCACTCCATCTTTGTGCAGTGAGCGGTCCCGAAACGGGAGGAAATCCGCCATCCGGGCCTTTCCACGCATCTTCGGCAGGAGGAACCGGGAAAATAAAAATCAAAACCCAGCTCCGGGCGCGTCGCGTCTCCAGCCCGCGCTATCGCTAAGGCTCCCAGGTAGCGTTCGCCTGGGAAGCGCCGACCTCCCCGCCAGGGGCTGCACGGATGGGGGCGCTCCACCGTCCGGGCATCGGCGCCCCCACGTGCACCCGGAGCCTGGGGCGCGCAGTCTCCATCACCTCCCGCTCTTCAGTGTTAAATGTCCTCCCGGCGCGCCCGCGTCGTGGACCCAGACTCGGGCCCCTCCTGGAGAGCCGCTTCCACATTGCAGGGCAGGGGGAAGCCCAGAGCCCGCGCCGCGGCGCCGCTGACGTCCCGGAGTCCCTGCTTCTTGGTCCTTCCAGTCCGCGGAGGCTGGCGGGGAGGGCCTGGGACGCATTTTAGTTTTCGGTTTTAGCACGAGCCGGAAGGCGACAGCACATGCGAGCGCAGGACACCCGTTTTTAAAATCTCCCAGTGGAAACGCGAGGGGCTGCCGGACCGCCTCGGAGACGCCAGGCTGGAAGCCAGAGCAACCCCGCCGCGTCCCGCATTGCAGCAGCCGGGACCCCGCCCACGCCGCGCGGGGCACGAGGCGACAGGAGGCGCGCGGGGACCCGGCCGTTTCTTCCTCAACATGCTAGGGGGCGGCGTGGGGCGGAGTTGAGGGGCGGGGGGCCACTTAGGAAGTGATAGCGCTGTACCCACGCTTAGGAGGGGAAGCCCGGCCGGGTCCTACAGCTCAGAGGCAGAACGACTCCCGAGGGTCCTCCAGGCGACCCCCTCTGTCAGGCTCAATTGAAAACATAAACCAGAGGGGGTGGAAAGCTCACTATCTTCTGGATGGAGATTCCTACTGCCATGTGCCTTCCTCCTCCGCCCCACCCGGCAAGGGCCCTGGGGCTGCCCTGCTGGCTCATGCCGCCCCCACAGGTACCCCTGCCGCTTCCGGGCACGGGCTTCTCCCCAGTTCTCCCCATCGCTTCCCCGCTCTTCTCCCCAGTTCTTCCCATCGCTTCTACACCTTTCCCCGCGTCCTCCCAACGCTTCCCCCGTCTTCTGCCCCATCCCCCAAATCCCCTTCGCCCTGTTCTCCCCAGCTCCGTACGTCCCTCCCTCGCCGCCGGGAGGGGTGCGCGCACCTTGAGCATCCTCGCCTCTGGTCAGCACGCCGATGGCCTTGCCGGCCCCGGAGAGGTGCTCCAGGAACTTCCGCAAGGAGCCCTTAGGGGCCTGGGAGTCGTCCGCGTCCATGGCGAGGAGGTCGAGGAGAGCCGCTAGTCCCGGTGCGCAGCAGGCAATGGGGACCCTGCCCGCGCGCGCGGGAGTCGGAACTGCTGCCCCGCCCGCGCTCCCGCCCGGCCCCAGGGCCAATGGGCGGTGACGGGCGGGGCCCGAGCGCACGGGAGGGGCTGCGGGAGCGGGGGCGCGGCTAGGTGCAGGGAAAGGGGCAGGTGCGGGCGGGGGACGGGAGTGGGCAGGAGCACCTACGCGCTGGTCGTCCTAGGTGGGGGCCGCGCTAGCGGTGAGGTAGGCCGCAGACGCGGGGATAGCGCCACAGGTAGGCGGGGCCCCTGCGGGTAGGGCCGCGTCTCTGGTGCTCGAGACTCGCGGGTGGGCTGGAGGAAGGACTCTGGTTGGGGGCTTCAGAGATGCCCGGAGCTCCCCAAGTGGGGGCAGGGGCAGCATCCGGGGGAGCGGAGACCGCAGGGGGGCGGGGGTCACGTCATTTGCGGGGCGCGCCAGGGCGGGGCGATATAGAACGCGGGGAGCATCTCCCGGGCCGGGTGAGGGAGACCTTGAGTGGGCGCGAACGCCTGGGCGGGGGGAAACCCTGCACTTGCGGGGAGCGCCGATGGCGGGGCGGGGTGGAATTTTGGCGTGGAGACCCCACCTGGATGCGGAAGTTCGCGGCAGGCCCGGCCGCTCCGGCTGTTGTCGGCGCCGAGCCCCGCTGCGCGCACAGCTTCTAGTTGCCAGCAGGATTCCTCCTGGGGCTGCGCTGGGAGCCTCCGGGCGCGGCTTCCTCGACCTTCGCCCCCAGGTATTCTCTGCAGTCTGAGGTCGGGAAGGACGGACGAAGAGTAGTAGATCCTCCAGGTGGTGGGAAAAACTGAGCTCGGCGAGCTTAGCTATGACGAAGCTGCGATTTCCCGGGCCCATGGGGGCTGTGGCGTCCACTTGGTTCCTGCTAATCCCACTGGATCATCAGGTGGGGAGAGTCAGCTTGCATAGTGAAACCAAAGACAGCTGCGAGATGGAAAGTGAGAGTGAGAAACCAAGAGAGTGAGACAGACACACACACACACACACACACACACACACACACACACACAGAGAGAGAGAGAGAGAGAGAGAGAGAGAGAGAGAGAGAGAGAGAGAGACAGAGACAGAGAGAGAGAGGGAGAGTGAGAGAGACAGAGAGAGAGAGACAGAAAACGTCAGAGAAGCAGAGACACAGAGAGACATAGAAATATGGAGAAAGAGACCAGGGGAAGAGAGAAACAGACACACAGAGTCTTAAAAAGAGACAGAGAGAGACAGAGCAACCAGGAGAGAGACACAGAGAGGGAGAAACAGAGACAGACAAAGTGAGAGGCAGAGAGAGATGGAAAGAGAGATGGGGAGAGGGACAGAAAGAGAGAAGCAAAAGCACAACATTCCTTGAATTGCTTCTCCCTGAAGTCACCATTCTATTTCTGCACTTCCAGTGGCCACCAAGAATCTTTCTAAGTCACCTGTCCTCCTTCCTTCCCCATCTTCCTCATGCACTCTTACTAAAGCCTCCTGAAATCTGCCTTCCCAATGACAACTCCTCCTTGAAATGTCACCACTGACTTCCAAACAACCAGCAAATAAAAAAGGTTTTTAAAACAATTACTTCCACCAGTTTCTCAGTTTTACTAAAGGTTATGGTGCTGTTTCTTAATACCTCTCTCGAAAATCTTTCTCTTTGCTTTTTATTTCTTTGCATGAATTAACAAGAAAATAGAGCACAACATATTATAGTCAATATAGACTATAAATGATGTTTTGTGCATACCTTATTATCAGTGATAAACACTGTGTAAGTAATTTATTTTTCCCATTTCTTACTATGGTTTGAAAGTGTCCCCCAAATTTCAAGTGTTGGAAACTGAATCCCCCACGCAGTAGTGCTGAGGGGAGGGATCTTTAAGGGGTGATCAGATCATGAAGGTTTCACCCTCGTGAGTGGACTAATGTTGTTATTGGGGGAGTGGGTTCCTTATCACAAGAGTTGGCCTGTTACAAAAGTGAGTTTGACCCCTCTTCCTCCCTCATGCTCTCTTGCTCTTCCACCTTCCTGTGGGATGACACAGCACAAAGGTCCTTGCCAGATGCCCACCACCCCTTAACCTTGTACTTCCCACTTCCAGGACTGTGAGAAGTGAATCTCTGTTTTAGTAAATTACCCAGTCTCAGGCACTCTGTTAAGAGAAGCAGGAAACAGGCTAAGACAAAATGTTTTAGGATCCTCTTCCCTCACAGTTGCAGTGAGAAGTTTATAGGTTTGTTTTGCTTTGTGGAAGATAAAATGCTAAATAATAGGCATAATTTTGAAGGTTTCTCCTTCCATCCAAATATTTTAAAATTTCTATTACACTGAGTTGTTGACCCTTACTTCTGATGCCTCAGAGATGTCTGGAAGAAAACCACGGAGGAAACCTTGAGTGCCATGGAGTCTCTCTTATCTAAGTGCCCTCTGGGCTTCGAGATGGCTCTTTCTGTGAACCAGAGAGCTAACAATGTAGCCCAGCTCAAGACACTTTCCTGGAAAAGCTTTCAGAACATAGCCATTCCCGGGGAGCATCACAGCTTTTAGGCTTCACAGCAGGCACCAGAGAGCAGTCAGAAGGCCATGGAATATTTTGCCTGAATTCCTTCCAGTATTGTGTTCCAGGAACCTTGAAACTCCCTCCCCATCCACATGGGTCTTAGGTTTCTCTTTCCAAACCCAAACAGACTTGTTTTTAAATGATCCCCAAGAAGACAATGTCTTAGCATTACATATAATTGAATTGTAAATCTTCTAAATTCAGAAAGAAAGAATATGGAAATAATTCAGAAGCCCTTGAGTTTTTAGCGAGAAGACTCTGCAGTGAGGGGGAGACTCCTTTTATCCTGCGAATTCCCGGCGTGCTTCTTCCACACATGATCCTTGCTTGTGTCTCCCTCCGAGCCTGTCTGTGAATAACCCACTCATCCTTCCAAGCTCAACTAAAATGCCATGTGACAGAAACAGTTGGTTCAACATCCATTTCCTCCTCCCCTTCTGACCGAGGCTCTGCACTAAATGCTTCATTCCCCAGCTGTCTTTGCGCACCCATTGTGGCCATGAGGGTCCATTCTGGCCCTTGTGATGTAGCAGAATGAGCGGCAGACAAAACTCCTCAGACACCGAGTTACAGAAGGAAGGGGTTTATTCGGCCAGGGACACTGGCAAGACTTCAGTCTCAAGAGCCAAGCTCCCCGAGTAACCAATTCCTGTCCTTTTAAGGGCTCACAACTCTAAGGGGGTGCATGTGAGAGGGTCGTGATTGATTGAGCAAGCAGGGGGTACGTGACTGGGGGCTGCATGCACTGGTAATTAGATCGGAACAAAACAAGATAGGGATTTTCACAGTGCATTTCTGTACAATGTCTGTAATCTATAGATAACAACCAATTAGGTCAGGGGTCGATCTTTAACTACCAGGCTCAGGGTGCAGCGCTGGGCTGTCTGCCTGTGGATTTCATTTCTGCCTTTTAGTTTTTACTTCTTCTTTCTTTGGAGGCAGAAATTGGGCATAAGACAATATGAGGGGTAGTCTCCTCCCTTATTGATATAAGAATTGTCGAGCAGGACTTCCAAAAGGACTCCTTAAAAGGAGCCAAACTACTGAGTATGGCTTTTTTTTTTTTTTTTTTCCTCTTTTTCCTGCTGCTTTGAATACAGTGTGAT
This sequence comes from Macaca fascicularis, assembly GCF_037993035.2. Classification (NCBI taxonomy): domain Eukaryota; kingdom Metazoa; phylum Chordata; class Mammalia; order Primates; family Cercopithecidae; genus Macaca; species Macaca fascicularis. The sequence continues at coordinate 3,466,562 of NC_088383.1, read as the reverse complement.
TGCAGGAACAAAGCTGCTCTCTTGGGGCATGAGGTGATCTAGAAGATACAACCACCTTCAGTCAAAGTGCCTGAGGGAATGATAGGAGAAGCTGGGCTCTCTGATAAGATCACAGATCCAGTGCACAGGGGAGGATTGAATGCCTTCAGATTCCTTTCATGTGAAAAGACAGACCTCTATATGTGTGAGCCTCTGCTAGATTGAGTCTTCTGTTTCATGCAGCCAAACTTAACCCTAAATGCCACACACCATCTACTTATATTTTATGATGCTCTCTCTAATCTCTTAGGTAATTGTGTCCTCCCAGAAACCTATGGAGAGCTGAAGGGGTTTTAGGATCATGGAATCCACCTTCCTCCTTTGGTAAAAGAGGACAAAGGCCAGAGAGCAGCACGATGGCTGAGGCATGCGATTGTAAACCAAAAGGTGCCTGAAACCGATCTCAATTCATTTAAAAGTTAATTCTGCCAAGGTTAAGGACATGCTTGGGAGAAAAAAACACGGAATCACAGAAACAGTCTGTGGTCTGTGCCTTCCTCCCAAGATGATTTTGAGGGCTTCGGTAGTTAAAGGGGAAGGGTGGGCTGAAGAGGAAGGGTGGGCTGGAGGAAAAGGGTGGGCTGGAGGGGAAGGGTGGGCTGGAGGGGAAGGGTGGGCTGGAGGAAAAGGGTGGGCTGGAGGAAAAGGGTGGGCTGGAGGGGATGGGTGGGCTGGAGGGAAGGGTGGGCTTGAGGGAAGGGTGGGCTGGAGGAAAAGGGTGGGCTGGAGGGGATGAGTGGGCTGGAGGGGACGGGTGGGCTGAAGAGAAGGGTTGCTGGAGGAAAAGGGTGGGCTGGAGGGGATGGGTGGGCTGGAGGGAAGGGTGGGCTGGAGGAAAAGGGTGGGCTGGAGGGAAGGGTGGGCTGGTGGGAAGGGTGGGCTGGAGGGAAGGGTGGGCTGAAGAGAAGGGTGGGCTGGAGGAAAAGGGTGGGCTGGAGGGAAGGGTGGGCTGAAGAGAAGGGTGGGCTGGAGGAAAAGGGTGGGCTGGAGGGGAAGGGTGGGCTGGAGGAAAAGGGTGGGCTGGAGGGAAGGGTGGGCTGGAGGGAAGGGTGGGCTGGAGGGGAAGGGTGGGCTGGAGGGGAAGGGTGGGCTGGAGGGGAAGGGTGGGCTGGAGGGGAAGGGTGGGCTGGAGGGAAGGGTGGGCTGGAGGGGAAAGAGGGAGCCTGTGGTCTTCCTCAGGTTGCAAGAGAAAGAGAGCAGGTGGAGAATGGTCAGTTATGTCTTCATCTCACATGGGTAAATCAGCCCTTTACATAAGATAAGGTGAACATAGACCAGCTTCCTGTGGAGATATGTAACCCTTTATCTGTAGCTATCTGCTTAGGAACAAAAGGAAAGGCAGTTTCTTGCATGATTCAGCTTCCAGTTGCCGAGGTGCCTCCTGCCGCACAGGACGCCGGGCACAGCAGCAGGATCAAGGGACCAGGAGGGAAGAGGCTGCAGTGATTTGGGGGAACAGCCTGAAAATCACCTGGAGCCTGGTGGCAGGTGGTCCCACCTCCTCCCCAATATTAGGTCACAGAAAAAATGACAATATGAGCAGCTCATGTCACCATTATTAGCAGAGTCTTTTTATTCTTTCCTTAATTTTTGGCCATTAAATTGAGCTCTATAGGCCCCTTTTCTTTTTCTTTTTCTTTTTTTCTTTTAGACAGAGTCTCGCTCTGTCACCCAGGCTGGAGTGCAGTGATGCGATCTTAGCTCACTGCAAGCTCTGCCTCCCGGGTTCACGCCATTCTCCTGCCTCAGCCTCCCGAGTAGCTGGGACTACAGGCGCCCGACACCATGCCCGGCTAATTTTTTGTATTTTTAGCAGAGACGGCGTTTCACCGTGTTAGCCAGGATGGTCTCGATCTCCTGACCTCGTGATCCACCCTCCTCGGTCTCCCAAAGTGCTGGGATTACAGGCGTGAGCCACCCCGCCAGGCCTATAGGCCCATTTTCTGCTTTTAATGCCAATACATGAAATTCCAGAGCTGCTTCTGTAAAAAAAAAAAGAGTTTCATTTTCATTATTTTATTATTCATTACATTAATTCTATTATTTTATTCTCTTTTTTTTTTTAGAAGAACTTCAGCATGAGAGGGGCAATCCCTGCTGCCTTGTGACTGCAAAAGGAGAGAGAAGGAGCCTCTCCAAAAAGGGTTTCATGAAAGCGCTGAGGCGAGATACTCACTTCAGAGGGTTCAGGACAAGGACACTCACTTTGTTCTGTGCGGTGTGGAGACGCGGGTGAGCGTTCCTCAGTGGCACCAACGGGTTCCCTCTTGTCCTCAGCTTCCAGTGCCCTGGGGCACGTCATTTGGACAAAACACTTTTCCATGTCCTGCCATCCATTCCAGGGAGGCAGGAGAAAAGGGTCTGGAGGCAGGAACATAAGGCCGATTCACCCTGACTTCAGAGAACTAAATCAAATGGAAACTCTTGGGCTGTGACAGGAAATATCCTGTCCATTTACACAGGGCGTACACCGAGCACATGACTTTGTAATTTTACTTCATCCTCTTCATTTACGTAGGGTGCACACCAAGTAACCAATGGAAACCTCTAGAGGGGATTTAAACCCCAGAAACTTCAGTAACGGGCTCCCTGTGCTCAGGCGCTCCCACCTTGTGGAGTGTGCTTTCATTTTCCGTCAGTCTCTGCTTTTGCTGCTTCATTCTTTCCTTGCTCCGTTTTTGCGTTGTGTGCAATTCTTGGTTCAAGGCTCCAAGAATCGGACACCTTCAACCAGTAACATTATCTTAATATCTTGTTTTAAAACTGAATTCTGTTTTTCATCTGTTCACCTAGTTTTTAGAAAATGACAATGAAATACAACTTGGAACTTACCACAGCTTAATACAAGGGTCACTATGAGCTATACAACAGGTTTGATGTTTAAAAGTTTGCAACTTTTTTGAGACGGAGTCTCGCTCTGTCGCCCAGGCTGGAGTGCAGTGGCCGGATCTCAGCTCACTGCAAGCTCTGCCTCCCGGGTTCCCGCCATTCTCCTGCCTCAGCCTCCCGAGTAGCTGGGACTACAGGCGCCGCCACCTCGCCCAGCTAGTTTTTTGTGTTTTTTAGTAGAGATGGGATTTCACCGTGTTAGCCAGGATGGTCTCGATCTCCTGACCTCGTGATCCACCCGTCTTGGCCTCCCAAAGTGCTGGGGTTACAGGCGTGAGCCACCGCGCCTGGCCTCCTTACTTCTTTAGGCTGGGACCAGATCCCAAATGGTCCATTTGTAAGACAAGCAGCAGGGTGGACGTGGCACTGTGCTCATAAGGGAAATGACAGATTCATCCACGAGGCATTTCGAATAGAATTTACCCCATCACGATGCCAGCCTTTTTGAGGATGGGGGCTGTGTTTCTTTGCACAACGTTAGGTAGGGACCCCTGCCCTGATATCCTGCCTCAAACATGGGACGTCTTCAATCAGTGTTAGCTGAAATGAGTGTCCTTTCCATGTTTATTGTATTGGAACAAATGGGGCTCTAGACACCTTTCTTTTGCTGCATTCCCTACCTAGCTAGACAAATTTGGAATTTAGAAAATATATACATATAGAGGCCGGGCACGGTGGCTCACACCTGTCATCCCAGCCGTTTGGGAGGCCAAGGTGGCCAGATCACCTGAGGTCAGGAGTTTGAGACCAACCTGTCCAACATGGTGAAAGCCCATCTCTACTAAAAATACAGAAATTACCCAGGCACGATGGCAGGTGCCTATAATCCCAGCTACTTTGGAGGCTGAGGGAGGAGAATTGCTTGAACTTGGGAGGCAGAGGTTACAGTAAGCTGAGATCGCACCACTGTAATGTAGCCTGGGTGATAGAATGAGACTCCATCTCAAAAAATATATATATATACACACATATGTACACACACACACACACACACACACATATATATATATAAATAAAATTCTTTAAAAAAATTTTTTATTTTTTGAGACAGAATCTCACTCTGTTGCCCAGGCTGGAATGCACTGGCATAATTATAGCTGACTACATCCTTGATCTCCTGGGCTCATGAGATCCTCCTTCATCAGCCTCCTGAGTAGCTGGAACTACAGGTGTGCGCCACCATACCTAGCTAATTGTTTTTTACTTTTAGTAGAGACGACGTCTCACTATGTTGCCCAGGCTGGTCTCGAACTTCTGAGCTCAAATGGTGCTCCTGCCTCAGCCTCCCAAAGTGCTGGGATCACAGACATGAGCCACCATGCCTGGCTTGAAAAGCAATTTCAAATAAATAAGCTTTAGATACATGTTACCATGACTCTAATATTGAGAAAAACAGAAATCCTTGCCTACCTGACTTTGGACTTCTTTAATTTCAAAGAGTCTGGTAAGCTCCCTTCCATGAGAATGAGGAGTGCCCGGAGTCCCCACCCAGCCCAGCTTCTGTGGAAGCCTCAGCCGCCCTCATGCTCATGGGGACCCTGTGTCTCACTGCAATCCAAAAGGCTGGGACTGTGCATGCATGGGACACAATGCTAGGATGCTTGAGGTTCAGCTCAAGATGCTAACTTCAACCCTTGGGAATTAGTGTCTGTCTCTCTTCCTCACCTTCTAAGCCCTGCTGCTCAGAGTCTGGCCTTCGATCTACACTGGGCATTCTGAATGGGGCATGACAGAGGCAGGAATGAAGGCTCCCCAAGAAATGCTGAATCACAAACTTCATTTAAACAGGACTTGTTGGGTGATCCCTATGCATAGTAAAATTTGAGAAACACTTTAATAGCTTCTGTATTATCGATTATGAAGTAACCTAAGCTTTTTAAAAAGACCCTAATCTTTACAAAACAGTACTCTCTGACAGCCTGTGACGTCTTTCTCCCCTTCTTTCTCTAGCAGGTGTGTGCTCTGTGCTCCTGCTCCTCACCACAGGGTGGCCCCAGAGCCCTACCAAACCTGTAAATGAGTCCAGAGGCCTAAAATGCTTCTCTCAAAGGTCGTGCTGATTTCCTGATTAAAAGATTAAAAGAGCTGGGCACAGTGGCTCATGCTTGTAATCACACCACTTTGCGAGGCCAAGGCGGGTGGATCACCTGAGGTCAGGAGTCAGAGACCAGCTTGGCCAAAGTGCTGAAACCCCATCACTACTAAAAATGCAAAAATTAGCTGGGCGTGGTGATGTGCGCCCTGTAATCCCAGCTACTCAGGAGGCTGAGGCAGGAGAATGGCTTGAACCCAGGAGGCAGAGGTTGCAGTGAGGCGAGGTCGTGCCATCGCACTCCAGCCTGGGGACAAGAGCAAGACTTTGTCACCAAAAAAAAAAAAAAAAAAAGATTAAAAGTGATCATTCCCACAGAGAATAGATTTGGATATTTTCCCAGAAATTTTCTCTGCCAAACCTGTACATGTTTACAGGTCCCCATGACACAAGGCTTTTTATCACTTTCAGTGCAATGTGCTTTCTAATATGCGATATGGACTTAAAATAAGTCATAACCAACCTATTATAAGAATGCACTCTCCTTTAGGACATGGACATTTGAGGAACCACCTCTGAGCTCAGTATTTTAGCATGAATCTACCTTCAAATCTAAAAAAATTATTGTATATTTTTTAGCCCAAAATAGGACAAAAAATGTTTGGTTTCTTGCCATTGTGTTAGTATTCTTTTTGTCCTGGCTTAGGGCTTTATTGCGGCATAACTGGTGCACAGTAAACTGCACATATTTAAAACCTACACAGTGAGGAGTTCTGACTTATGTCCCATCAGTGAGACTTAGATCACAGTCAGAAAAACGAGGCTCCTATCACCCCAGAGTTCTCCTGCGCTCACTTTCTGCAAGCCCCTCTCCAGGAAGAGCTGCTTCCTGTCATTATAGACGTGTCTGCATCTTCTTGAATTGTGCAACATGCAATCCTGCAGTGCTCACTGTTCTGCTGCCAGCTCTTCTTGCTCAGCGTGATGTGTTCAAGATTCAGCAACACAGGCTGCATCAGCGGCTGCTGCCTTTTCGTTGCCGAGCCGTCCTCCATTGCACTGATCCTGATTGGTTTAGCCATTGACTTGCTGGTGGATATCTAGGTCGTTTCTAGGTGGTTAGTTGTCACAAATAAAACTACAGTAAATATTAGTGTGCAAATATTTGTGTAGAAATAGACTATCACTTCTCTTTTCTTTTTTCTTTCTTTCTCCTTCCTTCTCCTTCCTTCCTTCCTTCCTTTCTTTTTCTTTCTTTTGAGACAGGATCTTGCTCTGCTGCTCAGGCTAGAATGCAGTGGTGCAATTATGGCTCACTGCAGCCTTGACCTCCTGGGCTCAAGCAGACCTCCCAGGATCAAGCAGTTTTCCTACACCTCCCTAGTAACTGGGACTGCAGACACATACCACCATGCCTGGCTATTTGTTTTTTAATTTTTTTTTTTTTTTTTTTTTTTTGTAGAGGTAGGATCTCCCTCTGTTGCCCAGGCTGTTCTCAAACTTCTGGGCTCAAGCAGACCTCCTGCCTTGGTCTCCCAAAGCACTGGGATTACAGGCATGCACCACTCTGCCCAGGTGCTATCATTTCTTTTACAGAAATACCTAGGAGGGAAATGATGGGGTTCAATGGAAAGTATATTTGTAATTTGTAAGGAAATGTCCAAACTGTTTTCCAAACTTGTTGTACCATTTTACATTTCCACCAGCAGTATCTGAGAGTTCCAGGTGTATTACATTCTCACCAACACTTGGTAGGGTCACCTTTTGATATGCGTGTGTGTGTGCTGGTATCTCACACTGGCTTTCAATTGCATCTCCCTAATTACTCTGATATTCAGCACATTTCCATGTGCTTATTGCCATCTGTGTGTCATCTTTAGAGAAGTGTCTGTCCAAATTGTTGACCCATTTTTGACTTGGAATGTTTGTTTTCTTTTATTTATTTTTTTATTTTATTTTTTTTATTATTATACTTTAAGTTCTAGGGTACATGTGCACAATGGGCAGGTTTGTTACATATGTATACATGTGCCATGTTGGTGTGCTGCACCCATCAACTCGTCAGCACCCATCAGGTATAACTCCCAATGTCATCCCTCCTCCCTCCCCATAATAGGCCCCAGTGTGTGATATTCCCCTTCCCGAGTCCAGGTGATCTCATTGTTCAATTCCCACCTATGAGTGAGAACATGCGGTGTTTTGTTTTCTGTTCTTGCGATAGTTTGCTGAGAATGATGGTTTCCAGCTGCATCCATGTCCCTACAAAGGACACAACCTCATCCTTTTTTATGGCTGCATAGTATTCCATGGTGTTTATGTGCCACATTTTCTTAATCCAGTCTATCACTGATGGACATTTGGGTTGGTTCTAAGTCTTTGCTATTGTGAATAGTGCCGCAATAAACATACGTGTGCATGTGTCTTTATAGCAGCATGATTTATATTCCTTTCGGTATATACCCAGTAATGGGATGGCTGGGTCATATGGTATTTCTAGTTCTAGATCCTTGAGGAATCGCCATACTGTTTTCCACTATGGTTGAACTAGTTTACAATCCCACCAACAGTGTAAAAGTGTTCCTATTTCTCCACATCCTCTCCAGCACCTGTTGTTTCCTGACTTTTTAATGATTGCCATTCTAACTGGCGTGAGATGATATCTCACTGTGGTTTTGATTTGCATTTCTCTGATGGCCAGTGATGATGAGCATTTTTTCATGTGTCTGTTGGCTGTATGCATGTCTTATTTTGAGAAATATCTGTTCATATCCTTTGCCCACTTTTTGATGGGGTTGTTTGTTTTTTTCTTGTAAATTTCTTTGAGTTCTTTGTAGGTTCTGGATATTAGCCCTTTGTCAGATGAGTAGATTGCAAAAATTTTCTCCCATTCTGTAGGTTGCCTGTTCACTCTGATGGTAGTTTCTTTTGCTGTGCAGAAGCTCTTTAGTTTAATTAGATCCCATTTGTCAATCTTGGCTTTTGTTGCTGTTGCTTTTGGTATTTTAGACATGAAGTCCTTGCCCGTGCCTATGTCCTGAATGGTATTACCTGGGTTTTCTTCTAGGATTTTTATGGTATTAGGTCTAACATTTAAGTCTCTAATCCATCTTGAATTAATTTTCATGTGAGGAGTAAGGAAAGGATCCAGTTTCAGCTTTCTACTTATGGCTAGCCAATTTTCCCAGCACCATTTATTAAATAGGGAATCCTTTCCCCATTTCTTGTTTTTCTCAGGTTTGTCAAAGATCAGATGGCTGTAGTTGTATGGTATTATTTCTGAGGACTTTGTTCTGTTCCACTGGTCTATATCTCTGTTTTGGTACCAGTATCATGCTGTTTTGGTTACTGTAGCCTTGTAGTATAGTTTGAAGTCAGGTAGCGTGATGCCTCCAGCTTTGTTCTTTTGACTTAGGATTGTCTTGGAGATGCGGGCTCTTTTTTGGTTCCATATGAACTTTAAAGCAGTTTTTTCCAATTCTGTGAAGAAACTCATTGGTAGCTTGATGGGGATGGCGTTGAATCTATCTATAAATTACCGTGGGCAGTATGGCCATTTTCATGATATTGATTCTTCCTATCCATGAGCATGGTATGTTCTTCAATTTGTTTGTGTCCTATTTTATTTCACTGAGCAGTGGTTTGTAGTTCTCCTCGAAGAGATCCTTTACATCCCTTGTAAGTTGGATTCTTAGGTATTTTATTCTCTTTGAAGCAATTGTGAATGGAAGTTCATTCATGATTTGGCTCTCTGTTTGTCTGTTACTGGTGTATAAGAATGCTTGTGATTTTTGCACATTAATTTTGTATCCTGAGACTTTGCATGATTAAAAGTAAGACTAGTTTGTAAATTGTAGATAAGATGCCTTTGTCAGATGTATGTTTTGCACATAATTTCTACCAGTCTTTAGATTGAAGATTTAAAACACTTTTGAATTTTGATGAAATTTAATTTAACATAAAACATTTATGATGGTGTTTTGGGTGTCATATTTAAGAAGTTTTTGCCTAACCAAATTCCATAGTTAATTTTTGTATATAGTGTGAGGTAAGGGTTAGTTTCTCTCTATCTTCCTTCCTTGCCTCCCTCCCTCCCTCCCTCCTTTCTCTCTCTTTCTTTCTCTCTCTTTCTTTCTCTCTCTCTTTCTTTCTTTCTTTCTTTTTTCTTTCTTTTCTTTCTTTTCTTTCTTTCTTTTTTTGATGGAGTCTGGCTCTGTTGCCCAGGCTGGAGTGCAGTGGTGCAATCTTGGCTCACTGCAAGCTCCACCTCCCGGGTTCATGCCATTCTCCTGCCTCAGCCTCCTGAGTATCTGGGACTACAGGCGCCCGCCACTACGCCCATCTAATTTTTTTGTATTTTTAGTAGAGATGAGGTTTCATTGTGTTAGCCTGGATGGTCTCGATCTCCTGACCTCGTGATCCACCTGCCTCAGCCTCCCAAAGTGCTGGGATTATAGGCGTGAGCCACTGTGCCTGCCTCTTTCTTTCTTTCCTTCTTTCATTCTTTTCTTTCTTTTCTTCCTTTTCTTCTTTCTTTCTTTCCTTCTTTCTTTTCTTTCTTTCCTTTTATATGCAATGCACATGCTGCCATGTTCCAGAACCATTTGTTGTAATGACTGTCCTTTTTCTATCAAATGCCTTTGCATCTCTGTTAAAAATTGATTGTTTTAAGTGTGAGTCTGTTTTTGTACTGTCTACCATTGATCAGTGTGTCTATCCTTTCTCCAATACCACAACCCCTTGGTTATTTTAGTGTTTGTAATACGTCTTGACATAAGTTCTCCTGTTTTGCTCCTCTTTCTTTTTGACTGGATCACTTTCTTTTTTAAACCTATGACAGTAATAGCTTTCTAAGGAAATTTGGCTGCAGTTTCAATTGATTTTGCATTACTTTACTTCTCTTTTATCTTTTTTTTTTTTTTTTTTTTTTTGAAGATGAAGTTTCACTCTTGTTGCCCAGGCTGGACTGCAATGCCATGATCTCAGCCCACCACAACCTCCGCCTCCTGGGTTCAAGCGATTCTCCTGCCTCAGCCTCCCGAGTAGCTAGTACTACAGGAATGTGCCACCACGCCTGGCTAATTTTGTATTTTTAGTAGAAACATAGTTTCTCCATGTTGGTTAGGCTGGTCTTGAACTCCTGACCTCGGGTGATCCACCCACCTCAGTCTCCCAAAGTGCTGGGATTATAGGTGTGAGCAACTGCACCTGGCCCTACTTGGCATTACTTTTCATTTGTCTTTGTTCATTTATGGGTTATACCAGTAAAACAGTTTTTAATTGAATCTTAAATTCTATCTACTTTGACACACTACTATTTTATCTATCAGTCAGAAAGAAAGAAGTCTCCGATTGTAAGATGCATCCTGAGATGGAGATGTTAAAATGTTAAACATGTATTTTATATTAATATAAAATGGCCAATGTTAGAAAATTATCATGAAAAGGAACAATTCATCCTGGTTTCATGGTCCTCAGAGAACTGGAGAATTTCTTTGACTTCATGAATGAGCAGAAAATTTCTTTTAGCTAATTTGAATTTGTTTCTGCCTCTCTATAAAGTCTAGTGAACATATCTTTACATTTAGGCAGCTGTATCAGTCCATTTTCACACTGCTGATGAAGACATACTTGAGGCTGGGTAACATAAAGAAAAAGAGGTTTAATGGACTCACAGTTCCATGTGGCTGGGGAAGCCTCACAATCGTGGTGGAAGGCTAAAGGCACATCTTACATGGTGGCAGACAAGAGAGAATGAGAACCAAATGAAAGGGGAAAACCCCTTATCAAACCATCAGATTTCATGAGACGTATTCACTGCCATGAGAATATAATGGGAGAAAGTGCCCCCCGTGATTCAATTATCTCCCACTGGTTCCTCCCACAACACACGGAAATTATGAGAGCTACAATTCAAGATGTGATTTAGGTGGGGACACAGCCAAACCACATCAGCAGCCAAACACACAGATGATTTCTGGTGCCATCTCTCACATTATATTTGTGTTTGTTTTTTTGGTTTTTAGAAGTATCCAGATTTCCTTCCACAGTAACCAATTTGTTGAGTTCACTATGCGTAAAATGACTTGCGCAGAGGCATACACATTGTAACTGCTCTTCTCCTTAGGGGGTTCATGTCTTGTAGCCCCACTGGCTTTGAATTTGGGCTAGTCCATTAACCTTTACCGTGACCCCTTTTTTTGCTAGGTTAATCTGCTTATCACCTGAGAAACGTATCAGGTTTATAGTTAAAAAGACATGGGTAATTTTGTGAGGATTATAGGATTATATTTTTGTCATATGGACAGAGCTGAAGCTTGTGGAGGCACACTCTGGGTGCAAGGCATGGTCTGCAGGATTTATGTGTGTGATCTCATTTAAGCCTCATAAGGGTCTTAAAAGGTTGGCCTTCCGGGTCCACGTGCTGTTGCTGAGGCTCAGGGAGGTGAGTGACTTTCAAATGGTCACATGGTGGTGCTGGAGGGGCCAGGATGAAAGCCTGCGTGCTCTCTGGTTCCAGGGCCAGGTCCTTGCGCCCCTTCCATCCCCCCAGGCAGGTTCATCGTGGACTCTGGACACAAATTATGAATCTAAATTGGCAATTCTAGAAGAGTTATTCTACAGCATCTCAATTCTGATACATGAAGCATTTATAATAAACCACAATTTCAGGCTTATCTCTATTTAAACAGAGGGTATTTGGCTGCCAATCTTTTATTCATGATCTACCTTTACTTCTTTTTTTTTGGTGGAGTCTCACTCTGTCACCCAGGCTGGAGTGCAGTGGCACAGTCTCGGCTCACTGCAACTTCTGCCTCCCAGGTTCAGGCGATTCTCCTGACTCAGCCTCCTGAGTAGCTGGGATTACAGATGGGCACCACCACGCCTGGCAAATTTTTGTTTGTTTGTTTGTTTGTTTGTTTAGTAGAAATAGGGTTTCACCATGTTTTTGTCAGGCTGGTCTTGAACTCCTGACCTCGTGATCTGCCTGCCTCGGCCTCTCAAAGTGCTGGGATTACAGGCATGAGCCACAGTGCCCGGGCCCTTCTTTTATTCTTATGAAATGGTTAAGAAAAATATATATTTTTAATTTCTCAATATTTGGTACTTTTGGTTCTGAAGCTAGGTGGATATTCCAGAGCCTGAAAGATCCTAGCCTGTCATATTATTAGGGACACTTCTACTCTCTGAACTGCTCTTTTTTCCAGGTTTTCCTCCTCCTGTATCTCCCTAGCTATGAGCTTGTGTATTGTTCACGCATATTTACCCTTCACTGAAGTCCATTTTCTCCTCCTTTCTTGAAGACTTATTATCCGAGGCTCCGAAGGGATATGACAACCATAGATGCCAGCTCATGTGCTCGTCCTTCTTGTATTAAATGCACCTTTTTATTGTGATGCTTTAACATCTTGGGGTCTGTGGACCCTGGAAGGACACCCCTCCCAGGGTTACTCACTCCTGGAGAGCAAACAACTCACCTTTCAGATGCAAACCAACCAATTCAGAGGCAATACCGCCAACCACCTCTTTCACTGGCTCTTACACTCCAGGGCCGCGACCCACCTGCCCTGCATCCCAGTGCCCGGTGCCAGACAACTAGGGATAGCTACTGTGTCCAGAGTCTCCAAACAGATTCAAACCAGCCAACCCCAAGCCTGTCACTCAAGCCCGTCACTCTGCCTCTCCGTTTCTTCCCAGGGAAACCACAAGGGAGGCTCCAGCCCACGTTTTCCCCCAACCCCTTCTGCCTCCTGACCCACCCTAGTGCTTCCCCAGGTGCCCTCATACCAGGCTTGGTGTGCACCTTCCTCTTGGACACTGAAAGTAACAAGCCACCTTTTAAATGATGGTTGTCTCCTGATATATTGGCTTCACCATGCCTGAATAAGAATAAAACATGCATTTTAAGACACTTCTCCAACAAGTATTCCTCTCTTTAGAAGGGAAATATGTGCAAACCAAACTAGAAGAATATATGTCACACATTCTGTATGCTGTGGAAACATGGGTACCCTACAAACTATCAAATTCAAACAGGAACATTGAAGGCTAGAGACTGTGTACTTCCGTATCTTATGCATCAAAATATTTGCTTTGGGAACAAAATGGGTCATCCTTGCTTAAGTGTTTATAAGATAATATATTCATACAAAATGTTTTCATTTAGCAGGAAGTACCTTACACTGCCACAGCTTTTTTATAATGAATGCACAGTGTGAGTCATTTGTAAAAGCAGAACAATGTTTTTCTTCAAAATCTTACATTTCAAATTTGCTAAAAAATTCTCTGAAGTGGACCATTTCCCAGCACAGATGGTGTTGCACTATGAAAAAACAAGGAGCTATCCATCATGGTGTAGGTTGAAACTCTCTTTTATGATGCTAAGGCAATAATGTCACATAAAATCCTCCACTGGATGCTTCCCATTATACATCTGGTCAGCCAATATGTAAAGGTAATCATGGAGTCTGAGACGTTTTCTAACAATGTTTAACCCGTGTGACATTGAGCTTGAAATGATTAAATGTTCCTGGTAGTACTGGTGTGAGAGTGTGTGTGTGTGTGTGTATGAGTGTGTGTGTATGAGTGTGTGTGTGAGAGAGTGTGTGTGAGTGTGTGTGTGTGTGTATGTGTGTGTATGAGTGTGTATGTGTGCGTGTGTGTGTGTGTATGAGTGTATATGTGTGTGTGTGAAGCAGACAGAAGAGTCTAACGTTATCACAGAAGGCACACCATGGCGCTACTCAAACGAAGGATTTTCCGTTCCTCTTCTAGCTAGAAAGTGATTTCCTAGTAAAAGTGAGCCTGAAACGCCACCCTTATTGCCATGGTAGAGAGATGAAAACAAACCCCCTACAGGGACAAGTATGCCCAGGTTAGAGAAGCATAACTCCAAAACTACTCGGGGCCTGCAGGGGAGTTATGCAGCTCAGCATTCGTCCCTGGATATGCAGACCACACCTTGAATAAGTTTGTAAGCAACAATTAAGTTTTGAAATAAAGATCTTGAAAGGAGAAGCAGATATTTCCAGGTGGAGGAAGTCTGAGAATTCAGTGGGACTTAGGCAAAAATGTCGTCAGCAGAGAGCATTCCTGGCTGACCAGAAGAGAAGGGTTCTCACTGATCCTTTACTGAAAGAAACAGTGAATGGGATCAGATTCTATCTTTATAGTTCATATTCTATTCAGTAGAAAGCAATTGTTCCATTATAGTTGTTGTTTTCATGAAGCTTGACTTAGATGAATTGCTTTAAAAATACTGGGTTGACATTACCTGGCAGTGAAGGATGTGGTGTCAAGGAATATAAAACATCGGGTTAAAAACTACCTTAAGAAGTTGGTATTTAAGATTCCTGACTGAGGGTGTTGTGGTACATGAGGTCATATGGTTTGGCCCTGTGTCACCACCCAAATCTCACCTAGAATTGCAATAATCCCCACGTATCATGGGAGGGACCTGGTGGGAGGTAATTGAAAAATGGGGGCTTTATTTTTTTCCCCCCGTGCTGTTCTTGTGATAGTAAGTCTCACGAGATCTGATGGTTTTGTAAAGGGGACGTCCCCTGCACATGCTCTCTTGCCTGCAGCCACGTAAGATGTGACTTTGCTCCTCATTCGCCTTCCGCCATGATCATGAGGCCTCCCCACCCACGTGGAACTGTGAGTCCATTAAACCTCTTTCCTTTATAAATTACCTGGTCTTGGGTCTGTCTTTATTAGCAGCATGAGAGCAGACGAATACATAAGGATACTGCTTTATTTTTCATAACCATCATTACTCAGTCCTAAGTGTTTCTCTTCCTCGAATGAAGACAGTGTTTGCTGTGGAGAGGGAATGAGTTAATGACGACTCCGAACTCTTTGAATTAGCTCCCTAAGATGATGCTGAATCCCGATGAATATCTTTTGGTGCTGGGAGTTCTCTCTGGACATGAAGTCCCTATGTTTATAGATAAATTAGGCCCATAAATACTGAGGTGGAAGGAAAGGAAAAGTCCCTTACAGATGTGTAAATGGATGACTTGACTCGAACTTACAAAAATAAATAAATAAACAAACAAACAAATAAATAAATAAAAAAGATATTCCAAGACTTAGGAGCAGTCAGTGTTACCATTAAAGGAGGGCGCTGGCTTCAATGTTGTCGTGAAGGACACTGGAACGTTGCTGTTTATTAATTTTGGGTTTTTTTACTTAGGTTGAGATTGTTGGCATGCAAAGCACATGTCATCAGCTTTATCTGTTTTAATCGCAGTGAGAAATGGAATTAACTGCTGAACCAAAACCACTGGAGAATAATCAGCACCACTATTTTTCCTGAATCATGGATTTCCTAATCTTCAGAAGACTGGGGCATTTTGACTCATTTGACTACTGCAGTTTCCTCAAATTTTCTTATTAAAACTATTTAAAATAATATAGCAATAAAGAGGAACTTCCAACGACACCTCTTCACTGAATCTCAGCATCTACTTTGTTGAACAAGAATACCATGAATGTTTGATCTTTAGGTCATTGAAACTTTTTTCTAAAAATCAGTCATGCTTCATCCAGAAAAGAATTTATATCCTTAAAGTCTCCTTTCACAAGAGATCCGTGGGTGCACTGAGGAACACAAGGCTTTATCTATTAAAGAAGGTAAAAGAATGTCCATGAACAACCTTTTGTTCTCCCAAGTTGATCACCTTTACTAATTACATCCAGCAAGTCCTGGACAGATCCTGATATGACATAACTCAGAATCCTATTGGTCAGTCTGGGGATCTTCTCCTAAAGAAGCTTCATACTGGCAAATACTAGGTCTCAGTAACATGATCCCAATGTGAGCATGGTCTCTTGCACTGACATTTCTATTTTACTGATTTTGTTGTTGTTGTTGTTTAAGTGTTGTGCTGTGTGCCAGGCACCACGCCAAGCCCTTTAGCATTTCTAATTTATGTAATCGTCCTAATACCCTCATGAGGAAAGTGCTAGTAGTGTTCCTCCTTGCTGGGCAAGGATCCTGAGAGAGACGCCATCTGCTGATGTGTCCATGGTCCCAAGGCCAGGGGCTGGCAGGGCCATGCCTCTCTGGGTTCTTGGGCCATGGGCTGCATCACAGGCTCTGCTGTTATTCTTAAGGACCTCCTGATATGCAGTCAGTTTTGTATTTCTTTTTTTGTTTGTTTGTTTTTGAGACGGAGTCTCACTGTGTCACCCAGGCTGGACGCCCAAGCTGGTTGCCCAGGCTGGCTCACTCTGTCACCCAGACAGTGACATGATCTTGGCACACTGCAACCTCCACCTCTTGGGTTCAAGTGATTCTCTTGCCTCAGCCTCCCAAGTAGCTGAAACTACAGGGATACACCACCACACCTGGCTAATTTTTGTATTTTTAGTAGAGATTGGGTTTCACCATGTTGGCAGGGCTGGTCTCAAACTCCTAATCTCAAGTGATGTGCCTGTCTCGGCCTCCCAAAGTGCTGGGATTTTAAGTGTGAGCCACCCGCCTGGCCTGGTGTTATATTTCTAAATAAAATAGAACATAATTTTTGTATAAAGAGCTTGGGCTGTGGAGCCAGACTTGGGTTTGAATCGAGCTCAGATGCTTATTAGCTGGGTGAAGTTTAGAAACATGGTCACTTTCCTTTGAGTCTTTGCCTTATCTGTGACATAAAAATAAGTCAACTTGTAGGGATAATGACAATTAGAAAAAAATATGCCAAACACTGCAGATGGCACATGATCCTTCGTTGCACTTTGGTGGAACCTGTATAATAATGATCAATTAAATATTAATAATAAGGCAAAAAGGGATAGAAAAAAGTGTTTCTACAAACAAGAGATCTGGAAATCACCACCCCATCCACAAATAATTGGGTCAATAATTGAATGCTGTTTTGTTTTCCAATCCTACCAGCCTCAATGAATATAGACCACCACACCTCTATGCATCAGACACATCCATCCTTTGGTTGAGCGAGACACAGGGTGAGTGAGTCTTACTGCATTTACTTTTCCTCCCTAAAACATGTAATCGCTGTCTTGTTTTCTCGAACTGATCAGTTTCAGAATGGCTTCCAAGATATTCATGGAACAACAAACTATTTATTGGTGGCAGAAATATCGTATCGTCACCCTTCAATGGGCTCAAAGGAAAAAACAGCTGCTCCTTGGGTCTTCATGGGCTCAGCTCTCCATCACTGGCTTCTTGAACAACAGTCCAATCTGTGTGACTGTCTTGATGTTGTATTGTATATTTTATTAAAATACACAGGAGATACACACTCACAGGTGCATATCATATCCTATCCTAGTTTGTGATTTTTCTATCCAAGGTGGTGGCTGTCGTACAC
The DNA here is from genome assembly GCF_037993035.2 of Macaca fascicularis. Lineage (NCBI taxonomy): Eukaryota > Metazoa > Chordata > Mammalia > Primates > Cercopithecidae > Macaca > Macaca fascicularis. The sequence goes on along the minus strand of NC_088383.1, from coordinate 3,449,270 downwards.
TTGAATTTCTGAAGTCACCAGCACAGAGCCTCGGTGCCAGTGGTCATCAGCTGTGTTATCAGCTTTCAGGTATGAACTGCCATCACTTTATTGTTTTCTTACTTGGCATGCCTTTTTATCAATAGTTTTTGGGGTACAAGCGGTTTTGGTTACATGGATAAGTTCTTTAGTGGTGATTTCTGAGATTTTAGTGCACCTGTCACCCAAGCCGTATGCACTGTACCTGATGTGTAGTCTTTTATCCCTCACCCCCACAATCTTCCCCCCGCCGAGTCCCCAAAGTCCATTATATCATTCTTATGTCTTTGCATTCTTATAACTCAGTTCCCACTTATAAGGGAGAACATACGATGTTTGGTTTTCCATTCCTAAGTTACTTCACTTAGAATAGTGGAATGGCCTCCAGCTCCATCTGAGCTGCTGCAAAAGACATTTTATTCCATTTAATGGCTGAATAATATTCCACAGTGTATATATACCACATTTTCTGCATCCACTCATTGGTCGGTGGGCAATTAGGTTGGCTCCATATCTTTGCTATTGTGAATTGTGCTGCTATAAACATGCGTGTGTAAGTGTCTTTTTCATAGAATGACTTCTTTTTCTTTGGGTAGATACCCAGCAGTAGGATTGCTGGATAGAATGGTAGTTCTACTTTTAGTTCTTTAAGGAATCTCCATGATGTTTTCCATAGTAGTTGTATTGATTTACATCCCCACCAGCATGTAAAGGTTTCCTTCTTCACCACATCCATGGCAACATCTATTGTTTTTTTTTTTTTTTTTTTTTTGATATTTTAATCGTGGCCATTCTTGCAGGAGTAACGTGGTATCTCATTGTGGTTTTGATTTTCATTTTCCTGATGATTAGGGATGTTGAGCATTTTTTATATGTTTATTGGCTGTATATCTTCTTTTGAGAAATGTCTATTTGTGTCTTTTGCGCACTTTTTGGTGGAATTTTCTTTTTCTTGTTTGTTTGAGTTCCTTGTAGATTCTGGATGCTAGTCCTTTGTTGGATGCTTAGTTTGTGAATATTTTGTGGGTTTATTCTGCTGATGATGTCTTTTGCTGTGCAGAAGTTTGTTAGTTTAATTAGGTTTCATTTGTTTACTTTTGTTTTTGTCGTATTTGCTTTTGGGGTCTTAGTCATTAATTCTTTGCCTAAACCAATGTCCAGAAAAGCTTTTACAATGTTATTGTCTAGAATTTTGGTGGTTTCAGATCTTAGATTTAAGTCTTTGATAAATGTTGAGCTGATTTTGGTAATTTGAGAGATGGGGACCCAGTTTCATTCTTCTACGCATTTGCTGTCACTTCTGATATGCATCCAGCAATTTGAGTTGACACTGTACATTAGCCAGTAAGGTAAGTGTTTCTGTTTCTATTTATTCTAAAACTTCACATTGATGGTTAAGAAGGGAAGCAATAGGTCACATTTTAAGCTAAGAAGCCTTTTTTTCATATTTTTAAAGAATTAAATACCATGATCACTGTTAAAAACAATCACTTAGGTTTTAATTTATTTAAAATACTGATATGAATGTGCAATATCTCTTCACTGTTCTGTATCTGAACATAAGAGCAAAGCCTAGTAAACTTGACTTGTCTGTCCTAATGGGAAACATGACATTCTTTTAGGATCGACTATAACAGTCTGTAATTTAAATATTGTTAATGTAATACAATGGGCATGTACAGCCAACTAAAATCTGGCAGCAAGAAGGAAATCTCTCTCTCTCTCTCTCTGTGCTCCTTTATTGCAATTGTTTTTAATATTTAAAAGCCACCTTGAAGGAGAGATTCTCAAACAGTTTAGGTTCCGGAAACAAAACTCAGGATAAACGTGACATTTCTAAGAGAACTGGCTTGTCTTGAATGAACATCTCCAAAACAATTTCTGAGCCCTTCGCTTAATGTAATAACAGCAATGGATCTCACCCTGACTAATGCAGGCACCCCTCACTCTGCATCATGGAGGGGAGGCCTCCCGGAAAGGAGCGGTGGACATCAGGTTAAGCAGACAGTTCTCGGAGCACAGAAAGCACAGACCTTCCTTCTCTAGCTACCATGAGAAAGGAGCTCAAAGGGTATGTGAACCTGTCACTTCTTGTGCTAATCCTGAATCCTGTCATTTATGTCATAAATTAATATTTGAGATAGGTTTCCCCTTATTTTGTGTTTCACACTGTAATCAGATCGTGAACAATTGAACTAAAAGTCAGTGTTTATTTTTTTTAAATGAATTAAAGAAACCTTGGCCTATCATTTCTCAAATCTTCCAGGTTATATGGGTAATGTGTTGATCATTTGCCCTACAATCAAAAGCAAATACTTTCTTCTAGGAGAAACAAAGCATGAATATGATTGCATGTTTCAAATCTAAGATTAAAACAGCTTAAAAGTTTTAAGAATGGTATTTATTTGTGGCATTCTGTTGACATTTAAAAAAATAAATTTACAGCAGTTGATGTTGGGGGTGGCTAAATGCAGACTGTGATAATTATTGTCAGCTTACATGGCCTTTTTGATATTGTATTTCTAATGGGCATTGACAGATATCTTTGTATGCATGTTTTAGAGGTGAATAAATATTTAGTTCAATCTGATCACTGTGAGTTTTCTGATTTTGAGCCTTGTAAAATAAGGATTTATTTATACTAAATCCAATATTGTCCTTGGGAAGCAATATTTTACAAGCAAATAGATTACTGAATAGACTATGAGCTAGTACCTAGCTGACTATGATCGAGCCAGTTGGAAGACATTCGTCTCCAAATTCTGGCAATCCCATTCAGTTTACCATTTAAATTAATACATTGTACCAATGGTGGGACTAAGGGTCTATCTTAATGGAGGCATGCACAGGAGAATAAGGAGATGGCTTGGATTAATGTTTCTGTGTTTTCTTTTTTTTCCAAAACATACTTTCAAGATGAGCTCTGATTTTGCTCTGAAAGCCTGGTGGTCAGGAGCAAGGTGACAAAGTGCTGCAACTTCTGCGGAGGAAAAATAAGTCTTCCCTAGGAAAGCCTTGGCTTCCCTTAAATAAGGCAGAAGAATGGAGAGTGATCCGCAATGCTGGTTGTGGTATGGTGACCATTGTGTGGCATTCGTTCTCATAGGTAGATGAATTATTTTATTTGTTAAGTTGAATTTATTTGTGTTGTCTAGTCTAAATGAGTGAAAATGCTCAATGTTTCATTTTGCCCTGAGCTATACCAGTTCTTCCTTTAATTGGACCTTTGAGTATGACATCTGCTCTCCTATTAGGTTGGTGCAAAAGTAATTGCAGTCTTGCCATTATTTTTACACCAACCTGATGTCTACTCTCCAATCGTAAGTGCCAGTGCAGGGGTGCGCTGTGTGTATCCTCACTGGGATGAGTAAGCCCCCTGAGCAGCATCTTACGAGGAGGTCTCTTAGGATCCTTATATGAAATCCTCCCCTTTTTCCTTCTCCCTCTATTCTCTGCAGCCCCGGTCACTATCTGTTACACGAAGCATCTGTTTCCTGATTGTCTCCTCTCACCCCTACAGCCTGCACTGTCCAGTAGGGTTGGGATATTTGTTTTGTTTTGTTTTGTTTTCCACTGGTTTTTAATGAATACCTTGCACAGTGCCTGACACCTGACACGAATTCTATATGTATTTTTGGAATGAAGTTCATGAATAACTCAGCATAAAAAGCAGGAGTGGAGACACTGGTTCCCTGCAGAAGTCTTGCAGAATAGTGAGTCTCTTGACTATTTTTGAATTTCACAGACCACTAACATTTTCAACATTTTGGAGAATGACAGAGGTTCATAAATGTCAATTTGGCTAATAAGGATTTTAAAGCAAACAAACAAAGCTATTATCTGATATTACTATAATTTCATAAAAGAGTTTTAAAACTGGTGCCAGGAAATGCCCGTATTTCTGGAATCGGGTGGTGTGCTTGTGTGTGTGTGTGAGGTGCATACACAGTGTATCTGCTTAAGCAAAGGCAACATCTTACTTTTGAACACTATTATTCCATTATTCTGCATGTTGCTCTGAGGGTGTTTGTAGATGAGATTTACATACAAATCCCTGCACTTTGAGTGAAGCAAGTCTTCCTTCCTAATGTGGGCAGGCCTCATCCAAGCAGTTGAGGGCCAGAAGAGAACAAAGGCTGACCTCCCCTGACCTGCCAGGATTCTGTGGCAGGTGGCGCTTGGATTTGAACCTCAGTCTCCTCTGGGTCTGTGGCTTGCCATCCACCCCACAGGTTTTGGACCTGCTAAGTCCCCGGGATCTCCTAGGACAATTCCTTAATATCTGTGTCTCCATTCCTCCCTCTCTGTAGGCATCTTGTTCACCTGTCTCTCTGCAGAAGCCTGACTAGTGCATTGGCCTGGGCAGTACTTAACGGGTTGGGAGTGGGCGGGAATGATGTGCACTTTGAGTGTGGCCATGTGGTGATACAGTTGAAGCAGAGGGGAACTTACAATCCAGCTGTCCAGGGTTCAAGTGTCCACCCTGCTGTTCATTAGTTGGTTGACCATGGGCGGCTCACATAAGCAGCCTGGAGGTAGGCTATGTAAATTGGCACAGACCTTCCCACATCAGTGGGAAAAGATGACCGAATAGAAACACCATTGTTAGGGTGATGGGCGAAAAGCCTGCCTGGTTTTGTTCTTGGAAATCTGCTTCTCGAGAAATCAGGAGAGAGGACTGAAGTCATGATGGCATTGTTAGGTCGTGACCATGTCACAACCGTAAGCATTTATGGTCCCAAACACTCGTCTCGCAAATGTAACCTTACATGCGAGCGCTTCATAGACTGAACGCTAAATTACCTCATCTGAATTTGCCTGAAGTTACATAACTCTCACTGGATAAAGGTAAGTTTCATAATTCGTATCTAAGATATTTTTGAGAGTTTTTAAAATAAAAATCTTTTAAGACTGAGTGTGTTCGTCTGTTCTTGCGTTGCTACAAGGAAATACCTAAGACCGGGTGATTCATAAAGAAAAGAAGTTTAATTGGCTCGGGGCTCTGCAGGCTGTACAGGGAACGTGGTGCCAGCATCTGCTCAGCTTCTGGGGAGGCTCAGGGAGCTTTCAGTCATGGCAGAAGGTGAAGGGGGAGTCGGCTTCTCCTCTGGCAAGAGCAGGAACAAGAGAGGAAGAGCGGGGGAGGTGCCACACTCTTAAACAACCAGATCTCCCAGGAACTCAGAGTGAGAACTCACTTATTACTGTGAGGAGGGCACCAAGCCATTCATGAGGGATCTGCCCTCATGACCCAGACACCTCCTCCCAAGTTTCATCTCCAGCATTAGGAGTTGCATTTCAACGTGAGACTTGGAGGGGACAAACATCTGACCCATATCAATGAGTGCTTGAAATGTTACAATATATTCTTTTTTCTTTTTCTTTTCCTTTTTTTTTTTTTTTTTCCCGACAGGGTCTTGCTCTGTCACCCAGGCTGGAGTGTAGTGGTGTGAATATGGCTCATTGCAGCCTTGACCTCCTAGGCTTAAGCAATTCCTCCAACAAGTAGCTAAAACTACAGCCATGCACCACCATTCCCAGCTAATTTTTTATTTTTATTTTTGTAGAGATGGGATCTTGCTATGTGGTCCAGGCTGGTCTCAAGCTCCCAGCCTCAAGCAATTCTCCCTTCTTGACCTCCCAAAGTGCTGAGATTATAAGCATGAGCCACCACACCCAGCCTTAGATTATTGATGTATGTTAAGAAATTAGTATTATTAACATAAAAAACCAAGCAACCTGATTAAAAATGAGCAAAAGATCTGAGTAGACATTTCTCCAAGGAAGATACACCAATGGCCAACAAGCACATGCTCAACATCACTAATCATTAAGAAAACACAAATCAAAATCACAGTAAGATACCTCTCCGCACCCATCAGGATGGCTACTCTAAAAGCAAATGGAAACACACTCCAGGAAATACCAAGTGTTGGAACCCTCGAATGTTGCCAGTGAGGATGTAAAATGGTGCGGCCACTGTGGAAAACACTATGGTGGCCTGTCAAGAAAGTACACAGTCCAACCATGTGGTCCAGCAGTTCTTCTAGACATATACACCAAAAGGGTAAAATCAGGGCCTCAAACAGGTATCTGTATATCCATGTTCACATCAGCATTATTCACAGTAGCTAAAACATAGAAACAACCCGAGTGTCTGTTGAAGGATGAATGGTTCTATGCAACATGTACACACGACGGAATATTATTCAGCATTGAAAAGAAGGAAACTCTGGGCCAGGTGCGGTGGCTTATGCCTGTAATCCCAGCACTTTGGGAGGCTGAGGTGGGCGGATCATGAGGTCAGGAGATCGAGACCATCCCAGCTAACATGGTGAAACCCTGTCTCTACTAAAAATACAAAAAACTAGCCAGGCATGGTGGCGGGCGCCTGTAGTCCCAGCTACTCGGGAGGTTGAGGCAGGAGAATGGGGTGAACCCGGGAGGCGGAGCTTGCAGTGAGCCGAGATCATGCTACTGCACTCCAGCCTGGGCGACAGAGCAAGACTCCGTCTCAAAAAAACAAAAAAGAAAAAAAAAAGAAGGAAACTCTGACTCATGTCATGACATGGATGAACCCTGGGGGCGGTGTGCTAAATAAAATAAACCACACACAAAATCGCACTCTGTGAGTCCACTTATATGAGGTATCCAGAGTGGCCAAAATCATAGAGACAGAAAGTAGAATGGTGGCTGCCAGGGGCCAGTGGGAGGAGGAATGGGGAGAGAGTTAGTGTTTAATGGGCAGAGAATTTCAGTTTTGCAAGATGAAAAGAGTTACGGAGATAGATGGTAGTGGCTACAGAACAGAGTGAATGCACCTATTGCCATAGTAACAAACACTTAAATATGGTTAAAACGGGAAATTTTATGTTATGTATATGTTACCACTATAAAAAAGAAATTAGCATTGTTTCTTTCCATCTTAGCTTTCTTGTCTTTGGTAATTTTTTTTTTTTTTAGGTTATGTCAACTTTATACTTTTGATTCCGGAAAACAAGTATCATTTTTACATAAATTGACTGCACAGTACAATTTCCTAATTTGGTAGATAATCATCTCTGCTAATATTACAAATATTTATCTGGGACATTATCCTGGAAGTTTCAAAATCACAGATTGAAGTTGGGTTCATAGCCACTGAAAGATAATTGGCTTGTTTGGGCAAAGTTTGAGGAAGGAGAAGTTTAGCATGTTAGCACTCTATGGAATTAGGGGCTTGAACAGTGAATTTTAGGCTCTGTATGAACCCCAAATGTCCCAAAATGGTGAGATGCATGAGGGTTCTCTGATTTAATCTCATACGCCAAGTGATGGCCTCTGGTACTTCAAAATTAATATTTGGCAAATAAATAATTGACTCTCCTCACAAAGTCACTTCTAGGTGGATTAATCATGAAGACATATTCAATTTATTCTTCAAAAGATTGGCTGAACTCATGCGAAGCCTGGTTCTGTGCTGCACACCGGCGTTACAAAGGCAATTAACGCACACTTGGACTCTAAGTTAGTTTGACACACGGTGTAGACAGACTCAGGACAGAAACTCTTCCTCTTGTTTTCAGAGAGCAGCCAAGATTCAGATAGGGTCTCTCGTAGAAGGCACAGGCACGGAAGGGCTAGAATCGTTCTGCAACTTGCATCCCTTTGGTCTCCTTTCTGGTGGCTTTAGCTAAAAGATCTTTGTGTCCTTAGCTGTAAATCAGCTCCAGGAAGCTGAGTCTTGTTTAAAGAACAGCATTGTGAACCGCTATTCTCTAAGAGTTATATGTAATTTAAAGTAAATTTACATGGAAGCGGAAATGTCACTGTTTGAATTAAGAGATAGGCATTTAAAAGAAAGTCAAGTTGAAATCATGGCTTAACAAATGGTTGATATATAGTCACTGACAAGCCATTGTGGCCATTACTGTGAACTCCAATCCGAGTCAACAATGAAAGATGACTTCTTTTTGAAAACTTACATAAGGACACTTTTAACTCTAATGAGTTCATGAATTTCTTTGACATTCTAACCTGTTGGCACCCTTCTAGACTCAGAAGGGTTTCTCTGTCAATGAGAATCCTCAACTGGGAGAAGAAAAAGTGCAGCTTCTCTGTCTTAAGAAGAAATAAATGACATATGTAAGTGATGTCCAATCTACTGGGTTTCAGGAGCTCTGTTGTCAAAAGTTCAGTTCTTGCCTCATGGAGACGATGAAGGTAGAACTTTCTCTTCTGCAGTCCTTTCAACTGTGGGTAATGAGCTGTTTGGCATTTAGTGTGTTTCAGGTGTGGGTGATGCCACACAAAGCTGATAGCTTCTGGGTCTGCTTTGACTGGATCAGGAGCACCTGCAGCAGGTATTGTTGGCTGCATGTCTACAAGCCATCTCCCTGCAACTCCTTTCTTTCTATTGGTACCATTGTTTTGTGCCAATATGGGGAGGGGGACAATGCATTCAAAATAATGCATCTCCAGTCCCAGAGAGTGAGCTATGACTAGTCAATGACAGTTCTACTAATTTTGTTCCCCTTTGCCACTTTTTGTCTTTGAGAAGGGCAAACGACCTGATTCTGGCCAGAGGTCCCTGAGGGAAGTCTTACAGGAAAGGCCTTCTCCATGAAAAAGAAGAAAATTTGGGAACTCTTGGCCTCTTTTCCTGCCTTGGAGATATTGTTTGAGGGTGTGATGTCTGGAGCTATGGCTATTACTTTGTGACCATGAGGCAAAAGCCAAGAGCATCTAAGAACATTGATAGCATTCAGCTGCTACTTCAGCTGCCCACCTTGGCTATGAACATTTTGTTATATGAAACAGTTAGGTTCCCTTAGTGTTTAAGCCACATTAAATCAGGCATTTTGTTACTTACAACACAACAAAAGCAAATGTTACCTACTTGGCGTAGTACCTAAATGATTACCATTTAATAAATAAACAAATCTCAGGTTTAACTTGACCAGAAAAACCAAGAGCATAAGATTTGGAATAAGTAAAGAATAGCCTCAATACTGTTAGTGTGTTTACAGCACCCACACAACTCTTTCCAAAGAGCAACATGCAGTCAATTACCCAGATACGTTGTGTACAAGATGCGGAATGATAGATGAGGATGTAGATTAGTTCAATCACTGTGGAAGACAGCATGGCCATTCTTGAAAGACCCAGAATCAGAAATACCATTTGACCCAGCAATCCCATTACTGGGTATATACCCAAAGGAATGTAAATCATTCTGTTGTAAAGATACATGCACACATATGTTTACTGAAGCACTATTCGCAATAGCAAAGACATGGAATCAACCCAAATGCCCACTAATGATAGACTGGATAAAGAAAATGTGGTATATGTACATCATGGAATATTATGCAGCCATTAAAAGAAGCAAGATCATGTTCTTTTCAGGGACATGGATGAAGCTGGAAGCCATTATCCTCAGCAAACTAACACAGGAACAGAAAACCAAACACCGCATCTTCTCACTTATAAGTGGGAGCTGAAAGTGAGAACACATGGACACAGGGAGGGGGACAACACACACTGGGACCTGTCAGGAGGTGGGGTAGTGGGAGGGAGAGCATCAGGATAAATAGCTAATGCATGTGGGCTTAATACCTAGAGGATGGGTTGATAGGTGTGGCAAACCACCATGGCACACATTTACCTATGTTACAAACCTGCACTTCCTGCACATGTATCCCAGAGCTTAAAATAAAATTCTATGCCATTTTACTGAACAACAAAACAAAACAAAAACAAACAAATAAAAGATGCAGAACAAGAACAATGATTTCATGTCATCATCATCATTCTCACAATTTGGAATTCCTTTTTTTATTTTTATTTTTGAGACTAAGTTCTACTCTGTCACCCAAACTGGAGTGCAGTGGCATGATCTTGGCTCACTGCAACCTCCACCTCCCAGGTTCAATCAATTCTTGTGCCTCAACCTCCTGAGTAGCTGGGATTACAGGCCTGCACTGCTACCCTTGGCTAATTTTTGTATTTTCAATGGAGAAGGGGTTTTGCCATGTTGGCCAGGCTGGTCTCGAACTCCTGACATCAGGTGATCTGCCCGTCTTGGCCTCCCAGAGTGCTGGAATTCCTGCTCCCACTTTCTAGGCTTAGAATTAATGCCTGCTCCTCCACTTCTTGCTTTTGAAAGCCATACCCCTTGTTAACATTAGTCAACAATGGAGTAAGCGAGGAGTGCTGTGGTTCACGATTGATGAATCAGAGCTTTCCATCACAGTGGTTCCATCTTCAGCTCCTCTTTTTGCTTGAGAATCTGCCACGTGCTTCAAACTGTGCCCTGCTCTTGAGACCTGGTCTCCACCTCAAGGAATCTGGAATTGCTGGAGAGATCAGAAAAAGACACACAAAGCTGCAGGAAAAACACCAGGGCGTGGTGCTGACATCCTGAGCTGTGGGGCACAAGCCTGTAGGGACTTGGTAGTGAAGGTGGGCGGCAGAAGAGTGTGAATAGGAGGAGGATCTATGAAGTGGATTTCCACGTGGGTTAGGATTGGGAGGAGAGCGTGGGGCAGGCAGTAGATCTGAGTCTGTGAGCTCCAGCTGGCAAGGGTGATGGGAGGAGAGGTCAGGAAGAGACACTGGATTACAGGAAACTGCATATGAACTAATTAAAAAACCAGGTTTATAAGAATACATGTTAATGGTTATGATAGTTACTAAAGTAAGCTGCATTTTTGCATAGCGTAGACAGCACGATCTCCTGTTCTCAAAGGTGCACTGCTTTGGACAAATCTTTTACTTCCGTTAGTTTGGATTTCGTGTAGGAAACAGCCCTGTCTTCAGGACACGAAGTCACTGTTTCTATCTAGTGGGTTGGACCAAATATCTAGTAATTTTTGCTGAAGATCTTTGGAATGTTCTGTGCTTTCATGGTTTCACGTAGCAGTGGACTTCTTTGCCATAAGTGGCAGCTCCCGGAAATGCCTCCGAAATGTATTCCTGTAAATTTACAGAATCAAAGCTGGCTATGGCATGCTACTTTTATATTAGATTGTTGGCAATGATGGCCTGTTTGGGGCAATAGTGAAGGAATAAGATTTTAACGTTTGACTTTAAAGAATTAATGATAAATTGGCTTAACCACTTTGCTATTTCTTCTTTTCATCTAAGTAACCGTGAATAAAGGTTCTATACAAAATTCATAAGCTTTGTTTATATTCTATTATGAATTACCTGCTAATTCAATTGAAAAAAAAAGTGTTATTGATTGCTTGAATTTCACACCTTCTAAGCAAATCTTTCTGTCATGTTGAAGAGAACCATAGACTCATTTTTCACTTAAAAAGCATTTCAGACATTCAGCACTCCCCCTAACTGGCCACCAATCTTCTTATGCCTCATTTTCCTCCATGTAGACTGGAGATAATCATGGCTCCTGTGACTTTTACAGATGTGTCTTCCCTGGCTCGGGTTCCCCCTGAGAGCACTAAGGCAGGTGAAGAATCTGTCCTTCCTCCTGGAGGCTGGGGAGGTGGGCAGGAGCTGTCATGGGGGTTAGAGCGAGAGGTTGGAGATGGAGGAAGAAGGGAAGAGAGGGACAGAGTGCACGGCGACGGGTCCAAGCCGCAGAGTCTGGCGGGAAAGAACGATCACTGGCGTACAGGCCGAGGGGGTAGAGCAGCATTGGAAGAGGTGCGTTGAGAGCACTCGACTGCTGTCCCCTCGGCTTCACACTGAGGCATGGAGGAGGGAAACCAACAATCAGGGGCTTGCTCGGAGCAAGAGACAGAAAGCAAGCATTCACCAGTGGACCGGGATCACTTCATCAGCGAGACGTCTGAACCCTCCCATCTCTATTTCCAGACCTATTACTCCACCCCGTAGGCAGCCACAGTTGTGCGTAATCTGTTTCTCCAATGCACCCTCCAGAACTCTCTTACTTTGAATTCTCTTGGAGAAAGACCCTGAGACAAGGATTTAGGTTCAAGTCACCTCTTTGGGAGGTGATCCTGGGACACGCTGGAAGGGAAGAGGAAAAACGAGAAAAGACCAGGGATGCGGATGTGCCGGTGAGTCACCTGCTTCCAAGAGGAGCAGCTGCGGGAGTCCCACTGGGGCCTCTGGGGAGCGGCGTGAACACACCTCAGAGACAGCGACGGGGTGAAGGAGGCGGGCACTGCTCCCCAACTCCATTATTAAGGCCTCAGGAAGGGATGAGAACAGAAGAGGGCTGCAGATACCCAGCGCTAGCCGGCTTTGCTGTGCAGAAGTGAGCGCTGTGGGGCAGTGGGCGGCACCGGCAGAGTTCGCTGTAGTCCAGCCTGGCTCTGCTGAGACCCTTCACGCTCTGGCTGGCTGTGTCCTGTCCCTGCTTGTCAAGGTGGAGGCTTGTCATAGCTTCTGGGCTCAGAGATCATGGAAAGGCTGGCAGGACATGCCGCACTCCCCAAACACCCATCTGTGGTCCCTCTCCCCAAGCCATGGGCCTCGGCCTCTCTGCGGGGTATAACAGGTCTTCATCCTGGAAGGGTCTGAGCCCCTGGTCACCATTTCACTGTGAGCCCTGGTGTCCACTCCTGCCGTTGTCCACTCATGGAAATCACCAGGCAGGGCAGCCCTCTGAGGCACCTAGTGAGCTCCCTGAATGTGAGGCAAGCCTTTCCCTGGCTCTGTGATGCAGCAGCAGCCCTATGTCCTCCAGATAATCGGGGTTATTACCCCTGCCTGTTCCGTTTCTTTTTCTGTGCCTTGTTGTCAATTGGCACGAGGAATCCAGAGTTACTAGGCAGCGCCCATAACTTTAGATTCAGAAAACCCCTTTCTGGTTTCCTGGTGAGAATTTCTCCTGCCCCACCCCTGAAGAAAGGACCTAAATAAAGCAGACCCAAAAGTCCTCATTCTAGTGAGGAACGTGGCTGTCTATCTGACAGTCTTCTCAGGCACAGCAGAATTACCCTCCCAGATGGTGGTGGAGGGATTGCTGCTGCTGGCTAAGACTCAGCAGAATTTAGGGAATCAACATCTCCCCTTCATCAGCATCTTCCTGAATGTCCCCATTCTAATTTTCCAATTCCCATGCCTTCCCAGTCAACGCCTTCACTTTAACAGCAGATGTCCTGTGAGGTTTGGAATTCCATTTGTGTTATCTTTCAGCCACTCATGTGATGAGACTCTGGGTTTGATTGTCAGCAATCTCAGCTCTGAGGCAACAGGAGATAAGAGTTTCTTTCATGGCAGGCAAAGAAAGCTTCAGGTCACTTAAGCTGGAAATTTGAAGTCCAGAACTCATGGTTTTCTTTCCTACTTCATCCAGCACAGATTGGAACAACCAGGCAATGTCATTCCACTTATTAGTTTGACAGAAATGTTCTATAGTATCAAATATAGGGTCACCCAGAGAACCTGACCTGATACATATATCAGAGTCTCATTTCGTGAGTGATTGAATGATAACAGAAATGGAATTTTCAACCTCTGGGTGTCTGCTGTTAAAGTGAAGGCATTGATTGGGAAGGAAAAGGGTCCTAAAAATTGGAGTGGGATTACATGAGAAGATACTGATGATGCTGGGGATATTTAACAACTAAATTGAATTGATAGACAGATAGATGATAGATAAATAGATAGAGAGACAGAGAGAGAGATAGATTTCTTGTGAGGAATTAGCTCATGCTATTGTGAGGGCTGGGAAGCCTGAAGTCTGAAATTTGTAGGACAGGGTGACAGGCTGGTGACTCGGGCAGAATTTCTATGTTATGAAGTTAAGGCAGAATTCTTTCTTTTCTAGGAATCTTCCATTTTTACTCTTAAGGCTCTTACGTAAAGTTGACTGATTATAGGTGTTAATTACATCTACAAAATACTGTCACAGCAACATCTAGATCAATATTTGACTCAAAAACTGAACATCATAGTTTAACCAGGTTGATACCTGAAATTTAACCATCCCATCCACCTTCATCCACTGTGATGCACACCAGGGTCAGTACTTGCCCCACTGGGTAAGCCTTGATCTTAACTATTGCTGCAGCAGTAACCAAGGCAGGAGGGCAAATCACCCCATGGTAAGAATCACCTTGGAGGCTTTAGGGGAGGTCTTTGCATGAGTCCTGGGAAGGGAGGCTTCTCTCCTCTAGAAACGTGGGGCCATGTCTGCAGGCCCTGGGGGTTCAGGGAAGTCTGGTACTGGAGGTTCGCAACTTCATGACCCTTAACATCCCTACACAAGGTTGTAAGGTTCTACTCCTTCCCTTTCAGGGTGCTGGTTTCAGCATGGGAATCTTGCCATAGCTGTGAATTCAGTACTTCAAACACTCTTACAATCAGACCCCAGGCCTGGTGTTCAGAAAAGCCAGCCCTTGGGATAAGGCCAGTGGTCTCTAGACCACTAGACCATTTCTAGAAATTTCTTCTAGAAATTTCCAGAAGGAGTTCTTGCTATTTTTGTTTGTTCATTTTTTCAGACAGAGTCTCACTCTGTCACCAGACTGGAGTGTAGTGGTGCGATCTTGGCTCACTGCAACCTCCGATTCCCTGGTTCAAGTGATTCTGCCTCACCTTCATGAGTAGCTGGGATTATAGGCACGTGCCACCACACCCAGCTAATTTTTGTATTTTTAGTAGAGGCGGGGTTTTACCATGTTGGCCAGGATGGTCTTGATCTCCTGACCTCATGATCTGCCTGCCTCGGTGTCCCAAGGTGCTGGGATTACAGGCATGAGCCACTGTGACCGGCCCACCTTCTTGCTTTCATACCACCCTCAGTTCACAGTTGACTGACCTGAGGGTGCCGTTTTCTCCCTTCAGTGCTTTGAGCATGATGACTCCATCAGTGAGCTCCAGGAGCATTGTTACCCAGGTCCTCACACCTGTCAAGCTGCAGGGGTCATGCTTAAGTTGGTGCATGCCTTCCTCCTGCTTCTACTCCCAGCCCACTCTGGGTAAGAGTCGTAAGAATGGCCAGGCTACAGGGGCGGATTTATCCCCATCTCTCCTTCCTCCAGAAATGAATTCCTGTTGCTATCTGTCAGGTGGGTGACCAAATCCGGTAACCCAGCTCTGGAGATCTGCTTTCTGGGACCAGAGCTGGTACAAATGGTCTTCAGTGGGTTTCCTCTTGAGATTTTGTTTTGTTCTGTTTCCAAACAGAGTCTCACTCTGCTACCCAGGCTGTAGTGCAGTGGTACCATCTCAGCTCACTGCAGCCTCCACCTTCCTGGCTCAAGTGATTCTCCTGCCTCAGCCTCCCGAGTAGCTAGGATTACAGGCACATGCCACCGTGCCCAGCTAATTTTTGTAATTTTAGTAGAGATGCAGTTTCACCATGTTGGCCAGGCTGGTCTCGAACTCCTGGCCTCAAGTGATCTGCCTGCCTTGGCCTCCCAAAGTGCTGGGATTACAGGCGTGAGCCACTGCGTCCAGCCTACTCTCAAGTGTTTTAAAGTTAATTCATATTACTATGGCAGTGGGGATGAACACACATAGAATTTCCAATGTGTGGCAATTGGGAATGGCAAGAGTCCCACGCTGGAACCAGGGCCCCGAGAGGGAAGGGGTAGAACCTTACAACCTTGGATGGAGATGTTAAGGTACATGAAGTTGAGAACCTCCAATGCCAGACTTCCCTGAACCCTGCTGAGACTTCTTTCGGATTACTCTGTGATAGATTCTTGTATGCTCATACCAAATTTCATTTTTCTTTATTTTATTGAGGGATATTTAAGTTGTTTCCACTTTTTTATTGTCATGAAAAAAATGCTTCAGGAATAATCTTACATGTATCTCCTTTTGTATCTGTATAAATTTTGTCCGTCATGTTTATTGGAACTGAATTGCTGGGTCAATGGATACGTAGAGAGACAATTTTCTTAAATATTGCCAGAGTAAACCACATCACTCTTGAATGGGAACAAATCTCATGTGTTATTACTTTTATACTATAAGACACTAGCATTTCCAACATACATATATATTTTGGTAGATTGCACAGCCATGAAAGAAACGATTTAATCCAGACCCCTCCTGTTCTCAATTCTTCCTAAAGTCTCTTAGTGATTTTCTCAGGGAAACACCGTAAATTTGTACTTACGGAGAATGTTGGAATGTTCGTCTTGGTGTGGTATTGTGTACGTGGGTGTGGAACATGTATGGGTTATGAGACAAAACTAAGCAAGATGTGTGTAAGCTGCAAATTGTCATTAAGAAAATGAAACATTATTTCTAAGGAGGAAAATAAAACTCAGGAAAAAGGAGCCATTCAGTTCTCAGAGAGCCAGGAGAATTGGAAATGAAAGCCGGGAACCAAAGGAACAAAAGAGAAATTGCCACGTCGCCGGCTCTGACTTGCAGAAGCAGAATGTTCCGTGGAGAGTACGGTAATGGGAATGAAGGATGAGAAGCCGGCAAATACAATTTCACTTTATTTTAATGTGCTCTGCACCTACAAGTGAATGTTCTATTTGTAAGGCAAAGACTTGCATGACCCCTGGGAAGCCATCTAAGCCTCTCTGTCCCTCAATTCCTCCACTTGCCACATTTAGAAAATTGCCTTGGCTCCTAGACGCGGGGTAGGCGCGGGTCCCTCTATTTTTCTAAATGTGGTTCGCAGACTCCAATGCTTCTTGAGCCGACGGCTGTGTTCTTGGTGCAGTGAACACAGACTCTACCATTGTAATCACATTAGCAATGAGTTAGGTCTGACTTTACTGCCACGCATAATTATGACTGGGCCTAGAAGTCAGGCACAGTGGTCACGGGCAGTTCACAACAATGACTTAAACCAGAGTGCTCTCACCATCAAAGCTACATGCCAGTTTGTCACTCTTCAATCTTTTGGTTTTCTGCAAGCTTTCGCTTGAACGGTCACCCAACCGTACCCCAAATAATTTGTTACTCTTTTATTAAAAAGGTAAATGTCTAGTACCTGTCTCTTACCGACTATGGTATCCGCTCTTTAATCCTCACGCCCTTGTGATCTGAGGCCGAGCTGTGGAACTGAACTCGTCTTCTGTGAGGACGACTGTCCTACTGTGTCAGGGCGACGGTGAGGGTTTGTGGAGGCCTCCAGCCAGGAGCTCGAAGCCTGACTCGAGGGCAATCCCGCAGTTAGAACGTGCAGTCTGGGGATGGCCACTGGGGAAAATGGGGGGTACAGGAGCAAACTGAACAGAGCTGAGGTTGGGCACAGAGGAGCTGGCCCAGATGTCACAGATATGACAGTCGTGTTGTAAATTACACCTGCAGGAATCCATTAGCATCAAGGAATGGTGTCTGGTCTTCACTGGTTGGAAGAAACACACATTCCATAGCTGTAGCCTGAGTTCTTCTTCCCCTGGGAAAATTGGAACGTTTCCAGGCAAGAAAGGGAAAGGATTGACTACGCTGACTCGTAACACAAACAAGAACCTTTCTGCTCAAGACCGAGCGCTGCTGCTGTCCTGACTTCGGGAGGAAGAGAGGCAGTGCCCACCTGGGTGTGGAGCTCACCTACGGAATATGGTCAGAGCACAGCTGTGGAAAGGAATGCGGGGCTGACAGGTCACAGCTAGGCAGGTTGCATGTTTCTAGGGGATATGTAAAGGAATCTGAGAATTTTGCATAGGTTACCAAGACCCTGCCATAGTTTCTAAAAATCATTTTGTTGTAACATAAAACAAAGGTGCAGAAAAACACACAAAATGAATGTGTGGTCTAATGAGCTATTGTAGGGAAAGGGGCCTGATGTGGTGAAATGGAACTTGGCCACGTGTCTGAGAAGCCCACCCAGTTGCTGGGTCCCCTTTATCCTACTCCAGTTCCTTCCTTCTCCTATTAGTGGCCATTAGGCTGACTTAAAATAATCACTTTGTGTGTTTTAAAAATAATGATGTCACCTAAACGTGAACCTTGAGACACTATTGCTTGGACTTGCCTCCCCCCGTCTTTTTTTTTAAAGTTTTGAGATAGTTTCAAGTGTCTTACGATCCACAGCTTCCCCTCCCTCCCTTTGTTTTCTTTATGAGTTATTTGCTGAAGCACTGGGGCTGTTTGACCCAGAGTCTCTTGGCGTCTGGATTTTGGCGATTTCAGGCTCAGGATGCAGCCACTTTGCTGCCCGCTGTGTATTTTACAGAGTGGCAGATGCGTCTGGAAACTGGGCTGGACTCAGGTTCCACGATGTTGGCAAGGCTGCAGGCATCCCTGTGTCTTCCATCGGAGGTTGCAAAGCACCTAACTGCCTGTCCTTTCATGATGTTAGCAGCAGCCAATGCGCAATTCCTAGTCCGGCATCAACTAATTCATTGCGGGGGCAGGAACTTTAAAATATTATGATACTCTAATTTGATCATTTCCTTTTTCTTTATTAATCAGAATAATTTAATAAGGAGGTAGTTTCTACTATTTGATGAGCCACCGGGTACCCTTGGTATTGTAAATACTTGATCTGTTGCCTGTATGAACTAGTTCTCAGCATAGTAAATTAGTTCTCTATCATCCTCTAAAGATGGCCAATTGATTTTTATTTAATGTGGTTATCAACTCATAGAGTTAGACACATTGATGGATTTCAATATTTCGAATTATTTTCTCTTCTGATGCTAAAATTGTCTTATCTCTGTCCAGTGGGAGCCTCTTCATGTTGGCTTTTGAGTCATTCCGGTTTAATCCTTGTCGTCTTGATAAGTTCCTCACCATCATGAATGACAAAGTATGTAGGCTCACGTGGTCCATGCCCTGTGCTTGACCTGATGTTGGCCATTTCTCCAGAGCCCTCGGTTCTCACTACAGGGGTGTTGTTTTATTTGACCTGTTCTTTATTACACTGTATCTCCTCTCACTGACAGCAAGATGTGGGAATGCTGAAATGTTGACCCGACCCCACACTGCATGCACAAGTCTCAGAATGACAATACGAAGACAAGCAGCAACAGAATGACTGAGCACAGGGCAGCACTTTGCTTCTTCCTTGGTGACATTCATCACCTCACAATGGTCTTGTCTACTGTTTATCTTCCTTGTTGGATGTAAATTCATTGGGCCTATGATATAAATTCACTGAGTGCCTATGATGTCATAGTGCCTTGCTCATAGCTGAAACTTACCTCCTTTATATTGAGGTTGGCTGAAAAGAACAGAAAACTCAATAAGTCAGGGTTGAAGTTGACCTGGCCTCCTTCTCTCTACTTTCCCCACTATATTGGGCTCCATGCCCATGGTCACCTCATGGCCCCAAAATGATTGCCCAGATCCAGCTACCACATCTGCATTCTTGCTAACAAGAAGGAGAAAAGGCCAACAAGAAGAGGAAAAGTTTGAAAATGGGGCAAGGGGTGTGTACAAGGTTCCCTTTAAGGAAGGCTCTGGGAAACTTCCACTTTAGCTTATGTCCCTCTGGCCTGAACCTAATTTAATTCCACACTAGCCTGCAGGAGATGCGGCAAATGTAGTGTTTATTTTGGGCAACCAGGTGTCCAGCTAAAAACCATGGGTGTTTTTGGTAAGGAAGAAGGGAAATCGTCATATTTGAAAATGACTGGTGGCCACTGCCACAGAACATACAATATTTATTGAATAACCTAGTAAACATCAGTAGGAACATAAGGTTGGATGGTAGTTCAGCAAGGGAGGGCTGGAGGGTCCAGCTCAGGTCCAAGTCTCTCTCTCACTCCTGTGGTGATGATTGCAGCTGGAGGTAGAGGAGGGTTCCCAGAGAGAGGATCCTGATAAAAGAATGAAGTAAAGGACAAACTTAAGGTAATGCTTCATGACTAATGGGAAGGAGGCCAAAATAATCAATGATGAAAAGGAGGAGAAAACTTAAGGTATGGAACTTCGAGAGCATGGCTGATGGTATGACATCCTTTCTGCAATGAGCGCCACCCGCTCTACTGTGAAAACACCTGACCCGTCTTTCTCCTGCTCTGACCTCTGCGTCTCCTCTGCAGTCCAGCCTCTATCTCTATACCCGCAGCCCTCGTCAGGTCTTCAGTTGTCGTCTGGGGTCGCTGCTGATCTGATCACCACTGAGGGCCTCACTGGGCTTTGCTCCCACCTGCTTCTGTCTCAGGGTCTGGTTCTGAAGTTTCTGCTGCACCAGAATCACCTGGGGCTTGCTCAAACACGGACCATGGGAGCTCCACCCTAGGGCATCCCTGTCAGTGGGTGTGGGACGAGCCCAAAATATGCATCTTTGCAAATTTGCATCCCTGGTCCTTGGATGACTCATTGGGAATCACTGCTGTCCTAAAGTGGTGGGGGGGTTTTGTTTATTTTTAAAAACATATTGTTACTTTGTTTACAATTCTACACTCCCATCTTGGGCTGCAGCTCTGGTATGTGTCTTAGTCTGTTGGTGCTGCTAAAACAAAATGCCATGGACTGAGCGGCTGATAAGGAACAGACACTGATTGCTCACAGTTCTGAAGGCTGGTGTTCAAGATCGAGGTGCCAGCAGATTTGGTGTCTGGTGAGGACCCGCCTCCTGGTTCACAGATGGCATCTTCTCGCTGCAGCCTCACATGGTAGAAGGGGTGAAGGGCATCTCTCTGGGACTTTTCTTATATGAGCACTAATCCCATTCATGAGGGCACCACCCTTATGACTTGATTAATCACCTTCCACAGGCCCCATCTCCCAATATCATCACCTTGGGGGATAGGACACATTTCGGGGAGACACAGACATGGAGACCACAGCAGTTCGCAAGCTCCCAACTCAACAGGATATTTAAGAATGAAGAGTTCGAGGCCGGCCTGGCCAACATGGTGAAACTCCGTCTCTACCAAAAATACCAAAAATTAGCCAGGTGTGGTAGTGCCCACCTGTAATCTCAGCTACTTGGGAGGCTGAGGCAGAAGAATTACTTGAATCAGGGAGGCGGAGGTTGCAGTGAGCTGAGATCACACCACGGCACTCCAGCCTGGGAGACGAAGTGAGACTCCTTCTCGGGGAAAAAAAAAAAAGCAGGCACCAGAAACCTCAATGAATTGTTCCTATCAGATATTTTCCCCTTCAACCTGACATTGGATCACCTCTGTTGCATGAGGGGCCACATACATCAGACAGACAATGAAAGTCGGGTGCAGTTGAAAGAATGTGTGGAGACTGTGTACTCTGAAGACAAAGTACACATGTAATACTTAGCTCTCTGAATTGTGCAAA
The DNA here is from genome assembly GCF_037993035.2 of Macaca fascicularis. Lineage (NCBI taxonomy): Eukaryota > Metazoa > Chordata > Mammalia > Primates > Cercopithecidae > Macaca > Macaca fascicularis. The sequence goes on along the minus strand of NC_088383.1, from coordinate 3,428,156 downwards.
TGTTTCTAAGTCATCAGATCATTGTCAAGCATGCTCTGTCTGCAGTGGTCTGGCTTCCAAATAGCTACGGATGCTTAAGCACAAAGTTGCTTCTAATCTGAAAATATTGCTCACATGTTCACCATACTTATCACTAGATCTGATAAACTAAAATAAAACAGCAGCCATTCCACTGCACCGTGGAAACATCCTTGGCTGTCCTGTCTCCTCTTTGTGTGCATGCTTTTCCTATTGTGGGGTTGTGCATTCAGGTGGTCAAACAGCCCTGCAATGACAGCCTGGGCTTGAATTCAGGCACTGCCTCCTGCTGCACCAGCTCCGTGGTACAGGGCATGACTCAGCCTGCTGGTAACGTGGGAACCAAGGAGCATCCCCCCTCACACAGAGCTGTTGCAAGCATTACCTGAAGTAACAGCTGTAACGGCTCAGACAGCACCTGACCTACGGCAAATGCCAGCTCACGCACAGCGAGCTACATGCTGATTCAACATGCATGAAACACACGTGTTAAGTGAGGTTCGTGGTTATAAACTGATTGATATAATCTATGTCACTTTTTAAAAGCCTTGCAACAATGCAAACCCTGGCCTTGAATCATTGATGGCTGATACTTTTAAAAAGAGAATAATGACGCACCAATCATTTTAAGTTGCTTGAGAAGCAGAAGCCACAGAGCAGGTAGAACGATGTGCTGTATTGGGTTTCTTCTTGTGTGAAGAGTCGTTTCAGAAACTACAACTCGGCTTTTCAGGCTGTATTTCACCCTGAGTGTCTCTTCGTGCAAACTTGCATGAGCTTCAGAGGCCACCAGGGGGAGACATGACGCTGTGGAACTGTGACAGGTGAGTTCTTGTGATCATCCTGGGTCCTTAGCAGGGTGATTGCTGGCCAGTCTCAGCCGCTGACCTCAAGCTGTGCTCAGCATGAAGGGCTAAGAAAGAAAATTCAAAGGACTGATAGAGAAAATAGGCAGGTTTCTGAGAAGCTTACAGTGTATCTCGAGGCTGACATAAAACGGAAAGGTGAATTTTGTTGGACAAACTGAATCGATTGTATTGTCTGTTAGTGAGCCTTGAACACAACCTTTCGTCTCCCAAGGAAGCGCGGGACAAAAACCAAAGGGTTGTAATTTGAATGCAAAGCTTTTTAAGCCAATGGCTATTGGTTTATTGCTGCTTGTGTTTAACAGGGCTGCAGAAAGAGACTGGTAGCTACAGGAGCTTTCTGCCTGGCAAACAGATACTTCCTGTTGCATAGGAATTACCCATGGGGATGCATAGTCCTCTTTCCTGCATGAGAATACGTGGTTCTCCTCCTTGCATGGAAATTTAAGCATGCAAGTCTTTCCAATCACTCTGGCCAAGCTGGTCTGAGGCACACGATTTCTTTTCTATGAACTGCACGATTCACCTTCCCTTCTCTTCTACCCTGTACTGACTGACTGACCCGTGTTCTCTGAACACGTTTGGCTACTTTACAGCTCTTCATGCTGTTTCCATGGTAGAGAGGTATGAAGTTTAGAGTCACTGGATTATTTGACAGCCACGTATGATTGTACAATGTGCCAGGAGGTATTCAGAGCGTGTAACACACATGGACTCACTCAACCTCATGAGAAACGTTAGAGGAAAGTACAAATACTGAATTCTATTTTGCAGAAGAGGAAACGGAGGCAGAGGATAGGGATTGAGTCCGGTGTCTGGTGTGACACAGCATGCAGGTGACAGAATTTAGAAAAGAGATGGTAGGTGTTTAAATCCTGACTTTGTCATTCCTGGCTGTGCAAACTTTGCAAATTAGTCATCCAGTCTGACACGTGGTTTAATTTTTCATGAATAACTCCCCTTTCTATGTTGTTTGGGGATGGAACAAGGTGACTTTTATGGGCTCAGCAGGATCTGTTTGAGGATCCCTGCCCCAGAACGCAAGTCCTGAAGCTCGCTGAGTTCACCTGAACTCACTGTGCTGCGCTCAGGCACCTGCTGCCCCGGTGGGCTCTCAGCTCCTCGCCCACCATATCAGGGTGTTGATCTCTGTGTCCCCGAGACTTGCACAGTGCCTGGCAAATACACACTGTAGCCAGAGGCTGTCTGTCCTCCAAAGAGCCATCTTCTCTGTCTCTACCTTGTCTTCTGCCACTGCTGGTTTTGCACTCTGGCCACCGGCAACATGGGATTTACTGATGTATTTTAAATGCATCCTGCTCTTCCTACCTCTATCACCTGGCAGAGATGTTCCCCTTGGCATAATCACCGACCCCTCACGACTCCCTCTTTGAGGACCATTGCCAAGACCGTCCCCCCAAGCCTTTTCTTCTGGTGGCTCAGACGGAGCTGGAGTCTCCTTTCTCTGAACTGGCTTTGACACTTTCATTGCCTTATAGCCCTAGACATGTTCTCTTTGGTGCCTTAACTGTTTATACTCTTGTACTCAGCTTTTTAGGAAATTGTAAACTCTTGGCAGGCAGGGCTTCCCTTTCATTCATCTTTGCTGATGGTTAATAAATACTTTTTCCTTTTCTAGGAAAAAAAAATAGAAACTTTTTTTTTCTCGAGAAGGGGAAATGTGCTGGAGGTTTTTGCATAACACACATCATTGGGTAGCGAAAGGGGCTTCGTGCTAACTGTCGGAGACGGGAGGTTTAGAATGGACTCATTTATTAGTGGGGTCACTCTGGAGCTTTTCCTCATAGAGTGCCTCTGCATGTTCATCTATAAAACAGTAACAGCAAGACCTGCTCTATTCATCTCAGAGTTTGAGAGGAACTGAAATAACATATAACGAAGGAATTCGGGTGGCATGTGCATACTACGTTGCAGGCGGTGTGCAAACCACACTAGGAAGCTTATTGTGGCCTATCAGAAACAGGCGATTCTCCACATTTTAAATACGAAGAAACAAGTTTAGAAAAGTTCAGCCACCTGTCTGAGGTGACCCAGCTGGTCCTTGGGGGAGCTGGAAACAGGGCTGAGGTCTGTGTGTCTTCAAAGTGAGTGGACGCCGGTCACTGCCAAGTGACGCTTTTTCGATGCACCAGCGTGCATCGAATATTTGAGATCCCCATAAAAGTGAGTGAGAAGTGAGTGATTTTTTTCTCCTAGATATGAGTATAGCTAAGTTTTGTATTCATAACTTACACAAATTTGTGTTCTGACATTACTTGCCCTGTGAACAAACAGTGCTTATCCTTGTAGATATTTGGCAACATAGATGTTGTCATAAAAAGTATTTGACGACACTTGAGGATTTGCAGGTGCCCAGTGAAGCAGCCCGCCCCTCTGTGAGCGGAATTAGTTACTATGCCCCAGAACGTTGGCAAGGGAGGGAGGGCACTTCTCCCTCTGCCTGTTGGTTGTCGTGTTGGACTCATTTGGGACGGTTTAATGGAGGCACACAGATCTTCAAAATATGATGGTTTTACTGTCACTTTTCCCCTGAGGAATCAGGAAGTGTCTCTGCCACTGCAACAGACACCACTAGGTGATGATGCTGTTGCATTGGTTATTACATAGTGTGTAGTGACAGCATCCAAGGCCGGAGAATGTCCAGGTCATACATCAGACACTTCAGTGTATCCTGCAGAGGTAAAACACCTTTCAAAGCCCATTGATCTTCTAGGTTATTTTTTATTTAATGAAATGAGTTGAATATAAATGACGAATTTCCAGTGCAAAGCAGGAATGAGAGAGAGTCAAAGACAAGAGCATGGTAGATGTTTGGAACTTGATACGAGGAAGAAAGACAAAGTCTTACCAAGCACAAAACTGCAAAACCCCAACAGCAAGAAGAGATGAAAAGTTCATTCACTTTTCCTGAATGTTTAAACTACTTGGAGGTTGTAAATAATTTCACGTGTTTGTTAACTTGCTGTAATACTTATAATCAGCATGTGTACTAGGATTTGCGAATTAAGACTATTAAGAAAAGGGGTTTTGGGGGCACCAAAGGGGACAACTCTCACCTTAATTTTGATGGCAAAGAAACACTGTGGTTGTTTCTTTCAATAGGTTCAAGCAGACTGGGCGCGGTGGCTCACACCTGTAATCCCAGCCCTTTGGGAGGCCAAGGCAGGCGGATCAGGAGGTCAGGAGTTCGAGATCAGCCTGACCAACATGGTGAAACCCCGTCTCTACTAAAAACAGAAAAGTTAGCTGGGCGTGGTGGTGCGTGCCTGTAATCCCAGCTACTCAAGGGGCTGAGGCAGGAGAATCACTTGAACCCGGGAGACGGAGGCTGCAGTAAGCCAAGATCGTGCTGCTGCACTCCAGCCTGGGTGACAGAGAGAGACACCTCCCACCTGGCCCCCCAAAAAAACATAGATTCAAACAAGAGAAGCACAGAGCTGCATATGTGGCCTGCAGGAGGAAGGGACACGTTCAGTTCATTTGGGCAGTAAGTGGTTATATGTCTGTCAAAGACTGCTGTTACTCTCTGAAGGTGATTATTTATAAAAATTGAGCTGAATATAAAATAGACTAAGTGTCAGGACATGCTGAACTCCTGGACTAGGGGTGTGCATGAGCACTCTGCCCGTATGACTCACAAAGTGACCAGTGGGAGCAGTGGGTGAGATCCCTGCCACTGCGTCCTGCTGAGCTGTGTGTGCTGGCTGAGGGCTGTGACTGCATAGGGAGAGGGATGTTATTTTCCTAGTTCTCATACGAGTTCCCTATGTGCATCCGTCAGGAAGGAAGCCTCACCTGAAGTAACTCAATGGCTTTGTGACATCTTTGGGCCCAGACCCAGGTGTTTCATAGAGCCAAACAGACTGATATTTCACTATTATCTTTTTTACCTCTATTATAGACCATGGGTTCGATGCTGACCCTGACCATGGATAGAAATGTTGTAGTGTCAAAGTAACTCCCAGAAAACTACTTCCAACTGTACAGAGATTTGGTTTCCCAGAGCAGGGAAATCCTGCAGTGCCAGGGTGCAGGAATTTTATCTGTGAGACAGGAAGAAGGTGAACAAAGGAGGAAAGCCCAGAGAGAATTGCTGGGCAGTGACTCGGTGGTGAGCTATGCTCAGTGAACAAAAGATGAAGAATGGACTTGTTTGGTTGGTTCATAGCCAGTGAAGGATGAACCAGAAATCAACTTCACAGTCCTGCACCCTGACCTCAGATGAGTAGAAGATAGTTTCCTCTTGCAAAAGGAGAATAAAAATAATTAATGCCCCTGTGGTTATTATGGGGATTAAATGAGTTCATATTTGTAGAGAGTATACACCAGTGATTGAGACACAAAGCACAATATAGAAGTTTGTTTAATACCTGACAATAAATGGTTTGTATGTAGAGCATCCTAAATAAACTGCTAGAAACCTATTATAACCAGTAAGGTGAGTTTAGCAAGTTTGCCAGATCAACAGACAAAAAGTAATTGTGTTTCTAAAAATGCAATGGACAATCCTAAAATGAAATTAAAGAAACAATTCCACTAAAAATAGCGTCACAATGAACAAAATATCTGTAAGTATGTTTGCTGAAAGAAGTGCAAAATGTATACTCTGAAAACTATGAAACATTGTTGAAATAAAGAAGATATAAATAAATAAATAGATGCATGTTTTATTTTTATGGTTTAGAAGACTTCACATTACTAAGATGTCCATATTCCCTAGACTGATCTACAGATTCAACACAATGCACATCAGAATAAGACAAGCTGATTCTGAAATTTATGTGGAATTGTAAGGGACCCAGAATAGTCAAAACAATTCTGAAAAAGAAGAACAAAGGAAAAGGACTTAGACTTCCCAATTAAAAAACTTACTACAAAGCAACAAAGTAATCAATTAATTAATTACAAAGTGATCAAGACAGTGTGGTATTGGTACAAAGATAGACAGATCAATGGAATAGAATTGAGAGTCCATAAATAAACTCTTACATATAGGGTCAACTGACTTTAACAAAGATGATAAGACCATTCAATGGGGCAAAGAATAATCTTTTTAGCAAATGGTGGTGGGACAACTGGATAGTCACATGCAAGAAGAATGGAGTTGGACTTCTACCTCACACCATATACAGAAATTCACTAAAAAAAAAAAAATATCCTAAATATAACAGCAAAATCTTTCATGCTTAGTAGAAAATATTGGGATAAATCTTGATGACCTCTTTCTTGGCTGAGGATTCTTAGCTATGACATCAGAACTATAAGCAACAAAAGGAAACATTGATAGTGTGAATTTCATCAAAACTAAAAACTTTTGTGCTTCAAAGGACATTAGCAAAAAGGTGAAAAGACAATCCAGAGAATGGGAGAAAATACTTGCAAATCATATAGCTAAGGGACTCAAATCCAGAATATATAAAGAATGCTTACAATCAGATAATAAAAAGACAAATAACCCATTTAAAATAGGCAAAGGTTCTGAATAGACATTGCTCCATAGAAATACATAAATGGCCGATAAACACAAGAATAGATTCCCAGCATTATAAGTCATCAAGGAAATGAAAATTAAAACCACAATGAGATACCACTTCACATTTATTAGAATGACTATAATCAAAGAGTCAGAAAACAACAAGTGTTGGAGAGGTTGTGGTGTGGTTGGAGTCCTCACATACTAATCATAGAACTGCAGAGCAGTGCAGCCCCTTTGGAAATGATTACACATAGAGTTACCACATGACTTCCAATTCCACTCCTCAGTATATATCTAAGAGAATTAAAAAATATCTCCACACACAAACTGCGCTCAATGGGCTTAGAGCAGCATTATTCCTAGTAGCTAAAAAGTAGAAACAACTCAAATACTCATCAAAAGATAAATGGATAAACAAAACGTGGTCTGTCCATACAATGGAATATGGAATATATATGAACCATAGAAAGAAACTGAGCACTGACCTATGCCACAGCACGCATGGATTGTGAAAACACAGTCCCAAGTGAAAGAAATCAGACACAAAGGCCACATACTGGATGATTCCACTCACATGCAAGTCTAGAGTGTGGATGAAGAGATGAGACCTGAAGCAGATGAGTGATTGCCAGGGGCTGGGGAGGGCCGAGGAGAGTGGATTGGGGATCATAGCTGGAGGGTACAGGGTTCCTTTTTGAGAGGATGTGGTGTCCTAAAATTAACTGTGGTGATGGTTTACAACTCTGTGAATATACTAAAAACTGCTAAATTGCATACCTAATAGGGCTTAATTGTGTGGTACGCAAATAATATCTCAATCAAGCTGCTAAATACAAACATATGGCTATGGAACACCGGGGAGCACACTGTCAGCTTGTTTGGACAAGAATCTTCCCAAGAAGTGATCCCTGCCTATTCTTCCAGCAGCATCTTGACTTTGGTTATCAACCTAATTTTAATGACTTTACCATGCATGGATCCAAATGTCAATTCTGCCCTCTTTGATTTCAAAGCAACTTCGCACCCTTGCCCTCAGGAGCATGAGTTTTAATGGTCATGGCTCCAGACTTCATATCTGGCTTTCCTTTGATAGATAAGAAATGCAGGAAGATGATACCCTTGACAGAGTTTGGGAAGTGTTGCCTGCTACCAAGAAGCCCCCTATGCCTTGAAGCGTGGGCTGGGGACTCTCACTAGAGACCCATGTGTCAGAAGTCACTGTCAGCAGTGTGGCAGTGCTTTGTGAAGGTAACTGAGTTCATACATCATATTCCCTGAAAAGTGTAACAGATTAGTTCCCTAATTTAAAGGCTGGAATTCATTTCCTGAGCAGTCAGTTATACTTGACAAAGAAATAAATGACCAATTGAACAGGATGTGGGAGGAGAAAGTTTTAATTGTGGGCAGAGCCGGGCTCTGAGGCTACTGGGTTCTACCTCAGATGGCCTGAGCAGAGCTGAAAATGCTCATGTGTCTGGTGTGAGGACATGGGGAGTGTCTGTAAGGTGGGTGTGGCCTCATTGAAAACTCTGAAGGTCCTGAGTGAACTAGCAGGACATTTAGGTACATTAAGTACCCACTGTCTGAGTGTCTTTGGATTTCTTGGTTTCTATCCACAAATTAAGAGTGTTATTTGCTTTTTTGAGGAATACCCAGACCATTTGAGACTGCACTGTTTTACTTCCCCACAAGCAATGTGCAAAGGTCCAATCCCCATGTCCTCACCAACACCTCAAGCAGGTATTTCTTGTCACTGTCTTTGAAGTAAGACTGTGAGAGACTGAATCTACAACTGATGGTGAATAGACCACGTTGTGTATGACAGAACTCTGACCCGCCTCTGCAGTGACTGGCCACAATGGTCAGGACAGAGTCCCTCATAGTCACCTGCTCTAGTTTGCCCTTGCTTCAGAGTTAGAGCCAACCAGAGAAAGTCCAAAATGCTCCCTGAACTGCCACACAGGATGGCCTGCTTCTTGTTAGCCAGCTCCACCTTTCTCCAGGCAGCAACCTCCAAGCAGGGCTCACTTTGTTTCACTGTAAGCCATGCCTACTGCCCTGCCTGTCTTTGAGTCGCTGCAAGTGAAAGAACTGTGACCAATTTCCTTGCTGTAGCAAGGAAAGTATTTTTCCCTGAAAATACTGGCGCTGCTGTTCTCATCTGGGTGGCCTACATCTACCTCTGTATTAGGAGGATGAGTAATATCGCCAACTCTACAGCCATGAAGGGTGAGGGGAAGATGCACCCACTCTCTCTATCTCTCTCTAACTAACTCTACAGACATGGAGGATGAGAGTAAGATGTCCAATCTCTCTCACCAACTCTACAGCCATGGCAGGTGTGAGGAAGATGCACCCATTCTTTCTCTTTCTCTCTGTCTCTCACCAGCTCTACAGCCATGGAGGGTGAGAGTAAGAGGTCTTCTCTATCTCCTTCTCTCTCTCTCACCAACTCTACACACATGGAGGGTGAGAGTAAGAGGTCCTCTCTATCTCCTTCTCTCTCTCTCACCAACTCTACACACATGGAAGGTGAGAGTAAGAGGTCCTCTCTATCTCCTTCTCTCTCTCTCACCAACTCTACACACATGGAGGGTGAGAGTAACATGCCCACTCTCCTTCTCTCTCTCTCACATCATGTCTACAGCCATGGCGGGTAAGAGGAACATGTGCCCATTCTTTCTCTTTCTCTCACCAGCTCTACAGTTATGAAGGGTGTTCTCTCTCTCTCTCTCTCTCTCTCTCTCTCTCTCTCTCTCTTTCTCTCTCTCTCCCTTTGTCTCTCTCATCAACTCTACAGACATGGAGGGTGAGAGTAACATGCCCACTCTCCCTCTCTCTCTCTCATCAACTCTACTGCCATGGCGGGTGAGAATAAGGTGCACTTGTTCTCTCACTCTGTCTCTCCAATCTCTATTTTTTATTGAATTATTTGAAAAATAGCTATAGATATGCCAACACCTTACTCCTTAATAATTCTGCATGAATCTCAAAAGATCAACGACTTATCTTACATACCACAATACTCTAAACCAAAAGTATATTTCTAAGGCTCCCCAACGATCTGAGTGGACTTCCTCCTCAGCCAGGGAACTCTTACAATTTAACCTGAAGGACTGGTTCAGGCCATGAGGGGAAGTGGGGGTCAGACTTCCCGATTTAGGGTGCCTCATTATACCTCTCCAGCACTAACATCAACACAGACTTTAAGTTCCATAAGAAACATTTTATAACCTATTTTCTCTGAAGCCTGCTATTGAAGGCTTCCTCTGTAAATAAGAACTTTGGTCTGCACAATCCTTTATCTTAACCCACACATCCCTTTCTATTGATCCGAGGTCTTTAGATAAACTCAACCAACTGTCAACCAGAACATGTTTAAATCTACCTATGAGCTGGAAGTTCCCTCTTTGAGCTGCCCGCCTTTCTGGACCAAACCAATGTATTTCTTAAATGTATTTCATTGAAGTCTCGTGTCTCCCTAAAATGTATAAAACCAAGCTTCACCCCAACCACCTTGGGCACACGTATGTTCTCAGGATCTCCTGAGGGCTGTGTCATAAGCCATGGTCACTCATATTTGGCTCAGAATAAATTTCTTCAAATATTTTAGAGTTTGACTCTTTTTGTCAACAATACTATAATCCCCTGAAAAGAGTTTAACAATCATACAGTCATATTATGTCACACACCGTTCATGTTTAATTTTCCCAAGATGTTCCAGAGTATTTTTGTAGCTATTTTTTAAAATCTAGAATCTGTGAAAGGAAAATATCTTGGGTCTCCAAAATCACTAATGAAACTTGAGTTGAAACTGCTTAGGGCAAACCTGCCTCCCATTCTGTTCAAAATTATCCCTCTGCTCACTGAGATAGATGCATATCTAATTGCCTCCTTTGGAGAGGCTCATCAGAAACTCAAAAAAATGTGACTCTCACCTACCTGTGACCTGGAAACTCCCTCCCCACTTCCTGTCTTTCTGCCTTTGCTTCAAGTTGACCTGTCTTTCCTGACGGAACCAATGTACTTCTTACACATATTGATGGATGTCTCATGTCGCCCTAAAATATTTAAAACCAACCTGTGCCTGACCACCTTGGGCACATGTCTTCAGGACTTCCTGAGGCTGTGCCACAGGTGTGCCCTCAACCTTGGCAAAATAAACTTTCCAAATGAACTGAAACTTTGTCTCAGATTTTCTGGGTTCGCAGATCACATCAGTGATCACTCATTGCATTCTGCATTTTGTCTTTCTGTCTGTTTGCCTCTTTAATGTAGAGAAGCTCCACACTGTTTTATTTGATGTTCATGGCATTAATAGAATTGAAGAGTCCAGGTCAGCCTCGTTTGTAGAATGGCTCATGTTTTGAATTAGCCTGATTGTCCTTGTTGCCATTAAATTAACACTGAATGCTTTTGTGTGATTCCTCAGCACATGATAAAGTCATGTGTGTTTCCCCCTGCCTCACATCAGGAGGTGTGGAATCCCACTGTGTTTTATTATTGGTGATCACGTGGTTGACACAGGGACCCCTCATCCCAGATGTCTCTGCTATAGAAGTTCTGCTTTTTGTCATTAACATGTACAAGTGTTATACACGGTGTTTATAACATTTGAGTGACACTTTTTGGCGCTATAAAAATTCTATTCCCCAAACATTTTCAGTCTACTGGGTTTAACCCATCTATTTGTTTTATTAATGTGGTTAGGCTGTTTTACCCTAGTCGATGCCGCATGTGTGTGCGTGTATGTGTGCATGCATGTGAATGCACTTTAACTTTTATTGAGTGCATTATCTGTGCTACATAGTGACAACTTGAACTAAGACCAGAGATGATCTACAGTTAATGGAACTGTCTGTAAAGTGTAATGATAGCCATCCACTGCTTGTGTGTACAGCATATATTCCTCACAACAACCATACAAGAGAGAAGCTATTGCCTCTATCATACAGGTGGGGAGAGCAGAACGCAGAGGGGAAATGGCTTCCCGAAGCCCGGGGCCATGGATGCACGGCACTGTCCCACCCACCAGGCGGGTTCCAGGTCTGGTTCTCCACGCCTGCACCGCTGCTACCTCCTCTGGGTTATCAACTAGACACTACCAGTGAACATCTTTCCGAAAACAAAAAGGCGGTGGAAAATGTAAATTTTGTTTTGAGCAAAAGCAACTGAAGTAGCTGAGGGGTTTTACAAAGATTGGAGAGCAGCATTCCCAGGAGGCATCCGAAAAAGACCAAAAATCCCTTTCCTCCTGACTCTACCTGCTCCAAACGTTTTCCCTCCAGTTGTTTCTTACTTTGTCCTCTCAGTTCTCTTCATGAGGTTTACTTCTTGGGGATTAATAGATCAGCAACCAGTATGCTGGTCGTAGGTCCAATAGCCATTGTGGGGTTTTCCCAGGCACTTGAGGAAGGGCTGAGGTAGGGAGATGTTGCTGCACTCAACAGAGTTTCAAAACAGGTGACTCCAGTCTTTTGGGAAAAAAAAGTCTGATAAAATAAAATAGCAGAAATAAAATGAATGGCAGATTAAACATTGGGCTGCCTCACAGTCCTCTTAAGGGGCAACACACCAGTGCCATCACTTTATGTTTTTATTTTTTATTTTTTGTTTTTGAGACAGAGTCTTGCTCTGTCGCCCAGGCGGGGGTGCAGTAGGACAATCTCATCTTACTGCAACCTCTGCCTCCCGAGTTCAAGCGATTTTCCTGCCTCAGCCTCCCAAGTAGCTGGGATTACAGGCATCCACCACTGCACCTGGCTAATTTTTGTATTTTTAGTAGAGACGGGGTTTCACCATGTTAGCCAGGCTGGTCTCAAACTCCTGACCTCAGGTGATCCGCCCAACTTGGCCTCCCAAAGTGCTGGAATTACAGGTGTGAGCCACTGCACCCGGCATGTAATCACTTTAGAATGATAGACAAATTGACCACTGAGGAAACTTCCAGAAAATAATCTAGTGCAAAATGAAAGAGCTTGGGACTGAATGTGTTTGTGTTTTTATCATTGGTGGTCTGAGATGCCAGATAATGTGGTGTGTTGGACTGGGGGAGTCTAATAAAAGGCTTTCATTTTGGTTCAGTACTGTGGTCTTCCTAGCATTAACTTTGTTTATCTTTTAATTTCTTTGTATAACACTTAATTTAGCCCTCTTAAATAACTGAACTGGGTGGGTATGGCGGCTCATGCCTGTAATCTCAGCACTTTGGGAGGCTGAAGCAGGTGGATCAACTCAGGTCAGCAGCTCAAGACCAGCCTGACCAACACAGTGAAACCCTGTCTCCACTAAAAATACAAAAAATTAGCCAGGCATGGTGACACATGCCTGTAATCCCAGCTACTCGGGAGGCTGAGACAGGAGAATCACTTGAACCTGGGAGGAGGAGGTTGGAGTGAGCCGAGAACGCATCACTGCACTCCAGTCTGGGTGACAGAGCGAGACTCTATCTCAAAATAAATGAATAAATAAACCCCTGAATTTACAGGATAAATCATCATGAAGTGAGATATATGCACCATCCTAAATGCTTGTATCTCTGAATATCTCTGTATCGAAATAAATGCTTATATCTCTGTATCAAATCAAAAAATAAGACCACATTTAACATATAAGCATGCAAAGTTGGAGCTTGCGGAAGAATATTCCATGCCATATTTCTACTTTACGGGAGCATAGAGACAGGGTGAAACCACTCAAGAGATTCAAAAAATAAAATTCACAATGTAAAAAGGAGCATATGTTTGGCAAATGATAAAATACCAAGTCCATCGGAATAGACTCTAAAGAGCTTCAGATGATTGACAACACACTTCAAGAACAGAAAACTTGTTTTAGTTCAGTAAAAGATATGTTCTGTGCTCCTAGAATCATAGCAATACGATGTGTCTCACCATTTGCAAGCTAAAGAATCTTGAAGAGCCCCCCCACGCAAACGGGAAATTTACGAAAGGTCCCTTCCATTTTCTAAAGTGAGCCTGTATGAGACACAAAATAATCCTTTATGATGCCACAAGGCACGCTTTTGAAACAGAGGCCTCATATATCTCAGAAATCACCAGCCAGCCTGCTAGATACAGGAACCGCTTGCTCTCTCAGGTAGAAGAGGTGGTGATCCAAAATAAACCTTAGTGGTTTCCTAAATGCAATTTCTAGAATGAGATTACCCTCCTTAGATTGCTTCTGATTTCTTCTGGGAAATCACTGAAGCAGTGGAAAGGGATATCCAACCACATTTTTTTAGACCACAGGAAAGTAAAGAAGGAATTTACTTCTGGACAGAGATTTGTTTTGGCTAACGTGCATCTGAGTGTGCTGATTGAAAACATACTGAGAATCCACTCTTTCATGTTTGGTATTATTATTCTGTATACATTGTGTTTGTCTTGTGATGAATATGTTCTATGTGTGTTAATTTTAACAAAAAACCTACCCTTTTTATTCATGACATTTCTTCTCTGTATTTATGGCTAGTGAATTTGTTAGTGTAATTTTAAAGAAATGAAGCCCTATTTAGGAAAAAACAGGTGTTGATGACATACTGAGGCATTTTCTTAATGACTTGAAATTGTGTAGTTTTTGAAATAAAGCATTTCACATCATCTGTTCCTTAGGCTTGTGTACTTAGTTTTTAGAGTAAGCAAACGAATTACATATGGAAAAGTATTTAAAATATTTTAGGTAGCTGCTCTACTTAAGATAGGTTGAAATCATGTTCGTTTAAGTGTATTTTATTTTAAAGCATCATGATAAGAAATTTTGTTCTGTATTAACTTAATTTTATCTATACTTGATTTTTTGATTGTGTAAAACATAACACAGCCTCTCAGAAATGCACCAAGAAAGGGAGTCAGGAAGGATGAAAAAGCTTTGGCACTTAGCAAGGCCTCTCTGTATTAAAAGATCAGAGAAACTCAGTGTCATCTAGGTCAGTGAGAGGTCTGTGGTTGTGATTTGTTTTTTGGCTCACTTGGCTGGGCAGTCCATGATGGTCCTGGGGGGTGCATGGCTCAGCCAGGCTGCGTGTGTGGCTCCAGCTCTGTCCCCTAATCCAGGCTGGAGGTCCCCTTCACTCTGTGGCTTCCTCCTCGCATGAGCTTCCTTCCGGTGACGGAAGGAAACGCCGGGAAGGGCGTACCAAGTGCCTGTCCTTAAATATTGCAATCCAAGAGACAGACTGTCATTCTCGGCATTTTAGCCTCAGTTATTCCAGTTGATTTCCACTGGTCCTGCTTGCTTCATTGCCCCTCCCTGAGCAAGTCACCTGGCGCGACGATCAGCCAGAGCTGTGTTCTCTGGATGGGTGGTTGGGGGTGCTGGGATGGGCAGCTCAGGGCAAGAGAGTTTCATTTCCAAAAGACAAAGAAGGGAGGCTGCAGACCCACGGCGCTGAGATCTCCCAAAGCTACCTTTCTGGAAACGGGCTGGAACTGAGCACGGAGCATGAGATAGATGTTTGAATTAGAATCAACTAGTCTTTCGCAGACTAATAGATATCTTTGAACTAAGGATAACACTTGCTAGTGCTTGCTCTTTCAAAAGCCACGTGGAGCAACCCTTTTGTAGGGTAAGTGCTGACAGGCATCCGGAAGGTCTCATGTGTTAGCCTCAGGTGTGATTAGGAGAGATTTATGAGCATGTTACATAAAAGTAGACTCAATATTAAATCATTTGGGACCATGGATCGGAGGTGTTTTGCATTTTTTAAGGAAGGAAAATGTCACATAGATTAAATATTAACAGTAGCATACCACAACCATTGCAGTTGGAGGCATTTCTCTGGTTCTTATACTTTGCGGACCTTTAACCCTTGTCTCTGCTTTTGAGCACCTCTGACCCTTTCCAGCACACATCTTCTGCTGTTACCTTTCCAGTTTTATTGCATTTTCTCAGTAGATTTGGGGAAACATTACTAACATTTAAGAGATTATATAACATACTTCCTGCTTGGTTACCTGGCCTCTTGCTTCACTTTAGAGAACTGCCTAGGATTCCCCACAGCCATTTATGTTTAGAATGCTGTCCCTAGTGGCCAAAAACTGGGAAAGATCCCCCTTTTTTTGGCTGAAATTTGAAATTTGGAACATTGAATGATCCCATTCTTAACTGAGGCAAGAGGGGTTCCCGTCTTAAGCACTGAGTCTTACAAAGCCCAAGTATGACACTCATGCTGTTCCCGGATCAAGCTGAGGGTCAGAGTATTTCTCACAGCCCAGTAACGAGCTGCAGATGAACTGGGGAGGAAGAGAGACTTTATTTTCTGCAACTGGTTACAAGGAGAAGGCCTGGAAATTATCGCCAGACCAACTCAAAATTACAACGTTTTCCAGAGCTTATTTACCTTCTGAGCTCTATGTCTACATGTAAGTGTGCATTCATCTAACGACATATGTGATTAACTTCTTCTAATCTGTAACTAAGGTCTGAATCCTGAAGACCTTCTCTGGAACCTCAGTACATTTACTTAATCTAAATGGGTCTAGGTGATGAGGTAATTACCCTTATCTTGTCTCCTGATAAATTACGGAGGTTTGGGGAGTTTCTTCAGACCCCCAATAAGCTTGTTTGTGAAGGCCTGGGGAGTATCTTCAGACCCACAATAAAACTTGTTTAATCCTAAATGGCCCTGTTAAAAATTCGCTGGTTATTTTGTTATGCTTTAAGCCTCTTTAAGAGGCCTAGGCAAAACTCTTGGTGGGCTTTTACATTCTAGCCTTTGTATAAAGGCACTGGCTTTTGATCTTTAACTTCACCACCCAGTCCATATTGAAACAGTTGTTACGGAGGCCTCGCCTGCCACAGTGCCACACATGCACGCAAAACATGTGTGCACACACATTCAGTCCAGGACACATCTCACTCAGAATTGCTGCCTTGCTCCAGTCTGAGCATTACCACTGCAACCATAAATATTTGCCCTCCTGGCCAATGCTGCTCATGTCTAAGGAAAATACAGTCAACCCTCATCATTTGTGAATTCTGTATTTGCAAATTTGCATATTCACTAAAGTTAATTTGCAATCTTCAAATCAATACTTACAGTACTTTGGCAGTTGTTCTCAAACATCCACAGATCAGCAAACATTTGTGTCACCCGATCGATACGCATAACGTTCTGTGTTCTTGTTTCAGCTCTCGTAGTATGAACAAGTCTCCTTTACATCATCTACTTAGTGCTATGTTGGATGGCTGGCTTGCTTGCTTGCTTGCTTGCTTGCTTGCTTTTTTTCTTCCTTCCTTCCTTCCTTCCTTCCTTCCCTCCCTCCCTTCTTCCTTCCTTCCTTTCTTTCTTTTCTTTCTTTCTTTCTTTCTTTCTTTCTTTCTTTCTTTCTTTCTTTCTTTCCTTCCTTCCTTCCTTCCTTCCTTCTTTCCTTCCTTCCTTCCTTCCTTCCTTCCTTCCTTCCTTCCTTCCTTCCTTCCTTCCTTCCTTCCTTCCTTCCTTTCTGACACAGAGTCTTGCTCTCTCACCCAGGCTGGAGTGCAGTGGTGCAATCTCAGCTTACTGCAGCTTCCACCTGCTGGGTTCCAGTAATTCTCCTGCCTCAGCCTCCAGAGTAGCTGGGATTACAGGCATGCACCAACTCGCCTGGCTAGTTTTTGTATTTTTAATAGAGATAGGCTTGCATCATGTTGTCCAGACTGGTCTCGAACTCCTGACCTCAAGTGATCCACCTGCCTCGGCCTCCCAAAGTGCTGGGATTACAGGCATGATCCACCACTCCTGGCCTGTGTTTTGTTTGTTTGTTTGTTTTGCATCCTTATGCTTTTTTTTGGTGATTTTGCTGTTTTCACTGTGGCCACCGGACATAATGCTGAAGCACTGTCCAGTGCTCCCAAGCACGGAGGCTGGGATGTGCATTATGGAGAAGGGACATAGGTTCGGGAGGCTTTGTTCAGGCGTGAGCTATATTACAGTGCTGTTGGCTGTAAGTTCAATGTGAATATATGCTAAATAAGGTGTCTTTAAACAGAAAAACACATAAAACAAAGTGCAGTACTGATTGCTTGATGAAAAAGTTGTGACCTGAGTCTCACAGGAACCTAGCCCTGGATTTCCCCTAGGAGCAGGGGTTCCATGTTTGCTAATTCTGTGTTTGCAGTGACTTTATAAAACATGACTACCATGGATAGCAAGAATTGACTGTGTGTCACACCTCCACTTAAGCCTTTGAAATGAAAGGCAACTGTGCCCAAATGCCAGGAAGCTTAGTGGGTTGTGCTTCTGTCTATAGCGGTGCTAGATAATGTTGCAGTGTGGAGAGTGTAGAACTGGAGAAATGCTCAGGTAAGAGAAATGGCAAAGCAATTAACTTGTCAAGTCCTTCGTCACATGTAGCTGAATACAAAGGATTCTTGTGATGAAAAATGTCATTTCCCAGCAGGGTACAGTGTCCATTTTCTTGCTTCTCTTCCTGTTGCCTTTGCACATGGTGACTGTCCTCACAGTGCAACTGCAAACAATCCATACTATTGCTAAGTTTATAAGTATGTAGGTCTAAACATGATGTAGGTGAGACATAGGATTCTCTACACTGGCAACGAGGTGAACCTGAACACTAGAATAGTTTTACTTTTATGAAATTATTTAGTAAGATTTTTTTAAATGAAAGAAAATTTAAAAATTAGCATTGCCTAATTTTGTTTTTAAATTCTATATTCATTGATTAGAGTGGATATTTTCTTTTTAATTGTAATAATTTTAAATGTTTAAAAGAAAAGTAACATTTTGAAAAGCACATTTAAAAATAATTTCAACTCTTTTCATATATTTACGCTTGAATTTTCATTTTGGTGAGAATAAAATCAACTTTGCATACTCTGCATATGAAGTCATTTTATCTTTAATCTTTTACATGACTATTGGCGAATAGAACATGAATTATATTAAAAGTTGGTTATAATGAGATAATTGGCTATTTTGCTGAAATGAAGGAAAGAATAACTTTTTCAAAAAGCATGCAAACATTTATAAATTATGTGTATATTTTATTATGCATCCAAACATCGATGGATCTTTAACAGAACACCTAGGCATGTTCACAAATAGACGGCCTTTAGTAATTTGTCAACCTCCAATTATAGAAAAGTCACAGCTTTGAGATATATCTCAAAAAGTATCTGTCTAGGGCACTCCATTCTTTGTAGTATATTTGCTAGATTAGCTAAAGTTTGTGTTTGGGTATCCGACACACAGTGCATGAGCCCCTCTTTCTCCTCCCACTCAGGGTCCCCTGAATGCAGGGAGAGGAGGATTGATCCAGAAACACCTGCTCGCCTTCTCAGCACCAGCCTACTTTCCTCTCTTCCCGTTTTGGAATTTTTAACACGGTTTCTGATGATATGTTGTAAAATCTAAAAAGCTCCCATAAAGTAGGAAAAGACTGATGATGTTCAATACCTTGATAAGAAACAGCTGCAGCACGAGTTTTAAACCCAGTCCACTAGCCAATGAGAATGGTGGCTGTGAGCACACATCTGCAAGCCAGCCAATCAGTGTCAGCCCTCGCTCTGGACATCAGCCAATCAGGGCTAAGCACTTCTGCAACTGTGCTCCTGAGAGCCAATCACAGTGCTGTGCCTGCACACAGCCTCAGCAGATGATGTAACAATTCTCCTGCCTCTAAGAGTCCCCAGCCTTGAGCTCCAGGTGCCCCAATCCCTATCAGAGATCAATACCTTACTCTCTTCAGGGATGCTATGGCCTCTAAGAGAGCCATCTCCTTTAGTGCAGGGAGCAGTGAGTCCAGCTCTGTGTATTCTGGGTAGTGTGTTGGTCACCATCCTTGACTGTGCCCTGCCTCAGTTTCCCCACCTCCACTTGTGCCCCACAAACACTGAGTGAACTCCTGCTGCTGCCTCTGCAGAAAACGAGGGTACAGGATCTGGCAGTTGCTCAGTACAGCCTTCCAGTTGAAAGCTTGAAGAAACCCAAGGCTTTTCAAAGGCAGTCCTTGCATATTACCCACGGAATGGTGAGCGAGGGGAACCAGCACCTCCCTTGGGTACTTACATTCTATCGGGCAGAGACAGTGAGGAAGTGTGAGGAGGACCCAGGGTCACCTTCCAAGGGACCTGGAGGGTGACAAAATCCAGCAGGCACTAGGGACTGTGATCAGAGAGGAATGTCCTGGCTGGAGGGCAAGGTCAGGAGCCTTTGTGATGGCCCCAGTGATGTCTTCTCTTGACATTCACACTCTCGTTTAGTTTCCCACGTCACCAGTGAGGTTGGTCTGTGCAGCCAATAGAGTATGGGAGGACCGACAGTGTGTTTCCGGAGAGGTGGTGCCAGAGCTGTGGTCCGTTGTGGCTCTTCCTGGCTGTCTGCTGCTCTCTCTCTCCCTCTCTTTTTGTGTCTGTCTCTCTCTCAGGATGTCTTTGTCTCTCAGAATGTCTCTGTCTCTCTCTTTCTGTCTCTGTCACTCTCTCAGTGTTTCTGTCTCTGTCAATCTCTCAGTCTCTCCCTTCTAGTTGTGCCTCTCCATCTTTTTCTGTCCATATCTCCCCACCTCCATAACTTGCTCTGGGGAGAACCAGCTGCCCTGTCCAGGGGCCCCTGGAGTGCCCTGTGGAGAGGCTGACGCTGGGTCCCCAGCCTCCTACCCCTCACTGGAGCTCTCCTTCCGCTTCTTCTTCCCTCGAGCAATGTGCTCTTTGGCTTGGTTTTAAAACAGAATGTTTGTAGAAGATAATTTTGAAGGATGAAAAACCGTCAACCAAACATTTTACAACTGTTGTCTTGATGGCGGCTGCCTGCGGGGCTCTGCAGTTTGACAGGCTGGCACCTACTGCGGTACTGGGAAGGCCTTGCGGACGGAGCACTGTGCTGGGAGCATGGCTGGGGCACTGCTCTGTCATTCCATGTGGACTGGGAGTGGCAGGGAAAAGGAGGACAGAATTAGAGACTTGCACACGTAGAGAAAGCCCCGACTGACTGAAGGTTTGATTAGATGGCCAGCAGTCAGGTTTTTGACTAAATTCCCTCCAAGGGAATGGCTGTCAGGCTGGAAGATTGGTGTCAAATAAGCAAGGAAAACCCATTAAGAGTGAAATGCTAATGAGGTAAAGATAGCCATCGAACGCTACCCGGGCCGGGGAGTCACAGAGCCTCTTTCAATGGCTTTTCCCAGGTGAAGGGAAAAGGAACATTTCCAGGGATGCTGCCTCTGGCCCTGCTGACTCCCCTGTCACCAGACGGAGTCACAGCGTGGCCCAGCCTCCAAGGCCAGAAGATGCAGATTGAAGCTGCACCCTGCAGAGCTCGGCAGGGTCGTGGGGGCCCAGGACACGTGGACTAGACGGCCTGCGGTCAAATGAAAAAGAGGGAGGTGTGGGGGCCACAGGGAGGGAAGTTCTGCTGGGCCTGCTGACCCTCGGCCTGGCCTGTGGCATCTGTGAGCCAGGAGCAGGCAAGGTCCTAGCACAGGCCCGTGTCCCCGCATCAGGGACAGTTGGTCCTGCAGTTTGGCGCAGGCAAGGAACCCATACCTTAGCACACAAAATCAGAAAGAAGGGTTGGGTGGAGGAGGGGAGGGAAGAGAGAGAGAAAGAGACAGAGAGAGAGATGGAGAGAGAGACAGAGAGAAAGACAGATGGAGAGAGAGGAACAGAGAGAGAAAGAGAAACAGAGAGGAAGAACAGAGAGAGGGAGGAAGAGAGAAAGAGAAAGACAGGAGGAAAGGAAGAGACAGAAAGAGAGAGAGACAGAGAGAGAGACACAGGAGCAGAGAGAGAGGAAGAGAGAGAAGGAAGGAGAGAAAAAGAGGAAGAGGAAGAGAGAGAGGAAAGAAGGAATGGAGGCATGGAAGGAAGGAAGGAGGAGGAAAGAAGGAAGGAAGGGATGAGGGAGAATGATAGGAAGAGAGAGAAAGGAAGGAGGGAAGGAGAGATGAAAGAAGGGAAGGAAGGAAGGGAGGGAGAGAAGGAAGGAGGAAGGAAGGAGGGAGAGAGAGAGGAAGGAGGGAGGGAGGGAAGGAAGAAAAAAAAGAGAGAGAAAAAGAAGAGCGGAAGAAAGGAAGGAAAAGAGGGAGGGAAGGAGGGAGGGAGGGAAAGCAAACCTCCCTTCTCTCTCAGCCCCTCCCGCCCCTGGTCCTGTCTTCATCCTGCTTCATTGGAGAGCAGGAGCCACACCACCTTTGGAAAGCATTTGCCCTCCGTCCAGTCACCTTCCAGCCATAATCTGGGAACAGAAAGGAGAAGGAAAATGCCCAGAGTGTGGGGAACGAATAACAGAATTATGCGGATTGCAGAGGACTTTTTTTTGGTGGGGGGAGGGGGTGGTCCTGGAGGGCTACAGAATTAGAGAAAGGGAAGAGTTTACTGTGTTCAGAATCTTCCAGTAAATAGAAAAACTCAACTCTCATTTAAGGAACCATCTGTCTTTCTGGTGCAAAGGGATTTACCCTTGAAAGTGCAGATGAGCTTCACAGGAGGGGACACAGAATAGTGTACAACTCAAGCAAATGAAGTCCCAGGCGAGCGAGAAAACAGGAGGAAAAGCAGCGTCAGGGCCATGAAGCCGTGAGGACACCAGGCTTCCAAGAACGGTTGTTTACATTCCCCCAAAACAAGCCAGATAGGCAATGCCCGCGTGGAACGGGAAGGAGGAGGAGGAGCAGGTGGTGACCTGGGGTGTTCCTGGCTGTGTTTTGTGGTCTAATGACCTTCCTCCTCCTCTATTACTCTTCCGCATTTCAATTCCCTTTAAAAGAACACTAAACACTTTCAGACACATTAATCTGTTCTGGGTCAATATTTGTTTCACCTTGGCAAAGCTTCCTATACAAACCTGTGATCATATCCCTTTGTTTTCTGACTTCAGGTACAAGGCAAGATCCTAGCAATAGTAAATGATAGCATGAGGGTTTCATTATGATGTGATTTTGTTTTTTAGGACCACTGTTGGTTAGACTTTTTATTATCGTGATACCACTCATTTTTACAGAGAGGTGAGCACAAGACAGGCCAAATTTGAGATGTGGAATCAGGAAAAACAGAAAAAGTGGAAGAAATGGCAAACGTGGACGTGAGAGCAGCTGGGTTTTCTAGCCCTGGGTGTCTGCAGGAGTCATATTCCCGGAAGGGCTGGGAGAGGCCATGGGGAAAAGGAAGGGGTGCAGGGGAGTGCCCCACCCTCGCCCTGTGCCTGCAGGTGGGCCGGCTTTGGACCCTGCCTGGATGATCTGTGAAGAAATAGGGTTCCAAAAGGGCAGACCCCAAGAGGATGCCTTATAGAGGTCCCGGCTAACGTTTCCATGGCAGCTTGCTGAGTGGCCGCCCTGATCTCAGCCCTTCCGGGGGTGACTCATTGACTCCTCCCAAGCTGGCGAGGTCGGGTTCTTCTTTTCCGGTTTACACATCAGGAAGCTGAGGCATGGAAAGGTGAGGTGATTTGTCCCAGGTTACACCTTCAGTAGATGGTAGAGACAAGGTTTTATTCATTTATTACGATAGTCCACGCTTTTCATCACATGCCAGTCACCCCAGGGTGGAAGACTCAGACTTCCTCTTAGCAACAGACTTTTCTAGTCTTGATTTCTCATCGGTAAAGGGGGGGATCCCAGTGCTTAACTCACTGTGATGACAGAAGGACTAACATGAGCTATTTTATGGAAGCTGTTAGGAAGCCTGGGGCATGGTGAGCACTTGGTACCTGGTGGGCGCAGGACTGGAGTAGGGAAGACGGGCTGAGAGCCCTGTGCTCAGGACAACGTGAGGACACTCGGCAGGTGCGTGGATGGACTTGGCGTGGCTGGGAGAGGCATGATGTTTCACTAAAGACCCCTCCCCTTCTTTTCTCTCCACTCACATCTTCCAGGTAGCCGGGGAACACCCTGGCTGAGCTTTGATCAGTTGCATCTAGACTAGTTTGGTGTTTAAGTGCAAGTCACTAAAATGCCCTGTGCCTCAACGTTCTTCTCACCCACACATTGGAAGAAAGAATTCCTACTTCCCAGAGCCCTTGGGAGGAGTAACAGAGGTAATGTGTGTAAAGTGCACATGAAAGGAACTCAACTGAGGGCGGCATCTTCATTGGTACCCTTATCATTGTTTTCATTATTGCATTGTCGTCCAAGCTGATGGACTGAGGGGGGTCATTCCAGCGGACACAGGGGAGCTGTGAGGGTCCTGGATTGCGTGGGGCCATGTCTGACCTGCAGATGCTGCAGAGTTTGGATCGAGTTACACGTGGAGTTGGGGAAGCCTGACTGAAGGGCGCTCTCTGGCCTTTTAGGGGCCGCGGTTTGCAATTTTTTGAGCCAGGGTCACCTTGAACATTCATGTTGAGAAACAGGCTGATTTCACATGGTTTCTTTCTGACTAAAAAATTCAAACCATGCCTCTCCTGAATCCACCTTAGCCTGGGCCTGAGCAACGAGTGGCATCCTAGGTTTGCTCTGAGCACCTGCTCTGGAAACCCAGAGTCTTTGTTGACCATGTGCTGCTCGATGGAAGCCCTGCAGTGGAGGCTCCAGGGAGTGCGCACACTGGGCCTTCACCAGCGCTGGGACCCCAGACCTAAAACTCCAAGGGAATTCCAGCTTGCATGAGGTTGGGGCACTGAGGAGACAGACCTCCTGGGCTCCAGGGGCTTTGCACGCTGCTGGCCAGTGGAAGACCAGCTGCGACCCACTCCCTGCCAGGCTGGGGCTGCACAGATGCCCACGGACAGGACGTCATGCCTCGCACGACTTTCCAATTAAAAGGCAATCAATTAAAATTAATCCCTTTGTTTCTACGGAAGCCCCATCACACAGGCGTCATCTGGGCTTGCGTTCTGACATCGGGAGAAGCTGTGAAATCACCCAGCAATAAATAATAAAGGACTGAGATTAAATTGCCGATCCTTATTCCCAAACTGATTTTAAATGCAATGAGGGTTATTATTTATACAATGATCCAGTAAAACTTAAAGTTCATTAAATGTCTCTCTGAGTCTTTGATTTATTTTTTAACTGATTTTGCCAATATCTGTAAGTGGTTTCTATTATCCAAACCATATTTATACCTGTATATCTATATCTATATCACATAAAAATATAAATTCAGGCAAATTCAGTCAAAAAATAAATAACTACATCCCATATATATGTTATATATATAATCCCTATGTGTGTGTGTGTGTGTGTATATATATATAGAGAGAGAGAGAGAGTGTGTGTATACCCCATGTAGACGTGGCTTACATATTTTAAGCAAATGCATTGCTTTAACTTCACTCATGACTTCATGGAACCAACAACTCCTGTCCTCATCTACCTAGGGGCTATCGGGTAACCGGCAAAAGCCAGTTATTTCATGTCGTTTCTGCTGACTGAAATTCAGAATAAATATTGCTAACATTTTCCAGTGTGGAGGTTCAACTTTAATGTTTTGTGAATCCCCTGACTCTCTGACAAATTCAGTGGATATGAGATGCATCGGTTGTTAATTTATTTAATAACAATCCATCCTGTCTTCAAACACTAAGCCTCTTTCTAACCTCAAAGAAACCCCAGCAGATGTTTAGTTCATTAAACAATCAGAATGCTCAGCGCTATGAACGTTATTTATTCAACAACTACTTCCGGGGCACTTACCTTGTAAGGTCATGGAAAATCCTGCAGCAAAGCCGCCAATAATGTCCGAGTTTCCACTGTGCCCTAAAGGATTCTTTCTGGCTGGGCGTGGTGCCTCACCTCTTTAATCCCAGCACTTTGGGAGGCCAAGGAAGGTGGATGACCTGAGGTCAGGAGTTTGAGACCAGCCTGGTCAACATGGTGTAACCCCATCTCTACTAAAAATACAAAAATTAGTTGGGTGTGGTGGTGTGTACTTGTAATCTCAGCTGCTTGGGAGGCTGAGGCAGGAGAATCACTTGAACCCTGGAGGCTGAGGTTGCAGTGAGTGAAATTGTGCCTCTGCACCCCAGCCTGGGTGACAGAGCCAGACTCCATTTGAAAAAAAGAAAAAAAAAAAAAGGATCCTTTCTATGGCTAGGAGGGGAGGGAAGAGGCTGCATCAACAGGCCAAGTGGATGTTCTCCCTGAAGACACTGTTGAGCCAATGTGGGGCATTGATCAAAGCTCACCAATGTCTCAGACCAGCATCCAGGGTACATGGTGCCTGGTGCTGGCGGGCAACTGCTGTCCATGTCTGCCTTGACCAGCTGTGTTAAGGGTTTCTGAAAGGTAGCTTGTTCCCATATCTGTGCCTTCTGTGTTTGTTAGTGTAATTTCATAATTTAACGAAATGTTTGGTAAGCCCATGAAATACAAGATCCAAAAGGATGGATGAGATGTGTTATTGCCGTATAGTTAACTGAACGTTCTGGAAAGATTAAATACAAACTAAAAATGCTGTTGAATTAGACACGTGCAAGAAAACTAAGAATCGTTGAGAAACGTTAAAAAATCGAGATAGATTCTCAGATATCTTTAAAGGTTAGTTCTTGATCTGTCTTAAGAAACAGTTGGATTCTTTCATGCTTGGTGGGTGTATTTTGAGGAATGAGGCACTGGGAGTAGCTCTCTGGGGGCTGGGGGCTGAGCAGAGGCCCTGCATCTGCAAAAGCATCAAAGAACAACTCACATTTGTGTCGTTTAGGGTAACAAGCAGCATTTGTTGTCATTGTTTTCTCTGCTTAACCCATTTTTAAAAATATACTTTTTTTTTTTTTAAAAAGCAGTTGTGGGTTTGTAGCACAATTCAGTAGAAGATACAGATTTTCCAAAAAACTCCCCCGCCCCTACACATAGCCTCCCCCACTACCGACACCCCCACTAGAGTGGTTCACTTGTTACTATCCAAGCACTTATGTCACCGACACACCCTTGTCACTCAGCGTTCAGACTTTACATCAGGGCTCAGCTTTTTACCCGTTAGGAGGGAGTGGCCACCTCCAAGCCCCTTACATCCCAGGTAGGAAGCTGGAAGCTCTTCTTCACCAACTTTTAAATTTAACTGACCTCCTACTCACACAACTCTTTTTGCATGAGAGCATTGGAAGAAAAAAGGAAGAACCGATTCTTCCTAAAAGGAACATTGAAGTGCTGAGGTCCCACAGTAGAGGACCTAGCAGTGGACACTGGATACTGGGCACGATTCAATTATGTTTCTTAGTTTGATCAAATGCCACTATCTGAGCCATTTTCTTTCTTTCTTTCTTTTTTTTTTTTTTTTTGGAGACCAGGTCTTGCTTTGTCACCCAGAGAGTGGTGCGACCACAACTCACCACAAGCTTTGACCACCCAGGCTCAAACAAATCTCCCCGTTTTGCCTCCTGAGTAGCTGGGGCAACAGGCGTGTGCTATCATGCCTGGCTAATATTTTAGTTTTCGTAGAGATGAGGTCTCGCTATGTGGCCCAGGCTGGTGTTGAAATCCTGGGCTCAAGCAGTCCTCCCACCTCAGCCTCCTAAGTGCTGGGATAACAGGCATGAGCCCCCATGCCCAGCCTCTGAATCGTTTTCTTTAGGTTAGCAAACTATTGGGCCAGATCTTTTAAATATGTGAAAGCTTTATTGTTTTGTTTTCTTTGAACCGATTCTGTTCTCCACACTCATGTAAGGAGAGAGGTCTGTTCCACCAGATAGATTTTACTGTAGGATTTGGGAGAGACAAAGCCGTGAGTCATTTAAACAGCGGGGTTGCATGGTTCAGAAGAGCTAACTATTCACATAAGTCGGTGTATTGGCGGAGGAGGAAAAATACTCCTTTAAATAAGAATAATAAAACAATATTAAAAGTAGACCAGGCCAGACACGGTGGCTCACGCCTCTAATCCCAGCACTTTGGGAGGCTGAGACGGGTAGATCACAAGGTCAGGAGTTTGAGACTAGCCTGACCAACATGGTGAAACCCCATGTCTAATAAAAATACAAAAATAGCCAGGCACGATGGCATGTGCCTATAATCCCAGCTACTCAGGAGGCTGAGGCAGGAGAATTGCTTGAACCTGGGAGGCGGAGGTTGCAGTGAGCCGAGATCACGCCATTATACTCCAGCCTGGGCGACAGAGTAAGACTCCATCTCAAAAAAAAAAAAAAAAAAAAAAAAAAGTAGACCAAGATTCCCCTCAAGCAACTGCTTTCATTCAAGTGTGTTTTTCTTTCTCCTCGGAATGCTCCCTTGGTTACTCACTGGCTGTGCGAATCTGGGCAAACTGATTTCCCTGTCTGTGCCTCAGTTTCCTCTCTGTGACAAAGGGAACCTGATCATGCCAACAACGTCCTTTGCTGTGAACATCGAACAAACAAACACATGTGATGAAGTTAAAACAGCCCCTAGTCCACAGGAGGAACTCAGATGTAAGTATTATTGTTTCAGCATTCCCTTTGAAGATAAAAGACAAGCCCCGATACTTTGCAAGTTGCCTTGCTCTGTGCTGGACTTTCCACAAACCCGAGGATGTCAGAACAGTTTCCAGAATTTTCCATGCTAAAAAAGAATCATGTGAAGCTGTGGCAGGCCACGTCTCACTAAGGCAGGCCTTCGTAACAACAGTTTCAGTAGGCCTTTCCTAGGCCTTAAAGCAGGACAAAGTAATGAAAGAATTCTTACAGGGCCCATTTAGGATTAAACAAGTTTTATTAGGGTCTGAAGAAACTCCCCAGGCCTCCACAAGCAAGTTTTATTAGGATCTGAAGGAACTTTCCAAAACTCCATGATGTAGCAGGAGACAAGATAAGGGTAAGCACCCCAGCACCTGGACCCGTTTAGGGAAGTAAATTTACTGAGCTGCAGAGGAAGGTCTTCAGGACTCAGATATTAGTTATAGAATAAAAAAAGTTAATCACTCATGTGTTTAGATGAAAGCTTAGAAGGTAGATCAGCTCTGGAACACTTTGTAATTTTGAGTTGGTCTGGCGATAATTTCCAGGCCTTCTCCCGGGAACCATTTGCAGAAAATAAAATCTCTCTTCCTCCCCAGTTCATCTGCATCTCGTTACTGGGACGAGAGAAATAGCTGCCTCAGTTTGGTCCGAGAGCAAAATGTCTGAAGCATGTGGTTATTTTCGGAACACTGGTCTTCTGTTTCTGCCATAGCCTGTTAAAGGAGTCCTGCAGTGTGTGGGGCTAAACTACTGCTCAGAGAGTCTCCATTTAAGAAGGAAGCTGGCCAGGAACTACTAGATGCTTGGAAATGTCCAGCCCGTCCCCAACTCCTGTTCCCCTGGGCAGCTGCCCTGCCTTGCTGAGGGCTTGAGTCTCGTTTCTCGGACAGTAACATTTACCAGCACTAACAGGTTTATTTTCCCCTCTTTGGAGAAATAGTTGTGATAAATATGCAATATTTATTGCAAAGGTACTGATTGTGATGGCTTATTTAATATGTATTGTTCTGGAATGTAGATCAACTTCTATACTGAAATGCAGAAATGTCTGAAGTGGTTTAATATTTACTCTGCTTTGCTGCTTTCAGATCGAATGCTTACCTTTTTGTTTCTTTTTCCTTTTTTGAGGTAGAGTCTCGCTCTGTTGGCCAGCCTGGAGGGCAGTGGTACGATCTTGGTTCACTGCAACCTCCACCTCCCAGGTTCAAGCAATTCTCGTGTCTTAACCTTCGGAGTAGCTGGGACCACAGGGGTGCGCCACCACACCCGGCTAATTTTTGTGTTTTTAGTAGAGACGGGGTTTCTCCATGTTGGTCAGGCTGGTCTCGAACTCCTGGGCCTCAACTGACCCACCCACCTTGGCCTCCCAAAGTGCTGAGATTACAGGAGTGAGCCACCACGCCCGGCCCTAAACTTTTACTTTTCATTATTCCAGAGACAGTAACAATCAAGATATACCAATCGTGGCTCAAAGTGAGAAGTGAGAATTCTAGCTAAAATTGTAAAAAAAACAAACCAAAGTATACCAACCAACCTACCAGATAAAGAACAGAGCCAAGATTTTTCATTTAAAAATTTCTCAGAAATGTTATAAAAATGCATCATTGTATTAAATGCAAGCTGTATTGATCAGATTTGTGAAAATTCAGTTTTCTTTCCTAGTTTTCCTAGAGCACTGGGATTTCAATGACTTTTCCAAAAAAAAAAAAAAAAAAACCCCAAAAAACAACAGAATAATCCATAATTTGTAAGGAGAAAATCCAGACTGGATAATTATTTTACTTTTGTGACTTTTTTCTTGATTATAGTTTAAAAGGTAGGTTGGATTCTGTGGGTGCAGTAAGACTGAATTTACAAGGATTTATTCATTGTTTTTCAGAGAATGAAATCTGTATTCAGCATTTCAGACACTAGAGGGAGGCATTTGACTGACTTAGGGGCTCCTCCAGTCCAAGAGGAGAGAAAGGGAGAAACTCAAATGTTCCTCTGCGATGATGTCCATTTTTGTTGTTGTTGTTTGTGTTTTCCCTGATTTTCTCTCCCTTTTTTCTTTCCCTCTCTCCTTCCTCACTTCCTTCCTTTACTTTATCTTTCTGTTTTCTCATAAAAGCAATCTTCTCAAGAGCTCAAATGAACATTCATATTTTACGCATTTAGAGAACAAAGAGGCCATGAGGTGCGTTCTCACTACAATGGACACAAATCACAGTCTGAAATCACGGCACCTTGGTTTTGGTCCTTAAACACCATTCAAAACCTTTGTTAAGTTAGTGGATATTAATTAATTTCTGGGGTTATGTTTCCTCTCCGTTTTTCTTGTGTTCTTTATTCCACCTGGAAGACGTTTCCCTCTGAAGTTGCTGGAGAGCAGAAGCAGGCCTGAAGAGCATCCTTCTAAGGAACCTGCTGAGACTGTGACCAAAGTGTGAGCTCTTCATGGTCCTCCCTGGCTGCAGTGCGGTAACTGCACCCTGACCCTTGGTGGGCCAGGCAAAGAGGCGCCTGAGTCGACAGGGAGGAAGATTGTGGGCTCCTGCACCTTTTTTCTGTTTTTTTTTTTTAAAGACAGGGTCTCACTCTGTTTCCCAGGCTGGAGTGCACAATCACGGATCACTGCAACCTTGACCTCCTGGGCTCAAGCAATCCTCCTATCTCAACCTCCTGAGTAGCTGGGACTATAGGCGAACATTACCATCTGTAGATAATTTTAAAAATTGTTTTTTTGTGGAGACAGGGTCTTCATATGTTGCCTAGGCTGGTCTCGAACTCCTGGCCTCAAGGGACCCTCCCATCCCAGCCTCCCAAAGCATGGGTATGATAGGCATGAACCATCAAGCCCAGGCTCCAGCACTTTTTTAAAACTTTAAAATAGAATTAATAACAGTGGTTACTTTATGGGGTTTTGAGGATCCTATGATCATGGCATCTGGCATACAGGGAGTACTCAGTGTTTATTACTTATTATTGTTTTAAATTCTAGTTATTTTAAAATCTCTATTTCTTGTTAAAAACAGGTTGGAATTATCGCACTATGTTGCACAATAATAATGATAATAATAATATCATAACTGGTAATCCTTAAAATCTTCCTCCTAGACCATATAAACTGCTAAATGTTGAGAACTATAATTCTTGTTTGACTTGTAGGAGAATCACCTAATCCATACATTAAGGAATAAGAAATATCTTTTCAAATATTCTTGTATTCAACTTAAAATATCTCCATCCCACAAAATTGTATTTTCACCGTCTTAATTGCCAACAAAAGAATGTTATAGTGTAGAATATATTTTGTAATATTCTTTGATTTAGAGTTTCAAATTTCTGACCCATGGAAAGACAAGATATTCTAATTCTGCACTGCCCAGTAGGGCGGCCTCCGGCCACATGTGGCCGCTGAGCGCCTGCAGAGTGGCCTGTCCAAACTGAACCAAACTCTTGGTGGGAAATGCTCACCACATTTGAAGACTTTGTATGACAGAATGAACAGAAATATCTCGATATTTTTCTGTCAGGTATATATTAAAATAATATTTCACATATTGGGTTTAAAATATATTATTATTATTATTATTTTGAGACTAAGTCCACTCTGTTGACAGGCTGGAGTGCTGTGTCACAATCTCAGCTCACTGCAACCTCTGACTCCCTGGTTCAAGCGATTCTCCTTCCTCAGCTTCCTGAGTAGCTGGGACTACAGGCACGTGCTACCACACCTGGTTAATTTTTGTATTTTTAGTAGAGACGGAGTTTCACCATGTTGGCCAGGATGATCTTGATCTCCTGACCTCGTGATCTGCCCACCTCAGCCTTGCAAAATGCTGGGATTACAGGCGTGAGCCACTGTGCCCGACCTTAAAAATGTATTATTAAAATTGCTTCTATCTGTTTCTACTTAATATGCTTTAGAAAATTTAAAATGGTATCTGTGGCTTGCATTGTATTTCCATTGCAGTGTTCTCCTAACTAATTTTGTACATCAGAAAATTCAAACTATTACTTCTTATAGCCTAATATTTTATTTTATTTTATTTTTTGGTTACAGGGTCTCACTGTATCACCTGGGCTGGAGTGCAGTGGCATGATCATGGCTCACTGAAGCCTCAACCTCCTGGGCTCAGGTGATCCTCCTACCTCAGCCTCCCAAGTAGCTGAGACCACAGGCATGAGATACCTCACCCCGCTAAGTTTTGCATTTTTTTGTAGAGATGGGTTTTCACCATGTTGCCCAGGCTAGTCTTGAACTCCAAAGCTCAAGCCATCCTTCTGCCTCAGCCTCCCAAAGTTTTGGAATTACAGGTGTGAGCCACAGCACCTGGCCAATCTTAATATTTTAAAGAGTCGAACAGATTGATGGAGAAAAACGGGTTGAGGATGCATTCACTTGAGAGGTAGTTATTTATTAATTATTATTCGAGATGGAATTTTGCACTTGTTGCCCAGGCTGGAGTGCAATGGCACCATCTTGGCTCACCGCAACCTCTGCCTCCTGGGTTCAAGTGATTCTCCTGCCTCAGCCTCCCAAGTAGCTGGGATTACTGGCATGCACCACTACACCCAGCTAATTTTGTATTTTTAGTAGAGACAGGGTTTCTCCATGTTGGTCAGACTGGTCTTGAACTCCCGACCTGAAGAGAACCACCCGCCTCAGCCCCCCAAAGTGCTGGGATTACAGGCATGAGACACTGCACCCGGCAAGAGGTGTTTAAAAGGGGTCCACCCAGCAGGCCCTACCCGTCCCTTCTCATTTGCTCCTCCTGTAGGTTTGATGACCTCTGAATAATTTGCCTTTTTGGAAAAGTGGCAAGTAAAGCCCTTTTTTTTTCTTCTTCTTTACTTTCTTGGAAAGGCTGAGTGTGAATATGAATTATCAACAAGCCCATCAAACTGGGACGAAGGAAGGTGCTGGATTCTACCTGCGAGGGTTCCCGGGGCCTGATTTCGTGGCATGGTTCTGGTCAGTGTAGGAGCGAGTGCTCTGCTTAGGGATCACAGAGGCTTCCTGGTATTCAGGGCTCTCTGCTCCCACGTGAACTCATTGAGGCCCATCTCCCTGAAACATTTCTGCATGTACTCCTTAAATAAACACATCGCATCGCAGGCTGGGGAGTGCCACACCATATTCTTCTCTTAAAATGTCAGAAAATGTCCGTGGTTTATAAAAATTCATTCTCATGTTAGAAAGCTTTACCCCTCATTCTCGGGGTGATGAAATCAGTGGAGATGGATGATA
Organism: Macaca fascicularis; assembly: GCF_037993035.2. Taxonomy (NCBI): domain Eukaryota; kingdom Metazoa; phylum Chordata; class Mammalia; order Primates; family Cercopithecidae; genus Macaca; species Macaca fascicularis. The sequence continues at coordinate 3,395,232 of NC_088383.1, read as the reverse complement.
TTATCCCAAGTTTTTTCTTCTTCTTGTATTTTAATGAGCTTTGTTGCTGTGCTCTTTCAGTTTATTAGAGATCACCCACCGCCGTGAGCCTGGGAGTTCAGCCGCCTTCTGTGGCTACCCGAGGCCCCACATTTCCACGTGATTCTAATCTTGCAATTCTCTTTCATTACATTCTTGCCATGCTGGCTTTTGTAAGATTCTAGAAAGCATTTTACAATACACGGGGCAGGAAAGGCATCATTTATAATACATGGTAGTTACTCGTCTGTTATTTATAAATCATCTTGCTTGGAAGACTTTTATTTCTATGCAGACAGTGAATCCTCAATTTTGTTTAAACAAATTCACGGCTTCCTCTTTATTCCTACTGTTTTTTTCTTAAACATAACTCCAATATCTTCATAATAAATAATAAAATAATTACTTTTGTCTTGGGCGTCTGCACAACCTCCAAATACATTCTCAGCCTGGGCTCATATGACATTGACTGTAATGTGGCCAGTTAATCTTGGGGGTCTACAGAGTGCTGGCCGTTCTGTCCTGATTGTATCCAAACTGACTACGAAGATGACCAAAATGACTGAGTGATCCTGCCCGCTTAAGAACGCTTCAATTACTGGGCACATTTTGGACCTAATAAAACAAAGTAATTACTATTTTCAAACAACTGGATTTCCAAGGCCTGCTGCTTCTCTGTAGATTGAAAGAAAGCGGCTCCAGGTCAGTGGGTGCTGTAACGGGAAGACCCTGGAATTGGAATCTGAGGCCACCTACGTTGACCTTGACCACTTTACTAGGTTTTTTCTGAGCCTCAACCCTCAAATATACAACAGGAGTAATAATAGTACTTAAGGGCTCACACGGTCATGAGGATTTGATGCAGTCGTATTGGAAAACACCAGTTTGAAAATGGCACAGCAGTGTGCAATATCATTTCTCTTTTATTATTGACGTTGCTTTACAAGTAATTGCGATCTTAGCCCTGGCCATGTTTCCGTAACACTTTGTCAGGGAAAACTTCAGCTTTGCTAATCAAGGAATGAAAGGAAGGGAAGGAGCTGAAGAGTCTGGATAGATCAGTAAGCCCAGGACATTTCTCTCCCTGGTTCCTACAAACGTATGACTTCTTCAGCATGTTTTAAAAACACTCACATTTCCCAGGCCAGCGCAGACAGCAGTGTGTTTGCTGGCTTGCAGGTTTCCTGGTGGTGACTTTGCTCCCGGCACTGTGGCTTGTTACCCCAGGGGGCTCCTCCTGCCACCCCAGGATTTAATTCTGGGTGACTTTCCTGGGAAGGGGTGGGGAGGGTCCGGGGAGGACTGTGATGGGTGTGTCCACGTAGCCCCGGGGACACCTTTAGAGGAGGGAGAGACCAGAGCGCTGATGGCTGCTCCGGCCCGGTTGGGTGTGCAGATCTCGGGGGTAACCCAGAACCCCCGGCCCCTGCCTCAGGCTGCTCATCTTCTCAAGCTCTCTGTCTCGACTTTAGAGATTATGGAGTTTCAGGCAGCCAGGCTCAGACAAGTCACAGCCACACTTGAAGAATAACCCTCCCGTTCAATTTGGAGTGAAATTTAATGGCATCGATGAACAATTTGCTATCGATTTTTAAATAGACATTATTTTTTAAGCCAGTCTTAGCTTCACAGCAGAATTGGTCAGAAAATACAGAGTTATGGTCCTGCCCCCGACTCACACACACGCCACCAGAGGGCCCGTGTGTCCCAATCGATGAACCTACGTGGACACATCGTTAGCACCCAGAGTTCACAGTTCACACCAGGGCTGACTCCGGTGCTGGGCATTCTGGGAACGGGACAGATGTCTCACCTCCGCCACTGCAGCACACACAGGGTAGTTTCACCACCCTGCAGACCCTCTGTGCTAGGCTGATTCATCTCTCAATAATTTGCTATGATTTTTTTTTAATCCTAATTTTTACCTCTCAGTTGGACATTATTCTTACTGAAACCTGAAGGTAATTTGGTCTCGGTGACTTTGTTCTGATAATTACTATCAGCAGATGAATTAAAGCTGTGCATTGGAATGTTCAAACGTTTTATTTGAACACAGTGATGCCTTGAAGATGCTCACCGTGCACCACATAGCAGATATATTCTGATAAAGGTTTTTCTGTTGTGGCAGGCGATTTCTGTTAGGTGGTTGGTGGAATTTAAGAAGCAATTTCCAAGAGTACAGTACCTTGAGTGGGGTAATTTGATATCATATTAAATGCTACTCTCTAGAAATAAAAGCAAATGTCGCCAAGCCACACATGGCATTTAGAGTCACTAAAGCAGCCGGCTGTGTGAACTCATCTCCGATGGCCTCCCAGTCCCATTGGGGAGGTGGAAGGGCCTGACCTTGTAATCTTGCAGGAATTGGAGGTCCAAGGATCTGCTTTCATCATCAAAGCTTTATGTTTTGAGAAAAACAATACGTAAGCAGTGAGCATTTATCATACAGGCAACTGTTTCGAGCCAACCTGATTAGGCTTTCTTTATATTACACAAGAACACCTTTCAGATGATGCTCAAGATGATTCTGTTGTCTGTGAAGTTTTTCCCCCACCTTTTTTTTATTTCTTTCTCAGCTTGTCTTCAAAGGAATTAAAAGTTCTGATTTATTTCCAGGCCTTTATAAAAAGCTCCCTGAAAAGCAAATACCATTTGTAGTGGTGACAGGCAATTAGCAAAGCATTTAGATTTATTCTGAGGCACTCGTGAAAGTGGTGTTTTATTTTTCTTTTACAGGAGTTTTAAAAATTCACTTGAAAGCAATGGACTGAGATTGCTTCTGTCGTCCCAAGGACCAGCGGGATCCTGGCGAGGTGTGGGATTCCAAGTTCCAGTTGCCACAGTATCAAAGTCTTAGCCATCTCCTCATTTCCAGATCTTTTTCTAATAAAATCACTGTTTAAATGTCTCACTTTGACTTTATTTACTCCCTTAAATTCCTCCAATGTGTAAAATCGATCTCAAATAATCACCAACTTGTGTTGAATCACAGCACAGTACTGGGTATCACGGTGACTTTGTATCTTATGGAATGTGGCTTCTTATTGAATATGGTTTCGTGAGGGTACTTGGGGGAAGACATTGTGACCTTCCTTTCAGGGGGAAGAGGGAGCAGTTCAGAATAAACACAACGATAGTGGAAACCGTCAGGGGAGGCTGGGATTCCAGGCCCAGTTTGCACTGTGCAGGTGCCCAGGTCATTCCTGAGGGTGGCCTCATATCTCCATTCGGAGCTTGCTTGTTTTCTACCAGTGAAATTAATTTCCTCTGATTCCCTTCCAAGTATTCTCCTCCTGCCTAATCTGTACTTTTCTTTAAAGCATCACTTAGAATCTTTGATTCTCAGATCATTTCGGGTTGAAATAATCTCTCTGTGAGATATTTCCTGCATTTGATGTCCTGACATTGACTTTACGTCAACTTACAGTCAATATTAAAATGAAACTCACAATTACAACGTCCACGTCATCATTTCTTGAGTTAGGAAAATACTCCCGAGCCGGGCATGGCAGCTCATGCCTGTAATCCCAGCACTTTGGGAGGAGGCAGAGGTGGGAAGATCACTTGAGCCCAGGAGTTTGAGATCAGCCTGGGCAATGCAGGGACATCTCATCTCTAAAAAATAAAAATAAAAAAATAAAAAAATATTAGCAGGGCATGGCGGCATGTGCCTGTGGTCCCAGCTACTCGAGAGGCTGAGGTAGGAGGATCGCTGAAGTTGAGGCTGCAGTAAGCTGTAATTGTGCCACTGCTCTTGAGTCTGGATGATAGAGTGAGGCTCTATCTCAAAAAAAATATTCCCATGCTCTTTCAAAACTAGTTTTCTCCTAAGGGATCTATTTCTATACACATACACACACACACACACACACACACACACAATCTTCTATACATACACATATATCACGCATATATACATATGCACAGACACACAAACACATGTAAGGAAATAAACGGTTATATAATCAAGCCTTTAGCATGTGTCATTTTATTTTCTGTACAATACCATTAACAATTTGATATCATATGTTATCATTTTTAAATATTAAAAATATTGCTCATACCAGCAATATGTAACATAACATATTAATAGCTATATAATATAATCATCAATTATTAACCTATGGTTAATTAATAATTAATAATTAACAATTATAGCTATGTTAACAATCACCTTTAATAACTATATTCTTATAATGACTATATTGTTAATAACAACCATAATACTGCTAACTCTGTTGTGATGGTAACTGTAGGACATGGTGGTGTGGTCTAGGTTGGAGTACTCTGTGAATAGCCACAGCAGCTGCAGCAGTGACTGACTAAGCACCTCTTCTGTGCCCAGCACTGCACAGAGCCATCGGGAGCATCATCTCCTTAGCTTCACGGCAGCCCTGAATGGCCGCAGGAGACTCCTTTACAGGTGAGGAGCAACTGCAGGATCCATGGGGTGGTGGAGGGGCAACCCCGTGCCTGGTGCCTCCCACACCAGAGGCCCCCTCGGGAGCCTGGTTCTCACTGCAGGGCAGCTTTGATCACCCCACACTCCACACGTTGTGATGTTTCTTGCCTTTTCCACAGACGGCCTATTCCTTTTTGCAGATGCAAAGACAAGTGTCATGGGTGACTTGCTAAAATCCCTGCAAATGTGCTAAGGGAAAGTGATCAGATATTCCCCAATATTTAGTGAAGATTTAATTTCTGGTATCTGGCTCTGTTTTCCTCAAGAGCCACTGTAAATTATCGTAAGTTCCAATATTTTGGCATCTAATCAACAGCTTCTTAATTGCCTCTGATATGAAGAAATGGTGTATACATTTTTAATCAATAATCAATATGTGTTCTGATATTTCATTAATACAGTGTGTAGAATTTGACCTAAGTATTTTCGTGGAGGAGAAGATGAATTAGAAATGCGATCACTAAAACATTGTTCCAGTATAGATGGAAAGCACTGGAGATACTCATACATTTTTAAGATTCTAAAAAGATCTTTACAAAGAATCTTTAATGGCACCAGAGAATGTGGAGCATATAAGATTTAGTCAAAAGGAGAGTATTAAATGTATTCAAATCTGTTAGAATATGAATTTTTTCTTTATTTTAAAAAGTACTAGGAAATACCAAAATGGTGGTAGCCATTTACAGTTATTATCTCTGGGCTTGGAGATTTAGAATGATTATTATCTTCTGTTTTATACTTTTATGCATTTTCGAAATTTTCTATAGTGAGCCTGTGTTTCATTTATAATTAAAGAAAGATGTGTCTAAACTAACAAAGATCACAAAGATAATTCAGTGACGTTTTTCCATGTGCATTTTATCAGTAGGAATGTTCTGGAAGGTACTGTGCTCTCAGTTAAAGCCCTTTTTATGTCACTATTTGTACTCACTGCCTCACAAACCTTCTTCAAGGAAATCACACAGTATACCTGGCTCCAGCCTTATCAAAAATCTCTGCTCTCTTTTTAAATTCCGGTTTAAAACCATTGTTAAGAAAGACACTTGCCGGGGATTTTTCCTCGAGGTGTTTTTTCATGTCCATTAATTTTCTACTTGCCTCAAATTTTCCTTTGACTTTAGGAAATTCGATTTTTATTGTCTTCTTAGGAGGCTTGAGGGCGTAGGCTATGAATACCCTAGCATTTTCCCCTGTAGACTCTTATTTAAATTTAGATTATGACCACATGAAAAATTTGTTGAGAAAAGCAATCAGTAGGGCCATATGTTAGAGTTTCAAAAGTCACCCTAATTTCCATTTAACTCACATCATAAAAATCACCCTCCCATTCAATCAGACTATTATAAGGTGTTTTAGATGAGTGATGAGCGGGTGCCTGCCAAACGCAAGCTAATAAGAAGGCCTTGATCTTCCCAAGAGCTATTCGTTTTTGTCTTTCCTACATTTCTCTCTCTCGCCTCTCTTTTTTTTTTCTCTCTCTCACACACATACTGCCCAAAGCAAAACCATAAAAAAGAAAGCTCTTAAGAGTACATAAAAGTGTGAGTAAGACTTTAAATTTTATTTTTATTTACTAGAAATTTATGGAACAGGAGCCGAGGCACCGTCATGATTCATCATCCACATCCCATTTCTGCCCACGGCTCTGACATGCACATGTTCCGTGTGGACTGACTCTTACTCTAGAAAGAACCAGAGCTCCATGGGAGAACAGCGAGCTCTCGGTTGTGTCCGCAATGACCCCCAACCAGTGTGTGTTCCGATGGCTTTCATGTCTACTGTGTACTGCCATAATAGTTAACAATTCCTTATGTGATTCACCCAGGTTGGTTAGAGGAAGGCTTCATTGCTGGTTAGATAATGATGAGATGCAATCCATTTAGCTTGTCCAGTGATTCATGGTTCATCTTAGCATTGCCTGCCAGTGTGAAGGACCTGTGTATGGTGTTGCGGTAGCTTTGAAGGGATAGCTCATTGCATGACACTCACGTGTTTGGAAAAGCCATCAGTACCACCATGGATTTGTTTCAACAGCCGTGTTACTTTCCATCTTGCTGTTGAGTTTAACGCTGCTCACAACACTGAATCTTTTGGGGTGACCAACCTCCTCTCATAGACATCTGATTCTTTCTTTTTTCTTAATTTTTATGCTGGATTCAGGGGGTACATCTGCAGAATTGTTACACAGATATATTGCATGGCACTTAGGTGTGAGATACAAATGATCCCATCACCCAGGTAGTGAGCATAGCAGCCGATTCATAGTTTTTCAGCCCCTGCCGCTCTCGTCCCTCTAGTAGTCCTCACTGTTCATTGCTCCCCTCTTTATGTCCATATTTATCCAATGTTTAGCTCCTACTTATAAGTGAAAATATGTGATATTTGGTTTTCTGTTCCTATGTTAATTGACTTAGGATGATGGTGTCAACAGAGCTCAGATGTTTGGCCATAGAAATGACACGTACCCGTGTTGCTGCAAAGAACATGATTTTACCATCTTTTATGGCTGTGTAGTATTTCCTGGTGCATACATACCACGCTGTTTTATCCAGTTCCCTTGTTGATGGGCCCCTGGGTTGGTTCCATGGCTTTGCTATTGTGAATAGTGCTGTGATGAACCCATATCTTTTTTGCAGAACGATTTATTTTCCTTTGGATTGGATAGGTGGGTCGAAGGGTAGCTCTTTTTACTTCTTTGAGAAATTTTCAAACTGCTTCCACAGTGGCTGAACTAATTTATATTCCCACTAGCAGTATGGAAGTATTTCCTTTTCTCCACAGCCTCACCACCATCTATTGTTTTTTGAGTTTTCAATAATAGCCATTATGGGCGGTGTGAGATGGTATCTCATTGCGGTTTGATTTGCATTTCTTTGATGATTAGTGATGTGAAGTGTTGTTTCATGTTTGCTGGCTGCATGCATGTCTCACAGACACCTGATTCTTACACCGTGAAAAGAGCTCTAGTGTCTGTTATTTATGTTGTAAGTACACCCATCATGGTAAAGCATGTTGCATTACTCTGTCCCTGCATAGGTTTAAGGAAAGCAATTGAAATGTGTTTTGTTCACTACCAGAGGCTACAAATTACGTATAAATATTATTTGGTAATTCAATCACATTTGAAGTTGGAGGTTAGATATATTTTGCCTGTTATGAGAATTGGCCTGATGAAAAAACAATCAAAGATTCAAATATTCATAACCCAAGAAGAATAGGTTCACCAAAGGAAGAAGTTTTCAAAGTTTTCAGTTTCATTTTCTAACTTTGGTTATTAACGTTCTTCAAAAGACTTTATGAATTTAGAAATCTACTTGATTTGGGTGCGTGCTTCCCTTGCTGGAAGGGTGGACTTCCAACCACTTCCAATAGTTAGGAATTTCCTAGAAGTTTTACTTCAGGACCCGCTTTTCAGTGGGTTGATATTAATTTCCTGTTAGCAAATAAACCCTAAAAGAGCAAAGGTAGTTCTCTCCTCAGGCGTCTAGAAGCCCCTAGGTGACGTGTTGTCTCCTGTTCTTGGTTTGTGGAGCAAACCACATTTTGATGATTGCTTGCATGGATTTGCAAGAAGCTTTGGAAACTCTACTCAGATCTTTATTGCCACCAGTTTACAGTATATGTGTTTGTGTCTATGACTTTGCAAACAAAGCAAGGTGCCGCAGGCTCAGATGTGCCTGCCGATGAGAGACTGGCCTTCGTGGAAGATGGGTGAACGGTCTTTATTTCCAGGGTGTTTCCCTCTCAAACATTCAGTTACCCCGGGGTTTTCCTGTGAATACTTGGACAGGTGTGGATTAGAGTTTTCATTTTTCTTCCAAATTCAGATAGAGCCCAGATATTTAGCCATAGAAACGACATCTAGGAACCACTTAACTTGTGGAATTCGGCTCTTGGGAGAACACAGGGATACACACACACAGACACACACACACACACACACACACACACACACACACACACACATGCTTTTTTCCCCACTGAGAAGTTTGTTTGGTTTTTGTTTTTGAGACAGAATCTCTCTCTCTTGCCCAGGTTTGAGTGCAGTGGTACAATCAGTCATGGCTCACTGCAGCTTCGACCTCCCAGGCTCAAGCAATCCTCCCACCTCAGTCTCCTGAGTAGCTGGAACTACAACTGTGAGCCTCCACGCCCGGCTAATTTTTGTATTTTTTTGTAGAGACAGGGTTTCACCATCTTGCCCAGGCTGGGTCTCAAACTCCTGAGCTCAAGTGATCCGCCCTCCTTGGCCTCCCAAAGTACTGGGATTACAGGTGTGAGCCACCATGTGCGGCCTCCATTATGGAGTATTTATTTCTTTAATTATTATTTGCAGAAAACATGGGCAATCCTCATTTCTGTCTTTCTTTTCCTGTTTTTTTTTTTTTTTTGAGACGGAGTCTTGCTCTGTGGCCCGGGCTGGAGTGCAGTGGCACGATCTTGGCTCACTGCAAGCTCCGCCTCCCGGGTTCATGCCATTCTCCTGCCTCAGCCACCCGAGTAGCTGGGACTACAGGTGCCCGCCACCTCACCCGGCCACTTTTTTGTATTTTTAGTAGAGACTGGGTTTCACCATGTTAACCAGGACGGTCTCGATCTCCTGACCTTGTGATCTGCCCGTCTCGGCCTCCCAAAATGCTGGGATTGCAGGTGTGAGCCACCATGCCTGACCTCCATTATGGAGTTTTTATTCCTTTAATTATTATTTGCAGAAAACATGGGCCATCTTCATTTCAATAAGGTAAAATAAACAACCTGTTCAGCAATTTCAATTTTTATTAAAAGAGAAAACTGACTGAGTTCTCAAGTAAAAATATATTATTGAAAAAAGACTCAATTTTAAATAAAGAAAATCAATTTCTAATTCTTTTAAAGTCATTAGAAAATATTTAAAAACATACATAAATAAATGAGGGATTTGTGGAGAATATGCACACCTCTCATTTCAAACCTCATTTGCATATATGCTGTTTAGAAACATTAAAAAGAATGACATGCATGTGCCTCCAGTAAACATTTGCTATGTTCAGGGCTCCTTGTAAAATCGTGGAAGTGTTGCTTTCCTTTTAAGATTGCAAAAATAATGGTGCATTATTTTCATAGGGAAAGTATGAAGCATTCCGGGATTTACATGCTATTGCCATCTTTCTGTGAGTTCTGAATAAAATATAAATTAAGATAAAAATAGCCGTGGAACATCTTTCAACCAAACTAGCCCGTTATGCACAAGCCTACCATGAACACACTTTCAAAACCCTTGGAATGCATTCCGCTGCCACCTAATGTTTTACTAATATTTAGAAATACTCTCACGGTGGGAGTTTGCAAATTTTCTCCCTAGAACTTGGGTAAACTGTATTAACATAATTCCAAATCCGATTGCTTTGATGTGGTAAAGGACAGAAGGCAGCTTTGCTATTTGCAGTCATGAATTTGAGAAGAAATAAAGAACGTTGGGAGGATCCATGAAGATCTCTTAAGAATAATGATTGTTTTTCAAATATATTTATTCTCAGTATAGTATTTTGTAGCCACAATATATGCAGTGTCTGCACAATGCCCAAATAACACTGCTATGAGTAATCTGAGGCAGAAAGAAGAGTATAACACATTCTCATATGCTCATCACCGAATTTCAGCAAACATCAAGACTCTGCTACATTGTCCCCCTTCCCTTCCCTTCCCTTCCCTCCCCTCCCCTCCCCTCCCCTCCCCTCCCCTTCCCTTCCCTCCCCTTCCCTTCCCTTCCCTTCCCTTCCCTTCTTTGTCTTGTCTTATTCTGTGACCCAGTCTGGAGTGCAGTGGCATGATCTCAGCTCACTGCAGCCTCAGCCTCCCGAGTTCAAGTGATTCTCCTTCCTCAGCCTCCTAACTAGCTGAGACTATAGGCATGTGCCACCACATCCAGCTAATTTTTTTTTTTTTTCAGTAGAGACAGAGCTTCACCATGTTGGCCAGGTTGGTCTCAAACTCTTGACCTCAAGTGACCTTCCCACCTTGGCCTCCCAAAGGACTAGGATTACACGCATGAGCCACTGTGCCCTGCCTCTTTTTTTTTCTTATGAAATTATTTTAATGCAATCCTCATTAAACTTCATTTTATCCCTACACACTTCACCATACATTGTTAAACAATACGGATATTCTCTTACAATGGCATTACCAAATGTAACACAATTAAGGTAGTGCTTTTCAGTATTATCTAATGTCCAATCTACAATACAATTTCCCCAGTTGTCTCAGCAACATTTTTTTGCAGTTGATTTGAGTTAGAATCTAAATAAGGTCCACACATAGGGAAGGGTTCTAGATGGCCCCCAGCTTTCTGTATCTCCCCTCAGTTCTGCCTTTTTCTCCCTGCCGTTGACTTGACGAATGTCTCCTGATGGTGAATTTTATGTGTCAATTTGGCTGGACCAGGGGGTTTAGATGTTTGATCAGGTGCTGTTCTGGATGTTTCTATAAGGTGTTTTGGGATGAGATTAACATTTAAATTGGTGAACTTCAAGGAATGTAGATTGTCCTCCCTAATGTGGACGGGCTCATCCAATCAGCTGAAGGCCTGAATAGAGCAGAAGACTGGCCTCCCCTCAGAGAAGGAATCTGGCAGCAGGCAGCCCTCAGACGTCCTCTGCAGCCCCAGTTCTTCCCTGGGTCTCCAGCCTACTGGCTGCCCTGCAGGTTTTGGATTTATCAGCCTCCATAACTGTGTGAGCAGAGACTGCTCAGTGTTCAAACTGTGTTCAAATAAGGCAAGCACCAACCTGTAACCAAAATACAGCTGTTCTGTACCTCACTGCTGATTCCTGTACATCACTTTACTTTTTTTGTCTGCAAATTTGTTCAGACCGTGAAGCATCCCAGGAGTCCCTCTGAATCTGCTGTGATTCTGGGGGCTGCCCAATTCATGAATTGTTCATTGCTCAATTAAACTCCTTTAAATTTAATTTGGCTGAAGTTTTTCTTTTACCAGGATGGATCAGAGCAAGTGCGGACTGCATTTGGACATCAAGATGAAATCACATCTCAGCCACTTCCCAGGCAATTTGTCCTTAAGAATTTGTGGAGTTGTCAAACCAGCTTAAATTCTATACTTGGTGGATTTTCTTTAATTACACATGCATTCTGCTAAATTCCCAGATGGAAGCAATGCCACCTTTTAAGGTAGCATACTGATTTTGCCTAGAGTGAACATCTCTGTTTACTTCTATAAACCAAAAAGTGTCTGAGACAGATCTCAATCAATTTAGAGGTTTGTTTTGGCAAGTTTCAGGACCATGGCCAGTTACACAGCCTCAGGAGGTCCTGAGAACATGTGGGCAAGGTGGCTCGGTTACAGGTTATACATTTTTGGGAGACGGAAGTTACAGGCAAAGGTATACATCAATACATAGAAGGTACACGTTGATTCGGCCCCTGAAAGGCAGGACGTCTTGAAGCAGGAGGGGGCTTCCTGGTCATAGGTGAATTCCAATTTCCTGAGTGGCAGTTGGTTGAAAGAGTTAAGCTCTGCCTTAAGAGTTGAAGGCAGCTTGAGTTTTAAGGTAAGGAGCAAGGTGTGGAAGCCAAGGTTCTTGTCATGCAGATGAAGGCTCCAGATAGCAGGCTTCAGAGACAATAGATTTAAATGCCTTTCATCAGAACTTAAAAGGCACCGGATTCTTGGTTAATCTCTTTTGGATCAGGAAAAGACCTGGAAAGGGAAGGGAGTTCTCTGCAAGATGTAAATTTCCTCCACAAGAGATGACCTTGTAGGGTCATTTCAAAATATGTCAAGGAAATATATTTTAGGGTAAAATACTTTTATTTCCTTCAGGGCCGGCTACCTGTCATGTTGGTATCTTATAGCTACAAAGAGTCTGTTCCGTCAGTCTTAGGGTCTCCATTTTAATGTCAGTACTATTTATTATATCTGAACTCCAAAAGGAAGGGGTGTAACAAGGCCCGTCCCACCCTCTCTTCCCATCAGGGCCTGAACGAGTTTTTCCGGTTTACTTTGGAGTCCCTGAGATGGGAGTTCATTCAGTCAATTGGGAGGCTTAGAATTTTAATTTTGGTCTACAGTTCCCACCTGGGCAGGAGGCTGTTCATGCTAACACTCTGTATTCAGGATTTTGATTCTAACTGAAAACTGGTTCCAACACGGGTCTTCCCAAGGCCTCCCACGCCTCACTTTCCTGCTCTGTGGCTTTCTGCTTAGCTATTCTCTCATGCAAGGCCATCCTTTCTCCTTTGCCTGTGCCTATGACCCTATGCCAATGTCACTACGGGCATAACCACTGACTAAGTGGAATACGCCCTTCCACAGCAGAAGCCTGTGATTTAGAACCAGGCCATTATTATCCAGAGAGAGAATTGGGGTTGACAAAACCGTGCTGCTGCAAAGGAACTGAGAAGGGCCGCTCAGGCTCTGAGGTGGGGATGCCGGGGGAGCTGCATGCATCCAGGCCATTGCCAGCTGCTGACAGAAGCCCTTAGTCCCTCAGCAGCGGCCTCACTGCTGTCTAATTTTGTATGACAAAGGCACAGCATCTTGTGACGTGTGTGAACATTTGACTTGCTATAACTGATGGTCAAGAATCAGAGCCCAGGAGGAAGAAACCCTAAACCCACTAAGTAATGACAGTAGCTGTGGCCACTGTCCTGTCTCCATCCCACCAGGTGTGCGGCCAGGTGTGTGACCAGGTGTGCAGCCAGGTGTGTGGTGAGGTGTGCTCTAAGCAGCAAGCCTGGGAGATGGAGGGTGGATAGTTACCTTGCAAAAGTTTGGAGAGAACTGCTACTCATGACTGTCTGTAAGCCATGGCCTCAAAGAGGTAACTTTATGCCCTGAAAAGAACTGAATGCCCGCTTAGGTGATCACCTTACAAAGCTTTCACATAGTGACCCTATAGTAATGCCTAAAAGCGGGCATTAGCTCATGTCATACACTACACTGTGTCTCAGGAGTGAGGAGCCTGCCCGTCCAGAGGCCTGAGGATGACCGCCTTTCCCATGAAAAAGTGGACGGAGGGAACTGGGTTGGTCCCTGGACTGTTGGTTTGGAATCAGAGGGTCTTCCCCATGCTGGACTCTCATACTGACCCCAGCCATCAGGGGAGCCCTGCCCGTGGCTGAGACCCTGCCTCCGTCTGGTGAGGGGTGGTGGATGTGGAAGACTTCTTGGTCCACTGGTGGAGATGGAAGGTCCGGGCTGCTTCCATTGGGTTCAAACAAGGATGGACGTGCATCACTCAGGCTACCGGACGTGTGGGAGGAACTCTGTCCCCAAAAGATATGTCCATCTGAAAACTCAGAAGGTGCCCTCTTTTGGGAGAAGGGCCTGCACAGATGTAACTAAGGCATAAGGATCACTCAAAATGAGTTCATCCTGGATTAGGATGGGTCCTAAATCTAATGTTGGGCTTCCTTAAAAGAGACAGAAAAGGAGAAGACAGAGAGAAACAGAGGGGAGAAGGCTACATTGGGATGGAGACAGAGATTGGGGTGATGGGTCTGCAAGCCAAGGCCAGGATTCTCCCCACAGCCTCCAGAAGGAACAGATCCTGAGGATGCCTTGACCTCAGACTCTGGCCTCTAAGACTATGGAGTATAAATTTCTATTATTTTAAGCCCCTCAGTTCATTACACCAGCCCTGTGGAGACAAACACAGTAGCTTGAACTAATGCCCTTCCTAGCCCTTAGCCAACGTGTTCCAGATCAGTCAGCATCTTTTTCTTTCATTAATTTATAAAGCATTAGACTCAAGAAATGTTCCAGGAAACACTCTCTTTTACTCCTGGGTCATAGAGTATAAAATTACACCATTAGAGATTCATTCTTCAGGTTTGAAAGCCCTATTTCTGCCTGGGAGGGATAGTGCACCAAGCATCCAACACTGTAGGGAGAATTACGATAAGCTTCGGTCACTGGCAAGAGGGTCTTGCGTTATGTGGGAACCCATGGTGAACAGGGCCATTAGGAACCAGAGGGTAGGCCATGGTAGGTAGTGACCCTTGCAGGAGGCCATCCTCTGCAGGCCTCCAGAGCTCCCATGTGTCTTGCTGGCTGTGCCAAGACACTGAGGCCCCAAGCTCTCGGCTATCCAGCCCATTTCTCATACTGTTTATGTAGCTTGTCATCTTGAGGGATGAGATCATCACTCTGTCTTCCCCACAGACAGCAGCAGGCTTGCTTACTGCTTGCTACAAAAACTGGGTTCCCACTTCTACACTGCTGGTGGGAATGTAAACTAGGACAGCCACTATGAAAGACAGTCTGGAGATTCCTTAAAGAACTAAAAGTAGAATGACAATTTGATCCAGTAATCCCACTACTGGGTATCTATCCAGAGGGAAAGAAGTCATTATACAAAAAGGATACCTGTACATGCTTATAGCAGCACAATTCACAATCGCAAAAATGTCAAATCAACCCAAATGCCCACCAGTCAACGAATGGATAAAGAAGCTGTGGTATATTTCCATGATGGAATACTACATCGCCATACAAAGGAATGAATTAATGGCATTTACAGCGACCTGTATGAGATTGAAGACTGTTTTAAGTGTGCATGCATCTGTGTTTACTAAACCCTCCTAGTGACCCTGGGAGGCAGGGATTGTGTTGTTTTAATGATGTGGGAACCTGGGAACACAGGCGAAGCAGCTCACCAGGTCCACAGAGCAGGAAGGTGGCGCATGAGACATGAGGCCGAGAGGCTGGCCCTCCAATCTCTGCTTTTCTTAGAGTCTAAGATGGAACTCAAAGGAAATGAGGTGGTTTCTGCCTCCACTTCCTCCTCACTTATTTCCTATTACTGCTTTGAGATTTGAAGGATGATAGGGGAAAAAGAGAGGCTCAGAGAGAGAGGAAGAGAGGGAGACAGAAAGGAGGTGTGAACAGCACGAGCAGACCCTGACAGCTCAGCTCCTTGGTGTGGGTTGTAGAGAAAACAGGGGCATTGGTTTGTGCACTGAAAAGTCCAGTTGTCACCTGGGACTTGGGCGCTCATGTCCCCGAGGATGGTGATGGCATCATGCGGAGCCGTACTGTACCTGAGGCAGCAGCAGGGAGAATGTGTGCCCCTGTGTGCTTCATCTCTCAGCTTTCTGTGGCTCATTCATTTTCTAGAATATTAAAGCAGATAAACAAATGTTGAAAATTAAAAAGTAGGAGTATTAAAGCTCATAACCTTATTTTAAATGGAAATATTTTACCTATACTTAAATCAGAATTTATTATAATTTTACCTATTGACTTTAAATGATGCAAAACCATCAGTAATCTTTTTAAAACGTCTTTCCATCTTTCCTTCATTTTCAACTGAGTGTTGTAAATGAAATCAAATGAGAGAAGGAGTATGTGAGATAGATTTAAAATGTTAGCAAAAGGTAGGAATATTCTTCCTGAATTTGAAAATGAATGAAAAGGAAAGGTAAAAAAAAAATAGAAATGTATGAATCACCACACAAGAGTATCAATTATTCTGGGAAAAGGGAAATTAAATAGAAATTTACATTATAGATGCCTTAGTTTAACATTTGAAGTGGAGAAATGCAAAATTAAAAAACTGTCTTCAGATTTTGAATTTTTACTGAAGATATTCTGCATGAATACATTTGATTTTCAAAAAGCAGCCACTGACTTGATGCTAAAACATTCTGATGATTTAAGTTCTGGTCAGACTTCCTCTTAAATAGGTGGTTTTGAGAAGCCTGTTACGTCAACAGTTTGTAATATAAAATCAGTATCACGTTGGTATCTTTTTTAAAAATTCTATTATGTGTCGGTGGTGAGTATGTTTTTATTATTATTATTTATTTTTCTTTAAGTCCTGCGATACATGTGCAGAACGTGCAGGTTTGTTATATAGGTATACATGTGGCATGGTGGTTTGCTGCACCTATCAACCTGTCATCTAGGTTTCAAGTCATGCATGCATTAGGTAGTTGTCCTAATGTTCTCCCTCCCCTTGTCCCCCATCCCCCAACAGGCCCCAGTGTGTGATGTTCCCCTCCCTGTGTCCATGTGTTCTCATTGTTCAACTCCCACTTATAAGTGAGAACATGCGGTGTTTGATTTTCTGTTCCTGTGTTAGTTTGCTGAGAATGATGGCTTCTAGCTTCATCCATGTTCTTGCAAAGGACATTAATTCATTCTTTTTTATGGCTGCATAGTATTCCATGGTGTACTATAAAGACACATGCACATGTATGTTTACTGCAGCACTATTTACTATAGCAAAGACTTGGAACAAACCCAAATGCCCATCAATGGTAGACTGGATAAAGAAAATGTGGAACATATACACCATGGATGTCTTCTAAAAGTCATTTGTGAGTTTTGCTTAGTAAAATTTTATCTTAGTTTGGAAGAGGTCATCGGAATTTTTAACAATATAAGTCACAGTAGTATCATGTAAAAAGAGTTTCAGTAAACTGAAGTTAATTTAAAAAATTTAAGATTGTTACCTGGTCTGGAGAAATGGACAAATATGGCAATTATGTCATAGAAAACGAGGTAACCCAAGAAGTAGATTTAGAAAATACTATTGATGAATTTGCTTCTATCAAATTCTGGGAAGTGAAATTTATTTTTATTTATTTATTTATTTATTTATTTATTTATTTATTTATTTTGAGATGGAGAGTCACTCTGTTGCCCAGGCTGGAGTGCAGTGGTACTATCTTGGCTCACTGCAACCTCTACCTCCTGGGTTCAAGGGATTCTCCTGCCTCAGCCTCCCAAGTAGCTGGCATAACAGGTGTGTGCTAACATGCCCAGCTAATTTTTGTATTTCTAGTAGAGATAGGGTTTCACTATGTTGGCCAGGCTGGTCTTGAACGCCTGACCTCAAGTGATCTGCCCAAAGTGCTGGGATTATAGACAAGCCACTGTGGCCGGGAAACTAAAATTATAATAAATTTTGTTTTTGGTATAAATACAATACTTAAAATAATGCTGTGAGTTTTAACACATCCACTTTTAAATTGTTTTCCACATTTTCTTTCTTTTTTTTTTGAGACAGAGTTTCTCTCTTGTTGCCCAGGCTGGAGTGCAATGGCCTGATCTTGGATCACTGCAACCTCTGACTCCCGGGTTCAAGTGATTCTCCTACCTCAGCCTCCTGAATAGCTGGAATTACAGGCATGCGCCACCACGTCGGGCTAATTTTGTATTTTTAGTAGAGATGGGGTTTCTCCATGTTGGCCAGGCTGGTCTCGAACTCCTGACCTCAGGTGATCCTCCCACGTCGGCCTCCCAAAGTACTGAGATTACAGGTGTGCGTCACTGCACCCGGCCCTGTTTTCCTTATTTTCAACTAGTTTAACGTCCTGGATAAAAGTAAACTATTAAAGAAATTCATAAAAACATGCGTATGAGGCTGGGGGACACATCTCTCCTGCCTCAGGCGCTGAACTGACTGAACACAACCCCATCCAATCCTGTCTTTACGGCAAGTTTTGATATTGTGTTTATTGTGGACTTTTCTTGCACTCGTTTTGATTTTTAAAAAATATTGCATGAAACAGGATTCATCTTGGTAGCTGAGACCCTGGAACAACTTTCCTCACCCTGAACCCGACCCCTGTGGAGGTCTGCCGTGCGGGGCGGGTGGAGGTCTGCCGTGCGGGGCGGGTGGAGGTCTGCTGTGCCGGACGGATGCGGGGGCCATTCTGCTTGTCTATCACCAGGCCGCCCCTGTGCGGGCACATTTTTTGGCACAACTGTGTCTCCAGCTCCTCCTTCCCGGAAGCTGAGGCTTTTGAAATTGCAATGTGAGACGTCACAGAAGGTCTCTGCCTAAACCCCACGGGGACGCTGACCTCTGGGAAGAACAGTTTTGGCTTGACCGGTTAAGATTCCTAGTTTGAAATGTTTCAAATATTGGGGAATGTTGAGTATTTGAGGAATTAGGAGATTGTCCAGCTGGAATGAGGTTCACACGGGGTCAGGCTTCTTCCTCCCTGTTTTACAGTTCCTTTTCTTTAGCATGATGTTAAAACACGGGCCCAAAGCCCCACTGGTCACATTGCAGGCAGTCCACTTCTTTCCACAAACACTTCTCAGTCTTAACATTGTCTAGAGGAGCAGACGAAGCCTGTGTGCTCAGAAGTACATTAGAAGCAGCATTTGCAAGAGGCTGTCTCCTTAGGCAGTGAGGGGGTGCAGGGCTCATCTCTTCTTCCAAGGATGTGGAAACTTCCTGATGGGCAAATGCAAGAGATCAAGTCAGGGTCAGTAACCTGCCCTGGGCCTTTCTTGGTTTTTTAAGGTTAACAGATTTATTTTAAACTGTGTCGAACAAGGCAAGGTAGAAGCTTGCCTAGTAGCTGAGAGATAGAAATTGTCAAACCCAGTAGAGAATGGAAGACATTTCATGATCCCTTGAATTTCTTCTTCCCCCTGCCCACCTGACATGAGGCATTCTAGATTGTGGATTCACTAGGGAATAATTTGGCTTTTGCCCCATGGAAGATGCACTTGCATCTGGGGGACTGTCTTTCCTATTTCCCTTTGTGCAGTTGTCTCTCACTTACCTTGAGCTGAGAGCCTTGTGTTATTTAGCTTTCTGGTGGATAATGTTAAATATTAACAGGGTCTTGCTCTGTCACCCAGGTTGGAGTTCAGGGATGCGGTCATGGCTCACTGCAGCCTCGACCTCTTGGGCTCGAATGATCCTCCTGTCTCAGCCTCCCAAATAGCTGGGACCACAGATATGTGCCACCACACCAAGCTCACCTTTTCACTTTTTGTAGAGATGAGGTCTCACTTTGTTGCCCAGACTGTTCTCAAACTGCTGAGCTCAAGTGATTCTCCTATCTTGGCCTCCCAAAGTGCTGAGATTACAGGCATGAGTGACCTGCCCAGTCTGTGAATGATGTTAAGTTAGAAAAATAAGAAGATGAGCAACAACCACAACTGTTTTCAGGATCTTAGTTCCGTAATATTCTCTTAAGAAAACCAATATTCTGTTGTTAGTAAAAACAATAACAACAAGAAAGATGCAGTTTCTCTAAGTTTGTCTGGAAAGATGCAGATATTGCATAGGCAATTTACCCCAAATTAGGAACACACACAGAACACACAGCATGAGATTTCGGCATAAGTTTATGCCATTTTTTCTTCTCTATTGTGTTTATTGAAAGATGTTCTTATTCCAAGTTTTTGGAATCTAGTTTAGGATAATTATTTTCTTTTTCACCTATAATCTGCCAACCATTTTCTGTAGAGAAAAACATGGACTCCCGTGAGTAAGAAGACAGGCCAGATAGATTTTATTTTATTTTAAAAAATATTTATTTATTTAGAGTCAGGGTCTCACTCACTCACCTAGGATGGAGTGCAGTGGCTCCATCACGGCTCACTGCAGCATCAACCTCCTGGGCTCAAGGGATCTTCCCACCTCATTCCCCTGAGTAGCTGAGACTGCAGGTGCATGCCACCATGCCCAACTAATTTTTGTATTTTTTGTAAAGATGGGTGTATCAGTCTGTTCTCCCACTGCTATGAAGAAAATACCTGACACTGGGTAATTTATAAATAAAATATTTAATTGATTCAAAATTCCGTATGGCTGGGGAGGCCTCAGGAAACTTACAATTATGGTGAAAGGCACCTCTTCACAAGGCAGCAGGAGAAAGAATGAGTGCAAGCAGGGGAAATGCCAGATGCTTATAAAACCATCACATCTCATGAGACTCACTCATTATGAGTACAGCATGGGGGAAAGTACCCTTATGATTAAATTACCTCCACCTAGAATGACCTTGACATGTAGGGATTATTGCAATTCAAGGTGAGATTTAGATGGGGGCACAGAGCCAAACCATATCAACAGGGTTGTACCATGTTGCCCAGGCTGATCTTCAACTACTGAGCTCAAGAAATCTGCACCTCCTTGGTCTCCCAAAGTGCTGGGATTACAAGGCGTGAGCCACCATGCCCAACTGCCTGATAGATTTTAAATGCACAGATAAAGGTGATGATGGAAAGAATCTTTAGCGGAATAGGGAAAAGTCTGCAAAACAGTCACTGTCAAAAATGGGAGGTCTTGTTTATTCACATAGACTGTGATATGGTTTTGTTGTGTCCCCACCCAAATCTCATCTTGAATTGTAGTTCTCATAATCTCTATGTGTCATGGGAAGGACCAGGTGGAGATAATTGAATCACGAGAGCAGTTTCCTCCATCCTGTTCTCGTGATGTGAATTAGTTCTCACAAGATCTGACAGTTTTATAAGGGGCTTCCCCCTTTGCTGGGCACTGATTCTTTTCTTTCCTGCTGCCATGTGAAGAAGGACGTGTTTGCTTCTCCTTCTACCATGATTGTAAGTTTCCTGAGGCCTCTCCAGCCCTGCAGAATTGTGAGTCAATCAAACCTCTTTTTTAAAGAAATTACCCAGTCTTGGGTATTTCTTTATTAGTAGCATAAGAACACACTAATACAAACTGTCTTAAATAGTGCTTTCTAGTGATTGTTTTCCTTTAGCAGGAAATATACCTAACACTGCAATACAAATATGCTAGTTATAACCGAATCTCATCAGAATGTTTAAGGCATGAGATTTAGGGATAAGCTGTATTTCCTCATTAGACAGAAGCTCCTTTTTATTTCAACTTAAGTTGTGAAACTTTCTAAAAAATGATTCAGTTCACTGTGAACCTGCTGAACTTTGTTGTTATTGTTAAAATTTTAATGAGAGTCTGACCTCATTTCTCATTGTCTGGTAGAAATGTAGGAAATTGACCAAGAAGGATTCATGCTGTTACTCTAGATTTTTAAAAAATATGATTCCTCTTTTATAGCCATTTGCTTTTTTCTCCTAAAGGAGAAGTGCAGAAAAATCACAACTAATAAATGATTCTGGTCCAGAGAGTTTTTTACACTGTAGAGCTATGTGACATTTTTCTTCTTTTCTCATTTAGCTGATGTTGGTATGGTGTCTAATAGTTTGCAAAGCGTCTTCATATATATTCCATTTGATTGATCCTCACAGGAAGCCTATGGGGCAGACAAAGGATGTAGTGGCACTTTTGACAAATCCTCAGAGGTATTAAATAATGTGCCTGAGATCACACAGCTAACGTGTGGTTATGACTGAGTGTATATGTCACCCACAAGACATGCATTGAAACCCTCCCCTCCCCTCACCATGTGGCTGTATTTGGAGTGGAAGAGTAATTAAGGTTAATGAGGTCATAGATTGGGATCCTAATCTAATGGCATTCATGCCTTTTTAAGAACACACCAGAGAGAGCTCTCTGGTTCTCTCTGCCCCACGTAAGGATACAGTGAGAAGACAGCCGTCTGCAAAACAGGAAGAGAGTCCTCACTGAACACTGTGCCAGCACCTGACCTTGAACTTCCAACCCCTAGGACTGAAAAATCAATGTCTGTTGTATTAATAAAACACCACTTTGTGGTATTTTCTATGGAAGCTTGAGCAGACTAAGAGATTTTGGTGCTGGGGGGCAGGGGTGCTGCTGCAACAAATACCTAAAAATGTGGAAATGGCTTTGAACCTGGGTAATAGGTAAAAAGCCTAGATGGCTGTGAAGGGCTTGTTGGTAGAAATATGGTTGTTAAAGGTGACTCTGGTGAAGGCTCAGAGAGGAAAGGGGAGAACTGGAGAGAAACCTTCTAGTATCTTAGAGAATGCAGGTGTCATAGAATGTTATGGAAAAGCTGATTTTGAAGAGAACGCACAGGGTTTGTCTGAACATCCATTTGATAAAGAGATGAGTGTGGGTGGGAAACATGGCTTTAATCACCCACCTCAGCAGGATCCAGGAATAGAGACTGGATGACTCCCAGAGATCCTGTCAGCTTGAACCAGAGGGGACATTGTGGGGACAAAATAAAGGAAGGCATCAGACTGCTGGGATTCCACAGGAGGTGATCACGGAGCTATTCTGCTGCGTGTATGTTTTATCTTTCAGAAAAATGGAAGCATGACCCTTGATGGTAATTCAGAGATTATCAGGTCTGCCTCTTTGGTTTCTGTTTTAATGGGCCAGAACTCCATGGCTCAGAACATGGGGGGTGGGGTCACCCAGTAGAGCCCTGGGGTGATGCTGCCATCCCCCATGGGCTGGAAGGAGGAGCATTAGCCAAATAAAATATTTCTCAAGCCTTAAGGTCTAATACAATTTGCCTTACTAGATTCTGGGCTTGTCTGGAACCTGCTGCCCCTTTCTTCTTTCCTATTTCTCTCTTTCGGAATGAGAATGTGTATCCCTACTATTGTACTTTGGAAGGGCCTATTTATCCAGTTTCACTGGTTCACAGCTGTAGGACAATTTTAGCTTAGGATGAATTGTGCCTTGAGCCTCACCTATATCAGGTTCAGATGACATTGAGATGAGACTCTAGACTTTAAGCTTCAGCACTGATGCTGGATTGGGTGAAGACATTTGGGGATGTTGGGCTGGAATGAATGTACTTTGCATGCTAGGAGGTCATGAGGTTTTGGAGGTTGTAAATGTTTAGGTGGAATTTTATTAACTGAATGTTTGTGTCACCCCAACATTTGTATGTCAGGGCCTTAACATCTAATGTGGCTGTATTTGGAGATGGGGTCTTTATAGAAGTAATTCGGGTTATATGAGGTCATGAGGATGGGACCCTAATCAGATAGGGCTGGTGTCCTTATTATAAGACACGTGGGAGGGCTAAGCTCTAGTTGCTTTCTTTCTGCCATGTGAGGACACAGGGAGAAGGGGTTGTTTGCAAGTCTGGACACCTGCTGGTACCTTGATCTTGGACTTCTAGTCTCTGGAATGATGACAAATACATGTCTGTTGTTGAAACTACCCAGTTCATGGTATTTTGTCATAGCAGCCTGAGCTCACTAATACACATGGTAATGTAGTTGATATGCAGACTCCTAATAGGATACAGATCCCAGTACACCAGTCTGCTTTTTAGTGTGTTTCTATGAAAATATAAACAGATGATGTATTCTTGATCTCAAGATCTACAAACCTCCACCTGATTCACTCCCAGAGAGTTAAGTAGATATTTATACCAGGCTCTAGCATCAATGTCAGTGATCCTAGGAGGAGCCAAGGCATCGCTACGGAGTCTTGACTCAAGTCAGGCTTCAGTTTGAGTGATGATTTTACTACCTGCTAAAGGCATGGCCTTGGTGAAGCTGCTTACCTTCTTCACACCTCATCTGTTCCATTACTAATCAAAATAGCAGGTAAGGCAGAAGGACACTGAGTATTTACAACTTGCGTGGGGACAGGTGCATGGTGAGCACATAGAAAACATTACTTACCAGGAGAAATTCCATCACAACTATGAATCACCACCAGCAGTTCCGCAGCATACCTGCCATAGTTGGCCATGACAATGACAGAAGAGGGAAATGTGAAGTGGCTTGAATACATCTTTGGCTGTGAGTTATTAATTTGTATCTGGTTTTGTTCTGGTTGTAGAGAAAGACTGGGGAGAGCATGGAAATTAAGCACAGCAGCCTAGTTGAAGAGGCGGGGATGGGTGCTGATGAGGACTGAGGTTCTATCACCAGGCTCTGCCTGCTGGGATGCGTCAAGGACTCCCTCTCCTTGTGGGGATGCGCTGAGGAACCCCTCTCCCTGCCGGGGTGCATTGTAGACCCCCTCTCCCTTCCGGGATGCATCGAGGACCCCCTCTCTTTGCCAGGATGAATCAAAGATCCCCTCTTCCTGCGGGATGCCTCGAGGAGCCCCTCTTCCTGCTGGGATGCCTCGAGGAGCCCCTCTTTCTGCTGTGATGCCTCAAGGAGCCCCTCTTCCTGCTGGGATGCCTCGAGGAGCCCCTCCCTATGGGAATGCGTCAAGGAGCCCCTCTCGCTCAGGCTGCTGTATCCTCCCACCTTTCTCTTACTTTCTGTGCAAAATACAACGCTCATGAGAACCTGAAAGGGGAAATGGCAAAAATCCAAAAATCTTCTTTCTGGGACAGAATGAAGATTGTTCTTTTCACTGAGGATTTTAGATTTTTAAAAATCCCTCAGCATGCTGGCAGGCTTAAAAATGTAAATCTTCTGCTGACTCCATTCTCTAGTATTAAGGAATTAAACCCAACAGAGTTGTCAAATGCTTCTTAGCCAGAGATAAGAAAGAGAAAGAACTTCGCTAGTTTCATTTAGATGCAACCAAGTCATCATATTTCAGCTCTGTTTCCCTAATAATTAAGCCTAAAGACATAGCTAGATTCAATTTTTAAAAGAATCTTTTTCAAAGTACATAAAATTTATGGAAAAATGCATGTCTCAGTAAAGGTAAATATATTAATGTTATAAATATTACTAATAAAAATTCTAACAGCAAGGCATCCTTGCTGTTTAAATCAGGGTTAGAGTTAGGGTTAAATATCAGTTCCAAGTTACCCCGGGGTGGGCAGGAGCAGGGGAAGCTGTCCACACATGTGGTGTCCCCTTCTGAAGCTCTTGGTGAACCCGGTGTGGGTTTCCAGTGAGGGTTCACACCCGCACACACACGTGATCTGCAGATGAGACTCACTCCTTTACTAGAAAATTGCAGGTATTATGTTCACATCTTGTTTTCTTTTTAAGCTTGGATTACTAGACTCTGTCTGTAGCCATGATCAGAGGATGGTTCTAAATGCTTCCTCGAAACCCAGCAGTGGCTCAGTCATAATGAAAGCATCTGTATTTTCCAGCCTCTGCTGCTCATTCTGACAGACCGCAGACCTTGAGTCGTGTCGAGTGTAATATCAGCTATCAGGATAGTGGCACATTTTCTCTATTAGAAGCAAACTTAGAGTCACATTTTCATCAACCTGCCTTTGGCTCGTGATTATGAGGGAGACGGTCTAATTGATCTGTGTCCCCAGCAGCCTTCTGTGTGGAAGGAGTCAGAACTGCAAAGTCACATAGGCAACTGGCTGTCGCAGGTGGGGTTCTTCTGAAGCAGACGCTGCATCTGGGACCAACGCACATGGGAGGCCGGTGGGGAGGGCAGGGCAAAGAAGGCTGATGAGGCCTCGTCAAGGCTTAGCTCACCCCTGGGGAGGCCTGGGGGATGCTGCGTTCCAGAACTTCCTCTGTGTGGCTGGGATGCTCATCACCTTGTGTGGGCTCCCTAGACACCCCCATCCTGAGGGAGCTCATCGCTGGAGGCTCCCGCCAACCTCACTCTGCAGCTGAACCCAGTCCTTCCTGAAAGGGGCCTGGGAGGCACATGTCCATGTCCATCACACGGGCAAACATGGTGCCCCTGTCCAGCCAGCCAGTGGCTCCCATCACTCACTACAGAGCCTGCCTGAAGAGCAGGACACCACCTGAACCACTGTGGGGACTGCTAACCTTCCCCCAAGCCCAGGATCCAGCCTCCCGCCAGACAGCCCAGGCGATAAGAGGGACAGGCAGGTAATCTGCTGAATCGATTCTCCTCCCAGGAGGCTTGCTTTCCTTTTAGGGGTCTCCTGAAAGTAATGAGGGACCTGGAGAAATGCTGCAGTCCCAGAACTGCTGCCATGGACCAACGTTAGGGTGAGGTTCTGTGGCTCACAAGCCTGTCCTGCCTCAGATCAGAGCCCAGAGGCACCACCTCCCCTGCCCCTGGCAAGGCTGACCTTGGTGGAGATGAAAATGCTGAAGGGATGAGTAAATCATACAGGAGTTGGGGAGGAGGAGGGCCAAGGAGATGGGGACTCCATCAAAGGAAAGGTGAACTGGGGAGCCACTTGGTCATCCTGCTGGCGTGTTTGTGTTTCATATTTAAAGAGAAAAAGAATCATGTGTTTGCTGAGCATCTCTGCTGGTGTTTTTTGTTTTTTTTTTTTTCTAGATACCTTACAGAGTCTCATTTGATCTTGACAAAAAGTGAGATGAGAGAATCTGCTCAGGTCTGCAAGGACAGGAAGTGACTGGGCTGTGACGTGAACCCTCACTCTGCTGGGCGCTGGTCCCTGGGTCTTCTCCTGACACTGCATCCTGTAGCAGGTGGGAGTGCCTGGAAAGGCTCCAGGCGCACGGACAGATGAGGTGGCTTCCTGGTGGCTTTGCTCCCTGTCTGGGAATCCACACCTGCCGAGCCGTCGGGGCTCTCTCCTCCTTTATCTACGTGGCCGCTTTGATCACACATGGGGCAGTTTCCTTTTACTCTCATGATGAACAAAAGCTGTTTATGTGTCATTTGCTTCTCACTTGTTTGCTTCTCGAGCGACTCGGGGAGCTTTGAGCGTGCTGACGGCAGTAGGTACAATCAGAGTCACAATTAGACAGTGATTCACATTATGTAAAAGATTCATCACGCCAGTGGATGCAAAATGACACGCCGGCTGCCTGGCAGTGATTGCTGCACACTTCAGCCTCACTGGCTCGGCTGTAATCACAGTCGGGCCAATGCCCTTCCAAGGTGTCATTATGGGCAATCTCGCAAGGTATGTGTGAGTGCACGCATGTGTTGTCATGGAATTCGAATTCCTCCGTGTCCTGGTATCGGTGGGGAATGACCCATCTGCCTCCTTCCCTGATTTGATTTGAGAGTTCCAGCCCATTTTAACCCACGCCTATGGGATACATCTGGATGGGCACCTGGCCCGAACGGTCAGCTCATTCCCAGTGGGGCTGCCAGCTCGGACCCCCTTTCGCCTCTGTCCTCCCCACCCCATTAGACAGGACTGCCCAGCATCGCCCCCCATGGGGCCAAGTCCCAGGTTGATGAGCTGTGCCCGCCTCAGAGGAGAAAGTTCTGTCCCTGGTGCTGCACAAATGACTTTATAACTTGCCATTAACAATATGCAGGACAAACAATCATTTATAGATTCCAGCAGGAGAGCAAGATTCTCATTGCAGAGGCTGAACATGTGCAACTGCATTTGCTATAAAATCAGCAGCTGTGCTTCAGGACTTTTGAGAGTTTTCTTTCCTTGTTTCCCTCCCTCCCTCCCTCCTTCCCTCCTCTCTCTCTCCTTCCTTTCTTTCTTTCTTTCTTTCTTTCCTTCTTCTCTCTTCTTTCTTTCTTTCTTTCTTTCTTTCTTTCTTTCTTTCTTTCTTTCTTTCTTTCTTTCTTTCTTTTTCTTTCTTTCTTTCTTTCTTTCTTTCCTCCCTCCCTCCCTCCCTCCCTCCTTCCTTCCTTCTTTCCTTCCTTCCTTCCTTCCTTCCTTCCTTCCTTCCTTCCTTCCTTCCTTCCTTCCTTCCTTCCTTCCTTCCTTCCTTCCTTCCTTCCTTCCTTCCTTCCTTCCGTGCTTTCTCTTTCCTTCTTTCTTTCTTTCTTTTTCTTTTTTTTCTGAGACAGAGTCTCACTCTGTCACCCGGGCTGGAGTGCAGTGGCACCATCTCAGCTCACTGCAAGCTCCACCTCCCGGGTTCACGCCATTCTCCTGCCTCAGCCTCCCGAGTAGCTGGGACTACAGGTGCCCGCCGCCACGCCTGGCTAATTTTTTAAATATTTTTTGGTAGAGACAGGGTTTCACCGTGTTAGCCAGAATAATCTCGATCTCCTGACCTCAGGATCCGCCTGCCTCAGCCTCCCGAAGTGCTGGGATTACAGGCGTGAGCCACCTCGCCCAGCCTCTTTTTTCTTTCTTTCTTTTTTTTTTTTTTTTTTTTAATGGGGCCCAATATACTTAATTTTAGAGATTGGAGTTCTACTCTTGTTACTTCAGAGAAAGCAGCAAACTCAATTGCTTAACAGTATGAAAAAGGAATTTATTTTCATCAGAGTAAAGCTCTCTGCCTACTGGCTAGACAAGTTAGGAATCCTAGGCAAGGCCGTGTTGAGTTTCACGGCTTGAAAGGAGAATTAAAGGTGCAAAATCCACCTTTAAAAGAAACCAATATGGGTAAACATGAGAGGTTTTTAGTAAAACTTCCTTCAGAATTGTATATAATTTGGAAAGAAAATACTAATAATGTTGTGAATTTTTACTTTATTGAACTTGGGCATAGGTAGCACTTCAAAGTCTTCAAAGTGGATATTAGAAAAGCAAACGGTTCACGGAAGTTTATGAGTAACCCAGTCATTAGATGCATGGAAGCAATTGTGGGTGGAAACAGAGAGCCCCTGTCCTGTGTGTGTTTCAGTTTGACTCAGTGAGTTATACTGTATTTAATTAAAATAGATTTGAGTTCTAGCACGAAATGAAAACTCAAATATATGCATACTTTTTCTCTATTTTTTTCACCAAGTTTTCAATCTTAAAATGCCACCGTATTTTTATACGTCTAGTTGGGAAAGATGATTTTCTCAAAATTCTGTGTTTTTAAATAAGATGCTGAGGCTTGGGTCCCAAAGGTTTAAGATAATTCTATAGGCAGCGACTGGGGGCTCATGTGAAAACGACAAAATGTAGTTTTACTTTCTCTCGGTGAGGTTATGAGTCCCAAGTGCTGAGTGAACACAAATGAACAATTTAGCTTTCTCCTGGAATATGAATCTTCCTAATTGTGAGTGTGAAAATGAAGTCTGAGCTCTGAGCCATTCAAGGAAGGAAGTAGAAGACAGACACAGTTCAGTCTTTGAGACGGAAGCCCGAACCGGGGCTCATCTTCAGGGAATTTGAAGAGTGTCTGGTAGGTGCTAATGTGTGTAGTGACATCAAAGGAAATCTTAGGAAATCTGTTGTCCATTAAGTGTTTTATGTCTTTCTTTAGGTGAAGCATTAACAAGTCAGTAGGCTTAACTTAGATATTCAGAACATGAAACCAGTCACTTTAAGAAATATAGATTTATTTTATTCATTACAAAGTTGGACAAATAATTATTACATCTGCCGTGTGATAGGCACTGAATTAGAGGCCTTTGCATATTGGTGAACCTCTGGACATGGCCACTGCTTTTATGTTGCTTGGATTCTAGTGGGAAAGATGTGTACTCAATAAACAAACCCAATAAAGACGGGGTGCGGCATTATTTAGAACAGCAAAGTTACGGAATCAACCTAAGTGTCCATCAATGAGCACTTGGATAAAAAAATGAATAGATAAAAATGGGGTTTATAAACCCAATAAAATATGCATCCATAAAAAGAATGAAATCCTGCCATTTGCAGTGGCATGGATGGAACTGGAGAGCATTATGTTAAGTGAAATAAGCCAGGCACAGAAAGAAAAATTTGGCTTCTTCACACTGATGTGCGGAAGGGACAGGAGTTGATCTCATGGAGGTAGAGAGTAGAATGATGGTTGTCAGGAGATAAAGACAGCTTGGTTTATTGGCAATATAATTTGGATGTGTGTCCCTGCCCAAATCTCATGGTGAATGGTAATCACCTGAGTTGGAGGTGGGGCCTGGTGAGCAGTGATGGGATCCCTGGGGCGAATTCCCGTGAATGTTTTGGCACACTCCCCTTGGTGCTGTTTTCGCAATAGTGAGTTCTTTTGAGATCCGGTCATTTAAAAGTGGCAGGCACCTTCTCTCTCTTTCTTGCTCCTGCTTTTGCCATGTGATGTGCCTGCACGCTCTTCACCTTCCACCATGATTGTAAGTTTCCTGAGGTCTCCTCAGAAGCTGAGCAGATGCCAGCATCGTGCCTCCTAGACAACCTGCAGAACCAAGAGCCAATTAAACCTCTTTTCTTTATAAATTACTCAGTCTCAGGTATTTCTTTATAGCAATGCAACAACGGCCCAAATACAATTGGTATGAAAATAGTTAGATAGAAGGAATAATTTCCAGTATTTGATAGTACAATAGGGTCATGATAGTTAACAATAATTTATTGTATGTTTCAAGATGGCTAGAAGAAAAGATTTAAAATGTTCCCAACACAAAGAAATGACAAATATTTAAGATGATGGATATTCTGATTACCGTCTTTGATTATTATGCATCGTAGGCATGTATCAAAATATGGCACGTACCCCATAAATATGTGCAATTATTATGTATCAGTATACTTTTTATTTTGAGATGGTGTCTTGTTCTGTCACCCAGGCTGGAGTGCAGTGGTGCAATTTCTGCTTACTACAACCTCCACCTCTCAGGTTCAACTGATTCTGGTGCCTCAGCCTCCCGAGTAGCTGATATTACAGGTGCATGCCACGACACCCAGCTAATTTTTGTATTTTTTGTAGAGAGGGAGTTTTGCCATATTGGCTAGGCTGTGTCTTGAACTCTTGGCCTCAGGTGATCTTCCTGCCTTGGCCTCCCAAAGTGCTGGGACTACAGGCATGAACCATTGCACCCAGCTCAATAGAAAATTTTTAAAAGTAGAAAAGAAGGCACCTCAACTGGAAGGAAAGGAAAGGTTTGCTCTTGGGGTGGAACTGGGGGTGGCTGGCCTGTTTTGGAAGTCACACACTGTACTTGGAAACAGAATATAACCAGTGCCTAGGTATATAATCCCCCCGATGAAACGCCACACAATAACAGGGAGGACAGGCTGAAAGCGAACTAACTACTGTTCATGAGATGAAAATACAGTGGTGGGTCCCTTGGGGCTTCACAGTCCTTCCTCTCATGCCCCCTCAGTGTCCGCTCAGAGATGTGTGGGGCTCTCTTACACCAGGAGCTCCTTCTCTAACTTTAGCCACATACTGGTCATCCAGGGGCCTCCTAAAATCCAGAGCATAAAAACAAGTGGAATTTCTGAGAACCAAAGATGGCGCATGGCTCTGGTTGGGCTGCCACAGGCAGTTTTGTGAAAAAACAGAGATGTATTTCTCATAGTCCTGGAATCTGGAGGTCCAAGGCCAAGATGTGTTCAGGGCTGGCTCCTCCTAAGGCCTCTCTCCTTGGCTTTCAGATGGCATCTTCTCTTGTGTCCTCATGTGGTTGTCCCTCTATGGGTGTCTGTGTCCTGATCTCTTCTTCTTACAAGGACATCAGTCCTAATGACTTCGTTACCTTAATCACTTCTTTAAAAGCCCTATCTCCACATACAGACACACTCTGGAGGTCCTGGGTTAGGACTATAACCTGAGAATCTTGGGGGGATGCAATTCAACCTGAAGCAGATAGGGTCTCATACCCTGTGTCACCCAAGCTCATGCCAGAGCCCCGGGAGGGAGCCCCGGATTCCCCCTTTGATATGGTTTGGCTGTATCCCCACCAAAATCCTGTCTTAAATTCTCATGTGTTGTGGGAGGATGGAAGTGATAATAATTTGACAGCAAAGAAGACAATTGCTGCCAGGGAGGGGAGAGGGGACCCCAGACCTCTGAAGGTTGGAGGGTCCCGGGCCCTGGGCAGAGCAGGCAGCCCCACCCCTGTGACACCCCTGACGACGGCTCAGGAGTTGGAGAAGGTGGAATCATATGTAGAGGCTGGTTGGGGAGATAGGAAGTTGTTGAATGAGTTTTTAAATATTTCCATCAAAATTCTTACTGCACCCTTGGTGTTGATGGGGACCAGTGGCTTCTCCATGTGCCTGGCTTCTTCCTGCCTCTGACTCTGGGAGCCTGGCCTGGCCTAGGGCTGCTGGTTGGATTCATTGCTGGCAGCAAGTGGAAGGTGGAGGAGGGAGAGGAGCTGTCCTCACTCCTCTCTTACTCATGCCTGTCCACGTTAGCAGCCCCTCCCCAGGCATCCCTTGCCCATGGTCTGGGGAGTGCTATTCTCACTTCCCTTGGGCCCTGCCCACCCATCTCCAAAGAATCCCGTCAGTGACTCCTTTTAATCACCTCTTTGCCTGTGACAACGTCTTCTGGGGCCTCCTGGCTGATATAAGGAGAAGCCTGGCTATCTGTGCAACTTGTTAAAGTGAAGGGAACCATTCACACTGGCATGTATCTACAAGTCACACAGCTTTGCAACTGGAGTGACTTTAAGCTCATCTAACCAAACCTTCGATGACAGATGAGGACACCCAAAATCATAGGATAGAAGTGACTCACTCCCATCTGGGTCGGCCACGCTGAGACTCAAGCGCAGAGTCTAGCAAAGCACACTTCATCCTCCCTTAGAAGGAAGATCCTGCCCGCACAGCTCACCTCCACCTACCCTAGGTCTCCCCCACCCTCCCTTAGAAGGAAGGTCTTAGAAGGCAGCATGGTTCACCTTCATCTACCCTAGGTCTCCCCCATCCTCAAAGGGGAGTCTTTGCACACCCCTAGCAAAGCACACTTCGTCCTCCCTTAGAAGGAAGACCCTGCCGGCACTGCTCACCTCCACCTACCCTAGGTCTCCCCAACCCTCCCTTAGAAGGAATCACAAGACTACTCCGGACATCTGTAAGAACAAATGGTTTCCAGCACAGTCCTTTCCCGGGGTCTACATTTTCCCTCTGGGAGGCTTGGAAGTTGAAGGGGTCAGGCAATTCAAGTTCTCCCCGATATCTCAGGGGCCACTGACACACAGGAAAATGTACTGCTCTGCTCGCTGTTTGACTTTGATGGATGCAAATTTGTTCTAATGAGCCTCACATTCATTAGCATGTAAACATATGTTGCTGGTGGCGACTCACAGGGCCACTTGCTGATGGATCTCGTAGGCTGTCCCCGCCAGACACCACCAGGCTGCCTGGGTCTGTGCTGCTTCTGGCTAAGGCTCCAGATGTTGTTTTTCTTGCACTGTGAAGTACACATTTTAGCTACAGGGTCATTTTTTTTTCCACAAAAGAAACACAGACAAATCTGTGAAAAGAACTTGAGTTTATGTGCCGACCTACTGGAAGGAGCCTCTTAGAATGTCAGCTGCTCAGCGTCTGCCTTGACTCCGGGCAGTTCTCTCTGTCCTGTGGCTCAGAGACTCTGTGGGGCTGAATTATACATTTGATTCCAGTTCTGCTCAATATTTCCCCACAAGTAGTGCTGTGGATGCGTCTGATGCCTTTAGAGATATCTGCAGCAGGAACAGTGCAGAGAATAAAACTCACCATGCTAAAATATTTTGAGCTGAAGGCAATTAAGAAGCGCTCTGGCCTTCCCTCTATTTTCTGAAAAGCACACAACATAATCGTATCATACAAAGACAACAGTGCCCTTTCTCCCCTCTCTGCCAGAAAGGACGCAGGTCAATCTCTGCAGACAACTTCAGACCCTTATCATTCAGGAAACAGCACCAGAGGAATTTACACAAAAATCTATCATCTATTGGCCTTCCCACAATTTGCTGCCCCCAATGACCCAAAGTCCTTTTACTTTGTCTTGGCACTTCTCTAAACATTTATTATCCTTGTCGAAGATTTATATAAACGAAAGCCCTGAGCTGTCTCTTTGAGATTCCCTCATTCCCTGTGTATCTCCCATGTGTCTATGAAATATATATGCTAATAAACCTCTGTTTGCTTTTTTTGGGTTCGCCTGTCTTTTGTTATAGGAACCCCAGCCAATGGAGCTAAGATGGGTGTAAGAAAAAATTACATTTTTCTCCCCTGTAGTAGCATTATTCTAGCAATAGCATTCTTTTTTGGTAGATGTCTGTTGAATTCACACACACACACACACACACATACACACACACACACACACCAATGTAAAAAGAAAGAAGTGTGGGGAGTCCTGATGACATTTTAGGTCACAGAGACACCTAATATGTTGGGAAGTTGTCTTTAAACATTGATTTTGTCCCACATTTATTCTCATATTTTTGATATTTTTTTCTTCTGAGATACCATTTCTAGCTTTTTTTCTCTACATTTTCTTGCAAGTCCGAGAGAGTATGCTGGTTAGTAGTGTGTCCAATGCACCACCTCTGTCCTTGTCAGTGAAGAAATATATAAATAGAGAGGGATGTGAGAGTCACGCTACACAGGGACGGAAACACAGAGATGAAGTAAATAAAATCACGTGAAAACCCAGCATTTCTGGAACTCTCACCTACTCCTGTGTCGATATTCATCCTTCAGCTCCGCCTCCGTTCTTCCCTTCTTTTCTCATGCTATGGGGTCTGCTTTGGAGATGTTACCTACTTTCATTCTTCCAAAGTCAAGCTTTTGCTTTGGTTGGAACTGCAGACCCATTTGCTCATTCAGCAAATACTTTCTAAGCACATGGATAGTCACTGAGAATACCATGGTTCACCAACATGACCGTGGCCCCTGCTCTCACGAACCTGCAGCCTGATGGGGAGAATGGGCACTAATAAGACAATCACTCTAATGGGTTTCTGATGAAGAATTCAGGAAAGCGCACCAAAGAAAGCGAAGCGGGATTCTCTAAATTTATGCTGTAAAAGAATCTGGCGTATCTTGGGATAAGAGGTAGAAAACCAATGCATTCTGGAAAGTATGATCCCCTTGCAGTCTGGAGAGAAGTAGAGGTTGCTTGTTGAGGGGGTGGAGTGTAGGGACACCACGGTCTGAACAGAGATGGGGGTGCGTGCAGAATGCCTCTTGCAGCAGGAAACAGGCACGTGCAAGGAAGTAAACATGGGAGAAAGTGGCACAAGACAAGAATGAAGGAAGGCAGACAGGGGCTGGGAGATGATGGTAGATGCTTTATTCTCTTAATAACAGCAATAGGATGCTGTTGAAAGCACTTGAGGGAGGTGGGGAAGTGGGTATGACATACTTTGTGTTTGTAAAATTATCACATTGTCTTACCAAACTAAATATACTCTTTATTTTTTATTTTTAAATTTTACTTTAAGTTCTTCGATACATGTGCAGGTCTGTTACATAGGCATACATGTGCCATGGTGGTTTGCTGCACCTGTCAACCCATCATCTAGGTTTTAAGCCCTGCATGCATGAAGTATTTGTCCTAATGCTCTCCCTCCTCTTGCCTCCACCCCCCAACAGGCCCCCATGTGTGTCGTTCCCTTCCCTGTGTCCATGTGATCTCATTGTTCAACTCTCACTGATGAGTGAGAACATTCGGTGTTTGGTTTTCTTTTCCTCTTTTAGTTTGCTGAGAATGATGGCTTCCAGCTTCGTCCATGTCCCTGCAAAGGACAGGAACTCATTCTTTTTTATGGCTGCATAGTATTCTGTGGTATAGACATGCCACATTTTGTTTATCCAGTGTATCATTGATGGGCACGAGATGTCCTCTTAACATGTGATCCAGCTATTGCAGTCTTCGGTATTTATCCAAAGGAGTTGAAAACTTGTGTTCACAGAAAAACCTGCATATGGATGTTTATAGAAGCTTTATTCATAATTGCTAATTTTATAGCAGCTTTATTCATAATTGCTCAAACCTGGAGGCAACCAAGAAACCAAAATGTTCTTCAGTAGGTGAGTGGATAAATGACCTGCGATATATCCAGACAATGGAATATTGTTTAGCACTGAAAAGAAGTGAGCTGTCAAGCCATTAAAAGACACGAAGGAACTTTAAACACACACGGCTACACAAAAGAGGCCCATCGGAAAAGACTAAATACTGTAAGCTTCCAACTAAAGGACATTCCGAAAAAGGCCAGACTATGGAGTGAAAATATCCGTGGTTCCCAGGTGTTGGGAAGAGGGAGAGATGATGAGGTGGAACATGGAGATTTTTAGGATTTTAGTGCAACTGCTCTGTACGATGCTATCATGGTGGATACATGTCATGACACATTTGTTCAAACCCATAGAACCAGCACCAAGATGGAGCCCTCATGTAAACTGTGGACTCTGGGCGACAATATGTCAGCGTAGGTTCTTCAATTGTTACAAATGCTGCCTCTGGCAGGAGTGTTGTTAGTGGGGGAGGCTGTGCACGTGGGGGAAGGGAAGGCATATGGAAGGACTCTCTGTACCTTCCCCTCAAT
Source organism: Macaca fascicularis (assembly GCF_037993035.2). Taxonomy (NCBI): domain Eukaryota; kingdom Metazoa; phylum Chordata; class Mammalia; order Primates; family Cercopithecidae; genus Macaca; species Macaca fascicularis. Next base: position 3,359,169 of record NC_088383.1, on the reverse strand, counting down.
TTTTCTGTCTAAAAGATAAAGTGTATTTTTAAAAATTAAAAAAAAAAAAACAAAAAGTCCTCACAAAAATCAAATGAGAAAATTATCACACTGGGTGCTTCCAATCAAAATGGAAGAACAAGGGCTGTATTTACCATCCCACCTGATGACTTTTCTCTCACTGCTTTTCAGCATTGTTTTGCAGTCTAGCCAGTGCAAGAAGATAAGTTGAAATATATAAAATGCACCCTTATTAGAAAATAAGATTTAAAACTCTCTGTATCTGCAGGTGACGTGATCACCTATGTGGAAAATCTCCTGAAATCACAAAAAGCCACTAAAACTAATAATAATAAATTACTTACTAATAAGTGAGTTTGGAAAGTTTGCCAGATACAAAATCAACACACAAGCAATATTTATCTCTTTATACACTGGCAAGAAATTGGAAATGGAAATTTACAAAGCAATATTATTGATAGCACATCAACAAATGAAATACTTAAGACTAAATCTGACAAAAGATGTGTAAGATCTATACACTGAAAAGCAGGCAGTGATGCTGAGATAAATTAAAGAACTAAATAAATGAAGTGATATACTGTGTTCATGGATCAGCAGGCTCAATATTGTTAAGATGTCAATTCTGCCCTTGTGGATCACAGGTTTAATGCAATTCCAATCAAAATCCCAGCATGATTTTATTTTACTTTATTTATTTATTTTTTCAGTAGAAATGAACAAGCGGATTCCAAAATGTGTCCGGAAATTTAAAGAACCCAAAAGAGCTAAGATAACTTGGAAAAAAACAGTGGAAGTGGAGGACCTACCTGAACTATCAAGATAGTGTGGTATTGGTATAATAAGAGAAAACTGGGTTAATGAAACCTCCTAGGGGGTCTAGTAATAATCTCACAAGCATGTTACATATATGCAATGGATTTTTGAATAAAGGTTCAAAGACATTAAATTAGAGAAAGGACAATAATGATGATAGAAGGATTAAATACTATAGGCCAAAAAAAGAGAAAAGAGCTCTCCTGCTAAATATCTTCACATTGTTGGTGTCACTCATGCAATTCAATTCACATTTTGTGTGTCTAAAAGTTGAGCAGACCTCTTCATTCTCTTTCCCCAATTCACTCCACAGAGATGCTGATGTCTTTCAGTGGAACTTGGAAGTTTGCTCTTCTTTTTAAAATGACTCTCTTAGATCCTGTTTATGCAAGAAGTTGTGGGACTGTAACTTACAAATACTGTTCTAAACCTTGGAATCACACGTTCCCCTTTTTCTCTACTTATCGTTTCTAATCAATTTCCCATTTCCTCTTTTTCCTTCATATTTACACTGCATTCCTTTTAGTTCAGGCTCTTCTTACCCCACTCGATCTCTTCATGTGGTCACCTAAAAGTCCTTCCTTTTCGAGCCTCCTGGAATCCTTCCTTCATGACCCTGCAGAACCGCCCTCCAGACCTGCAGGTGTGACCCGGAATCAAGGATCTCAAAGCCGAGTGGGATCTGAGAGGCTCTTTAGACCAATCCTCCATTACAGACGTAAACCTTTTGATGACTTCACTTCAGAGTCCAAAATATTTGCACTGCAGGCAGAATCACCTAAATCACTTAATGTGATGTTCAGTCTTCCCGTGGTATTCTCCTATCTGCATCTCCCTACTTTCGGTCAGCCATTTGTCACTCATGACACCCAACCCTTCATTCACATCACATTATTGTTCTTCTCCACACACACTCATTTGTTTTCTGAGTGGGTTTTTTGTTACATTACTCCCTCTGCTGGAAGTATCATTTTCCAAGATCTGACTACAGAATTTTAACATATTCCTCAGAATGACTCACATATCACATATTCTACCAAATGGCTGCAGATTCTGTCACTTCCTCTCTTGTCCTATGGCAACCTGGAGAATCTTCTTCTCTTAGCCAATAGGATTTATCATGGTCCTTCTTTATCTTAACATTAGTTTAGCAGGACTGAGAACTGGGAAGTAGATTTTTCTCCCAGGGGTGAGAACTGTCTTAGTTTAGCAGATCTCCCTGGGTCTCCATTCTGGTTGTAGAAAAGCAGCCCACAGGGCATGGTGGGGAGGAGAAGAAGGGGAACTTAGCTGTGTTACATGAAGATGGACAGTTGTGACCCTTACTCTGGGGTTGGGAGTTGAGGCCACTAGGAAGGAGAAGCTGTAAGGATGAAGGCGAGGCATAAAAAGTGATGCAGGCCAGGCACAGGGGCTCACGCCTGTAATCCCAGCACTTGGGGAGGCTGAGGCGGGCAGATAACAAGGTCAAGAGTTCAAGACCAGCCTGACCAATATGGTGAAACTCTGTCTCTACCAAAAATACAAAAATTAGCTGGGTGTGGTGGCTCACACCTGTAGCCCAGCTACTTGGGAGGCTGAGATAGGAGAATCACTTGAACCCAGGAGGTGGAGGTTGCAATGAGCCAAGATCATGACACTGCACTCCAGCCTGAGTGACAGAGCGAGACTTCATCTAAAAAAAGTAAAAATAAAAGTGATACAGTAACAAGACTGTCTGAGGAGAAGAGGCAATCAGCAACCTTCTCCAGGGTGGGATGGCTGAAGACCCTTTAAGAACAAGGGTGTCTACTTTCCTTCTTTAGGATGCTCTATCATGATTTAATGAACCCTCCCAATCTACTGTATTCAGTATTTGGCATAAGTCAATTTAGGGAAATTGTAGAAAACACAGCTGGCTGTTATCATCAGGTTAGTGTAGACTGGGAAGAAGGAAAAAACCCCAGGAGACACGTAGGAAGGAAAATACATGAAAACAGAAGAAACTTGGAGTAAGTTCACCTGTCAAACAAAATCCAGTTTCCAAAAGACATTGTGAGGACTGCTGGGTCTTCCTTACCTGAAGATGGGGGATTCCAAATAATTATTATACTTGAATCTCACTGGATGGGTTGATCACCACCACCTCTCAAATGGGATGAGTTACAATATCTTCTATCAGGAGGAGGTAAATAAGAGGTTAGGTACACGTCTGTAGTCATCACAATTTTGTCAAGATTGCTAATTTTACTTCCATGTCATAGATGGAGAGCCTGATGCTTGTGGAAATGATTTGCTCAGGGTCTCACCATCAAAAGTGGCAGAGGAAAGATTCCAACATGTTTTAAAAGCTGCAAACTGAGCTGACTCCCATCCATGCTGTCATACCGACTTTGAGATTTCAATCCTCCTGAAGGCAGGAAACACATTCCATTTGCTTTTATATCCTCCATAACACTAGTGAGCAAGTTTTGATCAAAGTAACATTGAATATTTTGCTGACTCGAGGTGAAAAAGAAGTAAGAGACTTAAATGACACCATCACAAGTCAACGTTTAAGGAACAGAGACAGATTTAGCATTAGCTGTACCAGTCAAATCAACATTAACATGCACGTTTATTCTGTACATGGGAGTAAGACACCAAACACAATTGAAAAAATGAGCCAAGTATAAAAAAATTTGTCACAAAGGGATGGATTTAGACAGGAGAGCAGTGAAGTAGGTTATAAAATGCTCAGCATAATCCATTTTAATGAATTATTAGCTGAAACATGCAAAGCATTTAGGATTTCTGGGAGAAGTGTACAAACACACCAAATGTTTGTCTGACATTTTCTTCACTGCTGCTGTCTTTCCACAGGGCTGGAGATGTTGTTGACCAACGGCCTTGGGAGGAGAAGTTGCAGCTGAGCCCACACCCTCTCAAAATCCTTCTGACTGTTTCTATTTTTGTAGACTAATTTACCATTAACAACAAATCCAAGATTTATTCAACCAGTACAGCAGACGTTGGCCAGAGTTCAAATTTCTGATTCGAAGGAATCTGCGTTCTGCCTGCCAGTGTCGAATATGAATGGCCTCGTCCGTAGGGGAGCTGTGTCTTTGCTCACTACGGAACAGTATTGAGGCTTTGAACGGGGTGTTTTGCTGGTCATCTCCTGGTCATCCTTCTGCTCACCAAGAGCAGATACTGTTCTCAGCCCCTTACATGTACAAGGTCGTTTAATTCTCACATAGCCCTTTCAGATAGATGCGACTATTACCCCCCTTTTACAGAGGAGGAAACCGAGAGGCAGAGGACATAGGTGAATTGTCCCAGATCACAGAGCTGGCCATGGAGCTGGGACTTGCACCCGGCCAGCCTGGCTCCAGAGTTCACTGGCCTCCTCCTGTACAGCACGTGTGACCTGCAGTAATCACCGCCCAAACAGGCAGGCACTGCGGATAGCCAAGCACACCTCTTCCGCCTTCAGCACGGAGGACGGTTCCTTTTCATTCCGGTGTTCAGCTCAGGACTGTGTTTATCACCACAAGGACGCACGACCCAGAAAGCTCAGTCACGTGCCATTGCCTTCTACGGTCATGGTTTTCTACTTTTTGGCCCCATTTTCCTGCCCACTTGGCCTGCTGGGACGTGAATGATGCGTTACTTCTACAGAATGCAGGTGAGCAGGTGGTGTGGCGAGGTGGGTGATTGGACAAGGTTTCCTGACAGCTGGAAGCTTGAGGGAGACCCGCGGTGGCCCCTTGTTATTCTTCCTGGACGAGCCTCCTCTGGGGTCGAGCTTGAGTCCCTCATCGCTGGTGCCAGGTGGTGTCACAGTTTTTAGCACCCCAGAGTGACAGCCAGGGCGGCTTCTCTCTGTCCGGCGCCCCCCGCCCCACCCCGCTACTCTTCTTTAGTGAGAGAAGTTCTCTGACTCTTGGGATTTTGCAATTAGAAGAGTGATCATTACAATTTTCATTTTGAATATTGTGGCCCTGCTGGGCTGCGGTGCAACAGGCTCTTTCATGAAGATTGGCAGGATGCTGATGGCGAGGGCATTGGGACAGAGGGGAGTGAGCAGGACTCATGAGATGCAGCTCTGAGCTCCCCCGGGAGGGAGCCATAGAAATGTGGGTCTGCTCTTCACATGGCCGCAGACTCTCCTGTGTCCTCCATGGAACCTGTGGAGGCGGCGTTAGGCGCTGGCCCTCTCTGGGGTGTGAGCTCAGCAATCAAGAGAACATCTGCCCTCTCACCCCCATCTCTGCAGCTGGGTCCTCCCGCAGTGTTGATTTTTTGAGTGAACGTAGCAACCCGCCCCTTTCTGCTGATGCTGCAAAAAGGAGCTGGAAAAGAACATGCACAGCTTTTCCAGTCTTAGTATTTGTTACCTTTTAGTTTGGGGGACTTTGCCTTGAAACTTGGCTGCCCCAGTACAAGAGTGTGCTGAGGATTCTACTATCCTGCTAGATTCTCCCAGGAGGTCAAGTTGAAAACGAGCTAGGTGCTCTCTCTGCCTCTCTCTGTCTCTGTCGCTCTTCTTTCTGTCTCTGTTTCTCTTTCTCTTGTCTCTCTGTGTCCATCTCTGTCTCTTCTCCCTGTCTCTCTGTTCCCCTTTTCCTCTCTCTCTTCTCTCTCTCCTCTTCCCTTGTTCCCTTGCTATTGCTGCAAAGAATATTCTTGTTGAATTTGGTTCTCCATATCTTCTTCCTTTCCTTAGAATACATTCCTAAAAGTCTACTCATTGTGAAAAGCAAATGGCCTTTAGATGTTTTCCAAATCTAACAGATGGGGGGCCTTTCAGACAGAGCTTCATTTTACACTTTTATCAAGATGCCCACGGCTCCCTGCTCGCCACGCTGCAGTCGCCCTAAGGAGGTTCATGGAGAGCAGAGGCCTTGAGGCTACATTAAGGGGTGTCTTTTTTCCAATGTCCAGAAGGTATACTTCAGGGGGGGGGCAGTTGAAGTAGGAAAGTGACATCATCACTTCATGTATGGCATAGGTTGGTCAAGTACACAGTGTGCACCAGACCCCCGGACTGGCGCTGAGTGGGGACAAAGGACTTCAGTTATTACAGGGTGGGTTGGGCTGGGGGCTGCCCATCTCTGGGGACAGATGCGTCAGCTCTCGAAGCCCAGGTAGCACCCATCTTAGGCTGCACAGCCCTTCTCACCGCTTCAGTTCCTGAAGGGAAAGGCTCCAGGAGACTCTGAGGTGAAGAACACTCTTCTATTTTCAACTCACCCGCCGTTAGGGTTCTGCCCCCTCTACACTCCAGCCCCGCAACCGTGAAGTTCTCGGGGTCCCTGGCCAGTCACTTGCTGAAGCCTCGCTCTCCAGGACCTCCGTAGAGAGGCACCCTGCTCTAATGCCTGCTTCTCCAGGAATATTTGCTCTGGAAACGGCTGAGAATAAAAACCCATCTCTAACAGTGTGATTGCAGGTGGGTGGCCCCGGGGCAGGTGATTTTGGGAAGGTGGGGCTGGCTGGCACCCTGTGTCCTGACTTTTCTTCTGAGCCTCTGCAAAACCACTTTTGAGAAAATTAATTGGGGTGGGTACTCCTGGGTGGCATTTTCTTCTAAGTGTGAAAATCTGTTTGTAGAATTCCTGTAGTCGCAGGAGCTGTGGTTGCCTGTCACGATCCTGTGGGGACCGGGGCTGCCCTTCTGTGTCCTGGCAGTGTGGGGCCCGTTTCTCTAAAACTGATTAATGTCCTTTCATCTCTTTTTGCTTCCACTGCAGTTTTTCAGGAAAGTATGTCATCTTCTCTGTTATCCCCATTAGTCTCTTCAATAAAACACCTTGTGAGCATTCCATAAACCAAATTTAACAGTGTCCAGGGGAAATCCTGCTGTCCAGCTGTCTTTTCTCTTTTCTTAAATGAGTGCATGGTGGCCCTGGTTGGGATCATGCTTCCTCTTTCCCTAAACTGAGGAAGCCCTGCTCTGATACACTTCAGGGACTGGAACTTCCTAGAGTGCTTGGAGCAGGTGGCTGGTCCTTCCGTCTCAGGAACACTTAACTTTTCTTAAGGGTTTAATCTATTTTCTTTGTCTCTAAAACTTCCTATGGCATCTGAAACCTGGGTTTCTTTCTGTCAGTTACACTTTGGAAATTTGCTTAAGATTTTCATTCATTTTCTTCCATCTCATTTCCTCTGAATGGATTTGAGAAGAATCTTCTCTTCATTTCTAATGTTTTTTTCTTTGGTTTTGTATTTCAAAGTCCTGTGGCATTCCCTCTCCTGTCGCTGGTGAATTCCCGTGTATCTTGGATCACACTTGATTTTGGGCTTGCTTTTCTCCCCATCTTCTTATGTTACCGTGGTCAATTTACAAATGTCACTCAGCGTAGGCCAGGCACGGTGGCTCACGCCAGTAATCCCAGCACTTTGGGAGGCCGAGGCGGGTGGATCACGAGGTCAGGAGATCGAGACCATCCTGGCTAACACGGTGAAACCCCCATCTTTACTAAAAATACAAAAAACTAGCCGGGCGAGGTGGCGGCGCCTGAACTCCCAGCTACTCGGGAGGCTGAGGCAGGAGAATGGCGGGAACCCGGGAGGCAGAGCTGGCAGTGAGTTGAGATCGCGCCACTGCACTCCAGCCTGGGCGACAGAGTGAGACTGTCAAAAAAAAAAAAAAAAAAAAGTGACTCATAATTGTCTTCTTTTTTGTTTACTTTAGGATCCTTTCCCCAGAATTTTCCTGCAAAAAAAAAAAAAATTTCACGTGCATTCCCGCAGTCTCAGAGTTTTTTTTTTATTTTCTTTATTTCATTATTCTTTATGTTCTTTTATCTTTTTATTTTTATTTACCTTTATTTTATCTTTTTATTTATGTTCTTCATTTTCTTATTCAAGCATGTAACTCAGAGTCTCTTATCAGCTTGTCCTTTCCCCAGTATGCTGACGCTTCGCTGCCTGCACTGACCGTCAGGCTCCCGCGTGTTTGGAAGGAGTCCACTGAATTTCCATGGAAACCTGGTCTTTGCCAATGGACCTGGTCTGGGAAGCGTTCCTGGGATGGAGCACAAGGCTTCGGCACTCAGGAGCTCTGAACGCGCTGTTAGCAGTTTGGCCAGCCGGCTTGTCCTGGACATCAGCTAATGTCTCACGCATGGGGTGTGCTGGCCTGGAGGCCAAAGCTGGTCAGGGCAGGAAGTCGGCTCGGAAGGTCGGTGCCAATTAATGATACAAAACATTGCAGAGGCCCGAGGATTCAGCGGGCTTGGCTATATCCCTTGTTTGGCCTGCTTGCTGTTTCTGTTTTATCCTGCTGACCAAGAGCTGTGTGATACCCTTAGACAAGAGTCACATATTTTCTTTTAATGTAAAAATAGCAAGTAGAAATTTCATACAGAAAAAAGGAATTATGTGTACATTGATCTTTATGTCTATAAGATACTGTGATAAATGAAAAGAAAAACAAAAATAAAATATGCATTTTCTGGGAAGGAACATTTTCTGTTTGGTGGTCATACTGTTAAAATATTTACCATTTGCGATCAGTTTCAAGGGAGGTAAAATTTGCAATAATGTTTTTGAGGACAATAGTGGAGGCTACTTCTGTATCACTGATTTAGAAACGGACACAAAGAGTTCACTCCTCCCGAGTTAATGGATGTTTGGAATGCCTTTGCAGAGCACGCTAAGATGTATAAATGACACAGTCTCAACCATTTGGTAGACTCAGCATCTCTCCTGTGGTAATCTGTGATTCTAGACAGAAAGCACGCCAATAAGCTTCACGAGACAAATCGTCTCCTGTTCCCAGTTAGGTGATGGCCTCCTTCTGGAGGATCACACATTCCTGCCGGGTGCCATGTGACTTCCAATGGCTTCTCACAAGGGGAATCCCTAGTCCCCATCCCGTTGACGTGTATCTACATTCCCACCCATTGATTCTCATCCCTGCAGCCACATGACATCTTTGGCTAGTGGAACCTAGTGGACGTGCCCTGTGCCACTTCCCAGCAGAAGGTTTGAAGCCCTTGCCTTGATTCTTCTGTCTGCCATGAGAGTGGTCCTGCTGACCTAGGGGCTGGTCCTTCAGCCAGGCCCTGATTAGAGAATCTGAGGAGTAGCGCTGAAGCCAGTCCTCAGCACCAAGGACCAAGAGCAAGAAATGAACGTGTCTGATGAGCCACTGAGATTGTGAGGTTGTTTGCTTAAGCTAACTGATGTATCTAGGCAGTACCAATCGTGAAAACAACATGGTTAGTAATGTTAAGACCAAAGGATTCTTCTTACTGGTCACAGATTTAGGAAACTATTGTTACTGATATTTCATCTCCCAACCTTGTTCCCTGGCATCTCAATTTACTACCCCCCTAGAAGAGACTGTGCTTTTCTGGGTCCCATAGGCCCCACTGAACTAGCAGCTGAGGATCAAGCAGGGCCATCATGCTTTTTCTCAGTGACATAACAGCAACCGATTCCACAAGCAGCATAATTAAATAGTAAAAATTTTTGGTAAAGAATGTAAGTGCTAACTCTTAAATGCTACCCCTTTCAGCACCTGCAGTCCTCCTAATCATTGATATAGGTGTGTCTTAGTCCATTTTCATATGACTGTGAAGAAATACCTGAGACTGGGTAATTTATAAAGAAAAAGAGGTTTAACGGACTCACATTCCACATGACTGGGGAGGCCTCACAATCATGGTGGAAGGTGAAGGAGGAGCAAAGGCACATCTTACATGGCGGCGGGCAAGAGAGTGTGTGCAGGGGAACTGCCCTTTATAAAACCATCAGATCTCATGAGACTTATTCACTATCACGAGAACAGCACAGGAAAATCCTCCCTCATGATTCAAGTACCTCCCATCAGGTCCCTCCCATGACACATGGTGATTACTACAATTGAAGATGAGATTTGGGTGGGGACACAGCCAAAACATGTCAAAGGGTTTATGGTCTATATTCCTGTGAGCCCATGAAATGTGACCCTCTCTAAGGCGGGTGCCCTGCCCTCTCTGCTCTGTGTCCTGCCTGTGAACCAGAGTCTGGTGCATAGGAGATGTTCATTTAATTTGTGTCATCTGACCAAAGTCCTGGCCCACAGAGGTCCTGGAGATGCTGTCACCAGAAACAGTGCTGGGCGGCTAGCCTCTGGTGGGTTGCTTTGCTCAGAATAGCAAAGGAGTGGAGCACACATGCACCCAGGGAATTTTCCAGCACTTTTTTTTTTGAGACGGAGTTTTGCTCTTGTCCAGCTGGAGTGCAATGGCATGATATCGGCTCACTGCAACCTCCGCTGCCAGGGTTCAAGCAATTCTCCTGTCTTAGCCTCCTGAGTAGCTGGGATTACAGGCATGCACCACCACTCCCGGCTAATTTTGTATTTTTCGTAGAGACAGGGTTTCTACATGTTGGTCAGGCTGGTCTCAAATTCCCAACCTCAGGTAATCCACCCACCTCAGCCTCTCAAAGTGCTGGGATTACAGGCATGAGCTACAGCACCCAGCCTTAGCACTTGCTTTAGTAAATATGGATGCACAGTTTTATCTCTGCCTCTGAAAACAACATTGTTGGCCTAGCTCAACCAACCTGCTCCTCCCAAACCTCCATGTCTCAGCTTCTTCCTCATCAGATCCAGAAGCTCAACACCACCGCCAATGTGCCGTAGTGATTTAGACTCTACTCTCTACAGGACAGAAGATGGAGTTAAGACGACAACAGCAACAGCACAAATTAGCTGTAGTTCTGCCTTTCACTGTTCCCAGTGTCCAATTATGTATTAACAAAAAAAACTCAGTAGCAGTGCAGAATACAAGGAACCCACGATCACGGAACATTGAGGCAGGGGGAGAACGGATGGCCAAGGAGGCCAGCTGGGAAGAAGGATGGGACTCGAGAACCAGGGAGATGACGTGAGGAAATTCCACTCATGAGGGACACATGGAATGAGGACACCAAACTGTCCACAGGAAGGGGATGGATGAGATAACATGCGGACTGCACCTGCCAGAGAGGACCCTCCTCCCTGGAGTTGAATGCCTGCCCTCACATCTGATGGCATTCTCAGCTGTCAGTCCTGCTCAGCCTCTCGTCCTGACCCTGAAGAGCAACTTCTCTTCTTCTTTGGTACTGGTCAGTCTCTCCCTCGTGGTCATTGACCACTCCTTAGTGCAGAGGTGAGCTCACAGTCCCAGCTGGGCAGTCCAGACTTTCCATGGCCTTCGGCACAGGGATTCTCCGTTAGCAATGGTGACTGGAATTTGAACAGAAATTTCCTACTTAGGTGCTGGGAGGAAGCAGCACTCACCTCCGTTTGACCAAAGCCTCTAAAGTGTAGACTTGGGGCTTCTTGCAGCCTTCTTTCCCAGCTTTTGGGGCATATCTATTTGGCAATTAGACATATATATTTGGCAATATGTATAGGGCAAAAGGGGAAAAAGATGGAGAGAGAGTAATACAAATGCTGATACACAAATACAGCAACACACATAGAAACCTATCTAGGGCAATGGGGCAAAAGATGGAGAGACAGCAACAGAGACACAGATACTCAGATGTGCTCCTGCCTTCCCCTTGACGCCGGATGGAGATGTGCTGTGTCCCTGCCAGTGGAGACGGTTCTGTCTAACACAGCGGCCTCTACCTGACAAGCCTTGACATTGCAAACAACATCTTTGATCCCAAGTTGAAGGAAAAAGCAAATAGAATTAGCCTATACGAAACCAGTTTTGTAAGTGACAAATGTTACTAGTTGTTATTACTTTTCTTATGATGGGTAATTGTTATTAATGAAAAACCAGGCCTTTGTTTTGCAGGGAGAGCAGAAAAATAATTGGTGAAAAAGCTGGGCAGATAGATTTAGATTTCATTTGGCAAGGAATAAGTAAGGTTTTTGGAGAGAAAGATAGAAAATTTGAAAGTCTGTGTGAAGGATCTTCATCTGGCCCAGGGATCCAGGATTGAATGGAAGGAGGTGGAATCCAGAGGCTCCCTGGAGAGCTGCTGAGGTGGTGAACGAGCTCCAGCAGGAGGTGGTGGTGTGAGGAGAGCAAGAGCACGTGAGACATCTAAAAACCATTGAGGGCTTGCGTCCTGCTCACTCTGTGAGCTGTTGGTTGCTGCTTTACAATGACCCCTGCATTTAGTGGCCCAGCACAGCAAACATTCATAACCTCACACAGCTTCAGGGTCAGGGATCTGCAAGGCAGTCAGCAGTGGTTTTGGCTCGGGATCATTCATGAGGTTGGAGGCGAGCTGCTGGCCGGGGCTGCATCATCTGAAGGCTTGACTGGGACTGGGGATTCCCTTCCAAGTTCCTTTGTGGGATGTGGGCAGGGGACCTCCCTCCCTCCACATGTGGCCTCTCTATAGGGCTGCCCCGAGGATGACTTCCCCTACAGTGAGTGATGAGAGAGAGGACATGAATGAGAATGCTGCCTCCAACCTAGTATGGGAAATGATCTACCATCCCTTCTGCTGCCTGCTCTTGGCAGAGGCTGCACAAGGGAGTGAGTTTCTAGAGGCTTCTTCAACTCATGACGTTTTCAAGTGAAAGTGATTGAGAATAAGATAAAGTCCATGATCAAGACAAAGCCCGGGCATTGGTGGGTCAATGGGAAGGTGATGAGGAGCTTCGGGCTTCTCTAGTTGAGGGGCTCAGGGAAACATCCTGTTGGATGTTGGAGATGGGAGCCAGATGGATGTAAACAGTTTCCCAGGTAATGCTGATGAAACATCCACTGAGGAAGGCGTCCATGCTCTCACCTGTTTCAGTATCGTCAGAGAAGCTCAGGAACATAAACTGGGGAAGATGTGTTAGTATAAACAAGGTGGACACAGGCAAATACACTTGAGAGAAGGCCATTCCTTGAATTGTGATATCCGTACATACCCTGAGTGAAATGAAATTTAGAGACAGAATATTAAGTATGTGCATTTTTTTTTTTTTTTTTTTTTGAGATGGAGTCTCGCTCTGTCCCCCAGGCTGGAGTGCAGTGGTGCGATCTTGGCTCAATGCAAGCTCCGTCTCCTGGGTTTCCGCCATTCTCCTGCCTCAGCCTCCTGAGTAGCGGGACTACAGGCACCCACCACCACTCCTGGCTATTTTTTTTTTTGTATTTTTAGTAGAGACGGGGTTTCATTGTGTTAGCCAGGATGATCTTGATACCCTGACCTCGTGATCTGCCTGCCTCGGCCTCACAAAGTGCTAGGATTACAGGCGTGAGCCACCACGCCTGGCCGGATGTGTGTTTTATTTGCTCTGTCTGTATGTTTTTAAGGAGATAGTTTTGGGATCCCTGTGAACTCACACAATCAATTAATATCAGTAAAATAGTATAGCTTTGATGAAGATACACAGTACATACTCTTCTAGTCCAGGCACTATTCTTCTGTATTTAGAAATCTCCTTCCTTCTTTATTTCTTTAGCCTTTCCTTTAACTTTTTTTTTTTTTAAGAAAAGTACTCTGCATATTCATGTGTGCATTCAGAAACATACATTGGTACGTGGCACCTGCAGGAAGTATTTGACAATCGATGAACTAATATATAATTCAAGGGTTTTCTTTTCTTTCATTTTGCAATTAACGTCAGCATCAGTTCATTTCAAATTAATGAATACAATGGGAAAAATAGGACCTCAGAAGAGGTAAGAACGTAACAAAATTTAGAGGCAAACAAGATTCCCACAATTGATCATTCAATATTTTTATCTCCAATATTTTAGAAGCTACTGTTTTTATGTCTAATGAACACTCCCTATGTTTATGTCCAGTGCACATTAACCATTCGTTTGGTCTTATTTATTTTAAAAATGTTGAACTCTTTCCTTTCCTTTCTAGATCTTTTTTTTTGGGGGGGGCAAGGAAATATAATTTTTTCATTGTCTTACAGAGGTATAAGGAGTTGATTTCTTTCTCCTGCCCCCTCATTTCTGCAGCCCTGCTGTAATCAGCCAGCCCACAGTAAACGGAGCCCGCACTCCAAATGAGGTCTCACACAGAGCAGGAATGATTTTCACTGGCTAATTTGAGATACCTCCATTTATGCTTGACAGGAAGGCATTTTGTCCTGTCTATTCAAGATTCTTTTTGACAGCACACCAACTTTGAGAAATGTATCCCTTCTAAAGCATCCCTTTAACCCATTTTAAAAATGTGCATTTCTACAAAGAGATTTTGCATTTGTGGCATACATTTGTGAATGCATATATTTATATGGAAGGATAAAAAATTTATTTGTATACAAAATACATATAAAATTTGCCAACACACTCACCTGTCTCTCTTCACATTGGATGCTGCATAAAAGAGTTCATGTTTCAAGGATGCAAAATGCATGAGGCTTTTTCTGAGAGCTCTCAGGCCAGGACAACAAGGCTGCATCCAGGAACACTGGGCACAGCTGGAGATTTACGGCGTAAATACCAATTCAGACCCTAAACTGCTGACCACCGCCTCTCACAGAGCTCAGGCAGGCCTTCCAAATGGCTCTGTGTGTCTCCATGTGTCATTAACCCATTGCTCAATGCCATGAAAATGCATCCGATGACTTTTTCTTTTTTTTTTTTTTTTCTGGTAAACAGTTCTATTGAGTGGGCAGGTGGGAGTACCTTTAGCGTTTGCTGGTTGGTCTCTCCAACTTGATTGCTTTAGGCTAATCCTATTTTAAAGACCCGTGGAAAGTGCTTTGGGCTTGTGAATGAAATTTAATTCTGTGCTTCCAACAGGAGGAAATGCACTGGCCTGGTTTAGGGGCTGCACCTCTGTGGGCTTTCTCCTGTCTCCTCCCCACCCCTCCCTCTGCTATCCCCTCGCTTTCCTAAAAGCACACAGCCCACCCAAAACTGACCTGTCCAAACAACAAACGGCTTACAGTAGCTGGCCTGGAAAGATCTTAGAAATCAAATTTTTGTGTGATTATTTAATTCCTACCCCAGCCCCCTGTTCAGCGACCGGAATGACGTGCCAGGAATTCATTTACATCCTGATTCTTATTCACTCTCATGCCTCCATTTTTGGACTTCAGGCGTTGCAGAAACAATTCCAATCTTGCAAAATGATTTTAATTTGATGGAAGTTTTAGTGTTAATTCAGGTGTGATGAATTACTAATTTGAAACATCATTTTTTTTCAGTGAAACTGTATTGAAGAGGAGGCCAGACCTAGCTATTAATGGTTTCTTTGGCTAATCTTGTGAAATCACGGGAGACCAAAGTCCTTCAGAATCATTTCTTTCTTTTTTCTTCTCTTTATTTGCCCTTGCAATCAGCATGCTTCATTTTTCTAAATGGAACAAAAAGAGATACCTAGATAGTTGTTTGAGAAAGGATTTTTCACAGAGCGAGGTGCTGGGTGGTTTCTTGGAACATGGTTTTCCTCACTTCAGTGTTGGAAGGAAGATGCTTAATGAACCCTCTTCCTCTCAGCAGAGCTATCTCCAGACGTCCAGTTGGAGGTAGATTTGGGGCCTATGAATTTAAGGTAGTCCAGAGAGAAAATGTTTTGCCTTGATTTAATGTTTCTGGATGTGACCTTCAGGGCACCTGATTCAAATCAGAGAAAATTTCTAGTCTGCCTTCTCTGAGGACTTTGCAGGTCCAAGGGTGTCAGACGTACCTGTTGGTCATCTGCGTGGATCAGACATGAGTTTTGACAACACACTGGCTCCCCCTGCTGGTTGCCTCTTGGATTCTCCACAGTTGACACTGTTACCTGCCTGCTCTCCTTCCCACCCCAGGACGTGAGACAGCTTTCGGTTCCCTCCCCACAAGGCCAGCGTGCATCTTCCACTGCACCCCAAAGCCGCTGCCTGATTCTCTTCTGTTTTCATAACCTGGGATGCCTTCCTCTGAGGTCTGCTTCACAAGAATGCATTAATCACTTCAATTTGCACATTCCCAGCTGGGTGGACATTTCGGTCAAGAATTCCAGGCGGAGGCCCTCTGTCTTTGACAGCTGGTTCTAGGGTTTAGCTGTTTAGGTTTTTTGCTCATGACTACTGGGAACTGCTCTGCTCAGAAATGATCCTCCCGTAATGTGGACGTGGGCGAGGGCTTGGGTGGGACCTCGCGGAGGCGTCAGGGGCTTGTCCTCCAGGGATCCCACTCAGTAGGGCCTCTTCTCACCATCTACTGACCAGGCTGTTTTTACAGAGCCACAGGGAGAGAGGCTAATGGGCAGAAGACGGATAGTAATGCCGACGGTTTTTGTCGGTAGCAATGCAAATGAATTTTGTCTGGTAGAGATACAATTGATTTCCTTTCTATAAGAAAGTATAACCACAAACATAATTTTGTTATTGGCCTGGAGGACGTTTAGCAGTTTTGTGCTTATTAGCAAGTTCATTCCACATTCTGACCGCCTATGCGTACCTCGCGCTCCATGTGTGCTGTTGAACGAGTCGATATCTCATGTCTCCCTCATTTATTGATGAGTTAAACACCTTCTTTGACATGTGTTGATTTTATTTTTACATGGAAGTCATATATATCTAGTCTTCCCTACCACTCCCAAACTCAGGACACGCCTTTGGCCATATAGTCTCCGTTTTTCAATTAATCTCTGCACTTCCTTGCTCCTCAAGGGCATGAAGCACAGCCTCTCCATTCAGAGCCTTTTTCTCTCTGTGTTAGTCAGGGTTCTCCAGAGAAACAGAAGCGACAAGATAAATAGATAAGTGGATAGACAGATGACAGATAGACAGTTGGAGAGACAAACAACAGACAGACCAATGGAGAGACGAACAACAGATAGACAGAGACAACAGATAGATAGACAAATAGACAACAGATAGACAAATAGATGAGAGATGGAGACACAAACAACAGACAACAGATAAATAGAAGACAGACAGATGGATAGATAGACAACAGAGAGAGATAAATAGATAGATAGATGGATGGACAGACGGGGATTGATAGAAGAGGTTTATTAAGAGGAATTGGCTGATGTGACTGTGGAGGCTGAGAAGACCCACACGCTGCCACCTGCACGCTGGAGACCTGGGAGAGCTGATGGTGTCAGTCTCAGTCTGCATCTGAGGCCTGAGAACCAGGAACTTGGATGTTCCAGGGCAGGAGAGGATGTCTCAGCTGAAACAGAGGAAATCTGCCCTCTCTTCACTTTCTGTTCTACTCAAGCCCCCGGGGGACAGGTTGATGCTGCCCACATGAGTGAAGGTGGAGCCTTTTCACTCCGTCCACTAATTAACGTGCTCACCTCTTCCAGAAATGCCCTCACCGCCCCCCAAGAAATCATCCTTTACCAGCTACCTGTACACCCCTTGGCTTGGTCAAGACAATACATAAAATAAACCACGGCACCTTCCCCATCTTTGCAACGACTCCTCTGAGACCCTGTGGGCTTATGCACCACAAGCCAGGAGAGAATTTGGGCCCTAGGATGGACAGCCAGTGTCGAGTGGAGGCTCAATCCTACAGCTTGCGGTACACCACGGCCCCCAGGTCCTGGACACACATCTGCGAGGCAGGCTGCTCTGACTCCACCAAGCCTGCAAGGTCAGGGGTCTGCCAAGTTGCTACTGCTGGCACCCGTTCTGATGTGCACAGGTGGGTTCCATCACAGCCTGTGTCATCCACCTAACTCTGCTTTCCCCTCCTTTCTAGCAACCATCGAAGGACATGGTGCTTTCCCTTGACTTGCTCAAGAGCAATTTCATTCTTTTTTTCTAGGTAATTGTGGCTGTCGTCCTGCGGTTGTATTTCTAAGGTGCAACAACAACCCTGCTGGCTCCACCGAGGATGAAACAAGGAAGCTGGTTGACACTCTGCTCCGGAAAATACAAGAAAAAACCATCCATTTAAATGTCGTGGGCACGTCTACTCCGGAGGACCACCTGATCGGGAACGTTGTGAATCTTAGGCTCTGCGGTGCCCACAGGCTGTAAGATGAACAGGTTTGTTTCAGTGACTCAGATGCAGTCAACACCATGTGTAGGCCTGGGAGGCCTCCCTCAGCTGTGCCCTGCCTTTGTGACTCCATAGCTCCTTGAGACAGAAACATCGATGCATGCAGTGCGAGGTTCTGCTCCAAGCAAAGAACACGTACCCCTTTAGAGTTCAGTGGACGCGTCAGTGGACAGCAAGGAAACTGAGGCTCAGAGAACTGGTGACTCCCTAACCCAGGGCATCAGAGGCAGAGCCAGGGCAAGATCTCTGTCTCCTTGGCTCCCTTCTCACGGTTCTGGGCCAGCTGGGCCCTTGCAAACTTGGCTTCCCGCCAGCCACGGGACTTCCTGATGAACAGGGCACGTTAGCTCAGAGAGCCTATTTCTCTTGGTTTTGCCCAGAGCAAGCCCTTGCTACAGCTGTTTCTGAATCTACTGGGAGTTCGGGTGGATTTGTGGTCAGGGCTGAGGAGCTCTCTTGTTGATTCTTCGCTGGAAGTGGGAAGTCCTGCATTTCTGTCTCAGAATTCGATTACATACCTTGTTGAGTCACGAGTTCCAATCTACAGATGAAGCACTTGGGCTTTTGGTTCAGCGCCCGAGACCTACCAGCCGCTAAGGGGCTAGAGGGTACTGGAACCCAGGACACGTCAGCTCTTCCTGAAAGTGCACTGAATTCACATGAACGTTTAGTAATTTTAAAGTTCTTTTCACATTAGAATCTAGAGTGTTTGTGTCCTTTGCACTTAATACTCAGGGCTTTGAATGACTTATCTTCCAAAAGATCTTTCTTTTCCTGAAAGCCAAGAGGAGGGCCTGTGGGAATAAGCACCCATCACCTCGTTGGGCATGAATATTGCCACAGAAAACTAATGTTTTCGTGCTAATACCGTGGAAGAGAAGAATACCGGTGTGGAATTTGGGGAACTGGATTTTTACTTTAGGTATTATTAGAACCCCTTGCATCATTGTGGCCAGTCCTTATCCTCTCTGGACTGCAGCTTTCTGGTTATACATTGCTCTGTTAGCCTCTGGAGCTCCTCCCAGCAGAGAGCCCTGTAGTATTTCTATGAAGTAGGATCAGGAGTCGGGAGGCCCGGTTTTACCTCTGTGTGACCTTGTTGCTGAGCCTCAGAAACTTGGCAATATAAGGATAATTCTGGACTTTTTTAGCTTTAAAAATACAAAACTCATCAGAACAAAATATTCAAAAAGAAGACATCAGCCCATCATTCTTAGGTACTTTGGGATCATCAGGACGGTGTCTCCGATAATCTCAGCTGACAGTCTCCACACCATTCTTTCTGTTTATAAAGTCTCCATGCTCTGAAATTGTATTTTCTCCAACGCCCAGCTCTATCAGAAGCTGCCATCTGGAGAGGAGGATGGCACCAATTAGTTTCTGATAGGAAATCTCAAGAATCTCCAAAATTGGTCTTCAATTTTCTGGAAGCACAAATAGGAACTGTGTCTCAGCCCTGAAACTGAGATCAGATACCGAGGACACTTTAATCAGTGAATGATGGTCAGAACCATGTGTCGCCCCAAACATGGGTGTGCCTGCTGCACCCAACTGCAGTGTGATAATGGTCATCACTGCAGCCACTCAGCACAATAACTGTGGTGTGATAATAACCATCACTGCAGCCACTCGCTCACACACGCATGAGTATTAGGTGGAATAAATCAAGTGCAAAAACTGCTTATAATTGACGGCTGTGCTCTGACAGTTTGTACAAATACGGCTACCGACCACTTTTTTGTTTCTTGCACCTGTTCAGTGAGAAAACCCTTTAAACATAGACAGTGTAAATTATGGTAGAAACGAAGAACACAAGGGAAAATTAAAGACTTTCCTCTGAAAACCCCACTTTTAATCAAGGCTGGAAGTCAGAATGCCACAGTTGAAAGAAGAGGGACACGGAGAAGACGTTTATGCTAGAATGCTTAGGAATTCAATTTCACTTCCAACAAAATGGTGCCCGTGA
The DNA here is from genome assembly GCF_037993035.2 of Macaca fascicularis. Taxonomy (NCBI): domain Eukaryota; kingdom Metazoa; phylum Chordata; class Mammalia; order Primates; family Cercopithecidae; genus Macaca; species Macaca fascicularis. The sequence goes on along the minus strand of NC_088383.1, from coordinate 3,339,525 downwards.
GCTGCTCACATAGGAGACTTACCAAACAACCTCACAAGCAATTCGGCAGAGCTTCCTCAGCATCGAAAAACCCCAAGCAATCGGTGTGACCGACTTTTCACCACTAAGGGACTCTCTGGGTTAACACACGTTGGAGACACATGCTTCCTTACGTTTATGGTTTTCCCAGCAAAGTCTAGGACCTCCCGGGTTGCTGTCTTCCACTTTTCATTGGCAGGAACTGTGGGTAAAACATGAGATCGACAGGTCATTGGAATGGGTAGCAAATCCCAGAGTGATGCCCTGGCTTTGAGGGCAGCTTTTGAATCATACGCATCTGGGTTCAAAACGCGGCTCCTCCCTTTGGTAGCACTGTGACCTGAAGACACACTAAAGAGGCAGGTCACAGACACAGAGGACCTCGGGGAGGGGAAGCAGACCTTCCTTCTGCAGCCCTGGGGAAGAGGCCCCCCGACTGGAAGCCTCCACGTGTCCATCCGGGAGGCAGGGACAAGGGCCGAGTGCACTTCGCACTGCGGTGAGGATACTGTGTAGCGATGCTTACGAAGGGCTTAGCCTACTGACTGTCATTGTCCGGTACTCAACCACGGGTACACGCGGTTCTTTGCCCATGAAGGCGTTGGCCTGGCGTCTTTCACAAATCCGTCAAGGTCCCACGAAGGAGTTCCCCAAACCGTGTGACTGGGAACCCTTGTGCATGCGTATCCCGGGTTACTAAATCCATGAGATTTGACTCCTCAGCATGTCTGAAGATTAAACTGTAAAACCAACAAGCGAGATTTGATGGCCAAGCCTGTTTCCTTCAGGGGGCGGAGTCTCTAAAATGTGCAAAGAGAAAAGTGAGAGCCACACTCCGCTTGCAGAAAACCTTTACGGAGACCTGGGATCGCGGGTCTGAACGTGTGGGTCGTCTGGGGTGAGGGGAAAAGGAAATCCAGAGTGGTTATGTCCCCACCCGAAGAGTAGAGGTGACTAAGGTGAATCTGAGAAACTGCCGAGTTTGGGAAGCCACTTGAGGGGCTGTGGTCTTGACCCTCGCTGCCTCTCAGCCTTTTTTTTTTCTTTTTTGAGAGAAAGTCTCGCTCTGTCACCCAGGCTGAAGTGCAGTGGCATGATCTTGGCTCACTGCAACCTCCGCCTCCTCCACCTCCCAGGTTCAAGCGATTCTTCTGCCTCAGCCTCCCGAGTAGCTGGGACTACAGGTGCCTGCCACCACACCCGGCTAATTTTTGTATTTTTAGGAGAGACGGGGTTTTGCCATGTTAGCCGGGATGGCCTCGATCTGTTGACCTCGTGATCCGCCCGCCTTGGCTTCCCAAAGTGCTGGAGTTACAGGCGTGAACCACCGCGCCCGGCCTGCCTCTGGACTTTCAATGCCTCACAGCTCCTTAGTGAAGAAGCGAATCAGCAGAGTCTTGGTGATTAAAAGTTGTGAATGTCTCCTTTCCTTCTGATACATTGAAACGATTTGACACAGGAATAAGAGAAAGCAGAATTTAGCTATTTTTGGCGATTGCGGTATCGAATTGATAATTTGCTCAATTTTCTTGCAAAATTGCCTCATTGAGAACAACTGAGCAGATGGTTTTTTGTTTTGCCGCGTTCTCTTCCCAACCCCCAGCCAGCCCCGCGCTCGCCTCGCGATCCAGCGCAGCCCTGGAACTCAGGCCGCAGAGGGATGGAGCGACCTGGAAACGCCCCCAGAACGGGGCCGCTCTGGAAACGTCCCCGGGCGATGCCCGTTCCTGCCGGAAGAGGGCGCTCGGGACACACTCGCGAGCCAGCCCGGGGCTTGCAGGCGGCGGTCAGACGTCAGTGCCCGCCTCGGGCTTCTAAACTGTTTTTCTTCAGTAATTGCCAGGTAAACTCCTTCTCACCTGAAATGTGTCCTTTCACTTCCCCATCTTTAAAAGTGCCCCTTCTATATAATGCCACGAGTAAGATGAACAGCTGCTAAGAAGCTGGTCGCTGCTTCTGTGTTTATTCAGGAAATGCAAGACTCGAACGTCAGTGCAAAGCTGACCACGCTCAGGGTCTCTTGCTTGGACAGTGATTCAGTCCTGGGTCACCCACAGCACCAGTGAGAGACCCACAAGCAGGTCCTCACCCGCAGAGCAGGCCAGGGGTCGACTCCAGGAGCAGCGCAAGCCGTGCCCACCTGCTGCTGCCAGCTGCCTGCTTCTCCAGGTAGGGCTGCAGATGCCCCTTCTAGTCCTGTATCACCCGCGAGCATCCGGGCATTTATGTGACTCCCGCCCATTTAAACCACTGGCATCACACACGCCAAGTGCACTCCTGTAGCTCCAAGGCAGTGTGGCTTTTCGACCCTGGCCATGCACCAGAATTGTCTGGGGCTTTATGAAGACGGGTGGCCAGATGCCGCCCGGGAGTTCTGTTTTTACAGGCGTGTTGTGGGGTTTGGACACACACACACACCCCTACACACACACACACACACACACTCAAGCTTTTTGGGCAATACGGACATGTAGACTTGACAACTGCTCTTCTGCTGCTGCAGATAAAGGCTGATAAGGTGTGACCGGGCCATCACCCTCATTGTCCACTTCATTACTCCACAGGCAGCCCAGTGCTGGGTTGGCAGAAACGGTATAGAGGCCAGAGGGCATCAGGATCCAGTTCGGAAATCCTACAAGTATTTTTGGAAATCCCATTATCTTTTCCTATCTTTGGAGTGGCACTCACTGCCCTAGAATCATGGGCGCAGCTGCTGTCTCTGGCTCTGCCAGCCCTGCCCATTCCCTGCAGTCTCCCACTCGCAGCTACTGAATTTCTCGGTAGTGTTCTAGTTCTCCGAAGCCCGCCCAGCTCATCCATGGAGCACCTGTCTTTGGAGGACACTCACCTTGCTGAATCTATCACTCTTATTCCAGAGTGGGTCTCACAGCTCTACTGGATGATCTTGTTCTCAAGCAAGATACAAGTTTCCCCCAAAGTTGCCTTTTTTTCCACAGCACAGTCATGTTTTGGGTACTGACAGCTTAGGTAAAACTGGCAAAAATGTCCTGAATAGTTGTCAAAGAATGCGTCATTGAGCTCCTTTTGGGAAATACAGTTTCTACCCAGAATAGAATAAAAGTGAAGATGTAACGGAAAAAGAGAAGTCGTTCAGAGACTCCTTGTGTGTTTATAATGGTACCTGGTGCTGTGCGGTTGCCATGAGACCGGCCCCCAGGTGGCCTAGGATGGAGTGCTGTCTATGCAGCTGCTTGGTTTATGTGCACAATTCCCACGTCCTGATGAGGTGTTAACACGAAAGCTTCCTATAGTATGCATGTTCTCACAAGGGTGTGTGGTCAGACCAGGGGTGGGCGTGGCAGGATAGGGAGCAGGTGGCAATTCACAGGTGGAGTGAAGGCAGGAGCAGCCGAGGCTCTGACAGTCCAGGGCACGAGGGCGAGTCCCCACGCAGGTTTCATGCCTCCTGGCCCTCCGGGAGTGGAATATGGTTATGTCAGTGTTGAAGGAGCCAGATTTGCAGAATGGAGGCCATTGGCGTTGTGTGAACTCTCTTCAGAGTCTTAAGAAATGAATGGTCCCCTTCCTGGAGAAGCAAAGATTTTCTGGATGAAAAGTATTGTGGCTGTTCAATCACGTTAAATCAGAGTTTTTGAAAAGTACATTTTGAAGCTCTTTTGCTCTTATACTTTTAAAAATAACAGGAGGTCAGAGTCTTGGATGGTAAATCAAAATAGAAGCAGCTTAATTTGGTGACAGCTGTAAGAGATCTTGCTCTTCCCAGAGCTCCTAAACCTTGACCCGCAGGGTGTGTGCCCACCCAACAGGGTCAACTTGTTCTACCAAAGCAATCTGGGAGGGGTGGCTGTGGGTGTGTGGGTGGAATGTCCCACACACATCTCATTTCCCCCTCACTTTACACGAGAACATAACGATTTTTCTTCTTAAAATATAGTGTCCTACCCTCACGAGTAGGGAGAGATTGGTACATTTGCTAAGTGTTGTGTCTAGGAGATTTGGTTTACAGGCCTTCTCCATGCCTTTTCTACTAGAAAGTGTGTGTCAAACAGCTTCATTCAGTGATGGTTAAAATATTTTATTCTCTCTCTTTTTTCTTCTCTTAGTGCAATTACTGCTAGGGAATGTGGTGAAGCTATTTCTTTATTTGTTCATTTGTGAGCTTTCCTTCTACATGTTCCTGTGCCCTAGATAGCCTGTCAAAGAATTGTAAGCATTTTTCTCCAAATATGCCTGGGGTAAAACAGAATTTTGTAATAGAAATGCAGACAGCCTTCTAGATGTGAACTGTTCTCACGATGGTAAATATCATCTGCCTTCAAGGACGCATCTGCGTTTAGTGAAAAGGGAAGGTCTGACTTCAAAGGGTCATTTTGAGAGAGGCTCCAACAGAGGACACAAATCCTCCCTAAGGGGAAGAGAGCAGAGGGTATTGTTGACAAAGGGGGCTCAGAAGTCGATGGCTTGAGTTCAACTCCCGAATTCATCAGTTACTGAGTTGATGTGTGGGCGAATGGCTTCACCTTTCTGGACCCAGTTTCCCTGTCTTTGACATAGGAAGGTGACACAGAAATCAGGACATAATACCTGTAACACGCTCACAACCATGCTCAGAGCACAGTGACACTTGGCCTGTGCTTTTGATTGTTATTGACAAACTCAAGTTTCTTTTCTCTTACAACTCCACGGAGAAATAGGTCTTCTTTGAATGTGTCTTGTGGTACCAGGGGACCTCACAAACCTCCTCAACCTCTGGTTGTCTAAGCAAGCCCGGGAAATGTAGCAGTGCATCCTTGAAAAAAATCCTCATTTTTATGCTGTTGTTCGACCTTAAATGGTTTCCCCAGGATAAGGAGAACTTTACTAAATTTCCATCAGGATAGCAATCTCAGCATAATTTTCACAGCATATTTCCCTTGCAATATTCCATTTTGGTCACCGCAAGTTCACATTTTTTTCTTATCTCAGGAAGTTCAGGTCAGTTTTTCATAAATATTGCTACAGCAAAGTAAATGATTTGGAAGGAAGAATTCTAACCCCTGCGCTTTCTACTTACAATGGTCCTGATAAAAAGTAATTGGTCCTGAGTTCTTTTCACTCTTCCTGACCAGTCCATTGACTTGTGAGTTTTTTAGAAGGAAGAAGCCTCAGGTTCACCGAACCCAAACCCATCTTTTTACAGATGAGAAGACTGAGGCCAAAGAGATTAAGTTTCACTCAGTTTAAATGAAAAGCAGAATCAAACTTTTAATTTAGGATCTGTTACCCCAGTATGTGTGTGTGTGTGTGTGTGTGTGTGTGTGTGTGTGTGTATTTTTTTTTTTAAACTACTCAGAACAAGAGTTACTCTTACAAGATTAAGGGAAAAGCTATAAAGTGCACAGCTGGGCATGTTTTCAAAACACCAATGTGATGAATTTTAAAACTAAATGTGAGCTTTTTGAGAACCATCTATTTATCTGTAAAATGTAAAATAAAGCCCCAACAGGGAACTTCTGGAAGTCACTGAGTGCTCGGCGCTCCCTTCCTAGAGATTATTGAGGAAGTTATTCTGTGCCTGGCTGCTGTGGATTCCTTTGTGGATGAGGAATAAATGTTTTCTTTTTTTGAAACTCACTAACTCCCAATGAAGAAAACATTTGGGAAGGAGAAGGAGACAGGCTCTTCCTTCCTTTTCATTCTGGGATTTATCCGGAAGAGTCAGGTGCCTGGCAAGTGAACTCCCCAACTCAAATTTGTATGTCACTCGTATCGACCTAAAATGAAATAAAAATAAAAAACTCTAAAACATCACATTTCTGTCATTAAAGAGACCTAGGAAGGGAAGGCTTATGACCGGCTTCTTCACAATCCAACTGGAAGTAGGTTAGCCGGATCCTGGCATCCGTATCTCCTGCTGGGTGAGGGTCACAGGATCTCAGCACCCAGGTGAGGCAACGATGTTGAAAGAGGCTTCAGAAGAACTGGGCCAGAACAATGGAATCAAACGGAAAAGACTGAATTCAACCAGCTTGGGGAATGACCAGAGAGCGTCTGTTGGCCCAGCAAGGATTGAAAACAAGCAAAGATTCCCAGCAACAGGGCCATAGCATAGCTCTCCAGGTGTCAGCACACCTGCCCCGGACCATCAGCTGATGAGAGCTTGTGATTGTGCCATCCAAGGAGACATAGCTATTTGGTCTTCATCTGGTTCTAGGCACAGAGCGTCTAAGACCCTTGGAATCTTTAGAGTGGTCAGAGTGCCTTTGTATATTCGGGACAGGCCTGGGAGCTGGGGACCACTAGGCAGCTTCAGGGTGGGTCTGGGGTTCAGAAAGACGAAGGCAGGACTAGAGGGCTGGAGCTGTCAGTCTCCAACCCAACCTCTGACCTGGAGGGAGAGGGCTGGAGATGAGTCAATCCCCAGTAGCCAAAGATGTCATCAACCATGTCTACAGTGACACCGCTATAAAACCCTAAATGGTGGGAGTTGGAGAGCTTGCAGGTTGGGGAAAACCTTGACATTCTGGGAAGGCAGCGTTCCCACTCCCCAGGGACAGAAGCACCTGCACTTGGAACCTGCCCCCGCCCACCAGGCCTGGAGCAATGCACCTCTTCATCTGGCTTCACAGGTCCTTCATAACGAACTGGTGATAGTAGGTAAAGGTGTTGCCCTGGGTGCCATGAGCCAGTCTGGCAAGTTATTGACCTTAAGTAGAAGGACATGGCAACCCTGATTTTTAGGTGGTCGGTCAGAAGCAAGAGACCTGAAACTTGCCATTGGTGAAGCAGGGGTGGTCTCATGGGACTGAGACCTTGACCTGTGGGGTCTGCCCTAATTTCAGAACTGAATTCAGTTGTAGAATACACAGTTGGTGTCCAGAGATGTGAAGAACTGGTCATGGTGAGAGATAAACCACACACTTGGTGTTAGAAGAGGTGGAAGAAATAGATCATAGGACCTTCCGTGTCACAGAGGGCGGCCTGATTTGTTTCGCCTGCTGTAGGTTCTTTATTAATGGGTGTGTGACTTTATTCTTTGAAAGGCTTAGAATTAAGAATAGAAAGAATAAAATATCAGACTCACAGAATCCACACTTCTTGGTTTTTAGAAACAATTTGTTTATATTTTGCATTTTAAATCATTGTAATATTTAAGGGAATCTGATACACAGAGCGTCCAAGGGATAGCCTCATGATTCCAGATGAATTGCATAGTTAAATTTAGACTTGCAACTTTAAATGGAAAGGCATAAATGAATTTATTAACCTTGTACACAGGACTGGAGTGTTTAACATAACTTGAGAATGACTTTATTAATTTGTTTTGAAGTTTATTACATTTACTTGCGATGGTAAAGATTGTAAAGTTTTTGTTTATAAGTAAGACCATTGAAGTGAATATAAGGAAACCATAGTAAATTAAATTCATAAATGCAGTGTGAAATATTTACAAGCATTAATTGAGTATTGAAAGTCCCATAATAAGTGCCAACATTTCTGATATTTATATATAGAATGAAATAACGTTAAGAACGTGAGAAATAACGTTTTTGTGTTTGATAATGTAAACACCGAATGTTAATAAAATAACAAAAACAAGGAACAGCAATCAGTCTGTCTATGCCCCAAAGTCTCTCTCAAGGGCACCGAGCAACTCATTGTGATATTAACTAATATTTTTTAAAATACAAACACACATATGCTTACTGTTGTTAGAAAAGAATGTTTTATTTTTTACCAGAAAAAGTACTGTAAGTTCCCATTTCAGAGGTAAATATCCACCTTGGAATAAAAGAATCCATACGCATTAGATTTAATTATTCTGTAAGTATTTATCACACACCTCTGGGCTTCATGAGGGGCTGGTTCAGGTTCTATCTAACGTAGGGGCTGTGGTCCTGCCTCCTAGTTCTTGAGTCTTGGACTTACGTCTGGGTGGGCAGGCGGATGTGGACCAAGGCATCAGGGGAGTGAATAACCAGAAGTGGAGACAGGGATGGAGGCCTGCCCTGCAGCGCAGCTGTGGGAAGCTTCCCTGAGTAAGTGAGGACTGAGCTGAGCTATGAAGGACAGGGCAAGGGCGAGGACCCAGCAGGCAGGAGGACGGCTGAGCCACACGAAGGCAGGGAGCACACAATGCTGCCGCCTGCTTCTTCCTTAGGGTGGAGCAGACAGGAAGTGCTCCATGCAGGCACTTCCTGTCTGCTCCTGTGGAAAGAGGGAATGAGGGGCATGGCAGAGGGAGCATGACATCAGGACACTTCCAGGCCCCAAGAGTACGAGGCAGGTGTGTAGAGAGAGCTGGAGAGGCCATCGTCAGGGAGAGGGACGTTGGGTGGTGCCCAAGGCCATGGATGGTGCCAGGGGCCACGGATGGTGCCCAGGGCCACGTGGCTGCTGCATGCAGGACTCAGTTTCTCCTAAGGCCACTTGGTCTCCATCATCTGTGGTCCTCACCAGTAGGTTGGCTTCCTCAGCAACCTTCCAAGCAGGGGTGTTAACTAGTGAGGCCAGGACTCCTGACACACAAGGAGCGCTGCCAGGGGAGCCTTTCTCCAGGCTGGGAAGCAGTGGGAGGCGGCCAGCACTCCCACCCAGAGCCCACCTGCTGGAGGATGGAGCACCGTGTCCTGGGAACAGGCGCCGCTACATTCAGGGGTCCCCCACCTCCTCCAGGGATTCCAACCTTCCAGTGTTTTCCTGAGAGGAAAACAGGAAAACAGCGCTCCCTGTAATTACAGAGTGGGGCAGCAGATGACCAGGGAGCTGATCTGGAAGCAAAAGTGGTCTGCGTGGGAGCACAGAGAGGGAGAGGTGCTGGAACTGCCTCCTGTCTTCTGTAGGACGGTCCCTGCCTGGTCCGTTAGGATTCACCCAGCCTGCCAGAGGTGGGAGTAGAGGAGTAGAGGGGTGGAGGGGTCTCCGTCCATGGCGGCCTTGTATCATGTCATGGCCTCACGTGTGCATTCGCTGCTGTTACCCTTGTTCCTTAAACAATTCCTGTAGATCTGTGGGCAGCCAGTTTCACTGTTATTCTCATTTATGGATAAGGAACGGTTACGGTGTGTACCCAACAGCCGTGCTTCCTTTTCTTCTTGAGAGACGCCAGCTTCCAGGCTCCTTCCGTGAGTACGAGCTCACAGGTTCCGCAAGCTCTTGTTAATACCGGATGAATAAAGATGACCTTCTTCTCACACAACTCCCACAGCAGGATTTTGTTAATCTGAAATAAGGTGGGAGAAGACTAGCCTGAATTAGGAAATGCTACTTTGTTTATTTTTCCAGCTGCCTTGTTATTTTCAAGTACGTGTCACAACCCCCAGGAAGCTTACACGACGTGCTCCCAGAAATGATGGATGTGGGGATCCACTCCAATAAGATGAGAAGGCTAATATTGATAAGGATTTCAAAGATGCCTATGCACATCAATTGCTCTGTAATACTTCAAGATACTTGCAAAACTTTTTCTCTTTAAGTTCTTTAAACTTTATCTTTGATGAATTTCATCATTCATCAGGCTCTATATGGAGCAAAGTTCTTGCTAAGAAAGGCAAAGCTCAAGGTAGCTCTGAAATGAGCCAAGTTAATTACTTTTGGTTGAATGAAGTTTCACTCTACTTCTGAGATCAGGAAGATAATTACCACATATAAGTGAACGTATACAAGTAGGAATAGAAGACAGGACACATGACTTCTAGGCTGATTATTTTTTCCTCTAACACAATTTTTCAGTGTGAACGATTACTGCCCACTGACCAATCCCTTTAAACAAGCTGCAGACAATTATAGCAATGGCAGTACGCAGTAACAGTATTATGTCATGTTCACTCTTTATTTGAATCTTAGACCACTCTTGACTTTGGTACTTTTTGCCTCAAAATGGCTATTAATACCATTTTCTGGCCTCTCAGAATTTAATCTCCTGGCTGGGCCATTACTCTTCTAACCCAGAAGAAAGCAAATCAGTCATTATTTATTTCTTTGTTTAGAACAACATAGATTACAAAATTTAATTTCTTTTTTTTGAGAAGGAGTCTCGCTCTGTCACCCAGGAGATCTCAGCTCATTGCAAGCTCTGCTTCCCGGGTTCACACCATTCTCCTGTCTCAGCCTCCTGAGTAGCTGGGACTACAGGTGCCCACCACCACGCCCGGCTAGTTTTTTGTATTTTTAGTAGAGACGGGGTTTCACCGTGTTAGCCAGGATGGTCTCGATCTCCTGACCTCGTGATCCGCCCGCCTCGGCCTCCTAAAGTGCTGGGATTACAGGCGTGAGCCGCCCCACCTGGCCACAAAATTTAATTTCTTAAACTTGGTCATATGGACTCGATCTCCAGACTTTTATAACCATAACATAGGCCGGCATCTTGGGTCTTCCTGAAATACCATTCTTTTTAAAGATTTACATTTTTGTTTACTTCTTATGCATTGCAAATACCTTTCCATTTAGAAGTTATTACACAAATGGACAATTAATTTTCATGGCTGGCCGGGCGCGGTGGCTCAAGCCTGTAATCCCAGCACTTTGGGAGGCCGAGACGGGCGGATCACGAGGTCAGGAGATCGAGACCATCCTGGCTAACACGGTGAAACCCTGTCTCTACTGAAAAATACAAAAAAAAAACCTAGCCGGGCGCGGTGGCGGGCGCCTGTAGTCCCAGCTACTCGGGAGGCTGAGGCAGGAGAATGGCATGAACCCGGGAGGCGGAGCTTGCAGTGAGCCGAGATCCGGTCACTGCACTCCAGCCTGGGCCACAGCGCAAGACTCCGTCTCAAAAAAAAAAAAAAAAAAAAAAAAAAAAAAAAATTTCATGGCTAATATTTGTTCTCTGGAGTTTTCGTTTTCTTTTTTTGTCATTATCAGTTAGACTAAAGCATGGGATGTTTTCATCAGTTCGAAGTTAGCAACAAAGCCTGGAGTTATGCGCTGGCAGGCGTCCCCCTCTTCACTGAATTTTTACTCTCCGGATTTAAACTTCTCCTTGTAAATTATTGGTGAGAGCTGCGTTTCTGTGGTGTGGGGCTGAAAGAAGCTTCCTTTTGCTTTCCTTCCTACTCTGCCTTCCTCAGTGGGAGCTGGGCTTTCTCTTGGAAAGGGCTGGGCTTTGTAGGCAACTGCCATGAGGTCCCAGGAGGGGCTGGCCCATCAGGATCTCGTGTCCTGCCTCTCCTGGCTGAGGTCCTTTGGAAGCTCGGTTCATTCCCACAAAGAGCTCCAGGCCTAAGGGAGTGCTCCCGAGACCCGGGAGGGAGAGGCACCCCTTACTCTGCCAGTGCTGCCTCATGTGGGTGGTGGGAAGATTTCCCCTGCCCAGTCTTCATGTTTTCCTCCCTTTCTGCCCTCCTGTGGCCCTGTAGTCTGCGGCCCTCCATCAGATGACTGTGGTGCTGGGTCCCCTGTCCTGCGTGCAGATGCTTCCCTGCTGTCCTGGGTCCCCTGTCCTGCCTGCAGGTGCTTCCCTGCTGTTCTGGGTCCCCTGTCCTGTGTGCAGGTGCTTCCCTGCTGTCCAGGGTCCCCTGTCCTGCCTGCAGGTGCTTCCCTGCTGTTCTGGGTCCCCTGTCCTGTGTGCAGGTGCTTGCCTGGTTTGCTTTCAGATCGTCTCCCTGGTCATCTCTGCCCCAGAGATGTAACTCTGTAATTACACAGAGCTCTGTTTTCCTGGCGCCTTTCGGGCTGAACTTCTGAGGAGCTGAAAGGGTGTTCCTCCTCTCTTCTGCTTTGGGCAGCGCCTCCCCTTGGCCCCAGACTGTGATTGTGGCCCCGTCTGGAAGAAGCACTGAGGCTTGAGGCTTCCGCTCCAGGCCCCTGAGAACTCCGTCTGCTCCATCCCCAGGGTGGTAATGCCTCTGTGATCTGGCTGACGTCTGGGTTACCACCCTGCTGTTTGGCTTCTCCACTTGTACTTGACCCCGATAGCCAATGCTCTGTATTGAATTCTCCTTTGGAATTCCTAGAATGGATTCTGTTTTCTGACTGGAGGCTGACTGGCCCTCCTGGATGCTGCAGAGTGGAGCTTCCCAGGACAAATCCCTTTCACTGATGTCGATCTAATCTCACACCTGTGACCTACCTGGGAGGCTACAAGCCATCTCTCCATCAGAAGTGAGGCTGGGAAGGCACAAATGGGACAAACCTAGCAGGGATAGGGCAGGGCAGAGGATGGACAAGAACCCCATCCTTTGACGTCTTAGGCAGAGTAAAAGAACGGAGGGGATAAACTCATTTCTTCATTATGTCAACAAATATATGCATTTTTGGGCCAGGTATTTTTCTGGACACTGGAGATATAGCTTGGAACAGCACAAAGCTTCTCTCTGTGGAGTTTATAAGAGGATTACAGGCAAATAAATAAAACCACACCCTCCTAAGCAGATAAATTATAAGAAGAAAAAGAGGGTGAGAGGAGAGTGGCTGGGAAGGTTTGTGGGGAAGCCTTCTTTTAGGAGGTGATATCTGAGGGGAGACCAAATAATTCACTGGCCTGGCAGCACCTTCCAGCTCTGATTCCACCTCAAATGGCAAAGAAAAGAATGAACAACATCATCGGGGTTAGTTCTGCCTCCTCTGCCGTCCCAGTGACCAGCTGTGCTTAGTCAGGAAGTGAGTCTCTAGGTTCACAAAAATATTAGCAACCCAAATTCAAGCCACCCCATCACCAGACTCCATGGTTTACAAACAAAGATCAAGAAGGTGGATATCTATGGATATAAAATCTATGGATATATGGCCTAATACAAGGAACACATTTATTGGGGGTGGAACAGGAAAGTTAGAAATGACGTTCTTTCTGTCTATCTGTTTGTCTGTCTGTCTGTCTACCAATGTATCTCTTTATTTCATTGCTTCTCTTTCTCTGGAGAGCCCTGACTAACACAGAGAGAAAGCTCTGAAGGGAGAGGCTGTTCTTCATGCCCTGAGGTACAGGGAAGTGCAGAGATTCATTGAAAAACAGAGACTAGATGGCCAAACGCATGCCCTGAGTTTGTGGAGTGAGAGGATAGGTTAGACCCATGACTTCCATGCACAAATAAAATCAACACATGTCAAAGAACGTGATTAACTCGTCAACAAATGAGGGAAGCATAAGATAGTGACTCGTTCAACAGCACACTTGAAGTGCCAAGGTATGCATAGGCAGTCGGAATGCGGAGTGAACTTGTTAATGGGCACAAAGCTGCTAAATGTCCTCTAGGCCCATAAGAGGTGACTCACCTGCTTGATAACTGAATGCCATTGTTTCTGCTTGGGATGCATTGGCCACACGCAACAAAATACCTGTTGGCCAGAGCTTCTGCAAAACACCTGATGGCGGGAGCTTCTGTAGTACCCCTGAGGGTGCGAGTTTCTGCAATGCCTCTGAGGGCGAGAGCCTCTGCAGTGCCCCCGAGGGCGAGAGCTTCTGCAGTGCCCCTGAGGGCGAGAGCTTCTGCAGTGCCCCTGAGGGCGAGAGCTTCTGCAGTACCACTGACGGCGTGAGCTTCTGCAATACCCCTGATGGCGTGAGCTTCTGCAGTACCCCTAAGGGCGAGAGCTTCTGCAGTACCACTGATGGCATGAGCTTCTGCAGTACCCCTGATTATGCGAGCTTCTGCAATACCCCTGATGGCGTGAGCTTCTGCAGACGGCACAGGTAATAGGAAGTGTGGGGGATGCTGAAATAGGAACAGGATGGTGTAGGGCTCCCCCAGGAATACCCTGGGCCCTCCTACCTCCCCCTCCCTACTTAGTGTGCTTTCCTGGTGCCTCGTGGCATCCAGACACCTACCTGTCCAGACCACCTGTCCATACTCAAGGCAGAATCGAGAGGGATGGTGCCAATCACTGACCTTTATCAGAAAAGAAAAATGCCCTAGAATTTCCCATGTGGCACCTGCCTATGCCTCACTAACATTGGAACTGTGTGCTAAGTCCCACAGTCTCTTCTAGGCACAAAAAAGGAAAAGAAGCATCAAATCTCAGAGCCTCCCAGGTGCAGAGGACAGGGGAGGAGGAGCGAGGTCAGGTGCTGAGACCTGGAGTGCGCAGTCCCTGTCAAGGAGTCTGTGCCATTTTATGCAAAAGCATAATTCATATTTTAAAATCAGTGCGTACAATTAAGGAAATACACTCACAGAGCTCCTTGCTGTGTGTGTGGATGGTGGGGTGGTTAGGTTCGATTGTACAAAGCAGAGATCCACAAGTGAGCAGAAGCATGAGATTAAAAAGATGTACAGAGGCCGATTAATTTCAGGTTGTTGGCGTGAGTCATTGTGGCCTAGGGTAGTATCTCATAAATGTGCCCTTTCCCAGGGAATGTTGTTTTAGAAGGAGATTTGTGAATTGATGCACAAAATGTACCAAAAGTCACTGTAAATCAAAGAAAAACAGCGGCAGAAGAAGTTATTCAGGTCATCTGAGTCAGGGAAAGTGGAGATCATTTCGGACGAGATATTAGAGAAACTGGCACCTTTTGGGGCCTGCAGAAGTCTGTGAAGGACAGAAACATTGCAAACGTGGATATCCCACTTTCAGAGTGAAGGGGAGTGAAGTCACGCGGGAGCCAGGCCTTGGGTGGAGAGTTTATGTTTGTTATCCCACCTGCTGCTCCCTGAAGTCTTGGGAGGTGTTTCCCTTGTACCAATGAGGGGCTCAGGGCGCATAGTAGCTAAGTCAGTGCAGCAAGTCCGCGGGACGCAGTGAAATATCCTGACCTCCGCTCCATCTTGATGGCTTGCCCCAAGGACATTTGTTTAAGAAAGAAATGTTTGTGCGGTGGCCTCCACAAACAGGGTGCTGTGTGTAATAGCCACACACAATTGACTCCCGGACCAACACAGAGATCCTGTGGACATGAGTGTGAACAGCGAGGCAGGCAGAGATCCTGTGGACATGAGTGTGAACAGCGAGGCAGGCAGAGATCCTGTGGACATGAGTGTGAACAGCGAGGCAGACAGAGATCCTGTGGACATGAGTGTAAACAGCGAGGCAGACAGAGATCCTGTGGACATGAGTGTGAACAGCGAGGCAGACAGAGATCCTGTGGACATGAGTGTGAACAGCGAGGCAGACAGAGATCCTGTGGACATGAGTGTGAACAGCGAGGCAGGCAGAGATCCTGTGGACATGAGTGTGAACAGCGAGGCAGACAGAGATCCTGTGGACGTGAGTGTGAACAGCGAGGCAGGCAGAGATCCTGTGGACGTGAGTGTGAACAGCGAGGCAGGCAGAGATCCTGTGGACGTGAGTGTGAACAGCGAGGCAGGCAGAGATCCTGTGGACGTGAGTGTGAACAGCGAGGCAGGCAGAGATCCTGTGGACGTGAGTGTGAACAGCGAGGCAGCCATACGTTTCCATGCACAATGTGTGCCGTTTCTTTTCTTTTTTTTTTCCTGAGACAAGGCCTCTCTCTATCTCCCGGGCTGAAGTGCAGTGGCACAATCTCCACTCACTGCAACCTCATGTGTGCGTTTATTTTGTTTTGTTTTGGTTTTGTCAGTGAAAATAGGCTATGAGCACTCCATGACACTTCTAACCTTCAAGAAGTTTCCTTAAAATACTCGCCTTCTTTTTAAAGAAGGAGGGGTTATGGTTTTCGAAAAAGGTCACAAGCAAACCATAGAAATGATGATTTGCAGGCCAGGTGTGGTGGCTCAGCCTGGGAGACCAAGGCGGGTGAATCAGGAGGTCAGAAGATCAAGACCAGCATGGCCAACGTGGTGAAACCCCATCTCTACTAAAAACACAAAAAAAATAGCCAGATGTGGTGATGGGCACCTGCAATCCCAGCTACTTGGGAGGCTAAGGGAGGATAGTCTCTTGAACCTGGGAGGCAGAGCTGGCACTGAGCTGGGATCGCACCACTGCACTCCATCCAGCCTGGGTGACAGAGCGAGACTTCGTCTCAAAAAAAAAGGAAAAAAAAAATAAGATGATTTTCTGGGTTTCAAAATATCCAGCGTCTGAAGCACTCTATCCCTTGGAAAAATCTCCTGTCCCTTCTGCTTCCGTGTGGCCGTGGGCGTGGACTGGTTTGTTCATGACACTGATGAGTCCTCATTCCTCCTGAATAAGGAGGACGCTTTGTATCTTTGTGTCTTCCTATGAATAACCTAAGAGCGTTCCTGAAGCCTCACCTGGCGCTTCTGAGTTGCACGTCTTCTTAGATTTCAGGCTGGCTTGCGGCTTTCCACGGAGTCTTATCTCTCAGGCCAAAGAGGAGAGCGGGCTCGGCAGAGCGGCTTCTGTCTCATCCGCCCACGCTGAGCCGGGAAAGTTCAGCGTCCTCGCTTCAAATAGAGGCTTTCAAAGGCATTAAAAGAAAAGTCCAGGGAAGAAAAGGAAACAAATATTGCGCTATTACAAAGAGTCTTTAAGCAAGACATGCTTATTAGGCAGACTTTATTCTCTCTTGCACGTTCAAAGACATCTGATTAAACCATCCAAGGGACATTGACAAAGGCTTTGTCTGTCTGGGCAGGATAGATAAACTGTTTCTTGGCAGATTTTGATCATCTCTCAGGCTCGACACCCAGAGAGAAACTCCAAGAGCATCTCGTGTGAGGCAGAAGTGTCAGCCACACAGAATCTAGACCACAACTTCCTCGGCTACTGTCTGAGGCTCGTCTGCAGGGCAGCTGCAGGTTGGGGCTTGGTGCCGCTGTTGGTGCTTAGAGTGTGTGGGACGATTTGGTGTGATGCCAGGGACAATCATAGAGATATCGATAAAAGCATGGCATAAAGCAATTTTTTTTAAGGAATTAAAAATGTTTTAATTCTTCAGACTTTTCTAGAAATACAGTTTCATGTCGACAGAGAAACACTTTTCCCAGCACCCAGGGAGCCTCTGTGTCCCGCTTGTCTACGTGTACTTGTGTGGTTTTCAGAACTGTCCCGGGGACCGACCAGTGCAACCAGGACTCTGAGAAACACAGGTTTCCAACACTCAGCCTTTCTGCATTGACCTCGCCATTTTTTCCCCCCTGGCAGCGAATAACACATTGGAGCTCTACAGGACTTCTTATCAGGAGGGCTCAACTGACTTACACAGATACCATCTCTCAGATTTTGACAGGCTTCTCCATTTGATATCATTGAATAGATGGATATTTTGGGGCAAAAGTGAGTAAAGAAAATGAAATGCTATATATTATTTTTCTTCCACTGCTGATTTATCCACTGGTTTCATTTCCAGTGACGTTAAACATTCACATTTCCGCACAATTTACTCCTACCGTGGATTGTTCACGTCGCGTCCTCATATCCCCACTTTCTTAATTGCGTTATTTTTCCTAGTGCTTTTCATTTCTCATTAGTTCGGTTTTGTTGAGTCTGACTGATGTATTCATCACTATTTCTAAATTAAGGAGTCAAGTGATTAAATCGGGTCCATCGTGGTCATCCAAAATAATCTCTCCATCTCAAGGCGATTCATTTAATTGCATCCGCAAAATATCCCTTTTGCCGCGGAAAGTAACAGATCCACGGGTTCCAGGGATGAGGACATCTTTGTGGAGCCTTTATTGTGTCGACCACAATAGACTCGAATTACTAATATTTTGTGCATGAGGAACTAAGACACAGAGAAGTTCAGTATTTTGCTCAAAGCTCCACAGATGGATTTCTGTGAACCCAGGCAGGTGACTCCCAGAGCCCGCCTTGATAATCACTATTCTATGCTCTAATGGGAAAGAAATATCTGACAAGTTTTAAAAGATAGAATTGAGTTGTGCCAAATGGTTTGACGAAATACTAACTCTGGAAAGGTCAGGACTGGTAGCCATGGCTCAAGCCTGTCATGACAGCACTTTGGGAGGCCAACGCGGGTGGATCACCTGAGGTAAGACGTTCAAAACCAGCCTGGCCAACCTGGTGAAACCACGTCTCTACTAAAAATGCAAAAATTAGCCAGGTGTGGTGACCCACGCCTGTAATCCCAGCTACTTAGGAGGCTGAGGCAGGAGAATCACTTGAACCTGGGCGGTGGAAGTTGCAGTGAGCCAAGATTGCGCCACTGCACTCCAGCCTGGACAACAGAGGAAGACTCCGTCTCAAAGGAAAAAAAAAGAAATACAAAACTAACTGGATATCAGGAGGTTCTCCAGAAGGAGAACAAATGAGTGGACGCAAGCTGGTGCAGGAGTGGACTGAGGGTCTACGGCCAGGAGGAGCCCCAAGGAGGAAGTGGGCAGATCTGCAGAGGGGAGGGGGCATCAATATGGGCCGACCCTCCTAGTGATGCTTCGACTTAAGAGAGGATGCATCAGCCTCCCGTGGGGAGCATGGGGGGACGGTGGCTCTCAGAGCAAAACGTGGGAGGCATGGAGCACAGGACCCTAAGTCATTTCATGGGGTGGGAGGAAAAACTGTGTGTTTGTGTGTGTGTGATTGTGTGTGTGTGATTATGTGTGTGTTTATATGTGTGTGATTGTGTGTTTGTGTGTGATTGTGTGCATGTCTGTGTGGGATTGTGTGTTTGGTTGTGTGTGTGTGATTGTGTGTTTGTGTGTGATTGTGTGCATGTCTGTGTGCGATTGTGTGGTTGTGTGTGTGTGATTGTGTATGAGTATGTGTGTGATTGTGTGTGTATATGATTGTGTTTGTACATACTGTGCTGGGTTTGCTGATTTTGCGCGTCTGGCTGGCATCAGATGAGGAAAGGCCGTTCAGGGCCTGGAGGGAACTGGGGCATGTGCTAAGGTTATCTGACTTACTCTTGCGGGTTAGAGGTAACAAACCGGGTAACTGGCTCACAACTGTGATTCGTTTGCATGCTTGAAGTTAACTCACAGTATTTTACCTTTATTTAATTAACTTTCAACTTTTAAAAACTCTAGATATTTTAATTTAAAAATTCACATTACTAGTATTTCTTGAGAAATAAAAAAAAGAATGTGGCCATTGTAGGTCCAGATGTTTCCTGGACAGTACTTGACAGGTGTTGTGTAGTTGCCTCCTTCTTTGGGTTGAAGAAACGCTCCTGGCTTGCACGGTTTTCTTCCTCCACACTGTTCCCCCAGCAGTGAGGCCAAGGGTTACTTGCTAGTTGCCATTGAACTTAGGCTGTTGTTTTTCTCATAGTAGCCAACTTGCGTAAGATCCACCCCACCTAGATATAGGGCTTTTTTCATCTCCTGTGGCAGCAGGGGGAGAAAGGGAGGAGCGTTAAGCCGTGGAGTAACACCATCAGACTTGAGTTTCAGAAGCACAACACTGGAAGCACATTGGAGAGCAGGCAGAGCCAGGGGAAATGAATGGATGGAGGGAGGTGAGCAGGACACTCATTCAGTAATCTGGGAAGTCTGAGCCGAGTGCATCAGAGAGAAGGATATCTGAAGGAAGCATGGTCCATCGTGTCAACGTTGCTATGGAGCCCTGTCGTGTGATAAGCTTGCACTGCACCTGTTCTTCTCCGTCCTCTGGCTGCTGTGAGGCTCTAAGGGGTTCTGTCATTGGTGTGTGTCTATCCCTGAGCTGAGAGTTAGTTCCTCAGAGCTTGGATGAATCTTCCCTTCCCTTCTGTCCTCGCACGCTCGCGGGTGGAATATTATTTGCACGCAGGTGTCCATAGTTATTGTGACCAACGATTAGTGGGTGTCCCAGATTCAATTATGTACAGAAGGGCCCACGTCAATGGAGGTTTTCAAGGTAAAAGGAGGTTTTCTCACGTGTGTGATCTCCGGTGTAATGAGTAGTTTTCAACTGGGAAGGGAGGAGAGACCTGCAGATTCTCCAATGGGTGGTGTTTAGTTTGAGAAAAGCACGTATCGCTATGGTGTTCATAATGGAAAGCCCATAAATTAAATCCAGAGAAATATCTCTTTGGTGCTGGGGATTGGCAGAAGACAGAAAGTACAGCTGAGCATGAATAAAAGAAGCAAAGACACACTCTGTAAATAATTGTCCTATGAAGAATGGTTTTTATGGTGTCTGTAGTTAGGAAATTCCACTTTTAGAGGAGATTCCAAGTCACTATCCACATATTAGACCTGTCTTGGGGATCCGGTCAGTTTCTATTGCATAGTTGGGGTCCCCCATTGGGCCTCAGAGCAGCAGGCTTAATAGCATCTGTTTTCTGATTTGTCTGGGATGAAAACAAGAAGCACCACCGTTACAGAATATTTAATCCAGAAGATACCCCCAAGGGTGATGCTGTGGTTGCAAATTATCACAAAGACATTTTTTATCCCTGGGATGAACATGTGTGTCTTGTCTTGTAACTCTTGGAGTGGACGTGGAAAATGTGAGTATCATTTCCTGTTATTTTCTCTGTTTAACTTAAGCGTTATGGAAGTAGAGAGAGAATTTTAGTTAAAACCAAGGTGTTCTCTGGGGTTCATTCCAACTCTGGAAGGAATAATAAAACTAAGAATAGGAACAGAAACAAAAAACACAAAGATGGAGGTTTATAACAATGTAAAGAGGATATCAGGCCCCTGGTGTTTTGTTGCATTTATGGTTGTTTATTCAATAAACAAGTTGTAAACTCATTGTCCATGTAGCCTGTTTTCAAACAGGTAGCTGAGTGGGTCCACAGTGGGACAGACCTGTATTAGATGGGGTTTCTTGGGGTGCAGACACTGCCTTTTGCATTTCTGAGTCCTCCACACTTTGGTGTTGGCTGCTTGGGTGAGGGAATAAACAGACCTGTGTCACACTGGCACAGTCCTGGTCTACCAGAGGGAGCTCAGAAATAGAGTCAGATAAGCCACAGTGAATCCCCAAAGAAAAGAGCAGGAACCTTTGCCATGACCTCTCTTCTCTCTCCTGTGCCTGGAAGCTTCTCTGAATTCTCAGTCCATTAACTAAAATCTGCTCTGAGTGTGAACAGCACTCTGTTCCATGTGCAGGAAGAATTTCTTCTTGGATCGTGTTTGTTGTGTGAGGGGCTTAGTTGACTTGCGACACTCACTCCATTTGGTATGTGACCTACTTGTCTTAGAATATCACTATCCAGACGAATAGACTTGAGGTACTCTACAACCTGCAATCTCCCAGAGGGTGCTAGAATCCTACAGTTTAATTAGTAATGCTCCCAGCTTTCTTTTTACCTCTCTTGATAATTGCTCTGTGCATTATGAATATGGATTTTTAAAAATTATTTTTAATTGTGGTAAAATACATATAACATAAAATTTACCATCTTAACCACTTTAAGTGTACAGTTCTGTGGCATTCGCGTTATTGTGCAACCATCACCACCGTCCCTCCACAGAACTCTTGCAAAACTGACACTCTGTACCCATTAAACAATAACTCCTGATTTATGAATATGGATTTTAATGGGATGTTTGGAAGCAGAATGGGAAGGGGGCTGAACAAGAGTATTCCATTTATTCCTTAGCCTGGTGTTTATTAACTTAAATAATCCGTTGTTTCAGCCACTGCCTGAGGGACTAGGGATGAATGAATGAAATTAAACCTGGTAGGAAAAAATGCACAGTATGTTCAATGGCAATAAGTTCTATGTGAAAGAAAATGGCGCTGGGGTTTGGGCACGCAGGGAGGGTTGCCCTGGTGGAGCGCAGTTCTGGAGCAGGTGGTTGGGTAGGTCTCACTGAGCAGGTACGGGGGAGTGAGGACGTGAAGCTGCTCAGTGCTGGACTAAGAGGTATAAAGAGAAAAGGGAGGAGGGTGATCAGAGACACTCAAGGAGGACCTCTCTTGGGAGGATCATTGTTGAAAAAGGGAGCAAAGAAATGGAGTGAGAGCGGGAATGAGGTGAAGAGAGATATCCTTTAAGATGCGAGAAAGGTTAACACTTCACGCTGAAGGAATGACAGGTGCAAAGGAGATTTCCGATGTGAGGGAGCAGGGCAATGGCCAAGTGCTGCTCTTGACTGAGCTACAGAGGTGGTCAGAGTTGTCCTTGGCTTGGAAACTAGCACGAGGGACACATCCATAGCACAAGGGACAGAGCCCAGGGACATGCTGGGAGGCTGTGGATGTGGGGAGGGCACTGAGCAGGTCTCCCGATGGCTCCCACTTCTCAGTGAGGTAGGAGCCACAGTCATCAGCCGAGAGTGGGGCAGGGAAGAAACCACACTAGGAAAAGGTTTGAGGACACAGGACAAAGCAGTAGAGAAGTCATGCCTTTGGGGTGAGATGGAAGGTTGGATTCAAGAGGGGTGACTTTGCTTCCTTCCTTATCATCTCATTTTGCTGCACTTGTTCATGTGACCCACCTCAGTACTTGTGAAGTCAGTGTGGGGATTCAAGTGCAGAAAGGACAGAAAGTGGACGCATCCCGGCATCTTAGTGACGCAGAGGGGCTTTGACAGGGAACACCGTCTGGCTGCAGGACTGTCCGGGACAGAGTCCCCGTCCACAGCTTCTTCACCATCCCTGGGCTTCCTGGAGTCCCTGACAGAGTCAGCTGGTCCTCTTCTTTCTCCTGGGCTGTCAGTGCAGAGCTGGCCAGGTGGGAAGTGCTCCAGGTGCATCTTCATCTGTGTTTAATGTGTGCCAGGTGTAGCTTTGTAAACACCTGTAATTTAAAATCACCACGATTATCACACTATTTAATAAAATGCCAGTGATACATGGGAGTAAGATGGAAAAGTCCTAAAAGTTATGGGGACGGATTAGGAAAAGAACTTGGGAATAATGCACGTCACAGGGTTTGGAGGAAAACTCGGGTGAATAAAGTAGTGTTGAGAGAATGAAGGTCTTTGGAGGAGGCAGAGGAACTGAAGCTGGAATGGGACATTCACAAAGGTGAAGTCAGAAAAGGGAAGGGAGGAATTCGAGGGAACCTCAGAGAGAAGGGCATTTTGCATGACTGGAACCCAAGCTCAGAGCGGGCAGTGGTTCAGGGAACTGAGTCCCAGAGCATGGGCAGGGCTCCCTGGCAAGGAGCAGAGCTGTTGGGCGACTAAAACAAGCCGCTTAGACCAGCCATGAGGACTGCTTGAGATGGGCCACACTTTGGAACATGTGTTGGAGATGAAGCATTTGGGTGAATGCCCTGGAAGCTAAGCTGGGTAATTGGGTCCTTATGACAATGGTACTGGGCAGGCAGTAGGTGGTGATTAGACAGGACTGACTTGGTCAGGCAGGTCCTCTAGAAAGGTGAATCCAGGCCGGGCGCATTGGCTCACACCTGTAATCCCGGCACTTTGGGAGGCCGAGGTGGGCAGATCACAAGGTCAGGAGTTCAAGACTAGCCTGGCCAATATGTCGAAACCCCATCTCTATTAAAAATACAAACATTAGCCTGGCATGGTGGTGGGTGCTTATAATCCCAGTTACTCAGGAGGCTGAGGCAGGAGAATCACTCGAACTCGGGAGGTGGAGGTTGCAGCAAGCCGAGATTGCACCATCGCACTCCAGCCTGGGCAACAGAGTCAGACTCTGTCTCAAATAAACAAACAAATAACTAAAAGAAAAAGAGAGGTGAATCCTGCCGTGCTCTACAGAATGCACTAGAAGTGATCACGGATGCCCACATGGGAGGGAAGACGAATCTGGCCAAGGCAGTGGAGAGCAGTGAGAAATGGAAGGTGCACTGCTACTGTGAATGTCTTTTATAAGGGGTAACAGGTTTGATGGTGAGAGGGCAGGAAAGATATAAGTCGATATGAATGCAGTGTTTTTACTTCTGAATGTTTGGGAAAGTGGGGGTGCCTTAAAGAAACAGGGTTTGTAAATTGAAATTCTAATCGTTGGAGGTCTGTACATGATGAATTCAGATTAAAATGAGTACAATCTGAGACATTTTACTAGTGGACATTGGGGTATAAATAAAAAGCAAAAAGTAAAATAAAATAAAATATGAAGTTCAATCTATTCCCCTCCAATTCCCTTCCTCACCCAACTTCAACCTTGTTTTGTTATTTGTTCGATTGTTTTCTTCCTCTCTGTTGACATGCTGCTGAGATCATAGCCTCTGCTGGCACTATTGTGAGGCTTGCCCTAAATCCATTTTTGTACTTGAATCTGGTTCTTAACAAAGTCCGATTTGCTTCCTGCCAACCTGCTCCTTCTTGACCAGGTGCTTAGAAAGCATGGACATGAACGCCTGTTCTGGGCTGTAAGCACGTTGTCCCTCTGAGAGTTGACTAATGCCTGACTCAGAAGCTGTTGTCCCTGAACTCGCCCATCACCTCTTCGGAGCTTCCATCTTGGGTCCATTGGACCGAGGAACAACTCCACCTCCAGCCACCTGCAAGTTGAAGGCTGGACACCCTCATATCTGGTCCTCTTCTGTGGGCTCTACCCAGACCCGGGACCCCTCTGGCCCCTCCATCTCTCAAAGGGTGATTTGCTTCCCAGGCTCACAACCTCCACACCCTTCCACTCATTTATACTCCCCACATCGTCTCTGCCACTTTGTGTTACTTGTCAATCAAGTCTACGTAAACTTTTGCATCTTAAAGACACTTGCATGTCATCTCCCCAACTCATTCGATTTTTTTTTCTGGAGAGCTAAAATGGGGTGTTAATTACCGTAAATACACCAGGCATTGCTCACAGGGAGTCTGCTCCCGCCTGAGTCAAGCAGAAGTAAAGAGCTTCCAGGCAAATGATCTTTTTCCCTCTGATATTTTCCAGACTATGTGTAAAGTCCCACAGTCTTTACTCAAATCACAAGTTTACTTTCTTTTTGTAGACACACAGTGAAAGAGCTCAGTTTGAGCAGGGGTTCAGCAGCATGCTGGTCTTCTGCGTGGCTGTTAAACTCTGACTCCACTCTAGAGCTGGCCATTCTGAAGGTCACGGCGGGCACGGAGGTGTTGGGATAGACACACTCCACGGACCACACTTGGGAGGACGCTTGTCTAGACTTTAACCATTCTCTGGTTCGTGCTCACTTCACTAAGCTAAACATGTGACCCTGTTAATGGAAAAGTTAATTTATTTCTAGATATACATATTAAAAAGTTAATTTATTTCCAGACACACATATTAAATGTTCTAAATAACTCATTTATCATTTGGAGAGATAATCAAAGATTTAGAAAACAAGAATATTTTCCATAGAGTGACTGATATGGTTGGGCTGTGTCCCCACCCAAATCTCTTCTTGAACTGTAGTTCCCATAATCCCCGTATGCCATGGAAGGGACCTGGTGGGAGGGAATTGAATCATGGGAGTGGGTTTTCTCATGCTGTTCTCGCGGTAGTGACTAAGTCTCACGAGATCTGATGATTTCATAAAGGGCAGTTCCCTTGCACACGTTCTCTTGCCTGTCACCATGTAAGACATGCCTTTGTTCCCCTTCACCTTCCGCCATGATCATGAGGCCTCCCCAGCCATGTGGAACTGTAAGTCCATTAAATCTCTTTTTCTTTATAAACTACTCAGTCTTGGGTATTTCTTCATAGCAGTATGAAAATGGACTGATACACACCTTTGTCAATATTTAGGAGGATTGCAGGTGCTGAAAGCAGTAAAACTTAAGAGTTAGCACTTACATTCTTTACTGAACATTTTTACTATTTAATTATGCTGCTTGTGGAATCAGTTGCTGTTATGTCACTGGGACAAATCATGATGCACTGTGAGTCCATTAAACCTCTTTTTCTTTATGAATTACCCAGTCTTGGGTATTTCTTCACTGCAGTGTGAAAATGGACTGATCCAGTGACAATACTTTAGAAAAATAGAAACTTTTTTTCCTGGACACCGGGGTTAAGCAGAAAATTGAAACAAGGACTGCATATTATTTTCTGTCATTGTAAGTTCCCAATGTTCTAAATCCTCCAGTGCCTGAAAGTGCAGTTTAAATGATTTTTTTTTAAGTTCTCTGTGGCTTGTAGCTTGAGCTTCAGCTCACACTGATTTTTACAGCTAAATAATAAAGCTGCAACAAAGGGGTTTAATAAAGGAAGTGCAGGCAGTGCTGATCGGAGGCCGTTCTGAATGGTCCCTGTTGTGATAGGAGATCTCGCCGAGAAGGCCCAATCAATCAGAACCACGTGCCACCGGGATGTCTCGATCAGGGCATGTGGTAAAAATCCCTCCATTTATGCAACTTCTTCACTCTAGAGAGTCCTGAAGCTTCCACGCAGCAAAAGCGTTCACCATCTCACGGGAGAGGTATTTAAGGAAAATCGGCCCCCAAATCACTGTGCCATTGTCACAGGCAAATATCCAGTCCATAGAAGGGCTAAAGTAGAGCTGTCTTTAAAGAATGTTAACGAGACAAAACTTAGGCACACAAAAAATAAAGAATGTTAAAAAGAAATCTCCGAAGTCTCTTCATCAGGCAGTGCATTTAGCTCTTTGTATTTTTAAGTGTGAGATAATCTAAGGGAATTCAATGTGAACTTGGCTGCTTTCTGGATGCACAGGTGGGTTCTCTCATCCTGCTCGCCCACCTAATGCATGGACAGTTAAGGGGGACGGTCTTGTCAGGGGCCTGCCCTGCCTGTCCCCTCATGGATGGATGGAGAGTCGGGGAAGAGCTTGGCTTGCACTTGGAGATGATGAACAAAAGGCAGAGATGGGCTAAGAGGAAAGCAGCACCAGTGACCCCTCTGTGGGTCACAGTCCTTGGCCCAGGCCAGGCTGCATTACCCAGCACGGTCTCCCTGGGTCGCCCTGGAGACCTCTCCTGCACCTGCTGTTGCAGGCCAGGCTGCATGTCTCAGCATGGTCTCCCCGGGGCGCTCTGGAGACCTCTCCTGCACCTGCTGTTGCAGGCCAGGCTGCATGTCTCAGCACGGTCTTCCCTGGTTGCCCTGGAGACGTCTCCTGCACCTGCTGTTGCAGGCCAGGCTGCATGTCTCAGCATGGTCTCCCCGGGGCGCTCTGGAGACCTCTCCTGCACCTGCTGTTGCAGGCCAGGCTGCATTTCCCAGCATGGTCTCCCCGGGGCGCTCTGGAGACCTCTCCTGCACCTGCTGTTGCAGGCCAGGCTGCATGTCTCAGCACGGTCTTCCCTGGTTGCCCTGGAGACGTCTCCTGCACCTGCTGTTGCAGGCCAGGCTGCATGTCTCAGCATGGTCTCCCCGGGGCGCTCTGGAGACCTCTCCTGCACCTGCTGTTGCAGGCCAGGCTGCATTTCCCAGCATGGTCTCCCCGGGGCGCTCTGGAGACCTCTCCTGCACCTGCTGTTGCAGGCCAGGCTGCATGTCTCAGCACGGTCTTCCCTGGTTGCCCTGGAGACGTCTCCTGCACCTGCTGTTGCAGGCCAGGCTGCATGTCTCAGCATGGTCTCCCCGGGGCGCTCTGGAGACGTCTCCTGCACCTGCTGCGGGGTTTGTCGTCCCTTGTCTGTCTCTGGCATTAGCCCTGAACTCCTTGAGGGTGGGAGCTTTGGTCTCTTCCCCTGGGCACCTCCACAGTGTTCAGTACAACGCCCCCTGAGTTCGTTCTGTTCATGGATAACACAGGCGAATGGCAAAAGCATCGGAGAGCCGTGCTGCGGAGCCCTGGGATCCTAGGCGACAAGGAACCAAGAGGGTTCCGGGGCACTTCTTTGTTTTTAAACCTACCTGGCGGCAGCAGCAGCAGCGGCCTTGACTCCGGGCAGCACTGAGTTTTCCGGTCCCGTCTCTGCCTGTGACAGAGCCTGGAAGGGCCCGGGAGGGAGGACAGGGCACGTCCAGGCTGTAGTCTTCCCGTCACAGCTGCTGGGGAGAAGTCCTTTGCTCTTCGGGAAGGGGAACGGAAGAGATGGGAGGTCAGCCTTGCGGGCGGCCTGTGCCACAGCAACTTCTTCTCTATGCCTCTCTGTTTCCATGCTGTAGAGACAACACATGCTTCCCACCACTTTGGAACAGAGAGTGTTTGGGAGAGTAACAGTTAAAAGGTTTCATGGAAGCAGAGGTTTGCACTGCAGGAAGAATCTAGAATGTATGCTCTCCTTTCACAGGAGCCAAAGGATGCCGTGAGCTACACAGACTTGGCTTTAAGTGCTCGATCCTCCGAGGGAGGCAGAGACTATCCCCACCCCACTGTATGTCTCCCTCTTTAAAAAATCGATTCCATTACTGAAGAAAGAGCTGAGAGAAAGAAGCCCAGGACATGGGTGATATTTTCTGCCGAGGCTTTCAAAAGGCATTTGATAAAGTATCGTATAGAGGCCTTATATGAAAGTGAGGATTTATGAATTACAGAAAAAAAGAAGTCACTTGAAAATGAGGTGGAGAAGAGAGCAAGGAACTGTGATTAGTCACCATGACAGACAGTCAAAAAATAGGACTCTTCGTGGCTGGTTTACGGAGCTGTCCCTCAGCCGCTGACGGCAGGCCCTGCTGCCGCCGTAAGTCACAGCCGAAGGAACCTGAAGTTTCTCAGGTGTGAGTGCCTTGGTTTCTCCCAGCTCTGCCGGCCAGCAGGATCATGTGAAGGATGCCCATTGCAGGCTGAATGGCTCTGAGCATCCAGGGCGTGGACTGGGGACCCAGCACAGCCACTGACGTGGTTTGGATTTGTGTCCATTGTAACCCCCAGTGATGGAGGAGAAGCCTGGTGGGAGGGGATTGCATCATGGGGGCGGTGATGGATGAGTTCTTGCTTTGAGTTCAATCAAGAGCTGTCGTTTAAAGGAGTCTGGCACCTCCTCCTCCCTCTCCTGTTCCCTCTCTTGCCATGGGAAGGCTGCCCCTTCACCTTCTGCTGTGGTTAAAAGCCTCCTGGGCCTCACCAGAAGCCAGTGCTGATGCCATGCTTGTACAGCCTGCAGAACCGTAAGCAAAAACAAACCTCTTTTCCTTTTAAATTACCCGGCCTCAGGCACTCCTTTACAGCAATGCAAAAGGGACGAAGACACCATCTGGCTTCTTTTATCAAGTGCACGATCCCATTCAAGCACTCTCAGTGGCACCGAGTGGCCCAGACAGGGCAGAATCATCTCAGAACAGTCAAGTCAAGGTTTTTCTCAGATAAGAGGGCGTGTTCTGGCCGGGCGCGGTGGCTCAAGCCTGTAATCCCAGCACTTTGGGAGGCCGAGGCGGGCGGATCACAAGGTCAGGAGATCGAGACCACAGTGAAACCCCGTCTCTACCAAAAAAAATACAAAAAATTAGCCGGGCGCGGTGGCGGGCGCCTGTAGTCCCAGCTACTCAGGAGGCTGAGGCAGGAGAATGGCGGGAACCCGGGAGGCGGAGCTTGCAGTGAGCCGAGATCGCGCCACTGCACTCCAGCCTGGGCAACAGCGTGAGACTCCGTCTCAAAAAAAAAAAAAAAAAAAAAAAGAGGGCGTGTTCCTAGTGTGCACAGAGTAGCTTCTGAAACACACGAGGCCATGAATCAGCAATCAAATGCCCTCCATCACACCCTCATTTCCCAGCTGTTGTGGTCTGTGTGTGAGAAGTTATTTCAAATGAGCAATGCATCTCCGGGGGAAGAGAAAGAACAGGACGTGGTGGAAAATAATCCGTGTTGTAATTGGCAGCAATAGAGAAGAACGTTTTCAAGGAAGAGCCACTTAACTTTTGTGTTTTGCGTCATCCCACAAGAGATTCACGAAAGATAAAAGCGGTGTCTCTTTTGTTAGTACACTTGAGGTTGGAGATTCTGGCAAAATCTAACCCACGTCTTCACCTAGTTACAGATGAAGACCCGGGACTCTGCCTCCCTTAAAGATTTGTTGACCTGAACTTTGCAGTTAATGCCTCTTCTTTGTCCCATTTGAAGGTATCTTTGCAAGGGACCAATTTCACCCTGACCATATAAAAGGTCGTCGCAGGACCTCCCAGCCCTCTTCCTGGGCTATTGACGGGAGGCTAGAGTTTCACCCTCCAGAGGCTCAACACCAGAAGGAAGCTCCAAACTGTGAGAAAAGGCAGCAAGTTAGGGATTTACAAACCAGTTTGAAGGGATGCATGTGTAGGACAGCAGTAGCTGAGACAGGAAGAGACAGAACAAGGCCATTACCCAGGCAAATCCAGCCCGGCTCACACGACTGCCACACTGCATGCTCAGCTGTGACACAGACATCACTCCCCACTGCAGAACTCCTCAGCCATTCATTCATTTGCTTTTATTTTTGTTGCCAGTTCCTTCTCTGGCACTGTATGCCATAGAATTGACTCCGTGTTTCTATCTCCAGAGGACCAGGTTTATCAAACAGACGACCATTAATTAAAATTGAAGGGAAAAAAAAACGCCCTTAAAAAGCATGTATCTTTGGAAACGAAGCACTGGAATACTGGAAATCATTCCGTTCGCAGGAACCTGCCCAGGCAACCTCGTCTGAGAAACAGACTCTTCAACGCACTCATGTGTCGTCAGTGATGAACGGCGTATAAGAACGGGGTCCCATGAGATTATCATACCATATGTTGCTGTATCTTTCCTATGTGTAGATCTGTTTAGATACGCAGATTGGTTACCATTGTCTTACCATTGCCTATGGTATTCAGTACAGCCACATGCTGCACAGGTGTGTGACCTAGGGGCAATGGGTAAACCTGGTGTGTGGTAGGCTACGCCATCCAGGCTTGTCTAAAATTCACTCTGTGATGTTTCCACAGCCATAGAATCACCCACCAATGCGTTTCTCAGAATGTATTCCTCTCATTAAGTGACAAGGACTGTTCTCTAATATTATCGAAAAGCATTGGAAGGAGCAAGATATTCGTAATATATTTTGAACGTAGTAAAAATTTAGGGTCAGGTCTGGTGGCTCACATCTGTAATCCCAGAACTTTGGGAGGCTGAGGTGTGAGGATTGCTTAAGCCTAGGAGTTTGAAACCAGACTGGGCAACATAGTGAGACCCCATCTCTACGAAAAATACAAAAATTAGCCAGGTGTGGTGGTATGTGCCTGTAGTCCCAGCTACTCAGGAAGTTGAGATGGGAAGATCACTTGAGCCAAGGAGTTCAGGTTCCAGCGAACCATGATCACACCACTGCACCCCAGCTTGGGTGACAGCAAGACCTTTTCTCACATACACACACAAAAAACATTTGAAATTGCTTGCTAATGCTCAATATTTACTTAGATGGTAAATATTTCACCAAGACAGGTGACTTCCCATATTTCACAAAAGAGCATCATTGCCATTATAAACTTAAAAATGGGTTGGAAATCAACACCCTACACACGATTTAATTTCCTTCATCAAGTCCAATTTTTTTGGTTATGAACCCTAAAGGGAAATTCCATGGCTCTGAGCACAATTTGATGGACTATTTTGCCGCCTCCTTTTGTCACGCCCGTGGACCGAGCCCTTGGTTTGCAGAAACCTGTGGAAAGGAGTCCTGTTTTGGATGACGGTGGGTACGTGGAAAGCTCCTGCTTTGCTATTGTCAGAGAATGACACTCAGTTCTGCTTTCCTGTCTCCGCTCCACAGCCTCAGCCGAAACAGCATCCAAGGGAGCTGCCATCACTCATCACTCCTGTTCCCAGACGGATCACGCAGCGAAGGCTCTGCAGCTTTGGCTGAGGTCTTTCAGATGCACAATGCTTGATCTGCTGGCGTTGCTTGTCTCCACTCTGCACGAGAAGCCACGGGCATTCAGGCGTTGTCACGCCAAGTCTCTTTCTTCCCATTGGGATTGCGCTCTCAGTCTCATCACAAGCTCCTCCCACCTCCTCTGGGCCTCTCCCCAGGCTGTTGCTCCTCTGTTACTCGCTTGCTGGTAGCTTTTGTGGCCCCTCAGAGTTCTGGCACGTTGCAGGGTGCGTGCTGAGCTCAGCCAAGCCTCCCAGTAGAAGGCTCTCGAAAAGAAAATGTTATTTATTGGGGAATAGGGCATTGAAATGAGAATATGTATAACATAGTAAACTATGCGTTTGTTCAGGGAAGTAAAGGAAGACAAAGACTTTTTAAAGAAAACAAATGATGATTACATATGGCTTCTTCCTTCCTTCCCATCCTGGACGTTTAAAGATGGGAGAAACATGCTGTCCTTCTGGAAGCTTCTCTCCCGTCTTTTTTAGACCGTTCAAGAGGAGGCATTAACTTAGACATTTTCATTTCTACGAAAAGCTTATCCCTTTTCTCATATAATAAATTCAAACGTGTTGATAACTGCACATTGAACATCTGTGAGCATTATTGTGTACACCAGGATTCTTAATGGCTGATTATTTTGGGGTACTTACTATATGCTAATGAGATATCATATGTGTTCTTTGCAAAAATGCCAACAAGATAGTTCTAAGTATTCCCCTATTGTAATTTGGACTGGTGAGGTGACGTAGATTTAGTGAACTGCCAAGTTCTCCATGCCAGTAACTGCAGAGTCAGGCCTCAAATTCAATCACTTCCGTTAATTTTGTCCTTGTTACAAAGCACGAGCTGTGCACCGTCGTCCCTGAGTATTCTCCTCCCCTCTTCTCCAGTACTGGCCTCCCAAGGCTTATACATGCTTGAAGAATGAGCAAAATAGAACAAAAATCCTGCATTTATTTTGACAATTATGTCAACCTAAATAACAAACAGGAGGAGGCTGTCTAAAAGAAAATGATATTTATTTGGGAATAGGGTATGGCAATGAGAATCCGTACACCATAGAAACCTATGTGATTATTCAGGAAAGTAAAAGAAGAAAAATATTTTTACAGAAAAAAAAATGAGGATTTCACAATTTTTTTGAGATAATTAGTCTTGGCTACCAAGATTACTACCAGGGGTGATGCCAGTCCGAGTTGGACAGGCAGCTGCTGGGCAGATGTCCTTGCAGAATTATTTTTTGTGTAAGGTTTCGACGGATAGGCTTTGTGCAAAGTTGTGTTTTTTGTAGAGTCTTTTTGGTTATCACCAAGCATGAGAAGGCACACAAGCATGAGAACCCCGTCTTCATGACCTTCCCAGACTCTGTTTGTCAGGGTTTTCTTAACATTAGTGACTCCATCTTAATTTTGACAACTTTCACAATTATATACATACAACTATGATGAAAATATAGGTTCATAGCAATTATTGATCACGGGTGGAGTTATTTCGGTTGCAATGAATTAGCCAAGGGAAGTCCCAGAAGCAGCAGCCCGAGAAAGCCACCAAATGTGTTAGAACGGTTATAAAAAAGCTGAAAAATTCAGGAAGATTTGTCTAATGAAGACCTCGGCTGTCGGAGTTTCTGCCTCCCAGGATGGAGACGGTGTTTTTAATAACAGACCCGCAGTGAGCGGAGACTGCTGGGTGCTGTGCTTAGAGCTGCGTGTCATATACCGTTCAAGCCTCGCAGTCCCGCCAGCGCGCTCCTCACTTAAAGATGAGCCGTGGATGCCCATCGCCGTTCGGGAAGCTGGTGCTTGTTCCTGTCGCCTCCACGTGTCTGAGGCTCCACGCAGTGAAGCAGCAGCCCTTCTCTGTTTGCTGACATCTGACTTTTCTTTATCTCCTTTCCCCTTCTTTTTACACCTTTCTCTCTCTCCCTGCTGCTTTCTCTTCTCTTTCTCTTTCAAACCTACAACAGAGTGTGTTCTTGAGTGGGTCATCTCTGGGCCGCTCAGAATTGTCTTTAGACTGAGAACAAATGTATTTATTTATTTATTTATTATTTATTTATTTATTTATTTACTGAGATGGAGTTTCGCTCTTGTCACCCAGGCTGGAGTGCGATGGTGTGATCTCAGCTCACTGCAACCTTCCCTTTCCCAGGTTCAAACAATTCTCCTGCCTCAGCCTCCCGAGTAGCTGGGATTACAGGCGCCCACCACCACACCTGCCTAATTTTTGTGTTTTTAGTAGAGATGGGGTTTCACCATATTGGTCAGGCTGCTCTCGAACCCCTGACCTCAGGTGATCTGCCTACCTCGGCCTCCCAAGGTGCTGGGATTACAGGCGTGAGCCACCTCGCAAAACCCGAATGAATTTATTTTGAAGGAATCAGCTGGCACCTCCAAGGACGGTTTTGACAGCTATATCCTGGTCTGAGTTCTCACCAAATGTGAGTTCCGAATCTTCAATCTTAGGCTGAACGTTTTGTGCTGTGACCCTGCTGTGATCTCACACTTCCTCAGTTGTTTCAGGTGGCCCGATGCTGTTCTTGGCACCAAGATCTTCTCATTTCGAGATATTAAATTCATCTCACATTTGTGCTTTTCTTCATTTGTCAATTCCAGAGTATTGCCTCATTCTGTCACTTCCTCTGTAATGCAGTGTATTTTACAAACTCCTCCACGAATCACAGATTTCATGAAATGAAAATGGAGAGAACACTTCTCTTTGCCTTTGGGTAGTTTTGCTTCTTTTTGTCAAATATGTTAAATTTAATATAATATGGAAATCTTAATTATTCCTTTTCCATTGTGTGGTATGTGTGTCTGTGGGGGTTGTCTGTGTATTTATTTATTTTCAATACAGAGTCTTGCACTGTCACCCAGGCTGGGGTGCAGTGGCTTGATCTCGGCTCACTGTAGCCTCTACCTCCCAGGTTCAAGCAATTCTCCTGCCTCAGCCTCCCGAGTACCTGGGACTACAGGCATGTGCCACCATGCCTGTCTAATTTTTGTATTTTTAGTAGAGATGGGATTTCACTATGCCGGCCAGGCTGGTCTCAAACTCCTGACCTCAAGTGATCTGCCAGCCTTGGCCTCCCAAAGTGCTGGGATTACAGGTTGAGCCACCGTTCCCGGCCATATTTACTTATTTTTTGAGTCAATATGCTTATAAGCATTCCATCTTGAAAGTTCTGAATAAGGTTTTTTTGAGAAAAACATATTTGGAAGAAACAATGCTTCAAAGAAAATAAGTAGTTTTCTCCACACTAACAGAGAAGTTATGGGTGAGGTATTAGGTACAGTGACTAATGATACACGGTAGGCTAACCTAGGATTGACTGTTGTCTTACCAAACTACAAATATGTTTAAAAGTGAGGATACAAGAAATATTATTTAAAGCATTATTATTAGCATTTTTTTTGATGTTAATAAAATGATAAAAGAGTAACTTTAAGGCCGGGCGTGGTGGCTCAAGCCTGTAATCCCAGCACTTTGGGAAGCCGAGACGGGCGGATCACGAGGTCAGGAGATCGAGACCATCCTGGCTAACACGGTGAAACCTCGTCTCTGCTAAAAAAAATACAAAAAAAC
Source organism: Macaca fascicularis (assembly GCF_037993035.2). Classification (NCBI taxonomy): domain Eukaryota; kingdom Metazoa; phylum Chordata; class Mammalia; order Primates; family Cercopithecidae; genus Macaca; species Macaca fascicularis. Next base: position 3,304,630 of record NC_088383.1, on the reverse strand, counting down.
TAGCTGCGCGAGGTGGCGGCGCCTGTAGTCCCAGCTACTCAGGAGGCTGAGGCAGGAGAATGGCGTGAACCCGGGAGGCAGAACTTGCAGTGAGCCGAGATCGCGCCACTGCACTCCAGCCTGGGCGACAGGATGAGACTCCGTCTCAAAAAAAAAAAAAAAAAAAAAAAAAGGGTAACTTTAAAAATAATGGTCCAGTGCATAATATTGAACACTTAGCATTACTCAAAGGAGGTGTTGCTATTTTCATTTTAACTTTATTATTGTTGTTTGTTATTATATGTTTATGATTATAATTATTGTTTGTTTGTTCATTTATAGAGTGAGTCTCACTCTGTTGTCCAGGCTGGAGTGCAGTGGTGTAATCAGAGCTCACTGTACTCTCAAGCTTCGAGGCTCAAGCAATCCTCCCGCCTCAGCCTCCTGAGTATAGGTGCACTCAGAGACAACAGTGCACACCCCCAGGTCCGGCTAATTTTTAAACTTTTTGTAGAGGCAGGGCTCTCATGTTCCCCAGACAGATCTTGAACTCCTGGCCTCAGGCGATTCTCCTGCCTCAGCCTTCCATACATTGAAAGCCAATTTAGAGAGGAGACATTAGGGGGGAAAAGAATCTTGTGAAATGAAATGAAGAGCTAAGTGGTGAAATATGGTATCAGAAATATAACTGACATCCTTAAAACGTGTTCAAGATTATGCCCAGGAGATCCGGCTGATTTTCCTACTATTTTACTAAGATCACCTGGATAGTATGCAGCTCACTGGTTAATTCATTTTAATGTGGGTTCTACCAAAATGAGAATATAAACTAAAGGTGGTAGGCGATGTCTAGGTTTTGAATTAATATACTTTATGTTTTTAAAATTTTTAGTTAAAACAGACAGGCTCTCAAACTCCAGCTCTGAAGTGTGATTGTGACAGTCAGTTCAAGATCCGAATCTGGTTTCCGCCTCCTTTTGTGAAAGGCTCAACATTCTTCAGACCCAGGGAAAGACCAGCGGCCACCCGTGATTAGAGTGTCTGAGGGTGGCTGCCTGCGAGAGTGCCGTTTAGACCACATAGCCCTGGCGTTGTGAGGGGCAGCAGGCCTGGGGGTGTCCTGCCAACCTCTTGCTCTGCCTCCCGCCTCCAGAGGAGGGTGAGGGTCCTGACCACCCTCTATGACAAAAAGGGCTGTTCGCTCACTCTTCTCATCTCCCGGTTCAGACAGCCGGCTTTTAACCGCCTTCAAAGCACATTCACAATGATCTTCCTCCTCTGAAAATTTCATATATTCTCTGTATAAGACCACTTTGTGAACACACACGTGCACACGCACACGAATGCACAGACACACGTGCACACGCAGTGGGGGAATGTCTGATTTCCCCCTCAGGCTATTCTAGGGCCCGGGTGATGAGGAGATGAAATGCCTCTCTGGGCTCAGCTCACTTCTGAAAAGCTTATCTTATCTGACACAATCACAAAACCATAAAATTAAAAGAGAGCCCCTAAGCAGAGGTCTGCTCTGTGTCCTGGCTTAGCAGCCAGAGCCCACGGGGACCCTTCCTGTGACAGCAGTGTGCCACGGATCCCGATTTCCACGCAGCTCAGTGCAGAAGACAAATCTGCTTTTCTTTAGTGACAGCCACATTTTTCGTTTGCTTCTTAAACAGGCTGAGTTTGCCTGGGGCCCCCGTCTCATTACTGTGAGGTGTGGGGATTTCTTTAAGACTCGATGTCCTTCTTTGTTATGAGAAGGAAATGAAATCCAGTATTCGCTTATTCCAGAGTCTGGAAAACTCAAATTGCTGAGTAAATGGCACCGCTGCTGGGGTTACCGGAGGAAGTGTGGAGCTCTCGTGCACTCTGCCCGGCCACCCTGCCCACACTTCCAGTGTCCTAGCGTTGCTGCTCGTGCTCCTTGGGATTAAAATCCCGGTCTGCAATCAGCCCCCTGGGAGAAATCTTCCTGCAGAGGAAGGGCCATCTATGCAGGAAGGCCCTGGATCTCGGGAGGCCCTGGATCCGTTGTCAGGGGACTCTGGTTCTTAGAGTGTGTGTCCTGATTCCCAGACTGCAGCGCCCTGGCTGCCAGGAGGAGGGTGAGGTGAGACCCAGTGCCGGAATGCCCTCCGTGCTGCTGTGGGGGACCCTCGCCCATTCACAGCCACCTGGCTGCGAAGAGGAGCCTGGAGCAGTCCCTCCACACTAGGGGAGACAGTGGGCGGGGAAAGCCAAAAGCAGCTACCGTTTTCAGCAGAGTGCCGGGCAGGTGGCCCTCCGGACTCCAGGCTGTGAGCGTTCACTGGAGGAGACGCTGCCCATGAGGCTGCTTCCTGGGTTCGTGCGGGAGGCGGCTTCGGAGGCATTCTCCCTTCCGCCCCATCTCCTGCCGCCCTGCTCTGCTCTCCTGAACGCTGGGGGTGACTGTGCAACCATCGTTCCAATCATAGTCATTTAGAAAACGACCTAGGAATGATGCTTAATTAGCATGCAGCACGGTGACAATTATATATGCATCAAATGTGTCAGGGAAACTTTGTGGCTCATTTTCTCTGATTAAGACCCTGGAAGCTGTTCCCGTACGCTTGGCTTTTGCAGCTTAGTGACCACGTACGGGGGTGCTGTTCTCACTTGAGTCCTCTATGAGGCTCTGCATGGCCATGCGGGTCTTTATTCATCGGGGGAGTCTGCCCTCGACCTACGGGGCCCTCTGTGCAGTTTCTGTTGCTGTTCGTTTAGGGCCATAATTTTCCTTCCTAGGGTAATGAAAAGCTACTCTAACATTCTGGAGGCGGAGTTAGGGAGCCCTTCCTTCGCTCTTCTCAGCACTTTGTAATCATTTAATATGTAGCATTCACAGGACACTGATTAGTCCAGGAAAAGCAAAGTACCGTAAGGGATGCTGTGTACGTGGCAGCCACACAGAACACAGGAATCCTCAGGGCGGTGGGTAGGGTGGTCTGCCTGCCCATAGGGCTCTCATAACACTAGGGGAAGTCAGAAATATCACTGTCCGCAGTGGCTCACGCCTGTAATCCCAGCACTTTGGGAGGCCAAGGCGGGTGGATCACAAGGTCAGAAGATCGAGACCGTCCTGGCCAACATGATGAAACCCCGTCTCTACTAAAATACAAAAAATTAGCTGGGCGTGGTGGCAGGTGCCTGTAGTCCCAGCTACTCAGGAGGCTGAGACAGGAGAATCGCTTGAACCCAAGAGGCGGAGGCTGCAGTGAGCTGAGATCATGCCACTGTACTCTAGTCTGGGTAACAGAGTGAGACGCCGTACAAAAAAAAAAAAAAAAAAAAAATCACTGTCAAAAAGACAGTGAAAAAATCAGGCAAAGAGTCTTTGAACCACATGTACATTAACTATATGGTGGTCTACAATGAATTCCAGTCTGGTTACATCTGATCCACCTTGAGGGATAGTGAGCCCCTGATACTGAATTCCAGTACCCTTTGCATTGTCTCAGTGTAGTCTAGAAACTCTATTCTCACCAATCTGCCATGCCCTTTGGTTGCAGCACAAGCACTGCTGTGTGTACATGTGTTTGTGTGTGTGTGTGTGCGTGTGTGCTTGTGTGTGTATACATATGTGTGTGATGTATGTGTGCTTGTGCATGCACTTATGTGTGTGTGCTTGTGTGTGCATGTGTGTGTGCACTTGTGTGTATATGTGTGTATGTGTGTGCTTGTGTGTGCACGTGGTTTGTGTATATGTGTGTGCATGTATGTGTGTGTGCGTTTGTGTGTGGTGTGTGTGCGTGTGTATGTATGCGTATGCTTATATGTGATGTGTGTGCATGCATGGGTATATGTGTGTGCATGTGTGTGCTTGTGTGTGCACGTGTATATGAGTGTGCATATATATGTGTGTGTGTATGTGTGTGCTTGTGTGTGTGAGATGTGTGTGCATGTATACGTTTGTGTATGTGTGTGTGGTGTGTGTGCACGTGTATGTATGTGTGCGCTTGTGTGTGCATGCATATGTATATGTGTATGTGGTTGTGTGTGTACATGTATACGTGTGCATATGTGTGTGCTTATGTGTGTGAGATGTGTGCACGTGTGTGTATATGTATGCGTGTGCTTGTGTGTGCCCATGTATGTGTGTATATGTATGTGTGTTTATATGTGTGTGTATGTGTGTGTGATGTGTTTGTGTGTATACGTGTGTGTATGTATATTTGTGTGCTTGTGTGTGTATGTGTGTGCGTGTGTGATGTGTATATGTGTGTTTATGTGTGTTTGTGTGTTTACATACATATATATCTGTATATATCCATGTGTGTGATTTGTATGTGTCATGTATACATATGTGTTTGTGTGTGTGCGATCTGTGTATTTGTGTGTATTGTGTATATGTATCCATGTGCTTGTGTGTTCAAGATGTGTGTGTTTGTGTGTGTTGTGTATATGTATGTATGTGATGGGTGTGATGTGTTTGTGTCTGAATATATGTATGTGTGTGGTTCTGTGTATATGTGTGTTTGTGTACATGTGTGATTGTGTCTCTGTGTGTCTGTGTGTGTGTTTTATGCTATTTGTATCCCAAGCTTTTCTCAGCTAATTCATCTTAAAAAATAAACCATTTTAATGTAAATTGCAGTTTATTCTTTCTAGTTGTTCAAAGGTCGTGTTTCAAACTCCGAGGCTCAGTGGCAGACATCTGGGAGGGGTTCATTCTCCGTGGGGTGTCTTGCCCCTCCATGCTCTCTCCGCCTCCCTGGGCGTCTGGTCTTGCAGTCAGGATGCTATGGTGGGAAGGGTCACTTGCGAACTGTGAGCTGAGACCAGTGATTTCCCGTTTTGCCCAGGAACGTGGTTCTGCATTTCCTGCGCAGCCTGAGTGATGATGGGAAAAGGCCCTTTGCAGGACAGCCTGGGCTTCTCCCCCACCCACCATCACAAGTGAGGACCCTGAGGCACGTTCACAGGGCCACACTTCGGCTGCCACCTCTGTCTCCCCAGCTGGGAAGCGAGCTCCTTGCAGGGCAGGAAGCTGATATTGTTTAACACAGAGAAGGCCAGGGACTGCTGTATTTTTAGTGCATAAGTGAATAAATCAAAAAAAAATAATGAATGAAAGGAAGAAATGGTCATTCATTCAAAAATCGTATTTATGAATAACATTGTTATAGATCAATGACATTCCATATATCAGGGTGTTATGGGGTGAACTGCATTCCCCCAAATTTATATGTTGAAGTCCCAACCCCCAGGACCTCAGAGTATGACTGTATTTGGAGACAGGGTGTTTTTTTTTTTGTTTGTTTGTTTTTTTGCGTCTCACTCTGTAGCCCAGGCTGGAGTGCAATGGCATGGTAATCTCAGCTCACCTGCAACCTCCATCTCTCCCTGGTTCAAGCGATTCTCCTGCCTCAGCCTCCCGAGTAGCTGGGACTACAGGCACACCACCACGCTCAGCTAATTTTTGCATCTTTAGTAGAGACGGGGTTTTGTTGTGTTAACCAGGCTAGTCTCGAACTCCTGACTCAGGTGATCCACTTGCCTTGGGCTCCCAAAGTGCTGGGATTACAGGTGTGAGCCACCATGCCTGGCCGGAGACGGGGTTTTTAAAGAGGTGATTAGGTTAACATGACGCCATGAGGAGGCACCTTAGTCCACTTGGCCTGGTATCCTCATGAGAAGAGATTGGGACACAGACACACGCAGAGGGATGGACACTGAGAGAGTCGGCCCTGTGAGGACACAGGGAGAAGGCGTCATCTGCAAGCCACGGAGAGAAAGAGGCCTCAGGAGGAACTGGTTCGGTCAGCACCTTGACCTTAGACTTCCAGCCTCCAGGACTGTGGGAAATAAGCTTCGGTTGTTGAAGCTTCCCTGTCAATGGCGTTTTGCTGTGGCAGCCCTGGTGAACTAACACGAGATCCATGCTAAGCGATTTATGCGTGTTATCCCACTGAGTCCTTATGCCGCCTCTGAAGCAGGCATTGCCATGCCCATGTCGTATGTGAAGGCTCTGAGTTTAGAGAGGTCAGGACCTTGCCCAGCGTCACTCAGAAGACACTGGACAGGAGGGCGTGGGGAGCTGGGTCCTCTCCATCCAGCCGCGTGTTCTGGTGGCGATGTCTCATGCTCTTTTGTGTACAAAGCTATGTCTGAGCCACTTCGCGCCCCATAAAGTGACCGAAGTGTGAGCTTGTTTCTCGCCACAACACAGGAATGACCTCTCTCTTCTTTCATTCCATGCAACAGTTACTGAGCACTTACTATTTACACAGCAGCGGGAGACGTTGGAAATTCGGAGATCAGCACCATGAGGTTTCAGCTTCCATGAACTCACTGTTTGATGAACGACAAAAAAAAGTGCAAGTCAGACGCCACCCTGTCTACACAACAGTGCAAGTGGCCTCATCACGGCCACACCCTTCCTATGGCTATGTTGTTAGTTGATAGTATATTTCATTTTGTACTTGACCTTTCTGTTTTACAGTTTTTTCCCCTTGGTGTTCTTTTTTTAATATTGGTATACAATCATGGTAAATATTTTTGAAGAACATGTGCTAGTTTGATCCATATACACGATGTGTCACCACGGCTTTTTTCTCTCTCGCTAGATCCTGAGCTCATGGAGGTGGGAGCGGCTGCGTTTATCTCTTCCCTGGACGCCTCCTGTGCGTTCTGGTTTTGCGCCTGGGATCCACCACTTCATCCCTCCCTGCCTGACGCTGAAGGTGTTTCTAACCCTCTCATGGTCTCAATGCCCTCGTCTGAAAATGGGGATAAAGGAGACCTGAATCACTAATTTTTGAGGATAAAAGGAAGTAATCCATGTAAAGTATTTTTTGCCAAGAGCTTAGGACATGTTAAGCCCTGAATAAATTCTAGCTTCTGTGGAGAAAATAATTAAATTAGGTTGGTTTATTGTTACTTTATTTATAGAAAGTGAGATAGTAAATTGAGAAAATAAAGCAAATGTTTCTTTGTTGCCCGTCGTCTGTGATGGCGATGTCTGTGATTAAAAAACACCACCTGCAGGCCAGTGTTCCTGAGCCGTGGCATCACCGAGGTTGGCCCCGCGACGTCATCCTCGTCAGTGTTCCTGAGCTGTGGCATCACCGACGTTGGCCCGCGACGTCATCCTCTGCATCCTCTCTCAGGTCCGGTACAGTGTTCTGCATGTAGCAGCAGCTCCGTGGTGTCTGCTGACCCCACTCCTGAAAGGCTTCATGCTTCCCTTCGGGCAGGTGTGCTCCTGGAGTCCGAGTTGTTGGAGGGATTGGTAAAGGCTCTCCTGGGGACTTCTGGGAGTCCTGGGGTAAAGCATCTATTAACAATTGGGTGATGTGCTTCGATAGTGCCTCTGGGTGGGGTCTTGCCACCTTCCTTTGGAGCCTCCCCTAGGTGAGGAACCAGGTGCTAAGGGAGTGGAATCCACACCCCAGGCAGCGATTCCAAAATGACAGCTCCGTGTTGCTAGTGAGCTGGGCAGGGGGCTGTACTTCTGCACTCAAGCTGGGAAAGTGCTCGTAAACGCGTGCTGAGCTCCAGGTTACATCTTAGGGAATTTTCCGAGTTTCCTAGAAATTAGCGTGGGAAAGTGCTCATAAACTCATGCTGAGCTCCAGGTTACATCTTAAGGAATTTTCTGAGTTTTCTAGAAATTGGCGTAAAGTCCATCCTAGTTTTGATTTTTTAAGAGAATGATTTTTTAAGGAGACCCCTGGCTAGAGTCAGCCAGGGAGAAGTGCTTTCATACCTTCATTGCAGAAGCACCATCTTTCTCTACTTTCAGAAATTTATTAGTAGCTTTGTCATCTCAGACTTTCATTATTTTGTTTTAACTCAAAGCCAATTTTAAACTTGTTTCTCTCTCTCACATCCCTCATTTTAAATTCTTTCATCTCTTCCACTTTGAAAAGTTTTTAAAGAGGTGATATTTTGGAAGTAATAAATTCAACAATGCTAATAGAATGTTTAAGTCTCCTTAGAAATGAAAACTTGAAGAAGTGTAAAGGAAATAAATATATAAATATGTAATAGTTTTTGATGTTCGTAAGCAAAGCATGGCAAAACTCCTCTAGATCAAATACATTTTAACTCAGCTTTTGACTAAAGAGAATGATTATAATTTACCACACAGGGACAGCAGCACGATACATAAAATGTTTCTCATGCAATAAAAAAATTGCCTTGTGCTTTGGATTTATTTTGTAAACAATAGCCATAACCTTGAAATGTTTGTCACATGTTGTTATGTTAAAGTTTTTGTCTGCATTGTTTCATGAAATCAATGTTTTCCCTATTAGTTAAGTACTACTATTATTTATTATTAGATTTAGCTTACAGATGAAGAGAGCCACAAAGCAATGGACTAATTTATCCAAAGTCATAAGGATGTCAGGGGATAGAGTGTCAACCCAGGTGTCTATGACCCTAGAGCAGCAGTTCCCAACTGAGGGAGAGGCTGTCCCTCTGGGGACAGTTGGTGATATCTGTTGGCATTTTGGGTACTTACAACAGAGGGGTATTGCTGGTACCAGGTGGGTGGAATCCAGGGAGCTGCTGAGACCTACAGTGCACAGGACAGCACCCTACAGAGTCATCCAGGCTCCAATACCATTACCAGTGGCGAGTCTGAGAAACCTTGCTCTAAATCTTTTCTAAACCTTGCTCTAAATCTTTTCTAAATCTTGCTCAAGATCTTTTCATTTTTTAGTGTAAGGAAGCAACAAAGTAAGACATGTTGGTGGCTGCAGAAGCCATCTCGGCCTGAGCTGGCACCATCTTTGCCCTTCCTGGGATGTGGGCTGCATCTAGGAGGTTGCAGTCTTGGTCCGCCGCTCCCTCACGGAAGACAGTGGAGGTCATTTTCAATCTCATGGCTTAGGAAGCAAAGAGAGCAGCCCGCAAGAGAGGCAAAGTGAGAAGCAGGTGCGTAGATGCGAGCTGAGGGCGGCTCCTGTGTTCCAGACCTTCTTATGCATGGATTCTCTTTTGTGTTTTGGGCTGACCAAGGGTATTTCTGTTTGGAGCAAAAAAATCTTAATAAACCAGAGAAACTTCTTTAACCAGAAATGTTTTGAGAAAGAAAAGTCCAAGTTTATTTTTAAGTTGACTTAAAATCAAAGGAAAATAACATTTGCTTAACTTTGAGAGTCCCTATCCCAGGATTTTCTTAACTCTCATTTCTTTGACTCTGTTAGATGCATCTCATTCCAAAATCTGGATGAAGCTGGTCTTTATTCAGCCAGGTTGTCTCCCGCTGGAATTGGTTTCTTAGGACCCAGATACCGTGTTCAATCAGTGAAAGAAAACAATGGATTATCACAGTATTGACAGTATATCCACTCAATTAAGGAGAAAAGAACCCCATCCTCAGCTCTGGGGCGCCCACAGAACCTTGTTCCCAGGAGCCAGTTCTCAACACAGTTCATGCCCATGTTGTTCTCGCAGTCTCCATGGTCCCCAAGGGAGGAGAGAAAGTCAGAGAGAGCTGTCTCGGGTTCAGCCTCATGAACATGTCAGTCATTCTAAGTCAGACATCGGGGGTCTTTGTGGAGCCAAACTCAGCTGGGAGAGACCAGGGTGCTTGTCAAGCCATAAAGGGAGGCTCATCCACGCAGATGATCTCCTCTTCCCGAGAACGGCCTTTGAGACATTGTGCTGTGGTCTCCACTTTGAGGAGTCTCTGTCCTGCTTGTCCACCAGACACACGAAAATCTTACTAATGTGGGATTATTGTCACTCCCCTCTGGATCCTGATCCTTATTCAGGGTGACTCCACCCGTAGAATGAGGCAGGCTACACTCAGGTGGGCACCCGTATTTGCAGCAAACAAGGTCCCAAGCACAGCTCTCACCTCTGTTCTCCACTGTCCCAATTTTCCACTCTCCTCCCTTTGAAAAGGCCAAAGGATGTTCACCAACCTGCCCAGTTACTCCATCTGAGCCCTAACAACAGTGTTTCAGGCCCAGGTCTGTCCAGCTGGTTTCTTAACTTTTGGGTGTTTTAATGTCTTCACCAAATATTTTCATTTTCTCACCTAAAGTTGATGACATTTTCCCAGCATGATCAGGGACCCATTGCTTTCTATATGTTTGGTCACAAAATTCACCAGCCTTTTGTGACATAAACCACAATCTGGATTACTGAAATCTACAACCACGACCAGCACTGGTGTAATAAACCTAAAGCTGGCTGTGGACTGCAGCGGGCACAAGCTCATCTCCCTGGTCCCTGAAGGCAGCAGTTCCCTGTAGTTTAACAGAACAGGCATCTGGGCAGCCAATCCTGGCACTGCTTATGTAATCCTGGAACCAGCGATCTAAATGTTTTTAGGTTGGTGCAGAAGGAATTGCGGTTTTTGACATTGAAAGTAATGGCAAAACCCACAATTCCTTTTGCACCCACCTGATAGATGCTCCTGGGGTGCCCCTGAGTCCCAGCTTGCTTAGGGCAGTGTGCACAGATGTTCTCGTCGGCATGCTTATTGACACCAGCCCCTCTTATTCCGAAAGCATCCCATTTGGACGAGAAATTATAGCAGATTCACCTATGATGCTCATGCAGCTGCACTTTTAGTTTATTGCACAATCCTGAAGATCTGCTCCAGAAAGACAATAAAGGCAGCAAAAAGTTATTTTATTTACCAACGCCCGAGGCTGCACCTGAGCTCCTCAGTTTTAAGAAGAGCTTTGAGCAGAACTAAGCTGTTCTCTTGCACTACCGTCTGCTTCTTATCTCAGGTCTTTCTGCCTAGGAAACAGCTGGATGCAAGTGGCCCAGGCTGTGGTCAGCCCTTGACAAGGCCTCAGCTGCTGAGACATTACTCAGGACCTGTGAGTGTCCCAGCAATTGGCTGCTGCGGACTCTGCTGTCTAGTTCCTCCGAGGTTTCTGAGGCCTCTGCCATGATGCCGGTGTTTGAGGGTCAGTAAATGACACTGCTTTCTTCCACTCAAGTGCACAGTGAATTTGGAAATAAGGCAGAGGCCTGATAGGAGAGAATCAACAGTGTTACAGCTTTCAGAGTCTGGATGGGGCCTTTGGCTTAGATCTGTAGCACAGTGGACATTGGAGCATTGCCTCAATTTTTTTTTTTTTTTCTTTTTGAGAGAGTCTCACTCTGTAGCCCAGGCTGGAATGCAGTGGTGCGATCTCAGCTCACGGCAACCTCCACCTCCCAGGTTCAAGCAATTCTCCTGTCTCAGCTTCCCGAGTAGCTGAGACTACAGGCACGTGCTACCACGCCGGGCTAATTTTTGTATTTTTGGTAGAGATGGGGTTTCACCACATTGGTCAGGCTGGTCTTGAATTCCTGACCTCAGGTGATCTACCCACCTCGGCTTCCCAAAGTGCTGGGATCACAGGCGTGAGTCACCATGCCCAGCTGCATTACCTCAATTTTAAGCACCTCCCTCAACATCATCTCATCCCAAACCTTTTCAAGGGTAGAGCCGGCTCTGAGACTTGGGACTTGGCTGGAGGCAGACCTGGAGGCTTGTCTTCCGTGACCGGCAGATGAGAAAAACCGAGGCATGCCCGGGAACTGGGTTTAACTGAACAAACTCAGTTCCTCACCTGAATCCCCCCTCCACAACCCTCCCTACCAGATTCGCTCCTCTGTCTCAGGGAAAGTGGGAAGACAGGAGAGAGGGCAGCGTGGACCCTGCCTGAAAACCTCCAAAGGGAACCAATCCCAGAAGCCACTGTGAGTGAGGCCTTTGAATCATCTACTTAGGAAGAACTATACCTGATGGTTACAGCATAGATAGACACGGGAAGGAATCTGTGATTTCCAATTCCGTGTTTAAAAAAAATCCATGAGACTCTAATAAAGGTTAAATGATTACTTTTTTTCCTTTAACTTTTATTTTAGGTTCTGGGGTACATGTGGAGATGTGCAGGTTTGTTTCATAGGTAAACGTGTGCCACGGTGGTTTGCTGCACAGATCATCCCATCACCTTGGTAATAAGCCCAGTATGTGTTAGCTCTCCCTCCCCTGCCCCTCTCCCAACAGACCCCGCTGTGCGTTGTTCCCCTTTCTGTGTCCATGTGTTCTCATTGTTCACCTCCCACTGATGAATGAGAACATGCAGTATTTGGTTTTCTGTTCCTGTGTTAGTTTGCCAAGGATGGTGGTTTCCAGCTCCATCCATGTCCCCACAAAGGACATGATCTCATTCCTTTTTATGGCTGCATAGTATTCCATGGTGTGTATGTGCCACATTTTCTTTGTCCAGTCTGTCATGGATGGGCATTTGGGTTGATTCCATGTCTTTGCTATTGTGAATGGTGCTGCAGTGAACACACGCATGCATGTATCTTTATAACAGAATGATTCGTGTTCCTTTGGGTATGTACCTAGCAATGGGACTGCTTGGACAAATGGTATTTCTGATTCCAGGTCTTTGAGACATCGCCACACTGCGTCCCACAATGGTTGAACTAATTTACACTCCCCCCAACAGTGCATAAGTGTTCCTTTTTCCCCACAACCTCACCAGCATCTGTTGTTTTTTGACAAAAAAAAAAAAAAAACAAACAAAACAAAACTACTTTCGATTTACAATTAAATTTAGTGTACTTAGAAACTGAGGGAGAATTGTAACTTTTTTTATATCACATGTTGGAAATGCTGGAGTGTAACTGAAAACATGACAAAAAATAATTTTCACAGCTGTAACGAAATTGGTCAGACTAAATTTCTTAACGTTTCCTTAGATCTAACACTCCATGCTTTGATGTGTAAATATAATTCATTATAATCAGAGTTGGTGCTTTTTAAATGTCCTTTTTACATTTTTTTTTTTTTATTGTGGTGCTTTTGTTTCTCATTGCTGAGGGGCTTCCAAGCTGCTGGGAAGCAGTTGACCTTGAGTACCTAGACATTGCCCCTGGGATTTGTTAAAAATTTGTTTTTTAGTAATCTGGTGACAGGGATAAAGGTCAATTTTAGCTCAGCTCCTGTCCTCGTAATTACGGGTTACAAGACCTGTTCTCTGAATTAATGAGGTTTGACTGTAATTTAGACTGAAGCGTGTAGACCATGTTTCTGGAAGACCTGGGCCGCTCTTAATGTGTGGAAGAAACAAAACAAAATTATACCACTCTCAAGAGTTTTATTTATTTTTTCACTTAGAACCTATGCTTGAAAAATGTGAATCCTGATTCTGTTTTAAACAATACATTCTGAATCATACGTATTTGCTGATTTTGGATATGCTACACTGTATTTAGATCAATAAAATCCAGAGACCTTTCTGTTATAACAAATATTCATTTTGGAGATTCGAGAAAACAGAGACTATTAGGGCCAACCTGGGCTATATTCTAAAATGTGATGAATTTAAAGATGCAAATGGGCTCCTCAGCCAGGATGTGCCCTATCAGTCTCCCGTGGGCACATCTCTGAGGCAGGTCTTTGCCAAGTAGCCAAATTTGCATGAGAAGAGCCAAGGCAGCCCCTTGTGAATATGCAAAAATCTCAGGCACAGTGGCGCGTCTTTGACATGTCAGGGAAACGTTCTCACGCGGTGAGTGAAATCTCCTGGGAGGGCCATAAATCCTGTGCAACAAATTATACACTAACAGGTTCTTAGGGGAATTCAAATAAATCCTCGCAACCGCTTAGCAGGTAATCTCCAGATCAGATTCCCATTTTTCTTAAGAGCAAAATAATATATAGCTTCTCATACTCTCCCAGTGAAATGCTATATATCAAAGATATGAATTTAGTCGAAATATTGATCGTAAGCCAAAGTGAAACTAAGGGAAAGTTTAATGCTTTTCACCACAAAAGAGAGGGATGAGGGGAATGTACATAAAATGTGCTTTATAAAGTGAAGCGTTCTGGAGGAGAGGAGTGGAAAAATCCAGAGACCCGAGGTCTTCCTAATGTTGTCAAGTTAAGGAAAAACTCAGAATTGGCTGCACAGTCCCACACTTGCTCAGCAGGTTGTCATGGAGAGCTGCCCTTGCAATGAACAGACATGAGATAGACCACCTACAAGGGAACTATCTTCACACTGCGTGAATCCTTTCCGGTGAGTTTTACTGCATTGCAGATCACACATGTGATAGTACCGGAATTCCATCTGGTGTCTTTCAGGGGGATACTGCTATGGGAGGCCAAGATTTGGTGGAATCTGAGGACACACTTGTGTGTATCTCGGTTAGTGGAGAGCTGAGCAAGTTTCCAAAAAATTAGATGAATGCAGCTTACATCAATGGGAAATTCGCGTTCTCATTGCCTTTTACCGGTGATGGAAGCTCAGGACAAGCATAATCAGGAAAGTTATCTTTCTTTTCCACCTCAGTTTACCAAACAAAATCAACCCTCCCCAAGCTCTCCTTGTAGCATCTATGAACCTCATGTGTCACAGGGAAAACACTTGTAAAACAAAGTCTTTATTTATGTTTTAAAGAGCCTTCCAAAGGCCATTTATCATTCAATCATCTGTATGCTATCTAGAATTTATGAGTCAGATGCATTTCTGGCTGAAGCTAAGAAGGAAACCTCAAGAGAAATGCTGCACAAAAAACGTATACACACATGGGGTGGCTCTGATTTTTACTTTTAATATTTGAAGCACGACAAGCGATCCCGCAATTGCTGTCCATTGGCTTGAGTTGCTAGATGTGACTTATCAGACACCCACAGCCGAAGTCCTAGGTAAACCAAAGTAGCTTTTCTAAATAGGGCATTACTTATTTATTTGGGGGATTTATAAAAATGTAGCCATCATGCAGAGCCTCTAGGTGCATGAATAATGCAAAAGTACAAAACATTAAGAAACAGAAACAAACAGAAGCTAGACGCATAGTTCCATTTCTCTCCACAGACAGAAACCACTGTTTTGATCAATACATTGAATTACAAAGAGGAATTGCTAAAAAATGCAAACGGGAATTTAATAGGACGTAAAAGATTTGGTCATCAAACAAATGCTTTCTTGCCATCTTGCATGCATGGTGGTAGGAGTGGGTGTCTGGGGAGTGGAGGCTACTGTTGGAACAAGTGACAAAGCTGTTGACTTCCAGAGTTTTGTCATGAAGGGGCACCAGGAGGGCAGTGGCCTGGCCACAGGAAAGGCAAGAACACAGATTTTTCAGAGAAGACGGCGTGGCCCAGTGCTGTCTTCCCCATATGGTCTTAGGAACTTAAATCTCAAACTCTGGTTCCTTCTTGCATGTGGCCGTTCCATGTCCATCTCCTGCCACCCCGATGGAGCCTGCCAGTGTTTACAACCCATCAATCTTGTTCCTGTAACTCCATGGCTGGGCCATTTCTGGCAGCTCTAATCCTGACGACTTGAATGAGTATTTTGATCAATTTATTTTTCCTCTTGGGTGTTAATCTCGAGCCCTGTTTGGTTTGAATCACTGGTGGCCCCGATTTGTCAGTGTTTTACATGACATTTCTTCAGCTTCTTTCTCAAAACTCAACTCTCCCACTGAAAAAGCTAGACCCCTCTGTTGTTTTCCAGGCCTATAAGAAGGACAGGATCGTGGCTATTTGCATGCTCCCGAAGAGGAGAGAAAGAGAAAAAAGTAAAGAACAATGACTCTTCCTGCTTTATTGAGACTGTTTGTAAATGTTGATAAGAGACAAGGAATTTAGCCACTAAGACCTACATACAAAAGAGAAATTGCTCAAACACAAAGTAATTGCACAAACAGTGACTCTACTCACTAGCAAGAGAAATTTCACTTAATGTAGAAAGCCCCGTAGGCTACTCATTAGTGCTTTTTAAAGCTATCCTTTAGGCTGGTTAAAACACCATCAGTGGAATATCAGACTGGCGTTCTGCAGCGATCCAGCGGAACTAACATCTGTGCTTCAGGAAAGACAGATATTCATGGTCCCGAACTCACTGGGGCTGTTAGAGAAAGGATCATTAGTGTCAGACCTGAGAAGATATACTGAGTTTTAAGATGTGAATTGTAGACCTTTACCTATCTTCTTCTTCTTTTTAAATTTAATTTTATTTTATAAAAATGACTGTACTGTTCACAATAGCCAAGTCTTGGAACCAACCCAAATGTCCATCAATGATGGACTGGAAAAAGAAAATGTGGCACATATACACCATGGAATACTATGCAGCCATAAAAAAGGATGAGCTCATGTCCTTTGCAGGGACGTGGATGAAACTGGAAACCATCATTCTTACCAAAGTAACACAAGAAGAGAAAACCAAACACTGCATGTTCTCACTCATAAGTGGGAGCTGAACAATGAGAACACATGGACACAGGGCAGGGAACATCACACACTGGGGCCGGTCAGGGGGTGGGAATCTGGAGGAAGGGTATCATTAGGAGAAATACCTAATGTAAATGACGAGTTGATGGGTGCAGCAAACCAACATGGCACGTGTATACCTATGTAACAAACCTGCATGTTGTGCACATGTACCCCAGAACTTAAAGCGTAATAATAATTTTTTTTAAAAAGACCCTAAAATGTAAAAATATGAAAAAAAATTCTAAAATCACTGGAAAACAGGGTTTTATGGAAAAGCCAAACCCTTTAACATGTCTGAGGCTGTGAGACAGTGAGAACAGGCCATGAGGAAACCCGGTGACCCCAGCAAGGCTTGGCGAGAGTCCACCAAGGTGCATGGTGGATGGATATCCCCCTGAATCGCAGGACCTGCCACCCTCCAGGCTCACAGCAGCAGGAACCAGGTGGGTGCTCAGCTCTGGACACATGGAGGCTGGCCCCCGCTCCTAGCCTGGTCCTCATTCACAGTTGATCCCACCAAACCCAGCTCAGCAAAACCAACAATGCGTGCCGTAGCCATGTTGTGGGGTCCAGGGAATGACAGAAACCCAGCTAACACTGGATGCCAGCTAATATGGAAGAGAAAAGTCTAAAAGATTCTAGCAAAGAAGGTTTTATTGCCATGCTTAGCCTTCCTGGTAAAATCTGTGATTTTTCACCTGACAACCACAGGTCAGCCTCAAAACACATAACTTTAAGATCTCATTGCCAAAAGTTAGACAAGATTCAGGGTCCAGATCAGGGAGTCAGGAATACACTGAAGGTTTCTGAAAACTCTGACAGACGCCTGCACATAGAGTGACTAAGTTTATTCCTAGGATTCATTAATGTAGACAAATGAGGGCTTGCTGCTGTGGGTTTCTAATCAGGGCGATAGCCTTTGATCAAGAGGTATACAGCCCAGCTATTTTTCCGCTGCTGCATAAATGCTGGAAAACAGTACCATTGCAAAGCATGGTCGTGAATTATCAGAACGCGGCACACAGGAGATGCCCAGTTAATGTCTGTGGAATGACAGACACCTGAATAAAAAAATGTGCTCTTGAGGGTGTGGTCTTCGTGCATTCCTCATGGCAGGTGCAGCTCTGGCCAGCACCAGCACTGTTAGATTCTGAGTAGAAGGAGGGGCAGTGAAGGCAGGTGAGAAGGCAGTAATGGGAACGCGCCCTGACCCCGTGGGATCAGCACACATGTGGAGGTCCCACAGAGGACAGCAGGGACCCCTGGCTTGTTGGTGGCTGTATTTCTCAGGCTCACAGTTGGACCTCCAATTAAGTACAAGAAAATTGAGACAATATGAATGTCCTCTTCTTTTTGGTCTGATAGAGTTTAACATGATCTTTGACAAATTCACTGCACATTTCTCACCTGTATAAATGCAGATGCCTCCCTACAAATGAGCAGACAGAAATCTCCAAATTTGTGGAAAGATATGCATCTTCATAAAAATAAAGTGGGAAGTTTCAGGTATAATTTTTTTTTTTAGATATTAATTTATATCTTGAAAAAAATGTGAGCAAAAACCAGCAACTCCTTGAAATTTGTATTCTCATCGAGATTTGTGATTGCATTGCCTCAAAACAGGCAATCTAAGTTTAGCAAATAACACTTTTAGGTAAAACATCTGATTCCTGAATTAAAACAGTTGATTATTTACTGCATGATGAGACAGTTGCAGTTGTAGAAATTATTCACAAACCCCACAGTAACAGATAAGGAAATGGACATTATGAATGACCTGAGAGGAAAATTTCTCGAAATTCTCATTTGAGGGATGGCTGAGATACGAAAGAAATGGCACTGGGTGTTTACCCAGTGAAATACAAAAGTCATTCTCAAAGAAAGGTTGTTAATGTTTTATAAATGTAACTATAGATGTCATTAACGTTTATGTTTATTTTAACCTACATTATGTTTATGTAAATAGATAAATGTAAAAATAAAATATAAAATGTATATGTAAATACAAAATAATTGTAAAATTTACATTATATTTATGTAAATATATGTGTAATTTAAAAAGTAGATTTTATGCAAGTATAATTATTAAAAAAATATGTTGCTGGGCTATATTGATGATCTATGTGTCAAGCTCAAGTCATTCCAAAGGCATTTGCAAGCATGTTGATGGGAAGTGAGAAATCCAAGGACAAAGTTTTGTACATAGGGGAATTAACATGAGAGTAGTTAATATTCTTGATGTAGAGAAGAGGACCTTCAACACACTTTAGATAATTTTAGAATAAAAAGAAACTGCAAATAACTTAATTGCAAATAACTTGAGAAAAACAACAAAAAGTATGGGGAGGCTTGAGAAATGCATCAAAACATCGGAAAGTACAAGAATTAATAGTGAGAAAGTGTGAAATGATGAAGCAAACTGAATCTTAATTATGATGACTGTCAAGATATGCCGAGAATATCCATTTCATGATATTAAAAGGCAATTCTCTCATATTAACTGAGAAGCACAATGTATTATTTATAAAGAAATCTAAGAAAACAAGGCAAGGAAGTGATAAAAATTTAAAAACTGGTAAATATATACTGTGCACATGTAAATAAAATAATTCACAGATTTAAATAAATTGGAAAAAGCTGAATTCAAAGCAAAAAAAGTCATCTCCATTGAAAATAAAACACTTGTAAATATTTACTTACTAAATATCATAGTATCAACAAGAACCGTTAAAAAATTAAGCTATGATTATAATGGAAGCTCTCTTTTACTGACAAATCTAGAAAATAAACCATGTAATCTGATCCTAGACAACTGAAGTAATGTAGTTACTAGGCTAAATTCAAAGATGGATATAAAACATTGTTCATGGTAGTAAGAATACAGTTTCTTTCCAAATGTATTTGGAACATAAACAAAACATGGACTCAAAAAAAAATGCATGAAATATCTCAAAGTATAAAGTGTATGCAGAAACCACTGCTCAGCTATACTAAAGCTAGCAATTAACAAAAAAAGAACCAATTCGCAAAATTTTGAAAAAAACCCTACAATTCTTGATTCAATGAGAAAACAGCAATTACCATTTTATACGAAGTAGAAATTAAGTATAATACTGTGTTTCAAACACATGCCATGCAGTAAATGTTGTACTCCAAATAAAATTCATATTTAGAAATATTTTTATTAAACTGCAAAGAACATATAATAAACTTTTTTTTCTATGGGAAGCAAAACAAGTAATGCTAGGAGGTATGGAAAAGGAAATGTATCAGAAATTAACTTAAATAGAGGACGGAAAGCACCACAATGAATAGAGGGCTTTAACAGATGATTTTTGAGAAACAATCAAAAAGGTACATGTGCATAGACTGAAAAGACAATCCACGAAGGTTAGCTAAAAATAAAGAACAAAATCCACGTGCAACATTAAGGTTAAGAAAGGAGATATAATGAAAGACAAAGAAAAATTAAGTCATTAAAGGAAATTCAGTGTAAAATTCCAGGTAATAATTTTTATTTTTATTGTCAAAGAAAAGTTTTTAAAAATATGTGTAGTTAAACCATTTCATGGTAAAATTCTTCCTTTTTTCTTATTTTTTGATGAATATTACATCAATTTTACAGAGAAGTTTCATGTAAGTACCACAAAGCTTCCTAGTTCCTGAACCATTTGAGCTTAACTTGGCCCCAAAAACACCCTCAATTTTTTTACATATGTATTTTACAAACAACGGCTATCTATCTGTCTACTCATCTATCTATTATCTGTTCTGTCACCCATCTATCTGTCTTCTATCGATTCATCATCTATCAGTCTATCTATCATCTACAGATACTCTACATCTCTCTCTCCCTCTCCCTCTCTATCCATCTCTCTATCTATCTATCTCTCTATCTATCTATCTCTCTATCTATCTATCTATCTATCTATCTGTCTAGTCTATCCTCTATGAGCTGTGTAGGTAGCTAGCTATCAATAAATCTATATATCTGTACATAAATATATACACATGTAGAAATATATGTGTCTGTCTATCTATCTATCTATCTATCTATCTATCTATCTATCTATCTATCTATCTATCATCTATCTATTCTATCTCTCCATCCATCAAATCATCTATTCTATCTATTCTATCATCTCTACCATCAATCCTTTATCCATTCTATCTATCCATCTATTATCTATTCTATCTGTCATCTATTTCTATTTTTCTATCATTCCTATCATCTACACTTATCTGTTATCTATTTATCCATCATCTATCTAGCCATCTATTTATCATCAATTATCTATTATCTCTTTTCATTCATTCACCATCTATTATATTTATCTAACATCTATCTATGTTTTTCTATTATCTATATCTATCTATAATCCATATGTCATCTACCTACCTACCTGTTTATTTTTTTATAATCTATCAGTGTATCTATTATCTATTCCATTACCCATCTATTATCTATCAATTTGTTTATTTATAATCTATCAGTCTATTTATCATCTATTCTATCATCTATCCATCTATTACCTATGGATCTATTTATTGTCTATCTATTATTTAGAATCGGTCAGTCTATCTGTCATCTATCTATTCTATCATCAATGTATTATCTAATTATTATCTATCTATCCCTCTAGTACCTATGGATCTATTTACTTATAATATATTAGTCTATCATTTATCTATTCTATCACCTATCTATCTATTATCTATGCATCTATCTATTATCTATCAATCTATAGGACCCACAGCCTGTGTGAGGCCAGAGCTGGGTCCTATCCCACTTGATTGCTTCAGCTCCAAAGCTCTTCCCTGGTCGCCCTTACTCCAGGCCACTCTCTTCAACCTCCTCTGGCTCTGATACCCTGCCAGGTGCCCTTATTCTGAGACCCACCCCCTGCGGTTGCCTTTCCACCCTTCTTGGGATCTGATGGCTTGCACGGGATATCCACCTTTCATGCAAATGCCCTGTTTACCTGCCTGAGTCCCACCCCCACATGGACTCCCCCTTGGTTCCCTGCTTCTGTCCTGGCTCTGGGTTCTCACGCTCCTCACCTTGGTTGCCACCCCATGCCTTACTTGGCCGTAACTCATGGCATTTGGGTCTAAATGTTGAAGAGGGGAGCAGAAGATAGAGAAGGACAGGGAAAGGGCAATGGAAGAGGAAAGATAAAAACAAAGACAGATAGGAAGAGAGGAAGTCAGTTCTGCTAAGCAAAGGAAACTTTTTGAAAGTGCTATTAATAGTTAAGCATTTGTCCATGGTGCAGAGAAACAAGAGATTCACTAATTCATGTTAAAAGCTAAGGTAGCAAGATAGTAATTCCGAAATGTTACTTTAGATTAATTCTAAAAATTGCCCCTCTCTGCAGAGAGGACGTGAAAGCCAGTTCTGAGCACAGGAGAGAAGGTTGGTGAAAACTCATGCACTGTTCAGATGCATGTGGGGTGTTCTTTCTCCTGTTTCCCCTTGGACCAAGGGGCTTGAAACTAGGGGATGTGGAGAAAAGCTGACGACCCAGAAAAGGGCTCTGGGACCACTTCAAATAACACTGTTTATTTACACAGAAATTATAGACCTGACTCGAGCCCAGAATCTGTGCACTGTGCCATGTCACCAGCATAGCCGGCTCTCCTGTCCCTCCCCATAATCTTCCGGGGGCCTGATTCCCGAATTCCTAAGCAGGGCTGATCACATGGGAGTTTTCAGGAAGGACTGGATGTCCTGGGATTTTTCTGTGGCTGATTCATGTGATTTTTTTTTTTTTTGTTCCGGGCATCCTTCTGATTAAAACTAATAAATCACAGCTTGTTTAAGTGACAGTGATGGTTGGGTTGTAGTTTTTGCTTCAGGGAAATCTGTTATGGAGAAAATCAATTCACATTGTCTGGAAGAAAAGGAATAGGTCAAACACCAAGACAGGGACAAAATCCTTTAGCAGCTAGTTAGTCGTTGACATTGTCTGGAGGTGCCTTCACTGTGCTCTAGTGGACACCTGCCTCTTTATTGACACTTTTTTTCCAGAGTTTTCCAAAGTGATTGTCATTTTTCTCCCATGGGTGGAGGAAGGGCCACTTTCTCCTTGCTCCTGGGAGACCTTTCTCTCTCCTTCCTACATCTTCCAGCTTTGATGATCATAGCGCCAGGCTCTATTGCCTCTTCAGCGTTTTATAATCTCCTCATTTCCCAATGATCTTGGTATTCAGTGTAACTCTCTCCAAGACCCTTGCTGTTTTAATTCTCTTAGTTTCAGTACACATGAAGGAGGTCTTCAAAACATGGTGGCCTCCATTCCTGGAGCTCCTCTAGCTGTCTTGTCCTGGATCCCACCTCTTCCATCCCCATGCATGAAGCTCCTCTAGCTGTCTTGTCCTGGATCCCACCTCTTCCATCCCCATGCATGGAGCTCCTCGAGCTATCTTGTCCTGGATCCCACCTCTTCCATCCCCATGCATGAAGCTCCTCTAGCTGTCTTGTCCTGGATCCCACCTCTTCCATCCCCATGCATGAAGCTCCTCCAGCTGTCTTGTCCTGGATCCCACCTCTTCCATCCCCATGCATGGAGCTTCTCTAGCTGTCTTGTCCTGGATCCCACCTCTTACATCACCATGCTTGGAGCTCCAGCTGTCTTGTCCTGGATCCCACCTCTTCCATCACCATACTTGGAGCTCCTCGAGCTATCTTGTCCTGGATCCCACCTCTTCCATCACTATGCAAGGAACCTTTGACAGCAGCTCCTGCCTCTCTGGCTTGAGAGCCATGGGCCAGGCGTCCTTCCCTCCTATGGTGCCTCCAGCCCATGGAACCCATGGTGCTTTTATTTTCTGCCATTTCTTGGTGCTCTTCTCTGCTCTATGTACAGCTTTCCCCTCCTAAGCTGAGAGTCCATTATCAGTTGTTACCACGATTCTCTTGGCCCCTCTATCTCTTCATTTGCTTATTTCTACTCATGCCCTTCTGCAGGGGCAAAATGCCTGGCCCAGTGTGCTTCATGAACATGGAAAACAATTGCAATTTTTTTTTTTTTTTACTGTCTTGAGCATGGTACACAACCAGAATCATTGTCAATGCAGAGAAGAGCAGTGAATTCAGTGGGACCTGAGCAGAGAGCATTGTTAAGATGATGCTTTAAAACCTAAGATTGCCAGGCATGGTGGCTCATGCCTGTAATCTGAGAAGTTTGGGAGGCCGAGGCAGGTGGATCACAAGGTCAAGAATTCAAGACCAACCTGGCCAAGATGGTGAAACCCCGTCTCTACTAAAAATACAAAAATTAGCCAGGCATGGTGGTGCATGCCTGTAATCCCACCTAATTGGGAGGTTCGGGCAGGAGAATCACTTGAACCATGGAGACGGAGGTTGCAGTGAGCTGAGATCATGCCACTGCACTCCAGCCTGGATGACAGAGTGAGACTCTGGCTCAAAAAACAAAACAAAACAAAAACCTAAGATCACTGTGCTGTTGAAAGCCTTGCAGCCTTCCTGCCTCACTCAGAGGGGAAGCCCGAGCCCTTGCAATGGCTTACAGTGATAACATGACTTGCCCCCAATGCCCCAGACCCTTTCATCTTACCCCCCACTACCCTTCCTCACATTCTCATCTCATGCTACATTGGCCAATGGGTCAGCTGCACTCCTGGCCTGGGGCTTTGCAGTCCTGCCGCTTTGCCTAGGAAGCTCTTCCCCACATACCCGCATGGGTCACTGTCTCCCATACTCAAGTCTGACCAGTTCTCATGTGCCCAGCGAGGATCCCCTGGCTGTCTCATGGTGAGGGCCACTCCCCTTTGCCCTTCACTCCCCATGCATGCCCTGCCCGTCCCCTACTTTTCAATTTTCATTTGGCCTGATTGTCTTTCAACAGACCATGTGTTTCTTTATTATGCTTATGCTTTATTTTCCCGTGTCCTACAGCCGGGTTGTGGTCCCATGTGGGCAGGAGTCTGTCTGCTGTACTCATGGCTACATCTTAAGAACTCACAGGAGTTCTCCTGAGAGCTGATGAAGAGCTGTTTATCTGATGCGTGGAGAAAAGAGAACGTGTCTTTCAAAGAAGACGCCTCTGTGGCCCGCTCAAATCACAACTGTTCAGTGATGACAGATCCGACACGCTAGTACGTGGAGAGTGACCCATGTGACAGGTCAGCGTGTTGAGTATTTCCCATGGAACATGTTAGTGTGTGAACCATGACCCATGTGACAGGGTAGCATGTGGGATGTTTCCCATGTAACATGTTAGTGTGTGAACCATGATCCATGTGACAGGTCAGCGTGTTGAGTATTTCCCATGTAACATGTTAGTGTGTGAACCATGACCCATGTGACAGGGTAGCATGTGGGATGTTTCCCATGTAACATGTTAGTGTGTGAACCATGATCCATGTGACAGGGTAGCATGTGGGATGTTTCCCATGTGACAAGTTAGTGTGTGGAATGTGACCCATGTGACAGGTTGGTGTGTGGACTGTGACCCGTGACATCTTAATATGTGGAGGGTGACCCGTGTGTCATGCTAGTGTGTGAAGTATTTCCCATGTGACATGTTAGTGTGTGGAGTGTGATCCATGTAACAGATTAATATGGGGAGTGTGATCCATGTGACATGTTTGTGGTGTGCCTCCATGTGACACACTAGCATGTGAAGTGTGACCCATGTGACATGTTTGTGGTGTGCCTCCATGTGACACACTATCATGTGAAGTGTGACCCATGTGACATGTTTGTGGTGTGCATCCATGTGACACACTAGCATGTGAAGTGTGATCCACGTGACATATTTGTGAAGTGTGATCCATGTGACATATTTGTGGTGTGCCTCCATGTGACACACTAGTATGTGAAGTGTGATCCATGTGACATATTTGTGGTGTGCCTCCATGTGATGTGTTAATATGTGGAGCATGACCCACGTGACGTGTGTGTGGTATGTCTCCATGTGACGTGTTAATATGTGGAGCGTGACTCATGTGACGTGTGTGTGGTGTGCCTCCATGTGATGTGTTAATATGTGGAGCGTGACTCATGTGACATGTGTGTGGTATGTCTCCATGTGATGTGTTAATATGTGGAGCGTGACTCATGTGACGTGTGTGTGGTGTGCCTCCATGTGACGTGTTAATATGTGGAGCGTGACTCATGTGACGTGTGTGTGGTGTGCCTCCATGTGACGTGTTAATATGTGGAGCGTGACTCATGTGACGTGTTTGTGGTGTGCCTCCATGTGATGTGTTAATATGTGGAGTGTGATCCCTGTGCGTGTTCCTAAAGTCTGTCTGGGAATGCGGACCCAGGAAGCACTATTTAAAAATAATTTCCAAGGTAATTTGATAGAGCCTATCCCTTCACCCTCTCCCAAGCCGCAGATAAAATGGCTTTGGGGTAATATACATGCAGGCTTCTTGTGTGACTTCAACATTCTTCCCCTGCCTTTGAGCCTGGCTGCGGCTGACGCCACCTCGGAGCCCAGCTCCTCTGTGAAATCTGCCTGGAGGAACCGCAGCACTGTCTCCTACTTCAAAGCCCCCTTAGGGTTTTTGCTTTTTACTGATCACGCAGCACTTAGGACATTTCGTCTTGTGTTATCATTCTTATAAATAGTCTTTGTCCTCAATATCTTGTGTATGCTTCTCTTTGTGTTTTTGTATCCCAAATATCTAGCAGCCAATAAACTTGTGATGATGATGAAAACTGGAAAAAATAGTGAGAAAAATGGAAAGAAAGGATCGCAGATCAAACATGACTTAGAAATGAGATACAATCCATGCTCAACTCCGATCCGGGTCAGTTTGTGCTTTTCTGGGTGTAGAGTTGCTGTGGATGGGAAGACAGAGAAGAAAGCTCATCTAGGGTGGGGGTGGTGAGGGCAGTGGGGGGCAGAGGGAAGAAGGCCAGAAACTCACAGGCTAATTTATGGGGAAGATGGAGGATGCTTAGTGCAGTGGATCTTCAGAAATGTAAATGGCAGTGGGATAAATAAGTATATATTTGAGGCTGCGAAAAGACACCCTCTGAAGCTAATGACAACATAATGATCAAAGATAACTGCGTGGTCTGAACAAGCTAACAGCCCGCATCTCTACAGTGACAGCCTCTCCCGTCGCTGCTGAGGAGCTCCAGAATTAATCTTGACAAAATTCTGGTAAAAAATTGATTAAAGTAGAAAATGACTCTGCTTTCTTTCTCTTTCTTGCTTTATTCCATTTGCCAGGTTGAACAAAAAAAGCCTCGTATACAAATCCCCAATTCGCACAGGAACTGGTAGTGTAAGTAATGTTTTCACTTCTGTAAGCCTATCATTAGGGTGAGCGAGCCTGACAGGGGAGTTAAAAATGCCTAATTCGTGATGGAACATTTTTTCCCCTGCACAATATCACGTCATATGGCCACACACTGGGTACAATACACCTCTGATTAGGAGCAAACCTCTGGCTGATGGATCATGATATTAAGCAAATATTACTACAGATAGGGCAGACCTCATCAGATCCCGAACTCCTAGCACACCTACCCTTTGTATCAGTCACTCAGCAATTGATTTTGTACTTTCTTGTGATAGCTCCAGTGTTTTTGGGGTAAATAATTTTTTTAAAAAATTAGAGCCAGTATCTTGCTCTGTAGCCCAGGCTGGAGTGCAGTGGTGCAATCATGGCTCACTGCAGCCTCAAACTGCAGGGCTCAAGAGATCCTCTCACCCTAGCCTCCCAAGTCGCTGAGACTACAGGTGTGCACCACCATGCCTGGTTACCTTTACCATTAGTGTAGAGAAGGGGCTTCCCTATGTTGCTCAGGCTGGCCTCAAACTTCTGTATGCAAGTGATTCTCCCACCTCAGCCTCTTTAGTAGCTGGGACAACAGGTGCATGCCACCACTCTTGGTTAATTAAAAATGTTTTTGTAGAGATGAGATCTCTCTCTGTTTCCCAGGTTGGTCTGAAACTCATGGCCTCAAGCAATCCTCCTGCCTTGGCTCAAATAGCTTTTTGAAATCTCTCTCTGTTTTAAAAGCACGTCATATGTTTGTACGTTGCACCTCCAGCTGTTGAAGATTCTGAGAATCAGAGCTACTGGTGGGCATCTCTCAGTTTTACACACTACCAGCCTTCCTAAATCACAGAAACTCAGGATTCTAGTGAAGAGACGGAGAGCCATCACCAAACTCTAATAGAACATTCATCCAACTAACAAACAAACACATTTGCTATTGTAGGGAAGTGCTTTGTGCTTCTCACACACTCCCAGGGCTCCTCTGAACAGTTCTGGGCATTTCAGCCTCACTCTAATGTCCAACACCTGCATCTTTGGTGAAACGCTATGCTGGGGTTGCTGGAACCCCATTTGTCCATTTACGTGGCAGAAGCAGGTGTCAGGGAATCAATAAGCCCTTGCCTATAACAGAGATGCACATCTATTCAGTGAGTCACTTCCTTCCTGCATCTTTTGCCAGAATTCTGAGCTATGTATTTTTCTTGGTTTTCCAGTTTCCCTGTAAGATTAAGCATCAGCTGCCCATGGCCTTAATGATGCAGCCCTAAGTGGCTGCCTTCCCTGCCTTAGTCACTTCCTTTTTTCCTGGTGTCCCTGCACCTTTCAATACGCTCTGTGCAGTCCCCCTTCATCTCAGGGCTTGCTTCTCGGGAGAACCTCACCTAGACAATAGGCACCAATGTGGTCCTAGGAGCCAGTCCTGGGTGGGACTCTAGGGTTGGGGCATCTGCATGTCCGATGGCATCTCAGTGGCTGGTAGGCTGTGGTCATCCATGATTGGTGCATTAATAAAATCATTTAGTCCACTCGGGCCGCCACAACAGAATACTGCAGACTGGGTGGATTAAATGACAGACATTTATTTCTCAGAGGTTTAGAGGCAGGACATCTGAGATCAAGGCGCCAGCATATTTGACTCCTGGAGAGGGCTCTTCCTGCCTGCAGATGGCTGCTCTCCTGCCGTGTCCTTCCTCACTGTGTCCTCACATGGCCTTTCCTGGGGGCATACGCCTGGGAGACTTAGATCTCTTTGTCATCCTCTTCTTTTAAGACCATCAGTCCCATCTCCGGCCCCTGCTCACATGACCTCATCCAAACTCTCGAAGGCCCAGCTCCACAGCCCATCACATGAGGGTTAGAGCTTCAGGTCTGAGTAGGTCTGGAGGGCACAAGAGGGCCAGATGACCAGACGGCCCGAGCCCATTCCACCTCCCTTGGTGGGATGGACACTTCTCCATCAGCCTGCATCTGTGTTCCTAGGACCAGCGAATGGAGAGGAAACATTTGGACCTTGTTCATGGTGGATTTGTTCCATTACTGGAGAACCTAAAAATGGGCTCCAACTGTCCCATAGCCCATTTGGGGTGGCTCCAAAAGGCAAGGATGAGGTAAAATTTAAGTGGGTGGGACATTGTCTTAAACCATCAATTTGTCCTCAACTTCTCTGGAGGGAATTGTGGTTGGAGGTAAAGATGGGTCTTTAGAGAGAGAGAGATAACGGCTTGGCTGTGAATAAGAATTCCAGGAGCAAGACTGGCAGATCTGAGCAACGACCCCTGGGGCAACCACATGCTTGGAGTTAAGGGTGACCCAAATCCAAAGGTCTTTGAGCCTCACATTGATGTCTCCCAAACAATGTTCGCTCTGCAGAGGGAAGAAATGACTCATCCAGGGAAAGTTTATCCAACTTGTCTCTAGAGCATGGTGGGCTCAAGAATGGAACAGCCATGGCTGCATAGATGGCCTCTGTGCATGGCTCCCCTGGCATGACTTCCGCTCCTCCAATAGATTCAGGGATGGCCCCTGCTGAGTACCCTCGAGGGGTTCTTCATGTGGTGGTAGCATGTCGAGGACACCAAGCACTTTCCGTCATGGGGCTGTGAGGGCTTTGCCCTTCCTGGGGCTGATGGACACTCTGGGCACTGCCCTGTACTAGCAGGCTGCAGGGAGCTGGCCAACACCTTCAGCGCAGCCTCACAGACTGCACTATTGTCATGCAATTCTGCATCTCATAGCTTCGGATAAAGAAGCCGCTGCATTCATTTCCCATTGCTGCTGTAACAAATTACTGCAAACGTGGTGGCTTAAAACAGCACTTTTTTTTTCTTGCATTATTGTCTCAGGGTTTTGTAGATGGGAAGTCTGCAAGGGCTCTCACCAGGCTAAAACCAAAGTGCTGGTAGGGTTTGTTTCTTCTGGAAGCTCTATGGGAAAATCTGTTTCCTTGTCTTTCCCACCTTCTGGAGGCCACCTATGTTCCTGGGCTCACAGTCCCTTCTTCTATTGTCAAAGCCAGTGCCAGCGCCAGCCTGTCCAGCCTTTCCCGTGCTGCGTCACTCTGGTGCTGACTCTCCTGCCATCCTCTTCGCTTACACTAACCCTTGGGATTACACCATTGCCCACCTGGAAAATCCAGGTTAATCTCCCTATTTTAAATGCATTGACAACTATAATCCTTCCTTGCTTGTAACAAGGTACTCTGGGTTCTAGGGACATTTTATAAATGAATAAACTGAGATTAGCAGTGGGTACTAACTTGCCCAAGATATTTTTTGGGGTGCATCACTCTGCCTTTGATACCAGTTCATGGTGCAGAGGTTGTAACAATCAGACAACCCATTGGCATTGCCACATGCTGCAGTGTTGGAAACCACTGGGCTAGCAGACATCCCTGTAGACTCCCAGAGAGGCACGAAGTCTCCAGCTCGGCATGACAGCTGGAAGGGCTGCAGCATCCCTCAAGGGTCTGTGCGCATCTCCTAACTGGAGGAAAGCCGCTCGTTGGGTAACAAGTGGTAAAAAGAAGCCCCGTCGTCAGGACCCTGAACAACCTGATTGGAAATCTTGGACTCCCATTTTTGGAGCATGGGCTTTGCTCACCTGAAGGTCCTGATTCCCAAGAGAAGGGAATTTTCAAGCAGGGGTCTCATGACTGTGATATGAAGGCTGCATTTATGGCTGCAGGACTTCACCTATGGGACTTTTCATGGTTTCCAAAATGTAGACAAAAAAAAGATCATTCTGCCAGTGAAGACAATGGACCCTTATTACCATGAGAAGGTAGGATTACCACTCGCTGTGTGGGTGGGAGGGCATGTCTGGAGACTAACCGGTTCCCAGAGGGGCTTTTTGTGGCATCCAAGTCCAGTAAACCCTGAGTGAGAAGCTGCAGCAGCCATCAACCTGACAAAGGCCCCGACCAGGGTGTCGACCCTTCGGGCATGAGGGACTGGGCTTTTCCTGTTGGGCATGTAACTGCCACCAGCCAACATGCTGACCGAGGGTGGAAGAAAGAGAAGCTTCACATAAATGATCACCTTGGGACCAATGGCGGCATGAGCAGGTCTCACTACAACTTCTATAAAACTGTCTTTTCTTCTTTTGTAATTTCTTGTAAGAATTGGGACTAACCACGACCTGGAGGAGAAGGCAGACTGACAAGGGAATAACCAGGTGTGAGGAGAGGGAGGGTTCACATCGTGGCTACTGCTTTTCTGCTGGGACTCAGGCCCACTGGCTGCTACCAGGAAAGTCGGCTGCCCCAGAGACCAGCACCATCGTCCCCAGGGGCTGCCCTCAGGGTGCCGGGTCCGCTCTTGCTGGACACCCGCACCCTACACTCATCCAGTGACAGATGAGCTTGGGGTTTAAAGTTTCCTGGGCACTGGGCCACCATAACTGTGAGCCACATTTCATATAATTTCTGCGAGCTTCCCTGCAGGATGAACTTCAGTGGCTTTCGCTGGTGTCAGGTTTAACATGCACTCATTATCAGGAGCCTTCACTTTTCCACATCCTGTGTCCACTCCCATGCAGATGCTCCTGCACATGCAAAACAACACACGTGCACTCCACCCGTTGCACTCCACCTGGGGGCAGCTCAACACACGTGCACTGCACCCGGGGATAGCTGCCTCAGCCTCCCAAGTAGCCAGGACTACAGGCGCCCATCACGACGCCCGAATAATTTTCATATATTTAGTAGAGAGGGGGTTTCACCGTGTTTGCCAGGCTGCTCTTGAAAACCTGACCTCGTGATCAGCCTGCCTCGGCCTCCCAAAGTGCTGGGATTACAGGCGTGAGCCCCCGCACCCAACCTTCTCTCTCCTTTTTAAAAGCATGTCATATGTTTGTACCTTGTGTCTCCAGCTGTAGAAGCTTCTGGGAATCAGAGCTACTGAGGGGCGTCTATCAGTTTTACATACTGCCAGCATTCCTAAATCACAGAAACTCAGGAGTCTAGTGAAGAGACATAAAGCCATCACCAAACTCTAATACAGACACTTGTAGCCTCGTGTCTCTGGTCCTGATGCTCCCCTCTCACACCCTCCCCAACATGGCTTACTATAACCCTCTGAGCCTATTGACTTCATCTTGTTGACGATGGATGAGGCTTCCAAGGAAATCATTATGTCTTGAGATAAGGTTACCTCAGGGAAGCCAAATGAAATCATCCCATCGGCTGGTGAACTATATGCTGATTAAAATTAAGTAACATAACAGGCCCCACATGATTTATTCCTTTAAATATACTGTAATTTTCCCTGTGCTTTGCATCACATCATCCTCCGTTTCTCTCGAGAAGAGACACCACGCCTTCATCCAAGTCTTTGATTTCTTCATTGAAGAGCTGCAACCAGGTCACAAAATAGGTCAATTTTTTAAATATATGTCTTATAGGTCAGATTTATTTTAAAAAGGCAAAATTGAGGTCAGATGCATGAGTCATCATGCAATTTTTTACTTTTGAATTCTGCCTCTAAGAATGAGGCAACCTACATCTCAAAACAAATGTATCTGCATAGAAAAATTCAGGTTCTTGTCTATTCCCTCCTTATTCTCAATTCGTGAATATGCAACTACAAAGTTAAATTCCCTGTCCTTAATTTTTTTTCTAGGATAAGTACTGTCACATTGTAAGCTTCTTTATTTATCTTGTTCATTAAATAAGCCAATTCCATGTGCCAGGCACCGGGTTAGTCACCCACTGCATCAGTCAGGGTCACCAAAGACATAGTAGGCTCTCACAAGGAATAAGGGAAAGAAGTTAGCAAAGTGCTAGTTACAAAAGGGTGGGCAAGCGGTAGGAAAACCAGCAAGCCGAAAGGCAGTCAGGGACTTACACGAATAGGGTCAGTGACCGCCAGCTCTGGAGGGTGGGGTGGAGTAGTCTCAGAAGCTCAGAGTCAGCCCAGCCACATGGACAGCCTTGCTTGTCAAGGAAGGCAGCCCCCTGTGGAGTCCCCCATGGAGGGATGGTGAGGTTGAACGCTCTGCCTAACTCCTTTCTGTCTGTCTCCTGGGACTCCACAGCCCTCATGCCCACCGGGAGGCCACTGGGGTGTGCTGCAAGGCAGCTTCTCAGAGCACAGAGCTGGGTGGGAACTTGGGGGCAAATATGGGGAATAAAGAGAAACCTCCATGGCCGGGTGTGGTGGCTCACACCTGTAATCCCAGCGCTTTGGGAGGCTGAGGTGGGTGGATCTTGAGGTCAGGAGTTCGAGACCAGCCTGGTCAACATAGTGAAACCCCGTCTCTACTAAAAAATTACAAAAAATGAGCTAGGCGTGGTGGCGTGCACCTGTAATCCCAGCTACTCGGGAAGTTGAGGCAAGAGAACAGCTTGAACCCGGGAGGCAGAGGTTGCAGTGAGCCGAGATCGTGCCATAGAACTCCAATCTGGCAACAGAGCAAAATGCTAAAAAAAAAAAAAGAGAGAGAGAGAGAGAGAAAGAAAAGAAAGAGAAAGAGAGAAAGAAAGAAAGAACCACCGTGCTGCTGATACCGAGAAATCAGTTAAGATAAGCTAATTGAAATAATTTTTACATAAGCAAAAGCTAACCATGTGTTAAAAGCATGAGGTAAATCAAGAAACCCAAAATACACTGATAAAATGAGCAGGCCAAAAATAATCTATAAGTATTTCGTCTGTGCTTCTACTAGTGGAAACCAAATGAAGCAAAGAATCAAATATTTTGAAGACATCCTACAGGCTTACATTTTCGCAGAATTCTGAATAAATAATGTAAGTGTCTTGTTAAGGAGAAAATGGTTGTAAAGGGGAAAAAAGCAAAAATGTAGAAGGATTAATCAAAATCCTTAATGTTAATGTTAATAAGTGTTTATAACTCATACTCAAAAAGTGTCACCTAATTTTTGTAAAAGATCTGGAAACTAAACTTGCAGCAAGCTCTCAACAAGTCCCACTGGACAGCACAAGGTCTTCATCAGGGCAGCACAGTGCATTGGCACCTGCCAATGAGTTCATCATGCTACTTGGTTAGTTTTCTGTCTTGATGTCCCTCTTTTCGTGTAAGATTTTAAGTCCCTTGAAGGCAAGGAGGCTGACTTATTCCTCTAGCACAGTGACTTGTAGATGGTCACAACTCCAGAAAAAATTTATCACCCTAAGGGCATGTTTAGTGAGTTTTTACTGAGAGGTCAGGCTTCATAAAATACCACGGGTTCTTTGTTGAGAGGGTAAATGCTGTCATAAAGAATCAAGCAATTCTTCAAGTGCTCTTCACATCTCTGGCAGTGGTTAAGAGGAATACGCTATCATCGGAAGCACTTTGACAGTGATGGGTGAGAACGGCTGCGCCAAGACAGGATCTGATGTTATTTATAGCATTTTAATGGGTAAATAGGGAGAGATGTGATAAAAAAAAAAAAAAAAAAAAAGACGTGGAAACCAGCATGAGAGACAAGCTGAAATCTATTGTAAATGCGAATGTAGATCATAATGATGACAAATCTGGTTGAGAGTGATAGTTTGAGAAAGGGATTGAGAAAGGATAACTCCCCCTCCTCCAGTCTGACTGGGGAAAGAAAAGTGAAGCTATTCCACAGCTAGGAGGAGGAAAATAAGTAAAAATCCAAGGAGAACAAAGGTGAATTAAGAAACAAATCATAAAGATGCTACATTAAATATTTACTACAATTTTTCTAGCTGGGAAGTAGAAAACTTATTCCAGCTAAATTAATCGATCATTCTAGTGAGTCACTGCAGTGGCCTCAAAAGCAGGTCTTAAACAAGAGAGATCTAGTTATGCACAAAGACAGTCCAGATTTCTCTTTATTAATATAACATGCTGTGTTTTTGTAGCACTTTCTTGTTAATAAAATGTGTTTATTCCAATGCCATATTTAATCCTCACAATAATCCTGTGAGGTTAGTAACTCTTTCTTACAAATGGGGAAATGGAGGCTCAGGGGAGTAAATGATTCATACAATGGAATTCACACATCTACGTAATGGCAGAACTGGGGTTCAAACCTGGCCTTCCCATGATAACCTTAGTATTCATTTCACCACACTAAAATTTGGTTCTGGTGAATGTTTATTGATTGGTTAGAACAAGTTATAAAAATAATCAGTGGTTTGGTTGATATTTATTACAGAAATATAATACAGAAAGATCTTTTTCTCATACCTGAATGATGAGAAATTATTTTATAAGAAAATAAATCAGAACCCAAGATTATTTTTGAGGATCTCGTGTGGGAACACCATCTACAAGGAGGCAGTGTAACATAGTGGTTAAAAACATACACTTTGTCAGACAGACCTTAGTTGGAGGCCTGGCTTTGCCACTAGTTTCTTCTGCATCCTGTCACTGGACGTCTTCAAGCTTTTTTCCTCATCTTTGAAGTGTTACTTTCCTAATAGTGTTGTTCTGGAATTTAAACAAGATTAAACCTAAAGAACTTGGCAGGATTCTAACACAATATTCAATAAAGAGTGATGTTATTATCATATTAGTATTCCTAAAACATTGTGTCAGATTATTATAATGGCTTCCCTTCGGGGTCATCCCTCCCCACGTCCACACCTCTGTGGGTCTCTTCCCTGCCACCATATTGTCTCCATGCAACTTGCTTTGACCAATGGAGATGAACACAATTGAAGCAAACACATGCTCGACTAACGTTTGCATAGCTGGGCTTACTCTCTCGTGTTTCTGGGCTGTTTTCCTCTATGTGAAGAAGCCAGAACTTGTTCATTGGAGACAAAACTAGCTGTCAGAGAAGTGACTGAGGATGTGTTAGACCAGCAGCTCCAGTTGAGCCATCAGATGACTGCACCTATATGAGTAAATCAAGGTGCAAGCCAGAGAAAAACCATCCAGCTGAACCCAGCCCAAACTACCAACCCACAGAATTATGGGCTCATAAATAGTTGTTTTCACACAATAATTTTTAAGATGATTTGTTATCCAGGAATAAATAAGTAATTTTTAAAAAGTAACTGGTACCTTGAATTTGGATGCTGTTGTAACCAGAACCTGAATGTGTGGTTTTGGCTTTGGAACTGAGTGATGACTAAAGGAGGGAAG
Organism: Macaca fascicularis; assembly: GCF_037993035.2. Taxonomy (NCBI): domain Eukaryota; kingdom Metazoa; phylum Chordata; class Mammalia; order Primates; family Cercopithecidae; genus Macaca; species Macaca fascicularis. Next base: position 3,269,104 of record NC_088383.1, on the reverse strand, counting down.
CAAAGTAAAGAAACTTCTACAGAAGGCTGGGAAAACAGTGACATGTGTATAGTGTTATGACAATTAACAAAATGTTGTCTCCCATATTCTGGGGGGGAAAGCCCCTAATGGACTTGTTTATTAGAGCTAAAGAGTTATATTTAAGTAGGATGTTGATAGATTTTGTTGGATGCTTGTAGATGTAGGATAAAGTACTACAAGAGAAAGATGACTAAGGAAGAAATTCTAGTTTTCCAGCAAACTTTAGAGAAAACATAAAGAACTCAGTACCTTCCAGTGGGAAAATAAAAGATTCTCAAACTAAGAAATGATCTCAAGTCATGATCAAATCAAATGTGTGGCTACACAGCCCCTTTAAAAAATGTTTCAAAAAGATGTAAAGCAAAGCTAGACAAACAGACTTCTAAAAATATTAAAGGAGTTGTTTAAAGTGTCAAGACATGCTCAACATAGAAAAAGATCTTTCTCAAAAAGAATTAGGATATAAGCTTTTTGTCATGGAATGAACTTCAATAAGATACATCAGGAAGCCACAAAGTTTTTAAAGAAATTGTGTCAGTGTAGACCAAAAGGATTGTGACTGTTCAGAAATTTTTTAAAAGACTCTGGGTTTCTAACTTTCTGTAAGGAGGCTTTAGGCTGAGAAAGCTGCTCAGCTGCAAACAACTCCTTTTTAGAAAAAGAAAGATGTCTTAGAGGATGGAGCCAAGAGGTCAGAAGGCAGAGCAGAGAGCCATGGAGAACAGTGCACTGAGGTGCTACTCTCAGGTAGCAAACATTGACCCTTGTCAAGAAATATGCTCCTTCTGCTGGGGAACTGGCAGGATGTGGCTTGTTGGGTTTCATGATTACCATGGTCTAGTGACTGCTTTGCACTTCTCAATCCCCACCTTTTAAAGCAGGGGTGCCTGTTGCAGTTATCTAGTCTTTGTCTTAATGCAATCAGGAGGAACTTCAGCTAAGAAGTTGCACTTGAAGAATCTCATCAGCATCTGAACCCCATGCAAGCCACACAGTTGTGGATTTGGGGCCTGATTCAGTGATTGGATAAACCTTGGCATCTTGGGAGGAGATGAGTGTGTTTTGTAGGTTAGAGACACGAATCATTGGCATTGAGAGTGGGCTGTTGTACATTTTTGCAGTATTAGTCCCCATTGGATACCTCCCTGGATTTATATACTTGGACAGTCCCAGGCATATAAACTCTGGGCTAAGAGATGAAACTTTATTTGGCCGATGAAACATTGACAATTATAATGCAGGCAGCTGGTGGAAATGAGCTTTCTCATTGGAGAATTCCCTCTCTTGATTCTAGGGACTCCTTTTCCTCTATAAGAGGAAGCACAGGTAGTCTGCTGAAGAAATATGGCCTAGGCATCTGCCAACATCACCTACCAGACACGTGAATGAGGTCAACCAGAAAACTGTAGCTACAGAGGTGACTCCATAGATACCAGCAGAAGAGTCACCCAGCTGAGCCCAGTTCCAGCTACTAACCCACAGAATCCCAAACTAATGAGATTTTTCTAAGCTACCAAACTTTCAAGGTGGTTTGTTACACAGCGATTGATGAAATATATGAATTATCCAGGATCCATCCTGCCAAGTCTCCTATGCTACTAAAACAACAGTTAAACTAGAAGTATCCCGGAAGATGTTCTTGCAAAGTGAAGTCCCCAAATACCCAGCAACAAAGAAAACTGCCAAGTAAGAGACAAGGAACTTGAAGATGTGTCACAATGCATTCATTTCATTTCTTTAACTCTCTGCACAGAACTCTTGCGATTGATTCCCAATGTCTTCAAATGGCCAATATTTTATTTTCTGTGAAAAAGAATATACTCAGAGAAACAATAAGACAGAAGAGAAAAAACATAGAATTAAAACAAAGAAGATAGGAAGATAAAGAGAAGTTAGTCATGGTAAAAGCAGTGTCCTATAGGTAGATACTTAGACGGGAAGATATGTAGGAACAGAAAGACCCTGCTGGACACATTAGAACCTTCTGTCTCTTCTACCAGTTCTCTTTAACTTTCAAAAGTAGCATCTCAAAGGCAAAACCCAGCCTTTCTAAAACAAAGCCCTCTTCTACACAGCATATACACATGAAACAATCTTTTGCCCCTTTAGTGGTCACTGGTTAGAGGAGATCATCCTGGGAATATTTTGCAGAGAATCTCTTAAGCCATCATTGATTAATTTCTCTGATGTGTGTATAAATCTGAAGAATGACGTGAGCAGAAGTACCCAAGTTTTCTTGACTTTTTGATTTCCTCTCTTCCAGACTATCAGATTGGTCTCTTCTTTGCTCACCTAAGTTTGTCCTTTAGAGGTAGGTCTAGGGCCTAATTTTTTTAGTTCTTGATTTAAGGAATTGGGGAGAAGAGATTGTCATAACTGGCTGTGTAACAATTTTCTCAGAGACCTGTTTCTCCCCTGTGCAGGTCTGGACTTGGAGTAGAGATTACAACAAGAATCCTGTTTCAGAGTGGATCTAAGCTGTGTTCTTTAAAACATTTTTTAGTAGCAATAAAGCAAATATTTTTCTCTTCATGTTTATTTCTTAAATTTTTCAGAGTCTACAATGGGTATGTGATTGCCAATCATAGAGACACTTAGCAGGAAACACATTAGAAATAATGCATCCTTATACCAATAAACATGGATTAGATTAAATATGAGTTTAAAGTAAAGAGAAGTACATGGATTATGGTTCACAAGTTAATAATAACTATCAGTTATTGGCCAACTGCTGTGTCTTAAAAACCTTAGATTGATCATATTTTCTCCAAATCTGCAAAACAGGGCTGACTACTGTTCTTATTTTATAGATGAAGAAACCTCCTAGAGACATTATTTTCTCCAAAGTCCAGAGACTTGCAAAAATAGAATTCAAACCCAGACCAGCTCAACTCCATGCCTGAGCTGGTATTTCCTGAGCTATTTCCTACGACGTTGTGCTACCTCTTTATCTCGGTTTTCTTTCTCGTTTCCCCTCCCTTTACCTCTCCTCCTTCCTTCCTCCTTTCCTTCCCTCCTCTCTCCCTTCCCTCCCTCCCTCCCTCTGTTTCTTCCTTCTTTCCTCCTTCCCCCCTCCCTCCCTCCCTTCTTTCCTTCCTTCCTTCCTTCCTTCCTTCCTTCCTTCCTTCCTTCCTTCCTTCCTTCCTTCCTTCCTTCCTTCCTTCCTTCTCTCCTTCCCTCCCTCCCTCCCTCCCTCCCTTCCTCCCTCCCTCCCTCCTTCCTCCCTCCCTCCCTTCTTTCCTTTTCTCTCTTCCTTATTAAAGAAATCTCAGAAGCAAAATTTCAGATATGGCTTATTCAGAACAACAGAAGGGCTGTGTTTCTCTTCTCCACAGTAGTAAATGCAGTGATTAAGATAATAAAATTACTCATCTTTGTCACCATCGTCCAGATTAAAGAGCTGTCTGAACACTGAAACAGCACTTTTGTGATTAGGTTGATTGGTACTTATGATCCTTAATGAGACATAATACAGTCATTTGTGCAAACTACGAGCATATCCTCAACCCACGTTGTCACGTAGCCAAGTGGAAATTACACAGGGTGCAGACCACATCACAGCAGTGCTGCGTCCTGCGGGAGTAGGATTTCAATAGCTGCCAGGTAGCTAATGTATTCATTCAGAACTGCCTCTTGTTTCTACTGGAGATGTTTTAATCTACCTAAATATACTTTTCAAATTATTTTTTTCAATTATACTTTTATCTTGAGAGAACATAGATTTACTTGCATATGTAAGAAATAATACAAAGATCCCATATGTCCTTTACTGAGATTCTTTCAATTATAACATTGAGCAAAACCATAATGTAATATCATCATCGTATATCCACATTAATACAATCCACCAATCTTGTTCAGATTTCTCCAGTTTTACTTGCACTTGTACTCATTCATGTGTGTGTGTATGTGTAATTTATCACAGGTGTAACTTTGTGTACCTACCACCATGGTCAAGGTACAGAATATCTCTTCACCACAGGAACCCTCTGAGTTGCTCTTTTCTCCCCCACCCCAGAACCTCCTCCTGTCTTTAACCCTGTTTGCTGCTAACATGTTTTCCTTTTCTATAATCATATTAATTGAAGAATGTTATATAAGTGGAATCAGACTGTATGTAACCTTTTGGAATTAGCCTTTTATTTCACTCAGCATAATTATCTGAAGACTTACCTCAATTGTTGGACGTATTAAGGTTTAGCATCTTTTTACTGCTGTAAAGTATTTCATAATATGCATGTAGCGTATTTTATTTACCTGTTGAAGGACATTTGAGTTGTTTCTAGTTTCTGCTGTCAGGAATAAAGATGACATAAACATTTGTGTAGGTTTTCTTGTAAATGTGTATTTAATTTTGGGGGATAAATGGCGGACAATGCAATTGCTGGGTTACATGTTAATTACATGCTTATTTTTATGAGAAACGACTACATTATTTTTTGGAGTGGCTGTACCATTTTACATTCCTACCACAATGTATGTGCGACCCGTTTCTTTCCACTCTTGCCAGTATTTTGTGCTGTCACTACTCCTAATGCCATTCTGACAGGTATGTAGTGTAGTGATGTCTCATTTTGATTTTAGTATGCATTTTTTTTTCTGATGACTGATGAAGTTAAACATCTTTTCCTGTGATCACATGTCATCCGTATGTCTTCAGTGAAATATCTGTTCATATACTTTTGCTTATTTTCTTATTTGATTGTTTCTTACTTTTGAGTTTTGAGAGTTAATAGTACATTCTAGATACTTTTCCTTGACCTTTTTTATGTAGTTCAAAAATATTTTCTCTCAGTCTGTAGTTTGTCTTATCCTCTTAACAGGGTCTTTTGTAGAACAAAACTTTCAATTTTGATGAAATCTAAGTTACAAAATGCACCCTTTTGTGGATTATAATTTTGATGTTAAATCTAATAACTCTTTGCCTCATCCTAGACTCCAAAGATTTTTTTTCCCATTTATTTTACAAATTTTATACTTAACTTTTAACTCTGTGATCCACTGAACTGATTCTTGTATTAGATGTGAGACTTAGGTTGACACTTTTATTTTGCCTGTGAATGTTCAGTTGTTCCAGCACCATTTGTTGTAAAGGCTAGGCTTTGGTATCTTTATGCAAAATATACTAATAAATGTGGTATATTTATGTAGATCTATTTGTGAATTCTCTCTTCAATTCCATTTATTCATATGTCTATCCCTTCACCAATACCGTACTTCCTGGGTTATTGTCACCCTACAGTATTCCTTCATGTGGGGTGGAGGGTCCCCTCATTATGTTCTTCAAGTTTGTCTCAGCTATTCTAGTGCTTGTGTCTATACATATAAATTTGAGAATATGTTTGTCCATGTCTACAAAAAATCTTGCTGAGGTTTTGATAAAATTTGCATTAAACTAATATACAAATTTGGGGGAATTGGCACCATTACTATGCTGAGTCTTCCCATAGAGGAACACAACAGGTCTTTTCACTTGTTCATGTCCTCCTCCGTTTCTGTCTCTTGTATTTTGTAATGTTGAGCATACAGATCTTGGACACGTTGCGTTTATACCTAAAGATTTCATTGTCTTTGGAGCAATTTTAAACAAAATTTTCAGTTTTAATTTTTACATGTTTATTGTGAGTACATAGATATGACATTGATTTTTATGTGCTGGTCTTGTATTCCGTGACCTTGGTAAATTACTGGGTGGATTCTAGGAGGGTTTTTAAAATAGTTTTTCTTTTTTGAAGTTTCCTTGGGATGTTCTGCATAAGCAGTCTTGCCACCTGCAAACAGAAACACTTTATTTCTTCCTTTTTTATGGGTATGCATTTTATTTTTTTCTTCTTACTCTACTGTGGTAACCAAACTTCCTGTATGATGTTGAATCACAAAGGGGAACATGGACGTCCTTGCCTTGTGCCTGATATTAGGGGAAGGAGTTCAGTCTTGTAGTAACCATGGTGTCAGCTGTAGGCATTTTTAAACTGTCCTTTATGGAATTTCAGTAGTTACCGTCTATTCCTAACTTCCTGGGAGTTATTTGTTTTAATGAATGGATGTTAGATTTTGCCATTTGTGTGTGTGCATATTAACTGATATGATCTTGTGGTCTTTCTTCTTTTTGACCTGTTGACAAGGTGAATTACATTAACGGATTTGAAATGTTAAGTGAGCCATGCATTCCTGGAATACAGCCTACTTGGTCACAGTGTGTAATTCTTATGTACGTTTCTGGGGTTGATTTGAGGAGTTTTGTGTCTCAGCTCATGAGTGATATCGGTCAGCAGGGGGAATTTTTTTTTTTTTTGGTACCATCCTTGCCTATTTTTATTATCAAGGAAATGCTGACCTCACAAAGTGAGTTGTGAAGAGGGCTTTTCTCTTGGATCTCAGCAATTTGAATACAAAAAAATAATAATAATAAAATAAAAATAAAAATAACAGAGTGCTGTCCTCTGGAAATTTCTGGAAGAGATTTTCTAAGTAGTGTGAATTCTTATTTAAATATCTGGTAAAAATTTTCAGTGATGCCATCTGAATCTGAGATTTATTAGGAGTATTGTAATTACAAATAAAACTTGGTTAATGGTTATAGGACTATTCAGGTGCTCTCTTTCAGGTTGAATTTGGGGAGTCTGTTGTTTTCAAAGAATTAACTTATTTCTAAGTTGCCAAATTTGTAAGTGTAAAACTTTTTACATCCCCTTCTTATCTTTTTAATGACTGGTTGCAGGGTCTGTGGGATATTGTATTTTTACTAATATTAGTGACTTGGATTTTCTCTCCTTTGGTCTTTGTCTTTCTAGAGTTTTATCAGTTTTATTTTTATTTTTTAAGGAATAGCCATTTGGTTTTAATGATTTTCTTGATTATTTTGCTATTTTCAATTTCAGTGGTTTCTGCTCTTTTTATTATCTTCTTTCTGCTTGTTTTGAATTTTTTCTTTCTTTTATGTTTATGCTGTTTTTTCCAAACTTTTAAATTTGAATTAGGCTACAGAAACCATTCCTTTTATATCTAAGTGAAAACACACCCAGTATGTTCCCAGGGGGATAAGTAAAAGCTACTTTTCACATTAGAAATGTAACCATACATCAATCAAGTATTTGCTGAGTAACAACTAATCAGCACAGTTCCTGATTCATTATGTGTTTTGGTCAATCAGGCCCAAAGCTATAGAATAAGTAGGTCCTGCAGTAGCACTAATAATAATATTTTAATTAGTCATTTGAACACATAATTCTAATATGTAAAATTTAATATCATGGCCTTATGGTTATTTTTCAACAAGTTAATTAAATTTGATATTTCATATTCACACTAAAAGGACATTGGAAGATGTGTTAATTTTATCATTTATTGGTTATTTCCTCCAGTACAGTAAACTGAGTTGAAAAACAGCATGAAGATGTGACTCGGCCATCTCAGTATTTTCTTTGACTTTTTATGTGTCCCCAGATTACTTTGATAGAATTGACATGCAAATACAATGCATATATTCATTTAAAAAAGCCATTTAATTATTTGTTAATAGCAGTAATGTTTTCTCTTTCTTCCCTCTCTCATAGATTCTTACAATTAAAACAATCATAGCTACAAATAGCATATCCCAAAGAATATGGGGTTACTTCTTCAATGAGGCATTTTTTAATGATGTATCTAATAGCTTGACTTCAACAAACACTGAGTGTTTGTTGAAACATGTGCTATTTAAAAGGTTGCGTGTATTTGGATTATTTTGTGGTGACACTGGGGAATGAGTGGATTTGGTCTCTTACAGGTTACTTCTCCCAACACAAAAATTACTTCTATAAAAAACTCACATGAAGATATGAATATTAGGTCTGCCTTATGAAAATATTTTTCTATTTAACAGATTGTATTCAATCTTTTATTAATTTACTTACTTGTTTATTCCTTTATTTAGTATTTAGCCCTTATAGACTAAAAGTATTCATTTATTTAGTATTTTTTTAAGGAAAATGTAGTTTACAAACATTGAGGCAGGCAATAAAAGCAAACAGTCATTAAGTACTACTATGTACCAGGCACTGTTCGAATTTCCCAATGCGTATTAACTCATTTTTGATCTTATAATAACCATGCAAAGTTGGTACTGTTATTATTCCCTTTGTAAAGGTGAGAAAACTGAGTGACAGAGTGCATTTATTAAGCATTTAATAGCTGTAGCTATTAAGCTAAAGATTACACATTCTTTAATATTGCGTATTTTAAAAAATCACACTGCAATGGAATAGAAGAGCTTTCTTTATTCAGATATCAGTGTTATAATCATTGCTAACGCTTGACTAGCTTGTCTGTTTGTTTTGGGAAATTCACAGGGAACTTAATGAGCAAAACTGAACTTTGCCAAACCTGCAGTTTGGCCTCAGAAGCAAATTACATCAACTGCTCCTCTGGAGCCAGAGCCCCTCAGGGCTCCACTTACAACTTGAACTGTGTGCTTAATGGACTGTGCAGTCCTCCCCATTTGTCCTGCATGAAAATGCAAATATGTACGTGTGTGTATGCAAATACCACTTGCACCAGTTTAAAGTATGCTAAATTTAATGGTAATCAGACAAAAGCTCAGGTATATGCTTTTAAGAAAAAACTTTAAAAAAGTTAACTCTGGCTTTAAAAAAACGAGGAAAAGAGAAAATGACAGGAACACAATGCATATTTATGATATCGTTGTTGACAGAGATCCCATAATATGAGTGCAAGACATACATAAGCAGAGGAAGGGTTTGCCCCTCATTAAGAACTAATTCTACCTTAATTGCTTGTTCAGTCAAGTTGTCTGCAGAAAAAGACACATAGAGTTGACTTTGGAGAATGATGATGACTCCGTGAAGGCAGAAATGAAACTCTCGATTTTATGGTGGGGCCGAGAAGAGGAGGAACTTTTATCTAACCCGTAAGAAAGGTTTTTATGGCCGGGCGCGGTGGCTCAAGCCTGTAATCCCAGCACTTTGGGAGGCTGAGACGGGCGGATCACGAGGTCAGGAGATCGAGACCATCCTGGCTAACACGGTGAAACCCCGTCTCTACTAAAAAAAAAATACAAAAAACTAGCCGGGCGAGGTGGCGGCGCCTGTAGTCCCAGCTACTCGGGAGGCTGAGGCAGGAGAATGGCGGGAACCCGGGAGGCGGAGCTTGCAGTGAGCCGAGATCCGGCCACTGCACTCCAGCCTGGGCGACTGAGCGAGACTCCGTCTCAAAAAAAAAAAAAAAAAGAAAGGTTTTTATGCATAAGCAAACAGAACATCATAAGAGTAATAATAAAAGTACAAAATTGCTTAAGGGACCTCATGAGATCAATGGGAAGTGATGAAACGTAATGCAGTTCCATACAGTGATCATTTACTGATTTTCTCTTAAGTGTAAGGCCCTACTTACTAGAGCATAAGGGACATATAAGAACAGGAGATAGAATCAATCCATCAGATAGGCCCATACTTTCTTTGGGGAAAGTCGAGCAATTATCAAGTAAGTGTTTTCCATCTGAAAACGATCAGGTGGCTTGCTCCTTCGTTGCTGATTCTCTGGTCCACAGATTCAGGGTTACTGCTATGGTCTGAATATTTGTGTCCCCCCAAATTCATACATTGAAACCCAACCCCCAAAGCAAGTGGGGACTTCAACGGTGATTAGGTCGTGAGCATGGAGCTTCCATTAGTGGGATTAGTGCCCTCAGTAAAGAGGCCCTGGAGAGCTCCCTCACCCCTTCTGCCATGTGAGGACACAGTGAGTAGATGCCGTCTGTGAACCAGGAAGCAGGTCCTCACCAGACACCAAATCTGCCAGGACCTTGATCTTGAACTTCCAGCCTCCAAAACAGTGAGAAATAAATTTGTGTAGTTGCTAAGCCTCCCAGCTTATGGTATTCTCTAACAGCAGCCATAGTAGACTCAGATGGGGCCTGTCCTCTGCCTACAACTATCCTGTTGGGCTGGGAATTAGAGGCCCCTGCACCATGATGTTCTTGTGGAGTGTGGACCCTTCCCCACGGCACTCTCATGCCATTCCCCTTCCTGTATTATATCAGTGCACAACGCAAGCAACTGTGACTGGAGGGACTGTGCGGTACATCTTTGATCTCATGTCACAGATCTTCCTCTGTACCTGCCATGCCCTTTGGTCATAGTGAGTGCTTTTCATCTGCCGTGCACATGGTGAGTGTTTGTGAACACTAAGTTCTGATGTTGTGAATGAGAAAGGTTGGGATTGTCAATAAAGAGGAGAGCAAATTATGCAGCTACAAATAAAATCATGCACCACCTCAAGAATCAGTGCTAGAAACCAGGATGTATATTTGTGCATATATGCAGATATACGTATGTACATTTTTTCCAGGAAGCTTGTGAGCCCAGATACACATCAAATCCACAGCCATGGTTTACAAGTGACAGAAGGCCAAGGTACTGGCAGTCCCCAAAAGAACTCCTGTATTTTACCAGAAATTTGAGAATCTTAAAAAAAATTGAAAGCACATGAGCACATTGCATATTAGAACACAAATTTTCAAAAATTCTAAAGCTGATATCATGAGACTTTAAATAGATTCAGGTCTATGGTGGCTTTTAGGGTCTCCTTGGGCACCAGCTACCAGGGCTGTTTCTTGGGGGGTCATGCTGCCTGGCTAAGTGGACCTTAATGAACAACCAGCCGTGAATGAATGAACCGCAGTGATGAGCCACAATTGCCCCCCAGTGTCCCGGGGCTCCGTGGAAACTAAGGCCCTGAGGTGAAGTTGGAGCAAACATGTAAAGCGACACTGTGATTAAATAACACAGCCAGTTCCTCTTGACCCTTGAATTTCAGTTAATTACATACAAATCTTATCAGCTAAAAAGCAGTTTTAGGCCGGGCGCGGTGGCTCACGCTTGTAATCCCAGCACTTTGGGGGCTGAGGCAGGCAGATCATGAGGTCAGGAGATCGAGACCATCCTGGTTAACACGGTGAAACCCCGTCTGTACTAAAAATACAAAAAATTAGCCGGGCCTGGTGGCGGCGCCTGTAGTCCCAGCTACTCGGGAGGCTGAGGCAGGAGAACGGCATGAACCCGGGAGGCGGAGCTTGCAGTGAGCTGAGATCCGGCCACTGCACCCCAGCCTGGGCCACAGAGCGAGACTCCGTCTCAAAAATAAAATAAAATAAAATAAAATAAAATAAAATAAAATAAAATGAAGTAAAATGAAACAAAAAGTAGTTTTAGAGGATGCTAAAATTTATTTAACATATTTAGGTGCATTTTACAAATTAAAATGTAACTCACATAGGTAAAAGCACAAAAATCATAAGTATACAGCTTGCTAAATTCTCGGCAGGTAAGTTCACTCATGAAGCCGAGTCTCAGATACAAAAGCACGGTGTTCTGTGGCCCCTTTGCTTCACCGGTCACCAGGCGCTCAAGGAGCTGTCTCTCCTGACCCCTAAGATCATCAACTGCTTGACCTTGTCTGTGACTTTTGCATACGTGGTGTTGTAAAATGAGCACACCGGGAGTCATTGATATAGCCATGAGACATGTGCTTACGAAAAGGATGTTGTCTCCTAAATAAGTAAAATAAATAGCTTTATAGAAGGCAATATTAATTTAACAACTTTCTGCCTTCATCAGCATATTTTTAAACCACGGATGGAAAGAACAGAAAACTAAAACTCCTCTCCCTCCCAGCTCTGATCCCAGCAGGTTTCTGGGAAGGGTTTTTCCTTGTCAGGAATGACCTCCAGCTCACCTCCAAATTACTCAAAGTCTGTGTTTGAGGAGGGGCTTAAAAGGGAAAGGGGATGTTGTCCATTCTGCTGTACAACATAGAGGAACTTCTGTTCGTGGGTTAGTTTGCTGAGGATAATGACCTCCAGCTCCATCCATGTCCCTGCAAAAGACATGATCATGTTCCTTTTTATGGCTGCCTAATATTCCATGGTGTGTATGCACCACGTTTTCTTTATCCAGCTTATCACTGATGGGCACTTATAAGTAGGAGCTGAACAATGAGAACACATAGATACAGGGAGGGGAACCACACACACTGGGGCTGTAAGAGGGTGGTGGTGGGGTGGGGGAAGGGAGAGCATCAGGATAAATAGCTAACACACACTGGGCTTACTACCTAGGTGATGGGTTGATAGGTGCAGCAAACCACCATGGCACACGTTTACCTGCGTAACAAACCTGCACACTGTGCACATGTACCCCGGAACTTAAAATACAAACAAAAATAAAGTAGAGGAACTTGCCATGGAAGTTTTTATTGTCATGTGCTCTCCCCTTCAGTAAAGGTAAGGATTAAATTGGTTCTGATATTTCACTCTGACCAAAACGTGGTCTTCTCTCCCTGTTAGTTCTTACAGGAGATTACTTCCTACTTTCACATTTACGCACCTTCTTATTAGCAGTTCCTATCTGGTGAATTTGTTTATAACTAAGTGAAATAGGCTAATTCCCTGAAAAATAAATACCCCATTATAAGCTTTAACCCATTATTATAAATAGCCAATGCCAGCTGGGCTTCATACCTAGGTGATGGGTTGATAAGTGCAGCAAACCATCATGGCACACATTTACCTATGTAACAAACCTGCACATCCTGCACGTGTACCCCGGAACTTAAAATAAGTTATGTGTGATAATTGTTGATCTCTTGCATTATTTTATATTATCTTTTCTTTCTTTTTTTTTTCTTTTTTCTTTTTTTTTTTTTTTTGAGATTAAGTCTTGTTTTGTCGCCCATGCTGGAGTGCAGTGGCACAATTTTGGCTCACGGCAAACTCCGCCTCCCGAGTTCAAGCAATTCTCCTTCCTCAGACTCCCGAGTAGCTGGGACTACAGGCGCCCACCACCACACTCAGTTAATTTTTTGTATTTGTAGTAAAGACGGGGTTTCACCATGTTGGCCAGGCTGGTCTCGAACTCCTGACCTCAGGTGATCTGCCTGCCTCAGTCTCCCAAAGTGCTGGGATTATAGGCATGAGCCACTGTGCCGGGCCTCTTATATTATCTTGTTCAATTTGATAAGCAAGATTATTTTAGCTCCTAAGCTGAAAATGGCTGCAGTGAAGATGAGGCCCTGGAGGCCATGGTATCTGAAATACTAGTGCTGGTCACATCTAGAGCTTTTCATCTAGATATACAGAATTTATGCTGAGTTATCTGGATATTTGCCAACTCAGTTTTCTGTTCCCCCTTTTTGGTGAGATTCGTGTATTAACATTGGGGATCTCTGCCGAGTTTGTTGGCTTGCTGGGCTGGCTCTGCTTAGTACAATCCGTTTATAGCATGAAAGGATTAATCTTCATATAGAGTATATTACAGTGCTTAAGTATAAGAGACAGAGAGAAATACATTTTAAGTTGGTTCAAAACGTTTGAGAAAGTCTTAGAATATGTATTTCACAGAGGTGAATCACGAAGCCATTTACATTGTGAAACTTCATTCATTTTCTTATCGTTTATATTTCTCAACATGAATCCTCAGTCAGGACACATTGATGACCTGTGCATATTAATTTCCAACTACTGTAAGTGATTATCATATCTCAGAATTTGAGGATATCTGTAAATCTTTTCTGAACTATTGGATCAAAATTTCCTGAGATTAATTATTTTTTCCCTTGACAACATAGTCTGAACAGGGAACATTGTCTCGCCAAGTACATATGTTGGTGTGTGTGTTCGTTTGCTTCTCAGGGTTACGAAAAAGAAGAGAGATGGCATGCTAGAACAAAATACTGTGTTATATTTTGAAATCTTTCTGTGAAATGTTTAAAAATAAGTTAGCACCTTTATATCTTTATTGTGTATTGTATGAAAATGTATTATGCTGTGTATCTAAATATCCCATTGAACTCAGAATTTTAATTCTCACAATGCCATCAGTATTAATCTGGAATGTTTATTGAACAGGTTAGTTGGTCCAAGGTATTGTTAATTAAGAGTCATTTATTTCTTATTGCCCCAATACAGGTGTTTCTTTGGTGACTAATTTTGAAATTTCCTTGAGCCTGTGTAGGTCCTCATCCCAAAATACTTCTGTTTTAATAACAGGTATTTCTACGTTTTAACTAAATATTATAGCAAACGAAGCAAATATTCGATGATTCCTTCCTGAAGTTATTTTATTTGAACTTTTATTTTATAATTTGAGTCTTTCATGTGGGAGTGAAATGGTTTCTTCTCTCTCTCTTTTTTTTTGTCCAGGTTACTAGAAACAGGGAAATGGACTGGGGAATAGTTAGAATTTATGTCAGGTTTGTGATTTCATTAAAATAAAAGCTTCCATAGAGCTCGTCTTCAAAAATCTTTCCGTGGATTTTTGTCTCCACTGGATTCATTGTGTTATGACCTGGTGATCTGGCAAGAGCTTTGCTTTTCCTGACCACATTGAATTGGGGTCATCCAGGTATTGTGGATCTGCTCTAGCGCCAGAGTCTGACTCTCAGCAGAGACTGGGGATGCGATAGAAAGAACCAACAGCGGACAACTGCATTTCCAGGGCAGAATTGATTATCTCTGTCATCCGATGGTTGATTTATGTGTTTTGTTGTTTATGTATTTTACTGACTATCTCTTAAGTGTAAGACCCTCCTTACTAGACCACGAGGGACACATCAAGATGGAAGATAGAATCAATCCTTCAAATAGGCCTATACTTTCCTCGGGGAAAGTTGAGCAATGATCAAGTAAATGTTTCCCATCTGAAAATGGTCAGATGGGTTTCTCCATCATTACTGATTCTCTGGTCCACAGATCCAGGGGGACTGCTATGGTCTGAATATTTGTGTCCCCCCAAAACTTATATGTTGAAACCCAACCCCCAATGTGATGGTGTTAGGAGGTGAGGACTCTGAAGGTGAGTAGGTCACAAGCATGGAGCTCCCATGAATGAGATTAATTAATGCCCTTATTAGAGAGACCTCGGAGAGCCCCTCACCCCTTCCGCCATGTGAGGACACAGTGAGTAGATGAGAGTGGGGAAGAGTCCAGGCACCACACGAGCATCACAGTGCAGGGAACCTCTCATTCCCAGCCCATCGGGATAGTTGCAGGAAGAAGACCGTGGCCACCTTAATCTGCTCTGGCTGCTATAGCAAAATATCCTAAGCTGGACGGTTATCAAAGGCAGAAATTTGTTTCTCACTGTTCTGGAGGCTGGAGGTTCAAGATCAAGGCCCTGGCAGATTTGATGTCTGGTGAGGACCTGCCTCCTTGTTCACAGACGGCACCTGGTTCGTGCTTACTCCGAGCCAGGACAAGACCTAAGCTCTCTGGGCATTAGTGCGCTCATCCTTCATGGCAGCCCTGTGCAGCTGGTGCTGTTATTACCGTGACTTGAAGGTGAACTGGGGCACAGAGTGGTTAAGTAACTGTCCAAGGTCGCAGAGCTACTTATGGTGAGAAAGATGAGAGCCTGGCCCATCTGGCTTGAGAGTCCTTGAGTTTAAACACTGCGCTGTGTTCCCTGACCTATCTTTCCTGACATGGAAATCGATCATCCTAATTAGGTCAACAGACTTCACAATGGATAGACCTATGTCCCTGATCTCTACCAAAAAAAAAAAAAAAAAAAAGAAAAGAAAAATTAAAAAACGTATAACTCAGAGTTACAGGAAAAAAATGCTGCCTACGTGGCAGAACATATTTACAAGGCAAGGAAAGGCATTATCAATGGGAACCTTTTTTTCTGATGTGTAACTGGAAAAGGTTTTCAAAGAAGTTCTCAATCTTTCAAAATACTTCCAATGCCTTTCAGCAGAGGCTAAGAGTATGAAAAATGAAAGTGATAAAATTATGTTGATTGCATTAATGCCGTCTCCAACAGCAGAGAAGAGCTATCACTGGAAGTGGTGGGAAAGCGTGAGTAGATCAGAATTCATTATTTGATAGGCTTCATCTATTCCCAGGAATCTTTTTCTTTTTTTTTAAAAAATGCCATCTTTTCTCTTTCTTTATGATGGAATTGATAGGAAAATATACAGAAATAGTGACATGTATCATTTCATTCTTTTTCTGATAAAAGATTTAACTAAAGTTACAGCTACCAAAAAGTTATAATTCTTACCCCAGTTCTGAGTTCAGAGTGACTTGGCTCAGATGTCACTGATTTCCTGCTAAGTGTGTGTGTGTAGGTGATTTCGGGTAACTAAATTAACTTCTTTTTGTTGTTGTTGTTGTTTTTGTTTTATTTGAGAAGGAGTTTTTGCTCTGTTGCCCAAGTTGGAGTGCAATGGCACAATCTCATCTCACTGCAATCTCTGTCTCCAGGGTTCAAGCGATTCTCCATCCTCAGCCTTCCAAGCAGCTGGGATTATAGGCACCTGCCACCACGCCTGGCTAATTTTTGTATTTTTAGTAGAGACGAGGTTTCACCGTGGTGGTCAGGCTGGTCTTGAACTCTATTTCAGGTGATCAACCACCTTGGCCTCCCAAAGTGCGGGGATTACAGGAGTGAACCACCACACCTGACCTAAATTAACATCTGAAGTTATGAAGGAAGGGTGGGAGGAATATACACGCATGAGAATCATGGCCAAAGACCTTGGGGGCACATTTGAAGTCAGCAAGGTGCCCGCTGGTGTACTCATCACATCTTACACTGTCCCCGCTTACTTTGCACACCTGACTTTAAAGAGTATATTGTACATACTCCACTCACCTCATGGGCCTATTGTGTAAGTCAAAGGAAATGGTGTATGTGAAGCTGCCATGTAACTGAAAGCCAAAACAATGGGTGTGCGCAGGCATTCATGTATAATACATGGGTGCATGAGTGATTCTTTTAATGATCCCAGAAGGACGCAGAGAAACTTACAAGAATGCATAACATACGATGATTACTCCAGGGGAGGATGACAGGCGCAGGGGTGGGTGCCGGGAGTGAGGATGAGGGATGAGGCCGGAAGAGCATCTTCCTGAGCTACGCACCTGCCTGGAGACATCAGTGGCCTGGGGGTGAGGCCGGCCTCCTTCAGTCCCATCCTCCTTCCTTGTCTTGCAGAGCCCAGGCTTTGTTCCTGTGTCTCTCACTTGTGACTCAGGGAGGGCAAACCTTTTCCCTGCTTGTTGTGAACCAAGAACCAAGAAGGGTGACATCATGTCCGCCCCCCACCCAAGTAACTGGACAAGCAGCCCCGGGAAATGAAGGATCCTAAGATGAAAACTCTGGAAAGGACAGAAGATGTTCGCCCTGGATTTTGCAATGTCTAGGTGTGACTCCCAGAGCTTCGTCAGCCATGTTAATGCCGGCTTGATGGTGGAACCAAGGAATACAGGAAAAGAAGGGAAGCGAGAGGCCGGCTGGCTGCATTTAGAGGCACCTTGACTGTTGGAGAAAAACCTTCATCATCTGAGCTGATTTGAGCTGGGATGATCATTAACTTGTAGGAAAAAGAATACGTCCTGATTCAATGTAGTCATCATGCTTTTGGTTGGTTGGTTCAAACAGTCCCTGAAATAAAAACTATAAACTAGTTAACCATTCATTCTGAAGAAGTACAACTATGGCTTGACAGAAATTTCTCCTTTGGCTCCTAAGGAGAGCTCTGTGAGTGATGTCACAGAAATGTCATGGTGATGTCCAGGCAGGAGAGGCTGTGGGGCACAGGGGGCCCGTCTCACACCGAGCATCCTGTACACAACCGCATCCACCACACCAAAGCCAAAGTCACCAGTCGCAGCTGCAGGGGCTCAGCACAGCGCTCTCCAGGCTGGACACCAGGTGTAGGTCCTCAAATCCTTTAATCCTTGTTACTGAAACATCAGGGGTTGGGTCTAGGTCCTGCAGCTCACAGTGGCACAGAAAGCCAATCACTGAGGCTACTATTGCCAGGGAAGAAGGCTTTATTGGGTGCTGCAGCCGAGGAGATAAGAGATCAGTCTCAAGTCCATCTCCCTGGTAGACTAGCATTAGGGGTTTTTCTAGCAGGGAAGAAATGTAACCATGTGAGGGAAAATGGGGGTCAGGGAGGGATGAGGAAGGGGGGTCCATCAACAGGCAGCAGATGGATGGGTGGTTAGGCAACCACAGCGAACTAGGGCTCCGGCCTCTCATTGCCAGATGCGGTGACCTGGTGAGTTTGAGCTCCTTGACACCGTGGTATCAAGGTTTCACCGTGGCTGAGGAAGCTCTGGGAGTCACGTCTAGACATTGCAAAATCCAGGGCGAATGTCTTCTGTCCCTTCCAGGGTTTTCTTCTTAGGATCCTTCGTTTCCTGGGACAGATTGTCCAGTTACTGGGGAGGGAGGACATGGTGTCATCCTTCTTGATACTAGGTGTCACACCTTGATACCAGGCTGGTGTCCTGAAAGAGAGGCTCAGGTAAAACAAATCTCAGTTTCTCAAGTTGTAAGACTGGGAGGGTCCATTTTTATGTTCACTGAAAAGAAACCATATACCTCAGTTGTATGAGACAATTGGGCAGGTTTTATGTGCAGCCAAGCAAGTGAGTGTCCATGCCCATTCCCGGGTGCTGAGGGCCTGAACAGGCCATATGCATGAAGGAGATGCTTGGATCTTCCGAAATAAGAACAGAAGGTGACTCTCACCTGCACTGAGGCAAGTGCGGAAAACTCCTCAACCCGGTGGGTGCAGGATTCTCCCCAGAGAGTTCTTCAGCTCTTCTCCAGTGCACAGGCAGGAGCCCGGGTCACGCAGCATGGGAAATGGAGCATGCCGTGTAACACCACGTGCAGGGCTACCCCTGAGCCTAAACGGGGTTGTTCATCCACAGAGCTAACAGGAGAGATGGCCAGCAAAAGTCATCACGGCCCTGACCTCTGGTGGTGGAGGAGGGAGTGGCAACATTTTCTCCTTGGTAATTTTTGATATGGTCGGGATGGTTGTAATGAATGCATAGCACTTTCGTAAAACTAACAGCCTCCTTTCAAAAACGGATCAACTTATAAACATAAAATTGTTTGGTTTGGGGATTTTTATTTAGAGCTGTTCTTTCTGATAATAAATTTGGCAAAATAATCAGTAGGCTGTTCGGGATAGTCGTAGTTTGAGATAATGAAACCATATAATTTGGGAAAATGGGTACTCTTGTCTTTGTGTTCTGTATTGCAGGGAGAGGTGCATGGATCTAATTAAATCCAAAGCAGCATCACAGGAGAACAACCCGGGATTTATTAATGATCAGGACACCATGCGAAATTCATCTCCTTGACCTTAAATATTGAGATGACTGGAAAGAAATCCAATTTATTTGCTAAATCAAGACATTGATTGTCTTACAGTCGTATCTCGTCTGTGTATCCTAAGCCTCACATTTATGATAATTTATTTTGAAAAATTAGCACATAAATATAATGTCAAGTTTTTTGTGGAGAGCCTACTCATCTTGAAATATTTTCACTTGTGTCATGAACACAGGTGTGCTGTAAATTTAAATGACATCTTAAAAATTTTTTAATTATGATGAGATGTAACAAACCTTCATAGAAAGGGCTGTTCCTCTGTTCTGCTTGACCCACAGATTTGGCAAAACTGCAAGCTTCAAGTTCCACCGTTTTCTGTTTCACTATATCTACATTAGCCTGTATTTTGTTGGAAAACAGTGACTTTGGGGACAGGCAGATCTGGTTTAAACCCAAATTCTTTACTTTCTGCTCCTGTAACCTTGGCCAACACATCTCATCTCTCTGAGCCTCCCTGTAAAATGTTGATAATGGCACCATTTTAAGATTGATGATAATGTATATGTTTTTCTGCCACAGTGTATGTGATCAATAAATAACAACCATTATTCCTTGCGAAAAAATATCTATCCGATGATGGGATATTGGATTAAGAATCAACGAACAAGAATGGAGTAAATAATTCATTTTTAGACAATGAAGAAAACATCATTTAGAGCACAGACACTCATTTTCTGTGAAGCAGGAGGTGCTATCTCGGCCAACCTTCTCAACAGAAGAGGAGCATGTGGGGACAGTGAGATGGTGTTGGGAGAGGCACAGTCCCGTGCAACAGCAAATTGTCCTTCCACAGGGGTGACTGATCATCTAACAACACTTTAATTATCTATTGATAAGACCTGTGGGTTTTACAGTTTCAGAACAAATGGAACTGTGACTTATATCTTACAATTTGTGTAGTGAATTTTATGTTCATTTTTGTCTTGGTCAATTCTGTCATTCTTTTTATCTCTTTGGGAAAGTGGATTTTGACCTCCAGCATATGATGAGACAGGCAGGGCAGGAAGTTGGGGGGCATGGACCCCCTTGCTAGGTTCTGTGATGCCCAGCGATGTCTTGGAAACACCTCTGCCTGTCCAACCTCTTTTTGACTCTTACTCTTATTTTTCTTCAACTTATCCATCACCAAACGGGATTCCCTTCAGCATGGTAAACCACGTACTCCATCTGTTGCTTGTTCTATGAAGATACTGAATAGACACGGGCAGTCAATTCCTCCATGTTACTGTCCAGAGACTGAAGGACTGGAGCAATATCCCCAGCATTGCAACGTTCACCACCAGCTCTTCCCTGCTGACCTGGGGTCATTTGCACAATCTGACTGCCATCTCTAGAGCCACCTCCTCTAAGAACTCTCCCTGTCATCCTGATCCCAGGCCTCCTTTTCATCTCTCTCTTGTGCACAGCATCCCCATGTCACTCCATCCTGGTTCCTCCGTAGCACTTGTGCCGTGCTGTCCTCTGTTTACACCACCAATGGATCCTGGGCTCCTGGGGGGTGAGTAAAGAAGATGTGTGTCTCGTTCGTCTTTGCATTTCCAGTGTCTAGAAGGTTGCCTGGCACATCGAAGTGGCATGGGCATCATCTACTTAGTGACTAAACGAATGCAGGGCTGGAATCCCATTCACACTTCACTGCATTGCCCTCCGGTGGCCAAGATAACCCAGCTGTGAGGAGGCAACAGTTGTTGAAAGGACACAGCTGGCTTCTGCACATGCAGGAAGCATGGAGTTTACAGTCAAAGCTGATATGCTTTTGAGATAGAAACCACACACAGGGGCCGCAGGTGCATCCAGGGACTATTCCAAGTAGACCGAGGTGTGTGGTCACCCTAATCACAGGGCATGAGAAAGACAGTGGAGGCAAAAGACACCAGTGAATTGATCCAAGTCAAAGCGGTCATTTCCAATAAGGGAGGGGCTGGGGAAGAGCTGGGACAGCTCCGCTGAGGTCTGTTGGTTGAAAATTCCACAGCCCAACTCAGGATAACTTGAGCAAAGGGGGATCAACAGGGAGGAATCGGGGATGGAAAACGTTGTAGGAGATCAGGTGTGAAAGTGAATAGAAAGCTTGTGGATGGTGCAGCAGCAGGGATGTTCTCCTCCAGGAGTCAATGAACTTGAAGTCAATGGACTTCAGGATGAAGAACAATGAACAATGAAGTGGACTTCAAAGGAACCACTACTAATTGTCCTTCTCTCTGTTTCTGTGCCCCCAAGAATCCTAGTGACAGGGAGAACGCTTCCCCCTGGCCTTGCTTGGGTCCATGGGCCTGCCTTCCCTCCTAGGCTAGGTGAGGGCTGCCTGCCTGTTGAGTATTCAATTAGACTTCGCATAAGAGAAAGCAGTAATTTTCCCAAGCGAAAACCATGGTATTTTCAACTCTCATTGTTACCTCTTTGGACTTCTTCTCCATCTAGGAATACACTAGCTCTAATTGTGAACAATAGCAATGATGAGACACTCGCTTAACTCATTTTTGCTTATTTGCTACTTCTTAATCTCTCCTTCTCTCATCATGATATCAGTAATAACTACAAAAATATACATAATCATGACATTAAACCTCAATAATACAAAACTTTTGGATATGACCTTCTTTAACGAAAGGACAAGGGCTTTCCTTATAAAAGCTTTCTGTTACCAAATTGAGGACATGATTGAAGAGTTCAAATCAACTATATTGTTCCATAGATGATTGTGCTTTTTTTTTTTTTGGCGTGGCATCAGCTGACTATATTTCAGAATAGATATGCTGATTAAGTTAAAATGCACAAATGGGAAGTGAAAATTATATAAATTCCCTTTGTTTTTCTTGTGCTTTATTGTTAAGGAAAACACGAAAAATGCATGAGTTGGCACTATAGTCTAATCACACTTTATCATGTAAATGTATATTTACACAATTTTAAAAAGGTGGATTATGCAAACTATTGTAGGGACATACGAAAAAGTGTAGATTATTTACCAGCCAGAAAATTACGCATTTAAAAACCTGTTGAAACGCTTACTCTTCACATGAAAAGCCCTAAGTGCTCCTCCTCGCTGGAATGGTTGATCACACCAGCGTGTGCTTTATTCAGACAAAATATGCAGGGGAAATTCGAAGCGATGAGAATTGAAATGTGTGCAGGAGCCATCAGTTTCCAACATTAAATGTAATCGTTTTCAATTTCCTGCATGGCTTTCTTTAAAATAATCACCCCTATTCTTGGAGATGTTTCCAGAATTCCTTCTCTAGAATAAGGAAAAACTAGGTACTAATTTAGGGGAAAATATATATATGAATAAGCTTTCCCTGAACTCATTTGTGTCAGCGTTTCACTCTTGGAGCATCGGTTTTCCTTTACATTTTGTCCCCTGACTCCTGATGCTTAAGTGCCCAGGGGGAGTGCTGAGCAGGCAGGGACAGGCTGCTGTGAGATGCGGTCATCAGCCCCCCAGGGCACCAGCGCTCACTGGCAGAACGGGTTGTGCTGCCTGGAGAATTCCCTGGCACGAGCTGGCCGGTGTGCTGGGCGCAGAGATCAGAGAGCTTGGAAGGAGAGCACCGCTGGCTGGCCTGTGGGATCCTTTCCAGAATGCGGTGACCTGTGATAGCTGGAGAGCCCCCACTTCCTAGCTCAAGGACGAACTTCCTGCCTGAGGACTCCAAGAACTGCCAAGGCTTTCCCACCGCCTGTTCTTATCTTTGGGGCAGCCACAGACAGCTTCAGTTCCTGTTCCCTGCAGGAGGTGAGGCTGGGCGTGGGCACCGCTCTGGCCCAGCGGCCCTCAGGACTGCAGGTGCCATGACAGAGCAGCCCTGTGGCCAGGAGAGGCGGGCCGGGGGCTGCTGGGGCTGCTGTCCCACGGGTCTGAAGGCTCCAGTTAACAACAGCCCTCATTTCTCTACCCTCATTTAAGAAACACTTGAGAGGCAGACAAGAGTCGGGAAGATACAGAGCAAAACATCGGTTTCATACGGATGAAGCTGTGGGAAAATACGGCGTCTTGGCCAAGTGGGTGTCTTCATACTTCACCTCCAAATTAAAAAGACTTACTTGCGGCTGGACGCGGTGGCTCACGCCTGTAATCCCAGCACTTTGGGAGGCCGAGACGGGCGGATCACAAGGTCAGGAGATTGAGACCATCCCGGCTAACCCAGTGAAACCCCGTCTCTACTAAAAAATACAAAAAAAACTAGCCGGGTGAGGTGGCGGCGCCTGTAGTCCCAGCTACTCGGGAGGCTGAGGCAGGAGAATGGCGTGAAACCAGGAGGCGGAGCTTGCAGTGAGCTGAGATCCGGCCACTGCACTCCTGCCTGGGCGACAGAGCAAGACTCCGTCTCAAAAAAATAAAAAATAAAAAAAAAAGATTTGCTTGTGAAATCGCAGTACATCAGCTGCAGTGACCAACTGCCCGGCAGGGTCTGCCTTTAAGAGTCACTGCATAGACAGACACCGCTACACACATGCTTCCAGCAGGCAGCGGCTCCCGTAGTTACAGAAAGCCAGAGCGGATTCTCCCAACCTCTTCCAGGTCTAGACCTGCCAGTCTGATGACCCAGGGAGGACGAAGGGCAGGAGACCCAGAAGAGCTCTTCTTACGGAGGGTCTTCCTCTGGAAAAAGGGAGGAAGGAAAGCAAGCTCCCGCCCCGATCCCAAGGCCGGACCTTCGGTGGTAGAAAAATGCCTGATCATAGTCCTGTGTCTGTGTGGGGAGATTAACCTCTGCTCATCGGCCTGTGCTCACAGCCAAGGTTTGTGGAGATACAAGCGCGATGCAAGGCGGAGCCTCTGATTTCAGGAGATTGCAGACCAGCTACAGTGATAAAACGCATGGGACAGCTTAGGGAACAATTCACAACATGTTATTAACCACTCAAATGAAAGAGATGGATGGCAGGAGGTCTGAGGAAGCACAGTAGGCCGCAGCAGCAGAGCTGGGTTTCCGGAGCAGGTCCTCCAGGTAGCGCTGAACAGATGGGCAGTGCCGGGAGAGGAGGAAGTGCAGGGATTCTTCTGTATGTATATGTGTGTGTGTGTGTGTGTGTGTGTGTGTGTGTGTGTGTGTGCAGGAATGAACACAGTATGCAGAGATCCGTGAAGTGTGTGTGCATGTGTGTTTGTCCGCAAGTGCATGTGTGCACAAGTGAGTGGGAACGGACACAGTGTGCAGAGATGTGTGAAGTGTGTGTGTGCGTGTGTGTGTGTGCAGGAACGAGCACAGTATACAGAGATGCGTGAAGAGTGTGTGTGTGTCTGCACGTGCGTGCGTGCACAAGTGAGGGGAATGGACACAGCGTGCAAAGATGTGTGAAGTGTTTGTGTGTGGGTGTGTGTGTGTGTGTGCAGGAATTAGCACAGTATGCAGAGATGTGTGAAGTGTGTGTGTGTGTCTGCATGTGCATGCATGCACAAGTGAGTGGAAACGGACAGTGTGCAGAGATGTGTGAAGTGTGTGTGTGTGTCACACGTGCATGTGTGCACAAGTGAGCAGGAACGGACACAGGGTGCAGAGATGTGTGAAGTGTTTGTGTGTGTGTGTGTGTGCAGGAATTAGCACAGTATGCAGAGATGTGTGAAGTGTGTATGTGTGTGTCCGCATGTGCATGTGTGCGCAAGTGAGCGGGAACGGACACAGCGTGCAGAGATGTGTGAAGGCCTGGCCGGGCCTCGCTGGAGGATCGCAGTGATGGAGAAACAGGCTGGCGTGGATTTGGGCTGCCTGCCCCTGGGTGGGGATTCAGTGCACACACACCACCGCGATGACTGGCTGACCACGTTCTCTCTGCAGCTTTGCCTCTGGGTTGGGGCATATCCCATAACCTTGATTACACATCTGCCAGGTAGGCATTTCGAGTTTTGATCGCAGCTTTGCTGAAGCATCAGCCCTGTCTGCAACAAAGTGCCGTGGTGCTTGTGGTTTTGAAAAGAGGAGAAGCAAGCCAGGCTGTGTCTGGCTCCCATGAGGAGTGGCTGGCTGGGCCCGGGGTCTGGGTGACCGGTAGTATCATTGTGCTGATGGACAGTCGGGCAAGACAAAGGTGGGGGTAGTTTGGCGAGGAATGGATACGATTCTGCTGGGATAGAAGTACTGTTGGAAAATCCCAGCTGTCTAGATGGTGTCAGGACTTATCTGACGAAGGCTGGGATTGATTGGGATTTTCTCACGTATACTCCACATCTGAAGTTTATATCTCTTTCTTAAACCTTAAACTTTTTACAGCCTTGTGTTGAGAGCTGTCATGTGTAGACAGAGTAGATAGAGATAGATGGACCCACAGAGACTCATCTGTATCGTGTCATTCTCTGTGACTCAGTGATCCACCAGCAAAATATTAATGTGTTTCAGGAGAAATAAACACTAATACACAGGGAAGAATCAAAGAAAAAGAAAGTGGATGTTTAATCCAACCAAAGAAGTAGGTGATTTTGTAATAAATTATGCATAATAGCTTGATGACATGTAATGATGCCATTAAATTAATGTACACCCCAACTGTACAGTAAGTACCTATTATTGGCAGGTTATTCCATGTTAAAATAACATGGAAATGCCTATCCCATTATATTATGTGAAAAACGACACAAAGTGATATATGAAGCATGCTCATAAGGGTGACCATGTAAAAATTTCCCCCAAAATGTATTCTTTGGGTTAAGAATTGGAGAGAGTACTTTAAAGGTATGTCTGTTTACTTCTCTTCCGTAGTTTTTACATTCATCAAATTCCTTTAGTGAGGAAAACCTACTAAATGAATTTCTGCTCTAGAGGCAGGGCTACCAGCAATACAGTAAAATTTTCAATTACTCTAAATCAACTCATCTATCTATCCCAACCCTTTTATTCAAGGATCGAAGTGAGACGAGAGTTTCAGGTGAATTTTCCGCTTGCTTTATTCTTATTCCTGCTGGCGTGAAGGGCTGTGTGTGTTCAACTTATTTGTCTTAAGCACAGGCTGACCTCAGCAAGCTTTGTCACACCCAGCATCACTCGGATTCATACAGCCGGGCTGGGCTCCAGGGTCCTGCACTTGGCAGCTCTCCTCCGTGTTCAATGTGAAATTTGTCTTGTAGATGATGTTGAAGCTACGGCTTTAGAGGCTGAAATTGTTCATTGAGCAAGGTCCAATGCTTACGACTGAAAAAAGGATGCATTTGGATGTAGTGCATTTTTCTGTAGCCTGTAACAACTTTTTGCCTAGCTTCACTCTGAGCCTCTTGTTCCTCCAGTTACTGCATCCAATCCACATTCTGAACCCCACCGAGGCCATATGCCACCCCCTGCAAATGGCTGTGCAGAGCTGAGTTGGGCCAAGTTAAACTTGGACATGCAGCACACGTTTTGAAGTGGAGCAGGAAGTGAGGGACAGGTGTATGCAAAAGGAAGGGTCTGCCACTCGTCCTGTGACAGTTTAGGCTCCTTGAAGATTGAAGGCACATCAAAATGAGTGTTCCTTGTGTGTGAATATTCTACTGTGTCAAGGAATATAAAAATAATGAAACTGTAGAGGAGAGCGCCCTGATGATTGTAAGCATAGGGTTGGCGTTTATTCTTCTATTTCATCCCACGTAAGAAGGCCCTGTCCCCTCAAGTGACAAGCTTCTGTCATTGAAGGGTTCCCAGGCTCCCGGCATCACTCCGAGCCCAGCACATGCAGCGGCCCACAAGCTAATCTCAAACCTTACTTTCCACATATTTAATTTTCAGTGCTGGAGGACAGACAAGAAACAATTATGCAGGCAAACAAGCAATGGAGAGGAGAAGTCTGTGTGCTAGAAAGTGACTGTAGGCTCTTTAGATGGGTGGTTCAGAAATGGCCTCTGCTAGAAAGTGGCGTGTAAGGGGAGATATGAATGAGAACCAGTCAGTTACGCAGAGATGAGAGCTTTCCAGCCAGATGGAATCGTTACTGGAAAAGTTGCAAGGCAAAAATAAATAGGAGATGTTTAAGAACTGTGCCTGACGCAAAAAGAAGAATGCCGGGTGCTGAGGTCGAGGTGAGAACCAGGTGGCCCTGTGTGGATGAGGGTAGTCAGTGAGGCCTTTTACTGAGTGCAGTGCTGTGCTGTGGGAAGGTTGGAAGCAGGAGAGCAGCCGGATAGAATTTTCATTTAAAGCATCCTCCCTCCCTGTGGAGCTTGGATTGTCAGGAGGACAGAAGAGAAGCAGGGGGTTCAACCCGGAGTCTTGCTAGCGGTATGGTGAGAAGTCACCAGACACTGATGTTTTTAAGCAGAGAAAGGAAGAAGCCTTGGATCACTGGGCGGTGTGTGAATCAGAGAGGGAATCCAGCCTGGGCAGGGTGGAGAAACCCCATCTCTACAAAAATACAGAAATTAGCACGCACCTGTGGTCCCAGCTACTAGGGAGGCTGAGGTAGGAGGATCGCTGGAGCCCAGGAGGTCGAGGCTGCAGTGAGTTGTGATTGCATCGCTGCACTCCAGCCTGGGCGACAGAGCAGCAGCCTGCCTCTAAAAGTATATGTAGAGAGAATTGATGGTGATTCCAAGGTGTGGATCTGAGCACTGGGACAGATGGAGTTGGCGTTTTACTGAGTTGAGAGGTTGGGAGAAGTCGGTGGGTGTGGGGAGGTGGGACAGAAACTCCTTTGGTGAAGTTAGCTTGAGCTTCCCCTGAAGCCTCTCCCTGTGGCTTGTAGACAGCGTGTCTTCTCCCTGTGCCAGAGTAGTGGACGGGGACCAGCCAGAGCTACAGAGCTGAGGAGGGTGAGAGGCAGTGATGAGATTCTACACACACAGGGGAGTGTGGTGGCCATGGGAGGAGGATGGGCCATGCACTCTGCTGGGACACCAGGATCTCCAGGTGGCAGAACATATAGACATTCAATGGCTTCAATTTTCTTCGTGAAATAATAGATGGGTGAGATGGAAAGATTGGAGGTGGCTAGAGATTAAGTGATTTGATTTTCTTTAGCAATGTTCTAAGCAGAGGCAGAAACCATACTAGAAGAGCCTCCCAGGCTCACAGAAACCCCCTTTTCCCAGGTCTCTACAGGTGCAGCATCTGAGTGGGAGACACCAGGCTACACGAGATCTGGGAGTTGATTTTATTTGGTTGTTTTACTACAGCTGTTTGTTTCATGCTGGCAGAAGGCTGTGCTGGAAGCTGCCCATGCTTTAGAGCAGGGCTTCCCAACCTCCGACTGCACATCAGCACCAGTCGGCAGCCTGTAAGGAACCAGGCCACACAGCAGGAGGTCACTAGCAGGCCAGCAAGCAAGTGAGCGAAGCTTCATCTTCGTTTACAGGCGCTCCCCATCGCTCACATGACCACCTGAGATCCACCTCCTGGCAGATCAGCGGCGGCATTAGACTCTCACAGGAGTGCAAACCCTACTGTGAACGGCGCACGTGAGGATCCAGGTCACAGGCTCTTTATGAAAATCTAACTAACGTCTGATAATCTGAGGTGAACAGTTCCATCATGCAACCACCCCCGACCCAAAACCAACTGCATGGAAAAATTGTCTTCCACAAAACTGGTCCCTGGTACCAAAAAGGTTGGGGACCACCGCTTTATTTAAAGCAAATTGTTCAATCCCGTCCCTGGTGGACCCCTATTTGGGTCACCTCAGAAACAGACTTTGCATCTTCCAAGTTTAAAGCAGTTATTAGGTTGAACAGCATGAAACTGCTCTTACTCTGTTTTTGAGAAAAATGGCAACGCATATGGTTCAACCTCGTACTTAGAACTGAGATTTCATCTCAGTGATATAGAGGCAGGAAACACAATTGCAGTGCCCTCCCTTTACGTTTTGTGAAGGTTGGGTGAAGGTTGGGTGAAGGTTCAGAATTGCGTGAAGGTTGTTATCTGTGAGAACTCTGACAGGGAAGACAAACGGGTGCAAATGTAAATACACTTGATGTGAAACAGACCCTTCCTGGCCAACTGATGCGCTGGCACCTCCTGTTTGTTGCCCATCAGGGGTCCACCAGGGTCCTCAGAGCTGGACTGAGTATCTCAGGCAGGCAGCTTGCCCACCGTCCTTCCTGCCCTGCTAGTACATCCTAGGACCGTCAGAGCTGGATTCCCAGGCAGGCATCTTATCCACCATCCTTCCTGCCCTGTAAGTACATCCCTAGGACCCTCAGAGCTGGACTCTGATTCTCAGGCAGGCAGCTTGCCCACCGTCCTTCCTGCCCTGCAAGTATATCCTATGACTCTCAGAGCTGGACTCTCAGGCAGGCAGCTTGTCCACCGTCCTTCCTGTCCTGCCAGTACATCCTAGGACCCTCAGAGCTGGACTCCCAGGCAGGCAGCTTGCTCACTGTCCTCTCTGCCCTGACAGTATATCCTAGGACCCTCAGAGCTGGACTGAGCATCTTACGCAAGTAGCTTGTCCCCCGTCCTTCCCACTCTGTAAGTACGTCCTAGGACCCTGGGAGCTGGATTCTCAGGCAGGCAGCTGGCCCACTGTCCTACTGCCCTGCCAGTATGTGCTAGGACCCTTTGAGCTGGACTGAGCATCTCAGACAGGCAGCTTGTCCCCCGTCCTCTCTGCCCTGCGAGTACATTCTAGGACCCTTTGCCTTCTGAATTATATCTTGACCAACTAAAATAAAATTTAAGCTGAAATTAAAAGGCATTTCTAAAAATCTTTTTACCACTTTCTCTAGCAGACCAATACCTAGCATACAGACCTGAGGAACAGATCATCTTTCAACATCTAACTCTCTATGTGACAAAATTAATTCCAAAATTATCATATTAAATATAAAACAATATTAACGACCAGAAAATATCATCAAGAACAAATTTTTTTAAAAAAATTCAGCTTCATACTTCTATATATAAAATCATATTAATAAAGTTATGAAAAATGTTACACTACAAATATTTCAAAAATACAATAGCTTTTAAAATCTTGGATATTAATGTTTTGTTAACTGTCTGATATAATACTATTAAATGTAAATAATTGGTAGCCAAAAAAATTATTGCTAAAGGCAAAATTTAGAAAATTAAATCATATCGCTGATTTAAAATTATACATTTCTGGTTTTTAGTTTTAAATAATAATTTAAAAATGATTAATTTCAATTTTAGATATGTTTTTCTTATTTAGCATAATATTCCATATCTGAGCTAAAATTTGCATTTGTCAAACAAAAATAGTACCTCAAAATTTACACTGTTTCACTGTTTTAAATTCAAACCACAATACTGCGAGTGTTCTGGTAGAATGAGGGATCTGAGCTCACTCACTTTCTTGTCCTCCTCTTTGCAGTCATTGTGCTATTGCTGTTCATTTGGAATCAACTCTTTCAACTCTAGAGTGTGTAGGGCCTGAGGGCTGGAGATGCGAGCTATGCTTAAAGGGAGCTGGAACCATTCAAGGTCACCTGGAACTCAGTCCTGAATCCACAATGTGTAGCAGGCCCAAGTGTCAGGGCTGGACTCACAGTTGTGGCATCTGCAGTGCTAAGCAGAGGGTGAGGAATGGAAATGTGCCAATCCAAAGCTGATATGTAGTAGCCATTTCGAACATAAACCAAGAAAAGATCTGATCTCCCCCCATGGAGAAGTAACCCATTACCAGCAGTGACAGCATGACAGAACGATAATGCAAAACAGGCTAAGTTTTGATCAATTTTGTTACTGGTTTTTAAAATCCTCCAAGACAATGCACCTGCTTTTTGCCCATATCTGCAGAGTGTTCCCGTGCCTGTCCTTGTGTGCCATGCTGAGCCTTCCCAAAAGATTGTTCAGTCTCTATGCCCATAGTCATTTAATTCCTTCTGAAGTGCTACTGTTTCATGCATGCGGCAAGGAGGAAGTCAGGTGAGCACCCTAGTGAGTAAGGTAGAGTAAGTTAGAGTTCCAGGTAATGCACACGGACACTGCAGCCTCATCAGTATGAGCAACACAGAGTTCTCCTCCCTCACATCACTGGGACATGGGATCAGTTTACAATTAGCGTGCAGCCCATATCCCCTTACGTGAGGGATGCTGTGTATTTGTACCTCATGCGGGTAGCCTATTGACAATAGCAGAATACAGCTGTCAAGCAAATTGATGGGGAAAAAATAAAATAATTTGAAAACAAATTACCCATTAACTCCATTTCCCCACAAGCTTATCTGGAATACCAAATAACAGCTGTAGAATAAGTAGATTAATTAATACTGACTCACAGAAACTCAGTTTCCAAGCCTTTATTGTATTTCTGAAGACATGAAGAGTGCTGAATCCTCTACCTGAACTCCTTGGAGCCAGGGATCTTTTAGAATTCGAAACTTTCAGACTTCAGAAAGGCAGAGCTGTGCCTGTGTTTTATAATGGGTTGTATGGAAAGTGTCCAGGCAGTGTTCAGGAATGAAATGAGGAGTTGGTCCTCATTATTTGCAGATTTCATATTTCTAAATTTCCTACCTGATAAAACATATTTGTAACCACAAAATCAACGCTCACAGAACTTTCACAATTGTTCACAGACATGCAGTGCATCAAAAAACTAATACAAAATTTGCACCACCTGCTGTGCTCACATTCCCAGCCAAGGCTAAGCCAGGCGACCTCTGCCTTCTTGTTTCGTGCTGTGAACAAGTTTCCTTTATGCTCCCTATTTAGAGCCACATTTTTTATTTTATTTATTTTATTTGTTTATTATTAGTATTAGTATTATTATATGAGATGGAGCCTCGCTCTCTCACCCAGGCTGGAGTGCAATGGTGTGATCTCAGCTCACTGCGACCTCTGCCCCCTGAGTTCCAGTGATTCTCCTGCCTCAGCCTCCCAAGTAGCTGGGACTACAGATGCACGCCACCACGCCTGGCTAATATTTGTACTTTTAGTAGAGACAGGGTTTCACCATGTTGGTCAGGTTGGTCTCTAACTCCTGACCTCAAGTGATCCACCTGCCTCAGCCTCCCAAAGTGCTAGGATTACAGGTGTGAGTCACCGCGCCCAACCCCAAGAACCACATTTTAAAAAATGTTGCATTTCTACGCTTTTGTTGATGATGATCCTGTTCAGGATGGCCCGGAGTATCCTGCAGATGTGCTGTCTCCTGTCTTTGTGTCTCTGAGCACAGAGGCTGTGATGTGCCTTGTGGAGAAAATACCTGAGTTCCAGAAGCTTCACTCAGGCACATATTCCAGTACTGTTGGCTGTGAGTCCAATGTTCATGAATCCACTGTGTGTATTAAATGAGGTGTCTTTAAACAGAAACACTCTTAAAACGGGGCTGTGCATTGATTTCTTGATGAAAATGTTGAGACCAGAGGCTTTCAGGAACCTAACCCTGTATTTCCCCTAGGAGCAAATGTTCAGTGCTCACCAATTCAGGTTCACAGAGAGTTTATTGAACAGAATCACCAGGAATACACAGAATTAACCATCTACTGAGATGTGCACTGAGAAAAACATGAATATTCACACAATAGGAGAGATAAAGGCTTTAAGTAGCCTTATCTTGGTTTAGGTCAAGTTTTGCCAGTATAGTCATGAGTGGATTAACAATGAGGATACATCCTGAGAAACGCATCGCCAGGCAGTTTCATCATGATGTGAGCATCACAGAGTGAATTTACACAAATCTAGATGGTGCAGTCCACCACAAACCTAGGCTGTATGATATGGCCAGTGGCTCCCAGGCTCCAAACCTCTATAGGATGCACTGGACTGAACACTGTAGCCAGCTGTAATGCAGTGGTATTTGTGTATCTAAACATACTTAAACGTAGGAAAGTAAAACTATGTGACTATAATCTGAAGGGACCACTGTCATGTATGTAGTCCACAGTGGACAGAAATGTTACACAGCACATGACAGTAATTTATTTCAGGTTAAGCAAGGTGACAAATGAATTGAGAAAAAAATATTGGTTTTAAACTTCCTGGAGTTTGGAATTGTACCTAGGGGCTGTGATACTCTAGCAGGTGGTATAAGACCCTCACAGTCTCTACTTAATAAAATAATGTGATTAATTTGCTTAGCAAGTTGACAGTATATCTATATATATAAAGGCTTTGTTTCTTAAAGTTTTTAATTATTGAAAACATATTCTTACAATGGTTTATATTTTTATTTGGTTTAACAAATCTTTTTTTTTTTTTCTAAGTCATGAGAAACTAAGTTTCAATTGGGCGCTGTTGACTTATCACAGATCCCAAGATAGTAAGGTACAAATTAGAGGAGATTTACTAACGCCACTTCTTGCTCTCCTGGGTTGACAGGGCATAGGCAAAGCACAGAGAAATGAAATCAACAGACACCGTTCAGATCTCACCTAAATTAATAGTTACAGCTTCCCACTCCATCAGATATTTCATCAGAGCTGCTAATGAGGAGTAAATTGGTTGATTTGAGCTGTGCCTCCTCTCTTTCTCCTGGCTCTCCCCTGGGGACAGTGCTAATGAGAAGTGAAATGACCAGAACCAGGCAGCAGAGCAGGAGAGAATCCGTAGCTGACCGGCCCCTGCTTACCTGGCTCTGAACAATGAAGGGCTGCCGTAAAACAGAAGGAAAAATAGGAAATTATATAGAGATGAATGACAAAATTTTATTTCTTTTTTTCCACGTTAGGTTTACTTTATCAATAAATATGTGGACATTTTCAAATTAAAAATAAAATCGAGAGACATTTCCATAATTGATGTTTATTTGAAAATTAAGATCTAACACTGCAAATTTAAAAGGCATAAGATCTGCTTTTGTGTCTTGGTGGTTTGCCCTAAGTATCTTTAGTTGTGTAATATATATTATATCATATATTTTATCTAAATATTAATTTAATTTGAGGCATACATCTATAAAATATACATATGATATAGAAATAAAATATATAAATAGCTAAACTAACTATATTATATATTAAATAAATGTATATTATATGTAAATATAAAATATTATTAGATATAGAGTAAATTAGATCAAATAATTTAAACATTTATACATAGAGAGAGCATACAAGATGCAAAGGCAGATCTTATGCCTTTTAAATGTACAAGTGTTAGATCTTAATTTCCAAGTAAACATTGATTACAGAAATTTCTCTTCATTTTATTTTTAATTTGAAAATGTTCACATATCTAAAATGTCCACATATTATATAAACATATATATTATTAATATATATAGCATATCTGTTAATTTTATGTGAGGCACATGTACATATAACATATATATACATATCCACATATTTATTAATAATATTGATAAATATGAGGATATGTGGATATTTATTAATGCATAATATAGATATTAATGTAATATAAGACATACATACATATGTATTCACATATTTATTGATAAAGTAAAACTAAAATGTAATAAGAAAAATAAACTAAAATATTACGTATGCAGCCTTATATTAATTTAAGACATGACAACCTCTTTGGCTACTTGAGATCATAGGAAAATTTAGAGTGAATTAAGATGCTTTCTCTTTTTTTGATGAATTTTATTATTTCTAGCTTTAAATACATAGCTAGTATGGGAATCACTTGAAAAATCATACATGAATTAAATTGTTTGATTTTTAAAAAAATTTTGGAAGTCTTAAGTATGTATTTAAGTACACCTCTGCTTTCCTGATTAGTCTTCAGTGATTCACATCATCAGTTACAATTCAGTCCAAAATCGTCAAAGGAGTAATAGCTACAACTTCTTTGTTGCATGAGTACACAAATACAAGAATTGTGACATATACTTTTATATATATATGTGTGTGTGTGTGTAGGTACACATGGATACATATAATAGAAATAAGTGTGTGTGTGTGTATGTATATATATAGTATTTTAAAGTAGATATTATCCCTGCTAACCTAATCAGTATGACTGTCGATAGTATACGAAATGATTACTTTGATTTGGAGTGCAATTCAGTATTTACTCAAACATTGATGGATAAGAGCCAAATTTAGTCTTAGACATAGTGTAAGTAGGCTGGGAAGAATGGGAGAAACAGTGGAAAATGTAAAGTTTGTCATTATGTGCCTACAAATCATCTCTGTTTCTTCAATATAGGGGAAGTTCTAAATATAAGAGTGGTCTTCTGTGCACGACATCACTGTCAATCTCCGGTTTTCCACGGCAACACTGCCATGATTCCTAGGCACCTGCTTTCTCCCTACTTTTATGAGAGCGTCTGAGCCCTGACAAGACCTGGGGTAAGAAAAGAACATCAGTGCTTCTGTGTGCCTGGGTTCCTGCCACTTACAAAAGCTCCTTTACAATGTCTCTCACTCGGTTTCCTTGACTTATTGGCAACAAGAGTGATATTTCTTGGACTTTGGAAAACAATACTGCTTTTGAGTAACCAGTAGCCAATATCGGAGTAGAGTGGAAATGCTTGGACCAAGATCCAGGCCATAGATGGCAGCATCTGTGAGCCCACACCTGTGATTCCCACTAATGTTAAGGTAGTAAGGAATTCAGAACAGCCGAGGAGAACAGTCAACAAACAACTGCCCAATTACTAAATAGGGAGCTGAAAAAAAAAGGAGGCATTTTCTACATGGGGAGTGAAGGATTTGGGCCACAAAACTTCACTGACATGAAGGAGGCTCAGGCACAAGGAGTGGGGAGGAAAGGTCTGCAGCCACCTGGGGTTGGAGACTGCAGCCGCTGAGCAATGCCAGCTTTTCTTTTTTTTTTTTTTCTTGTATTTTGGAGTGTAAATTTCTCAGTCATGTTCCTTTTCAAAGAGAATTGTTTGCATTAAACTCACACACACAAGGGTCCTAGGTATTCACATTCTGTTAGAAAGAGTGGACTACCACTTCTGGGGTCCTCCGGGAGGTGCAGCTTCCTAGGAGTCTGCTTTCCAGGTGTCCTGGATAACTGAGGATGCTACAGTGATCGCTTTTCCCCTGCTATTTCCCTAAGGGTTGATAATTTATTGACTATCTTTCAACTCAAGTTGTCTTGTAATACTACTGTGTTCAGCTTATCAGAGGAAGCTCAAACGTTTTTCTCATGACTTGGGAGATTTGGGTCACCAGACTCGATGAAAACACACACTGGTGGACTTGAGTATTATTCATAATTTGTTTTTCCCTCCCTTAGATTATTTGTCCCCATCCTTACCACAGATCCCGACAGAAGGAGGGTCCTCACTCACCGAATGATAGGCTTGGCTGAGTGACTTGCTTTGAACACTAGAATGTGAGCAAACGTGCCCCTAGGAGCAGGAGGCTTCAATGCAACTTCAAAGTCCGGAGCAGCTTCTGTGCTCCCACCTTCTCTCACCCTCAAGGACATTGCGTCCTCACTGTGGGTCCTAGAATAAGAAGGTCCACGATACAGGCAACCTGCAGTGGCTCCACAGCCCAGAACAGAGGCCCAGCCAACCCTCAGCCCTTAATTAATGTAAGAAACAAATGTTCGTTGTTGTGAGCCACTGAGATTTGAGGGCTGTTTGTTACGTGGTGAGTTATATGTGACTGATACACTAAAGGGAAGATGAGAGAATAGCATACTAGGCAAGAAACTGAAGATAGTAGAATTAAACAGCCAAACCAAGTGTCTTAGTTATCTACTGCCTCAATGATGTAAGACAACAAACCATGTTGAAACTCAGTGTTTTACAAGG
This sequence comes from Macaca fascicularis, assembly GCF_037993035.2. Classification (NCBI taxonomy): domain Eukaryota; kingdom Metazoa; phylum Chordata; class Mammalia; order Primates; family Cercopithecidae; genus Macaca; species Macaca fascicularis. Next base: position 3,232,337 of record NC_088383.1, on the reverse strand, counting down.
GGCCTCAGTTACCTCATAAGTCTGTGTGTCCAGGCAACTGTGGCTGTTCTCAGTGGGTGAGTTTTTGGTCTCAGCTAGATTTGCCCACCAATCTGGCAACAGGGTGGATATTGATAGAACTGTGGAGACCACTAAGGTCTCATTCTTCACAGGCTCCCCTAGGCAGGCTCTGAGGACAGTCACAGAGTGCAGGAGCAGAGGGGGGACATATATATGGGCTTTGCCAAGGCTCTGCTTGAATCGCATTGGGTGACCTCCCACCCAAGCCCCTCATAGGGCTGAGCCTGGCATGAAAGGATGCATGGAACACCCCGACCAGATGGGAGGACGCTACAGAGCCATGCGATGAAGGGCGGGGACACTGGAAAGGGTGAAGACTTGGGGATGCTTGGCAATTTACTTCGTCAAGTTTAGACACATGACATAGGTGGAGGTCAAATTCAGCTGAAGGGAAGGAAATACATTGGGTGTGACGTAAGAGGACATGTGAGGCTTTAACTCTTGGGGCCCATCTGATGACTTAGCTTTGTAAAGACTATTAACCTTGCCTAGTGCTTTCTTGCAGATGCCAGTAACAATCCTTCATCACAGGATCTAACCAAAATGCACATTCGAGTTCATACTCAAACTGGTTACTCTTAGATAAGACCAAGGGTTGGTGTATTCTCTGACCTGTCTTCTTCCCAACTGTGCAGCCAAGCACACAAGCTCAGAGGCTGCAGGAAAGGCAAGACAAGGCTAAGTATAGTCTATGAACACGATGTGAAAGCGTGTTACTTAGGCGTCTGAGTTTGCTTTTAGATAAACTAGGATTTTGCATGGGATGAGGAGCCTAGAGGCACAGCTACCAAGAATATATTTTGTGATAGATGGTGACTTCCTAGTATTTGAGAGCTGATGAACAAAAGCTAAGAATGTTTCACATAACGAGGGGCTCTCATTACAGCTGTTGTGGAGTTTTTGAGGTTGACAGTTCATATCGGTAATCAAAAACAGACAGAGTTTCTATGGTTACATTCTGTATAATTTAGTATCCAAAATCTGTAAAGCGTATTTCCCCTGATAAATTGATAATTTTGTTTTATTAGACAAACCATGAACATTTGTACAGGGGAGGGTGCTTAGTTCTTAATGGATTCATCCTTGCTACTTATAAGAGTATTTCTTTGAATTTGCTTATAATTGAATAAGATTTTTTTTATTTTACTAAACTGATTATTTTATTCCTAATACTGTTATGTTCATTGAATTGAGTGACAAGATCATTAGAAAGAAATAAACAATAGCAAAATACTTTTCCTTGGTTGGCTTGTTGTTATTGTTGTTGTTTGAAACGGTCTTGTTCTGTCGCCCAGACTGGAGTGCAGTGGCATGATCCTAGCTCACTGCAGCCTTGAACTCCTGGGTGCAAACGATCCTACCACCCTGGTCACCTGAGTAGCTGGGGCTACAGGCATGTGCCACCAGGCCCAGCTAATTTCTTTAAAATTTTTGTAGAGATGGGGTCTTGCTTTGTTGCCCAGGCTGATCTCAAACTCCTGGACTCAAGTGATTCTCCTGTCTTGGCCTCCTAAAGTGCTGGGATTACAGGTGTGAGCCACCTCGCCTGGCTGCAAAATACTTTTGGATCTTCAAAAATTGTTAAGGGGTCGGAAATAGTCCCATTCCCAGGGCTTTCCTACCTCAGCAGGATGTCCTCGTCTGCGTGGTACGATGCAGAGTGTTCACAAGCCACTGCCTTCAGTACATGTGGCTGAGGCCAGAGGGAAGATGCTAGGAAAAGCCAGGACCACTGAGCAGTCTCAGGGAAGGGGTGCCTGTAGGTTTTCAGTACGACCCACCCTTTTCTCAGCTGTGACCAGTTATAGATGAGCCCATCAAAAACGTGCATTTCTGTTAAAATGGTTTGGTTTCTAATATCTCCTTTTGACTCTTTCTTATTGTTTCCGTCTTTCTGCTTACCTTACCCTTCTTGTACAGCACCCGTCTTTTCCGTTCTAGCCCTTAGCATATCAATCCGGTTGTTTTAAATTCCCTTGTCTGAGAATTCCGAGCCCTCTGCCATGTGTGATTCTGGTTCCGATGCTCACCTGTGTGTTTTGTCTCTTAGTACATGTTGTAGTTCTTTGTTGAAAGCCCAGGACGTGATGTACTGAGATACTGCTTCTTGTGGAAGTTTCTGCTTGTAAGTGAATTTCTGCTCTGGGGAGTCGTGATTCTCTGTATCCACCTCACTCTCCAATTTGAAGGACGGGGATTTGCACTGTGACCTCAGTTCTCTCTGACTCTAAGAAGTTGTTGATTTTCAGTTTGTTGAGCTTTTTATTGTTGGTTGTTTTAGAATGGAGTGACAACTTCCCAGCTTCTTACACATCATGCCAGAAACTGAAGTGTGCATGGCCATCCTTTATCCAGCAGGTCTTGGTTTCTCCTTAAATGAGGTATAAATGGCACCTGCCATTAAATAAAGCAGCTGATAAAGACACATTTTGGGAGGTAGGTTGAACAGAGAGTATCCACATAAATGTGTGAACTCACTCATGTTAGTCCCTCTCCCCAGCAGTGCCCGTATACACTTTCCAAATAAAGCTTCTGTTGGCAATGTGGAATTTGCTTAATGTTAGAGGAAGAAAAAAGTTATGTGATCATAGCTAAGTAGAACTTTATTTTATTTGGCCCTGTAGACATTTAGAGGAGCATTGAGGAAACAGAGACAAGTACCTGGGACTCTTATGCTAAGTGGAATAAGCCCGGCACAGAAGGACAGATACTGCATGACCTCAGTCACATATGGAATCTAAAAATCCAATCTCATACAAACAAAAGTAGAAAGGCATTATCAGAGGCTAGGGCGCAGGAGGGGCAGCGAAAGGGTGGACACTGATTAAAGGGTACAAAGTAGACCAGAGGAATAAGTTTTGGTGATCGATTTCACTGCGTGGTGACCACAATTTATAATAATGTACTGTGTATTTCAAAATTGCTAAAAGAACAGATTTTTGACATTTTTGCCACACACACACACACACACACACACTGATAAGTTGGTGAAGTCACAGATTTGTTAATTATCTCGGTTTAATCTTTCTACAATTTATATGTATACACACATCAAAATATCACATTGTACCCTACTGATATATACAATTATTGGTTGTCAATTAAAATAATAAATTAAAAAACTTGCAGAAATAAGGTCTTTGAGGCAACACAGTGTTTTCCAGTCTAGAAGAGATAAGACTTATTCTCTGTGACTATATTACCAAATTACGCCCCCTCCAGGGAAGAGTAAACATCGTACTGCAAAATGCACAGTGCTTTGTCTGGTATTTGCTGTTACCTATAAATATTAGCAATGATGGTGAATGTTTTATCCTGTTCTCTTTGCTTATGGCACAGTGCCTGGCATACGATGGGTCTGCTGAAGGAAAAAAACGAATGAACTTCATTATGTAAAGCGGACTGACCTGATATTCTTTCTTCTCTCCAGAAAATAGAACTTGAGAACATGGGCTTACATTTGTACAGTTAGTTGAAGTTAATTATAAGAACTAACCCTTCTGGTATTTCTGGGAGAATTTGCTTGGAAGAGTCAAGCACTTTATTTCTCATCAAATATTTAAGATTGGGAAGATTTAATTTTAATCCTACTTGATAGTTCTTGGGTCAACTGTAAAATTGTAACATTTAAAAATCACTTCAAAGGATTTTTCTTTTACAAAGATTATCCTACTTGGCTTAAAAAAGAAACAGATCATTATTTGAGGAATCATTCTATTGTTACATTCGCTCCATAGCTTTGCTGAAGACATTAACCTCGTCCCAGAGATAATCCACCTGTAATATTCACTGTTTCCTCCGGATCTCAGAGTAAAAGATGAGCAAATTCCTTCTTAGGTTTCTTTTTCCCCCTTAGTGGTTTCTTTTAAAAATGAAAACCTATTTAGAAGTGGAAATGTCTTTTTCTTTACATTCTAAAATTATAATAACATGCAAAACATGAGCTCTGAAAAACTAAAGTTGGGCATTGGGACACACCCTGCATGTCTGATGAGGTGGCCCCCGTCGCCAAGGGATAGAGTTCTTGTAATTAACCAGTAGGCTTCCAGGTCCGGCTCCTACCCACGTTCAAGTCCAGACAAGTGGTTCATCAAGTGCAAAACAGCTTATGTTAGTGCTTTGAAAGTCGAGTGACGGACACAGGAAAGAGTCCTTTGGTGGAGTACTCGGACTGTCCCCACACCCCATCCCCCCCTCCTGAGTCTTGGTGAGAGCTGCTTGGGTGAGAATTGCCGCCGAAGAACCTGACTTCTGGGGGGCTGCATGCTCCCCTGCCCCACCTCCCACGCACAGGGGGCTGCTGGTGACACAGGCCAGCCGTGGGAGGAGGCCATTCCGCATAGACGTTTCCACCGAAATGGGTTATTTCAGCGTCGTTGGTCACAGATTCTGTGGTTTTCCAGTGATTCATCTTACTATTAATAATGTCAGAGAATTTTAGGCCCTTGAATTAAATAATGATAAATAGGAACCATGGAGTGCGCCGGGCGAGGCCGTGCTGTTTATTTCAGCGTGCAGCACTGTCAGGCCTGATAAATCGGCTCCCTGAAATAGTTTATAAAGTATTGAATTGATGTGGCCATTGGAGAGGGAGAGAATTAATGTTATGAAATAGGCCTGCAACCTAGATTGGATGAAAGCAGAGGAAAGCCTTTTATATAAATGCTGTGTCTGTGGAGGAAATGGTTACCACCAGAGGTGAGTGAGCTCCCAGGGGAATAATGAGCTTCTGTGATCTCCGGGGTGGCAGGTCAGGCAAGGGGAGCTGGGGGGCCGGGAGGGCCCAGGGCTGGCAGCGCAAAGGGGGGTTGAGGCTGTTCTTTTATAGTCCTAAGCAGGAAGGATGAAGGATGCAGGAGAGAAATGAAAGGCTGTTTAAAGAGGGAGTGGAGGTTTTGGCTCAGCATGGCCATATTTACAAGCATCATGTCAAAGAAAGGCGGCCCCGGCTCCATCAACACTGAGAGCCCCTTCTCACCTCCCTCTTCCAGGCCAGACTCAGCACAACCAGCCTGTACCAGCAGGTGTCTAAAATCCTGTCATCCTGAGATTTCGGCTACCCATAATAATTATCTCATTAGGTCTTTACAGAGAAAATAAGGCTGATTTTATTTTTCACATTTCCGTAATCAATAACATTTTTGGAAATGCATAGGCCACATGAGGGAACAGAAGGCATTGGAAATGTGCTAATTTATAAATACTGTGAAAATATTCATTCCATCATTAGTGGCATTTTCCTAAAATTGAAGCTTGGATTCCAATTTGTTTGATGATGGGAACGGTCAATTTTTCAATGTCTCTGAGGAGGGCACCTTCGACTTAGTGACTCTCTTGGCCTCTGAGAATCATCTGAAGATGGCAATAAAGGGCTTTCGGAGATCGCCCTCCATGTCCTTATTCATGTAAGATACGTGTGTTAATTTTCCCTGCAGGGAAGAGTAAAGCAGATCAACAACCCCCCAAATCCCTTGTGTTTTAATAGCTTCTCATGTTGCATATATATATATATAATTATTATATTATATTATAATAATATATAATTATTATTATTGTTATTATTTTTGAGACGGAGTCTTGCTCTATTGCTTAGGCTGGAGTGCAGTGGCACCATCTCAGCTCACCGCAACCTCCACCTCCTGGGTTTAAGCAATTCTCTGCCTCCGCCTCCCAGTGTAGCTGAGGTTATAGGCATGCACCACCATGCCTGGCTAATTTTTGTATTTTTAGTAGAGATGAGGTTCACCAGGCTGGTCTCGGCCTCCCAAAGTGCTGGGATCACAGGCGTGAACCACTGCGCTCAGCCAATATTTTTAAAAAGTGAATAATGTTACACTTTTATCAAAATGGGTTAACCCAAAGGCAGTAGCACCAGGAAGTCCAGCCCCAAAATGACACCTCATTTGCCACATTTCTCCTTCATTAGGGCTTTTATGAACGCCCGTGGAAAACATAGAAGACAGGCCTGCCATTGATCGTGACTTCTGAAAATGTGAGCTAGAAATGTCCACACACAAAACGGCTAGAAAAAGGGCTGGGCGCGGCGGCTCACACCTGTAATCCCAGCACTTTGGGAGGCCACGGCGAGTGGATCACCAAGTCTGTTTGCTCAGCCTTTGCCTCCGAGGAACCTCCCCAATCCTGGCAAACTGGGACAGTTTTTTGCCCTAATAATATAAAACTCTCCATCACGTATGCCTTGCTTAGAGTGTGGAGCATCTGTACGGGCTCAGCTTTTTGTTATTTTAACCAGTTTTTGCATTTTTGCAGACTTTACCTTTTTAAGTCAGACTGCCACATCTAAAGGTGCAAACTGTTCCCTCTCTAGAACGATACAGAGTCAGGGTAATTTAGCTTTTCCATGATGAGAGGGGACTGGCACACAAAGAAGATCACTGCTCAGGGTTCCACTCTGAAATATTTCCCCTGTGAAACTGAGAAGGTTCACCCCAAAGCTGCAACACTCTTGGTTTCTCTAGTTCTCTTCTCTGGTTGGTGTGGTTCCTTTGTGTGACCTATCTCAGCCATTCCCCTTGGTGCTGTTGACCTCCTCTGTAGGTGATTTTCTGCCTTACTTAGTGGGCAATTCTAACTGAATAGGACAAAAGCAGAAATGTCAGCTTCTCCTCCAGAAGCCGACCCTGCCATTTTGGGGGCAGGTTTTTCATTCTCGGAGAGTCTCTTTATTTACAGTCAAGCTGATGGCCACGTTCAAGATGACTGGTGCTGCTGAGAGTCTGATTTTCAGATTGGCTTGGTGCTACTCGGCTGTGACTGATCTGCAAGCAGAGGTAAACAAGGTGATCTGGGATTTAAAATCTTAGAAAGACAGGGTTTGGGCGATTTTTCTGACCTGAGTTAATTTGGCTTGTCTGGATTAGGTCACTATGGAGTCAGCTTTTCTTACTCAGAAATAATTGCCTCCTTGGGGGTAAGCTCATGGGCTGTATGGCAGGCTAGAGAGGGAAAAAAAGAGCTAACAAAAAGAGAGATGCAATCACGTATAATTTTCTTACCTAGAATGTTATTTATGATAGAAAAGCAAGGGATGTTCGCATTCAGCCTGTCGGTTGACATAGATTTCCTGTCTCTGAGAGAAGGCATTAATTTCGAGAGCCACTGTGGGTGAAGGATGGAACACTCTAGATTGACTCCCTCTGTCTGAACTGATTGCTCTTACAGAGCTGACCAACCTGAGCCGTGTTTTACATATTCAATTTAAAGCACATGGTTAGTTTCACCAGAAGGGTCCACCCTGACGTTTAAGAACGTAGAACTCCTGGAACTTTCTTGCTCTTTTTTCCTGATGGTTGCAGAGCTCTCTAAATTGGGAGTAATCTTGCATAGCCTGTGGGCTCTTTTACGTGGCCCAACAAGGAAAAAGATGTGGCAGCAAGTAAGGGGTTGTTAAACGTAACGGGCAAGCCATGTCAAGAGCCGTAAAGCAGTCGGATGCACGGGCGCTGAGCTGGGCTTTTATGAACACGTTGAGAGCCTTGTATCATAGCCATCCAGGCACTGACGCCTGGGAGAAGGGGTGGCAGCCTGCTCACTGGATCCAACAAAGTCAATACCAGCTATGCTTACTGCACAGTGGAATGGATACCAAAGAAGAATGAGACACACCCCATGCTTAGGAGAGAGCGAGTTAATAATTTAGAAGGGCTAGGCGTGGTGGCTCATGGCTGTAATCCTAGCACTCTAGTGGGTGGAGGCAGGTGAATCACTTGAGGTCAGGAGTTTAAGACCAGCTTGGCCAACATAGTGAAACCCTGTCTCTACTAAAAAATACAAAAAACTAGCCGGGCGAGGTGGCGGCGCCTGTAGTCCCAGCTACCCGGGAGGCTGAGGCAGGAGAATGGCGTGAACCCGGGAGGCGGAGCTTGCAGTGAGCTAAGATCCGGCCACTGCACTCCAGCCTGGGCGACAGAGCGAGACTCCGTCTCAAAAAAAAAAAAAATAAAAAATAAAAAATAAAAATAAAAATAAAAATAAAAATACAAAAAAAATTAGCTGGGTGTGATGGCAAGCACCTGTAATCCCAGTTACTCAGGAGGCTGAGGCAGGAGAACTGCTTTAACACGGGAGGCAAAGGTTGCAGTGAGCTAAGATTGTGCCACTGCAGTCCAGTCCGGGTGACAGAGAGAAACTCTGTCTCAAAATAATAATAAAATTAATAATAATTAATAATTTAGAAGGGAGTCAAGATATACAGCTATCTGATGATCACAGATCTAGAAAAATAACAGCATATGAAGTGGGTAGGATTTGTCACACAGGAGAGTTAAGAAGCTCAGAGGAAGTCCTCTGCTCATCCAATCTATTTTCTATCTATTCTCTGTGCTAAATAAGAATAAAATGTACACAGTGCCTTACAGCCCAGGAGGACTGATGTGATGTGGGCCCTGCCTGTGTCTCTCTCATGTCTTCTCACCAGCCTGTGCCACACACTCGTCATGCTGCTGTCACCTCAATTTTATCTGTGTTGTTCAGATGGGCTGAGACATTTTCTACCCCAGGGCCTTTGCACATGCTTTCATTCATGTGCCTGCAGCTTTTTTTTTTTTTTGCTTCCATTTTTTTTTTTTTTGAGGGCTTACTTCCTCTTATCTTAGAAACATCATATTAATTTGTCTCCCAGGGATGATATTCCCTGTCCTCCATTAGAGTATAAGTCTCATGTCATCCAGAAAACGTCACTATTTATCTATCATTATCTTAATCCTCTTTACCTGTGGGAGAATGTATCACAGTCTGTAATTATTGTATTCCCTTTATCTGCTTTTTGTTTCTAGTTATAATGTAATGTTACTGAAGAACTGTCTTTTTAAATTTTGTTTTCATCCCTATAAAACTAAGACTGAATATAGTGCCTGAAACATAGTAGTCATACAGTAAATATCTGTGGAATGACTGAAACTGTTATTTTCACTTTATTTTTCTTGCATGATATTACACCATTTAGAGATTTGACTGGCTGCAGAAACATGATTTTAAAAGCTGCATCCCATGAGGACTGCCAAATGCTGTTAGTGCTTTATTATGATTTGGTCCAATCACATTTGTTTTCTTCTAAATGTGTATTAGGATAAGAAAATGAAATGAAGCCATGCAGAGAAGAAGAGTAGAATTGGGCACTTCCTATAAAGGCTTGAATGGAACACAACAGTAAGACAGCTTGGGAACATCAGAGAGCTCAGGGCCAAGGAGTGAGAACAGAAATGAAGACAGAGGTGCCAGAGGCTGGCGGTGCCTCCTCAACACTTTACCGAGGCACAACAAGCCGTTCTGTTTTATTCCTTCTCTCTCCTCTCGTTCCATCTTCTTGACAATTTTTTTCAGAACATGAAAACCATATTTTTGTACTTATTTTTACATTAAAATAAATATAATTTTATTATGTAAATGGCAATTTGACATTTACATATATACATCTCTCTGTCTCAAAATAAAGAAGGAGAAAAAATTCTTCCTATATCTTATTACCACACCCTGACTTCAATTTCACTCTCCTCAGAGAGGTAACTGCTGTTGACAGTTTGAAATACACACTTTCAGACAATTTTCTCTCCATTTGTAAGTTTCTATTGTATCTTTGTATTACTATTTTATTGATTTCTGCACTTTTCTTGATTATTTTCTATTACCTACTTTCTTTGGGTCTATCTTCTTGTTTTTTGGGTACATTCTGAAGTTGAATGTTTAACTCATCAATTTCTGCCTTTCTTATTTTTTTGAGGCTAATTTTTTCCTAAGTAGGGTTTCAGCAGCATACCACAATTTTTAAAGTTTTTCGTTGCAACTTATTCCAAAGTATTTCCCATTTACTTTATGATTTCTTCTTTGAGTAATACAATATTTATGTGAGTTTTAAATGTATGAATTGTTTTGGTTTGTTTTTAGGCATTTTGTGATTTATTCCTAAATTAATTGCATTCTAGTTAAAGAAGTGCAGTTAACCCTTGAACAACATGTGTTTGCACTGCAAGGGGCCCCTTCCAGGCGGATTCTATTCCACCTCTGCTACCCCTGGGACAGCAAGACTGACCTCTCCTCTTCCTCCACCACTTCAGCTCATTCAATATGAAAACAAGGAGGATGAAGACCTTTATGATGATCGACTTCTACTTAATGAAGAGTAAATGTACTTTCTCTTCCTTATGATTTCAATACCATTTCTTATGTCTAGCTTTCTTCATTGTAAAAATACCATATATAAAACATAACATAGAAATTATGTGTTAATTCACTATATTATTGGTAAGGTTTTTGGTCAGCAGCAGGCTATCCGTGGTTAAGTTGTTGGAGAATTGAAAATTAGTCCGGGGACGGTGGCCCACGCCTGTAATCCCAGCACTTTGGGAGGCCGAGGTGGGTGGATCATTTGAGGTCTGGAGTTTGAGACCGGCCTGACCAACATGGTGAAACCCATCTCTCCTAAAAATACAAAAACTAGCCGGACATGGTGGCATGGGCTGTAATCCTAGCTACTCGGGAGGCTGAGACAGAAGAATTGCTTGAACCCGGGAGGTGGAGGATGCAGTGACTGAGATAGTGCCACTGCACTCCAGCCTGGATTACAGAATAAGACTCTGTCTCAAAAAAAATACAAATAAAAATTATACACAGGTTTTCAACTGTCCAGGGGTCAGGTTAGCCCTGTGCTGTTCAAGGGTTAATTGCCATTTGCATTCTCTGATATTTACACACATTTGTGTGTGTCAGTTTTCACACATGCATAAGAGGCCTGTTTACGTCATGGTTTGTTTGTTCAGCTTCTGTCTATGGTTCTGTCAAGTTTTCTTTGTCTATTCTGATGTTTCTAGTTGTATACAAGTTAGACTGGTTCTAACTGCTTAGAGGATTGGACCCTTCACCATTACACATGGAGAGGCAGAAGGAAGTAGCAGTTCAGAACATAAGCTCTGAAGTTAGAGGATCCAGCTGGGTAAACCTGGGTAAGATATGGAACTTATTAGGATCTCTACTTCTTCATTTATGAAACAGAGAAAAATAATAGTACTAGTGCTCATACTCTTGTCGTGAGAAGTAAATGAGTTAACATATCAAATCACTCATAAGAGGGCTCCACCAAAATAGGCACTATGAAAGTGTTAATTACTACTACTACTACAGAAGCTGCTTCTATTTGTATCACTTCTACTAATAATAGTATTATTGCTACTACTTCCTGGTTGCTATTACTATGTCGATATGGTTTGGCTGTGTCCCCACCCAAATCTCATCTTGAATTGTAGCTCCCATAATTCCCACATGTGGTGGGAGGGACCTGGTGGGAGAAAATTGAATGGTGGGGGCTGTTTCACCCATGTTGTTCCCATGGTAGTGAATAAGTCTCACGAGATCTGATGGTTTGATAAATGGTTTCTGCTTTCCCTTGGCTCTCATTTCCATTTCTTGCCTGCTGCCATGTAAGACGTGCCTTTCACCTTCCACCATGATTGTGAGGCCTTCCCAGCCACGTGGAATTGTGAGCCCATAAAACCTCTTTTTCTTTATAAATTACCCAGTTTTTGGTATGTCTGTATCAGCAGCATGAAAATGGACTAATACATATGTCATGACACTTTTTAATGTTAATGATTCTTTTGTCTTTAAATATTTTGTCTTATCAATATGCTTTCATGTGTACCTTAATTTGGATTACAATTTGCCTAGTATGTATTTTTCAGTCTTTTATATTCCTCTATAAAGTTGTTACATTTACTTTTAACCACATGGAGCTTGTCTTTTGTAAGTGGAATTTAACAAGTCGTATTAAACTAAGTCAATCTGACAGCTCCTGCTTTTCATCAGACAAGTTTAGCCCATTTGTGTTCACTGTGTGTGGTTGACTCTACTTTTACAAATAGCCAGTCTTTCCCAGTGGGAAACTAGCCCCCACCCAGCCCTGTTGAATTTGTGGGTGGCCTTGCAGCTCACTTGGGCCGGTGGATATGAACAGGACTGAAGTCTGTTGGTCAGGGCAGGAGTTGGATGGGCTGGCCAGATTCTGCACTTCCTTTCCGTCCACCTCGATGTTGGCAATGTTCCACAAATGACTCCTCAGATAGCCTCAGCCCTGGAGTGAAAATAGGAACAAAACAGAGCAGAAGCCCACTGACCTGTGAAGGACACATAACTTAGAGACAAACATTTCCCCGCTGCGAGGAAATGTGTGTATTCCCCGGCGTATTGTAGCAAGTTTGTACTGATGGGCCCTGATGTGTGCTACTTTTACCTTAACTTCTACCACCTTATTAGGTATTGTGTATTTCCCTGATTTTTCTTTGCTTTAAAGTTGTCTTTATCCCTTTACGCCTTCTTTCAGATTGATTAAATATCCTGTTTCAATGAACATTTTCTGTCTACTATGTAATTTACACATGAAGGAACTCACAAATCTCGTGTTATAGTTCTCTTAGTTAGAACAAACCCACACATACACCCAAACCTGCTATGAAGACATAGACTGTTTCCACCAACCTGAAGTTCACTCATGGTTCTTTATAGTCAGTCTCAGCCACTTCACCAAGACAACTGCCATTCCGATGGATTTTACCTGTTTTGGAACCCATATAAACAGAATCGTGCAATATGTGGAATCATACGATATGTCTTTGTGTCACTAATTTTGTTTAGAGTAATGTTTTGAGATTCTTCCAGGTTATTGAGTGAAGTACCTCACTTCTTTTTTAAAAAATCATGGAGTAGTATTCAGTTGTATAAATATACTACAATTCAAGGCTGGGCGCAGTGGCTCATGTCTGTAATCCCAGCACTTTGGAAGGCTGAGGCGGGTGGATCAGGTGAAGTCAGGAGTTCGAGACCAGCCTGGCCAATGTGGTAAAACTCCATCTCTACTAAAAATACAAAAATTAGCCAGACATGGTGGCCCATGCCTGTACTCCCAGCTACTTGAGTGGCTGAGGCGGGAGAATCACTTGAACCCAGGAGGCGGGGGTTGCAGTGAGCCGAGATGGCTTCACAGCACTCAGGGCAACAGAGTAAGAATCGGTCTCAAAAAACAAAACAAAACAACTATACATATATACACATATATATATACACACACTCACATACACACACACATATATATACACATATATACATATACACACATATATACACATATATTTATACACATACACTTATATATATGAAACCATTTAATCTTTTCTTGATGTGTATTTGTTTCCAGTTTTCTCTTAGTAGGAATAAGGCTGTTATGAACCTTCTTCTCTAAGTCTTTTTGTGGGTACATGTTTTAGCTTGTCTTGGGTAAACACCTTACGGTAGAACTTCTGATTAATTTGGTACATGTATGTTTAACTACTTAACAAATTGCCAAACCATTTTTCAGAGCATCATTTTACACTCTACCACCAGGAGGATATGACACTTCTAGCTGCTTCAGTTCCTTGCCCAGTTTGAAGTTTCTAACTTTTCAATTTTAGCCATTCCAGGGCTGTGTTTTTGTTATCTCACTGTAGGTTTAATTTGCATTTTCCTAATGATTAGTAATGTCAAACATCTGTGCTTATGCTTATTTACCAACAAAATATCATCTGTATCATCTTTTGTGAAGTATCTATCTGCTGAAGGCTTTTGCTCATCAAAAACTTGGATGATCTATTTTCTTTGACATTTAAGAGTTTATTATATATTCTGGACCCAAGTCTTTCATGCTATGTAGGTATTGGAAATATTTTCTCCTTGTCTGTAAGTTGCCAATTTATTTTTAATGGTGTCTTCTGAAGGAAGAAGACTGACTCTTAAAAAAGACTGAAATACACATACCACGAAATTCACCTTTTAAAAAAGTACAAGCAATTACTTATGTTATAGTTAACATAAGGAAAAAGAAGTAGGGGGAGGACAAGAGAAAGGACCAAATAAAAGGAAGCAACATGAGCTTCAGAGAGAGATTCAAGCAGAAAAATGAATAGAAAGTAGTCCAAATCTTCACATATGAGAGATGGATCCCAGTAACGCAGGGAGATAAACTGAAGCCATCTTTGGTTTTGAACGCTGTCTGAATAGAGTTGTTTTGAATGGCAAATGATGTGAACGACTCACCACAAACTTTCTTAGCAACACTAGAGAGTGAGGGATGACACATTTTGTCATCACTTTTTAAATATTTGCTATTTTCATATCGGTATGTGTATTGCACTATAATATACATACCATGAAATTCACCTTCTAAACATATACAATTTGGTAGTGATCAGCGTACTTAGGAGAAAAAGAAACCCTGGACAAATTAGCAGTCTTTACCCATTCCCTCCCCACTTCAGTGTCTTATAATCACTGATTTGCCTTGTATTAGTCTGTTCTTACACTGCCATAAAGAGCTACCTGAGACTGGGTAATTTATGAAGAAAAGAGGTTTAATCGACTCAGTTCTGCAGGCTTAACAGGAGGCGTGGCTGGTAGACCTCAGGAAATTTAAAATCACGCAATCATGGTGGAAGGCAAAGGGGAAGCATTCACTTCTTACTTTGGCAGAGAGAGAGAGCGAGAGCGAGAGAGAGTGAGCGCGAGTGAGAGAGAGGGAGAGAGCAAGTGGAGAGGTGCCACACCCTTTTTTTTTTTTTTTTTTTTTTTGAGATGGAGTCTCACTCGGGCACTCAGGCTGGAGAGCAGTGGTGTAATATCGGCTCACTGAAACCTCTGCCTCCCGGATTCAAGCGATTATCCTGCCTCAGCCTCCTGAGTAACTGGGATTACAGGCACCTGCCACCACGTCTGGCTAATTTTTGTATTTTTAGTAGAAACGGGGCTTCACCATGTTGGTCTTGAACTCTTGACCTCAGGTGATCCAATGGCCTCGGCCTCTCAAACTGCTGGGATTACAGACGTAAGCCACTGTGCCTGGCCAGTGCAAAACCCTTTTAAACCATCAGATCTCATAAGAACTCACTCACTGTGACTAGAACAGCATCGGGACACCACTCCCATGATCCAATCACCTCTCAGCAGGGCCCTCTTCCAATTCGACCTCAGATTTGGGTAGGGACGCAAGGGTTTCATATACATAAATTATAAAATATATGGTTTTTGTGTTTCATTTCTTTTACTTAGCATAATTTTTCAAGGTGTATCTATGGTGTAACTTTGTTCTTTTTTCTGACTAAATAATAGTCCATGGTATAGACTTACCACATTTTGTTCATGTATTCATCAATTTATGACTATTTGGGTTTTTTTTAACGGTTTTTCGTTATTGTCAATAATACTGCTACAAGTAGTCACACGTTTTTGTGTGGGTATAACTTCTAATTATTTTCAGTACATAACTAGGAGTGGAATTGCTGGGTAAGATAGTTACTCTATATTTAACCCTTTGAGAACTGCCAAGCTGTTTTCCAGAATGGCTACTCTATTTTATATTCCCACCAACAATGTATGAGGGCTCCAGTTTCTCCACATCTTTGCAAACACTTGTTTATTGTCTGTCTCTCTTTATTACAGTCATCCTTGTGGGTATGAGTTGGTATCTCAAGATTTTCATTTGCATCCTCTTCATGACCAATGATGTTAAGATTCTTCTCCTGTGTAGTGGTCATTTAAGTACCTTCTTTGGGGAAATAGCCAGCGAATATTTTGTCCATTGTTTAACTGACTTATTTGTCTTTTAGAGCTCCAAAATTATTCTTGCAAACTGAGACTTTGCAACCCTCCACCTAGGCCCTGGTAACTGCCATTCTAATCACTGGTTCATTAAATTTGACTATTTTAGATTTCACATAGAAGTGAGATCATGCAGTATTTGAGTTTCTGTGCCTGGCTTTTCTCACTTAGCATGTCCTGGTGCACTCATATTGTCTCAAATAGCAGAATGTATTTAATGTATTTCTTTTTTAAAGGTGACATACATTTCTTTTATAAAAATAAATATATATATGTGTGTGTATAATGAATAAAGAAACCACAGTTAATATATATATATTAACCACACATGTGTATATATTAAATATATGTATTTTTGTGTATATATATTACATTTTAATTAATTTCTCTTTAGACAAACATTTAGATTGTTTGCATATCTCAGCTATTGTGAATAATGCTGAAATGAACATAGAAGTGCAGATATCTTTCTGACATACTGATTTTATTTCCTTTGGTGGTGTACCAGGAAAGAGATAACTAATTATAAAAACTAACTATATTTTTAACTTGTTGAGGAATCTCCATACTGTTTTTCATAATGGCCATACCAATTTACATTCAATCCAGCAATGTACAGAGTTTTAATTTTCCACATCCTCTCCAACACATACTATTTTTCCTCTTTCTAATTAGAGCCATTCTAACAGGTGGGAGGCAATATTTCATTTTGGTTTTGATTTGCATTTTCCTGATGAGAATGAGTTTTGGAAACTTCATACACGTGATGGCTATTTGTATGTCTTCTTTTGAAAATCTCTGTTCAGATCCTTTGCCCATTTAAAAATTTTGTTATTATTGTTATTTCTCTATTGGGTTGCATGTGTTTCTTATTTATATATTGGATATTAATTCCTTACCAGATAAATGGTTTGCAAATATTTTTTCCACTCCATAGTTTGCCTTTTGACTCAGTCTGTTGATTGTTCTCTCTGATGTGCAAAAACTTTTTATTGTAATGCAATCCCATTTATTTATTTTTGCTTTTCTTGGTGTCATATCCAAAAAAAAAAAAAAAATCCAGACCAATATCAAAAACTTTTTTCTCTATGTGTTCTTCTAGTAGTTTTATGATACCAGGTCTTACATTTAAGTCTTTAATTCATTTTTAGTTAACTTTTGTATGTGTTAGAGATAAAGGTTCAATTAAGCTTTTCTACACATAGATATCCAGTTTCCTCAGCAGCATTTGTTGAAAAGATGATCCTTTCTTTTCTTTCTTTTTCATTTTTTTCCTCTGACTGGGTAGTTTTAAGTGATCTGTCTATGAATTCACACTGATTCTTTCTTTGCTTGATCACACGTGCTGTTAAAGTCTCTATTATTCTTCAGGTCAGTCACTGTATTTATCATCTCCAGAATTTCTGTTTGTTTCTTTTTTGTAATTTCATCTCTTTGTTGAACTTTAAATTTTCTTAATGTACTGTTTTCCTGATTTTTATTTTAGTTGTCTATCTGCATTCTCTGGTAGCTCACTGACATTCTTTAAGACAATTATTTTGAATTCATTGTCAGGCAATTCCTAGATCTCAATTTCTCTGGAGTCAGTTGCTGGAAAATTATTGTGTTCCTATCATGTTTCCTTAAATTTAGGGGTTTCATGTAGTTTTGCATCAATGTCTACATTTGATAGAACAGTCACCTCTTCTAGACTTTACAATTTAGTTTCAGTGAGGCAGAACATTCACTTATAGGTCAGTACAGAAGCACTGGATGTGTGATACAATTCTGGCTCCAGAGAGAGTACTGCAGTGTAGTCTCTGTATGGGTCTGTCAGTTGAAGTTAGCATCAATAAAGATAGTACTGTTTCTGGCAGCTAGGGCTGCTGGGATTATACTGTTCTCTCTTTCACCCTCATAGGGAAATCATCTTAGAAGATATTTCTCTTTGTTCTAGGGCTAGCATGCAGTGGCTTGAGTGCCAGTGTCGGATGTGTGAGTGATTGTGGAGTAACCATGGAGCCTGGGTCCAGAATGCATGAACACATGGAGTGACCATGGCTCCAGGGCTTGGGATGAGGGGATGCAGAGTAAGGCAGTGGAACTGGTTTCCAAGCAGCCATGTTGCTGGAGTCTGGTGCTTCACAATTGTGTGCAGTTTGGTTGTGTGTGTGTGTATCAGGGGTGGCTTTGGCCAGCAGTGTTATAGCACCAGCTCCTTCTCCAAAGGTATTGAAGCAGTTTCGATGGTTGTTGAGATCCTCAGTGGTGAAGGTTGCTGGGGTCCTCTGCAGACAGGCCACTGGGGATCATGGTGGATCTCATCACATGGCTGGTACTGATCACTCTCATCCTTCGATTTTGTTCCTAGCCATCTCTAAATGTTTCATCTATGTCAATCTCCCCAGCCATCTAGGTGGGGTGAAACTGGAATGAGTCCTTTGGGCAGTGTCCTGAAATGTCAGGAAAGTTGATCACTCACTCTAATCTCTTTTTCCCCATGAGGTGAACTCATGAGGTGGAGAGTTTGCTCAGTGCCAAGCTGTGTTGGCATGGTCGATGGGATGATGCATAAAAAAAAAAAAAAAACTGTTCTTTTTTTATCCTTTCTGTGCTATTATTCTCCTTTTGTTTTCCACTGTGTTGCTGCAACTGCTTAATTGTACTCCCTAACTCTCCAACAACTATTTTCATTAGTAATGATTTCTAATTGTTGTTTTCTGGGGGGAGAAAAAGGATGAGATTTCTTATTCTACCACCTTGTGGATTTCACTTCTACATTTATTTTTATATGTTGAAATAACTTTATGTTTCTTGGATCAATTAGATTTGGTCATGGTGTACTAAGTTTTATATACTTTTCATGTGCTGCCAGATTCAGTTTGTTAGTATTGTGTTGAGAATTTTTGTTTCTGTATTTATCTGGTATATGAGATCTGTCAGTTATTTTTATTTTTATATATTTATTAGGATAACTTTGACTTGTTGTATCAGGGTATTAATGACCTTATGAAATAAATTGGAAATTATTCCCAATGGCTTTTGTTTTGGAAGAGTTTGCAAAGGATTTATGCTAATTTTTAATAAATTGTTTGATCAAATTCACCAGTGAAGCCATCTGGTACTGATTTTTTTTTTGTAAGATTTTTAAAAATTGTGATTATGTATTCATTGTGTTTACAGGTAATAGGTCTATTCAGCTCTTCTATTTCTACTTTATTCAGCTTTGGCAGTGTGTTTCTTTTCTATTTCACTGGATTATCTAATTGATTGTCATATCATTGTTTGAATCACTGCGTTCAATTATTTTTGTTTCTGTGCGCTGATAGTAGTGGAGCTTTTTTAATACCTGATTTTGGCAGGTATTTTGTTGTTGTTGTTGTTAGTCTAGCTATAGTTTTATCAATTTTGTTGACATTTTTGAAGAACCAGTTTTTAATTTTTTTCTAATTTTGTTTTTTATTTTATTAATTTTTAAATCTAATCATTAGTATTTCCTTTCTTATGCTAGCTTTAAGTTCATTTTACTGTTCTTTTTTAGTTTAAGAACACTTAGGTTTTTTATTTGTGTTCTTTCTTCTGTTCTTATACAGATCTTTAATACTATAAATTTCCTTATAAGTGCTGCTTTCACTACATTCCAGAAGTTTTGTATGCTGTCATTTTATTATCATCTTCTCAAAGCATTTTATTTTCACTTTTCATTTCTTCTTGATTCATTATTTTGAAATATGTTGTTTAATTTCCACATATTTGTGTATGTCCCAAGTTTTCTTTTGTTATGATTTCAAATTTTATTCCACTGTAATCAGAGAATATACATTATGTAACTTATCTCATTTGAAATATATTAAGACTTGTTTATGTCATACTCTATGGTGTAATCTGTAGAATGTTCCAGGTGCACTTGAAAAGAATGTTTATTCTTCTGTTCTTCAGTGAAGTGTTTTATAAATATCTCTTAGGTCAAGTTGGTTTATAGTGTTGTTGAAGTCATCTTTTTTTCTATTCTGTCTAGTTGTTCTATCCATTATTAAAAGCATAGTATGGAAGCCTCCAACTATGATTGTTAAATTGCCTATTTCTCTTCTCAGAGAATTAGACAGGGGGTCTATTGTTAGGTGCATATAGGGGGTAAAGCCCCTTATAAAGCCATCAGATCTTATGAGAACTAAGTCACTATCATGAAAACAGGATGAGGAAAACTGCCCCCATGATTCAATTATCTCCACCTGCTCCATCCCACGACCTGTGGGGATTACGGGAACTACAATTCAAGATGACATTTGGGTGGGACACAGCCAGACTTTATCACACCCTCTCTCCTCTTTAAGTGACAACTCTCCTGGCATTAATATTAATTATTCCTTTGATTTCTTTATGTTTTCACCATCCATTCGTATCCCTCTGCCACAGATAACTTAGCTTTGCATGGTTTGGAACTGTGTGGAAATAGAATATTCTGTACATTTTCCTCTGTGATTGCCTCTTTTCTGCAATATTTTCCTGTTGAGAGGCATCTGTGTTCATTACATCGCGCAGTTCATTCTTTACTGCTCTACTATTCTACTCTGCTATTATACTACAGTTAATTTGCCCAGTCTGCTATCAATGGTTACTTACCATTTTCCCATTTGGGGGACATCTATGTTGAATAATGCTATTTGTGAACATATTTGTTGTGTATGTTTCCTGGGGTATATATCCTGGAAGGAAATGTAAAATAGTGTTCATCAGAGAATGAAAAGTAGATTTTCGCCGCTGGAGCCTTCAAGGTGCATATATATGTGTATGCATTTGTGTGCATGTGTGCATATGTGTGTGCATGTGTGTACACGTGTGTGTGTGTTGGACAGGGCTGGGGGAATTGGTGTTGATAGAGAAGACAGAGGCAGTGACCAGTTCATAGAGAGTTTTTTAGGCCAATCTGAGAAGTTTGATCTTGTAGTTTGAAGTAGCCTGGCACTCACGAAAGTACCCGAGGCCAGGCATATGGACTTACATGTCGTCAGTTCACAGATAGCATCGAGGTCTTGGCTGCAAATGATCTCCCATGGACAGTGTGGGTAGAGAGCTGGAAGCTAATCAAGAAGACAGTCCTGGAACACAAAGACGCATGAGGCAGACACAAGAAGAAGGGCATTTCCTCCGCATCTCTCTTTGCCCTTTTTGAAATTGGAGATGACTGAGCATCTCTTGTAAAGACTCAAGGCCACTATACTTCCCATGTGCACAGGCACTGAGAATGGAATAGGTATTTTACATTTTCAAATAGTTTTTCTCATTGTAAATACAATTATAAAAATAACATTAGTAAGTCCTAACCAATCACACACAGATAAAGTAGGAACCAAACTTTGTCTTTAAAATGTAGAAGTATATCTGGAGAATTAAAAAAAAACCTTAATAGTTGTTATTTCTGATTTTCAAACTGCTATTTTGACCTTAAAACATTTAGTGAAAATTTCTTGTATCATTAGTATTAAACAATTTCCTTTCGAAAGGCTATATGTATATTTCAGTGGATGCATGAGCCCTCATTTATTTAACTAATTTTCCTATGTTAAACAAATTTTATAAATGATTTTACAGGGTTGTTTTCAATTTTTATCAGAAAATCATAAATTTTGTTCTTTTTAAAAAATTCTTTTTCTATTTTAAGTTCTGGGGTACATGTGCAGGTTGGATAGATTTGTTACATAGGTAAATATGTGCCATGGTGGTTTGCTGCACCTATCAACCCATCACCTAGGTATTAAGCCCAGCATGCATTAACTATATTTCTAAT
The DNA here is from genome assembly GCF_037993035.2 of Macaca fascicularis. Classification (NCBI taxonomy): domain Eukaryota; kingdom Metazoa; phylum Chordata; class Mammalia; order Primates; family Cercopithecidae; genus Macaca; species Macaca fascicularis. The sequence goes on along the minus strand of NC_088383.1, from coordinate 3,210,874 downwards.
GCTCTCCCTCCCCCAACCTCAACCCCTAACAGGACCCAAAGTATGTTGTTCCCCTACCTGTGTCCTTGTGTTCTCATCGTTCAGCTCCCACTTATAAGTGAGAACATGTGGTGTTTGGTTTTCTGTTCCTGCATTAGTCTGTTGAGGATGATGGCTTCCAGCTCCATCCATGTCCCTGCAAAGGACATGATCTCATTCCTTTTTATGGCTGCATGGTATTCCATGGTGTATATGTACCACATTCTCTTTATCCAGTCTATCATTGATGGGCATTTGAGTTGATTCCACGTCTTTGCTATTGTGAGTAGTACTGCAGTGAATATACATGTTCATATATCTTTCTAATAGAATGATTTATATTCCTTTGGGTATACACCCCGTAATGAGATTGCTAGGTCAAATGGTATTTCTTATTCTAGATCTTTGAGGAATCTTCACACCATCTTCCACAATGGTTGAATTAATTTACATTTCCATCAACAGTGTAAAAGCATTTTTATTTCTCTGCAACCATAAATTCTGTTTCATTTATTTATTTAAATATATTTCCTTTTTCTTTAAGAAATATTCTAGAAGTGGAATGTCTGGCCCATGGATGCAATTGTGGGGACATTTATGAAGCTCCCGTCCAACACCAGTCCAGAAGGCTGGTCCCGAGAAGGCTCCCTGAGCAAGAGGCGGTCTGCCGCACAGCTCCCGGCAGGCACCTGTGGCACTGATCTGGCCTGGCAGGATGCCCAGCTCCACTGGTAGCCTCACAGCCTGGGACCTGGGTGTCCTAGAACAGCCTTGAGGTCCTACTTTGCCCCTCCTGCCATTGTTCCTTCTTCCCTGATGTCACTCTGCTTCTGGGAGGACTTCCTTTTGGTTCCTGTGACCTGGCCTTCTGTTTGATTCATTACTGAGCTGTCTTAGTTCATTCAGGCTGCCATGACAAAGTGCCATAGACTGGGTGGTTTATTTTATTTATTTATTTATTTTTTGAAATGGAGTCTTGCTCTGTTGCCCAGGCTGGAGTGCAATGGTGCGATCTCGGCTCACTGCAAGCTCCGCCTCCCAGATTCAAGTGATTTTCCTGCCTCAGCCTCCTGAGTAGCTGGGACTAAAAGCGCCTGCCAGCATACCCGGCTTTTTTTTTTTTTTTTTTTTTTTTTTTTTGTATTTTTAGGAGAGACGGAGTTTCACCGTGTTGGCCAGGATGGTCTTGATCTCTTGACATAGGGATCCACCCACCTCAGCCTCCGAAAGTGCTGGGATTATAGGCGTGAGCCACTGCACCTGGCCTAGACTGGGTGGTTTATGAACAACAGATACTGATTTCTCACAGTTCTGGAGGCTGCAAGTCCAAGGTCAACGGAGTGGCAGACTTGGCATCTGGCGAGGGCTGCTTTCTGCTTCATCGAAGGAACCATTTCACACTACCCTCCCATGGTTAAAGGAGCAAGGCAGCTCTCTGGGGTCCCTTTTACTAATCTCATTCTTGAGGGCTCCATCTCATGTCCCAGTCACCTCCAAAAGTCTCCACCTCCTGATATTATTGCCTTGGGAGTTAGGATTTCACCATACAAATGTTGGGGGGACAAGAGCATTCAGTCTATAGCATTCCCCTCTCAACACATAATGACCACGTTTTCATTTCCGGTCAGTCACTGCAGTAGGTAATGAGGACACAGTGGTACAAAATGCAGACAAAGGGTAGGAAAGAAATGGACATTTAACCAAGTACTGCATAAGCAAGTGTGTAATTGCCACTGCTGACAGCCATCTCCATCCAAAGAATGCACAGGTAGATCTTGAGTATCCTGCAGAGGTGAGCCTCTGCTCCCCAGACTGGGGTAGCTTGAAGCCAGAACTGTGGCTTATTCGTCTCTACACAGTGGACACTCAACCAATATTTGTTGAATTGAGTTCCCAGTGGCTCAGTGGAGAAAGAGGTCCAAGCCTGGTGGTGGAGGAGAGGAATGAATCCCAAATAGAAGGAAAGGAGATGCACCAGATAAACTACTCATGAGAAAATGTCTACCGGCCTTTTGGTATTCTGTGCTATTTCTTCCACTATTTAAACAAGTTTAAACAAATTTTAAAATTGTAGAGCAATAGGCCATCTTTGTTTAAAAAAAATAAAATAAATAAATAAAAAACCTAGGATACGATGGAAATGAAAATAAAAATATGCTTTGAGAACTCCACATAACGGAAGAGACGTGAACCCTGAAATGACTTACAAATATCTATTGGTCTCCTTGAAATTTTCATGGCTGCCTGGATGTTTTCAAAATATTTTAAATTCTATTAGCACGCTTTTCTTCCCCTAGAGAATGGCATTTCCTGGATATATTTTAAAATTATTTTTCTAGGAATACCTGGGCTAAGTGGCTCTCAAAATATCTTGTTCAATGGTGGCTTGAGCTTCAATACAATTGTTACAAGGACACTTATAACTTCAGACTCTTTATCCTGAATGCTTGTTGTTTGAATGAAAAGTTTAATCAATGTGAGGCTTGAGTTTGCTATCCTGTCCATCACATAAACCAAAGAGGTGTGTTGAAAAGAAACAAGGCAAATCTTACTAAGAAAAGCTATGTTTTTAGTGCTAGATGTTAAAATTAAAAAAAAAAGAGAGAGAATGAAATAGGAATAACTGTCTGCCTAAACTTGGCAGTAAAGTTTGCCAGGAAATGGTGCTGAATAGGAAGCTTTCAAAAGGAATCAGGAGAGCTGGCCTTTGTGATTTGCAGATCACTCTGTTTCACCTTAAGAGCCATCATGCCCCCTCTTCATTAGAATAGCAAATTAAAAGGTTCACAGAAACAGCTCAGTTTGGCTTAGTTTAAGTCCCTTCTCAGAGAATGTGAAGATGAATATGATATAGAAATCAATATTTCCCAGCTACAGGTAATCTAATGTGTGGAACATTTTCTGCCACCCTCCTCTTTGCTCTGGCTGTCCAGATGCTATTCCCATAATCCTTAAATCCCCAGCTTATTCCCATCACCATAGAAACACCTGCTGGCCTGATCAGTTTTGACCAGTTGCCAGCCTTGCTCTTCACAGCTTCAGCTCTTGCTACAGAAGGGCAGAAGAGCAGCGGTGGGGAGTGGCTCTAGGAACCTTTCTCCTCTTCCATTATCTGACTGTCTCCTTAGGGAGAAATGTACCCTGAGGTTTTATTCTTTCTTGCATTAGCAAGTGCTTAAATGCTATGAGGCATGATCACTTTTGAAATACTGTATATAAATTAGGACAGATCTAATTATTTACCTACCTATTTTCTCTCCCTTCAAAGTGAAGGCGTGTCCTCATTATTTTTTTTTTTTCTATTTTATCTTACTATGGTGAAATACACATCACATAAAATTTTTTATCTTAACCAGTTTTAAGTTTACAGTACTGTTAATTATATATTCACATAGCTGTGAAACAGATCCACAGAATGTTTTCATCTTGCAAAACTGAAACTCTGTATCCATTAAACAATCATTCTCCTTTTCCCCCCTCCGCTGTGCTCCTGGAAGCAACCATTTCATTCTGTGTCTATGATTTTAACTACTCTAGAAACCTCAATTGGAAACACACAGTGTTTGTTTTGTTGTGAATGGCTTATTTCACTTAGCATAATGGTCTCAGGTTCTTCTATGTTGTAGTATATGTCAGAATTTCCCTCCTTAAAACTTAATAAAAATCCCATTGCATGTGTATACCACACCTATGCACTCATTCATCTGTTGATGGACCCTTGGGTTGCCACAACGCTTTGCTCATTGTGAATAATGTTGTTATGAATATGGTTGTACAAATGCTTTTTTTCAATCCCTGCTTTCAATTATTTTGCATATGCATTCAGAAGTTGAATTGCCCTATGTTTTCTTCTAAGAGTTTTATAGTTTTAGGTCTTACCTCTAGGTCATTGGTCCATTTTGATTTAATTTTTGCATTGGTGTTAGGGAAGGATCCAACTTCATTCTTTTGCATGTGGATATCTGGTTTTCCCAGCACCATTTGTTGAAAAGGCTTTCCTTTCTTTCCATTTTGAATAGTCTTGGCACCCTGTCAAAAATAATTTAACCACACGTATGAAGATTTGTTTCTGAGCTCTTTATTCTATTGGTCCATATGTCTGTGTTTAGGCCAATACCACAATGTTTTCATTATTGTTCCTTTGCAATAAGTTTTGAAATCAGGAAGTAAGTCCTCCAGCTGAATTCTTTTTCAAAATTGTGTTGTCTATTTAGGGCTCCATGAGATTCAATATGAATTTGAGGATCTCTGTAAAAAAATTTTACTGAGATTTTGATAGGAATTGCATTAAATTTGTAGATTGCTTTTGGTAGTATTGACTGCTTAACAATATTAAATCTTCCAATCTATGAACATGGAATTAATTTCTGTTTATTTATGTCTTTTAAATTTTATTTCAGCAATGCTCTATAGTTTTTAATGCTCTCTAGTTTTTACAGAGCATTGCTGAAATAAATTTTACAAGTCTTTCATCTCTCAGTTAATTTCTAAGTATTTTTGATACTACTGTAAATTTTTTTTTATAATTTCCTTTTTAGATTGTTCATTGTCAGTGGATAGAAATTAAACTGATTTTTGTTTCTTGACTTCATATTCTTCTACTTTGATGAACTCATTTATTATTTCTAACAATTTATTTCTTTGGTGGACTCTTTAGGGTTTTCTATATATAACTTCATATAATTTGCAAAAAGAAATTGTTTTACTTTTTTCTTTCCAATTTGTATGCCTGTCATTTCTTTTTCTTGCCTAATTGCTCTGGCTAGAGCTTCCAGTTCTACATTGAATAGAAGTGATGAAAGTAGGCATCCTTGTCTTATTCCTGATCATAGAAGTAAAGTTTTTAAAAAAATTTTTCATCATTAAATATGATGTTGGCTATGGGTTTTTCATAGATGGTTTTTATTATACTGAGGTAATTTCTTTCTACCCCTAGTTTGTTGAGTGTTTTTAGTATAAATGGGTGTTAAATTTTGCCAATACTTTTCCTGCATCAATTGAGATAATCATATGATTTTTTTCTTCATTCTATGTGCTGTATTACATTGACTGATTTTCGTATGATGAACTATCCTTGTATTCCAGGATTAAATCCTACTTGATAATGATGTATAATCCTTTGAATATATTCCTGGATCCAGTCAGTATTTTGTTGAGGATTTTGTCATCAATGTTTATAAGTTTACTTTCTGTAGTCTTCTTTCCTTTTTGTGTCTTTGCCTGACTTTGGTATAAAGTAATGCTGGTTTTCTAGAAAGAGAAAGTATTCTCTCCTTTTCAATTTTTAAAAATATTTCAAAAGGATTGGTATTTGAAGTGTTTCATAGAATTTACCAATGAAGCCATCAGGTCTGAGGTATTTTATCATTAGAAGATTTTTGAACACTGATTTAATTTTCTTAACAGTTTTATGTCTTTTCAGATTTTATATTTATTTATTAGTCTTGGTGGGTTTTGTGTTTCCAGGAATTTGTCTTTTTATCTCTAGGTGATCCAATTTTATTTCTGTAGTATCAGTAGTAATGCCCACATTCATTTCTGACTATCAGTTTGAGTCTTCTCTCTTTTGTTCTTACTCTGTCTAGCTAAAGCTTTGTCAATTTTGTTAATCATTTAAAAAATCAACTTTTGGTTTTATCAATTTTTTTATTGGTTTTCTATGCTTACATCATTTACCTCCCCTCTAATCTTTATTATTTTATTTGTTCCACTAGCTTTGGGTTTAGTTTGTTCCTGTTTTTCTAGTTTCTCAGGTTGTAAAGTTAAGTCATTAATTTGATAGCCTTTTCTTTTTTTAATGTGTGCTTATAGTTATAAATTTCCCCGTTAGCACTGTTTTCTTAAGTTTTGGCATGTTGTGTTTTTGTTTTTATTAGTTTTTAAATCATTTCTATTTTTTCTTTGATCCATTTATGTGTAAGAGCATGTCATTTAATTGTAAAATTTGTGAATGTTTCTATTTTACTTCTCTTATTTATTTATAAATTTATCCTGTTGTAGTCAGAGAAGATACTTTGAATAACAGCTATTTTAAGAAATTAATTGAAACCTAATTGTGGCCTCACACATAATCTATTCTGGGAAATGTTTTATACATACTTGGGAAGGATGTATATGCTGTTTTTGGGTATCATGTTCTGTATATAACTATTAGATCTAATTGATTTTTTGTGTCATATAAGTGCTCTGGTTTCTTACTTATGTATGGGTTTTCCATCTATTATTGGGAGTGAGATACTGAAGTCTCCAATTATGATTTTAGAACTGTCTTCAATTCTGCCAGTTTTTGCTTTATATATTTTGATAGTCTGTCATTAGGTATGTGAATGCTTATAAATGTTATATCTTCTTGTTGTATTGCACCTTTTATTAATATTTACTGTCCTTTGTTTTATATAAATTTTTAATTTACAAGTTGATTTTGTCTGATATTCATACAGCCACCTCTGCTCTCTTTTGGTTACTATTTTCAGAAAACATTTTAAAAAATCCTTTTACTTTTAATTTATTTGTTCCTTTGGATCTGATGTGAGTCTTTTGTAGGTAGCATAAAGTTAGATCTTGTGTTTTTAAATTCTGCCAATCTCAGTCTTTTGATCGGAGAATTTAATCCATTTATATTTAAAGTAGTGCTGATAAGAAGGGACTAACTTCTGTCATTTTACTGTTTTCTACATGCTGTATTTTTGTTCCTCTCCCTCATTTTTACATTACTGTCTTATTTTGTATTTAGTTGATTTTTTTTTATAGTGAAATGTTTAAATTTGTTGTGTTTATGTTCATGCTTTTTATCAAATCTGGGAAGTGTTAGCCACTATTTTATTAAATATTCTGTCTCCCCTTTTATTCTTATTTTTCTGAGACTCCAACAATCCATATGCTGGTGTTGGTGGTATCCCAAATGTCCCTTAGGCTCTGTTTACTTTTCTTCCATCTTTTTATTTCTGTTCCTCAGATTCAATACTTTAAACTGTCCTATCTTCGAGTTCACTAATTCTTTCTTCTACTTGCTCGAATCTCTCCTTGAATCTCTCTAGTGAATTTTAAACTTCAGTTATGATAGTTTTCACATCCAGAAATTCTTGTTGTATTTGTAGTTTTTCCGTTTATTTATTGATATTTCCATTTCATTCATAGGTCCTTTTCTCAATATTTTCCTTTGTATTTTTTTTTTTGTTGGAAAATACATACTTGATTCTAATTATCTAATTTCCCCCTTCACCGAGGTTTGCTGTTTCTTTGGTGTGGTGGTGGTTGTAGTTTTATTGCTATTTTAACTGGTTTAGGCTGTCTCTGTGCCAAGAATAAGCTGGAGTTATAAACCTCAGGTATTTTAAGTTTTTTTCTGAGCATTTCCCTGGTCATGTATGGTTAATTTCTAATTTCCTCATAGATATATTTGTTTTGAATGTTCTAGTCTTTAGTGTCTGGCTCACAAAAGGTGACAAAGAAAAAAATGGAGGGAGGGAAAAGGGGTACTAACCCTTTAAATCCCCTGAAAGGTACATCAGCCAGAGGGAAAAGGGCTTGAAAAAACAGGGAGTTGCAGTGACAACCGTCACTGACTCTTTCTCCACACCTCTGTGATCAAAAGCAGCAATCAGAGTATGGATCCCTGATGTCTGGGATCAAGTTCTTATTTTCCACCATGGCTCTTGCAAGGTGTGTGCAGGCTGATTCAAGGACATGCTAAGAGCTAAAATTGGTCAACATTAACTACAATTTACCATCCAAGCTTTTTCCTGTCAGTTGTAAGCCTTCAATAACCTCTAGAGTTCCCGAATACTTACATCAGATGAATTCTGCCATTGCACTTATTGTTTATATTAGGGGATGGATTTCTAGTGCTTCCTTCTCTGCCACCATTCCATCATTCTCTCCTTGTTCTTCTTACATCTTCTCTCACTTTTAAGTTTCCCTTGTCCCCAGAATACCCTTTGGTTAGTGAGAAAATAATCAAAGTTGGAAAAGATTCTTCTGGGAGGAATGGTTTTAGCCTTAAGCCAAGCCCTTCATACAAGTGAACATTTGTGCTTATTGCATTAAGGGTTATTGTAGGAGATAGAGACAGGGGAAGGTGTGGGTGGTCTATTTAGGCTTAACTCCAGTTCTTAGTACAAGACATGGTATGTATTTCTGGAAATTCTGAAGTACATGCAGTGAGTCTGAAATATGTACAGGTTAAACATAATTATTAAAGAAGAAAGGAAAACTACATAGAAGCAATGACCACATTGAACCATTAAATTGATTTGATCATTTCAGTTACTGCAACGGTTGATGAGGATTGTGCCAGAATTGATCCAGCTGCTGCAAATGATATTGATCATTCCAATAGTGAAAGAGATTAGATCCTCATGTCACACTGCAAAATGAAGTGGGGATTTGGCAATTATTCTCTTGATTTGATCCATACACTGTTGTCATTGTTTTTCTTTATGTCAGTATTGCCAATTCTCGTTATGGGATGAAGTATTTTCAGTGTTTACCCCAAAATGCTTATAAACTCAGCCCAATCTCTCTTCCAAAATATATGTCAGATTTTGAGACCACTTTCAGCCAGTTTGAATTAGACAACATAATAAGGTGATAATGACAAACATATGGTGACAAGGAAGTTTCACCACTATGCCCAAGAAGGGAAAAATATGGAAAACCATCCAAAAGGGCATAGAAAAAATTCATGGGGCTTGTTAAGTTACATAATCTTTTAGATAAAATGAGCTTTTTCTGAAAAACTATTTTGTTTCCATTAATTAAATAGAACTTATTCATATCAAATAGCTTGATCAGATAGCTTTCAACTAAACATTGCAAATAGGTTCTATTAATTGGAGGAGAAGGGAGGCATGTGATTGTTTCAAGTCCTGTTTTCGGTTAAATTCAGCTTAGCTAATTGGATTGATCATGCAGTTACCCACCCTGGCTGCTAACATGGCCAAACCACCAACTCAACCACATCTGTACCCAATGCTTTCTGCTCTATGAAATATGTGCTGATTTGATATAGCAAAAAAAACCCTGACCAGAATTTCCAGGGAACAAGTGATATTAAAAATGGTGGATTGCTGGTTTCCTCCTGTGTAATTAAACACCACAGCTCAAGCTATTTGAAGGGTATAACAGTCATAGCAAAATATTTATATTTTAATGTAGTTCTATTCACATGCTAAAAAAATAAAAATAAAAATGAATGCAAATCAGAACAAAAACCCACAGGGTTTTGTTGATGTTTCTACCATTAGCTCTTGATTTTCAGACTGGATGGAACAATGCTAAGAAGGTATGTCTAAAGTTCTTTGGTTAAATTAGAAAGTAAATACCGTTTGCTACATCCCAATACTTTTGAAGATGGATTTCGTTTCTGGTCCAATTTGTACCTATTTGTGTAACTTGAAAAGCAAGCCACCTATATTTCCATTTATTCTGAAATGTCTTTTCAACCAAACTGCCTAAAATTTCTATCATTAGCATCGCTAGGGTGGACTACAATAATTTATGTAGTTGACAGACATTAAAATGCAAATATTATTCAAGAGGGAAGAATCCACTTACTAGTTCAGTGGGATTTGATTCACTTGGCAGATTAAAGATTAGTGAACAGGACTCAAAGAAATGAAAACAATCTTTGTTTCTCCAGGGAGGAGCAAAGAATAGAGGACCAGGTCAGGGCACCAGAGAGCCCACAGCCAATGAGCTAACAGGTGTGGGGTGCATGTGCACTAGCGGGTATACGGTACGTGTAAACTACCAGATGCGGGGTGCGTGCCCACTGGTGGATGTGGGGGGTGTGTGCATTCGTGAATGTGGGGTGCATGTGCACTGGCAAATGCAGGGTGTGTATGCACTAGTGGGTGTGGGGTGTGTGTGCGCTGGTGGATGCAGAGTGGCACAGGCTCGTTTCCCCAGGTTTTTTTTTTTTAAACCTGACCTTGTCCATTTATTCCACTCTGCAGATGTTTGATGCACCCGCTAGATGCACTAGCAGGTGTGGGGAGTGTGTGCGCTGGTGGGTGCAGAGTGGCACGGGCTCCAGTTTCCCCAGGTTTTTTTGTTTTTTTAAACCTGACGTTGTCCATTTCTTCCACTCTGCAAATGTTTGCAGGGCATAAGGGTTAGCTCTAGTTTTTGCAACCTGATGTGTGTTGTACTCCTACCACTTCATTCACCCTCCGCTGAGAGCAGGCAAACATTTCCAGTAGTCCTAATTTTTCTTTTTTCCTTCTGAGACATGAATTGAACCTGATTTTTTTAAAGTCCCCAAAGGAAACCAGGACCTGGGAAAGAAAACCCATCAATATCTTAAGGGAACTCACATACATTGGGTAAGATTCCAAATACTGCACAGCATAGGGGGATTACACACCTGCAGGGGCGGGTGACCACACAGTCGCTCCCAGGAGAGATCAGGTGCAAAACTAAGTCAGAGGTTACAAACCAGATCTGCACTGGGGCTCCCTGTTGAAAACTGAGGCTGTCGCTGTACCGACCACAGGGGAGTATTCCCGTTCTGTTCTCTGTGGGAATTGATGGCTGCTTACACCTCCTGGAGACTCTGTGGCTTCCCAGCTATTCCCCTTCCAAGCCAACTCAGCTAAATCGTTGCTAAATGAAAAGGCGGATGTTTGGAGTGAATGCTACAAACTGAATTTCAAACGCCTAATAAGGTACTGAAAATTACCTCAAGCTTTCCAATGTCACAAACTGTAAAAATACAAATTAGGCTGCAAGTACAGCCCAGTCACGATGAACACTGCTATATGTTCAAATAATCAAGCTCTCCTTTGCGGAGTCTATTGAAGGAGATTATTATGAGCGATCGTTTGCTAATCATTATGTGACAACTATTTCTGTCGCATTGATCTCCTCTGCCTTGTCTGTTTTGTGGGTGATGTTCACGTGTTCTAAGAAGGTGATGTTTTCCCCCACAGAGACAGCTCTTCCTGGAGCTCCAATTGATGTGAACCTTTGCTCTCAGCCATCATCTGCACACAGCCAGGATTCACAGTAAATCAGAGGAGCGGGGAAAAATAAAACTGGACGGCTTTCAGTTCCAATCACGTCTTGTTTTACCTCGCTCCGGCCACTCAGTTATCGGGAAATAATGGATTTTTATCTGTGAAACTGAAAGAGCAGGTTTAAGATTTTCAAATTTAAAAATGTTCTCCTTCTGCATTTTATGTGATAAATGGAAGGCTTTCTTTGAGAGAAAGAGGGAAGTTTTATTTTATTCAAATGTAAAAGAGTTCTTTCAAGGTAGAAAATCCTGTTAGTTTTTATCCTGAGAAGAAGGCTCTTGTTTTGCATGGAAGGTTTGTAAGGAAGGTGGAATATGCAGTTTTTGAATGTGTGGTTTTGGAGGGATGGTGGACATTGCACATCGTCCCCCGCAGAGCAGTCAGGGTCACTTGCGGATGCACCCCACAACTTGCTGTATGACTTGGGCTGAGCAGATGTGGTTCTCCCGAGTCCAGCAACCTGCACCCCAGGCCTGAAGTTCTGTTATAAACACACTTGCTGGAGTTCTCATGGGGAAGCACAAACAGTTTTAAACATGGACATCTCTTTTCCCAATTTTTAACATAGTAACCATCCCCCGAGTTTAAACCTTTTTCTAAACCTCCTTCCAAGCAGGGTGATTGCTCCCTGGCTGGTAGCGGACAACTTCTTCCATGCTTCTGCGTAAAGACCCACTAGAATGCTGGCAGTTGGGCTCAAATCTTTCAGGGTGTGACCCCGGGGTCCCCCCCTAAATAACCCATCTAACCCAAATGTAATAACTTGGCATTTGAAACCTTCCAGGTTCATGCTCAAGCCTCATCCATCTGGACATGTGGACAGGTCCACCTACCATACACGCAGAACTCCCGACATTCTTGCCGTCCTGCTGCTGAAGTTCTAGCCCTCTCTGGGGAAAGCTGTGTGCATCATTCCTAACATTTCAAAGTTTTCTGTCACTTGAGGCACAACCAGATACCCCAGGCCTCCTGGCAATACCCCGCTTTTGCTCCTCCAGGCAGCACATCTTACCTGTTACATCTTACCTGTTACCTTACATCTTACTTGTTACTTTGCATCTTACCTGTTACCCCCGGGAGTAGATATTTGCCTGTGCATCCTTTTCAGAATAGAGACCATGGCTTGGGTTTCTCTGTATCCTGCAGGGCCTGTGGATTGCCTTGTGAGTAGAAACTGCCAAATGCTACTTATTTTGAGTATAATTTTATTGTGGAATATTTGGAGAATACAAAGAACTAAAGATGAAAATTCCACACCATCACTGGTGGTCCCATTACCCATATGGAACCACGGTGCCACTGTAAATTGTTTGGTTTAGAGTCCTCCCACCTTTTTGATGAATGTACATGAATGCATTTTAATATGTTTGCAATAACTATTAGGTTGGTGCAAAAGTTACTGAGATTTGTGCTATTACTTTTCATGGCAAAAACTACTATTACTTTTGCACCAACCTGATAAGTACAAGACATAATGTCTTTTAGGGATTCTTTATCATTACACTGGCTTCCTAAAATTTGAAAAATACATTAAAACCTATGGAAGAAATTTCAGATGATCTAGAATTGTATTTCTCAGAAAAAGAACTGTCTTAGTGCTTCAGTGTATTTCTTTCACATGTATTTAATGTATTTAATATTGTGCAATATAAAGACCAATGTAAAAATTAACAGAAAAAGAGATGGCCTGGAATGGCAGAGGTGTGAAAATGAGCTTGATGCTAGAAAATCTCTTCTACTACAAGATGTATTCAATTTCCCTTAATTGAAAATATGACTTCACTAGTTGAGTGTAAATTTTGAAGACACAGAACCATTACTCGATTTATTTGTGGCTGAGAACAGCCATTACCATGCTGTGGGTGTCCACACTGCTGGAAAGAGAAACTGTGAACAAGCCCTAGTGCCTTTTAGTCACTCATTTTCCCAGTGAAATGCCATGTTATGATTGATAACTGAGCCATGGTTATGAAATGCTGGAGTGAAACAGCACCAGCCGTTGTTTTAGGTGAGTTTCAAATTTGGCAAGAGCTTCTGTGTATACCCCAAGGAAATGAATGCTGCTCTGTCAACACGTTCTTGGAATTCAACAGGAGGCAGCAACAGAGAAGCAGGCATCTCAGGAGGCCCATCAGGATCTCAGATCATGAAGCCTCCTGAAAACACGCAGTACACTGTGTTCCTGACGGCATAACCTGTGCTAACACTGCCTTGTAATGTCCAGCTCTAAAGTGTTGGCCAGTATTTGGTTGGTGATATGGTTTCACTGTGTCCCCACCCAAATCTCACCTTGAATTGTAATCATCCCCATGGGTCAAGGGTGGGGCCAGGTGGAGATAACTGAATCATGGGGGCAGTTTCCCCCGTACTGTTCTTGTGGTAGTGAATAAGTCTCATGGGATCTGATGGTTTTAAAAACAGGAATTCCCCTGCACACGCCCTCTTGCCTGCCGACATGTAAGACATCCCTTTGTTCTTCCTTTGTCTTCCGCCATGATTGTGAGGCCCCCACAGCCATGTGAAACTGTGAGTCCATTAAACCTCTTTCTTTTATAAATTACCAAGTATTGGGTACTTCTTTATTAGTAGCTTGAGAACAGACTAATACAGTTGGCTAACACATATTTTCACAAACGGTATGCAGATGAACTATTCCCTCAATTTTGCACATCAGGCAACAGTATTCTGTCTTGTTCTCATTCTGTCTTGAACTATATCTTGATTGGATTATACAATTCTTAGATTTCAAACTTTTCTTTCTGTCGATATGCTATTTTATTGTTTCTTGCATTTAGTATTGCAGAGAAAATTTAAGTTAGCTTGTTTTTACTCCTTTTATTAAAAAATATTTTTTCTAAGAATATTTATGGGATTTGTCACACATGTACATCTGCACATACACATACAGACATGCAAGCATGCATATTACATATATATATATGATTTCCTATATACATTCATTATGCTAAATAGTTTTCTCTTAGTTCTTAAAGTAAGTTGCTCTTAGGCTTCTGTTGTTCCTTTGAGTTTTCAACACGATATTCATTGTTATCTGTCTGCATGCAGTGGTCAGTTTCGTGTTTACTTCTCTTATAAAATGATGGGTCAACTTGTTGGCTGACAGGAAGTGTCCTGCCCATCAGAATCCATTTCTTGGACACACAACTGTGGATCTAATCTCTTTCATAGACATCCATGTGTTTAACAATTTGATTGGTGTTGATCATAGCAGAACTCCTTTTTCTTATAGGACTTAATCTGTTGTGGGACAAAAATGGGAACCTCCTGCTTTCAAATTCTCCCTGATGTTGGACATTTAAATCCAAAGACATGAAAACAAGCCAAGAACATTACACATGATTTTTAAAAATTGGAAGAGAGTGAAATAAAGGAAGAGGAGACAGGAAAAGACCCAGTAGAAAGAGCAGTAAGCGCAATACCAAGAAAGGTGCAAGATCCGTGCTGAGTCCTTGGAGCCAATGTTGGCCATGAGACCCTGTCTCCCAGGAATGGTTCCTGCAAATCCTGCAGCTTGCAGTCCTTGAGGGAGCCACTGGTGGGAAGCACAGCTCCAGCACAAATACAGCAAGGGGTTTCAAAAAACAGGCTGCTGCCTTTTGTCTATTTCCCTCTCTGTAATCCAAAATATGAGAGACTCATTTTCAGGTTTTAGAGTAATGTGTGGAGCTCTGACAAGCTCCAAAAGTGGCCTCTGAGTTTTTGCTTCTGTGTATGTTTTTGGTCTGAACGTGAACTCACGGTATTGAATCTATTGGGATGGGTTCTCATCCGCTGTGGCTCTTGTCTTTTGGACACACATGTGCCTCTGCCTTTGCCCAGCTAGACACCTTCCAGTAGACTTCTCTGCCATTGGACATGGCCTTCATGGTATTCGATAGGGTTATTGCTTTAAGTGTCACAAACTGCCTTAGCCTTATCTTCTCTCAGCCCTGAGAACATCCATTTCTCCATGGAGCTCTGGTTTCTTGACAGCGGAAGATAGTGTTCCGTAACTACCGTCCAGGCACAGAAAGAGCTATTGCTCTGGAGTGGTCATTTATGGTTGTCAGAGCAAGATGTATGCATTTTTTAGGAAGATGAGTCATGGATAAGTCATGAGTTTATGTGGATATGGCCAACTCAAGCCAAGGAGTAGCAAGCTTTTCCCTAATGTTTTTGACTTTGTCTTGTAACTTTTTTTCTTTTAAAGTGAACATTTTCTCCCAAAAGGAATTAACAGAATTATTCATTTGCTTATGCTAGTATTTTTTTTTTTTTTTTTTTTTGAGAGAGAGAGTCTTGCCCTGTCACCCAGGCTGGAGTGCAGTGGCGTGATCTTGGCTCACTACAAACTCTACCACCCAGGTTCCAGTGATTCTCCTGCCTCAGTCTCCCAAGTAGCTGGGATTTCAGGCATGCACCACCATGCCCAGCTAATTTTTGTATTTTTAGTAGAGACAGATTTTCACCATGTTGGTCAGGCTGGTCTCAAACTCCTGACGTCAGGTAATCTACCTGCCTCGGCCTCCCAAAGTGCTGCAATTACAGGCATGAAAACCGCTCCTGGCCTACTTATGCTAGTAGCTTTAAAATAGCATTCAAAATAGTCTCAGGACCATACTACTCCTGGTGTTGCCCATCGGGATAATGAATGCACTGTAGGATTTCTTTCTGTGCTTTTATCACAGGAGGGCTATGCTTTCAAAATACTATGTTATAAAGTCTGTTGAGGTCATTCTTCTCTCCCTGGTTAAGCTTTCTACTTGAAATACATCAATTAATTTGGTTCAGTCTGTGTTCCTTTTGTAAATATTGCATAGGTATATTTGTCTCTCACTAGATTTGCAAAATCCTGTAATATTTTTACGTATTTCCATACTCAAAATTATAAACAAGATAGGTGCAAATAAATGAAGTTTCCCTTCTCATTCTTACTTCTTTCTTCCCTCCCCTTGGAGGCAAGCTTTTTAAGTTAATTCCTAGTTTTGGGTTTTTTTTTTTTTCCCGAATTATTGTCTCTTTTGTAAAGCAGTTAAACTGTTTTGTGGCTCAACATGGTTAGTTGTTCTCTCTCTTTCTTGTTGTACAGCTGAGTCAACAGAGGCCCATGAGATTGGGTCATCCTCCCAGAGATCTACGGGTCTCCGGCAGAGTCCTGGATTCTGGACCCCACGTCCAAGCCTTCTGAGAGCGTGGGTCTCTGCTCCCCAAAGAGGCAGATGCTGTGGAGCCTCTTGTTCATGGTGGGCCAGGGCCCAGGGCATGCTGAGCGCCGGGGACTCCGTGGTCTCGTTCTTCACAGTCACCCGCGATTTCTTCTCTCAGTACAAATGCAAAGCTACATGATTTCTATGACAAGTAATGAGAGGATGAACACTTTCCGTAACATTCTATTTCATATATATTTGATATGTAGAAATAGAGAGTGGAAATTGCTCTGAACTAGGTTCAAGCCTGAAAATTGGTCATTTTTGACAGTTGAGTTAACTTCAGCTCACCACTTTGGTTAATAAATCCTCTTCAACTCTTGACAGACAGGAGAAAGCCACCGTTGTACCGCATAACAACCTCTGGTAATTGCGTTTCCTACCTGGGGTAAATCTGTTCTCACTGGTACGCGGAGAAAAAATAATACGTGATATTGCTTTTCCCGTCACTCTGCAGGGCAAGGCGACCTTCTTTTAAGACACGATCTTCAAATTAATTTCATAGTTAGATGACAGAGTCACAAAGGCTCTCTATCTCCATCTCCTCCGTTGTTTTTTCTATCTTATCCCCTTCTTCCTTTCTCAAAATTAAGGTATACTAGGAGTTTATGTTTGTAATTAATAAATGATATTTTTTCTGAGAAGAATTCTAATCCACTCATTTTATACTTAACAAAGTGTAGCCCCCGATTCTTCCTCTATGTTTTTAATCCATTTGATTTTCTGAAAGTTAACAACATAAAAATGTTTCTGCAAGGATTGTGTCACAACTCAGTCATGAACGGAGAACTGTCCACACATCTGGGTTCCTCCTTTCTGAGCTCCTCCTCTTCCTAATGGTCACCAGACCCTGTGAGACCTGACTTCTAATTATCTCTCTATATGGCCATAAGTTGCACAGTTTACTCTTGGTTCTGTTTTTCAGTAATGAATATTCTCTTATTGCTATTTCTTCTTTACCCCTATGTTTAATTGTTTCCTCTCCACCATGATTCTATTAGGTTGGTGCAAAAGTAATTCTGTTTTTGCCATTGAAAGTAACGGCACCAAACTAATAACTTTTATTGACAGTATGAACTTGAATTCTTTTTTTTTTTTTTTTTTTTTTTGAGACGGAGTCTTGCTCTGTCGCTGAGGCTGGAGTGCAGTGGTGCGATCTCCGCTCACTGCAACCTCTGCCTCCTGGGTTCACGCTATTCTCCTGCCTCAGCCTCCCGAGTAGTGGGGACACTACAGGCGGCCACCACCATGCCCGGCTAATTTTTTTTGTATTTTTAGTAGACACAGGGTTTCACCGTGGTAGCCAGGATGGTCTCTATCTCCTGACCTCGTGATCCACCTGCCTCAGTCTTCCAAAGTGCTGGGATTACAGGCGTGAGCCACTGTGCCGGGCAGAACTTGAATTTCTTTAGTGTTTTTTTTTTTTTTTTTTTTGCAGGGGGGGTACTCATCCTCTACTTTTTCTTGTTGTTTTCTCATTCTCCATTTTATGTCTCTTGGTTTATTTTTCACAGTGGCATACACAGATCCCATGATAGTGCCTTCCTGTTTACAGGAGGGAGTGGGCATTGTTCCTGGTTTATGCGCCATGTTTGTCTGGAGGAAGTGGGGGTTGCACGAGAAATGCAGGCAGACTTAGGAGCTTAGATTGGGTTTTGCCTCAGAACATTATACCCAACAACGCCTTCATTTGTTTGTCCTGATGATGCTGCATTCTATGCCGGTTTCTCATTTCCAACCACTTATTTCCATCCACACTGGATGGTCCTGATCCAGACCCCAGGGATGCTGCCTGGATGATTCCACCATCCATCCCTGCCTCTTCCGTTCCATCTGCGTGCTTGGGTCAGCAAGATTCTCTCCAACGTAAGTCAGAACACATCGTCCTCCAGTCCAAAATCTGTTCAAGGCTTCTACTGTTTCCAGGCTCAAGTCCAACTCTTCGACATGACCCACAAGGCCTTTTTTCATTCTCCCACATGCTGACCTCGCTACACACAGCCTCTCCCCTCCTCCTGCCCAGCCTCTCCCATCCTCATCCTTCAAAGATTAGCTTCCACTTCTCCAGGAAGATTGTTGTGACCCAAGCCAAATCCTCGCCTAGATGCCCCCCACCTCCCTGTTTATTGAATTTCGCAGGCTATAGTATAACAACCTGCTTGACTTTTGCCTTTCCTGTGAGATAAGATTGGTGAGGACTGCATGTGTTTCTGTCTTTTTCTCTGTATCTAATGCTACGTTTTAATAAATGTAGGTTGAATGAGTCATGAGTAGATAGGGAGAGTAGCAATGGCTGAGTCTGAGTAGCCAAGCAGGGGCCTGGTCACAGAGGCCCCGTGTACTGTGTTAGGATTTTGCATTTTTTTTTCTGCATAGGGTGCCATTGAGAGATTTTAAGCAAGAGAAGAACATGAGTGGATTTTCACTTTGTAAATCATCCCTGCATCCACATGAAGAAATGTATTAGAGCAAAACGGAAGGCTTAGGGACAGCAGCCAGCAGACTACTGTGATGATGTGTATTCGAAGAGTGAGGCTCTGAAGTGTGGCAGTGAAGGCGGGGTGGGGATTTGAAAGATATCAGGAAGCAGCATTCAGAGTGCTTGATAGTCAATAGCAGGTAGGGATTAACATAGAGAGAGAAATCATGGTGGCTCTCTGCTTTCTGACTTGGTGACTGCAAGGGTGAGATATGAGGCACTGAGACAAGCAAGATGGGAGGAGAGGGGAGATGGAGGGGCAGCTGCAGCATATTCAGGTGGAGACAGAAGGACACAGGTGTGGTGGAAGGAGAGATCTCTGAGCAGGGACGAAGTGCCAGAGAGGCCAAGTGAAGCAACAACAGAAGGGTGGATAGGGCGTGGGCTTGATTTCTGGCTCTGCCTCTTACCAGCCATGTAAAATGGGCATGACTACATGGCCTCATCCACAGGACAGATTACAGATGAAAGAGAAGATATGCACAAAGGCTTTAGCCATGTCTGGCAATAGGAAGTGCTCAAAAAGGCTAATTACTGTGAACTGACACCAAAGATCTATTTTGGTGTCATTGGCTTAGAGGTGATGGTGGCAGCAATAGGAGTGAATGAGAAAGCTTAGGACAAGTGTAAAAAATAAGAGACTTGGTGACTGAATTCTGTGGGGACAATGACATTAAGGGGAAGGCGATGTAGGAGAAGTCCACAGAGGAAATAGACTGTCACCCCAAGGTGAAGCAGAGACCACTGAGCGTGACCAAGGGCAGGGGCGGGAGCAGCTGGAGAGCAAGGAGTTGTGATAAGGGAATGCTCTTGGCTGAGGAAGAAAAGGGGAAGGAATAAAGATGGCTGGGGCAGGACACAGCAGCTTGGAGGCAAATTTAATAGGAGCAGCAAAATGTGAGAACTGGCTGGCGGGTCACAGATTATAAAAGATAGTGGGGAACAAGGGCTACATTTCCCAGATGGGGTTTCTGGAAAATCTCAGGGCCTGGGTCTCTGAAGCAGTCTGGGCATCACTGGGCTGCTCTGGGGAGGCCCTGCAACCCTCCCATGAACTAACACACATTTCAATGGTCCTGTCCTTGCAGAGCCCCCTCACCTGCATTTTGAAGCAATGCGCTCCTTGAAGTCTAATGCCATTACGAACGAGTGTGACCATTTTCCTGCTGTCTGTGTAGTGGAAAGGAGCTCTCATTATCTCTTCTCTGTCATGTGCTGATGCTGCCTGAATAGCGGGTTCCAGAAAAACACACGAATGAACAGGTGCTTGCTCAGAAGGTCTATTAGCAGGGATCCTTTAGAACCCCAAATCAATGTTTAATAACCATGTTAAGAAGAGCTATGTTGAGAGTCTACATGTTTTGTCTTGTAGGTCTCATGACTTTAAGGGAATTACAATGTTTTATTTAGTCAATAACTGTACTTTGAAACCTGATTTTTAAAATAAAATTAATGGATTGAATTGATTAAAAAAACCCATCATTTTCATTTGATAACTTAAAATATCCCCACTTCTCTAATCATCTCCACTGAAGTCATAAGCTTAAGTTTACTTTTTAAGAGAAGTTTTGAAAAATATAATTGAAGCTTATGATACTTAAAGATCTAAGAGAAGACACACTGAATTATCAGGGTAGTGGTAACACACTCAAGTCTGGAATCTGCCAGTAATCAGTTGTTTGATTAAAATTGTAATTTAGCTTCTCTGAGTCTTCTTTCTCCCCTCTCATAAAATAGGTAGGTTGAATTACATGGTATTTAAGATCTTTCATAATGTCCTGTTATATTTCCAGATCTATAAAAAACATGTGGTTTGAATTTACAAGACTATCTCACTAAATCTGTAGTTGCTAAACCTAGACGACACCTTGCTAAGTGTGAAACATATGGATTTAAGGCAAAAAATGGTAGTAGTGTTTTACAAAATGGGTAACAACCTTTTAAATTCAGTATTTCCACATATGACCATATTTTCTTCCTCTTTTCTGGGACACCCACTAGTATGATAGTAAAAAAATTAAAAAGCTTGAATTCACAAGGACACACAGAATGCACAAAGAGAGACTGTGGTAATAGATTTCAACTAGGCTGATGGAAATAAGATGACTGTATTTATAAACAGAAGAAAACTAAAACCCAAAGCTCCAACATGGTGGGAAAGTTGAAAACAGTCAAGGCAGCTCACAGACAGAGTCCTGAGTCTTTTAGGACATGGCTGGGCAGAAAGAAATGGAATAGTGATGCTAGAGCCCTGGTTGTTCAGGGCGTGGCTGGGCAGACAGAAATGGGAGGGTGATGCTTTGGAGAAACTGAAACAGAGATTCTCTGTGCTCAGTGACTGGGATGTGTAGGGGCTGGGCAGGTGTAAAATGCAAATTTCTGTAATGCATGGGACCTGAAGCTTCCTTCCCCTACTCTAATTCCAGAATGCAGCTGTCAAGCAAAAAGTCCCTCAAGGGGGAGATAGTAGAATTCTTCTCTGTAGAAGAAACTGAATGACCCAGGGAGGAACCCAACCTGCTCACACCACACTCATCAACGTACCTGTGAAGCCCAGAAATGTATAAAGCTGTGCCCACATCCACAGCACACCTGATCAATGTTTAGCACCTCACCCTGAATATCGAGTGAGCAGATAGCCAAAGATGACCAGACACACACACACACACACACACACACACACACAGAGTTTCCAAACGTGACAGAAGAAGAACAATTAAACAGAAAAAAGCCCACAGGGAACAGAATATAAAGGGAGATGAGAATCCTAAAATTTTTATGCTTAAAGGAATGAGATGAACAAGGTGCTATAAAATAAAAGAACAATCAGAGCATAAGAAATATCTCTTGCGCATTTAAAATGTGATAGAGAAAATAAAAGGAAATCAATAGAAAAGCTGGACAATAAAGACAAGCATATCTCTCATATATCAAAAAGATAAAAAGTAGAAAATGTATGAAAATTAGAGAGGCAATGCAAAAATCCAAGTTTTAACTAATGATAATTCCAGGAAAAGTGAACAAAGAAAAGGATAGAAATGAAATGATTGTTTAATACAAGAACTGGGCTTCAAGAAGCTGAGTTTACAACCTGAAAGAGTCCGTTGGGTACTCAACACATTGGAAGAAAGGCAGATCAGATGATGGTGCATAATGATACAATTGTAGTTCCTCCATGATAAACGGGATAACCTCAAAACTTCTAGGGAGAAGGTCATGTTGGAGAACAGGCCACAAAAAGGAACAGGAGTCAGCGTGGACTTGGACTTGGGCACTAGCTCAGAATTAATTCTGGATGCTGAAAATTAATGAGTTTTAACCATGAATTCTATGACCACCTAGCTATCATTCAAGCATGAGAAATGGAATAGCATATTATAACACTCCAAAGACTAATCAATTTATTTTCCATTCACTTTTTTTTGGTGGGGGACGCGATTGGAGCATTTGTTTCAGACAGAGTAGACATTAACCCATGAAAAACTTGAAAACAGTGGCTCTGACTCAAAGAGCAGTAAATAAGATTATCCCCACACTGAGAGCAGTCTGGCTGTCCAGGAAGGTAAAAGTCCTGGTTGAAGAGAAGGAAGAAACTAAATGGAATTGATTATCTGATATACCTGAGTATTTGGGAAAATATTGATAAGCATGTGCTACTCTGATGGGAATGATTAAGACTTGGTATATAGAAGATGCAGGGAAAAAAAAAGGCAATTATTAACTTTGGGAAAAACAAATATCATAAAAATTCAAATATAATCATAGGCCACTACTTGTCTACAATGATCAACACTTACATGATTAAAATGTAAACGTGGACTATCAATATCAGTGTAAGTTGTCATATGATGGTAGTACGAATGGAAAAGGAGATAGTGTGTATAAAAGATCCACATTTCATGCATCACTAGAGGAATCAGTCAATGATTATTACATTAGTAAATCAATAAATCTAACAATACACGTATTTTCTTTAAAATTAATGAGGTAAATACCAGAATAAACGGAGGTGAAAATGTTCTTTTCTCTGTGATGTTATTTGCAGCAATGGGGTGAGGGCTGCTGTTTGTGCTTTCAGGTTTGTAGTGATTGCTAATCCCTTGTAGTACGCAGGTAGCTTTAATAGTTAAACCCCTAAATTTTAGAGGTTTTGAATGATAAGTGTTTCATTCTCACACAAATTCTACAGTATGGCAGTTCTCCAGGGTAGCTCCCTGCAGTGTTATGACTTGAAGACTGTAAACTCCACCAATTCAACATGGTGGTTCCAAGGTACACAATGCCGCCTTTTTCAGAGGAAGAAAATGCTAGAGAACCATTCAAGGTTTTTTTTCTTTTTTTTCATCTCAGAGAAGAAGTGACATGTCAGTTCCTTGATAAGAACTTGCAGCACAACCCTTGTTAACCACAAAACAGTGAGTTGTATATTTTCTGTGCCCAAGAAGGAGAGAATGACTGGATGAGGGTGTCTGGTTGAGTTTATCACACATCTTTTAATGCTATTTGAGTTTTACCAATATGAAGTTGCTAATTTAATTAAGATAACTAAATAAAGTGTACTCTAATAAAAAATAAGTTCATAGATGACAGAGCCATAAGAGATTGTTAAAAGACACCAACCCCTTTTTCATTTGCCCCAAGAGTGCTCACCAGGGGTGCTTACAGCTGCAGCATTTACCCTGAGAGATAACGTTGCCACAAAATATCTCACTTTTATTATCTTCACATCGCTGTAGTATATCACCTTGGAAAATAAAGACCTCATTCTATTTATAGCAGTCTAGTTTTAGTAGCGGTATTTCCATTTATAAAATATAGTAATTCTCAATCGCTGAAAATGTCAAACCCTAGAAAGCATTTCTACTCACGATGTTAACATTGCTCTCCAACAGTTGTTGGCCAGAGATTCGTTTGAAGAACCTGATTATTGTGAAATAGATGACTCAGATAATTCAGTTGATTCTAATTATGTTGGTTCTGTTTAGAAATAACTTCAAGGACAGTTTTTATATTTTATTTTCATGTTTAAACAGTCACATTTGCTTCAGCCTCAAAGAGCGTGTTTATGTAAAATTAAAAGAGCGTTGGCAGGAGCTGCATTTTTTATTTTCTAAATGGAAGCATGGGTTTAAAGGTTAAAGTGGCTGCAGGTAATGTTATGGCCTCGGTCTTTCCTCAGTGCCATTGGTATTGTCAGGGTAGATTTGACCATGGGCTCAACTTAGTTTATCAACACCGATATCTGTATGAAATTAGAATTACACAGTAAATCGATTATTTATTTATTTATTTAATGTTTTTTGAGATGGAATCTCACTCTGTCACTCAGGCAAGAGTGCAGTGGTGCAATCTTGGCTCACTGCAACCTCTACCTCCTGGGTTCAAGCAGTCCTCCTGCCTCAGCCTCCCAAGTAGCTGGGATTACAAACGTGCACCACCATGCCTGGCTAATTTTTGTATTTTTAGTAGAAATGAGGTTTCACCATGTTGGCCAGGCTGGTCTCAAACTCCTGATCTCAAGTGATCTACCCACCTCGGCCTCCCAAAGTGCTGGGATTACAGAAGTGAGCCACTGCACCTGGCTGGCAGATAGATTTTTAAAAGTCAGCTATCATATGTACTATATAATAAAAAGTAAGCCACAAAAGCAAATCAAATAAATGGAACACATCCATCTCTTCACCATCGCTGTTCTAAAATATGAACATGAGTCACAATGGCGCCTATGCGTAAACTCACATGATTCATCCTAGAAATGATGCCACCCATAGCTTCCAAATTGAAGCATTTTCTGCCCTCCACATTAGACAATTTCTTATCTGCATGAGTTTGCTCTCATCATTCCATCCAATGAAATTACTGCTCCCTTTTTATGGAAGAGTTCAAATCATATTTCCCCTATTAAACTTTCCCTGTCCTTCCAAGGAATACATCTCTATTTATACAGAAACTCTTGTCTGGATAACGTAATTTGTACTTGGGGGACATAGTGTCAAGCAGCAGTTCTATTACTGCTATTACTGGTTTTTTTTTCTTTCCTTTTTTTTTTTTTTTAAGACAGAGTTTTGCTCTTGTTGCCCAGGCTGGAGTGCAATGGTACAATCTCAGTTCACTGTAACCTCCACCTCCTGGGTTCAAATGATTCTCCTGCCTCAGCCTCTCGAGTAGCTGGGATTACAGGCATGTACCACCATGCCTGACTAATTTTGTATTTTTAGCAGAGACAGGGTTTCCCCATGTTGATCAGGCTGGTCTCCAACTCCTGACCTCAGGTGATCTACCCACCTTGGCCTCCCACAGTGCTGGGATTACAGGCGTGAGCCACCCTTCCTGGACTTGGTTACTGTCTTGTGCAGTTATTTTAATCCTTTTAGCTTCTTTGCATTTTCGTTGCTGATCTATCATCCCTCCATCTGTCTCATAAGTTCCTTTGGGGCAGAGACCATGCCCCTTCTCCCTACTGCTTCCTTCTCCAATCTGCATTCTTCTTCTGAGCTTCTCTCCTCCAAAGATTTCTCCTGCACTCTTCCATAAGAGATGCCTAAAATAATTGTTGTGGCTACTGAAATGTCTGGACTGTATGTGGGAAGCACTGTTCTAGAAAGTGCCATCCTGTCACCCGCTCTCTCCCCAATTGCTGGTGCACACAGTCCCTCCAGAGAATATTGAGAGCTGGAGCCTTCACGGGTTCTGAACACCCGAGAGCATGGGAGGACCTTTCAGGTGCGTCATTAGCACTGCCCGCTCTTGCTTTTTCCTGCTTGTTGAGATATTTCCAACACCATGGGTTTTATAGAGCCAAGGCAGGTCTTGATGTCATGTTTTAAAATATATTGACCTTGAGAAATGATGCCCAAGCAGGAATTTCTTTCTAAGATGCCAACTGTTGGATGCTAGTCTCCAAATGTGCAAATTCTTCCTAGCTTCAAGTCGACTGTTACCACAAACACTTTCAACGAATTATTCAGAAACTCCTAATCTAGCAGAGAGGAAAAGAGGAAGAGCAAGGAGTGATGTAGTTAGGGAAAGAGAGGAAATCGAAGGGTGGAAAAGAGGGAGGAAGGGAGGAAGGAAGGAGAAACGGGGGAAGAGTGGACACCACGTGAAACTCTAAAGCCAGCCCTAGGCTATTTAGGGCCACAGAGTGTGGGCACCATATCCCTCTCTAAATGTGACTGTAAGCTTCCCGCCAGCAACATGGGGACAGAAAAGTAGGGATGTAGGTGGAGAGAGGCAAGACCTATATTTGGATGGGGGGAGGACTTGCTCCATTTTGGCAGAAATCACCCTAGGTGTCTCCAGGTTGAGGTCAGCGACCCACTGAGGAATTAGACCTTCAGTTTTTGTGACTTTCATCTTTTGGTGACTTTAATACTATAGGCAACTTGAGTTTGCCATGGTGTCAAGAGTGGAGCTTCCAAAGACTGCTGTGAATATAGATGTCAAGAATAACTGCCCGGGTTTCATGTCCTGAGTCGATGATGTTAGGGTGGGAGATGGAGAGGAAGTACAGGCATGTCGCCGAGCAGACAGTGTGTGAACTTCCCCAGCGTGCAGGATGTGGGCAGGTGGCAATGGGAGTGTCTAAGATGGGCAGGTGCTTTGGTAGACAGAAGTCATCCATGATCACATCAGCATCCCTGACACCCCCTTCTCAAACCTGGGAGCTTGTACAATACTAGTAAACTTTTTATCATGGACAAAGTAAGACAAAAATCAGAAGAACTCTATACTGACCCTATGCAGGCCTGGTACACTGCTTCAGTGATTGCCAACACTCTGCACTTCCTATTTTGTCTAGGCTGGCCCCCTCCTCACCCCTGCAGCTCTCTGCGTTTATTACAGGTTTCATGCACTATTCATCTGGGAGGCTTTGACACATACCTGTGTGTGTATCCTATACACATACATCATTCATGTATATATTATATATGTTTACATATATGCACATATGAACTATGCACATGTACTACTCTAATAAGTTTTAATTTTTTCAGGAACATGTTTACTGACAAATTATGTGTAATTATTAATACATTTTTCATTTAATTATGATTAAATTAATTAATATAGAAAAGGGCAGCTTGAAGTGGATCAGGACTGTATTTGAAGACACTTCAAAAGGGAATACAGAATAATGTATTTCCCAAAACAATCTCTCCAGCCCATCCATTTCCGTGTCTTTTGGGAGTGCTGAACCCTCTGCAGGTCAGGTTACCCCTATTAACCTTAGTGGGTTGCATGGCAATCACCTTATGCAAAGGGTGACTTTTGAAGCAAGCTGGGTACCATAGAGGACTTTCAACTGGGCGTTTTCTTTTCTTATCTACATGGTTATGTTTACTCAGTTTTTCTACAGAGCGGCAGGGTAAGAGGAAAAGAAGAATATATTTGATTCTTGATTAACCACTTAATGGGGAAGCTTGTTTTAAGAAAGCATCTTAACAGGTGGCTAAAATTCAGACACACATTGGTGAGGATTTTTGTTATTATTGCCAGTTTTGAGATCCATTGTCACTTTTTAGGATGATTTATTATAAGAAACCTTCATTGTACATTTGGAGATGCTGATAAATTGTCTGTAAGTCAAGATGCTCTCAATGGTCTCATTTAAAATATCCATAGAAACTTTGCTATCTGAAGTGCAGGCTTCTTTAAAATGAGCTATCATCAAATCCACACCTTACCCTCTGCTCTGGATTTGTTTGGTTCAGGTACACACACATCAGAAAGATGGAGTGAGCTATGACTGGTGAATTCTGATTTATTTTAGAAAATTAGTTTTAAAAGGTGGCTTTGAAAACATTGCAAGATGCCCCCTGGATGACCAGGCTAAAGCTGAAGGCATCTGCTTCACCTCTCTCTCGGACAGTGATTGCCAGAGGCTGGCAGTGTGGGGTCTTGCTCGTTTTTATCATCACACTAACCCCTGACTCTAATGCTGGTGCAGTGCTTTCCTGGAATTCACTCTAATGTTCTCACTACCCACCCGCCTGCCTCGCTCCTGTTTTGAATTCCTTTTCAATAAAGAAAAGGCGTAAAGAGATTCCTCTAATGGCCCTAATTTGTTAATAATGGGTTTTGTTCAAAACAGAAATTGGTCCTGGAAAGGGGGCGACCTCTTTTATTCTCCTCCCAGAGCTCCTTGTTGCAGCGGCGGCTCCATTTGTTACAGGGCTCACTTCACCGGGAAAGGTAATTACAGCTGAAATTAAACTCTATGGACTGTGTCCCACCGCCTTCTCCTGCACATCGCGCGGGGAGGCCGGTTCCTGTGTGTTCACTTCTTGTTTAGAAGATTCATGTTTATCTAATGTGAAGTCAATATTATTGTCGGGGAAAGAGTTAGGGGATGCTAACGACCTTCTGGGAGTGCGCCTGCAGGCCGGGGCCACGCTCTGCTGGCTCAGAAACCACTTAGCGGCTCTCAAGGCCCATCTCCTCCACCCAGGCCACAGCCCACCATTTATCTCATCTCAAAACGTTCGATGGCGAGAGCGCTAAGGTGCATAGCAACAGGGAGAGCGGAAACGCTGTGAGAAAAGGGCTGGAGCCACAGGAGGTGGCACAGCCAGAAGTTTGGCCATTCTGTGGTCTGGATTCCAGATCCCACCTCTGTCCGAACGCAGAGCTGGACACCATCCAAGTGTGGCAGCGGACGGGAGCCCGCGCGGGGGCTTCACCACGGACGGCGCGGGGCCGGGGTGTCTTTGCAGAGCCACAGATCTTGGCCCATGAAGGGCCTCTGTCCTCTAAACTCCACTTTAAGGCAGGCACTGGAGTGGAGCCGCTTTTTACGCAGAAGCAATACTGAGAGAGCATCTAAGGGACTCAGTCTAAATTGCATATGTGTGGTGTTAGCCGAGATGTTCCAGAGAATCAGGACAAACGGGATCATTTTATATATCAATTTGTGATGGAGGCTAAGCCCAACATCTTTAGTTGATTCAAGACTCAGGAAGAGCCAAAGATTCAGTCCAAAGACAGGGAGAGCTCCACGTCCCAGCTCCAAGGCCGTGAGGCAGAAAGGACTCTCCTTGGCTCAGGGCAGGGTCAGCCTTTCTGTCTGTTCTGACCTTCAACTGATTGGATGAGGCCCACCCACTCCAGGGGAGGGCAATCTGCCTTGCTCAGTCTATGCATTCAAACATGAGTCTCATCCAAAATACCCTCACAATAATGCTCAGAATAATGTTTAACTGCATATGTGGGTACTCTGTGGCCCACTCCAGAAGATGACACATAAAATTAATCATCACAAATGTGTTATATGTACATATATTGAGACATATATCAATATGGAGAAGTTGAGAAATATAGAGATTATATGTATATATAGGTTATATATATAATGTAAATATGTAGAATGTAAATATGTAAAAATGTAACTATATCTATAGAGTTACAAATATAGATTATATATATAGGTTATGTATATATACACATAGATTACATATGTATATATGTATACACGTGTGTATATGTATATATGACCTATATATATATAATCTCTACATATCTGTAACTACATAGATTTGGACTATAACAATATACATATATTCTTCTTATAGCTCCAAAATAGATGATGTAACATCTCCATTCTTTTTTAATAACAGAAAATAGGTTAGGCATTTACTCTTGCAATTCTACATATTTCAAAGTACTTCAGAGCCCCAACTTCTTTCCTCATCAGAACATGCTCTTTTTAAGGAGTAGCTACCCTTTTATTCCTTTACTTTTCTTTTTTTTTTCTTTTGAGACGGAGTCTCGCTCTGTTGCCCAGGCTGGAGTGCAGTGGCGCAATCTCGGCTCACTGCAACCTCTGCCTCCTGGGTTCAAGCCATTCTCCTGCCTCAGCCTCCCGAGTAGCTGGGACTATAGGCGCTTGCCACTATGCCCGGCTAATTTTTTGTATTCTTTAGTAGAGACAGGGTTTCACCATGTTAGCCAGGATGGTCTCGATCTCCTGACCTTGTAATCCACCCGCCTTGGCCTCCCAAAGTGCTGGGATTACAGGCGTGAGCCACCATACCTGGCTATTCCTTTACTTTTCAATAAACTTGCTCTCACTTTAAAAAACAAAACCACAAATAAACTTGAGTTCAGTCAAGAAGAAAAATTATCAGTTGATTTTTTTTCATGTTATTTCTCTGCCTTTTCCCTACTCTGTGAAAATTCTATGAATGTCCAGTGAAATGTTTAAAATTCATGAATAAAAAGAAATGTCAAGAGACTAGGCATTCTCATTTTGAATTGCGATGATGGTAGCAAACACGGGAAATAATTGATTCAAGACTTGTTTTGGAGGCTTTACTCATAGATGGGCAGCAGCATTGAAGAGAAACAGAACAACTAGTTTGAGTTTGGACAATGATTGCAAAACACGTCAATTTCCTCAATCGTTATTGCTTAGAGAAAAGGGGTTGGGCCTGAGGCGGTTGAGCTCAGGATCCTCCTTGCACACATTCCTGTAGGTATTATCAATATGCTACATAAATCTGCATTTCAGGAGAGGTTTCCGCCTAGAGATAGACAATCAAAATAATCAGTAGATAGAGGATGCTGAAAGCCACCAGAGAAGAGAGATCTTAGCCAGGAAAGGAAGAACGCCTGCTATCTGAAGTTTTAGGAGAGGAGAAGCAACCTCTAGAAAGAGAGGGAGAGAGCAACCTTTTCCCAAGCCTCAGTTTGGGAGGCTTGGGAGAAGCCTCGATTCTCAAGCGTTGGTTTCCCTGGCCAATTCAACACCCCCTTCTCTGAAGGCTTTCTGCTAGGGGTGAGGTAAAAAGAATATGGAATGGGGCCGGTCAGCAGGCACTCACACAGTCACCCTGGGACTCGAAGTCTGTCTCTTCTAGGTCGTCTTCCTCACACAGGCTCTCCTTCCTGCCCATAACTGACTCTCCTCCACTTCGTCTCGCCCTTTCCATTTCTCATGTACAGT
Organism: Macaca fascicularis; assembly: GCF_037993035.2. NCBI lineage: Eukaryota > Metazoa > Chordata > Mammalia > Primates > Cercopithecidae > Macaca > Macaca fascicularis. Next base: position 3,180,208 of record NC_088383.1, on the reverse strand, counting down.
TTGGACAACAGATGTTTTTCAAGTCCTGTAAGCCAGGTAGCTCCCCTTTTCCAGGAACAGGGACCCTATTTTATGGCCAGTTGACAGCCTTCCTAGGCTCCCCTGGGCTGGAGAAATTATTTGATAACAGGCCAGGCATGGTGGCTCACGCCTCTAATCCCAGCAGTTTGGGAGACTGAGAAGGGTGGATCACCTGGGGTCAGGAGTTCAAGATCAGCCCGGCCAACATGGCAAAACCTCGTCTCTACTAAAAATACAAAAATAGCCAGGCATGATGGCATGTGCCTATAATCCCAGCTACTCAGGAGGCTAAGGCAAGAGAATCATTTGGACCCGGGAGGAGGAGTTTGCAGTGAGCTGAGATGGTGCCACTGCACTCCAGCCTGGGTGACAGAGTAAGACTCCATCTCAAAAAAAAAAAAAAAAAAAAAAAGTTATTTGATAAGGATCTAAGGATCTCTCTGGTTGCTTCATTAATCTTACTCCCTCCTCTTGGAATCCAGCTTCCTGTCTTTTCATGAACCGCTGGAGAAATGGGGCGTCTGTGTGTAATGTGATGCTTTCTTTCTTTTTTTAAAAAATTTTTTATTTCCATAGGTTATTGGGGAACAGGTGGTGTTTGGTTACATGAGTAAGTTCTTTAGTGGTGATTTGTGAGATTTTGGTGCACTCATCTCCCAAGCAGTATACACTGCACACAATTTGTGTTCTTTTATCCCTCACCCCCTTCCCACCCTTTTCTCCTAAGTCCCCAAAGTCTGTTGTGTCATTCTTATGCCTTTGCATCCTCATAGCTTAACTCCCATTTGTGAGTGAGAACATATGATGTTTGGCTTTCCATTCCTGAGTTACTTCACTTGGAATAATAGTCTCCAATCTCATCCAGGTCACCGCATTTGCCATTAATTCATTCCTTTTTATGACTGAGTAGTATTCCATCACATATATATACCACAGTTTCTTTACCCACTTGTTGATTGATGGGCATTTGGGTTGGTTCCACATTTTTGCAATTGCAAATTGTGCTGCTATAAACATGCATCTTCAAGTATCTTTTTTGTATAATGCCTTAGTTTCCTCTGGGTAGATACCCAGTAATGGGATTGCTGGATCAAAAGGTAGTTCTACTTTTAGTTCTTTAAGGAATCTCTGTTCTGTTTTCCATAGTGGTTATACCAGTTTACATTCCCACCAGCAGTGTAGAATTGATTCCTGTTCACCACATCCACACCAACATCTATTTTTTGTTTTTGATTAATGGCCATGCTTGCAGGTGTAAGGTGGTATCACATTGCGGTTTTGATGTGCATTTCCCTGATTAGTAATGTTGAGCATTTTTTCATGTTTGTTGGCCATTTTTATATCTTCTTTTGAGAATTGCCTATTCAGGTCCTTAGCTCACTTTTTGATGGATTTTTTTGTTTTGTTTTCTTTTTTTTCTTGGGAATTTGTTTGGGTTTGCTGTAGATTCTGTATATTACTCCTTTGTCAGATGTACAGATGGTGAAGATTTTCTCCTACTGTGTGGGTTGTCTGTTTACTCTGCTGACTATTATTTTTGCCATGCAAAACCTCTTTGGTTTAATTATGTCCCATCTATATATCTTTGTTTTTATTGCATTTGCTTTTGGGTTCTTGGTCATAAAATCCTTGCCTAAGCCAATGTTTAGAAAGGCTTTTCACATATTATCTTCTATAATTTTTATAGTTTCAGATCTTAAACTTAAGTCCTGGATCCATCTTGAGTTGATTTTTTTATAAGGTGAGAGATTAGGATCCAGTTTCATTCTCCTACTTGTGGCTAGCAAATTATCTCAGCACCATTTGTTGAATAGGGTATTCTTTCCCCACTTTATATTTTTGTTTGCTTTGTCAAAGATTAGTTGACTGTATTTGGGTTTATTTCCAGGTTCTCTATTCTGTTCCATTGGTCTAGGTGCCTATTTTTATACTAGTACCATGCTGTTTTGATGACTATGGCTTTATAGTATAGTTTGAAATCAGGTAATGTGATGCCTCCAGTTTTGTTCTTTTTGCTTAGTTTTGCTTTGTCTATGTGGGCTCTTTTTTGGTTCCATGTGAATTTTAGGATTGCTTTTTCTAGTTCTGTGAAGAATGATTGTGGTATTTTGATGGAAATTGCATTGAATTTGTAGATTGCCTTTGGCAGCATGGTCATTTTCACAACATTGATTCTACCCATTCATGAGCAAGGGATGTGTCTCCATTTGTTTGTGTCAACTATGATTTCTTTCACCAGTGGTTTGTAGTTTTCCTTGTAGAGGTCTTTCACTTCCTTGGTTGGGTATGTTCCTAAGTATTTTATTTTATCTTTATAGTTATTGTATAAGCGGTTGAGTTCTTGATTTGATTCTCAGCTTGGTTGCTGCTGGCATATAGGAGAGCTACTGATTTGTATACATTAATTTTGTATCTGGAAACTTTGCTGAATTCTTTTATCAGTTCTAAGAGTTTTTGGAGGACTCTTTAGGGTTCTCTAGGTACACAATTATATCATCAGCACACAGCGACAGTTTGACTTCCTCTTTACTGATTTGGATGTCCTTTATTTCTTTCTCTTGTGTGATTGCCCTGGCTAGGACTTCCAGTACTATGCTGAAGAGAAGTGGTGAGAGTAAGCATCCTTGTCTTTTTCCAGTTCTCAGAGTGAATGGTTTCAACTTTTCTCCATTCAGTATTATGTTGTCTGTGGGTTTGTCATAGATGGCTTTTATTGCATTGAGACATGTCCCTTGTATGCTGATTTTACTGAGAATTTTAATCATAAAGGGATGCTGGATTTTGTCAAATTATTTTTCTGCATCTATTGAGATGATCATGTGATTTTTGTTTTTAATTCTGCTTATGTGATGTATCACATTTATTAATTTGTGTATGTTAAACCATCCCTGCATCCCTGGTATGAAACTCACTTGGTCACGGTGTATTATCTTTTTGATATGTTGTTGGATTTGGTTGGGTAGTATTTTGTTACGGATTTTTGCATCTGTATTCATCAGGGATATTGGTTGTAGTTTTCTTTTTTGGTTATGTCCTTTCCTGGTTTTGGCATTAGGGTGATACTGGCTTCATAGAATGATTTAGGGAAGATTTCCTCTTTCTCTATCTTGTGGAATAGTGTCTGTAGAATTGATGCCAATTCTTATTTGAATGTCTGGTAGAATTCAGCTGTGAATCTGTCTGGTCCTGGACTTTTTTTTTTTTGTTGGTAATTTTTAAATTACCATTTCAATCTCACTGCTTGTTATTGTTCTGTTCAGGGCATCTAATTCTTCCTGATTTAAGCTAGGAGGGTTGTATCTTTCCATGTGATGCTTGCTTTCGTAAGGACTCAGCATGACTCATTTTGGGAGAACTGCTGGACATACAGCACCGTGGGGATGGAGCGGCTGTAGCGTGGAATGACACGTGCTTTGCACCTGCGTGTGTTTTCACCCAGACCAGAGCAGGCTGGAGGTGGGGCATGGGGACAGATGGGGAGAACCGAGAGGTTCAGAAACAGTGAAAACGGAGACCAAGGAGTCCTCTTAGCAGCAGGAGGCTATGGCTGACTTGCTGACATAAGAAAGACAGAAAAGATGACTTACAGACAGAATATTCATAAAAGGACGATTATAAGGAACCTTTCAAACAGATGACAAGGCAGGACCTCTAGGTAGGAAAAGCCCCCTTGAGCAAAAGAGAAAGAACGGCGGGAGCAGAAAACATGGAAGAGGGAATGAGGATACACAGGGAATGTAAGGGACAGAAAGAAAGAAGGAAATATTGAGGCTATGAACTCTTTAGGAAAAAGGAGAGGGTTTTTTTGTTTTTGTTTCTGTTTTGTGTGGTTTTTTTTTTTTTTTTTTTTATGGAGTCTTGCTCTGTCCATCCAGGTTGGAGTGCAGTGGTGCGATCTCGGCTCACCGCAACCTCCGCATCCCGGGTTCAAGTGATTCTTCTGCCTCAGCTCCTGAGTAGCTGGGATTAGACGCCCCCCACCATGTTCGGCTAATTTTTGTATTTTTAGTACAGACAGGGTTTCACCATGTTAGCCATGCTGGTTTCGAACTCCTGACCTCGTGATCCACCCGCCTTGACCTCCCAAAGTGCTGGGATTACAGGCCTGAGACACACTCTCAGCCAGGAGAGGGTCTTAAACGAACCAGGCACATGGACAAAATTGTCCTATGCAGTGTGCTATGCTCAGAGCGAATTAGACCCAATGCCACTTGGTGAGTTCTGCTGCTGCTGTTGGCTCAGAGAGCACTGGGCCACAGGGGAGACTCCAGTTCCTTCCCTGCCCAACGCTTCCCAGTTTCGCATTAATCATACACGCATGGCACTTCCGGTTTAATCACTTGGCAATTATCTGGTTTATATCTTCTGTTTTCATCTCCTAAACAAGATTTGCCTCATCAGATCTTAAAATTGCATTTGACATGGTAACGAAGAGTTGAATTATTTGTTCCCTACAAATGTAATTATTTACCATGTAATTTTCAGGAAGACACAGCTTCCAAGTGTTCACATAGAATTTACTATGCAATTATCAGATGTGCCACCGTCCTGTCTCCCAGCTGAAACGGCCGGCAAGGGCAGTGTGTCAAGAGGACAGAACCCAGCGAGCTCTGGGCCACGGTAGAGACCGGTCTTGTGCACTAAGGTGGCTTCCTGTGAGCTGTCCCTATGCATCATGGGTGCCTGGAGACGTCATCGAATTTCTCTTTGTGTCTGTCTCTTTATGCAGAACATGCAGGGACAAGAGAGAAGGAAGGTTGTAGTGACTAATTGGAAAGAACCAAGAGGAATTAGGAATAAATGCAGTTGTGGCGGTGAAAGATGCTGGTCGTTTTGTTGCAGTTCTCCCCCAGCTTAAGTGAGGGAAGAGACAAGGCTGCTAGGAGGGCAGGTGGGTCAGGAAACCCTGTTGCTGACCCTCTCTCAGGAGCACAGGGAGGCGGGACTAAGAAAGCTTACCTTCGAGGCCAGGAGAAGAGGTGCCCTGGAGCGTCTGAGGAAGCAGCCCAGGGACTTGGCACTGAAGGTTGACAGCCAAAACATCCAAGGAGCATGCAGTGTGACTTTAAAAAAAAGTCATGGGTAGTTTAAGTTGAGACGCATAAGAAATAAGGTGGGCAGTGGTGGTTATTGACACAACGGATTCCAGTGCTCCCATCTAACCTGTCCCATTAATGGGATTATCAGCTCTTATGTAAATCACAGCCTCCAATTCCTTCTTCGGCTCTTTATCTTCTATTTGCTTCTGTGGGAGTCCCTTTGGTGGTCTCTCTGCGTGTGGTGAACATGTGTGCGTGTGTGACACAGGAAGTGGTATAAACTTGTAGCCCAGACCAGGGACATCTCAATGTCTGGGTTCCTCATTCGATTCTACCATTTTCTCTTCCCTAACCATTGGACAATGACTTAAGCTTCTTAAGCTTTATATGTCCATTTAAAACATCCTTTTATGGGAAAGGAGATCTAGGTCAAAGTGCTCATTCCTGCATCACTAATCAAATATTTCAAAATCATTTTGTTATTTCTATATTCAGTTTGTAACATTTTACAGATGGATTTCACAATGTTTATAGCATTCCATAGAAAAAGCAGGTATTGGTCCTCCCCTGGCTAGAACTTTCATTTTTCACCCTTTCCAGCCTAGGTAAAGCACAACTTGCAAACGTCTGATTGACTGAATGGTTTTCTCTCTTGAATACAAATACTTTTACCACCTTCGTTCCTACCCTTTTATCCCAAATCCCATCATTTCTTACTTGCTACACACTTCCCGCCCCCTCTGAATAAACACGTAACTGGTGTCCCAGCCTGCAATTATTCACGCCTCTGCAATCTACTCTACAATTATTTCTTAGCTACGCCTTTTAGAGACACAGGTATATAATCCTACTATTCCATGACTTCATCATTTGTTGGCTGATACTGAATATCTGAACTGTGCAGTTTGGAATTTGCAACAGTCACTTTCTATTGGCTTCCTCAGTCCCCCTCCCACTCCATCATTTATTTCTTTCCTGTACCATGAGGCTAAGTCATCCATTTAGCAGCCACGTGGGCACTGAGGGCTGCCTATACCAGGCAGTGTTGGACAGAGAGGAGCCTGGTGAGGAGGTTGGGGACGGTCTTTCCCTCTCTTTGTTAAAAATATCTCCATGTCTAGTCCCTCCTTTTCTCCTGCTCATCTCTCTTCTTCCCACCTGGTAGGCAGGTGCCTAGGGAGTAGCCGCCATCTTGAGGACATGAGGTGTCAGTGACAAGAAGGAAAAGCTGGCCAGGCGCGGTGGCTCACGCCTGTAATCCCAGCACTTTGGGAGGCTGAGGCGGGAGGATCACGAGGTCAGGAGATCGAGACCATCCTGGCTAACATGGTGAAACCCCGTCTCTACTAAAAAAAAATACAAAAAACTAGCTGGGAGCCGTGGCGGCGCCTGTAGTCCCAGCTACTCGGGAGGCTGAGGCAGGAGAATGGCGGGAACCCGGGAGGTGGAGCTTGTGGTGAACCAAGATGGCGCCACTCACTCCAGCCCAGGCGACAGAGCGAGACTCCGTCTCAAAAAAAAAAAGGAAAAGTTACTTCTCCAGGGCCGGTAGATGGGATAGAGAACATAAGCCTAAGTCCCAGGCAGTGTTATTGAGGAGACCAGCCAGGCCCAGACACTGCCTGCCTAGGAATTCTTTTGTTTTTCCTTTAGAAAAAAATACAGTAAACATTTTTGTGGCCACTGCTGGTTAAGATTTTGTTGTTGTTGTTGTTGCTTGCAGCCAACCTCATACCTAACCGATACACCTTTGAGTCCTCTGTGGTTCATATAGGGAGAAACCTATTACACCCACAATTCTGCCACAGAGATTCCATCCTTTGACCAAGAAAGATGGTGACCCAGGTAAATCCCACGAGTTTACGCCTCAACATTTTTGCTCTTTTTTTCTTTTTTCTTTTTTTTTTTAGATGGAGTCTTGCTCTTTTTGACCAGGCTGGAATGCAGTGGCGTGATCTCGGCTCACTGCAACCTCTGCCTCCTGGGTTCAAGTGATTCGCTGGCCTCAGCCACCTGAGTAGCTGGGATTACCAGCATGCACCATCACATGTACAAAATACAATTTTTGTATTTTTAGTAGAGACAGGGTTTCACTATGTTGGCCAGGCTGGTTTCGAACTCCTGACCTCAGATGATCTCCCCACCTCAGCCTCCCAAGTGTTGAAATTACAGGTGTGAGCCACCACGCCCAGCCCATTTTTGCTCTTTTCCTTTAGACCAGCTGAAACATCTCCCAATCTTGTCTTGTATCTGTCGGAATCCAAACTGTTCTTCAAGGTGTACTGAAATGCACTTCTCTCATGAAGTTTTTCTGATTTATCCCTAATGACTATGCTTCTGTCATTCCAAAACTTCATGATACTTTATTTTAATCTCTCTTAAGGAATATGTTATGTACGTCTTGTCCTGTGTGAAAGGATTTGTGTATGTATCTATTAATGTTACTAGACATAAGTATCTTGAGGCGGGGTATGTGTGTTTTTTAGCATGGTATCTCGTTTAACATTTTGCACTGCTTATGCGTAAATGAAATTTATAGGGAGACCTCTGAGTAAGACCTCTTTGCCAAAACCTTCATGCCTTCTTTGGAAAGTGTCAAGAGAGAGCCTTGTCATTAAAATAAGTTTCTGCGCTCGTATCGGCAGAGAGGAGAAGGCCACACACAACCCCATGTCTTGCTAACCTCCCACACGGGCAGCTTCCTCATAACCATCTGCTGAGATCAGTGATACTCTTTCCATCATGTCCTTTGCTTCTTATTTGTGTCATACTCCAAAGATGACCAGATTCCAAGGTCACTCACTGCCTCCCATGCTCAAAACCCTCATGACTCTGGACCTCCCAACACTTCAAACTTCCCCTGCACCCTCCGGACCTCACAGTGCATCCCAGGACATCTCCTTGTGTCTCCTCCTTTTCTGTCCACGCTCCTTTCCTTCTGTCTCTAAAGGAATTCTGGATCCCCTCCTAAGACGTCGCATGCCTGTGGTCACGCCCTGGACCTTGTTGTTACCAATAATTCCCACCCCCCAATCTCAAGTTCAAGCCTTTCACTGGCTACCTTCCCCTCTCCTCCTTCCAGCCCTCTCCCCAGTACCCTTTCCCCACAATCCATGTCTTTGGGAACTAAAAGTATGGGCTCTGTCACTTCGGCTGTCTCCAGGTTAACCATCACAATCACCCTCTTACCCTGCCTGCCCTCATTTTATCTGACATGATCAGGGATGCCTTGGAAAACGACAAGCACAATTCAATCTGCCTCTGCTTACTCCATACCTGCCCCTGTACAGCCAAACATAGGATAACAAAAAACTCACAAGCTCTCTGGATGATCTAACTTGAGATTCCTAACCACAGACTTAGGAAAAGGACATTCCTCCAGTTTATTCACTCTCTCATTATCCTCAAACTCTCTTTCATATTTCCTTTTCACAACCTCCAAAAGCTCATCTTCCAGCATTGCTCTCAGCTTATCTGGCTTCCAGATTTTTTGGAATTTTGCCTGGATAACTGAAGGAATCATAGAAGAATTTCTAAGGGTTCTTCACTCTTTGTAAGCTACTCAGCTGCCAAGTTGGGTCCCCAGGTACCTACTTTCTCTCCTCTTGTTAAAGATCAATGCTCCGCAAACTGGCTGCAAATTAGAAACACCTGGGAACTTTTAAAAATATAAGCGCTCCTGCCACACCCCAAGTCAATTAAATCAGACCGTCTGGGAGTGGCTTCAGCTTTTAGAACGTTTTATAATCCTCGAAACAATTCCACTGTTCACCTAAGATTGTCAGCCTGTGTGCCATTGACCAGTGGCTATCGAAGTGTGGACCCCATATCAGCACTGTCACCATCATTTAGGAATAGGTTAGAAATGCAGATTTTCTGGGCCTCCATTTTCCCAGCAAAACTACTTTAAAGAATTTCATATTCTTCGTAGAAACAGAAAGTAGAATGATGGTTGCTGGGGGCTGGGGTGAGGGGAAATGGGGAGTTCTTTAATGGTTACAGAGTTTCAGTTTTACAAGACAGAAAAAGTTCGGGAGATTTCTTTCTACAGCAATGTGGATCTATTTAATGCTGCTTAAAAATTGTTAAGATTGCACATTGTATATTGCATGTTTTCTTTTTACCACAATTAGAATTTTTAAAATAAAAATTAAATAACAAAGAATTTCCCCTCTGTGTCCTCTGTCCAGTAGTTTTGCACTCATTCTCTTTTAAACGCTCTCCTGTGTGCTTTCCTTCTTTTTCCCTTTTTTTTTTTTTTGAGTCTCGATCTTGTTGCTCAGGGTGGAGTGCAGTGGCGCTCACTGAAACCTCCACCCCCTGGGTTCAAACGATTCTCCTGCCTCAGCCTCCCGAGTAGCTGGAATTACAGGCGTGTGCCACCACGCCCGGCTAATTTTTTGTGTTTTTAGTAAAGATGAGGTTTCCCCATGTTGGCCAGGCTGGTCTCCAACTCCTGACCTCAGGTGATCCGTCCGTCTCGGCCTCCCAGAGTGCTGGTATTACAGGCGTGAGCCACCGCGTCTGGCCTCCTGTGTGCTTTTCTTTCACAAAGAACGAAACCTGCTTTGGCCAAGTTTGGCAATGATCTCTGTATGCCGAACTCCACGGTGCTCCTGAGCTCTCTCTCTACCGGGCAGGCCAGCAGCAGGCGGTACAGTCAATGACTCCTCCTCCCCTTCTTTGCCTTGGATTTGTAGTCTTCTGATGTTTCTCTGCCTTAAGTCGTTTCGCTTTCTCAATCCTCTACGCCGCTCTACCTCCAAATTTTAGAATGTCCAGGTTTCCGTCCTGGAGTTTTTCTCATCTGCACTCACTCCTTGAATGATTTTGTTACTGATAGAGAGTGTACAGGTTCTTGGCATTTTGAACAAATAATTGGACAAAACACACTAAGGAAGCAAAGGACGAAGCAATACAAGCAGAGACTTATTGAAAACAAAAGCACACTCCACAGAGTGGGTGCAGACTGAGCAGGTGGCTCAAGAACCCAATCACTCTTGAGTTTCTCTGGGACGTGAATACCCTTTAGCGGTTTCCCATTGGTTACTTGGTGTACACCCTATGTAAATGAAGCAGTGGCCAGGATCAGTCTGATTGGTTGTGGGAGGTGACCAATCAGAGGCAGAACTGAAATTACAAAGTCGCACCCTATGCAAACATCTGATTGGTTGAAGAAAGTGACCAATCAGAGGCTGAAGTGAAGTTACAAAGTTATACTCCTATGCAAATGAAGACCTGGCCAGAGATCAGTCTGACTGGTTGTGGGAGGGGACCAATCAGAGTTACTCTGAATTTTTCATCTGCCAGGCGTGGAGAGTGGGGGTTTTCGTTCTGATTTAGTTCTAGGAAGTGAGCGTGAACAGGCCTTAGTTTCCTGCCTCCAGACCCTATTCTCCCGACTCAGTTTCATCAGGCCCCAGGTCTAGTCTCCAGCTGTAAAGAGCCTGACGCCTCCCTGATGTGTCTGCCTGGCCCAGCCCCGCTGAGCTCCGAATTGCTTTTCTGATCTCCCTGAAGCCTCACTAGATGAGTAGCAGACATGTCAAACCCAACAGTTCCTGAATGGACTTTCTGAATTCTGTCTTCTTTCTCTAGAACCAGCCTTCTAGTTTTCCTTAAGACAAAATGTGTAGCATCATCTTTACTCTTGAATTTGTCAAAAAATTTTGCTGGTTGTGTTTTGAAGATACACCCAGAGTCCAGCCTCTTCTCACCCCATCTACAGAACAGCCTCATTCTTGTCTGAATCACCTTCATCTCTCACCCTAGTTACAGCATTTCCCACAAATCAGTCAAATGGATTCCTTCCGAAATGGCTGGTGTCCTCACTGTGCTCAGAGTAAAAGCCTTACAGAAGCCTTCTAATGTGCAGGTACCTGATAGCTTTCACACAGTACCCCTCTCCATCCCCTCCCCAACCTTGCTAACCGCACTTCCAACACACTCAGCCCGCCTGCTTTAGGGTCTTGACAACCGGTCCCTGTGCTTTAAATGCCTTTTCTAATTATGTTCATGGCTCGCTGCTTCTCCTCCTTCAAGTCTTTGCTCAGTTGTTAATTGTCTCAGTGAGATTTCTCTGGCAACCTGATTTAAATTGCAACACCAATCCCAAGATTCCCTATCTCCATATTGACTATCTTCTAATGAACTGTTTGAGTTTTCTTTTCTATCCGGTCTTTCTCACTAGAATTAAAGCTCCCTGAGGACAGGGATTTTCTGGGGTTTTGTTTTCCGCTGTACTCTGGGACCTAGAGCAGTACCAAGGCAAATCAGGAGGTCAATGTCTATTTGTTGAATGAATGGAAAGAAAACTAAACTTAAAAGAACAAAAATGGAGTAAGCCCTTCTGTAAGCCCAACTTAACTTATTTTGGAGAAAGGTAAACTAGAAAACCGTACCCCAGCTTCTATGAAGCAATTGAACATGGGTGCCCTGGTTTTCCTTTTTTTTTTTTTTAATAAAGAAAAAGAGGTTTAACAGACTCACAGTTCCATGCGGCTGGGCAGGCCTTACAATCACGGTGGAAGGTGAAAAGGTACGACTTACATTGGCAGCAGGCAAAGAGAGAATGAGAGTCAAGTAGAAGGGATTCCCCTTATAAAACAGAAAGTCCACCTCACTGGTATAGAAAAAGGAAGACCAGGCGGTTTTCTTCGTACTGTTCTTGTGGTCGTGAATACGTCTCACAAGATCTGAGGATACACCCAGAGTCCAGTCTCTTCTCACCCCATATGCAGAACAGCCTCATTCTTGTCTGAATCACCTTCGTGATTTCTGTCCTGTGATTAGCTCATTAAGATGACATCCTTAGCTTGGATGAAAGAGATTCCCCAATTGGTCTTCCTTTTATGGGACTTACTGAAATATTACTAACAATATTGTAGGGGAACCAAACAAAAAACCTGAGGACCACACTATCGTTTTTGCTCTGTTTACCCAGGAAATTGCTACAGAGCCTTGCTAGTTTCATCTCTATTCTTTTTGCACACATGCATTTCCTCTATGTGGAAATATTTGCTTTGAATGGGAGAACTTAGATGAGAAAACAACACTTTATCAAAATCCATTCACTCAGATGTCACACTTAGCCTTGTCAAGAAAATATATAATCATATATATATATATAAACTCAAATGTTAAAAGCCTCGAGTAGTAAAGAGAGGATCAGAACTCCTTTCCCCTCTGTGCGTGTGTGTGTGTGTGTGTGTGTGTGTGCAGTTATGCTTGTCACTTTTAAAAAGCACATCCTTTATTCCATTAGCAGCTGTACCTGTTAAACACCTTTGATTTTTAACAATGTCACATTCAGGAAGACAAAGTCTTCAAACATATTATATTTGGTTAGCAAACATAAAAAGCTGTGAGATAGGATATAATGCAAACTATTTTCAAATTGGGTCCAGGAATTAGAGTGACAGAGGGAATGAATTCCAGATTTGAAGAGCAAACATTACATGTGGCGTGCTCATTGTTGGCTGACTTGATTAGATCAAATGCCATATTTTTATGCACAGTTTAAATATTGAGCTTCAGCTCTATTCTTTTGATTAAACTTGTTTGCTTGTCTGTGATGATTAAATAAGGGTTAATAAATATAACCTTTGTTTAATCTACTGTAACCAAATTTCTCTCTCTTCCTTTATTAGAGAAACAATAGTTCAAGGTATATCTGCAAATCAAGACTATCAGAAATAATAGCTAAAGGCAGATATGCAAATCATAATTTATAAAATTGAGAATGGGACATACCCTTTCTATGCAGTGCTGCTTATGACAACAAAACACTAGATATTATCTAAGCTCCCAAACAATAGTACGATCATCAGAAAGTACAAAATTCGTTGAAAAGAGAAAATGATATATTGAATGAGGAAATTAGGTTTATAAACAAGACATCATTTTATTTTTGTAAAATAATCTATTCATTTTACCAAAGAATAAGTATGAATAATTTTGACAATAAAATGTCAAAATTAGTTATCTTTTTGTAGTTAATAACATATTATTTTTACAGTTTAATTTTTAAAATAATTTTATTATTAAAATTTTTTAAAAGGACATAATTTTTTAAACTTTTAGGGAAACATTTCCATAAAGGTACTTGCCTATTGGGTGAAAATAATAGTTTTAATGGGAATCATCTTAGCTCAGATTTCTGGTTCTATTAGTGACGCTATTTCTTGATTGTAATAACTTAATCATTGTAATCTGCAACAATATTGCCAAGACTTTAAATAAGTTTGCTTGTCTATAATTATTGCCTGGGAAAGGGCATCATAACCCAGCAAGACAACTGGTCTTCTGAGATGTGAGCCTGTTGTAATTCTGCTGGACGCCCCGTTACCAGGACAGCGCTATTCCTCTCAGGGCTTGTAGCTGCTTTGTAGTATTGGAAAAGCAAATCCTGGGGCTCTAGGGTTACTTTTATATCAGGTAATGGAAGGTCAGAGTCTCTCTGCAGAAGCAACAAGGACTGCTCCTGTTACTGGATAATTAATGTGCAGATCCTCTCTCTGAATGGCCTTGGAAAGGAATTATCAGTAAAAGAAAATACTTAATCATCTTGGGGAATTCCAGCAGCATCTCAGTCCAATCCCAAGTGGAACATCCTTCCTACAACAAAGCTAGAAATGGATGCAGTGACTCTCTAGGAAGACTTTTACTACAAATACGCATTTTTTCCCCTAAAGTTACGTCTCTATTTTCCACTTATAACCTTTTTTAATATATGCTTTTGTATAGGCATTTTAATTTCGTTTTCTTTCCTTTTGTTTTCTTGGCTTTTTTCCTCTTTTTCCCCTTCTACTCTGCTTTACCCTCGTTATTATTTTTAAAACCAAATAAAATGTTAAAACCATGACATATTTTGGTAGAATAAAAATAGATAATATGAACTAATACTATTCAGAGTGGAGAATTAGTCAGACAAATGACCAATGATGCTTTCTATTACTATTAATATATTATATGTAAAATATTCACTTTTCTTTGAATTGTTAGCAGCTTACAAAAAGTAAAATAACAAACATCTAAGGATCAAAAATATTGAAAAATAATTGCCTATACTAAACACATACACATTTTTTCTTTCTTGTTATCATTTCCTCAAATAATACAATGTAACAACTACTTACATACCATGTACATTTCATTAGGTATTATAAGTCCAGCAATGGACTTAAGGTATAGGGGAGAATTGGATAGGTTATGAGCAAATACTATACCATTTTATACCAGGGAATTGAGCATCCACAGATTTTGGATACCAAAGGATGACTGCGTGTATGTGTGTGTGTGTGTGTATGTGACACACATATACGTAACACATTTTATCTATATATACATAACACATTACATATGTCTGTGTGTATCTAACACACTATATATGTTCTGTGTGTATATATATAATGTGTAATATATATGTGTATATATACATATATACATATACACACATATATAATGTGTATATGTATAGTAGTATAACTATATATACTATACGTATATATAGTGTATATAACTATATATACTATACGTATAGTATATATAACTATATATAGTATATATCGTTTTTCCCAAGACATATCATGGGAGAAAAACTTAAAACTGAAAAATAATTGTATATGAACAATAATTTTTCTCAATAAGCTGGAAAACTACCTGGTTTTAAAATATGTAACATTTCAGAAAATGTGAAATGCAGAGCACCATTGTTTCATGGAAACATAGTGTTGGAATCAATTTTGCATTAAACATGCTAAAAATTCTCCAAATGCTGCTCTTTGTCTCTGAGATAAAAATGCTTGGTTTGTTTCTGAGATGCAGAGCTGGCGGAGGGGGTAGGGATTCTGGGAAACCGAGGTGGGCACCTGCAGCAAAACTATAAACAGAAGATCCGATTCAAGATGCAGGTCTCAACCTTGGCCAGCAGAGATGCAACCCAGCCCTGGACTAGTCAAATCCATCTCAGGAGCAACGGAAATTCGTAGCGAAGTCTCAGGGGACTCTGTCTGACGGGAATCAGGTGTCCGTATGCAGCCGACCGCACACAGATGGCAATCATCCGTGCCTCACCCCCCTGCGATGTGGATCGTAAGAGCCAGAGGGGGAAGAATGGGGTGGCTCTTACTCCCCATATCGCGGGGCGTGCCTCACCCTCCTGCGTTCTGTGTCCATTATCACCATTCTCTTTTTTTCTGGTATCAGTGACAATTTCCCAGGGTGTGTGTACACAGCCTGCGATGTGAAAACTAATAGTATTCTCTGCACCTCCGCAGGTTAGAAACCATATCACACCATGGGTGTACACTTTTTGCGAGATTTGGGGTAATGTCATCCTTGGTTTCCCTGAATATTCGGGGAAATATCACAGGGCGGGTGTCCACCCGCTACTCTGTTGGGAGGCACATCCTACGTTAGCTACTGGAAATTAGGAGCTATATCACAGATGGGGTGTAGAGCCACCGTCATATCTCAAGTACTATCATGCTCTCCCCCACGAGTTGTAAGGAGCAATATCACAGGGGGGGTGTATACCTTCTGCCGTATTGGGAGTAATATCATCATCTCTTCCTTTAGATGATAGGAACGATATCACAGAGCGGGTGTACACCCCGTGTATTTTGGAAGCAAAGTCATTCACTCTTCTTCTCGATTTTACAATTCATGTCACACGCGGGGTATGTGTGATATGAATATATCACACATATAGCAAGGGTACACCCCTTGCTATATTGGGAGTAATATCACCTCTCCCCTGTGGCTATTAAGGACTAAATCACAGGGTGGTGTACACTTCCTCCGTTATTGGGAGTAATATCATCCACTCAGCCCCTGGATATCAGGAACCACATCACAGAAGAGTTGTACACCCCCTTCCATATCGTCAGCAATATCATCATCCTCTTCGCACCTGGATATTAGGAACAATACCACGGGGGGTTGGGGGTGTGCACCCACTGTGAGATCCAGAGTAATACCAGCCTCCTTCCCACTGGATATTAGGAACTATATCACAGGTGTGTGTGCACCTCCTGCGACATTGAGAATAATATTATTCTCTTTTCTCTGTACCTTAGGAACTATATCACAGGGGTCTGTACACTTTCTGCGATATTGGGATCAATGTTATCCTCTCCCCTCCCCTGAATATCAAAAAGAATATCACAGCAGGGTGTACACCCCCTGCGATATGGCCAGTAATGTCATCGTGTCTACCTTTGGATACTAGGAACAACATCACAGAGGGTGTGTACAACCCCTGCGATGTTAGGCATAATGTTATCCTCTCTTCCCCTGGATATGAGGAACAATATCCCTGGTCCGGGGAGGTGGAGTACCTTAAGAACAGGATCACTCACTGGGGGGGTGTACACCCGCTGCGATATTGGGTGTAGTATCATCCTCTCTTCCCTAGGATACTCAGAACAATATCACAGAAGGGCTGTACAGCCCCTGCAATATTGAGAGTAATATCATCCTCTCCCGCTCTCGACATAAAGAACAATAATCCAGGGTGGGAGTACATCCCCTGCGATATTGGGCATCATGTCATCATCTCCCAACGTGGATATTGGGAATAATGTCACAAGGGGTTGCATGCCTTCTTTAATATTGGGAGTAGTATCATCATCCTTGGCCAGGCCCCACAGTCTGGGTTAAAACTCCAGCTGCCATTTTTTCTCTTTCTGACACATAGAGTGTAAAGAGTTTTGTCAGGTCAGGTAGCCTCAGGGCTGGGGCCAACATGAGTTTTTCTTTTTTTTTTTTGACGCGGAGTCTTGCTCTGTGCCCCAGGCTGGAGTGCAGTGGCGCGATCTCGGCTCACTGCAAGCTCCGCTCCCCCGGGTTCACGCCATTCTCCTGCCTCAGCCTCCCGAGTAGCTGGGACTACAGGCACCCGCCACCTCGCCCGGCTAATTTTCTTGTATTTTTAGTAGAGACGGGGTTTCACGTGTTAGCCAGGATGGTCTCGATCTCCTGACCTCATGATCCGCCCGTCTCGGCCTCCCAAAGTGCTGGGATTACAGGCTTGAGCCACCGCGCCTGGCCGAGTTTTTCATTTAACTCATGAAAAGCTCATTGCTGTTGGTTATAATAGATGTAGTTTATCTAAGCTATATTTTTATTAACCATCACCTACTAAAATATTGACTCAAATCCTGCAGCTATTTGATTTCAAGCTTTAAATTGATCTGGTATTCCTCGTGGGACTCCAACTGCGTCTAAGTAGACATGCGAGTCGAAAGACCCATAAGGGGCATCTCTCGCGTTATGATGTCTTATTATTTTTTTTCCCCTTCTGGTTGATGAAATGCCAGGGTGAAAGGGATAGCCGATTGGACTAAAGTACAAGTGCCACTCCAGCTATTCAGCAGAGTGCACAGTGAAGGTCCACCACAATACCACCACACATCCGCTCAGGGATGAACAAGGACTGACTGATTGATAAGCTCTTGAAAATTCTGAAGCTCACTGCATCCTTTCAGGTCTCCAAGGAATGCTAAGTTTCCTCCCTGCCGTGAGAGACACGAAGTGAACTTAGTGTTGGGAGACAGAAGCTGGATGGCCCTCGGGGGCTGACCCGCAGGGACTTTGGGATATAGCAGAGAGAGCTTGGCATGACTTATTACTCCAGGCTGTAGAATCCTGGAAAAGAGCTACCATGCAGCCTATGCCTGGTCGACTGGAGGACCACCTTAGTGGAAGGGGGACAATCTGGGCCTCTGGCCTGCCATGTGCACAAGCATAACAATTGCTTTTGTTTAATGTGCAGATGGAATATTTGATCCATTTTAACCAGGCATTTGCATCTTGGTATCCTGTCTTCATTGCTAAAGTTTGTTTTAAGTCTTTAACTTCTATGATCCTCTAGTAAAATGATTGTATGGTTTTAGGGAAATTACAAAAACCAGTTGGGACAGTCCATTCTTGCTCTTTAGTGGTCCACAGAACGTTGGGCCAACTATGGCATGAAAGCTCTACATCAGGGGGCAACACTCCTGGTGGGCACTGGGGTCTTTATCGAAATCTCCCCAGATTAAATGGTCCTAGTTTACCAATGTCTAGTCTGAGGAGAGTCAGGAGGGACAGAAGTACTTTTCTGAAGTAGAGAGCTGTCTTTGACTTGGCAAGTCCTCACAGGGTATAACAAGGCAAGCACTAAATGCAATAGTTTGAGGCAAAATTGACTTGGTTATATTAATAACTAGATGGTCAGCAACAGAACGGGGAGAGAAGAAAGAGTAATAGAATAGATGAAAAGAGTTAAATTTTTCTTAGCTTTAGTTTGGTAGGGTTTTCCCCTGGGACTATGGCCCACGACTCTGGAGGGGGTGGCGTTTTCTTGACTCAGGTGTGATGAGTCCATCTCTTTTTTTGCTGTACGAACAGCAGTCTTGGTGGTTAGCAGCACAAGGTAGGGTCCTTCCCAGGCTGGCTCAAGTTTTTCTTCTTTCCACCTTTCGATGAGAACATGATCTTCAGGTTGGTGCTGGTTTACTGGAAATTCTAGGGGTGGTACATGTGCTAAAAGACTTTTAGTTTTTTGTTTTTTTTTCCTTTGCAAGAAAGGAAAATGGAAGATAAACCAAGTATATAATTTTTAAGAAACTGACCTTTTGTTTTAAATGTGGGGACATTGGCAGTGAACTTTATAGTCCTTAGTGCCTTTTTACTGAGAAATTTCCTTCAGCACCTATTTTTATTAGTTTTTAAACCGAAGAAAACCAAATACCATTTTACATTTAACAATGCTTCTCGTATGATTTTTATACCAGATAAGCTAAATTTTATCTTTATATTAGTGTGTTATTAATGTTAAACCTAATTTTAATAAAACCTTATAGATGTATTTAATTTTTAATGTTTGACCTTAAGGTAAGATTTTATAGACTCTTTTTAACCTTTTATAATTTTTGCTAAAGAGGAGGTTGGTGCTTTAAGAAAAACCTGTTATGCTTTTACTTTAATGTCCAGTTCACAGAAAAACTGGATGATACTTCTTTAACTTTAGCTAATATGTTTACACACAGAATGTTCTTTACAATTAACATTTTAAACCTTGCTTAAACCTTCAAAACAGTAATTTTTAACTTTTTAATGTAGATAAAAATGTACATTCTTATGCCTCCTTATAATCCTTTTACCAAAGGTATATTTTGCTTTTCTTATACACCTCGCACATAAACTGATTTTTTTTTCAATAGTTTTACATTCAGGAGGCCTAGTTACTTTTAAATTATACAACATTTTTTGCATAAATTCTCCTTTATTGGCACACACTTTTTTATAACCTTTTATTTTTTCTCTCATGACTTTTACAGGCAATTTTTTTTTTACATGCCTTAACTTTCTGACTTATTACAAACATTTGTTTCTTTAAACAACCAGTTAATTTATTTCAGGACAAGAATTTACCATATAACACTCTTTTTATATAAATTCTGCCCCCCCTTTTTTTTTCTCCCCCCCCCTTAGGATACTTCTGAACTGGTGAGTTGTGCTCACAATGAGGTTTCCTCTAAAAGTTATTTATCATTATTATTATTTTTTTTTACTTTTTTTTTGTTGTTGTCGTTGTTAGTAAAGCAGTTGCCACTACAGATTGAATGCATTTGGGCCATCCTTGGGTTACTAGGTTAAGGACTTTTTTTTTGATAGGAAGACCTCAGGGCTTTCAGGATACGCCCTTGTTTACACTGACAACAAAGTGGTGTTGGAGTGTTATAGAGTTACGGAAATTATCAACTTCAATTATCAATTACAGGTTTTAAATTTACCTTGGCTTTTAAAAGAATAGGGTACACTTTTTATTTTTTAACTACTTGTATATCTCTCTTTCTCTCTCTCTTTGTCTCTCTTTGACTTTCCTTTTGCCTCTGTCTCTTCTTCTCTCTCTCTGCCTCTCTCTTTCTTTCTCTCTCTCTCTCTCTTCTTGACTCCCTCTTTGTCTGTCTCTTCCTCTCTCTCTTTGCCTCTTTTCCTCTCTGTCTCTTTCCTTTCTCTCTCTCTGCTGGTCTTTCTCTGCCAGCCGCTTATGCTGCTGTTCTCTCAACCACTGTGTGTTGGGGGCAGGGGGTCTAAAACCGGCTGTAACCAAGTGTCTGTGTAGGGGAACTGGTCTGGGTTCCCTGGCTTGCATGTCACCTTGTGCTAGACCTTTGAAATAAGGGACCTGTCCAGGCTTCCTTCTAATGATCAACCTACCTCTAATCCTGGCCAGTCTATTTTACACAAAGTTTTAAGATTTCCTGGTGTCACAGTACTCCATAGTCTCCCTTAAATCCTTTTTCTGAAAATTTTCAACATAGTTCCTAGTGGGGTGGGCTTACTTTGTGCCTCACCCATGTTTCCTCTAGACAAAACACCACGCTTACACCACACGCACACCACAAAACAAAGAACAGGTAAAAAGAGCACACACACACTTTTGTAGTTTACACCAAACCAAAATCAAAACCAAAATCAGAGTATCCAGAAATCCTAGCCAGGTCAAAACCAAAACCAAAGTATCAAGCAATCCAAGTCAAGTCAAAAACAAAAACCAAAGTGCCAGTACAGGCACACCGTGGGTGATCAGGCCACACTTCCACTCAAATGGAGTACCCAAGTTCCCAAGACTGGTCCTGTCAAGCAATTCAAACCAAGTCAAAACCAAAGTGCCAATAAAGGCACACCATGGGTGATCAGGCCACGCTTCCACTCAAACGGAGTGGGCAAGTTTCAAAGACTAGTCTTACCAAGTTTTAGATGTCCAGATTCCAAGTGCCTGTTCCTTCCCAGTGTTCAGCCCCGGGGCCTGCCACACACTGCTCTGGCGAGGAGTCCCACCAGGGCAAATGCTTACCCTGGAGCGCTCTCAGGATCCGTGTCGCTGGGGCTGGTCGGAGTCCCCCGCAGGGATGTTCCACAGCGCAGGCTTAAGCCACCTAAGGAGCTGCTTCAACCATCCGCCAATCACCTCGCTTCCTGGTCAGGGAACCAAGAAATGTAGCAGGATGAGCAGCAGACAAAACTCCTCAGACACCAAGTTAAAGAAGGAACGGGTTTATTTGGCTGGGGGCATTGGCAGAACTTCTGTCTCAAGAGCGGAGCCCCCCAGTGAGCAATTCCTGTCCCTTTTAAGGGCTCACAACTCTAAGGGGGTGCGTGTGAGAGGGTCATGATTGAGCAAGCAGGGGGTACGTGAGTGGGGGCTGCATGCACCGGTAATTAGATCGGAACAAAACAAGATAGGGATTTTCACAGTGCATTTCTATACAATGTCTGCAATCTATAGAAAACAGAACCAATTAGGTCAGGGATCGATCTTTAACTACCAGGCCCAGGGTGCGGCGCCGGGCTGTCTGCCTGTGGATTTCATTTCTGCCTTTTAGTTTTTACTTCTTCTTTCTTTGGAGGCAGAAATTGGGCATAAGACTATATGAGGGGTGGTCTCCTCCCTTACTGTTATGTTACAGTATCTGTGGTGTTCCTCCGAGAACAACAGAGGCTGTCATTTGTGGGAAGGTGTGGCCACATGACTGACTTTAGCCAATGACGTTCAGGAATTGACATGTCTACTTCCAAGCGGAAGCTTTAGAAGCCAGAGTGTGATTGTCCACACTCTCTTTCCCTTTGCCGCACAGTACCTAATAATGTCATAGTGGCTGCTCCCATAGCCTGGGTACTTGAATACAAACTATAAAAAGCAAAATCCCCAGCCATAGCACCCCAGCCATGCTATCTTTTGAATAACATACTTACATCTGGAATGTTTTATCACTTAAGGAAACTTCAATTCGATTTTTATTTTTTATGTTTCATAAAAAAAGTAAAGTGCTCTACTGTATACAACATTTTAATTCCTTCACCTTTCCCCTCATTCACAAATCAGTTTTACAGTTCCTACTCTCTTATTAAACCACTGAATTTGTGTTTGTTTTGAGATTTTTTTTGTTATTATTGTTTTCTATTATAACCTTACCTGGATAATACTAAAGTGATGATGGAATAAAATTTAATTAAAAGCAGCAAGATTTGTGGGTTAGATGATGAGATTAGGAATAGATTTGAGAGATTAAATGTAGGTGATTACATTGGCAGTTGTCAGATTTATGGAGTTAGTTTCTCAAAATTGAAGTGTACATAGGTGGTATAAGTGGATGTTCACCAAAGTCATGGAAGTAGATGTAATTTTACTACTTTTCATTATGAAAAAATAAACAGTAGTGGAAAAGACTGTTGAGGACAGAACCCTGAAATACACCAACACTTACTGGGAATTTAGACTTTACCTTGAAGGACGTTGTTTGTCATCAAAGGATTTAAATAGAAAAATGACATGATCAGAGTTACTGATCTGTCCGCAGCTGAGATAAGCCACTCCGTAGCTAAGATAATTGACTAAGAATAAGAATAAACCGGTCATTAATAAATCTCTAGATTCTTTGGTTTAAGTACATATTTTTCCAGAAATTGTATCTTTGAATACACATGTTGCTCTTGAACATGTTCTCCTTTGGCTACTCTAAAATTACGCCTTAAGCAAATAGTGTTTGCTTTTGTAGTTCCTACTATATATCTGATATAATTCTTGGTTTCATGACTCCTGAACAGACCCAGAGGAGATACATGTTTTTGAAGGGAAAACAACTCTAAGAACTGCATGTGACTGAAACTAGCATGGGTGTTCTACAGAATACCTCAGAATACATCATCTTATCCTCAGCAATAGCACAGTGCTAAACAAATAAAGGACACAAAGGTGAATAAGTTGCAACTGCTAACCTCAAAATAATTAGAATCAAGAGAGAGGCTGGGACAAAATTGCTGTGAAGATATTTAGTTTTTAAAAAAAAATACCTTATTCAAGACTGGTAGGTAATGCCAAAAGGCCACATGGTGCTATCTTTTGAATAACTTACTTATGTCTGGAATGTTTTATCACTTAAAGAAACTTCAATTAGATTTTCATTTTTTATGTTTCATAAAAAAAGTAAAGTGCTCTGCTCTATACAAAATTTTAATTCCTCCATATTTCCCCTCATTCACAAATCAGTTTTATAGTCCTTACTCTCTTATTAAACTATGTCTAGATGCTAAATTCCAGTAAGAATATATTATCTGCAATGTTTCACTACTTAGCAGTGAAAAATACTAGCAATGGCCAAAGATTCTATTTTGCATTACCCACATAATACAGTAAATTATTTGAGCCTGGGTCAGAAAATACTTTTCATAGTTTAGTCATCCAGTTAATAGTGAAAAGATTAAGCATATATTTTGAAAGTCAAAAATAATACTATATCAATTGACCTATCATAGCCTGCTGACTCATGGAAGGGTTAGAGGAAATAGACTGTCTGTTATTTGGATGCATAGACACAACAGGTAACAAAAAGAAAGGCCAGATAATATCTCACAAATGGCATAGGAAGGATTTTAACACTAGGGAAGGTTCTTTAAAATAAATGGGTGACTGCAGAATACTCCAGATAGACTGTTGACCTTGTCTGAGTAAATACAGAAGGGGAAAAAAAGAAAAAAAGACACACAAACTATATAGAATGACCTCAAGTTGAATAAAACAGGAAATCCTCTTAGCTGAAATTGCCCTGTAATTTCTGTTTGAGTGGAGCAAAAGAAAGATTTCTATTTCATACTTTATTTTTTATTTCCAATTTATAACAATCTAATTCCATTTTAAATTAATGCAGCTACAATAATATTTTTCGGGCTGCCTGTTCTATCTTCTGAACAGTTTATGGGTCTGTCACATAAAATGTTATTTTTACTATAGTTTCTTCTTCTATGTAGTTATAATATAGTTTTTGGAATAATCTACAAATAGTAGCAGTTTTCTGTCAATTAAAACTCTGTGATTATCACTAATTTTATTCTAAATTGAATCTAGTATTTGGCCTGCATATGTGTTTGAATCAGAATATAAAACAGCGAAATTATGAAAAATAGAAAGAAAATAACTGAAATAAATATAATGAGTCTGAACATGTACTAATGCAATATATTATATTACTACATAGCAACAACTTTTTTCAGTTAAACCCTACATTTAAAAATTAAGTATATTACAGCTGTATCTTTTGCAAGTAGTGTAGCTACCTTTTTTCTAAATTTCATTATCTGGTAAGTCCTAATAATAACAAAATTAAGTATGTAGAATTAATTTATCATCATCAAGTAAGATAATTTGGTTGTAACCCAAGAAGTATATTGTCCTGAACTAGATGCGAAGAAGCACATATTTTTATATAACACTATTGTTATATCATCAAACACATTAAAATTCTTATTGTGTAACCTGGAAATTCTTAAAGGCTGATTGATTTTCAATGACAATGTTAAACATATGTCTCTGAAAGGAATTTCTTAAATATAAGAGAATAAAACAATAAAACTTGCTAATCATAAATTAATATTTTATTTCCAAAATCCTGAAAATATAAATGTAAGATACAGCATAACTATCTAATGACAAACATGTTTAAAAATTCAAGATCTGTTGTATTGATATGGGTTGGCCGTGTCCTCACCCAAATCTCACCTTGAATTGTAAGAATCCCCATGTGTCAAGCAGGGGGCCAGGTGGAGATAACTGAATAATGGGGGCAGTTTCCTCCATACTAGTCTTATGACAGTGAGTAAGGCTCATGAGATCTGATGGTTTTATTTATTTTTATTTTTTATTATACTTTAAGTTCTAGGGTACATGTGCACAGCATGCAAGTTTGTTACATAGGTATACATCTGCCATGTTGGTTTGCTGCACCCATCAACTCATCATTTACATTAGGTTTTTCTCCTAATGCTATCCCTCCTCCAGCCCCCACCCTCTGACAGGCCCTGGTGTGTGATGTTCCCCGCCCTGTGTCCAAGTGTGCTCATTGTTCATTTCCCATCTATGAGTGAGAACATGTGGTGTTTGATTTTCCGTCCTTGTGATAGTTTGCTGAGAATGATGGTTTCCATCTTCATCCACATCCCTGCAAAGCACATGAACTCATCCTTTTTTATGGCTGCATAGTATTCTATGGTGTATATGTGCCACAATTTCTTAATCCAGTCTATCATTGATGAACATTTTGGTTGGTTCCAAGTCTTTGCTATTGTGAACAATGCCACAATAAACATATGTGTGCATGTGTCTTTACAGTAGAATGATTTATAATCCTTTGGGTATATACCCAGTAATGGAATTGTTGGTTCTACATCCTTGAGGAATCTCCACACTGCCTTCCACAATGGTAGAACTAATTTACACTCCCACCAACAGTGTAAAAGTGTTCCTATTTCTCCAAATCCTCTCCAGCATTTGTTGTTTCCTGACTTTTTAATGATCACCATTCTAACTAGTGTGAGATGGTGTCTCATTGTGGTTTTGATTTGCATTTCTCTGATGACCAGTGATGATGAGCATTTTTTCATGTGTCTGTTGGCTGTACAAATGTCTTCTTTTGAGAAGTGTCTGTTCATATCCTTTGCTCACTTTTAGATGACATTGTTTGTTTTTTTCTTGTAAATTTGTTTAAGTTCTTTGTGGATTCTGGATATTAGCCTTTTGTCAGATGAGTAGACTGCAAAAATTGTCTCCCATTCTGCAGGTTGCCTGTTCACTCTGATGGTAGTTTCTTTTGCCATGCAGAAGCTCTTTAGTTTAATTAGATCCCATTTGTCTATTTTGGCTTTTGTTGCCATTGCTTTTGGTGTTTTAGTCATGAAGTCATTACTCATGCCTATGTCCTGAATGGTATTGCCTAGGTTTTCTTCTAGGGTTTCTATGGTTTTAGGTCTAACATTTAAGTCTTTAATCCATCTTGAATTAATTTTTGTATAAGGTGTAAGAAAGGGATCCAGTTTCAGTTTTCTACTTACGGCTAGCCAGTTTTCCCAGCACCATTTATTAAATAGGGAATCCTTTTCCTATTTCCTGTTTTTATCAGGTTTGTCAAAGATCAGATGGTCGTAGACATGTGGTGTTATTTCTGAGGCCTCTGTTCCGTTCCATTGGTCTATATCTCTGTTTTGGTACCAGTACCATGCTGTTTTTTGTTACTGTAGCCTTGTAGTATAGTTTGAAGTCAGGTAGCATGATGCCTCCAGCTTTGTTCTTTTTGTTTAGAATTGTCTTGGCAATGTAGGCTATTTTTGGTTTCATATGAACTTTAAAGTAGTTTTTTCCAATTCTGTGAAGAAAGTCATTGGTAGTTTGGTGGGGATGGTATTGAATCTATAAATTAATTACCTTGGGCAGTATGGCCATTTTCATGATTTTGATTCTTCCTATCCATGAGCATGGAATGTTCTTCCATTTGCTTGTGTCCTCTTTTATTTCGTTGAGCAGTGGTTTGTAGTTCTCCTTGAAGACGTCCTTCCCTTGTAAACTAGATTCCTAGGTATTTTATTTTACTCTCTTTGTAGCAGTTGTCAATGGGAGTTCACTCACGATTTGGCTCTCTCTTTTTCTGTTATTGGTGTATAGGAATGCTTGTGATTTTTGCACATTGATTTTGTACCCTGAGACTGCTGAAGTTGCTTATCTGCTCGAGGAAATTTGGGACTGAGATGATGGGTTTTCTAAATATACAATTATGTCATCTGCAAACAGGGACAATTTGACTTCCTCTTTTCCTAATTGAATACCCTTTATTTCTTTCTCTTTGATTGCCCTGGCCAGAACTTCCAGAACCAATGACAAAAACCACATGATTATCTCAATAGATGCAGAAAAGGCCTTTGACAAAATTCAACAGTCCTTCATGCTAAAAACTTTCAATAAACTACGTATTGATGGAACATATCTCAGAATAATAAGAGCTCTTTATGACAAACCCACAGCCAGTATCATACTGAATGGGTGAAAACTGGAAGCATTCCCTTTGAAAACTGGCACAACGTTGCCCTCTCTCACCACTCCTGATCTGATGGTTTTATAAATGGGAATTCTGCTGCACAAGTTGTCTTTTGCCTGCCATGACGTAAGACGTGCCTTTGTTCCTCCTTTGTCTTCCACCATGATGGTGAGGCCTCCCCAACCATGTGGAATTGTGAGTCCATTAAACCTCTTCTTCTTTATAAATCACCTAGTCTTGGGTATCTATTTATTAGCAGCATGAGAACAGACTAATTGGTACTGGTAGAGTGGGATGCTGCAGTAAAGATACCTGAAAATGTGGAAGCAACTTTGCAACTGGGTAACAGGCAGAGGTTGGAACAGTGAGGAGGACTCAGAAGAAGACAAGAAGATGTGGAAAAGTTTGGGACTTCCTGGAGACTTGTTGAATGGCTTTGACCAAAATGATGATAGTGATATAGGCAATACAATCAAGACTGAGATGGTCTCAGATGGAGATGAGGAACTTGTTGGGACCTGGAGCAAAGATGACTCTTGTCATATTTTAGCAAAGAGACTGGTGTCATTTTGCCCCTGCCCTATAGATTTGTGAAACTTCGAACTTGAGAGAGATGATTTAGGGCATGAGCCGGAAGAAATTTCTAAGTAGCAAAGTGTTAAAGAGGTGACTACGGTGCTATGAAAAGCATTTCATTTTATGTATTCACAAATATATGGTTTTGAATTGGAACGTACGTTAAAAAGGAAAGCAGAGCATAGAAGTTTGAAAAATTTTCAGCCTGATGATGTGATAGAAAAGAAAAACCCATTGTCTGTGGAAAAACTTCAAGCAGGCTGCAGAAATTTGCATAAGTAACAAGGATCCAAATGTTAATCCCCAAGACAATGGGGAAAACGTTTCCAGGGCATGTCAGAGATCTTCATGTCAACCCCTTCCATTATAGGCTCAGAGGCGCAGGAGGAAAAATTGGTTTTGTGGATCAGGTCCAGGGATCAGTAGGTCAGGCCCTGCTCTCTGCATCCTAGGAACTTGGTGTCCTGTGTCTCAGCCACTCCAGCCATAGCTAAAAGGGACCAAGGTACAGCTCCTGCCATGGCTTCGGGGTGTAAGTCCCAGCCTTTGCAGCTTCCATGTGATATTGAGTCTGCTGGTGCACTGAAGTCAAGAATTGAGGTTTGCAAACCTCTGCCTAGATTTCAGAGGCTGTATGGAAATCCCTGGATGTCTAAGCAGAAGTTTGCTGCAGGGGTGGGACCCCCGTGGAGAACTTCTGCTAGGGCAGTGCAAAAGGAAACTGTGGGGTTGGAGCCCACACACAGAGTCCCCAATGAGGCACTGCCTAGTGGAGCTGTGAGAAGAGGGCTATTGTCTTCCAGACCCCAGAACAGTAGATCCATCAACAGTTTATACAGTGCACCTAAAAAAGCTGCAGACAATCAGTGTCAGCTCATGAAAGTAACCAGAAGCTGGGGCTGTATGCTGCAAAGACACAGGGACAGAGCTGCCCGTGGCCATGGGAGCCCACCTCTTGTAACAGTGTAACCTGGATTTGTGACACGGAGTGAAAAGAGATCATTTTGGAGCTCTAACATTTGGCTGCCCCACTTGATTTCAGACTTGCATGGGGTCTGTAGCCCCTTTGTTTTGGCTAATTTCTCCCATTTAAAAAGAGTGTATTTACTCAATGCCTGGATCCCCATTCTATCTAGGAAGTAACTAACTTGCTTTTTATTGTACAAGCTCATAGGTGGAAGGGACTTGCCTTGTCTCAGATGAAACTTTGGACTATGGACTTCTGAGTTCATGCTGAAATGAGTTAAGATTTTGGGGGACTGTTGGGAGGGCATGATTGGTTTTGAAATGTGAGAACATGAGATTTGGGCGGGGCCAGGGGCCCAATTATATGATTTGGCTATGTCTCTACCCAAATCTCACCTCGAATTGTAATAATGCCAACATGTCAAGGGCAGGGCCAGGTGAAGGTAATTGAATCATGGGGTAGTTTCCTTCATACCGTTCTTAAGGTAGTGAATAAGGCTCATGAGATCTGATGGTTTTATGAATGGGAGTTCCCCTACACGAGCTCTGTCTTGCCTGTCATCCTGCAAAGCTTGCCTTTGCTCCTCCTTTGCCTTCTGTCATGATTGTGAGGCCTCCCCAGCCATGTGGAACTCTGAGTCCATTAAACCTCTTTTTCTTTATAAATTACCCAGTCTCAGGTATGTCTTTATTGGCAGCATGAGAACAGACTAATATACCTATTTACTTAATTAATTTTCAATTACAATACTTATATTAATATTCACAACATTATTTTAACCAACTCAATGCTTTGAAAATCCTATAATGAACTTACATTTTAAGACAGTTCTGTTCACCTTTGTCTTGAAAAGCATTTT
Organism: Macaca fascicularis; assembly: GCF_037993035.2. Lineage (NCBI taxonomy): Eukaryota > Metazoa > Chordata > Mammalia > Primates > Cercopithecidae > Macaca > Macaca fascicularis. Next base: position 3,150,895 of record NC_088383.1, on the reverse strand, counting down.
ATTTTCAACTCGAACTTTAAAACTATTAGAAGAAAGGCCAGTACTTTTCCTATGCCTCTATTTATTATACTGCCACCTGTGTTTCTGTTTGCTCTTTTCAGATCTGAGACTTCCTAATACTAACCAAACATGCACAGATATATATGAGTTTCCAGTTATTCCAACACTTTTGAATTCTTGTTTCTTCTATAAACCTTAACAGAAATCCTTTAGCAAATGTTTTTGACGCTCTTCTAAACATGATGTGTTTCTCTTTCAGCATGATCATCAGATTTCGATTCACTGGTTTAAATCTCTATTTTCACTGTAGGCTGAAAGGGGACAGAGATCACATCTTTGTTATTCCCCGATATGTCTGCAATACCTAGATCATGCCTATCTCATAGTAGATGCACACTGAGTTAAACAAGTGGTGATGATAACTCGTACAGTTAGAGTTTACCAAATGTGGAATTGACTAGTAAATTTGGGATTCTATAATTTTTGTGAATTTCACTGTCAGCTCAGTACTTATCATTTTTCATTAGATTGCTAATGTAAAAAGCAAAAATATAAAATGAATTCTCTCTAATCCAAATATCTCTTCTTGACAGAACGACTGACTGAGATTCTAATTTTTTTACAGTGAAAAACTTAATGAGGGCTGAGAAAAACAGTGCAAAGAGAAAAATGAGTCTCCTTGGATATTTCCTTTCTTTGCCCAATGTTCGGTTTCCTTCCTCAATTTTTGCATTTTCAGTAGTTTATTCTTTTGGATGTCTTGGCTGTAGTTTGATAATATTTATGATCACTTTCATTATTCACTGAGATATTTAGACTATATAATATGAACATCGGAAATTTCTCCTTTTTTTTTTTTTTTTGAGACGAAGTCTTGCTCTGTCACCCAGGCTGGAGTGCAAAGGCACAATCTCGGCTCACTGCAACCTCTGCCTCCCGGGTTCAAGTGATTCTCCTGTCTCAGTCTCCCAAGTAGCTGGGATTACAGGCACCCGCTAGCATGCCCAGCTAATTTTTGCATTTTTTAGTAGAGATGGGGTTTTACCATGTTGGTCAGGCTGGTCTCGAATTCCTGACCGCAGGTGATCCACCCACCTCGCCTCCCAAAGTATTGGGATTACAGGCATGAGCTACTGCGTCTGGCCTGTTTTTTAACCCTTCAACTATATAACTTAGCTCCAAGTCTGAAAATCAAGAAATAAATTAGTGTAAATGTAGTTTTTAAATTAATTATGAAACTCTTCATTGAGCAGAATCTTTTAAATTTATTTTAAATTGAGTTAGTATGTGTTCATAATTAATGAATTCTAATAATATTGGGAAAACTGATGGTCATACACTGAAATGGATGTTGTCTGTAGTGAGTTGTTTTATTCATAAATGCATATTTATGTGTCCTACCTAGTTAACATCACTTCATAACCTGATATTTATAAACAATCAACAAGTGAGTACTTTATGTTTTGTCTCTGTGTTCCCAGAACATTTATTTACTTAACTGATATAGTCAGTTTCTTCAAGGGCTTATGTCACATATGAAGGTACTAAAAAACAATTAGTCTTGGAAAAACATAAGGAGTACATAATTTAGCTTGGCTCAACAAGAAGGTTTTGATATATTAAGAGGTCCTGGTGCATGCAGAACCCATTATTAGAGTTAAACACAGGTTAATAATCAAAGTTTTGGTGTGGGGTTGATCTATTAAGTTTTTAACTAGCAACATCCTGTTTATGTACATTAAGTTTCTATCATGCATAGAATATAAACTAATGTTTATAAAAAGTAAATAAACAAGTGAGTAAATAAAGTCAGTACTCTAAGTGGTCACACAAATCTCTCGAGTGAATGTGTGTATTTAGCTCTTTAGCTGATATTTTTATCATTGCTTGCTTCATATTCAGTGTTCCTAAATAAGCTACACAGCTTGGGAAATTTAAGAAGAAAGTACTTGAGAGAACCAGTAAGAAGAATAGTTGTAAATGTTTTTGAAAGCAAAGGCCAAAGCTCTAACTAATAGATTCTCAGTGTAAAGAAGTATTTGAATAAATGTAAGATATAGCATATAGCATATCTGTAATTATTAGTACACAAAATTATTGCATAACCATTGGCATTAAATCATTACATTTAAAAAGTTACCTTGACATATTTTTATGTAAGAGCTCTAAATATTCACATTCAATTTTTCTTCTACAGACTATCAATTAAGTCTTCGGCTATCTATAACTTCTAGCTGCTATTAACTTCTTATGTTGGGAATGCAATGTCTAAAACCCATTGCCATGTGGTAAATTAGAAAGAAAAGTGATGTTTTATTTGAGGAAATTATTGATATTTGCTTTTATATTACTTTTTAGCATGTTTAGCCCAATTGTACATGGTGTTCTTGTTAAGTTATCCAGATTTTGGAATTGTAAACGGTGTGATAATCATCTTGGAACATCTCAATAATCTTACAAAAATAAGGACCTTGGTCTGGAAGCCCTAAGATATTTTATGCAAAAGAGGTATTATCAAAGGCAATGACAAACAACTACAGAAAGGCAAGTCTTGCATAAAAATAGGCATCATCCATCATTACAATAGAACTACTGAACACCTACCGAGTTCCTGATAAGCAGTATTATAACAATTAAATAACCTTAGTCATTCTAGGGCTTCCTTACATAGATGCTAATTGCTAAATATTTGGTTAACTGGAAAATGGAGAAGTTCAATTCATGAATATTTACTGAGTACCTACTATGTATCCAGCAGTGTGGTGCAGAAATCAAGACAAGGATTAAGCCTGTAACTCACAAGCAAAATGTGTACTCATGATCTAAAAAGCACATGTGTTCCGCCTCTCATTCACTTCTGGGAAATAAAACAGTGTCTAAAACTACTCTAGAAGTCCAGGGTAGTACATTAGGGAAATGTCCTAAATAATATTGTCTCTGTGGAACCCACTTCTTGCTCTGGATTTTTCCAAGAAGTAAATAAGTTGACCCACAAAATTAGATAGACTGTGGGTGTTTTCACACGCTTAAGGAAACATCAAACTTCATAGAAAATGTGGATGTTGACAAGAAATTAGGGAATATCTGTTTTATTCCTCTGTAAGTATTTAACAAAAATAGTGCCAGAAATAAATTTATAAATGTGGTCAGTTAATGGTAGACTAGAACAAGTCCAGGGCTCCAAATGTCCAGTTCAGAACTCTTTCTGTAAGAAGTGTTCCGGTAAGAGTGACTCCATCTTGAGTGAGGTAGGCTAGGAAATTGAGGCTGCGACTTGCTAGGCTGCATTCCCAGAAAGTTAGGTATTCTTAGCCTCTAGACGTTTATGGCTAAGGGAACAGATTGATAATGTTTACTAAACATACCCGGACTTGGAGTGTCCAGATATCCCAATATCTTGAGAACAAAGACATTCCTAATTTTTCTTTAAAGATAATAATATTGATTCTTGCAAAATGTAGTAATTAAGAAAATCAATCTTTTATCACAAGCCCTTGTAGCAACGCACATCCCCTGTGATCTTTTTTAAATTATATATATACAAGTACTGTACCTAGAGTGGACGCATTCCTCCTCTTACTTTCAGGAACGCCCTACTCTGTCTATGGAGTAGCTGTTCTTTCACCACTTTACTTTCTTAATAAACTTGCTTTCGCTTTGCACTGTGGACTCGTCCTCAATTCTTTCCTGTGCGAGATCCAGACACCTCTCTTGGGGTTTGGATCCAGACCCCTTTCCTGTAACATTTCTACCAAAATACATCAGCTGTTTCCCAGTCTTATACTTAAATTAGGCTAACATTGAAAGTAAGATTAAAACAGTTATAAGATGGCATTACATGGTTGCTAATTAGTCAAACATGAATAGGTTCTAGAAGTAGCTCTTAAGCCCCAGGAATACAGTGAGCAAACATTTTCGGTATTCCTTGAATTCATTAATGACCTTAGAACTGTTACCTCTCAATGACTATACTATTGAATAACATACTTATGGCTATAAAGAATCAAAATTACAGAACAAATAGAAATATGGTTTTTAGGATGAGGCAGGCAGATCGTTTGAGCTCAGGAGCTTGAGACCAGCCTGGGCAACATGGCAAAACCCCATCTCTACAAAAAATACAAACATTAGCCAGGACTGATGGCACATGCCTTTGGTCCCAGCTACTTGGGAGGCAGGCTGTAGTGAGCCGAGATTCACACCACTGCACTCCAACCCGGGTGACACAGTAAGACCCTGTCTCAAGAAAAAAAAGAAAGAAAGAAAAAAAAGAAAGAAAGAAAGAAAAGAAATATATTTTTATAGAACAGACTTTTAACTGATTTTTTCTTCTTAATTTGTTTTCTCATGTTTCTGACAATGATTTAAAATCAATCTACTGAATAGGTTACAGTGAAATATCAATGAGGGTTCTGTCTTCATCTGCCCCTGCTCTATTTCAGGGCAGACATTTTCGTTTTTGTGTTCTACCACTTTTCTTCAGTCTTAAGAACAGGGAATTTGTGAGTGATTTTGCATGTTATTCCTTTATATGATATTAGGACTTATATTTTTGTAGTTATTCCTCAGATTACTATAGATTTCATTAATTGCTCTGAAGAACAATTCAAAACAGCATGGTTGACAAATGGGAATTTTCTCTACACCTAAAAAAAATAGATTCATCATTATCAGAGGTCTTCTTTGCAGACTATTCAACTATGAAGAGAGAGAGAAAAAATAATCCTTTGACTTCTCTCTTAAATCTCAATATTTGCAAATCACAAAGTTTCAATTTCATAGAGAAAATGAGAAAATATTATTAACTTAGTTTGTATCCTCTGTTTCCTACGAAGAAATTGCAATTAATCTAGTTTCAGAAGTTTAGATACAACTCATTCATATAGATGCACTACAAATTTAAATTACAAAAAAGCAAATTTGCAGTGTAAGTCTTACGAAATTGTTAACAGTGTCCCTATTTTCTACTGCATATAATGCATCACAAAATGCAGAAGCAATGACTAAGTCAGTATGGTCAGAAACATTTTCCAAGTTGATTGTAAATGTTATGTCTGAGTAAACAGGTATTGTACTGAAACACACAGTGGAAAGGAGAAAAAAAATGACTCTGATACATGGTTTTATATAATTGCTTAAATAGTTAAAACAAAATATAATTATGTGTGTATATAGATGTATCATGCATACTATAAAAAGTAAAATAGCTTAAATATTCACAGAAATATCAGTGTCTGCTATTTTTAAAGAAGCAAAAAAACCGATAGTTCACATTAAGAACTATTTAAGATTTAAGACAATATTTTACATTATGATATAAAACGAACCAAAAAAATTTGTTGGGCCATTTTACTGGTTGTTTGTCTACATCCTCAAGCCCATGTGTATAATATTTACTTTTTTTCTGATATGGAGAGAAATGTACTCTAATTTTTGAAATTTCAGACACACAGAAAGATAGAAAATAACATTTTATTTCCTTTTTTAATGCTTTTTCATGCCTTATCTGCACAATTCCGTTTTAACTTCTGAATATTATGTTATAGAAAGAAATCCACATTTCATTAAACTTCTTTGAGAAATGAATTTTAAGTGTTAGCATAATATTTCATTAAAATATTTATGGTTATGTAGATTCTCCAATATTTTAAAGGTTACTATGTATTTTTATTAATTTCATGAATTAATTATTTCTCTAATTTAGCTTCCAAGCAGGAAGTTAACGATTTGTGGAGTACCAACATTGATGGCTTCCAATAAGTACTGAAGGAAGGGTTAAGTGCTGCCTAAATGACCCCTTAGTTAATTATCCCCATATCTTTAATAAGTGACTCAGTGCTCCCAAATGTCTATGATGAGAGACTGTTCATGGAGCCAATGGAGGGTACTAACCTCTGGACTTCACACAAAGCAGTTAAACATTATAGTATGTACAAGGCTTTCTCAGCTGATATCTGAGGAAACCAAAATCACAGTTACATATGTACTATTGGTTGAGTTCCTAAAATGTGTCAAATCTATATATACAAAACTACACACACACACACACACACACACACACACATTTTCTTAAGCCATTACTGAAACTCTGCAAACTCAAAGAAAAGCTGGTGTTACTGAAAAGATGGCAACCCTGTGCCCTGATCCAGGAGGTAGAAAGTAAGGGAGAACATAAGGGATTCCTGTCACCTTTCTCAGTGGAGGGACTCTTCTAGTTCGTGAAATAAAGTATTACTAGACCACCAGAGCTTTGTTGTTGTTTATTCCCCTCAATTTAGTTGCACTGACTAACATTTCATGGAATGTCTCTTGCACTCTGATTATAGGCTATCTTTGGACTTTTTTGTTTTCAGAACCACGTATTTGTCATTCAGCCATTTCTTTCTTTAAAAAACATTTTATTTGCAAGAAGGATTAGTCTTTATCAATATCTGCCAGACAAGTGTTATTTCAATGTTGATAGTCAAATGCGTCCTTTAGCTTTTTTCCTACTTTTTCAAAATCATGGTAAAACACACATAATAGAACATTTACCATCTTAGCCATTTTTAAGTGGATAATTTAGTGGTATTAATTACATTCATAATGCTAAGGAACTGTCACTACGGTCCATTCTTTAAGTTTTACTACCCTTATATAAAAGCAGTTAGAATGTATGTGAATTATGAGTTCCCTCTGGGGGAAAAGTTTTTAAAATGCACTCTGTGTTAGTAAGCAAATCACTTCATTGTAGTGTGGTCAAGATACAACTCAAATCAATGCCATTTTATTGATTGCTTTGATGTAGCTATGCAATGACAGAAGTCAAAGGAGAAAATGTTGTCTATTAAAAAAATACACCTAGTTTTGTTTTCCCAGAAACTAACACCAATTCCAAAGTTTTTTCAATAATACATTTTTTCTTTAAAAGGGGAGAGGTTTGTATAGTTGGTTTTTTGTTTGTTTGTTTGTTTGTTTGTTTGAGACAGGGTCTCCTTCTGTCATACAGGCTGGAGTACAGTGGCACAATCAACCTAGACCTCTCAGGCTCAAGAGATCCTCCCTTGGCTCACCCACTCAGTAGCTGGGAATATAGGCACACACGACCATGTCCAGCTAATTTTTTTGTTTTTCTTTTTTGTAGAGACACGGTCTCAGTATGTTGCTCAGGCTAGTCTCCAACTCTTGGGATCACATGATACCCCCGCCTTGGCCACCCAAATTACTGGGATTATAGGTGTGAGCCACCGTGCCTGGTCTGTATACTTGAAATATTTTTATCCAACTCAGTATTATTACAGAAAAGGAAATACCAGATATTGAATAGTAAATGCATTTACAATGATCTAGAAGATGGGGAAAAACCTTCCAGAAACAATATATCTAAGCACTGGTTATATGTGATATAATTGCATTTTTTAAAAGTCACCCTGCTTCTGAATAAAATTATGTTGAATACTATAAACATGTGACTACTGAGGGTTCTTATACACTACTTTTGTTCTAGCTGATGACTACTAAATATTCAGAGATAATGAAATACATCATACTTTTATTCAATATCAATTCAAATAACGTATTACTGAAAAACAAAACTATCAGCTCATGGTGCTGTATGAAGATTTCGCGTTCCTTTGGCTTTGCTAAAACTTTGCAGATCTACTTCCTTCTATAGGGGTTTTCAAAATAAAACAGAAGTATTCTTATTTGCTTTCTATGAGATTCCTGTGTCATGTAGGGGTTAAAAACACATCTTTCAGGACAAAAATAATTAACTTACTTATCCTTTACCTATTCACGTTTAAACATTGTTAATTAGATAAGTACTTTAGCAGTAAATACATGGGAATATCTGTATGTGCAATTGAGGAAAAGAGAGGAAAAAGGGGCAGCACAATTTTGGAACTTCCAAAATTCTCACGTAAAATTAGACAGAGCACCTAGATGGCAAAAGTAACAATACATGTAAAATATTTCCAACTAAAATAGGTGGCAAGGAATACCACAAACCCAAAACACACTGCCATCAACATCTGTATCTTGTAGGCACCTGTAAGGGAGGAAGTAGAGAAGCAATGGCGTTTCCGATGAACTCACGTTAGCCAGCCGGTACACGGTGTGAGGAATGCCTGCTCCTGAGAATGGCAGTTGAAGCTGGAAGAAATATTTCCCACTTGACTGGCAGGAGAGTAAAAGCAGTGGGTGGCAAAGCCCTAAAGGACTTCTGTGAACTCTCCAAACTGATCTCCAGCGTCTCCTTTCAGGAGAGGATCCCACAGGAATGGAACTGCCGGGCGCGGCCGCTCACGCCTGTCATCCCAGCACTTTGGGAGGCGGAGGCGGGCGGGTCACGAGGTCAGGAGATCGAGACCATCCTGGCGAACACGGTGAAACCCCGTCTCTACTAAAAACACAAAAAACTAGCCGGGCGAGGTGGCGGCGCCTGTAGTCCCAGCTACTCCGGAGGCTGAGGCAGGAGAATGGCGGGAACCCGGGGGGCGGAGCTTGCAGTGAGCCAAGATGGCGCCGCTCACTCCAGCCTGGGCCACAGAGCGAGACTCTGTCTCAAAAAAAAAAAAAAAAGCACAAGTACTAACAAGAGATGAATAAACGAGAAAACCCAGAAACAATATTGTTCCAGTTAAAAATAGAAGACAAAAATAGGAAACGCTCAGGAATCTTAGAAAGCAAGATGCCGTATTTTTAATACTACGTGCAAAACGAGAGAGCAAGGAGATATGTGAAATTAACTAAGATTTTGGAACCAAGTGTCTTCTAAAAACTCAAGCCTGAAACTCCCCTATTAGGAGACACTTTCAAATCTTTGATGTATGATTTGTGGTTTCAGATCTGTTTCTTCTCTCCCTCTCTTCTCTGGAGTGGTCATTTTGGACTGTTCCTTCAACATATGCACCCTTTCATTTGGTTATCTTGTACGATGATTGTGTAGCTTTCAGATACTCATAACACATGCCCACACCTATAACCAGGTCACAGGACTCCATATTGGACTGTAGTCAACTCTTCTCTTTGTCTTAAATGAGTTTGCATATTTTGCATAACTTCGAACCCTTGAATGTTATGTGTTAAAACATAAACCCTATTATCTGAGCTTACCAAAGCCTGGCTGTATTTGATGAAGGCAGTCTTCTTTGTAATGGTGATCTCAAACTGGCAATAAAATAGTTAAGATTTATTAAGGATTTACTACATACTAGGCACTGTCCTGAGTATATTGCATGTGCTATCTCTTTTGAAATTCATGATTTTATGATCCAGGCACTACTGTTGTCCACTTTACTACAGAGAAAACTGAGGGACAGAGGAGTTAAGAAACTTGCCACAGTTACCAAGTAGACAGTTAAATGAGGGAGAAATTTAAAAGAATAAATTTTTCTTTTGTAGCTATTCTAATCAATGCCCAATTCTATCTGCAGTGGAATTTAGTTTTGGCCAATGATTGCACTGATCTTTTATCTTAGTATTCCAATATAGAGCTGGATGGTCTAGGTGATTACACTTAGCAGAACTGAACCTGTGGAATTGTATGACCTTTTCACTTCATGTTATGTATTGTCAAAGCCAAGTAGCACTGGATAAGTATCTACCAATAAGGCACAGATCAATTCCTTAATAAGTGGATGTTTTCTGTATTTTAATTTCCTGGAACAAATAAATATTTTAAAAGTAGCTTATCTCTATGTCTTTTGAAGAGAAGCAGGTCACTTTATGAATATATAAGTTCTCTGTTGCCCTGTTTACTTACTTCTAAGAACACCATCCCTTCTCCATCCATCCACATTATTTGGGCTGGCTATTTATTTTCCATTCTTCCTTAGATTAGTTATCATCCCCACTATGTAGTCCCTACCCTACTCATGTCTACAAATGAAGATCCTTTTTTTGCTTCCAACTGACTACTTTCCATTCTACGTTAGATTTTAAGCTATGAGTTTGTTGTAAATTTAGGAAAAATCTGAGGGACTTTGACATGTAATGAGTATGCTGACCAACTTCACCATTCATTGTCTCTACCTTTGCTTGTTGTTAACCATTTTACAGCTTCAGACAAATTGTGTCTCAAAAACACAAATTTTCCAGTAAAATGCAGTTGATCATCACTCTGTGAATATTGACTAGGTTTTCTATTCATTTATAAATTCATTTCAGCATTGGTTTTCTGACTAAAAATATGTTGCATTTTGAAATCTATTTTGATCCAATTGTAATATCTTACTGGTTTCTTCAGTAATTAATGAATAAGATATTTTATGAAGTAATTTATATCTGTGTGAAAGTCATTATATTACCTATTTTTAAAAAATTTAATAAGAAAGTTGCATCTCGTTCTCTGTACTATCTCATTTTCAGAAATTCTGGCAAATTTCTGGCACAGAAAAGTACCATATAAGTAGTAAATGAACTGATTAATTATTTTCAAGCATTATTCTTGGGATGTAGTGCTGTTGACCTGTGTTACAGACAGAGATTCTAGCACATGTTTAAACAGAAACCTAGACCCAAGTCAAGTCACATAAAAAATACCCATATTCTTGATCACTAAAGGAATCTCAGAGATTTGGTTGGTTTTAGATTTGATTCCCAAGGCTAAATCATTTTTGGCAGATGTTGACTAAAAAGGAAGCTCTAGACATCTCAAGATGTTAGTTTGTTGAAAGTTAATATATCCAGTACAATGTATTTTCCATAAGTTTCCAAGAAATCAGACCTATGGCTGAAGACAAGTTGCAGTGATTTTGTAAGCTTTCCAAAATTCACTATCAAAAGTGTTAATGTTGGTTTGCACCTACAATCTCCAAGAGTACATTAGTAGAAGCAACTGCTGTTTATTAATCCCCTTTCCTTGAGGCTTACTTTTACTTCCCCAAGATTCTATTCTCATTACAGTTTTTTGATACCTCACTTTCTTCTTCTTCATGGTTATATTCTTCCTACGGCTATATAGTAGCCATAAAAATAATAAAAAATTTACGTAATAGCAGTATGTACATAATAAAATTTATATTCCATTGACCTATATTTGAAAAAAAATCACTTATTTAAATCTATTTAGATACTGATTTTCTGACCTGAAATCCCTTTTCGTGTCTCCACGAATTCATGAAAGATTCATGTCTCCACGAATCTTCCTTTGACTATCAGTGTTGTCTTGACAATTGCCTAAAATATTTAGAAATGTGCTGCACATATGATTCAAAACCTGTAAATACTTACAGTATGGCAATTAAAGAAACAGTAATGTTTAAAATATAGAAAGTAAAAATGAATGCTTGGGATTAGAAAGATATCAAGTAGTATTGTAATTTTTATTTATATCTAAAATATGAGATAGGAAATATTAACTGAACAAAAACCAGCACAGTATATAAGTATTCAATATCTTTCAACGTTTTTCCAAAGCAAAACAGTAGAAGAAAACGAAACTATATTTGGTTGATCTGAATCTGCTGTGGGCTTCTAGCATTTTAGGGAAGCTGCTGCCCCCTAAAATCAAAAGCATAAGCAAAACAAAGCAAACGAACAAAAATCCAAAGAAGAAAATATAAAACCACTGGGTGGGCATTGTTTTCTTTCTTTTCTTTCTTTCTTTTCTTTCTTTCTTTCTTTCTTTTTCTTTCTTTCTTTCTTTTTTTCTTTCTTTCTTTCCTTCTTTCTTTCTTTCTTTCTTTCTTTCTTTCTTTCTTTCTTTTTCTCTCTCTCTCTCTTTCTTTCTTTCTTTCTTTTTTTTCATGATCTTTTTTTCTCATCCAGCCTGGAGTGCAGTAGCAAGATCACAACCCACTGCAGCCTTGACCTCCCAAGGAGACCAGGTGATCCTCCCACCTCAGCCTCCTTAGTAGCTGGGCCTTCAGGCATGCACCACAACGCTTGGCTAATTAACTCCTAAACATCTTAGAAACACTACCATAATATATTTCCAAAACACATACATCCATGGAAATTTTAAAATTGTTTAGTACACAAAATTAAGGTATATATGTAAATTAAATTTTTTTTTTCTGAAAGACACATTACCAGGAATCTTCCTAATCAACCAGATTTTCCCTGAGAACCTGAAATAACTCAGTGGAGAAGATGTCTGATCCATGCCTTAATGATGATGGTATTTTGCTTCTCTGCAAATAAAAATACTATCATTTTTATAGTAGTTACTATGAGACAGCTACTTTGCTAAGCACTATGCTAGTGTTCACTTAAAAAAAAGAAAAAACCTGAAGGACAGAGCAGTTGAGCAATTTGTCCAAGATCACAAATATAGAAATTGGTCAAACCACATGTATCAAACTGTCCGGCTCCTGTGTCCATGCTCTTATCTGTTTTGAATTACTGCTGCTTAATGAGAAGCTTCTGTGGCAATAAAAGGTATGAGAAAATATTTATCAGAAATGTTTTATTATGACTTCAGTTATCAATAGGGTTTCTTCTCTATGGCAGAATAATTTTTTTCCAGATGGAAAGATAAATGTGAAGATAAGCTAGCAGCCTTTTGGAGGCCATAGACAGATAGGTAAGCTGCCAGTGTGGTCTTTTGGAGTCAAAATTTAAAACGAACTAATAGGAAGGACTGGGGGAAATATGAGATAACAGATGGATAGTTTTAAAATCTTCTGCATGTTTTGGGAAGAGGTAACTCTAATTATGAGAAGAAAAAGACAAAAGAAGGCAGAATGATTTGAATTAACAATGAGAAATGCATCAATAATACTTTTCAAAAATGTATGAATCTAGTATGACTTTTCACACATAAGCTGCTATGTAGTTTTATGAGGCTCTGGTTTATCCTGTGCTCCCTATAGCGTTTTTTTGCCAGGAAGAGTCATATTCTCACATGGAATCGGCCAGGTTTTTGGGATTGTTTCCAATAAGAATATGATGAAAGGAGCAAGAAGTTTCACTTTGCAGGAATCCCCTTAGACTGAGATGTTTGGTAGCTCAACACTATTGCCCAATAAAGTAGCTAACCAAGGCTATGGTTATGACTTCAGTTATCGTATCAGAGGTCTGCTCATTAGAAATAAAAGATGAATGAACACCATTCAAGTGAGTGAGTTATTTGATGACTCACTTATGGGAATAATCTTTGTAAACCTAAGCTTTAGAAAAGTCTTTATGCTGAAAATGCAAGTATCCAAAAATGATTTTCTGTCTTTTCTTTTCCCTGGAAATCAAAGCATGTAGAGAGTATTTCTTTACACTAATATTCATTTTTTTCTATTTTTACTATATCATATTCATTGTAAATTAAAGCAATGATTGCCTAACATTATTATCCAAAAGTGGTAATGCTTAACCTTATTGTAATGTTCTTTTTATAGCCCTGAAGGCATATTCAAGCATTCAGTGTAAAAAATGAACAGGGGATCAACACAGCAAAGGACTAGGAAAAACATAAATATATTGTTGTCTCAGCTTAAATAGAAAAAAAGTATGTTGCAAAGAATAGTCATTCATCCCTTGACAAAAAGAATCTAAATGAATATGTTTCCTTCTTTTCTAAAATGAAACACTAGTTTATGAGTTATCTAATCCTTTAATCCAGATTGAAATCCTTTAATCCTGCCAAGAATAGCCCAAAATGGGAGTTAAGAAAGGCATTTCACATGAATTCATAATTGTACCGATAACTTTGTTTGGGGCAATCCTGTCCTCAGTTGCTTTATAGATCTTTATCTGTTCCAGATAAACAGATAAACAAACAAGAAATAAGTAGCCTCAGAATTAACAGATAGCAATTGAAACAGCTAACAAAGCATATTTCTTTTGTTTGCTACAATATCAAATGTATAACTCAAATATTATATATTTATTATTTTTACTCATTGGTGTATTTAGGGCTTCAGCAGTGTATGTTTTGGGAAAAATTATTACAACTACTGAAAATAACATTAATAATGATGATTGAGAATAAGAAATAGGATTGACAATTTGGAATGATTCTAAGAAGCTATTGACTAGAAAATATCATGCTGGACAATAGAATTAACTCTAAACATAATAACTGATTGGAAAAGTGCTTCATAAGTTCTGTGAATTTCATCATTTATAATTTTTTATTGCTTTTGGTTTTATCTTTGACAAACAGGGATCAAGAAACACACAGTTTTCTGCTTGGTAGGGAAACTAAAATCATATGTTTTCATATGCGAGTAGAGGAAAATGCATTATTAAATGTTGGTTACATAGAGGAGCTTCATGAGTATCTGTTGAGTGATTAACTATTTCATCCTGAGCACAATAAATCATAGGGCTGATTGAGTCCGTCCTGTGATTCTTTGCAACATTGCTTTTTACTGCTGTTTTTGCATTTTTGCAGTCATCCTAGAAAGAGCATTCACGTTCATGACAACGAAATATAATACGGTATTCGGGATCAGATAATAAAACAAGACAAAAATTATTAAATCAAAATACAGTATGAAATGTAGTGAAAAGTAATACATTAATATTTGTTAATTGTGACAAATGTAACATGCTCGTATGTGATATTAATATAGAGAATACAGGATGTAATATATAAAGACATTTTCTGTACTACCTTTACAATGTTTTTCTAAATGTAATCTATCCTAAAATTAAAAGTCTATTTTTAAATAAAAGGTAAATTTTTTTTAGCTATACCAAAACCGGAAAAAAATATCAAAAGATGATAAAGGAAGTAAGATATTTAAAAATGAAGGAATATTAAAATGTTTTATGCAGAAGAAAACTGTTGCCAGGTGGAAAACAGAACTCAAGCAATAGAATAAAGAGCAAAAGAATGGCAAATATGAGGCAAATATAAAATTTATTCTTTTAATCTCTTTAAAATATAACGTGTTAAGCAAAAGTAATAAAAATATTTGTGAGGTTAAATCTTACAAGCCAAATGTATGGTAGCAACAGCAAAAAACTCAGAGGCAAAACAGACAGTTATTAGGTTGTCCCTTAGCCCTATTTTTCTTATCTCTGAAACCTTTTGGTTATTAAACGGGAGCATCAGTCATGTCATGGATTTTCAGTTAAGAACAAGTTTCTTTGTATAAGGGAAATGAGAATTCCAACCTACCTGTCCCCAGCTGTGTTATAGGCCCCAATTACTTTGCCATGCTGTGTCAGCATCACTCAGGAACCATTCTTGTCTATTCAGCCTGATATTACACCCCCCTTAGGAATGTGAGAAAGGAATCTCTGAAATGCTTGGTAATTAGGACTTAGCATTTATACTCCAAATGATGAGAAGGAGAAAAAGTGGGCTTTAAGAAACAGGCATGGAGGCTGGGCATGGTGGCTCACGCCTGTAATCCCAGCACTCTGGGAGGCCGAGGCGGGTGGATCACTTGAGCTTGGGAGTTTGAGATCAGCCTGGCCAACACGGTGAAACCCCATCTCTACTAAAAATACAAAAAGTAGCCAGGTGCAGTGGTGTACACCTGTAGTCACAGCTACTTGGGAGGCTGAGGTAGGAGAATTACTTGAGCCCAAAAGGCAGAGGTTACAGTGAGCCGAGATTGCACCATTGTACTCCAGTCTGGGTGACAGGAGTGGAAACCCTGACTCAAAAAATTAAAAAATTTAAAAAAGGAAACAGGCATGAAAATTGTATTTAATAAGAAACTGAAGCAAATATTTTAAAAAGTTGCTTCTAATAACATAATCAATTAGGATAATTTTGGGAGGAGATGCCATAAAAGCTACTGTGGATCTCTGAGTACCAGAATGTCAAATTTGGTATTACCTGGCAAGCTGTTCAGATGGGTCTTCATTAGTTCAAAACTTCCCCGTTTTTCCTAATGTGATTCATCCATGATGCATTAGGTCAACTTAATAAAGTTGAAATGCCTGCAGGGCTGCCACAGGGTTGGTGTATTTGTTTGCCAATATTGTTGCATGTTTGTGACCTCTGCAAAGGCTGAGTAGCCAGATCTAAATCAAGACCCCAAAGACTGAAGTGCAACATAGTAGAATACATTGTTACTGCTTCTAGTGTCTTCATGCTGAACTTCAGGCACCTCATTCAGAATGTTTTTACTTTGTAAAGAAACATTCTGCAAAATGCCTCACTCTTTTTACTGCTTCATTTAGGATTATTTGCTTTAACTATAGTGTCAGCCTTCTAAAGACATCATGTTTGGAAACTCCCAGGAGTCCTCTTGCTGTCTTTGTTAAAGCCCAGAAATTTATTGGAGTACTGATTCCAGTTTTGTTCTTTCTATCTTAAAATGGATGTTGGAGATTAGAAAAGGTTTAAAGGACAGCACTGATGGTTACTAAAAGAGAGAATAAACATTATATGAGGACACCTTAAAGAAGTCACAGAAACACTTCATTTCTGGTATTACGGCAGAATGAAAACCCCAACTCCTCATTGAAATAAGTAACATGCTGAATACAATATGCTGTGCTCATCTGACATGGAAGTTATAGAAATTTGTAGATCTCCTGGATGTTGCATAGACACCTCAAACATAACACATCCAACACTAGACTTCTGATCTTCCTCAAGGCCACTATTCCAGCCACCTTTCCCATGTTAGAGTATGTAAGAAATGAAGCGTCTCTAACCAACCCGTGATCTAAGACAAAAAGCAACTCAGGAAGTGTTTTAAGCAGAATGAACATAAATGCAGATATCAGATTTATGGGATATAGCTGCAATGGGACTTAGAGGGATACTTATAGCACTAAATGTCTGCATTAGGAAAGTAGAAAGGTCTCAAACTAATGACCTAATATTCCATTTAACAAAGCAAATTTAAAAAGGAACTATAACCCAAAATATGTAAAATAAAATAAAGATAAAATCACAAGTAATAATATAGAAAACAATGTGCAAAATCAAATAGGCTGAGCATGATGGCTCATGCCTTTAATAGTAGCATTTTGGAGGCTGAGATGAGAGGATTGTTTGAGGCTAGGAGTTTGAGATGAGCCTGGGCATATATGTATATGTGTGTGTGTGTGTGTGTGTGTGTGTGTGTATATATATATATATGCCAATCATCATGGTGTGTGCCTATAGTACCACCTACTCAGGATATTGAGGCAGGAGGATCACATGCCCAGGACGTGGAGGAAGCAGCGAGCTATGACTGTGCAACTGCACTCAAGTCTTTGTGACAGAGCAAGACCCTGTCTCTGAAAAAAATTTAAAAAATCATAAAATAAATCAAACACAAAACAGTTATTGTAAAAATTGATACATTGAAATTAAAAAGAATCAAAGGAAGAGATTAAAAAATTTCAAGAGCAAATTACTCACTTAACTGATAAAAGTTTCAACATGCCTGTAATAGGAATCTCCAATATCCAAAACAAAATAAAACAAAGAAATAGAACAAAAATTAAAACCTGGCCAGGTGTGGTGGCTCACGCCTATACTCCCAGCACTTTGTGAGGCCGAGGTGGGTGGATCGTCTGAGGTCAGGAGTTTGAGATCGGCCTGGGCAACATGGTGAAACCTTGTCTCTACTAAAAACACAAAAATTAGCCAGGTGTGGTGGCATGCACCTGTAGTCCCAGCTACTTGTGAGGCTGAGGCACAGAATTGCTTGAACCAAGGAGGATGAGGTTTCAGTTTCTTAAATGCAACACTAAGCGGACACACAATAAAAAACAAAAACAAATTGTAATTTATCAAAATTAAGAACTTCTGCTTATTAAAAGTCACTTCTAAGTGACTGAAAACAGTGAGTGAAAACAAAAGCCACAGTTGGGGACTGTCGATGGCTGACGATATCCAGCTACTAGATTCATGTACCTGATTTTAGCATCTAAGTTTTGTATAACACTTAACACAAAACATTCTCTTTTATACTATTTTGTTTTATTTTCCAATTATTTTGAGATCGAAAAGATCATTTATTTTTATAAATGAAGAAGCATCTCAGATACCCTCACAAATTAGTTAGTTTATTTAGTTGGTATAAAAAGCAAAAACAACAAAGGAAGTTGAGGTTTTCTGGTACCAAATCTGGAAATTATCCCACACAGCTCCTGTGTTTAAGCAACACATACTTAGATTTTCTGGGTCCATAAAATAGAAGTATTGATTTTTTTTCAAAAATGAGATAAAATGGGAAAATAATGAAAGTTGAAGCAATGACACTCACCTGGAGAATCCAATGCTTTCTCATATTTTAGATATTATCTCTTCCACTCTCTACTTGGTAACTGTGATTGGGTGATTGATGATGGAAGGCAGGAATATAGATGAGAAGTTAGTGCTAAAACTTTTCTCCTTTTCCCAGGGCTAAAATATACAATGAGCTGTGTGTCGGGTGGTGGGAGGGAGGTGGGGGAGGGGCAGCATCCTCTGGACAATGTGTAGAGGGCAGGAGTTATTGTGGGGTCTGGCTCCCTGCACACCCGGCCGTTGCTTTAGTTAGAGCAGTTACATGGGAAACCATGGATCTACCCCAAAGAAAATACTCACTTAGATTTAGGGACAAGTGTGACCATCTTGTCATTATATCAAAAACATTGCCTCTGTGTGTGTGTGTGTTTGAATGTGTATTTTTCTTGATAAAAGGGACCATACGTTTCATAAAATCTATATAGATTCTTGACCTGATAAAAATTAAGATCTATTAAGATTTTATTTTCCCTCCTTTGAGCATTATTTTAGCACAGGCTTGCTGAAAGGCAAGAAAACACCCAGCCAGAAGACACCAAGTACTCCAAGGTGATGCAGATGTTGAAGCTGTCATACAGGAAATGGGTATCAGGTACAACAAATAGTAACTCAAGGACTTTGACATGCATGGCATACAGGATCTCAAGATATTTGAGGTCTCGGGAAGAGTGACATAAAGGTCAGGGAGTTTATAATTCAGGAAGGACACATAATACATGCAGCATGAAAAAAATATCCTGTTGGTGGGTAGGAAATACAGAAAGCATGTCAGTAGGGGAATGTTTAGTGAGACTTTGAGCCATGAACAGGATTCAGACGAGGTGCAATTGGGTAGATGAACATCACAGGCAGCAGCTGGGGCAAAGAAAGAAAGAAGTCATGAAAGAAGACTGAAAATAAGAAAAATTGATACAAATACCAGACAGAGGGTTGGAAAAATAGGTGGGAGACTATATATATAAAATATGTAATTTTATTAATAGCTAATTAATTAAAATAATTATATAATTATTTTATAATATATATTTTATATTATATATCATTATTTTTATTATATATTTATTTTACATTATATTTTATATCTAATTATATATAATATATTATATATTACATATTTTAAAATATATAATATATATTTATTTTATAAAAATATTATATATTATTTTAACATAATTGTATAATTATTTTATTATATATTATTTTAACATAATTATATAATTATTTTATTATATATTATTTAAAAATAATTACATCGGCCGGGCGCGGTGGCTCAAGCCTGTAATCCCAGCACTTTGGGAGGCCGAGACGGGCGGATCACTAGGTCAGGAGATCGAGACCATCCTGGCTAACACGGTGAAACCCCGTCTCTACTAAAAAAAATACAAAAAACTAGCCGGGCGCGGTGGCGGGCGCCTGTAGTCCCAGCTACTCAGGAGGCTGAGACAGGAGAATGGCGGGAACCCGGGAGGCGGAGCTTGCAGTGAGCTGAGATCCGGCCACTGCACTCCAGCCTGGGTGACAGAGCGAGACTCCGTCTCAAAAAAAAAAAAAAATAAAATAATAATAATAATAATAATAATAATTACGTCATTATTTTATTATATATTATATATCTTCTGGCTTGATTTGGTGGGCATCAAGGGACAGGTGCTTTCTGAGATGCAAGAAAACAGGATGAGATAAGTATTTAGGGGTATAATGAGGATGAAGATGGGAAATGGGGAGGGAGAGTTAGATTCCTGTAGAAAGCTAGAAAAGTCACCTGTGAATGACCCAATCAGCTGAACTGAATTCACTCACGAATTCAACTGATGTCATTTCAGCCTCTTCTTTTTGCTGGGCACCAGGTTAGATTGTGGCGGAACAAGGTAAAAACATGATGTGTCTGGGAAGCGCCCCCAGGGAGAGGGGGACAGACACAGGCCCGGATGGTGCTGTAGATAGCCAGGTATCTCAGGCTCACGCTTTCTTACCAGAATATTTTTAAAAAGATTTCTTCATTTTTCTCTAGCTTAAAAGAATGCCTTTAAAAGTCTGATAGCAATCTGATTTTCTTTTCCCTTTGAGTAACTTAGTCTTTTTGTGTGACTTTTCACAGATTTATTTTTTCTTTAAACCTCCACAATTTTACTACAGTATCTTGCTGTGTTGGTAATTCTAAGCCAAGTGTCTCACGCATTCTTTGTGTCCCTTCGACAATTTCATTTTTATTATGATTACTTTAGAAAAGATTGACAGGTTTTTTGTTTGTTTTTTTCTGAGACGGAGTCTCACTCTGTTGCTCAGGTTGGAGTGCATTGGCACCATCTTGGTTCACTGAAACCTCTTCCTCCTCCGTTCAAGCAATTCTGTGCCTCAGCCTCACAAGTAGCTGGGATTACAGGTGCATGTCACCACACCTGGCTAATTTTTGTGTTTTTAGTAGAGACAAGGTTTCACCATGTTGCCCAGGCTGGTCTTGAACTCCTGACCTCAGGTGATCCACCCACCTCGGCCTCACAAAGTGCTGGGATTATAGGCGTGAGCCACCACACCTGGCCAGGTTTTAATTTTTGTTCTATTTCTTTGTTTTATTTTGTTTTGGATATTGGAGATTCCTATTACAGGCATGTTGAAACTTTTATCAGTTAAGTGAGTAATTTGCTCTTGAAATTTTTTAATCTCTTCCTTTGATTCTTTTTAATTTCATTTTTAATCTCTGAGTTATTTCAAGACATTATCTGTTTATTTATTTCCTCTTGTGTTCCTTTTAGTGAGTCAATACTTCTGAAGTAATTTCTTTCTACATGTCTAGTTCTTTCCTTACTCTATCATTTTATTCCTGATTATTTCTGATTCTGGTTTATATTATTATATCAAATCTTATACTATTCTCTTAATGTCTCCCTTTTTTGTTTTGAAACAGTAGGTTACACATTTTATTTATTTTGTAGGCATGCCTTTCTAGTGTGCTTTTGGTGACAACAGGACATCTTTTTGGCTTTCACTCTTTCTTCATTTGGGAATGCCTCATAGGATTCATGCTCCGTCGTTTTCTGCTGCTTATTTCACCTAACAGGATGTTTTCTGAACTTCTGAAGGGCTTAAGACTCAGGATGCCTGCTCTTCCTTCATGGCTGTTGACTTCCCTGTGTGTTTGTCTGCTTTCAAAAAACGTGGCGGCCGGCTTTGCCCGGTCCCGGGCTGAGCTCTGTTTCTGTGACCCTGCTTTCGGCCAAATGCTTTCTTACTGTGTCTCTATCGATGCCCTGCACAATTTCAGTTCTCTTCAGATCGAGTTTTTTTGAATTTGGAGCTCTGTCCCAGAAGTGAGTTAGATGGATTAATTTTGGGAATCCATGTGTAGAATTGTCTTCTCTTTCTTTCCCAGAGTTTCTGTCTCTGAGCTTCCGTTTCCCACTCCCAATCCCATCTGACTGCCTCACCGTGGGCATCACGTCCAAGGGTTGGGTCTCTTCAAGCTGTGCTATTTCTTGTCTTTCATCACACCTGGTAATTTTTTGAGAAAAGTCAAACATCCTATATCAGGTGATAGGAACTGAGAGAAATGGGCATTTAGTGTAAGGATTTATGGCCAGGAGTGGACTCTGACTCTTGTTAACTCTAGTTACGGGTGCCAGGGGCTCCATTTTCCTCGAGTCCCCATTTGTCTCCCGTCTTGATTTTGGGCATCCTTAGTCTTCCCCCTCTGAGAGAGTCTGTCTTGCAGTGTGATCAGCTGTAGAGCCCCGCCATTCTACTGGGACCCTGTCAGCTTGGCGCTCAGCTGTCGGGAGGGCAGCCTCGCAGACTTCTGAGCAGATCTTGGTGTTTCATTGGGTCCGTGTCTTGGGGATGTGACCCTCACAAATACTTCTCCAGTGGTAGAATTTCTTTCCTTCTACTCTCTGCTTTCTTCCTGGCTGCTCTGTTCCAATCAGGGCATGAAGCCTTGGGCCTGTTGACTGTGGTTTCTCCTTCCTTAGGACACCCGGGAAGCCTGGGGCTAGTGGGGGGCACACCAGGGCTCCTGCCCAGCTGGGGTAAGGCTCTGGTAGTCTTTACCTAGAGACCTGGCCTCTGCCACAGAGTCGGCTCTGGAAGCTTTCAAAATGAGAGATCTTTCTCAGATCTTTACCACGGAAACACCTGCTGGGGTTCCTGGAGGTACAGCTTGTGAAAGTGAAGCTTCCCCTAAAACAGCAGCCCTGGAGTTTCTCACGCTGGAGCTAGTCCACACTCAGCCTCCAGCAATCCATCAAAGTGCCCGCTCGAGGGTGTCTGCCTGCGATGGCCCAGAGTCTTCTGCTCCAGGTGAGCAGGTATGGGCTGTCTCTTGATTTCCAGGTGGTGAATGGCTCTGAGACCTCAGTTTTCTGATGAGTCCAAGAAAGTCATTGATTTTTAATGCATCCACCTTTTTTTTTTGTGTGCCAAGGGCTGCTGTGACAGCTCCAATACATTGTAGTCAAAAGCAGAAGATCTGATTTTGTGTCTCTGAGACACGGACAGCCCCAGCCTTTTCCAGCCATCCTGGGATACTCTGTGCACAGCTGCTGTTGGAGTTTGAAAACCGATCCATTTTCGGCTCTTATTCTTAAGGTGGCTGCCATGGCTTCCACGGGGGCATCTGGGGGCTGCCAGGTTCATCTGACGCCCGGAGCCTCCTCTGCCTTCTCGACACAGTTGCTAAACCTTGCAGGATTTGAGGTTGCTGCTCTCTCCATTGGCTGTAATTGGGGTTTGACACTTAGCTCTGTTGAAGCTGCTGCCGGTGGATATAAGGTTTTGGTATTCTAGCTCCTCTCTCATTCTCTGGGAAGAAACAGATTGATGCAAAAACCAAGACTCTTCAACTATTTGTATTTTAATAGGTGTCTTTGAGGATCCAGAAAACTTCAAGAGTCAAAAGAATTGTTTAATTTCATACCATGCACCTGGTCATTGGAGAAAAGCATTTGGGGAGAACGTGGAATATCCTTCAATTGCAGTTTTTTGTTGCCTAACTCCTCAGTCCACTTCTGAGCTCAGTGTGTGCTATAGAATAAGGGCCCCGTGCTCCTGGAATGGGTACCGTTCTATTCCTTTTGTACGTAAATGATTTCAGGTCATTCTGACCTGATTTTATGCACTGGTATTCTTTTCTGACATGTCTCTAATTTTGATTGTTCATATTTTTCGAAGCCAGAGTAAATGTTCCCCAGAGATGGAAGACATAAAGCTTGTCAAAAAGTCTGTGTCTGATTCATCAACTGACCTCACAGTTCTTTGTGCAGTTCTACCCCACCATGGGTTCTCAATAAATATTAATTGAATTGAACTGAATTGAATTTACACTTTGCTCATTTCACAAATAGGTTAAGTGAAGATTAACAACTTCACAGCAGCAGCAGTAGTAGCAGACAGAATTAAAGAATATCTGTGTATATCTATAGTGTCTTGAATTGGTACAATAAAAATGTCTTACTATGGAAAAATCTATAGTTATGGGAAAAATTGTTCTTAACACCTCAACTATACTTGCTCATAGACGCAGCTGTGAACATTTATACCACGATTCTTCATTTCCCCTTAGCAGCAGGCAATTGCAAAAAATTCCTTAAGGACTTAACAATTTCTCTGTATTATTTTCTAATTAATTTTTGACAAGAAAACAAGATGAAGACAGACATGGCAATACCACAAATTATAAATGTAAGGCTATGCCATAAAACCGTCCACTGAATTTTCTCTTAGGTCAGGGGTTTCTGTGTAAAATGTACAGCTATAGGTGTCTGACTTTGTTTTTCTTACTTTCATTTATGCCTTTCTACAAATGAAGCAAAGGGTGATACACAGGCTACCTCTGACTGGTGCACATCTAAATTTTATAAAGACACGTTTCAGTCTGAAGCTACTAGAATATTTTATTCCCCTGAAAAGAAATTGACTCAGCTTACAAAATATCACACATGGAGGAGCCACAAAAATGCAGTTCTAAGAACATTTTTTTTGAGATGGAGTCTCACTCTGTCACCCAGCCTGGAGTGCAGTGGCACTATCTCATCTTACTGTAAGCTCTGCCTCCCGGGTTCAAGCAATTCTTCTTCCTCAGCCTCCCAAGTAGCTGGCATTACAGGTGCTCACCACCACACCTGGCTAATTTTTTGTATTTTTAGTAGAGACAGGTTACACCATGTTGGCCAGGCTGGTTTCAAACTCCTAACCTCAAGTGATCAGCCCTCCTCGGCCTCCCAATGTGCTAGGATTACAGGAGAGAGCCATCATGCCCTGCCACTAAGAACATTCTTTAAATTTTTAGGTAGCATTTTCTTTTTTTTTTTTTTTGAGGTGGAGTTTTGTTCTTGTTGCTCAGGCTGGAGTGCAATGGCATGATCTCAGCTCACTGCAGCCTCCACCTTCTGGGTTCAAGTAATTCTCCTGCCTCAGCCTCCCAAGTAGGTGGGGCTACAGGCATGTGCCACCATATCTGGCTAATTTTGTATTTTTAGTAGACATGGGATTTCACCATGTTGATCAGGCTGGTCTTGAACTCCTGACCTCAAGTGATCCACCAACCTAGGCCTCCCAAAGTGTTGGGATTACAGGTGTGAACCACTGTGACCAGCCCTAGGTAGCAATTTTTAATTTATCCTTATTCAATTTCCTACACTTAGTTTCCTCCTATATTTATGAGCTTATAGTCCCAGCGGTTTGAGAGACTGAGGTGGGAGGATTGCTTGAGACCACAGGAATTCAAGCCTGTGATGCACTATGATAGCATCTGTGAATAGGCTGGACAACATAGTGAGACCCCATCTCTACAAATACGTAAATACATAAATAAATAGTTTTCAAAAACTCAAACATCTTACGTCTTCAATCCCCAAGCTTCCTAAACTGGGTTGTCCCTTTCCTCAATTCATCCTTCAACATGCCTTGTGAAAAGTGGTCTGTGATCAGGTATAAATTGGGAAAAATATGTTATATCTTAATTTTGTAGGTTCCTAATCCACATTAATATTTAAAGTTTGAAAAGCTTGTCAGAAAAGAAAATGTGAAATTATTTTCCTATTTGAAGAGTGAGCACTTTATCAGGAAAGGTAGATTGCAATTTTGTGCAGCTGTCATTGGCTAGTTTGGGAAATGTTTTCTAGGTGCAAAGGACTCCTGCTTCCATGAAGTCATTAATTCTAAATGTAAGACTGAGCAATGATTTAACCGCTCTCTAATTTCAACTGGGAAATTCATACCTCAAGATTCTGAGACTCAGTAACTTTGCCTGGCCAAATCCTATTTATCTCTTTACAATCAGTTTGGTGTCCCTTATACTATTCTACGTTGGAGGCGTGACTTGAAGAAGTACCTTGTCTTGGCTCTTCCTCCCATCCTTTAAACAGTTCTAAACAATAATCATTCATTTTTAATGGAATATCCTTTTAAATAAAATGTTGAAATCACAAAAGGATGTCCTGGCTGGGCGCGGTGGCTCACACTTGTAATCCCAGAACTTTGGGAGGCCGAGGTGGGTGGATCACAAGGTCAGGAGATCGAGACCATCCTAGCTAACACGGTGAAACCCTGTCTCTCCTAAAAATACAAAAAAAATTAGCTGGCATGGTGGTAGGCACCTGTAGTCCCGGCTACTCGGGAGGCTGAGGCAGGAGAATGGCGTGAACCCCAGAGGCGGAGCTTGAAGTGAGTCAAGATTGCACCACTGCACTCCAGGCTGGGCAAGACAGCAAGACTCCGTCTCAGAAAACAAAAACAAAAACAAAAAACCAAAAAAGAAATCATGAAAGGATGTCCTAATGAGAGGGATTGTGTGTTTTGCTTTCCTACCTGGGCACAGGAAAGAATGACTATTAAAATAGTGATTTAATCCCTTAGAAAACTGGGCTTGGCGTTGGCCACTTTAGGAAGTGCTGGAGGTAAAGTTGACTCTGGCTAAATTCTTCATATTTTCTCTGGCTAATTGCGTAAGTGAAACTGATTGAGAAGTATTGCGCAATAAGAGAATTCTAAAAACGTTGCCCTGATTGAGATAAATATAGGTATAGGTATAGATACAGATGATTTGGCCAGGCGCAATGGCTCACTCCTGTAATCCCAGCTCTTTGGGAGGCCGAGGCAGGTGGATCACGAAGTCAAGAGATCGAGAACATCCTGGCCAACGTGGTGAAATCCGTCTCTACTAAAAATACAAAAATTAGCTGGATGTGGTGGTGCATGCCTGCAATCCCAGTTACTTGGGAGACTGAAGCATGAGAATCGCTTGAACCCAGGAGGTGGAGGTTGCAGTAAGCTGAGATCGCTCCACTGCGCTCCAGCCTGGTGACAGAGCGAGACTCCATCTCACAAAAGACATAGATGATTTATTATAGAAACAGCAGAATATAGAGGTTTTGTGTTTCCTTCTCAGAAACCTTATAGAAATACATAGAAATAGAAAAGCCTTATAAATTATTTGTAGAATGTAAAAATGAACATTGCAATCCTAGTTAATATTAAATTATAATGAAGTTGCAACTGGAAATGTGCATGAGTGTTTTCTCATATCTCTTGTTCTCACCTCTGAAATGGGAAAGGTTTATCAGTGCTCAAAGACATGTTTATTGAACACTATGGCTTTAATTCTTTACTACCTTCATATTAAACATGAGGTGTGACAAAATGACCTCATTTCCGGATTTTTCTTGAGCTGATCTTGAGGCTGTGGTTTTATTTTATTGCTCCTTTTAGTTCTGATAATTCAGCATTACTTCAGGTGACGATTCTAGGTCTGAGTCTATTAACTCTCCCCACGGTCCTTACGGACTGGACAATGGACACGCATCATCTCAGTCCTTACATGAGAGATCTCTGAGTATTAGAGGGTTGCTTCTCTTCAACATGGTGTTTTATTTATTCAATACACATTCAAAGATGTATTGAATAAATGTATTCAGATATGTAATACTAAATCATTACATGCTCAGATATCTTCGAATCTTCATAATAATCTTCTGTACTGGGAATAATAGAAGAGAAGAAGAATCCTTTCCCCCAATGCAACCTCAGTCTAGTGAGGAGGAAAGAGTACTCTAGTAGAAATAGGAACATCTTTCTACAGAAACAGATGGGGTCACCTGGCTCGACGTCAGGAAGGACTTTTCCAAGGAGGCAATAATTCATCTGAATGTCAACAGATGAAGGCACTATCTAGGTTGAGAGGGGAAGTAGGTGTTCCCAGTACAAGAGGAAATGTCAGAGACATGGAGATGGAGTGAATGTGGCTCCTCCCTCAGAGGGACTGCAAGGCCTGGTCACATGGTAGGAGCCTATCATCAGAGCAGAGAGAGCAGAGGCTGTGAGGAGTGATGTAGGATGGGCTGAGACATGTGGGGACTAAATGACCAAACCCGGGGTAATGCACTCAGACCTGCATTGCAGAGAGACCAGTCCCTGGTTTCTGAGCTTTAAATAATGCAAAAAGTAAACCGTATAAAAACCATATTAAAAGAAGTCAAGACAATGAAATTGAAAGAAAACTTTCTAAAAAGGGAGATCACCAATACTCCAGTAAGATCTATCATTGAAGTGAAATGAGAACAATATGTGCATAGGATGATGTCATCAGGAGTCACACTGTTAAGACGAATGCGCACACACCGACTGTGTTCATGGAATGGTGAGAACGAGAACGGCTGTGTTCTCAAGACTCCCTCTCTTCCACGCCCAATATTTGCAAACGAAAGGAATCTCCAACCTTCATCCCTGAACGTGGACAGCAGGGAGCTGCTGATCTTTGCAAACTCGGGTCAATAGATAAACCATTTCCAGGAATGCAACCTGCTTCTCTTGGATGACTGAATGTCCCAGTAGCCTGGCCCTATGTATATAAAGAAATATATAAAGAAAGATATTTGTGGCAATCCACCATGCCTTAGTTTCCTCAGTTATAAAATGTGGGTGGTCACATTACTCACCTTGGAGAGTCCTTCTGAGGATTCAGGGGGCTAATTCCCATGAAGCATTAAGAACATCACCTGACTTGGCAGAAGCCGAATGAGTGCTGGTTATTAATGTTAGCAGTAACATCACCATTGCAAATGAGGAGAATAAAAGGCAAATAACCTTCTATAAATTAATAGTCTTAGAAGTATCATCAACAGAAGCAGAGTAATCTTCCATTTGTTCTACCATTGGGTAGACGTTAGCTGTGTTTGATCTTGAGAGTTGACATCTCTATTATAAGGAAATAATTTCAGGAAAAAGTTTCCATAAAGCAGCAGAGGAAAATGAATAAAAAAGAACAAAGAGAAAAAGGTCAGCTATTGATGGAAGGCAACATTTTTCATGTCAAGAACAAACAGTCCAGGGGGTCAAGTCCTGCCTAGGAAGTTTATTTAAATTCTCAATGAGCTTCAGCGTCTTAAACCATTTCAAATAACCATCTGTGGAAAATCGCCGAGGTAGCTGCGTGTCATGCTAGTTTTTGGCTAAGCGGGAAGAACTTCAGTGTGTGCACAATGACACATAAGGAGAAGGCTGTCATCTTTAAGGAAAAAGTATTCTAAGTGACACTCTGTCAGAGATTTAGCTGTGTTGTTTGTACAGTGGATGTCAGAAAAACAAGCAAGGTACGTATCTCTATTTCTTCCTGATGCAGTCGATTACAGAACATATTGATAGTTTTTAAACGAGTGGTCCACTCTGCATTTTCTGGTTTGGGTTTTCTTAAAAATATTAAAACAGCAAATTTCAGGCTGGGATATTTTTTAGTGAGTTAATAAAAAAAAGTATAGTTAATATTAAAAATACACATCATGGCCAGGCGCAGTGACTCACACCTGTAATCCCAGCACTTTGGGGGGCCAAGGCAGGCGGACCACAAGGTCAGGAGATTGAGAGCATCCTGGATAATATGGCGAAACCCTGTCTCCACTAAAAATACAAAAATTAGCTGAGTGTGGTGGCACATGCCTGTAATCCTAGATACTCAGAAGGCTGAGGCAGGAGAATCGCTTGAACCAGGGAGTCGGAGGTTGCAGTGATCAGAGATCTTGACATTGCACTCCAGCCTGGTGACACAGTGAGACTCCGTCGAAAAACAAACAAACAAACAAGCAAACAAACAAACAAACAAAAACCCCACAAAAACACATCCGGGTTTAGTAGGTGATTTTTAAAACCATGGCTTCAGCAATTGCTCTGCATGTGGAAGTCAAGTTTCTTTAGTGAGAACTGTTGAAAGCAGGATATCTGCCTGTGTGTTTCCTACACATGTAATCGATGGAAATTACTCCCAAGTCCAGAATCCCAGCCAACTGGAAGAGACTTTTTCCGCCACTCCCTGACAAGTCACTGTTTTCTCGCCACTGCTCCAGGTACCCTCTTGGAAGGACAGCCTTCACTCCAGAGGCTTCTGGTTTGGGAAGGAATCGAATATCATTGGTGTTTTTCTGTGAACTTGACAAGCAGCAGTATTAACTCAGACATGTGTACTGTTTTCAACCCGCTAACGCTTACTCAACTGCCTGCTCTATGTCAGGCACTTATTTTCTGACCAATAAATAATTCCAAACAAAATACAAAATAAGAAGAATGGTAATAAATTATGTGTTGTAAATTACTTCATCTCACGTATTTTATAAGGCTATGGAGAGCCTTGCTTTCAAGGCTGGTTTCATGACATACTTGCGTAAAGCAAATGAAAGCAAAGCTTGCATTTGAATGGTTTGGAGTACATGTAGGGCGCATTCATTATGTTCAACCAGTTATTTCTGGTACAGGTAATAATTTACATCCCACTGAAAAATCTAAATTTGTAAAATATTTGGTGAGCACTTAAAAATAGAGATCTGAATGAAACGGTGGGTTCTAGCATCTATCATGAATAAGAATACTTTGATCATTTTGGCAAATTAGACACAGCAAGTTTTCAGAGAAAGGAATGACGGAGACTTTCGTGATTAGGGAATTTGCCTCTTAAATTTAATAGGCTTTGAAACACAGTTAAAGGCTTCAGAAAACTCCGTGTGACCCAGCAACCTTATGTTAGCCTGTGATTAAATCACATTCCTGAAAACACCTCAGAAAATGCCTTTTGGTAAGAAACGATTCAATTAATACTCTGAAAGATGAGCCCCAACTCATAAAATCATTTTTTCAAAATCCTCAAAATATATTCCCAAGGTGGACATACATTTTAACAATGCTCCTCTTTTGTGATGCAGAATTATAGATAATATGCCATTGTTTCCTCACATTTTAAGCCAGATTTATTCTTTAAAAAAAAAAAAAAATTCGACTGGGCGCAGTGGCTCACTCCTGTAATCCCAACACTTTGAGAGGTTGATTTGGGCGGATTTCTTGGGCCCCGGAATTCAAGACCAGTCTGGGCAACACGGCAACACCCTGTCTCTACAAAAAACACAAAAATTAGCTGGGTATGGTGGCACATGCCTGTGGTCCCAGCTACTTAGGAGGCTGAGGTAGGAGGATGGCATGAGCCCAGAGGTCAAGGCTGTAGGGAGTGGTGATTGCGCCACTGCACTCCAGCCTGGGTGACAGAGTGAGACTCTATCGCAAAAAAATAAAATATAAAAATAAAAAATAAACATTTTTAAAATTTTTAAATTTTATTTCTTTATTTATTGAGACATGGTCTCCCTGTGTTGCCTAGGGTGGTCTCGAACTCCTGGACTCAAGCCATTCTCTTGCCCCAGCCTCTCAAAGTGCTAAGATTACAGGCATAAGCCACCGTCCGTGCCCAGTCAATCCAGCTGTATTCTAAATAATGACAGTTCTTTGTTAAATAACCTATATAGAAACAGAAAATATTTAGTAAAACCTTTCCTATTCTTTATTATTACCACATTATTTTTTAAAAATTGGGACTATGGCTAAGAAAGTTTTGCAATTATTTGAAGCATTAATTAGTCTAATAATCAGTTTTTGGTAGTTTAAAGAGGAGGTATTTCCAGGTCAAAGTACTAAATAGGCTTAAGAATGGGTTACAAATGGGATTCAGGCCTGAGAATAGAATGGGAGCGATTTCCTCATGAACGCCTCAGCGTTGTCTATAGGTTCTGCTGTAGCCGGTGTCCACACAAGGCAGCTCTGCCCTCGGTGAGGGCAAGAGAATTGTCTGGCAAGTCCTAGATAATCAAAACTGGAAACTTGCTATTGACTAGAAATATCAAATATTTGTCATGCATAGTTTCTTCCATAACTTTGACTTAACTATTTAGCTAACTATCTTCTGTCAAGAGCCTGATAAACACTTTGAGTCTTTGAGAGAAATAATAAAAGATATGAGCATTGCTCATTGTCCTGTATTCTCCAGATCTTCCCTAAGGAACTTCACTCTCTCAGATCAAATGACTAGGAAGTCGGGGCATTACTTTAGCTTCTTAAAGAAATATTTTTTCTTCCAAATTAGTAGTCCACATAGTTGTTCACATTTTATTAAGTGCTGGTTTAGGAAATGATTTTACAAAATAATTCCAGCTTTCTTCATGAAGGTAATTTTGAAGTGTTATTACATTTTATTTTTACATGTTTTTAAAATTGAGAGCCATCATCGTTTTTAGGAGCACAACCATTTCTAGAGAGAAACCAGGATGCTTTCATTTAGTAGATAATGGTGTTATAAGGACACTCTCCTTTATAATCTTCCCCAAGGAACAAGCAAACAAACAAAATACAAAACACCATTTCAGAAGAAAATGGTGTTATCTGTAAATCACATATATTTCTACAGTTCAAGAATACTGATTGTAGATAAATAATTTATCAGTCCAACTACTAAAAATAAAAAAAAAAGCATAGGCAACATGATGAGACTCCATCTCTACAAAAAATTTAAAAATTAGCCAGGTGTGGTGGCACATGCCTGTAGTCCCAGCTACTTGAGACGCTGAGGAGGGACAATCACTTGAACCCAGCAGATCAAGGCTGTGGTGCACTATGATTGAGCCACTGCACTTCAGCCTGGGCAACAGAGTGAGACCCTGTCTCAAAAAAAAAAAAGTCAAAAAGAAACATGTTGGAGAGAGTGCAGAGAAGAGGGAACACTTACACGCTGTTGGTGGGGATGTCATTTAGTTTAGCCTCTATGGTAAACAGCATGGCAATTTCTCAAGGAGCCTTAAATAGAGCTACCATTCAATCCAGCAATCTCATTGATGGGTATCTACCCAAAGGAAAAGAAATCATTCTATCAAAAAGACACTAGCCATTTGTATGTTTACCACAGCACTATTCACAATAGCAAAGATAGGGACTCAACCTAAGTGTCCATGAATGAATGAATAAAGAAAATGTGGTATATTTACACTGTAGAATACTAGTTCTCCATAAAAAAGAATGAAATAACATCTTTTGTAACAACGTGGATGAAACTGGAGGTTGTTATTTTAAGTGAAACAAGACAGACACAGAAAGGCAAATTGTATTAGTATATTTTCACACTGCTATAAAGATACTACTGGAGATTGGGTAATTTATAAAGGAAAGAGACTGAATAGACTCACAGTTCCACATGGCTGGGGAGGCCTCAGGAAACTTACAATCATGGTGGACTGGGAAGCAGGCACATCTTACATGGCAGCAGGAGAGAGAAGCTGAAGTAGAAGAGTCCCTTATTAAAACCAGTGAATCTTGTGAGAACTCACTCACTATCATGAGGACAGCATGGGGATAACCACCTCCTCCATGATCCAATCATCCTCCTCGCTTGACATGTGGGGATTACAAGTTGAGATGAGATTTATGTGGGGACACAGGACATAGAACTAAACCATATCACAAGTATTGCATGTTCTCACTTGTAACTGGGAGCTAAATAATGTGTGCACATGAATGTAGAGTGCAGAATCATAAGCAATGGAGACATGGGAAGATGAGGGGGTGGAGGGGTGGATGACCAGAAAGGACTTAATAGGCACAATTTGCATAATTTGGGTGAAGGCTATCCTAAAAGCCCTCACTTCAGCATTACACAATCTATGCATGTAAAAAAATTGCACTTGTACCCCATAAATATATACAAATTAAATTAAAATATATTTTAAAAGAATGTATCAGCCCATGATGGTCATCTGTATGTGAACCTAATTTATATATTTTCTAACAATTATTCCTTTTTCATATTTATTAGCTTCCAGTCTGTTTCTTGGCCAGTTTAAAAGAATGCCATTTGTAGAACTAACAATGATATTTACAAGAGTAATTTCAAAAAATAGGATGTATTCAGATCGATAACAACAACAAAAACGTCCCTTCATCCTGCTGTATGCTAAAGGGTCCTGGATACATGATTTTATGCTTTTTCTTCTACCTGTCCCTTATAAATATTGTTGCTGGAGGCAACGCGCTGAGCCTCTTTGCATCCATTTTTCATAAACATTTCTCCGTAATGACTGGGTACTTGAGTAATGATTAAACGTCACAAACATTCCCCCTTGTTAGTCTTACGAGCATACTGGGAAATGTGTGAATTTCAAAAGGCTATAAATTATTTTCATGAGTTTTTTTCAGCGGGTGATCTATCTCTCCAATAGAACATAAACTGTCAAATGCTAATTGTTACCTCAAGTTGTTTCTTTCCTTAAAATAAGCTCACAAATATCTCTTTTTTTCTTCCTCCCTTACATATAAATGTGAATACACACTCACAAAATAATACGGCTTTGTTGTCACAGAAAAGTATTTAATCACACGTGTTTCACATCTTAGGTTTCGAAAAAGCAGAGATGTGTCAGGAAAAACTGAATTAAAAACCTTGGAAATATATTGGTTGATTTTTATTTGTCAGAGTCTTCTAAGATGTGTTTTCTCACTGAAAGTTGACAGACTACTATTCTAAAGCATTTGCGTAGATCTTCCAGGCGGAATTCTTATTGTACCCTAAGTCTTAAATTGCAAATTGTACTGCAATGTGATGCCATCTACTGCATATTACTGTGTGAGAATACTTTGGAAATATCACAGAAAATCACAGGAGGCTGTGAATTCCGACTAAATTACAATCGTAATCCTGCCAGGATCTTTGAGGAACTTGTACTATTTTATTAAGTAGCCACTTAGATATATGCCAGACTAATAAAGAACTTGTAATCTCACTACTCACATTCAGAAGAGGATAAATTAAAAATATTTTGAAATTATTTAATGTGGCCATTTTCAAGGACTACTGTATATGTAAAATGCATGCACACAACAGTTTTGGAGAGTGAGGTGCAGAGTAAAAGGCACACTTGACTATTCAGAGAGTTGTTCTGTGTCCAGCACTGCCAGCCTCAAAGGCGACATGAGAAATGAAGTCGGAAACCAGCGCCCCTGCAGAAATCATGTGCGGCTGGGAGCTGAGACGCCAGGAGGCTCATCCCACCTGGTCAGTCAATCAACCCCTGCAGACTTCAACCATGAAGGAATGGTTTCCTTTGGTCAGACTCAATTTCTAAAGAGAAGCCAGACATTTAGGTTTTCTGCATAAAAATGAAAATTGCTGGCTTTATTTTGTAAAACACATGCATGTTAAACAAACTTGTCTTTAGGTTTTACATGAATTCTAGCTTCCTGTTTGTGGCCTCTAAACAACACATCTGAATAGAAGTCCCAATAAGAAAAATATATTTTAATTTTGAAATATTAATATAGTAAAAATCGATTATGTTTGAAAATATATTGTCTAAATTATCTTGTAATGACATAGGCAGCTGAGGTAGGGGGATCGCTTGAGCCCAGGAGTTTGAGATCAGCCTAGGCAACATGGTGAAACCCCATCTCTACAGAAAATACAAAAATTAGCTGGGTGTGGTGGTATGTGCCTGCAGTC